>NC_071403.1:116672461-117922461 GCF_017976375.1 Cuculus canorus
AAAATGCTTCCCATTGAGGTCATCCCATCCCTGTGACCACCGATAATACTAATTATAAGTAAGAGAAAAAATGTCACATGGATTAGAAACTGGCTAAACAGACAGAAACCGACAGCAGGGATACACAGCCAATATCAGTAACTCAAAAGGTTAACAAAAAATGTCTGGTACCTCCTACCAGGCATGTTTAAGGTACTCATAAAAGGGAGTGAGTAACACCAACATTTTATTCATCATAAAATAATTTAGAATAGACAGCAATGAAGAAATGTTTGCTTCACTTAGCCTATTCAGTGGACAGCCTCTTGATGGGTGAAAATCAGTACCAACCTACAAAGAGTAAGACACACTGCAGAAACCTCCTAAGCTACATACATTAGCAGATCCCAAGCAAGCTGTAGCCCCTCACGTGAAAGACCTGAATGCAATTCGTATATAGACAAGAGAAAAAGTATGGTTATGCTACTGTATAAATCTGTGGAATCATTAAATCTGAACTGTTATTCTGTTAGACTCCTCAGATTACTCAAAAGAAAATACAGACCAGAAGACTTCTGTTTGGAAGAGAACACAGAGAAGGAAAGACAAGGCAGATGAACATGAACACATGCACAGAAATCACGTGTCAGGATCCCAAAGTATGAGCTTTTTTCATACACAACTATCCCAACTTATGTTTTGTTAGCTATTATTTCTTAAATCAACCAAATTCTACCAATACCCAATATTCTTTGGCATCACTGAGACACAGTAGCAAAGCATGGGTTTGAACTATATATTACAGTATTTGCCTTAACTGATAATACAAAGAGGTTTTAAACTCTTACTCCTCAATGAGTTTTACAGGAACAGCAATGCTTACATCATATGATACTTGCACTCATCAATAAGTGTTAATTTATCACCACAAAGGTGCTGGCATTTCAGAAGCATCATTGCAAATGAAAGACTAATCCTGCAACAGATTGAATTGCATTAGCAAGGAAATGTGTCAACCTTTTGATAAAATTAATGATCAAACAGAGTGTTTTAGGAAACATTCAGTAGTGTTGCCACCAAAGCACAACGACATCCTCCAAGTAAGGATTTGTATTTTAGAAGAACACGCTGGCAAGATGCAGCATATTTATGAATTAGGCACAAGCTCTAACAACTGAGAAACTTATTTTGTCAGTCAGTTTCATTTTTCAGTCCTGCTCGCTGAATGAAGAGCGACGGAGATAAAGAGGTTAAGACTAAGCATGAAGTATGCTGTACATTATTGCATTTTTCCGTCTCCACAGAGTAAGGCTGATCAGCATTTTTCCTTCCTAGCGTAAAAATTCTTTAGCAGTCTGACAAACACTGGATGCTTCACTTCCTACGAAGAGATGAATCTTGTTAAGATTTGATGCTCGCTACAACTGAGAAGTGTTCGCAGTTACATGTCTACCAGTAAACACAACTACCAGGAATGATTCCCCGGTCCTGTCATTGAACAGGACAGCATGGGATGGTCTGTGTTCCATTGGCTGAATGTCCCTCGCCTCAAAACAGGATGCCTGCATCCAAACGAACAACTGGGAATGGTTCTGGACCTCTGCCAAGCCCAGAATGGATGTAACCTGTGTGGCCCTTTCTCTACTAGTCAGGCTTAAAGGCATTAACCTAAGACTGATTTCATGCTAAGGAGTCTCCTGAAGAAAATGTTAAAAGAAGCCTCCCTGAGAGTGAACAGGAAAACAAAGATGAGGTCCAAACCTGGATTTATCATGAGGTAAATTGGCAATTCCTGTTTCATTTCTCTCAATTAAATAAGAAAGCATTAATTCATAGAAGTTTAAGAAAAAAACCCAAACACAACACCCCACTGACCTGCAGAGCACAGGGGCCCAAGAAATTAGCAGCATTCCAAACCAACAGCTGAAGGGCAACCAAGGAGATAAGGAGGTAGTGCTGTCTCTTTTCATGCATGCTAGCTCAAGTTCAGCAGGTTCCCTCACCATTGTACAAGACAGGGACAATCTAGTCTACATTTGGTGAGATGACGAAAGAGCTTTAAATGAGGTACCAAAAATCAAACCTGCTAAATGTACACTCCGAATATAAACTTTTACTGAATTATTTGAACAATAAATACAACACATTAACCTCTAGCTCAGAATAATAAACTGTAAGCAATCAAAGACTCTTAAAGCAGAGAATTTAAGACCAAACCCAAAACTCATGCAATAAAAGTAACATAAGAGTAACATAAAAGTAACATAAGAACTACACAAAAATAAAATCAAATGATCTAGCTACTAAAATACACATATGTGCTCAAAATCTTGTGGGAATCAAATATTCCAGTAAAATTAAACGGAGAGATGGAAACATGAGTTTCTTATTATCACACATCATATGTTACAAAACCCAACAGTTAACTTATTTTTGGCAAAGGCCCAAAGGTTACACAACACTCTGGCTTACACAAATATTTTCTGTTGTTAAACGCATCTTAAATGTAGCTTGTCATATATTAACTTCATGCACACAGTGCACCACGCAGTCTAAGACTGTCTCAAAGATACTAACATATCAAATCATTGATGAAAAGTAAGCTGCCAGCAGCCAGTGAGCCAGGTGTAAAAAAATTACTCAACAATTCACAATATAATTGAAACCAGATAAAATCATTTGTGTAATAAAGACTGTACAGATGTTGACCATCGAAGAGTTGACATGTTTGGACAAATTACTGTATATGATATTTCTATAATACTCCCTCTTTAAAAGATAAAACAGTAATAAAATTTCTCTCAAAAAAACAGTAATAAACGTTCTCTCAAAAAAAATGCCGTAGTTAACAGTTGCAAAGTGAAATTTGCCTGTGGAAATACATCAGGTTAACTGCATGTTTCACCTTTTTAGTTGCTGTTTCCTTTAAAAGAAAAAAACAGTTAGACATGCAGTGGAATGGTTGTGAAGAAGTGGAAGAACATACTCATGCATACATTAAACACAGACTTCGTGCTAACACTTGTACTTCCTTCCACTGAAGATTTTACAATATAAAAGAAGAGGCAATGACTTAGCAAGAGTGAACTTATAAGAATAAAAATTCAGTATTTTTCATTCATCATCTGCAGCAGAGTGAGTCACTGCCAAGTGTTAAGAGTTTGCCACTTCCAAGGCTGCAAGAACACGGTCCTGCCTCAGCCTTCTTATTGCTTCGCAGCGATGAAGAAAAATGTTCAGATACGCAAGAACATGCAGTAACATCTCCTACTTTCATCAAGTTGCACAAACCAAGACTGAGTAGCAGAAGCAATGATATATGCACATGTAATAAATATTAAAAACAACACCCTTCATAGCAGTACTCATCACAATTTACATTACTATTATTTTTCATACATTTCGCCATGTATCATCATGTCAGCCATCTGCTTGCCTCGAAATAAGAAGCTGCTATTAAAATCATAACCAGTCTTAATTTTTGGTATGGTAACATAATGTAATTGCCAAATATCTAGTGATCTATTTATAAATTAATTAAAGATGAGAAGTCGGCAAGAAAATCTTAAATATATTTATGACCATTATTATTTATATTACAAGGTCATTTAAAGGTCCAAATTCAGAGGTGGAACTTTACATGAAACTACTTTATTATATGTTATTAGAATTAGTTATTAATATTTTTATTTCACTTTAATTGAAAGTCCGTGTATATAAGAATAGAGCTCCCCCAGGAAACACATGCCATTACTCACAGGCTAAGCAATGTGCACTACTTTGCTAGTAATATAACTCCCATTCTACAAGGTTAACGTACCTGAAGTTCTGACGCTCGCTTCATCATCTCCAGTGTGATATAGCAACCAATAGAATGAGCAATCAGCACCAGCTTTATATCTTTTGATACATTCTTCTTGAGGAAGTTCAGCTTATGCTCTACTTGTCCATTTAGTCCAAAAACATCCTCTAGCTCCTTAATATCTGTGTCTGAAACATAGTAGAGAAAAAGTCCTCTGTAGTAATGATAGAAATTTCAAGTATCTATTTCCCCCACCACCACTTCCTTGGACAACTCCGAAATAAATAAACTTATTGATTAAAAAAAATACCACCAAACATAAAAATTTAATTTTAAGTTACCCATAATAAATACAGACTGATAAATTATATCTACAGGATGTGAAGCCTTATGCGTAGCTGGGGAACCAGGGAAGGATATGGAAACACATGGAGCTTCATGGCACATCATCTAGCATTGTGATCACCTTCATTCAGAACAGGACAAAACGTGAGGCATTGGATCAGCTTAAATCAATTCAACTTTACATTGAGAGAGCAGGACCAACAACAGCAATGCTGCCTAGGAATAAGAGAGTCCTTTAACTCAAGACAAACTATCATATATGTTATCACGTACTAAGAACCTTCAGATATTCAAAATCTCAGAGGGTAGATTTAGATTAGATATAAGAACGCAATTTTTTACGGTGAAGTTGATGAGGCATTGAAACAGGTTGCCCAGAGAAGCTGTGGCTGCCCCATCCCTGGAGGTGTTCAAGGCCAGGTCGGATGGGGTTTTGAGTAACCTGATGTAGTAGAAGGTGTCCCTGCCCATGGCAGAGGGATTAGAACTAGATAATCTTTAAGGTTCCTTCCAACTCAAGCCATTCTATAATTCCATGATCTCTGGTCTTAAAATATGAAGATGCACAGGAAAGTCCCATGGAATGAGGAACAATATAAAATCCATATGCATCCACATGAAGCACTAGCACTTACATAAATTACCCCTATTTGTGCAGATTATTATCATTATTGTCTATCCAGCCACAAAGAATAAGATCAAGTTAGAGTTTCATGGTTCTAGGTTAATGTGCACATTCGTTCCTGTTTCGTCAGGGACCTCCTAACGGGGCTTCGGCAGCCACTTACAATGAGGACTTGGCTACTCTGTTCCTGGCCAGTCAGTCAGACAAGGATGATCTGCTGCCTATAAGAATTTCCAGCAATTTGGGCAACTTCACCTCTTGCTCATGTAGTGGGTGACACGGATCTCACGTCCCCCAGTCTAAGGGGGTTCACAGCTCTTCCACCTGCTGAGGAAGTGCTCTACCCACTAAACTAAAATCTATGTTAAGGATACACCACTCCAGTTTAAGATGGACTACTCCACAGAAAAGACTGTAAGAAGAAATACAGAAAAGAAGAACGAAAGACAAGAAGCGGAAAGCATGAAGGAGCATATGCCTACAGCTCATCTAAAAGAGAAGTACTTCTACTAAGATCGCTTAATCTCTTAAATCCATGCTATTATCTCAGGGCTCAATTTCTTACTCCAGCTTAAACCTCTGATCTTTTACACTCCTTACATGTTGACTTGCAATGAACCTTTAGTCTGAAATAAGCTAAATCTGGCAGCAAGGTTCAGATACATGATGGGGAACCAGTTCCTTGCTAAAGCCACGGTCCTACAGAGAGCATGTAGGTTCCTGCCGAAAGCCACGCACCTCTAACAATCCAGGATCATGTAAGAGAGGTAGAGCACACACAACCTTAACCAGCCCACAAGCATTAGGGGTTTAACTTCCCATCTGGTTTCCTTTTATGTCCTCTGTGTGAGTTCCCTATGTGACAAATAGACGTAGAAGAAAGTACCTATCAGGTAAAGAATAGACATTAAAGAGACTGAAAGGCATTGAAAAACTACTGTAAGAGAAAGTGAGCTAGCAGCATAGATCCATCTCAGACATAGCTGGGTTTGTGCCTGCATGGAGAAAGTGATAACAGAAGCCTTTCTCCCTCTGTCTGTGAACACAGTTCATCAAATTATAAAGGCTGAGAGTTTTTTACATATGCACGTGGTAAATTTGATGGCAATTGACCAGTAACCTCAAATTCTCAAAATTACTACCACTGCTGTAAGAAAGTCAGGGAGTTGACAGTGATAATATTAATCGATAGCTTCAGTGGGCCGGCACTATATTGCCTTTTTGATCATCTGTATGGAACATAACCTTCTGAAGAAAAATAATTGCCATGCATTCTGATGCGTTTTTGCTGAGCTGAAACTATTACCACAGAGATGACAACAAAAAAGTTCTTCAGTTAAACTAATATTTCTACTAAAAATCCTAGTGATCATATCCCAGCATAATTTACGGTAGTTTAGTCTAAATGAAAAAGGTGTTTCCTAAAACACATTCAAGGAATACAAAATTAGATGAGAAGTAATACTTTGCCCGTTAGGCTTATCTACATGCAATAGAGAATAGAAAGCTTGTTCTGTTTTGCGAAACCCTAAATAAAAGCCTGAAGTCAAACCATTGTTTTTAAACTGAGTTTCTGTTTGAAGCAAAAGCCGCCTTTCCTACTTTTTACTTATTTACAAGCAGCTTAACCTCATACAGGAGTAGGCTGTCTATATAACACATAAAATACAGCAGACTAGATTTATCATGGTGCACTGGATCAGCAACAAGTGAAAAAGTACGTTATGTTGAGTATATGTATGTTACTGTGTGTTGGGTTGAGCAGATCAATTTTCCCTTGTAAACATTTGCTAACATTTCCATACCATTTTACTGCAGCACTACCATCTCCAGCGATTTATCAGCACGGCTTTTAATGTTTGACATTTCATTCACAGCTTTAGTTCTCGAAAATAAGCGATAATAAAAGACTTTCAGCTTATTTCCAGGTCAGAACAAGGGAAAAGGAGGTAAAGTAGGTGTATAAATCTTCTAGAACTTTTCATGGTTCACAAGACTCCAGAAACCAAGCAGGAAACGAAACTGAATTTCATTTGTATTGTTCAATTTCATGAGGGTAACGGCTGCTTTTCACTATGTGAATTCAATACCTGTTACAGGAGATGCTGAACATTGCTGCAATGCAATTAATAAACACAACAGCAAAGGCAGTCTAATTCAGTCTCAACATTTTCCAAGTACGGATAACTATGTTAGACAAATAGCAATTAACTATTCAGTTATATTATTATCAAATATCTAATTGAATATTTAGTTACCTAATAAATAGCAATGTAGAGATAGAGGGGAACACTTATAGCTATGACTGGTTTCAGCACAGATGTGTCTATTCAGAACCAGTTTTCTTGCCAAAGCAAGAACCACGAGGAAGGATATACAGGTGGGGATGAAGGGCAGAGTGAAAATAAAGGCTTCTTCCTCGTTTGCCCTGATGAGTTTAGGAATTCTGCATACCCAACTCAAGTCTGTGTGCTGATGCTTTCTTAATAGAGCAGAGAAGAGCAGAGCAGAGCTTGCAGAAGCAATTTTTAATCAGATGGGTTAGTTATGACTTATGATGATCATAGAGACCTGTTCCGCTGCACTGGGCCAAAGCATCCTCAGCGCAGTCCTGCTCAGCATCACTGAGAGCAAGGATGCTCAGATTCCCACGTCTCCTGGCCACACACACATACCATCTCTCTAAGACTGAAAGTGAGTCATGACAGCCCAGAGACTTGTTTCAGCTGTTTAATACAACTTTTCCTTTTCTTCTGAAATACTGATTTGTTGTCAAACCAAATCAGGTTGGCACCAGTCCTAGAGAAGCCACACTGGGGGATGAGCGTGGAGTGTGGGGTCTGGTGATCCACATGCAAAACTCTTCTCATCACAGACTGACCCTGTGCTCTTGCCAGGTGAAGCTCAGCTACTACATATTCCTATACTGAAATACACATCCTATTTTCTTTTGGACAAATATAAAATTGCCCATGTCTTGTGTCAGTTCATATTTCCCCAAGAGAAATGCTACGCTTCTAATAGTCCAAAATATGTGAGAGCTGGGCTGCGTCACAGGTTTGGAAGATTTATTTATTTATTTAACAGAATAAAATCACCCAGGGATTATCCAAAATCAACATGAATTTCTTGGGTGGAGAAGCTTAAATGAGTTCTTTATATAAGCAAACAGACTTGCACAAACGCACTGGCAGTCAGCTTTCCGATGGCTCTACATCAGAGAAGAGACCAGAGTTACTTCACCTCAGGTGTGGAATAAATGGCAAGACTGAAGTAGAGCTCATTTAAGCAGTTTTCAGATAGTAGAAATTATACTACTTATACCTTATGCTGCAAACACCCCATTTGTGCCAAGGCATATGATTTTAAGACTTTATTTAGCTGAGATTAAGTATTAAAAGAAATACTGTATTTCTTTATTTTCTTTGGAAAAGCATTAATATTCTGATGCCCTTTCGGAAAAACAAATGCGCAATCACATTAATGAATCTCTTTTTCTGACCTCTAATAAACTCACAGTCAGAAAACAATGATAGATTGAAATAAAGTGTTTGCTCTAAGATTAGTCGACAAGTTAATCTTGCTAGGAAAGAGGAATTTGGTTTTCAGGGAAATAACAGAGTTGTGTTTGTTTGTTTTTCTGCTGTGTATGGAAGGCAAATTCTTAGGGAGAAAAAAAAAGCCTATCAGTTCTACGAGAAGGGTTTAGACTGGAGATGCAGAAAATATAACCTTTCATCAGAAAGCTTCCAAAAATCATAGACTTCTATTTACTGGATGATTCAAAATGATATTGGAGGCCAGATCTCCAACATTACCGTCCAATTTGTGCATATAATTTCTGCATGCCTTTGCACTTCCCTAATTTCACAAGGGAATGCTTGTGTGTCCAAACTCACAGCTACCCTGGACACATCAGGTGCCAGAGCATTTAAGCTCACTATATAGGGACACTTCTTACTTGTCATGGAGTGACATTGAGGTCTGTCCTAGGATCCACTCATACACAAGGCCTCCAAGTTACTCATGAACAAGTAAGGAACTGTGTGAGAAGGTGATGTGTAACTATACGGTGTGAAGGAAAGGGAGGAAAAACCCACTGGAGGTAGTACCAGGGTATCTAAGGACAAACTAACGAACCTAACCTACGAACTCTGGTCATCAAGGATTCGTAGAACCAAGTCTTTTACAGGAGAAGGACAAGTAAGTACCTGGAGACTGAACCAGGGGACTGGAAAAAGATTCACCTCTTCCTCTGAAGATGTGCTCATTGCAGCAGCATGACACATCATCACATGGCTTAACATTAACAGCGAGGAGAAATAACAAGTTTAAACACGTGAAAATGCACTAACATCACAAGAAATACCAAGAGGAAGAAAAGCAAAAAAGGAGAATATATTAAAAAGTCAGTGACGATATTAAAGTGCATGAAAGGGGAAGGCACAAAGCATCACGTATGACCAAACAAAAAGTTCAGCAGAGGTCGCTCAGGTTCATGTTAAGTCTAATGCATCACCATCAAATGCTCTAAGTGCAACCAACATAAAGAACCAAGTCTCATAGGCTTTATGCCCCACTCCCTTTTTCCACCACAAACACACACAGACACCAGTGGGAAGGGCAGCAGTTGTGATCAAGCAACTACCGTCGAGACGGAGCAACCTGTGGAAAGCTCTATCTTTGCGTTCATGACAGGCAAAAAGCAACCCCACAACTGAACTACTTAGAAGGATAACCTGTTAAACTGTCAGGCGTAGGCAGAAGTCTAATTCTGGAAATTAAATAACTCATTCAACTGTCTTTGTTCTTATAGCAAAACACAATGATTCCTTACAATGTGATAATGCCATCTGAAAATACTTAAATACAACTGTAAGCGTAAAAACTGAGTTTTCAGGTACGTGGATCTAGTATGGGCATATATTTTAGAAAATATATCCCCTAAAGATACAGTGCTTAAAACCTGAATACTTCACTCAATCTTTTATTTTATTATTGAACCCTGGATAATTTGTACTAGCAAGTGATAAAATCCCAAAGAAATGGGATAAAAACCATGAAAGAATGTTCCATAAATACTGAAGAGCTCCTCCCGACACCAGGAACCAGGTATTAAAGCACTGTGTTTTAGATTAACCCTTAGACCTCAACCTGGCCCTCGTACCCTTAGGAATTGCTCATGCAACTTTCTGGATAAACACACCACTCCTTAGTGTTTATTGGAGTAATTACTTTTTGTAAAGGTATCCTCCACAAATAAATAACCATTTGCAAATGATACTGAAGTGGTCATATGCATTATTTTCTTTACTAAAAAAATAATGAGACTTTAATATACAAATTGAGCTACTGATTTCCTTTGCTATCTGTGTACCTATTGCTGGGACGTGTGTTTAACACCTAATCTGTTTTTCAAAGGAAGCTGTATTATAATTGAATTAGTACAAGCATAGTCTGACAGAACGAACTAATAAACGTGACAAATACTAAAAACCAAATTTTTATTAGAAGTATAGAGATGCACAGTGAACTTATTAAATTAAGATACCTATGAGAGACTTATTTTTATTTTGCATTCCCAGTCTTGCTTCCCTCTAGCTGATTAGAGTAATTATTACCAAGGTATGATGAGATAACAGTACAAACTTTGAAGCATAATTTTGTTGGTTGAGTCCAGTTTTGGCAAGGCAAACACCAATAAACAGTGTTTTATTGTACTGTTCTACACCAATCCATGCCTCCAGAATTACTTTAAGATGAATAAAGCAAATGTAATAGGGGTGTTCTACATAACATAGATGGAAATGTTTCTGTATTTGAATGACTGCACTTTACAGTCAGGAAGATTAATCACTACAGAAAGTGCCGTTTATAAGAATTTTAAATATCATATTAATTAAAAAAAAAAAAGATAGAAGTTAGAGAACCATCATTCTATAGGAGCAGATCTAAATTTCCATTGTAAAGTGACATAAAGGAACAAAAGCAAAGATGTCTGAGCCTATGGAAAGCTGATTGTTCACGTTATGTTTCTTGTTTTCTGGACACTCTCAAGCCAAGTAAAGGACTCTCTGAATTTCCTTCTTCATTTGCCCACACAAACAACCCTGGAAGGGACTTCCTCACCCAGGCTGACTGCTACTCATTGTGACTTTTTTTATTCCAATACGTTTTCACTTCCAGGCTGCACCTTTGATGGGAGCACACTATCTGGGCTATTCAGAAATGTTTTTCAGCAAATCTAATTATTTGGAAGAGAAACACCTGTAACTCCATGCTCAGGTAGCTGAGTTGGTTGTAAAACTCCAGTAAGGTCATTCCAACACACCAGCTAATCCACTCAGCACACCATTTTACTTTGCAGAATAACAAGTAATGACAGAGCACAAGAGAGTAACGGTCTGCTCTTTACCAGAGGGTAGGGTTTTATCTAGAGTTCAGTCATTATTTTCCCACTTTTGAAGTCATTTAATGTCTAGGTGCGCAAGTCCACAGTTAAATAATAAGAAATAATTGCAGTACTGGCAGCCCTTCAAAATTTTCCAGCAATCCTCTCCTCTTCCAGTAATCCCATAATGAATCATCTGAGCTTACTAAGGAAGAATAACTGAACATAGCCTGAAATAGGACTACATACTAGAAAACAGGTACCAAACAAAAGCAGTAACCTTCATTGTAGCAGGAACCCCTGAACACACTACCCTTCCTGGTTTGTTGAGGTCTCTGGGCTTTCTGGAGTAACTCCACAGTGAAGAGAAGCCACCACAGCTGTTGTCAACGTAACACCTTCCCATGCCAGGTGCTAAAGTGAAGCACGCTTCTTAAGCATTGCAGGAAAAAAATAAGACAAAAAGAGAGATTAGGAAGAAAGCAATGAAGTAAGCAGCCTTGCATTGGCAGAGACTCCATTAGCAACGAGAGGAAGCAGAGCTTATATACTCTGCAGCTACCTGAAAGGACGTGGGTGCTGGTCTCCTCTCCCAAGTAACAAGCGATAGGATGAAAAAAAATGGCCTCAAGTTGTACAAGAGGAGGTTTAGACTGGATGTCAGAAAAAAATTATTTAGCAAAAGAGTTATCAAGCACTGGAACAGGCTGTGCAGGGATCCTGCATCCCTGGAGGTATTTAAAAGTTCAGTTGTGCTTTGGGGCATGGTTTAGTGGACTCAGCAGTATCAGGTTAATGGGTGGATTCGATGACCATAAGAGTCTTTTCCAACCTAAATGATACTATGATTTTACTTGAAGATCTGGTAATTGAGGAAAAGAAGTCAATAACGAGACCTTCATGAAAAAGTGGGCACACAGATGTTCGTTTCTACCTGACTAGGCTACATATTTAGCCTGAGCCTCTGGATGGGATCATTGTACCAATATCTGTCCAAGCAACACAGAGAAAATCTTGCAATTGCCATCACCTTGCTGATTTGCTGAGCTTACACCACAAGAAGAAAAAAAGGCTAGGTTGCAAAAATTAGTCTAGGCCTACCAAAATTCAACTGCACTCTTCAAAAAGTCTGTTTTCCTTGCTTTGCCTGACTAGCAGGTGGTACTCTTGCAAATGTTTAGCCTGTGAGTTTCCTCTAGGAACACTCTTTTCACATATGATAAGAATGAGATGGAGCTGTTGGAACAAGTCCAGAGGAGGGCTACAAAGATGATCAGAGAGCTGGAGCACCTCCCATATGAGGACAGGCTGAAAAACTTGGGGTTGTTCAGCCTGGAGAAAACAAGACTGCGGGAAGACCTTATAGCGACCTTCCAGTACCTGAAGGGGCTACAAGAGAGCTGGAGAGGGACCGTTTATAAAGGCTTGTAGTGACTGGACGAGGGGCAATGGATATAGACTGGAGAGGGGCAGATTTAGGCTAAACATGAGAGTGGTGAGGTTGCCAGGGAAGCTGTGGCTTCCCCAACCCTGGAGGTGTTCAAGACCAGGTTGGATGGGGCTTGGAGCAGCCTGATCCAGTGGGAGGTGTCCCTGCCCATGGCAAGGAGGGTTGGAACTGAATGATCTTTAAGCTTCCTTCCAACCCAAACTATTCTATTATTCTGTGATGATCCAAAACAGTATTACTCAGTTTTGCAAAGGCAAATATCCTTTGTTGGTACTTGAACTATCCTGCAGCGGCCGCCTGAGGCATGTGCCCCATGACTCTCTTCAGGAACAACGCAGAGAGTACACTGTTCCTTAAGGTAATTCTTTACTGAAAACCACATTAGTATCAACACCTTTTTATGTTTGGCCAGGGCTACCATCTTCCAGCTTAATACAGGGAAAATTCAGTCTTGAATCTGAGGCACAGAAATTTCTTACAGAATGAGGCAACTAGAAGCAACTTCAATAAATAGCACACTTAATTAACAAAGACTTGTGATTGTGCAGTTCAACAATGGAAGAAAAACAAATTAATGATGTTCTAAATATCACCAAGACTCAGTAGATACAGCATAGGAGGTAAAGAAAGGAGAAGGGCAATTGTGTAAGCATTGAAGGGAACAAAACTGGATAAATAACACTTCATCGGAACTGACTGAGTTGGTCTATGATAAATGAGGTGCTGCACCACAGCAGGCAAGTCTTTGCAGTCACATCTATTGAAAACATCACTTCTAAACTTTGGGAATGTTAAACAGGTACAAATAGAGAAATGGAGACTGAAAGCAAACAAAGGAGAGCTGAAGTTTTCAGCAAAGTGAGAGAGCTGGCCAAGGAAGACAACCCATGTATTCCACAGACAGGGAATAAAAATAATTAGTTTAAAAGTAGGAGAAAATGACACACCACGGCGTTAAAAGCGGGAAAGAGAAAAAAGCAAGCAGCTGGGATATACTTGGAGGAGCAGTTGTACAGTAGCATAAGTAGCAATACAGAATTTGTACTTCACAGTGACCACAACGGTCAACGTGAAACATTTTCAGAAGTGCTGGACAATTCACTGAATCCAAGCTAAAACTTATAATTTGTTAGGTCAATCCCAATTTCTCTCAAAAATCCATCCCAAAATTTTATTTAGAACTGTGATATAAACAAAACCTGAAATAGTCAAATAAGCAGGACTCTTCAAAATAATACTAAAATACACTATTGCATTTCTTACTTCACTAGCTACTATAATGGCATTAGGATGGCTTTCATTATAACTTAGTACTTTTGCTTTATTCTTGCATGTGGTCATCTTGGATGATACCATTTTAATAACAGGATAAAGGAAAGTGTAAGCTTCTATTTCGTTTCTTCATGGAAATGTTAAATTTAATATGCAGAGAAGAGAATTGGATAAAAGAGCATATGTAAAAGCTTGACTCCATTAAAATCTGCAGCAAAACCGAGGAAAGAATTTCACGTTGTACTTTCTTTAAACATAGCAGGTTTCTTTATCAGTTGCTGATGCTTTAAATCTGCATATGCTGTATAGTGCAAATTTTATATCTTTGGGTAAGAAACACATTTTTATCAATCTGACCACTTTAAATTATGATTTATATCTTATCTTCTCCAGAAGAAGAAGAAGCTACACTATTCGAAAATGAATTGGCAATTGGTATTGGAATTTTGCATTATAGCTGAAATAGACACTAAAGTGCCACTGCTACAAAGCTGATGTGTCATTATGGATAAATAAAGGATTTTTTTTGTTCTTCATTTTTACACTGATGAGATGTGCTATAGTGACCCCTAAGCAGTACTAGGGTCACAGTCGGGAAAAGGTTGATTTTTCTAATTCATTTATTTTAGCAGACATCAAAGCCATACCTTACAAACTCTTCAAAACTGCCCATGGCTTTACAACATGATTTATATAAAAAGACAGCAAATGAATTTGACCTGCACAATACACATAAACAGATTCAACTATGGCCATGTAGAGCTGAGTATATACTAAAGTGCATTCAGAAATACTGAAATTGGTCTCTTCACAATTAATTGCAAGATAAAACTTCTTCCTCCAAATCACGTAACCACTAGTACAGGGATCAGTGGAGCCTCTGACGGCAAAGACTCAGTAGTAACATGTTCGAAACCACATTTTTTTTCTGAAAAAAACGATACTACAATGACAATCCCCGGTTGGATGGGGTCTTGGGCAGCCTGGTCCAGCGGAAGGTGTCCCTGCCTATCGCAGCGGGGTTGGAACCAGGTGATCTTTAAGGTCCCTTCCAACCCAAAGTATTCTATGATTCTATGAGTAGCCTCGTGCAGTATCAAAAAGCAGAAAGCAGAAACACTTCTTCATCCAGCAAGCAGCATGAGACCTTCTTATTCAAACTGAGTCCACAGTACTGTATCATTTTGTCCTTTATACTTTCTCAAAGCATACAGCGTTTACAGAGATCTGGCTGAAAGATTTAAATTGATGCACTAGATGTAAGAATAATTCATTAATGAATCTGATTATCTAAGAACGAGGGCATTTGCAGGTACTTACTTCTTCCTGCACAATCTGCCTAACAGTTTCCTGCATTTCCCTGAAATACCCACATTGCTCCCTGAAGGAAACCACATAAAACCAAAGCAAACAGAAAGACTCCATGTTCCAAACCTCATTATTTTTAGAATCTGGAATTAGATTGCACATTGCTGATGATCCCTCAGTCTTACAACTGTACATCACTGTGAATTAAAAATTAAACTGCCATTAAACACTGGATTGATCCCATCAAGATCTGCACCATTCATTGCAAGCTTTGTGGGTATCAGAATTAAACCAAAGGTCTGTATCACAGAGTACAAATTCTTTGTTAATAAATATAAGTATTGATCTGCTTTCTTCCTACAGCTAACTGATGTAGTGAATAATTTTTTCGACTCAACTATCAAAACAAACCCAGACCTGATATACCTTCAGACAGAAGGGATTATTTGCTGCTATGGGATAGTTGGTTTTCATTCTGTTAGCAGATGCAAAAATATCTCTCCAACTGACTTGGATTTAAAGATTCCTAAGCCTTCTCTTTGGGGAAAATAATCTCAATCATTTCTGAATCACTGCTTCTTAAATTATTTCACTTTTTTACTTTCCCTACAACAGTATGGTAAACATTTGAACGAGTCACTCTGAAACATCACAGCACTGCTCATCTCAATGAACTGTGACACACCTTCTAAAGTCAAGACACTAAGGTATAAATGTTACCTTTTCATAGGGTTCACATTCTTGAACGCTTTCTTTCCCTCAACTAACAGCCATCTGCATCTAATTAGAAGTGATGGTATCAGCTGGAGAACAGACCTATGTCATGGGGTGAAAGGCGGAAAATGATCCATAAACAATCTCAAAACCTACACCCAAAATTTCCCGGAATGCAGTGAAGACATTATTCTCTCCAATGGTTGAATGTAAATTTTTTAACAAACGTCTTGTTTTCTGGATAAGAACCCAGAAGGCTGTATCAGGTTACTGAAGTTGTTATTTTAAAACACATCTTTAAAATCAGAATTAAATTAACCTTATTTGAAGATATGGGTGAAAAATTCTGGTTCTTTTAACAGAGGAATTAGATGAATAAAGTACTAGGGTAGAAAGCTATTTGTGATATTTCAACTAATATGCCTACAGATATTATGTTGACAGACTCAATGGAAAATCTTGAAAGAAAGAGAGAAAATAGAGAACCTATTTTTCATACACCTATCACACAAGTAAAGACAAAGTTGTCTTCTTACTAACACCAGCAATAATTTGTTGCTACTCCATCAAAGTCAGTGGAACACAGAGCTATGCATTAAGTGGTACCAGAATCAGCTAAGAGCGTTTAAGTGATCATTACAAATAAATACATGGCTGTTAAGGTATGATGCTATGAGTACTTAAAATTGTTATCGTTTTGGTTGGCCAGAAAAGAAAACAATGGAGCAACTTTGAAATACTTCACATATGGCGAAATTTTATTTTCTTAGTTTTGATTTTGAATGGAACAAGATTTTTAAACACATGCTTAAAATTAAGCAGCACTGATAAAGTCAAAGCCAAATGCCAAGATTTCACTCAAAGGATCTATTTGCATAATTATGGGCATGATTATGGGACCTCTATGAATAATTAAGTGAATGCGGCTCAAAGGAAAGAAGTTAAACGAGTACTGCAGTATCCCTAGGGCTGCTTACTTTTCACACATTTAGATTTAAAGCATTCCAGTAGGTTCATGAGATGAAATGATCATTTGTTCCCATAAAATAGACACCCTGTACCAAAACCTAAGAGTAAAAGGCAGATCTTACCAGGCAAAGACAAACCCCTCAACACTGAAATGCCTCATAATAACTTTTACACACACACTTCCTTCCTTAAGCTGCCTTCTCCAAAGAGAAGGAAGGAGTAAGGTTTCTGGGCAGCAGCAACTGCTGTATCAGGACGGGCAGCAGGACTGCCCACACAGAGGTTACGTTCCTGTCCAGTCCTGTGAAAACAACCAGTTCCTCTGTGTACATCCCGATGTGGGATCCCTCACTATTGACAATACTATGGGAAGGACCCAATGCGATTAATCAGTGCTGAGGCCAGCTTTGTAAACAGGAAAATCCTCCTATCTAGACATTAAAAAAAAAAAAAATGACGCTTTGCTATGAACCTCTTCGCTATGAAACTAGCTTAAAAATACCTGGATGGCAAGTTACCACTTTGTAAGGTACCTACAATGTGGTACCATTGGACTGTGAGACCATGCGGTTCTGCATTAACCTTAACTAGTGCTCTGTGTTCTGGGACACAAACATGACTACAGAGTCCTCCGGATCTATAATACTTAAGCATAACTGGCTAAACCTGTAGAGAAGTTGTATTAAAGATAATCTATCCTCAAATGACTCAGGTATTTTTCACGTATATGCTTAGGAAGCAGAAAATATGGTCAAACTATAAATTAATGTGAATTAAATGTGTGTAATGTGAATGAAGCATCTATATACATAGGCTCAAAGTATGCATGTGAGATGCCAGCTCAGCTGCATTTCTGCTGCTCTTCTCCTTTAATTGTATAATACAAGACATAAATGCCTTTTAAATACGACTGTGTACCTGAATGGGGTCAGACATCAAACAGCAGTAGTAATGGTAGGTATCTAACCAAACAGTGCTGAAGCCTTGACAAGGATTCACTGGTCAAAAACCTTCTAAGCACTACAGACACGAATTCTGAGATGCTTTTGTACTGACCAAACAGACTGCCAGTAGCTCAGATTCACCTGATTCAGCAGTGCAAGTATTCTCCAACATCAGCAATCATTGAAAACATCCATGCTAATTAAAATGAGAGTCAGAAGCTGGCTAAAATTAACAAATGCATATTGACTCCCTGTGCCTTCATGTAACTTCTCTCCTTTGGGGTTATGCACAACAAGGACAAAGGCTGTTAGCTAAGGATGAGTGTCTATTTTTAGGAGCTCAGTTCTTGGAACACCTAACTTTCCTGATCTCCTCCTCTCCTGTTTGTAGCAGTGCTGACCACAATCCCACTCCCTGACAACACCACACATTTATGATAGCACAACATTTCTTAAGGCCACCGCAGCAAACGGTCACACAAAAGAAGTGTTATTGGAAAAGTATTCTTAGCTACCACTAATTCTGCTTAACAAGCGGAAACTGGTGTGAAAGCCAACTCCATATGGATCAGTCAGCACTTCTTGGACCACAAGCAAGTGTCCTGGGAACCACCAGCGGCCCACAGACCACAGTCTGGGCATCACTGGCCTAAATAACTTACAACCCTCTTATAGCACACCATGCTCCTTGTCTTGCTCAGGCTATTTTAGGTTTTTTCCTACCAGCACAGCATAGCATGACGGTAGAAACTTATGGCTTACAACTGCTAATCACGCCCACACTTATATCTGTCATTTAGAGGACAACCATCTATCAGTCAACAAGACGATTAACTAGCTGAACTGCTGGCCCCATCTGAAATCTCTCCATTTCAACTAGCTCAGCCGCTGCAAGCCACTGAACACAGCTCTCACTATCAAAGGCTCTTTTCACTAACTGCGTACTTACAGACGAGATCCCAAGGCAGGTTATCAGACCTACAAATGCTCTCTACAATAAACTCAGCTCCATTCAGTTGCCAGACTTCTACCTGCATCCCCTGCATCCCATGGCTAACCAGAAGTTATAAACCCAGAGATTTCTCACCTGTCAGGACAAAGTGCTAGCAGTTGGCTGTCTGGCCCTTAAACACGATGACTGGAAAGAACTTTAACAAAGAAACGTATGTTTCAGCTTCAAACTTGAGATTAAATGAACCACTAAAAAGGCTTAAAAGGTTAGTGAGGGAAAGTGATGCTAAACAGCTAAAAGAGCTTCTTCAAAATTTTCAGGTTGCTTCACGTTGCTGAACCTTTCAGTCCTACAGAATCATACTGATTTACTGCTATGTCACTGCAGCTTGACCAAGGCCAGAGGTCTTCTGACACCAAGCAGCTTTCAGGACAGAATCCACTACTGGCTCTCCCCATCTTACAGTGCTGCACACTGACAGTATTCACTTAGAGCTCACTGTCAAGTCTTGTCGGTCATCTGCACGTCAGAATGCTTCTAAAAGGTAAAGAAACAACCTCTACCCTGTAAATGCCCCATGCTCCATTCTCAGAAAGATTTACTTGCTTCCTGGAAATTCCTTAGTTTAGAACAACTACTTTTAAATGCAGAGATAATTAAGTCTTTCCCAATCTCTGAATTGGACATTGCATTTAAAAAAAATACTTTTCTAATCTACTCAACATAAAGACATTCTAAATCTTCTTCTTTATAACGTCTCTCCAAAGACTGCAATCAGCAAACTCTCTTATTCTCCTCAGAGCCGGCAAATCTAATTTCCTTAAAATACTCCTTTCCTCACTAACTTCTCTTTTTATATAACTATTTTGTGGAAATATAATGGAGACATTTAAAACCCACGTCATGCTTGTTCTAATAGGCCCAAGTTCTGCTAGTGGAATCAGGGGGGTACAAACATTTGTATGTACACGTTCCAGTACTGTACCTTCAATCATTTCCATTCCATTAGGAGGCTTACAATGTCCAGCATGGCTCACCACCCAAACGGGATATTGCTGATTTAGTCCACAATACAAAGCCTGTATAAAGGTCCTGTAATAACCTGCCAGTCCAGGGTTACCTGCCAAAAAAACCAAAACATACAAGCACAGTCAATATTAACCTTCCAACAGCAAGCAGTGTGATTCAAAACGAAGTAAGCAGCATTATACAGCAATTTGTTAATTATTTCCCCTAATACACTTCCAATTTTTATTTTCCCAGTTTCAGAAGCTGCGCTATTGAACTGGTTTAATTTCCTTGATCAATAGCACCCATGAGAAGCATTTCACAGAATTCCTTTGAAACTGCAGAACCTAAAATTCAAGCCCTACCCAAGGGAAAATCTTTTCTTCTACAAGAGGTCAACCAGCTTGCTTATCTATCCCAAGTTACAGACACGTGAAAAATGGGCAAAGAAGCCCCCAGATAAAAATATCACAAAGACCACAGTATATATCAAGTATGAGTGTTAAATTTTAAGAGAGGTATGTGGAACCCTGACAATACAAAGGTCTGCACTGACCGTAAAAGAGGATGAGTTCATTTTGAATTCAATGGACTAAATTATTTTTTTTCTTCTTGCAACTTCATATTCTCTCTGTTCTCTTCCACGCTTGAGAAGCTCTTTCCTTTTCAATCCTCGTGCTCTAGAACCACAAGAGAATCTGTCTTGCCTCCATCCCATCACCTTTAGAGAGCACTGCTCAGAAAAGGCTTGCTCTGACAGAGCAGAGCACCTTGCTCTAAATCGATTGTTTAACAGTGACAATGCTGACAGTCAGGTACTACTGCCGAAGGGAAAACTGAAATATTGTCCTGCAGTTAAAAATATATACCTGGTAGGGATTTAAGGATTTCCCCCAAAAAACCTCTAATCTCTATTCCTCATTGTTTTCTTTCTCTTTTGAGTATCAGGCATGACAGTGTCAAGGACTTCAGTTGCAGAGTAAATCCAAACAAAGACAAAGGAGATTTTGTTTCCCAATTCCCCTAGGATGCGTAAAAATTCCACACAGACATAAAAACATATAATTTCTCTCTATTTATTTACTAATTTTCCAGGGTAGTTCCACTGTTTTCTTAATAACATTCAGACACTAGGAAAGCCCATCGTCATGGTCAGGATCGCTGTCACATCTCCTTTGCTCACGTATTAGACAATTCTTAGTCCGGGTATTATCAACAGCAAAAGGTGATACGAGCAGTGTTGCGTTAAAAGGCATTCACTTTTGCAGACAGAGACATCCCAAAATAACACAAATTTATTACTGAAAGGGTCTGAGAGAACAGAAACCTTCCAAAACACTCCTGTTTAAACTTTAATCAGTCTGATTGTAGTAACGGGCTGAGTCATGCAAATATCGACAGTGACGGAGAGGAAGAATCAGAGCTGTAACCAAATCAGTGCTTGCAGTGTGTGGAGATAAAAACTAGGTTTATTCCACTTCTTTTACTTCTGTAGCAGGCATTTTCATTTTGTCTTCTTTCACTTCACCCCTTTTGCTTTCCAAGTAACGCATAGTAATTTCATTGCTGTCCCAAGAGGCATTCTCTTATTCCTGGGCTTCTCAAACACAACCTGCCCACCACAGAGCAGAGGTGCCCCAGGCACCCAAAGCCATGGCCAGCACAGGCCATTGCTACACGGGCAGAGTAATGAAGCCTTCTGCTCTACGTAATACATTGCACACACTTCATTACATTTATTAAATGTAATAAAATTACATGCATTATATTAAATAAAAAAAATATGCAATAAAACGTACATGTAATTTTTACTTACATGTAAACACTGTCTCTGATGGGTTTTAAACCTTAATAGGTTTACTGATATTAAAACAACATCATTTTCACTGGACTACATATATTTGGAAACAAAAGCCAATAAGCCTACAGTATCAGTCACTGCGTGTTGTTAAGCATCTCTTTGTCAGCCTGACAGTAAAGAAGAAATAAATAATAATAAGCAACAAACCCAAAAATTGCTGTACATATAAACTCCAGAATGCATGATGAAATTTTTGTAAACTGATCTCAAGAAAAACAATTTCAAATTCACAGGGGTCACACACTTGTACAACGGCATCATAATTTCATATATCAGGAAAACATAATTTGGGGGGGGAGCAGAGACAATAAAATCAAATCTAGACATAGAATCACAGGCTCATAGAATAGTTTGGGTTGGAAGGGACCTTGCAGATCACCCAGTTCCACTCCCCTGCCATGGGCAGGGACACCTCCCACTGGATTAGGCTGCCCAAGGTCCCACCCAACCTGACCTTGAACACCTCCAGGGATGCGGCAGCCACAACTTCCCTGGGCAACCTGTACCATCGTCTCACCACTCTTACAGTGAAGAAATTCTTCCTTACGTGTAGTCTAAATCTGCCCCTCTCCAGTTTATACCCATTGCCCCTAGTCCTATCACTACAAGCCTTTGTAAACAGTCCTTTGACGTGATCTATCAAGCTCCTTAGACTGACGTTACATAGAAGAAACCTGTCTTTCAGCAAGGTTGAAGTTGAAAGTAGCTGCAATCCAAAATAAAGCGTGTCCTTTGCAGTCCAAACAATCATGATAGTTTGGCACAATGCTTAGTCTAGGAATATAATGCAATTAGGTGTTTTGAGATCATGGAATCACAGTACCAGTCTCAAACCCAACCTTTTTTCTTTACATTTTTCTCTCTTTTAATAATACAAAATCAGGAAAGGGAGAGAAATGTCAACAGCTGTCTGAGACACTTTGGTGCTCCTTCCCTTTATCAGCTCAGTGAACCTAACACATAAATATTCTCAGGATTCAGCCATCAGCTGAAGAGCAGTGAAGCAAGAACTGCTTACCAGCAGTAAGGCATTGTATCAAATACTATACAAAGCCCAAGGCACTCTAATGCTTTTTTGAGGGTAAGAGGATTTCTATCCTGTGATAAATGGGATGTCTACTTCAGGCAGGTAAAAGAGAAGTTCCACAACTGTAAAAGAACCCCCCTTTACCCACTCTTCATAAGCTCACAATAAAAGACATCCTGAGAGGTCAGCTGGTAGAACTGCTGCTGATACTTCAAAATGCCTTGAAGGAGTATGAATGAGAACCGCTGGCACAAATGAAAAGGAAAATCAACACAGATTTTAACAGGAAAGATTTCTACAGAGAAATCACCATGTGTAAAGCAGCTAGAAATTTATTCTTGATTGAACTTCCAGTTTCAATGGAGTTATTCCAGACATGCACTGAATTAAGTAAATGCAGAGCGATAGTCCCTATTCTTGAAAGCCTGCACCTACAATATTGGAGGATGTCATTACTGGTGTGAGAAGTGGAGGATGTTTATCTTCCAATATAGCTCAAACTTGCATCTCTGCAACTTCAGACATTTTACATGCTTTTACTTCAGCTGCTATCTGTCAAAATACTTCAAGGGGAGCTAACAAAAAGCTGAACAGATAAAGATTTTTCTTTTCATAGAGCAGAGTCACAGTAACAGCTGATAGAAAGAACTGGGGCTTTGTATGCACAGCAGTCTGTGATCAACAATACTTCGAGCTCACCTACTGCAGCTGAAATATTGTTCAATTCAACTATTTTATTCTATAGAAAAAGAACTGCTCGGCTCATCACAAAGGCACCCAAGCAAGGCAGTGCTCACCTATACATTTTAAGGATTTCCCAGTGCATCAAATCAAAACTGCCTGTGTTCTTTCACTCAGCAACTAAGTGTCAAAACATGGAAACCGTAAGTAAATGCAATGTTAACCTCCACCACTGGAAGGTTAGTCCGGTGATTCGAATATCACATCAATCCTCGGACACCTCAGGGCACCTGAACCATGCATGCATGCCAGTAGACCTCAGGTTACAGACACCTGAATGCAGTGGCACATCTTCAGCAGCTGCTCTCACTGGTGTTTAGTTTTCAACAGTTTTTATGTTGTTTCAGAAGTCTTTAAACAATAACTGCAAATGGTGAGCGCAACAGACACAAAACTACAATACACTGCACATTAGCTGAATTTGCAAAAGATTTCCAAGCATTTCATGGCAAGAGTATGTCAAATGGACAATGTGCACAGTGAACTAGAACATGATGTGGCCACTTTGAAGACAGCAGTGGAGAGAGAACAATTTGCATAAGCTACATGTCTGCCCCAGAATATCACTTATAAAGAATAACTTTTATCCTTATTTCACATGATTTCCTATACGATGTGTCGTAAAGTCAAACCTGTCTTGAAATGAAATGCATAGTAATATTTCAGATGCTGCACTTCTAAAAGGAAGTTATTCAGACTCAGGAAATTTACACTTCTATACAGTATGGCATCAGTGCAATTTGATCAGCTTAATAACAAATGCAAAACAATAATCACCTAATGTTCATTTAATAATGTTCATTTAATAAGTCACAAACCAGAGCCATTCACAGAATCATAGAATCACAGAATCACAAGGTTGGAAAGGACCCACTGGATCATCAAGTCCGACCATTCCTAACACTCCCTAAACCATGTCCCTCAGCACTTCATCAACCCGTTCCTTAAACACCTCCAGGGAAGGCGACTCGACCCCCTCCCTGGGCAGCTGTTCCAGTGCCCAATGACTCTTTCTGCAATGACAGCTTTCCTGGCTTACAAACCATCAAGCACTTTGACTTCTCTGCAGCAGAAAATATTAATGCAAAACGTGAACTTTATTTAAGAGAGCGCTAGCATTAGATAACCCCACACAAAAATAATTCACAGGCTTACTGAGGAATGTACAATGTAAACCACAACAGCAAAAGGTTTTGGGATAAGACCAAGGATATACACCACAACATACAGGAAAAGCCTTCTGTCTCAGAAAGGGTAGGTCAAAAATATAAACATCTTACTCAGATGAAATTGAGACTAGAACACAAAATGAAAAGAATTCTTAGCAGTTCTGGAAGTGATATCTAAATTGAAAAGGATTTATTTAAGTGCTATATAATAAATGCCAAGAGTGGCAGTGAGTGAAGGAGGAGAAATTTATGTCTAGCTAAATCATCCCAAATAGTGACAAGGTTTCTTAGCCCTTGTTTTGCAACAAGCGTCTGGGTTCTGTGCACAGTCCTGTGAGACAGACGTTCCTTAGTGTTTACAGTCATGTCTCCAGACTTCTGACCATCTGTGGGAGCAGTAGCTGGCATTCAGCTGTGGTGCTCCATGCGCTTCTCTAGCAGTTGCCTTCTGTCTGCTCTGGGACCTCAGCAGGACCATAAAGAACAAAGACAGCTACATGAATAGAAGAAGGGAAATACACAGCCAACAGTGCATTTACAGAGAACTTTGAGGAACTGGAAAATAAGCCAGCAATTACCATGAGTTTAATTTTAGAAATAATCCACAGTTTCAGAATTAAGTATGTATGCATGCCACAGTATTTACATGATAATCTCGTGCAACTAAACCAAATGTAGGCTTATTTTTAAAAACTGAGAGGCCGTAAATCAAATTTGAAATCCAGCGGCGCACAGCAGGACCACACAAAAACCATTTTTGTGGCAATGATTCTCACTGCCTCTTCGCAGAGCTGCCAAAGCTCTCAGCTCCAGATTGAAGAGCCTAAATGACAAGTTCCTCACTCAAGGAAACTTAATCTGACTTTGGCATCTGACCAGCCACCATGGAAAACGATGCAACTCCCCTGTGTTAATGAATGGAAAGCAGCCCACGCAGATGTCAGGAGGATTTAAATGGAGCATGTAAAAAACACAATGATGTTCTCACACTTGGGAGAAAACTGCAGAAACCGACACCGCGGCTGACGATCAGCCCTTAAAAGGAAACACAGGTTCCTCTAACACACAGGGTCAAGGGATTTCAAATAAAACATGTCAAACAATATTTGAATGTTCATCATTAAGTTACGTCAATTAAGATTTCACCTGTCTTTTAATAATACATATCTATGGGATTGGCATTCTTCGTCCTGTATTCTGCTTATAGTTCATGCGCCAGAGGAGCAGCATCAGCCGAAGAGCAAACAACTACAAGGACGTTATGCAGAAACACATGTGAAAACTCTGTTTGATCCTCTTTAGCTCTAGAATCACGAATTTGGCTGGAAAATACCTTAATATATTTGCTTGGGTTGTGAAAATAGGGAATCTCATAAGGATTCAGCCAGGTGCCTGTAACACAGCTTATTAGAAAGGTTTTTAAAGAACATTTCATGTTTTTTTCCATACACACACACACATACGCACAAGTTTTTAGCCTGATACAGCTATAAAACTTACATATAAGACTTTATAATATACATTCTTTATACACATTGCGCACAGCAAATAAGCTTGTCTGCTGTTCTCTAACGCAGCTCCACCTTTAGGACAAATGTAGGTTCATTTATCTCTAAAGAAATCCCACGTACAGCCTGATAAACCTGAACTGGCCTAATGCGGTTGCTTTTGCCAAGCGACAATTGTGCCTGAAGCCTATCAATAAAAATTTGCAGCTAGGAACCCTAAGAGTGCAGCACACGCCTCTGTTCTTATATGAATGATTAACAGCATCTCCCCAGGCATATAAGATCTAAAGTCCAAATCTTGATTTTTACCCACTGCAAACCTACTGGACTTTGTGATTAAGTGATATCGCCTGAGTTCTAAAGTCCACAGATGTATTTCAGCCTCGAATGTCTCAATGGGCCAAGACAGGTACATAAATACAAAAAAAAGCCTTGCTTTTATTAATTATTTTTTAATGTTCCTATAATATAATGGTTCTTGGAAGGGAGTTAAGATTGGTATATAAAACTAAAACAATTGAGTTCATAATAGAATAGTGAAATTTTCCACTACATTTTTTAAAGGCAGAACTTCCTAGTATTTGCAACTAAATAATCTTTATTCTGCTTTCTCCACAGCAAATAAAAAAATAAAACATCTAATTGAGTCTCTTGGTACACATCTACACATACTGAGTGCCTTAAACATCTGCTTATACAGACAGGAACGGTTGGACTCAATGATCTAAGAGGTCTTTTCCAACCTAGTGATTCTATGATCTCCTTATACAGATGAAGAAATATTTAACTACTTTTAACATCCCAAATGCAGTTGGTCTGTCTGATCTAATCCGTACAACAACCAGTGCTGGCAGAGAGGCTGTAGGGAGCTTTGAGCTGGGTCGAGAATCTCCAGTGGGAATTTTTCAGCTGGCTTCAGGGGCTGAAGCAGAATTGAAAGAGCAGGAAAATCTCCTGCGGAAAGAAAGGAGGAGAACAAAGGAAGAGTGCAGAAGAGGAACATGAGACTTGGTGTCAAATGGGTTCACAAGAAAGCCTCTGAAACATCCGAATAACAACACAACTCTGATGAGAAAACATCAGCAGGAAAATGACAAAGAGGAGAAGAATAAATAATTCAAAACCGAGATAACCACAAATTATTTATTTTGCACAGATAAACAGATCTGCAGATTTGATCACTGTTTAATAACATACAAGGAGGAAGCAAACAAAAGGCAATAGAAAGTACATTTTCAATTCTGTATCAAGGATTTCTCTATGCTGCACCACCAGTCAAAGTTATGAAACAGAGAAGCACAGGTCTGGAGGCTTTGGGGTTGTTAAGATTGTCTGCTTGTTTTTTAGATAGTTGTTAGAATAAAATGTTTTACAAGGGGGAAACAGATAGCAACAGAGAATACAAAGACAGCTCCTGTCAGAAAAAAGACTGGAACCTGTTTCTGCATTTTTTGTGTATTAAAATTGTCAAGGTAATTTAATATTTTAATCAACAGTCTAAGGTGATTTTGAAAATGAATTTTGCTATCAGTCTTCAGAAATGCAGGACAAAATGACAAACTGTTCTGCATATGAAAAACTACGATTTATCGATCTACCACCTTAGGACAAAAATCTTCACATTGACACCATTGTTTCTCTGATAGAGAAAAGAGACCTTGCGGTACAGATATTTGTACCAGCCCCGAGCAGATGCTCCATGAAGACTTCTTCAACCCAAACAGTTCATTCTGGACAACACTTTCCTAATTCATAAACACAAGTCACTGTTCACAAGCACAAATGTCTGGCCACTTAAGACCTGTTGCGAAGAGCTTCTGCCTCATAAGAGAAGGTTGTGATTACAGATAAAAAAGATCTAAAGCTGGAAGGTAGTATGGATGTATTACTACATATTTATTTATTCTTATGGGAGTTGTTAAATCCATCAAGAATAACCAGTGATTGCTTTCAAAAATGGAAATGGTCAACTGGATAATGACCAAAATCTTCCATCATGCCCATAAGAGGAAAATAAGAGCAAGAGCTATGATTTGCTGCATTTTTAGCTATATTGTTTTCCATAATCTAGATATTGAACACAATGGGTCAAGTTTATTTCTAACATAGCTTCAGTGATCCATAAGAATTGCTATTGGACCGAAATATGTGTTAAGTAGAATCTGAAAGTAGTTTTATTTTAAATATTATTATTTTCAGAGATAACTAGGTCAAAATATTTAATATCAAAGGAAATCCATATCTGCTCAGGTACTTCTAGCAGCAGGTGTTAGGAAGGAAGCAGTACATTATACGCTAGTGCTGTAGTTTTAATCATCTTAACTGCATTATTTGTACACAACGCACATGGAAACGCTGGATTTCCTTCATAGGAAGGCCCTTCAGCAGGTAATTTCTTCTACCCTTCTGCCTCAGATCCCAGGAAGAGAAACAGATTCTTTTATAAACGGTAAAAGAATCAAAATGACCTAGAACATGACTTTTCCATAGCTCCAGCCAACTCAAGCCTCTGCATGCTGCAGGAGAAGGATCACTGCCTCTCCTGATTACACTGCATGCAGCCAGGCAGGAAGGATCCATGCTGAAAATGATGATGCCTCATTACCAGCAAGAGCACACCGAGAGAAGGCTGCGGATTGAGAAATTTCAGTAAGTCACTTCAGTAAGCCACATCTGCCACCCAGATTTAGTGGAAGGAAATACTGTCAAGCACAGTAGGATGTTCAACCATCCTGTCATTACTCTGCCTCCTCAAACTTAACACGCTCCAATGTGCCAAGCCCCCATCGGAGGTACTTCTGGAGCACTGGGAAATTCAACAAAAGTGGCATATTTCAAGCCTAGATCTGACATGCAGGCTCCTCTTTGCATGAGGAAGTTTTTATTTTTAATGAAAGATGTTTTTTCTTTTCTGAAGACAATGGAAGTTGGTGGGCTGACCCAGTAAACAAAGCCCAACTGTCAGCATATTTTAAAATATTACTCACAAACAAATAGTCCATAAACAGTAAAACTAATGGAGAGCAGTGTCCTAATAATTAGGTTTTCTAATATATAATATGGGATAGAACACATTTAGAACTATCCTTCCAGGGATATTCTACCAGCACGTATGTCTTCAAGACAAACTCTTTTGGTTTTGGATCATTTTGAGTCCTCCCTCTCAAAAATTTGGTGAAAATTGACCAATGTATTCAAAGTTTTATGTGGATTAAATGCAGAAAATAGGTGCAGACAGCCCCCCTCCCTCCCACTGAAAGAGAAGATGGGATTCGGTTTTCATGGGTGGACTGCTCAGTGTGTTCAGTAGATGAAGAATTGGTTTGATGGTCACATCCAGAAGGTAGTTGTTGATGGCTCAATGTCCCAATAGAGTTCAGTGGTATCTATCAGAGATCAGTATTGGGACAGGTACTCTTTAGTATCTTCATCAATGAGAAAGGCAGTGGGATCAAGCGCACTCTCATGAAGTTTGCAAACACTAAGCTGTGTGGTGCAGTTGACATGCCAGAGGGACAGGATGTCATATAGAGGGACCTGGACAGGCTGGAGAAGTGGGCCCACATGAACCTCGTGAGGTTCAACAAGCCCAAGTGCAGAGCACTGCACCTGGGTCAGGGCAATCTCCAGTACCAGTACAGATTGGTGGATGAAGGGATTGAGAGAAGCCCTGTGGAGAAGGACTTGGTGGGCTGATGGATGAGAGGCTGGATATGACCCAACAATGTAAGCTCACAGCCCAGAAGGCCAACCACATCCTGAACTGCATCAAAAGAAGTGCAGCTAGGAGTTCAAAGGAGGTGATTCTGCCTCTCTAATTTGCTCTGTTGAGACCCCAACTGAAGTAATGTGTTCAGCTCTGGAGTCCCTAGTAGAAGACAGACATAGACCTGTTGAAGTGGGTCTAGAACAGGGCCACAAAAATGTCGGAGACATGGATCAACCTTCCTATGAATAAAGGCTGAGAGAGTTGAGGTTGTTCAGCCTGGAGAACAGAATGCTCCAGAGAGACCTTATCGTGGCCTTTCAGTACCTAAAGGGTGCTTATATGAAAGATGGGGACAGACTTTTCAGCATGACCTGAAAGGACAAGGGGTAATGGTTTTAAAGATTTAGACTATACGTAAAGAAGAATTTTTTTACAATGAGGGTGAAACACTGGAGCAGCTTGCCCAGAAAGGTGGTGGATGCCCCATCCCAGGAAACATTCAATATCAGGTTGGATGGGGCTCTGAGGACCCTGATCTAGTTGAATATCTCCCTGCTTATTGCAGGAGTGCTGGACTAGATGACTTTTAAGCGTCCCTTCCAACCCAAACTATGAGATCCCATGCAAAAAAACAAGGCTAACCCTATAGCTTGGGAACCAAGAGTGGGAGGGGAGAGACAAAGAGGTGGTTATAGAACACGTTCTATCCTGTCACAGTGAGACAGGCTCAACTCGATTGCTTCACTCAGTACAAGTGGACACGTGTTCAAATACAGGTGTTTTATTACCCTCAGTTGGACAACACCAGTGAGCAAGAGTGAACAGTGAGTTAACATCACGTTTCTTGTGAGACGGAAAAAATCCACAACTGAAACTTTCCAAGTATTGACTGAGGATCACAGTGGAGAGATCCCAAAGATCCAGTTGATGCTCAAAGGAACACATTTTTTGTCGGTAGAAGATGTGAAAGCAAAACCAACTGAGATCCTCAACGGTCTTTCAGAAGATGATCCATGGAATTGCTTTGAATCTTGGCAGCATCTTATGCAGCTATGTGTCAAGCAGAAGGGAACTATTTTGAAGGTGATTGTAGTTGATTTTCTTAATTAGTTAAATAAAAGGAGTTACAGGCAGAGTCGTTGGGGTTTTTTTGTGTCAGAAAACATATTCTATGAAATTAGTGTTATCCTCCAAGAATAATATTCTCAGGAAGTCAAACTATTTAGCTCAGTGAAATAAAGGGGAGAGCCCACAAAGAACTTTGGTCTGAGTCAAAACAGCACATCCTATTGACAAGTCAAGCACTTGACTGAGAGAAATTTCATTATTCTCACTTTATAAATGAGAATTAAACAGACAAAATAATCTGTGCATGAAAATTAGAGCATTATTAACCACTAAAACTCCATCATTTAACAGTACCTTACATGCATTGGCATCTACGAAAGTAAGTGTTCTGCTGAAAATAGGACTAATGTCATAATTAAGACACAAATATTCATGCTAGAGATAAAGAAGTGGCTCGAAAAGTTGGAAGAAATGGCTTTGGAGGTATCGGAGAGATAGAGTTGGGGTTTTCTTGTGTGCTTTTGCTCCTGTTCAACTGTAAATTTAAAGAACATGGTCATGTATAATACATATCCTACGCAAGTATTTGAATCAGAAGTGTTCTGCTGCATTTATGCGTCACTGAAATAGAAAGGTGTGCTCTTACTACCTTATCCACTGATAAACCCACCCGTCACCACAGGAAAAAGGGAAAAACATTATCTTGCTCTGTGTAGACTCCTCTACCTGGATTGCTACACGACACACCGCCCTGCAGCATAGTCTGTTCTCACTGACTATTTTTGCACCAAGTACACCAGTTACTGGAGAGTAACAAAGCTCCGTTCCCACTGTCAGATTTTTTTATTCGGGAACAAAAAAAAAAAAAACCAAAACAAAGTAATGTCAAATACAAATTCTCTGTGTCAAAATCTGAGAATTCAGGGTCAAATGCAAAGAGTTGGCAGCTTCATCTGGAGCTGCAGTGTAAACAAATGCAAAAGCCACAAGGGAGAAGCATTCTCAGCAAATCACTACCACCTGGTGTGACTGGTGGAGTACCAACTCCTTCCAGAGAAGTCTCAAGACCAACCGTGTGAACCCACATATTTATGCTGCATATTGTGGACTGACACCATAACTGAACGACAGAAAGTTCTTTCAGCTGGACTTGCTAAAGAACTCCCACCTCCTCTCCTAACTGTCATTCTCACCCCCCCTGGCTCACCAGCCCCTGAACTGCACTGGCACAACTCTGTGGGAACTGTTCCAGCTTTAAAATTGCCTCAGAAATAAATGTATGTATTTATTTAATTCACAGCATGAACTCCCAAACTATTGTTCCGGCATAACCAAGGGGTGGAGTGGCACAATGTGGTGGGAACAGGAATACCTTATGCCAGTATTGTTGACAAACAATTTGGATTGTGAAATAATGGCCTTAGGAAGTTTTCTAAGTGCTCCAAGCACTAAGCACTTACATTTCCACTGCCTTGTGGGTCTTAATATACACTCTACAAACAGTAGCTACCTTCCACGCTACTTTAGATGCAGCAACATCTGCTTTATTTCTTATTTGATGGTTCTAAAAGCTACCTGAAGGCAAGTGCTCTATGAACAGTCCACTCCTGTTCCCCACTCTCCTTACAGGCTGTCCAAATCCAAATAGAGCTTCAATTACTTAAGTTTCACCTGCCAACAGAGCAGCGAATGATAGAGACTTTTCCAGGAAGACTTTGATTACGTGATTTTGGTCACACAAACTCGTAACAGACAAGTGGGATAGAGGGAAAGGTCTTGAAAGTTTGAAGAACATCAGCTAGCTTTTCCAGAGCCAACCTGAAATGCAGCCAAGAAGGCAAGTAAGACATTCAATGCATCAGTGGTTGCTTCAAGTTCCCTGTCATAGTTGTGCAGAAGAGGTCATGATAAAAGCGTACAGTGCTTCTCCTCCCCAATCCTGAAAGAGCTGCAGATTCACTGCCCCTCTCTCTGGGCTAACTCACCGTCAGGCATGATGTTCTACAGAGAATACTCTGCTCAACTACAACCAACTTCAGTATAAGTTTAAATTTCAAGCACAGCAAATGAGTGCTGCTGCACAGCTAATATGTAAAAGAACTCTTCTTAAGTAAATGGAGTATACGTGTACACAAAGTGAGGGAATCCTGCTCAGCTATTTGGATATAAGAATCTACCTCAGGACAGAATTTTGGATACGAAATCGAGACTTTTTTGGTTCCTGCTGAACAGCCACATGTGACCCAAGTGTGGTAGATACCACCCTGAGCTGCTCAACTCTCCACACGCCTTGTCAAGGGTGCCAAGACTCCACCCAAACAAGGTTCTTAAATTGATTGTCTGGACCAAGTGTGTTAAACAACATCACTTCTATCTTCGAGCACCTAAATTTCTCTGCTTCATTGTTTCAGTTGAGGATGGACCATAGAAGCACTGCTTTACTTGGGGAGGTATGGTCAAAAATAAGCGCAGGTAATAAACCCATGCAACTACTTGTATCTTACACCAGCAGAAATAAGTGAAGATCAATAAACAAAGCACAGCATTAATATGATGGAAAAATATACAGCCACACAAATAAGAGCTTTTCAGTTTCATCTCCAGGTCACCTAGATTATGCGATACGGGACTAAGCATGATAAAGCTTAAGTTAGCGTGTAAACAGGAGTCCTACATAGCCTTATTTCAACATTATAACTCTTTCACCTAAAAATTCTCACTGCATCTAAAAGGATTACTTAATTCAAACCACCAAAATCCAAAGTTAAATGAATGATTACTTTACTAAAGGCTGAAGCACTTAAATGTGATTATTTTTCTTAATGCCCTTTGGTTATTTACTGCTATACAATCAGAAGATGATATACATCCTGGCCAAGAATTTCACACAATCAGGAAGAGTGGAACTGCCCATGGAGCTGGTCAATGATTTTAGCATTCCAGGATTGGAAATATTTGTTGTCTCAATTAAGTAGCTGTGCTTTTATCGTTAATTTATTTCCTCAGTGTTAGCTGAATGTAACCGAACACTTGCTTAAAGATTGGGTGACAGATTACATACACAATTTGGTACACAATTTGCGAGGATGACTGGGCATCTACTGAAGAGCAACTCAGTGGAAAAGCTGGGAACGCAAGTCCAAACACTCCAATCCTTATATTCTCTACACACTGTAAATGCAATTCCTTTATTTCCCTCCTCCTACTGCAAGTAAAAGACATTTTTATGATCCTCAACAATGCACAGAACCAATTCATTACTCTAGAATAGTCTTATAAAACTACTAAATTTTTGTGATACTCATACCGTAGAGAAATAGTCAGTGCTTACCTATGCACTCCGACGTCAGCCTGAAGCCTGCTAGCACCTGGTAGAGTTGGGTATTACAGCAATAAGCTTTCCAAAAAAACACTACATCTTTTTTGTAATCTTTAAAACTTCCCCCTCTTCTGGCATACTCTTTCCATACTATGTTTAAGTGCCATACCTCATGCCTCACCAATTTTTAATTCTGTTTGGTTCCTAACACTCAACAGACCCAATTTCAGTGATAAGGCACTTGCCATGCAGTATGGCTGTGAAAGCAAGGAGAAGGTACCTTAAATTACAGCTCTTGGAAGAGTGCCTAATTCTAATGTCTAAGACTATCAATATACTTAGCTTTACTACCTTTTGAGGGTACCCCAAAATCAATCCGGATTAGAAGCCACACTTGGACATGGAGACTGGATGGCCAGTCCCTGGGTCACATCTGCAGGACCGCTGAAGTCCAAAGGGATCATCTGAGATCTCCCAGTTCACTCCCTGTTCATGCAGGTTTGGCTGCAGTAGGTTGCCAACATCTGCACCCAGTCACGATCTCATTATCTCCACAGCTGGAGACTTCACAGCATCTAGGGGCATCCTAATCTCTCAGCAGACAGAAATGCTCTTGACCGTGCCCATCCATAGCTAAGGATTACACAAAGCACCTAGGAATTTTGGCTCCTTACTTCAGCACTTTAATTAGGTGTTTATTATTAGGCTAGATGAAATTGGGCCTCAGAGTCTCTTTCTAAACTAGGTGACATGAAGCCAGTCTGACCTTTCAGGAAAAAAACAAACCCCCCAGGACAGCTCTCAACCAGGCTGACAGTGGCAAAACCACAGAGGTAAAAAATGAGGTGAGGCTGAACAGGCATTTTTTCCTACTGCTGATGCTCTTGCACTACTCAGTATATAAAAAAACAAACACAAAAAAATATCAACCACAAAAACAGAAAGAGAAGAAAAAAGCAGCTTTTACTGCCTAATGCGTTCACATCAAACAGGTTCTCAACTTTATTCATAGAATTGCTGCTGGAGCTCATTCAGTGACTGAGCACAATACATGGAACAGAACAGGACTCAGAAGCCAGAAATCCCCTTGCCCAGGTGGCAAAATGTCATCTTTCCTCTTTACCTGGCTGTCCATGGCCAACAGCATTCCTCTAGTTGTATTTCAAGGGCAAATGGTGAACCCTACTGTGCCTTGGGAGAGGAGACACTGGCTGCTGGCTTAAAAAGAAGTGCCTGAGAGGATGGAAGGACCTTCCTCGACTCCAAAGGAAGTCTTGGAGTATAGACTTGGTCTCTACTCCAAAATCAAGGTTTGCTTCACATAAACAGCTCTGATCTATCTTGGTTTTATTGGTTTACGCGCACATTAAGTATGAAGATTCACATACAGAATTTTGGATTACATTCTTGCCAAGGTTGCCAGAAGTGACACACTGCAATCTAATCTGCCCGTACTATGAGTCTTGACTATATCCAATGCAGTTCTTGCAGACAAATGGTTGTAACATACAGATTATGTACCAACAAGCACATTTAATCACGTATATTCTGTATAAATCAAAGCACATTCTAAAACCAAACCGAGGAGAAATGGAGTAAACATGCTTTACACAGTTTGTAGAATGAGGAAATACATTCTTTCATTATTAAGCAAACCCCTTGGTCTTGGTGGTGACAGAAGACCTCTGAAGAACTATTCATTTCAGTGACTGCTGAGTAGAGCGAATGATTAACAACTTAAAAAAAGCTGTGTTAGCAGGAGCCAAAAAAACAAAATACAAAGGAACCAAGGCTTAAGGGTTATACAATTAGTTTCAGTGCAAAGTGTTATTATATAGTTACGCTCAGTAGATCTTTTCTTATGCAAATGTTGATTGTTAAATATCAAAACAACAAGTGAAGACAAAGCCAGATTACATACTGAAAGCGTACCTACTCCTAAGAGAAGATCAGAATCCAAGCCCTCACCTTCTGTTCTACCAACAACAATAAGCAACTCCTGACGCACAATATTAGCTCAGGAGATTATATCTTTACACATTAAGTGTCTGGTTAAGTCCTCATAGGGCTTAAACACCACCGAGGCACCGCATGAATTGGTAAAACAATAAGATGTTCCAATAACCCTGCAGCAATCCAACTGCAAGCAGGCAGGTCAAGAAATTTGGCAAGCATAGCTAGTACTCCGCAGGCATGCCAAAGAACCAAATTCTGAAAGTATTTTATATATATTTATGAATGAAACGTGTGTAGCATGTTTTACCACAAAAAAGTTATTTACATTATACACTATCAACTGTGAACTAAGCTTCCCGAGCACACGATCGCCTGGTTTACAGCAACAGTAAACCAGTTTACAGTAACAAAAATTATGAAGGTATGGCAATGCACTCTTGCAATGAAATGCAAGAAAAATTCGGATGAACAGCAAAACTTCATGAGCTAAACAGCACAGTGGTTTTAAAATCTGTACTGTAGTTATCTACAAAGTTAAATGTTTAATAAATAAACAGACACAAATAGACAGTCTTAAAACAGTAAAAAAACAATTCCATTACACTTTGTGGATCCTGGTTTTCAATGAACCCAAGCAATGGTAAATATTGCTGTAGCAGATTTTATACTTCACTGCTAATTGTACACTAAATAAACACTGCATAAGGGAAAACAGACCTTTACGGCACAAGAGGAAAAAGTAATTCCTGTCCTTTCCATAACGCCTACACTTCCAGAAAACCATGGACCTGATCCTTCAACTGTACACATTTAGTTTTACTCTCATGAGCAAATCTCTTTGATTTTAATACAAAAGAATTGAATTAAACAATTAAAAGAATTCATATTAAGAAAGGCAACTATATGCATATATTCTGAACTGAGGGAAAACTGTGCCTTTTACACAGTAATAATTTACTTCTGTAAACACATCTTTACAAGGAAAAATATGTTATGAGCAAAAAAGTGCACATTAACAATTTCAACTAATATAGAATCATAAAATGGTTTGGGTCAGAAGGGATCTTAAAGACCATCCAGTTCCAAGACCCCTGCCATGGGCAAGGACATCTTGCACTCAATCAGGCTGCTCGAAGCCTCATCCAACCTGACCTTGAACACCTTCAGGGATGAGGCATCACGATTTCTCTGGGCAACCTGGGCCAGTGCTTCACCAACCCCACAGGAAAAAAACTTCTTTCTAATCTAATTTCTAATCTAAATGTGCCCTCTTTCAGCTTAAAACCATAACCCCTCGTCCTACCGCTGCACTCCCTGATAAAGAGTCCCTTCCCAATACAGTAAAACTTAATAAAATAATCAGTTTACAAAGAGTGCCATTAATATAAACATTAGCTTGTTGTAGTTAAACAAGATTGAACTCAGCTGCATCTTCTGTATTCCAACTGCTTCAAGCAGAGTGAGCTCTCAGACCTCAGGAGGCAGAAACCTAACTCATTTAAAGTCAATGGGCATTTTGCCATTGATTTGAGAGTAGAATGTTTTGGAGTCAGCTGCCTCCCTCTCCCCCTTTTTTTTAAAGTCAGACCAGAGAGAAATCCTTGCCTTTATGAAGAAAATTGACTAAAAAAAAAAAAAACTAAAAGAAAATATGTATACAGTATTTATGCTTAAACCTCTTGCAACGATTCAAATCCAGTAGAAGCTGAGAATTTTACCTCCTATACCCAACCCAGTTTTGTTTGATTACATATAAAAAAAAATCAGGTGTATGGATTTCATTAAGACCAGAAAAGTATGTACCACAGCAGTTTAATACACAGAACAATGTCTCACATGCAATAGGACTGACCACCCTCGTATCAGATCATTAAACACTTGGCTGTGCATGCTCTCCCTTTTGAGCAAGAACTGCTCTTGTCTGGGTATTTCTTTCCTTGACCTGTACCAAGTGATCCTTTTGCTCCTCTTTATTTCATTCCAGAAAGAATCTCAGCTAGGGATACATGCCTTTCAAGTGTGAAAACTGCTGGACTCCAGAAGGGCTCCGCATTTCATACTCAGGAAGTTACAAAAGCATGAGGGGAATGCTATCTAATCCTAACTGTTTAGGTACACAAACGTGTTGCCAGATGACCTCGATGTCCGGATCTCTCCTAAGGCTGTATTTTTGTGTTGGCAGACAGAAATTTCCCTTGAAGGCTAAAAATGATGCATATACCAGGAGGAAAATAACATTTGATTTATGAGAAGCAATACTGCATTATGTTATGCCAGGTCGTAGTCAGCTCTCTGCCAGCCACAGCAAGAAGCCTCGGTAATTCGATTCACTACTGAATTGGGGTATCTAAAATGAAGATAGCATTATTGTGGTTGCTGAGTGAGAGAACTTCCAGTTTGTTACCAAAATAATTCAGAACTAAGAGCAAAACCATAAACCAGCTGCTTGCAAAAACTTGCAGCCCATGACAAACGCTCTGAATATTTTACTGATGTCTATTTCTGGATACCTATCTAGTTAAAGAAAGATGTTATTAAGGAGAACTGTGATATAAAGCCCATAAAGACTGTGTGACTTGAAATATTTGGAGCAGAAAAAATTACGTGCCTTGCAGAGGCACCTTGCCTAGGATGCTCTTGTTTGACTTCTGTGCTCTTCCCCTAAAAATCTTTCTACCGATATAAGTTTGCTCTACAGATTTACCCTAGTTACAGGTTCTATCACCAACTCAAACACAAGGGTATTACAACCTGAAGACAAATGAAAGCTCCAGAGCTTGGGGGAAAAAGAAACACTTAACCTAGCTGTTCATTTAGGCCTTCCAGAAATGCCTTAACAGGATGAAAACAGCAACTGAAAAGCATCAAAACAGGCTTGTACCTCCAGAAAACTGTTTGACAACTTGGATCCATACAGTCTTTTACTAAAAAGTTGCACTAGATGATATCTGACTTAAAATGCATTCCCACAAAACAGTAGCAAGATGTAATTATATGAGGCTTATTTATTCTTTTCATCTAAGGAAAGAATTTAAACTTCATTGTCATTGGGTTAAAATTTACATTATTACTAAACTCCAGGAGGAAAGGGCATAAAATCACCGTGCCCAATGAAACTAATGAAATATTCCATGGGGCTTCCAAAAAATTGCAAAAAAAAAACCTGAAAAATGGAACCTGATCTCTCTTTCACAACTGAGTAAAGATGATCCCATACACTTGCCCTTAAACAGCAACTGAGTATATTGTAACAGAAACAGAAAGCCAAAATTCTGGATAACCAGAAGAGTCATTATTCACATCACTGTTTTGGAGGAAGTAACAGTATCCAAAAGGTTCAAATAAAGGATAGGAAGCATCAGAAATCTGCAAACTCTAAGGCATGAAACAGTCACAGTATCTGTGCCTGAGCAAGCTCAAACACTATTTTTACTAATGAGAGAACTGCAATTCATTGGCAGACTTCAGTGAATTTGGGACTTCTCCATTTATTTTAGCATATGATAATGAAAGTTTAGAGCCTTCCTTTTAAGATGACCAGATTGAAATATAACTGTATGATGCTCATTGGCTTCAAGAGGCTTATCATAAAAATGCATGGGCAAAATGTAAAGTTAAAACCTATTTACTGAAAAAAACCAAAAACTTTAAGAAAACTACTGTATCCAGAAATTTCCCTCAAATATTGTACCTTTCATCTTTCAGTTGGCACACAGCTGACATTGTAGTACCACTTCAACACACGAGAAATGAACGGATAGAGAGCAACAGAAGAAAAAATAACCCACAATGCTGTCAGCAAACCACCTCCAGAGAGTAAACAGAGACTCTCTGTTTCTCAGTTTTATCTTACAGCACCACGATAAATGCAGATGACAACAGTAATCAAATATAATAAATTTCACCTTTTCAATACTACTGATCTTTTGGGCCATATGGATGGGCCAAATTCTACCACTTACTGAGATTTTTGAAACTGAATGTGCCTTTTCCAATCATCATTTCTAGACCTAAACAAACAAAAAAAAGACCCTTACCAGGAATAATCATGAATAAGAGCCTGGGCAGATTTTGACTTTCATCTTTTGAGAGGTCCTTCCAGGGCCCACATTTTAAGACATGGGTAGCAGCTCCACAACAGTAGATAAATTCTTCATGTAATGGGACTGGCTCTTCTGATGCCGACTTCATGGTTGCTGTTAAACAGAATAAGATACTTGTTATAACAGATCAACAAATATTTATATAGCTGGCTCTTTGCTATTAAACTCTGCCCATAGAATAATTGCAAAAACACCCAAACTACCCTCCCCAAACAGCTGTCATCTCCAGTAAGGAGGACCAATTCAATATTATATGTTTGAATTATTGTTACTGCTATGTGAGGGAAAGCATCTTTCAGTTCTTGTCACAGAAATACAAGGTGATGAACTGGACAAGAAGTTCTATTCTACCTTAAAGGCAAACAATTTTTATTTTTTTATTCACACTGCCCGCTGAGAAGATTCAGTCGACACTGATTTGAAGGCAAACAAGGCAGAAAATACCAAACAAACAAAACTAATGCACAAATGTCCTGCGAGTTCAGTGTGCCTCATCTATAGTGGCACAGCATCACTTGAAAACAACCAGAATAAAACCCAAAAGAAGATACCAGAGGCCAAAAGGCATGTGCTAGGAACAATCACAGACTGCCTTCCAGCGCTAGGTGGGCTCCTCCTTAAAAGTACAGCACAATCTGCTTCTGTAGAAATTTTCAAAGGATTAATAGAGGATGCTTTGTCAGTTAAAGCTAATTAAGATCTGATCAATTCAGGCAAATACTTATGCTCACCTTTATAACTTTTCTTAAATTATTTGGTTAACTGAATGTGGTAATGCAAAATAAAACAGTATGCTGCTAAATAAACCCGGCATGTACATCACTTTACCTATTTATCGTAATATGAAATCACAAGTAGGCCATCACTTTGGAACTGGCTGATTGATCAAACTCCTGAATATTTCCTTCAGTAAAAAAAAAACACTTCACCAAGCAATTGAACTAAATGAACTACCTATGAACTAAAATGTCATCAAGATGAACTCTGACATACACAAGCATGTGCCAAAAAAACCATTTACCATTTTCAACTACAGGTACAGTTACCAAACGAAGAGTCAAAAGCCTCCTCTTGGTGCAGTATGAAGACCCACATGTATCATTTGGTACAGAGACCAGTGCTCAGTATGTGCGCAAAGCTGTTTGTGTCAACTTGAAAGGCTATTTAAGCCCTACAAATTATTTCTGAGCTTAGAAGAACCACATTTCAGGCTTCTAAAGCAACAGATTTGGCTTAAACAGAGTTGAAAAACTCGCCTGAATTATTACAGGAATGACTATGCATTCTCTATGCAATACATGACCAACTATAATGGAAAAGGCTGTCCACCTTAACTGTTTCAAATTTAATTAAACTGTAATTCAAGCACAAGGGAGAAAAAAAAAATGATTAAGTGTAATGACTAATTGAAAAGATTAGTCTTTAGCACCACTACCTAATACACCCTGAAACTTGACTGAAATACAATATATGATACAGTAAGCAAAAAGCTCCCAAGATTATAGGCTTACTATTCTCAAAAGGAATTTTCAAGGACTTCATACGCAGCCACTGCGGAAAAATTTTTTATTAAGCCTCATCTTGAGACTAACAGACTAAAAAGCAACCACTTTCAATGTTATTCAAGACTACTATCATTCCCGAGTACAAAAGCCACTATTTTGTATATAACGTATATAGCAGCAAACCACCAGCACATGGAATTAGGAGAAATAAACAAAAAGAGAAAATGATCAAATAAGATGCAACAAAAAATAACATTACAATAAAACTGGATATTGTTATGTACTGCCATGATCTTTAGAACATCAACAGCATCTAGAACATTAGGCTCAGTAGCCCATAAAACTGAAACATGTCTTCGTTTTACTTCACAGTACAGTTCTCTGTCGAAGTCACATAAAGGTAAAGGACCTGCTAATCCCTTTCACGCTTGCCCTTAAGTACTAAATAAAAAGTATTGTGTATTATTTGTAAAAATGAGGAGAGCTAAAAAGTTAACATTATGGACTCATCAAACAAAGCAATGTAGTTATATGCAATAACTCAATAACCCCTAAGCAGCTACACCTAAGGCAGTTCAGGTCTAAAACAAGTGAAGTAACCTGGTGGCTTTATTTTCAGAGATCACTCAAGGAACTAGCAATCCGATGCCTTCAATTCGTTTTGTTCCTGTGCCATTCCCCCCACGCCCCTCCCTCAAGCAGTTAAACCAGCTAGAATTTCACCAATGACTGTGCAAAAAATATCTGTGAAATGCATGGAAATGAGGTACAACTTACTCATGCTTAGAGCTGTAATGATCATAGAATGGTTTGGGCTGGAAGGGACCTTAGAGATCATCCAGTTCCACCCCGCCCTGCCATGGGCAGAGACACCTCCCACTGGATCACATTGCTCAGAGCTCCATCCAACCTGGCTTTGAACACCTCCAGGGATGGGGCAGCCACGACTTCCCTGGCAACCTCGGCCAGAGCCTCACCACCCTCACAGTAAAAAAATTCTTCCTACTATCTAATCAAAATCTCCCCTCTTCCAGCTTAAAATTGCTACCCCTCAACCTGTCGCTGCACTGTGAGTCCCTTCCCAGCTTTCTTGCAGGCTCCTTTTAAGTACTGGAAGGCAGTACTATAAGGTCTCCCTGGCATCATGAAAACTGGAATCAGATTTCATTTGCGAACCTTGTACAGAGCAACCACAGAGTGGACTGCGGATAAACCTAAAGAGGATCAAACAGTTTTAAGAACTGGACCTACAATATCATCATAATTTGGATTTCGTTACTGCTAATAACCTTGTAGCAATCACTAAAGAAGTTTGTACTGTCTTGGTGGAAGGGAAGCAGGGAAAATAATTTGTGGGTATCATTTTATACTGAACAATTTGCTCTCTGTCAGTGCCAAACACTATAAAAACGAGTTATTGAGACAGCTTTTCAGCATAGCATCATAGGACTCAAAAATCAATAAAGTGTTAGCTTTGAAGGGTCAAGATTTTGTGGATTGAAATCAGGAATAGATGGATCCCCCATTAACCTTGTTCCAACAATATCCTTTACTCTGGTGTGAACAATTTGAAAGAGTTTTGGGGGTTAGGAATTAAGAAACTAGGAAATATCTTCAGATCCCACAATGATACATGTCTACTTCGGTCTGGCACAAAATTACTCCACACATCAGGTGGACAAAATGCTGAGGAAATGGATTAAGAAAGCTACCATTACTTTTAACCAATCTTTACATCTCACTGAGAGTTTTGGCTTTAAAAAGTTTAGCGCGAAGCAATGACTATAAAAAAAGTGGAGATCTTGTTAATTATCAGAATAGAACTATGACAGAACCCTTGATTTCCATAAATTAAGGAATTAGAAGGGAATCAGACACAATGGTAACATTTATGAAAAGCATCAGCTGTTGGTCTACAGCACTCAATTCAGTCAGCAAGAGGATCCGATATTTCAGTGTCTTGTTGCCAGAACTGCAGTAAGTTTTATGTCTGATCTCTTTTTCCTCTTTGGCAATCACAGACCTTAGGTTTTGCTTCCACTAACACTTTTTACTAGGTAGATCAAAAGGTCCTTCATTTGCCATCGCAACTTTAACACTCTAAGAAACATGTAGCACCGGAGTCATAGCAAGCGTATCCATATCCTGAGACGTTATCCTGGTATGGCTGAGAGTCTCCTGAGCACAACAGTAATGATAACACACACACATATATATATATAGACATATATATATGTACACATACACATTATCCATCAGTAACTATATGTGTGTATATATAAACGCATTATCCATCAGTAACTATATGCGTATATATATACACATGCATTATCCATCAGTAACTATATATACACATACAACAGTAACTATAAAACGTACCCCCAAAGAAGAAACACATCACATGCTAAAAGTGCTAATATGTTTTACTGAACACATATCAGCATAGAGTGGAAGAGGTCCTACATACCATGTCCTGCCAATCTACGTGATCATACCTAGATGGGAACTTTCACTTTTTCAAAAGACCTAATACATCACAAACTGTTTGCGAACTGTTCAGAGCTACCAGCGTGGAAAAGATCCCAACAGAGTGCGAGTTTGGGTTTGTTTTTCTTAAAGTAACTTCATAAGCATAACTTAGGCAAGGAATCACATACATTAAAAGAAAGCGGTAGCTGTGCTCATAGCTACTTGCCCTTTTCCCAGTTAATATGCAAGCCTCATGACGAAGCCGTTAATGCTGATGACGTAAAAAGAAAAGATCAAGAAATTCATTGCTTAAAGAAACAAGCACGCTCAAGGAAGTAATGATGGTTTAATTGGCATGAAAACAAACAGGATGGCTTAATTTGGTGTAATATGGGGTGTTTTCCAGAACAGAAAATGAGATTTTGGGGAACTTTGGTCCCAAAGGAAGAAAAACTTTTTCATTTGCATACGGTATTGAGATCTACTGGACAAATGAAGTAACTTTCAAAGACAGCTTTCCCTCCAAATACAGCATTAAAGTACTGGACCCAGAGGGAAATCTTGGGTACTTTAAAACTGAATTCTCATGGAGGAATAAAGAGAAGGTGGTGGGCATGAATAGCGGGTAGGTATAAAAAATGTCCTTCAAATATACGTTCCAAGATTAGACAGCAATGTTAGCAAAAAGTCAGTCAAGTAAAGATAGAATGACTATGTGAGAAAATACAAAAAGCTGCTGCTAAAGTAAAATGTCTTCCTGGTAAAGAAGGTTTCCAGAGAGAAAACTATGCCAGGTCTCTTCTGACCAGCGCATTTCACAGAAATAGCAGACTCATGTCAAGAGAATCTTGTAAATGAACTTTCCCAGCTGTCTGTAGGAAAAGCAAGCAAAACGTAAAAATTCTACATTAGAAAATCAAAGGGAAATAAATCACAGCTCAGAATGGATAGCATGTCACAAATACAGTATGCCATTTGTTTCATTTCAGTGTGGATTATGTCAAACACAAGTGTTTTGGGAGCCACCGGGCAAAACTGAAATGTAACACCATGATTACAGACTGGGTCAAAATCTTATTGAAGTTAGAGGTGAGGATGTCATACTTTATGAACAAGAATCCACCATATTTATGTTTGAATACAGAGAAAAGAAACATTAGTGACCTTCAAGCTTCAGCACATACCACCACCCAAAACAGCACATTCAAAATGGAACAGGCATGTGAATTATGAGGGCGAGGAGTTGACACAGGCTACTGTCTCAAGGGAAAATGAGAATTTTGCACCTTTGCAAAAGCAAAAAGAACATGTGGTTGTCTCTGCAACCACATGTTCTATATTTTTTTTTCCTACATCAAAAACCTAGAAGCCCCACATTTCTGTTGGACAGCTGTTTGAGTTGTACAGGTAACCTGACAACATTCAACGAAACACAAAAATGCAAGGAACCGTAAACCTATACATGCATTTAAACCACAGCACCCAAAAATTAAACATTTGAAGAAACTTCTGTCTTTCAGCAGAAGTGACAGGCAGAAGCAGTAAGAAGCAATTGTTATTTCATCTAATGTCAAATAATTCCTCTTCCACCACCTATCAGAATAAGATTCACTACTCAATGGAGAGCACTACTCTTTCTTTGTTCTTGTTAAGTAAGGCAAAGCTCAAAGAGCATAATTGAATACTCACTTAGAAGCAGATATCAAAGCAAAAAAGCCTGTACACTGATTAGTATCACGCTGTCCTTGATTTGGCTTCCTTCATCCTTCGCTGTGCTGTTCAGCATGAATCTCCCTATGGAATGATCCCTTATTTCTTTTCTTCCGTATTTCCACATTAAGTTATCCTCCCTTAGACTAAAATATGCTCTGAATTCAAACCAGTTTTTTTTCTCCAGTTTTATTATCATTTCAATTCGCATGCGTTCTTACATCAACTGTTTGTCTTACGTTCAACGTAGCTCTCTAGCTACTGATGGTTTTCTTGCTTTCTAATGAGGTCACGCAAGAATTAGTCAAAATACTCTCTACTTACAGCAGACCAACTTAGTAGTCACAACAGCATTCTTCAGTAATCTCTTAACCTGTGTTTGCTGCTTACTACCTCCTTCTCACGTCTACTGCAGCAGCTGTACATTCCGATATTCATTTACTAAGCTAAATAGGTTAGGAAGGCGCTGTGAGCAGAGACAGGGAAACAAATAAGTCTCTATGCAGCTCTGTGCAAAGGACAAAAGAAAAGAAACAGGAGAATCGATGAACAGGAGACAATAAACGAGACTACAAAGAATAATATCAGATGGCATTAGATCCCGTCCTGAGTCACTACACTAATATAATTGTCTACAATATTAATACAAAGCCTGGAGTCCAAGTCCTTCCCAGTAAGAAGCAACAGTGATGTCCAGAATTCTGCCGATCGGGAGGATGGGACAGGGAATTGAACAGTCAGGCTGGAGAACATGGTACAAATGTTTCTCCCAGAAGCCCTGTACACACTGCAGATCTGATGTACAGACACGCAGTTCTAGTAACAAGAGGATCCAAGCCAATTCACCACACCAAAAACACTGCTGGATTGTTCCTCCAAACAAGAGCAACCCTTGAAGCTCCTTCCATCAAAATTATCCTGTCAAACCCTGTCAGCACGACTGCGTACAAACACATACACAAAGTCTGTGCTCATCACAGGTGCAAATACTAATCCCGCTATCGTGTGGTAACCATTTCATTTCCAATTAGTGCTGCAATTTCTTTTGAGAGGTAAAATTTTAGGGGGCTGGATTTCCACAAAATGTTTCTATCAGTAAAGGGTTTTTTTTTTAAAAAAAAAAGAAAAATTAATAAAGATTTGAGTAAAGAACCTGCCTAAACAAAGGAAAATGGGAATGGGTTACAAACGGGAGGAGGAGATGAGATAAAAGAACGAACCAAAAGAACTGCATGGCTACTGGCAGCAGTAAGCTCAGTAAGTAAGGATACTGAGGGAAAATCCTGCCATCCTTGGAGTTGTCACATCTCTGGTTAGACTTGTTTTGGCACATCAGGATTACCCAACGTACGATAACAAGGCACTTGCCATACAATGCACAGCCCCATTAGGCGATGAGGCAATTCTAAACAGGTAAGTAAACAGCTCTGCCATTTGTTTCACTGGTGACTAAGCGCTCAGCCTAGTATTTACTTTTATATGTTTCAAGCTTAAGACTCTTGTCCAGACCCTTAATATTACACATTTGTTTCCCATTTGAATATTCTTTTATCAGAATGACTTAGTTCCTGCACTGTAACCTGTTTACAAACCTTAACGGAAATCTAAAGGTTATCATTCAAAGTATAAGCTGAAATCAAATTTAGTCAAACTTTTCACAGCTCTAAACAGTGGTTTGTCAAGAGCAGAAAAAGCACAGCTATATCGCTATTAAGAGCATGCCCAATTTAAATAAGCAAAAAACTACCTGTCCTTCATATCTTGCATGCATGTTGTCTGTAAAAATGCATGCACAACACCACTAAAACTTAAACCTTGAAATTCTGCTCCTAATACTTGGTAAATATAACCTAGACATTACACAAAATTTGGGCTACCCCTTTTTCCAGGCAAGGTGGCCTCATTATAATAAATCACAATAATGGGAAAAATGTAATTTAAAAGAAATCAAAGCTATCAATAAAATAACCGCATAAAAACAGTGCTATTAGGAAGCTCAGAGTAAATCTTTTCAAATTTCCTGGTAATTTCTCTGCCTTGGCAGTCATATTGGAAATTTTGTTTTACCATTACGCATACACAATTTATTGTAATCGCCTTTATGAATTACTTGAAACAGGTAAACAGATAATAACCCATCGGTGTCTCTTCTAATTGAAAAAGTAGAAAATACTAAACAGAAGTAGCAGCAAGTGTGTTCAAAACCAATGGAGATGCCTCCTGCGTCACTGCGTATTTGACCCACAGAACTACTTGCAGCCTGATGTTAGGAACATCAGAGCTCCACACAAGTGCAAGGCAAGAATGAGTTGATGGAGAAGAAATCCACTGTGGAAATTTAAGTCTTCAGTACTTCTGTTCCATTAAGTTCCTGAGCTGCACTTTGTTGTGGGCTGAGTGGACTTTTACAGAGTGCGAGTAGGTAAAGAACCACCACCTGCTTGCCTCTTTCACAAGCATCTGCTTAGGGTACTGTCAAAGTTTCTTGAAAGATGACTGAATTCAGTGGAAAATGGTCAGTGCTGTTGCTTACACAGTTTCTGTAAACACGAGACCACTTCCTTCACTGACATCATAAGCAAGCGCAACAAGAAAACAGACAACTGCAACAACCCTAATTAAGAACTGAGGGCTTCTACTCTTCAAGACACACAAAATACAAATTCATATCCAGATCCTGCAACAGGTCCATGAAGACAAACTCTCAGACCTTAACTGGAAATAATAAAATCCCAGAGGGCCAGGAGTGTGCCACACCTTAAAAAAAATAAGGCTCTGCATCGTTCAAGCCATCCAAGTCTTCTGATGATAAGGCTTAAATATATTTACATTGCAAGAAAAGAAGCTGTTTCATCATTTTTGCAAACACAACAAAAAAAGTTAGCAGTAAGAAAGCCCTTGACAACTATCACACTTCAGCAGTGCTTCATCATTAACACCATATCGCTGTGCACACTGCTCCCTGAACCCACCTCTCCCTGTCTGGCACAGGCATATCTTCTCTTTTGTAGCACCTACCTTTAACCCTGTATCTATGAATCACAATGATGCTCTGGACCAGTATTAAGAACAAAGTGGACAGAGGGCTCCTGTACACCTGCTCAGATGCTCTGCTTTTCCAAATCAATTAGTTTATTTATGAGAAGATGCTTCTTTTCACCTGACTTATCTTCTACGCATTCATAATGTTATTTTTCTCATTTATGGGTCCTTCAGGACACAGGTTTTTTCTTTCTACCTGCTTTATAACTTGCTGCTTAGACAATGTGCATCAGTCAGCTCCTAGAGACGTCTCACAGGAACAAGTACCACTACATATAAATCCAAACCTACTAGGCCTACTAACCCAAAACACTGGTCCCTACTTTTAGGTTGGGGCAACCTTGGAGAAAAGTACTGACATATAGACAAAACACTGAAAGTAGCATCACTGTAGTTATTTACTGCAAAAGGAGGCACTGTTTAGGACATGTTTCTTGAATTCTCCTCCCAAAACAAGGAATAAACAAGTCAAGGGAGCATGCACGAAGCATTGCTTACTGCATGGGATGTGTCAGTCCTTACACATAGAAATCACCAGTGTTATTTAATCACTGAATCATAGAATCCTTAAGGCTGGAAAAAAACTCTAAGATTACCAAGTCCAACCATCAACACAACACCATCATGCCTACCAAATCATGTCCTGAACTGTCACACCCACACATTTTTTTTAACATCTCCAAGGGATGGTGACTCCATTACCCTGGAGAGCCTGCTCTGACGCTTCACCACTCTTTCAGCAAAGAAATTTTTCCTAATATCCCATTTAAATCTCCCCTGGTGTGACTAGAGGCTGTTTAATGGAACATGACTCTATCAACTCAACTTTCTACACTGCAGCCCCACAAAGGGCTTGGGATGCTGGGCTGCCCTGGAGTGATGCTGGGCAGCCTCGCCGAGGTGCTATCGGCTGCCAATGTGCTATAGGCTGAGGAGGTGCTGCGGGGCTGAAGGATGGGCCATGGGGCTGAAGGATCCGCTTATGGAGCTGACGAGTCGCTGCGGGGCTGAGGATGCATTTTTGGGGCTGAAGGACGTGCTGCAGGGCTGAAGGATGTGCTCACGGGGCTCAGGAAGCACTGCGGGGCTAAAGGATGCGCTTATAGAGCTAAGGATGCACTCATGGAGCTGAAGGAAGCGCTGCGGGGCTGAGGATCGGCTCACGGGACTCGGGATGCGTTCACAGGGCTGTTGGATGCGCCTATGGAGGTCAGCATGCGCTTATGGGGCTCAGCACGCGCTGCGGAGCTGAGGACCGGCTCACGGGACTCAGGATGCGCTGCGAGGCTATGGATGCTCTCACAGGGCTGAAGGATGCGCTTATGGGGCTGAGGAGCGGCTCGCGAGGCTCAGGGTGCGCTGCGAGGCTATGGATGCTCTCACGGGGCTGAAGGATGCGCTGCGGGGCTCAGGATGCGCTCACGGGGCTGAAGGATGCGCTTATGGGGCTCAGAATGCGCTGCGGGGCTGAGGAGGCGCCTGTGGAGCTCAGGAGGCGCTCACGGGGCTCCGGATGCTCTCCCGGCTGCAGAGGCGCTACCGCAGCGCACGGAGCCGCCCCGCTCGCTCGGCGCTCGGACCCGGGCAGGGGACGGGAAGGGAGAGAAGGAGGAAGGGGAGGAAGATGCCGCGGCGGTGTCACCAGCCCCCGGCCGCCCCCACCCCGCGGCTCGTACCTTCCCCTCCGCGGGCTCCGAGCGCGCAGCACCGCGGCGAGGCAGCGCCCGGCGGCGGCGGCGGAAGCCGGGCGGAAGCGGCGGGTGAGGCCGCGTGGGGCCGTGGGACCGCTCCTTCCGCCCGGGCCGCGCGGGAGGGGCGGGGCACCTGGAAGCCACGCCCCCTCCTCTGGCCACGTCCCCGGCCCTGATCCCGCCCCATACCCAGGGGGATTGCGTGGCCGTTGGCGCTGGAGCGGTGGCTCGTGGCTGCTGGCTAGCAGCTGGTGGCTAGTGTCTCATGATTAGTGGCTGATGGCTCATGACTAATGCCTACTGGCTGATGACTAGTGGCTGGTGGCTCCTGACTAGTGCCTACTGGCTGGTGGCTAGTGGCTGGTGGCTCATGGCTAGTGGCTTGTGACCAGTGGCTGTTGGCTATTGGCTGGTGGCAAGTGGCTCATGACCAATGTCTAGTGGCTGGTGGCTCATGACCAGTGGCTCATGACCAGTGGCTAGTGACTAGTGGCTGGTGGCAAGTGGCTAGTAGCTAGTGGCTGGTGGCAAGTGGCTAGTGGTTGGTGGCTCGTGACTAGTGGCTGGTAGATGGTGCCTAGTTGCTGATGGCTACTGGCTTGTGACTAGTGGCTGGTGCCTAGTGGCTAGTTGCTGGTGGCTCATGGCTGCTGGCTGGTGACTTGTGACTGGTGGCCCGTGGCTGCTGGCCAGTGGCTAGTGGTGAGTGAGGCTCTCCCAGCTGAGGTCCAGCATCCGCCACTTGCTACGGAAAGGCAGGAGCAAGAGCTACAGCCCCCCGAGGGGCAGGGGGTTCCTTCAGTTTCTGTCATTTACACTTACCCAAACCTCACAGTTTATTTGGGAATTCTGGCAAATAAAAATAAATAAATTAAAAAAAAGGTAGTTTTGACACAGCAAAATAAGCTGGAGGATTTTTAAAAAAAAGGCAGTGAAAGGGGTGGCAGAAGCGCAGCCTCATCCTTCAAAGCATTTGAGGTTGCATCTGAATGAGGAAACTGGACGTGGGTACCTGGAGTGTAACAGCGCAGCAAAGCAGGACCCGCCCAAAAAAAAGAATATGAGGATGGACTTGTAAAAGGCATAAAAAGTGACATTCAACAGTAGTAGTCAGTAAATAGTAGTAGGGCCATGAAGATGCTCAGAGGGCTGGAGCTCCTCCCCTATGAGGACAGACTGAGAGTTGGGGTTGTTTAGCCTGGAGAAGAGAAGGCTCCTGAAGGTCTTATTGCAGCCTTCCAGTACTAAAAGGGGCCAACGGGAAAGCTGAGGAGGGCTCTTTGACAGGAATTGCAGTGATGGGATAAGGGTTTTAAGCTGGAATAAGGTAGATTTAGATTAGATATTAGAAAGATTTTTTTTTCCTGTGAGGTTGGTGAGGCAGTGGAACAGATTATATGAATAAGTTGTGGCTGCCCCATCCCTGGAGGTGTTCAAGACCAGGTTGGATGAGGCTTTGAGCAACCTGATCCGTGGGAAGTGTCCCTGCCCATGTCAGCTGGATTAGAACTGGGTGATCCTTCCAACCCAAACTATTCTATCAAATCCTTTCTCAGCCCACCATGATCCTGCCACGGAGTCTGCATGTCCACCTAATAAGGTGTGAAAGGAGCTCAAGGAAGATAAGGCTGTAGTGAAAAACATAAACACCGTGTTTGTCATAGAGGACGTTAGGGAGGTTTTTTGCTGAAATGCTGCATTCTTGAGAAATGTGTTAGAGGAGCTGTTTCCAGGAAAAGTTGTGTTAGAAGGTAAAAAGAGAATAAATCCAATAATAGGAAATTTGTGAGATCAGGTAGTGTTTATTCAGGACTAATAGAGGGATGCAGGCATGAAACAATTGGACTGCTGAGCGTGCTGTGTGGCCACGGGCTAAAGACACTGTTGAAGGACTGGGGAGGATCCCCTAAGGTTGTTAATCAAGTCGATGCTGAGAATAAGAAAGACAAGAGGAAGTAAATGGTACGAACTACAAAGCACTACGAAATATCAGCATCATTATTTATGGAGGGCAGTCACACATCAGAAATCTGAGAGAATCTTTGGAGGAGTTAATTGATCACTTCTGCCCAAGGCAAGCCAGATCAAGGAACTTGGATTTCCAGAAAGGTAGGTACTATTTTTCTCAATGGATTGACATAACATGTCGGGTTTCACAGAAATTTGTGTGAAGGTCAGTACTGTTCAACATAGTGGTAGTCTGGAAAAGGGAGTGGATAGCGGTGTAGTAACATTTGTTGTTCATACTGACTTATTCAGAATTAGTAAAAATAATTGTCAGGTTGCAGAAGGACCTTTGAATTCGTACAGAGAGAAGTCAAAGAATAGAAGCGTATTCATGCATGAGATAAAACTGAGTGTTCAGAACGGAATAAAAGAAATGGTTGGTGTTCATGAGTGAGGTACTGTTGATCAGAGTACACCATTTTATTAAACTGTTTATAAAATTTGTTTGTCAGCAGCAGGTAAGGTCATGGGTGAATATTAAAACAACAACTATAAGTATTACGTCACATGAACTGGAGTTGGTAAGTTCCTGCAGGGAAGTCACAAAAAATACTTCCCTTCAGTTTTCTATGGAAGAGTGGGACCAAGTTTGCCCTGATGTGTTCTGAATTCCTCAGTTGTGACCCGTGTTCTAAACATGAATTTCTGTTCTTGAAGAAATCATTTCGTTGTTTAGATAGTTGGGTTCTCCCCTTAAAAATATTAATAAAAGTAGCCTAGATTGTAAGGATTAGGTGCAAATTCCAAGACTGCTTGCTTTGCCTCTCGGCCAGAGGTTCAACATTAGGTTTTTGCTCAGCAGTTTGTGGTCTGACTGCTTGTTGTGACAAGGGCAGAAGAAGGCAAGTGGAAAGAAAGGGGTTGAATGGTCACTGCCAGTGTGATCATGCCAATATTCTGTTTATCAGTGGCTGTGTTGTGAATTGGTTGGCTTATTTTCTCAAATTTGTTTTGATAGCTGATAAAATCGGTGATTGATTTACTCGCTGGGCAAGTATAAGCCATGGTTTTATATACAGTTTGGTGTATGTTTTTTTAGAAGGCAGGTTCTCAGTGACTTTTAATTTCTTAAGTGAAACCATAAAATTGCTGATTAGCATGAATTTTCATAGTAGTTTCCCTTGGGGAAGAGACTGCATGAAAAACTCTTTCACTTGGCATGAATCACAGAGTGGTGGTTTAAAGCTTCCTATGCATGTTTTGTTCTAACAGGGTGCTGTGATGCATTTGCATTGCTCAAGACATTGCTTATATGCACCATTATCTTTAATTATAATAACAACAACAACAACAATATTGTTATTGTGCAGCAGAAGATAGCTATTTGTTGATTTGTTTGTGCCTTGATATTCGTAATATGCTCTTTTGGAAGATGTTCTCTGTTAATTAACAATTATGGATAATACACTAACTTTATGGATTACAGATGTGTAGTTGATCTGGGTGTAAAGAAAACAGAGGTTAATCAAACCACCATTGATGCTAAAAAATCAGCTGGGGGGATGTAAGAAGTAAATAAAGCAGATGAAGTGGGTGTTGTGAGGGCAACATATGTATTGTATAATAGCCCATTGCCTTAGTTCATCACTTGCTTAGCCACGATTTACTCGGCTATGACATAAGGCAGTTATTCCTTTCATTGCCATAATTGAGTTTTAGATATGTATTTTTATCATTTATGTTCTCACAGAGGAAAAAAAAATCTCCTTATCCCATTAAAAACTTCAATTCTCCAATTACGAACCTATTTCTTAAGCTAAATTTCTATGTGTGAAGTAGGAATCAAAGATTTTCACTCTGCAGTGTTCAGCACTATCATTCGATCTGGACGGTGTATTTGCAGGAGATTACAAATTGTTCCAAATTTCTGTTTGTTTGATTTATAAGCTTAGTGATAAAGTGACAGTACATATGAATGCATACATACATAATGATGAGACACATGTAGTGACTTAGTATTTTCAGTATATTATATGTATGGAAAAGATTCACTAAGTCATATAAATGCCTTTGCTCTAAAACTATCTATTTCTAATTCTGTCTTGTGCTTTTAGTGCAATGGGAAGGCTTTTCTGGTCTGTGTGGCTCGTTTTTGATGCGTTCACAGAAATTAATATAATAAATTATAGGTGATAGAATAAGAGTAACCTACAGTCAAAATACAAGAATTCGGTGATTCTGTTACAGTTAAAACATTAGTTTTCATGTTGCTAATGCGTAGTATTTTTGAGACAGTTTACCAAAGATAGAGTCACAATAAAAATAATTAGGATCTGTCACAGGAAGCTGATATAATTCTATCTGAAACAGCCATGTGTCTGCAATATCACTAATCTTTTAAATGGGAGAAAAACAGTGTTTCTCTGTGTCTTTATGTCCAGCTTCCATGACTATTTTGATTTATATACAATCTCCTTTGCTTCTGTTTTTCCTGTTCTGTTAGCACACACTGCACTGGCTAAATGGAGAAATTTGACTGCATATAGAAGGCAAATGATAGATCATAGCATTTGGATCCTGAATAGATTTTTCAGTTGAACTATTCAGTCGCTCAGGATGAAATATGTCCAACCTCTGTATAACCAAGATCTTCACAGTGAGCAGTTTGGTTATTGTGTGTTTACTCAGTTTGCCTAAAGAATTTTTTTTCAGAAATATGCAAAATAAATACTTTGCGGTTTTCAAATTACTTTATTTTTTAATTACAGAGCCGTTGGAAATGCATGTATATTAAAACAATAAGTTAGAAGTGATGTGCTAGAGACAGTGAAATGTTTCAAGAAGTTGTTGTGTCATCAGTTCCCAATGCAAGAGTAGCAGAGATTGCAAATGAGTAAAGTTCTTCCAAAGACTAAGCTGGTTTTATGTGTAGTTAATGTAGAAAAGGGAAATATTAAGTAGGAAAAGGTTTTTGTTTCACATCTCTATGGAAAGAAATGGACTTGATGTAGTGTTGATTGGCTCACTGTGCCCTTACGTGTAGGCACATGTGGACCTTACACTGTGCATTTGAGCATATGCTCATGACACAAATGACAGCAATAATATTTTAGTATGTATTCCTGTATTATCAGGCTAAAAAAGCTAACTGCAAGCATTTGGAAATGGAAGTTAATTGGAGGTTGTATATTTTTATATATCATATATATAAAATTGCTCTCATGATTCCTTTTTTGAGTATATAAAGTCAAGAGTACGGCAAACACAGAACTTAGAGCTTGTGAATGGTCTCACATAAAGCAATGGTCCCAAAGCATCTGAGTATGCACAGACTTTGGTTATGCAAACAGCCCCCTTGAAAACTGTGAACTGAGATTGGCTCACGTACATAAATGTTTTGTTAGATCGGGGCTGAATAGAGTACGGAGGGCCAGTGTAACTCAGGGACAGGGAAAAAAGAATTTATGTCATGAAAGCTTGGGGTGGTCCTTTGTAAGGTCAGATCTTCCTGAGTGTTTTGTGTGACTTCTCTGGTTATGTTTTTACTGCTGAGTAAAACGGGACCAGTGAGCATCTGACAGCACTAGAACACCGATTGTCCAGACTGTTAACTCTTGTTTCTTGGCATCGTTTCAGCCTGTGAACACTCGCAGTTTGGGGTACGGGTTTGAACCAGGAGCCATGCTTAGTGAGCTGGAGGGAAAAGGTTGTGCCAAGCTTGGCCGTCTCCACCTCACGTGGTGTTCCAAAGATGTCCTAGTGGGTTTTGCACTCTCAACCATCACATGCTTTCATTGTTTTCTGAAATAGCGAAATTGCAGTGGAGGGCTGCAGTGGAGTCTTTATGTTTTTCAGGCACTTACGAATTCGAAAACCCCTATATAATAATAACCCCCCCCCCATATAACGATTAAAAAACCCATTATAACAATTATGTCTAATGACACAGTGGTACGCTTGGGTCCAAAAGGAGACTTGGGCCAAGAACTAAGAAGTGCAGATGTGGCCAGACTGTGGTCCCTCGTCTAGCTAAGAGTCCATGGTGCTGCTTCATTCAACTGTAGGGGTTTGGCCTCTCTGACAAGGACCAAGGATGAACATTTCGTATAACGAGGTATCAGGAAGGCCTTGAGAAATATTGGGGTTGAAACAAACAAGCCTGGAGTATTTTTGCTGGTGACAAACAAGGCACAATGGCATTCAAACCCACTTGAGAAGTTAGTGGGTATCTCCGAGCATGAAATAAATCTGCAGGAAATAGGTTCTTCTTGTCAGTGCTTAGGAGGCCACCTCCTACGTACTTGTTTAGCAGTGTAAATAACACAATAATTGCTATGACCTATATATTTCAGGCTGTTTTCATAGTTCTGTTGAAAATATTTAATCCAAAAAAAGCACAATTAATGTCCAATCAAAATATAAAATGCCCTTTACATGTCAACAGCTATATGAGAGCAAATCCTGTCCAGGAACAGATGGTAGCATCTGTTAATCTTGCCCCACAGATGAGTGGAAATTAGTTTCCAAGCAGCAAAGACAGAAAAAAAGAGCATAGATGTGGAGAGTAACATACAGAATTAGCTGGAACAGTGTAAATACATGAAAAAAAGTTCCTGGTTAAACTTCCTGAAGAATCATTGGTTCCTGAAAGTACCCACAAGTGTAAAATGTATTTGTAGTTAGCTGTTAATGCAGCTGTGTGTACTGGAACATCTCACACAGCAACTGCCTCATATTTAATTGCTGCAAACTGTAATATGAAATAAAACATTTAATTTCATGAAAGTAAATTCCATTTATAAGTACAGTCGAGATTTAGTCAAGTAATTTGTATTTTTTTCTCCCCCTTGCCTTCCCTTGTTGCTATCTAAAACTGACCATGGGAACTGTAAGTGGTAAATCACACCCAGGTTTGGCCAAGAGGCTTCATCCGAGATTTTCTGGTGTTTCAGAGGGTGCAGGTTTCAGCTCAGGTGTAGAATTTAGCCTGTTGCAAAAAGTCAGCTCTTGCCCTGACTGTTGCCTAAGCCCCATGAATCACTTTTCTGCTTACCCTTGCAGAATAGTGAATTTTATTCTGAGCTGTTATTTGTGATTACTTGTACGTGGTCTCCCACTAAGCAATCACAGACCCATATGCAGAGTTAGAGGGAGACAGTGAAATCTACACCTCTAGAAAGCGGTGAACTTTCCAAACACCTTTCTACACTTTTTCATTCTTGTTATTTATGCAACCAACTACTTTTCCTTTGAGGTCAATGTGCAGCAAAGACCTGCTGTGGTAATGTTTTGATTTTAGTCCCTCAGCAGATAGTAAATTAAAATTCTTTCTGCTTCAGCCATTTTAACTATATGAAATTGTTCTCTTTTACAGCAGCTTTTGCACAAGTTTAGCTACATTAAGTCCCCTAAAAAGCTGTGTGTGTTGTGTGTGTATCATTGATAACAATGCAGTATTCTTCATATTCCAAAGCTGTATTCTGTTGGTGAAATACAATCTAAAGCTGTGACTGCTGCTGTTTAGTTTAGTAATATCATATAGTTTTCATTTCATGTATGTCAGCATTATATGCAAGAAAGCTGTAACATCTTCAGATGTTCTTTCTCCCTTCCCTGCGACCACTATATTGGTGCAGTACTTTCTCGGGTGGAATAAGTGACTTTGATTTTCTGGTTCCTTGTATAATTTGGGAAAGAGATGTAGTTCTAAAACAAACATGAAGTTTAGACCTCAAAAGAGAGGTTAATCTGTCTGCTCCTGAGTGTTGCACGAATGGTGAATAGAGAACGTGCAGAAGTGCAGTAGATATAATTTTACTCTTGAAGTAAAGCATCAGACAGACAAAGCACATTTTTTATTTTTTCACCTTTTTCATCTGCAGTTTTAAACAACATCTACGGATTCACAGACTCGCAGGAGGGATGATGTTGGAAGGGACCTCTGAAGATTGTATAGACCACCCCCTTCCCTGCTCAAAGCAGGGTCAGCTGCAGCGGGTTGCTCGGGGCTTTGTGACCAAGGGAATTTTAAATCTCTCAAAGAATGGAGACTTAACGAGTTTTCTGGGCCACCTCTTCCAGTGTTTGACTGGTCTCACAGCAAAAAAAAGTTGGTTTGGGTATATAACTATCTGGTGTGAGGGAGTAAAGGAGATGGACACAGATTCTTCCTGGTGGTGTCCAGTGACACCTCCTCAGGGAGGTAGTGGAAGCCTCACCTTAAAGGTCCAGTTCCTACAGCTTTTGTCATTCGGGTCCAAGGCAGGTGCATTTACTACATAATTTGGGGAAAGGGAAGAGGCCGGGGGGTTATGGTTTGACTTTGTTGCTCTGGAATACTTACATATTTAAAAAGACAGAAAATATAACAAATATACAGATGTTGATTTGAGGATTCCCAGCAGCCAGCTGTAAACACACTCCTATTAAGACACAAGGTATATTGAGGTAATAGTTCCATTTCAGCAATACTCTTTAAATGTTCTGCCATTGTTTTCCATTGTATCTTGGGGATATAGCATAGTCTTGGGGAACTTGTGTGGTTTGGGGTTTGCTTGGGAGGTGTGCATTTCAAATAGTTGATGTTTTCAAGACAATGATTTTTTGAAGCAGCACATAGGTGGGGTTAAGTTGTTACTGAAGCTACTGAGCTCTCGGCTTTTGCAAGGTCATTGACAACTGGATTCGGGTGCCTAAACCTTGGCATGTTGTGCTGTTTAAATGTTCTTGTGCATCGTAGACAGCTGCAGGGGTCTGGCATGGGGGAGACAGGACCTATCAGGCGCTTTCTGATCTGGCAGCTGGTGTTCAAACATCTCAGGGCACTTAGTGATGTGCACTAGGACACCTCAACTAGAACTTTCACATGTGTTTATGAAAGTGGATCCTATCCTGGTAATCAGCCGTCATTGAGCGAATTCTGGTGAGGAGCACCACATTATCAATTGAATTTAAAAAGCCTCTAGAAGTAACAACATTTTCCAAATTGGCCCATAAGTTCACCAAGTCACTATGGCTGAAAGAGGGAAAAAGATATGTATGGGTAGTGCCTCGTGCCCAGTGACACCTGCACATGCAGAATGTGACTATAAGCATTGGGTTGGGATTTTTGGGAGGACTATAAAAAATGTTTTTAATAAAATTATGTAAGATGTGAGAAAGAAATAAAAAGACTGCATGTTTAATTAAGGAAACAATTCAATATATAAGCTGGGAAGGACAGGCACGAGGTTGTGCTTTAGGCAAGAGGAAGCGTTATCTAACTTTTGATGTATTTTTAGAAGCTCTTAGTAGCCTATATTACAAAAGTGACATTCTTGCACTGAGTTTGAAAGTGTTAACTAGCCTCAGCATAAACGTTCGTTAAAGCTGCCCTTGTTAAGCCTGAAGTGGAGCTGGAAGCATTGTATTGATGTTAGTGCCGAACTTTCTCTGCTAATTCCTGGGCTGGAGCCCTGTAATCCTCTGGAAAGATGTTCTGACAGTCCGTTTCATTGCTGAAAGCTGTGCTGAAAGGAATTTCCTGCCTTAGATTTCAGAGGTCTTTTTGGAATCGCTTGCCTTACTGGGCAGACTGACTCTTCAGCAGGCAGGAGGGAGGTGGCTATGGGAAGGCAAGGCTTGCTCCATGAAACTTGGCGTCCTTGCAGCTTCCAAGAAAAAGGATGGAAATTGGTCACTCCTTTCTTCAAACTCAGAAGTCAGCTTGAGATCCAATAGCCTCACTCTGCATTTTTCAACCTACTCCCCTTCCCTCGTATCTCTCTTGTGCCGTATGTAGAATTTAAGTAGAATAAGTGTGTTTTAGAATTTGCTATCAGCTTTTTCTAGGTCATATTTCTGAAGACCTCACGAGCGTTATGCTGCCATTTGCCAAAAAATTAACATAAGATAAAGTGAAATTCCAGTATATGCCTGGAAGAAGTCCAGGTGAGTGCAATGTATACATAATCAGACTTTCAGCTTCTCCCTAACATCTTCCTTTCTCGAATAAATAGAAAAAAAAAAGTATGTTTTGCTAAAACTGGGGTTAATATTAGATTTTTTTTCCCATAGGACCAGATATTGTTTGCCGTACTTCTTGTTTATTTCAAAAATTACATTGCTGAAAAATGGCAAAGAAAATTAAAAGTGAAAAAAATTAACAGATTTTTTGACTGCTGAAATTCAAAATCCACTAACTATAAACATTTAGGATTTTTTTTTCCTCCTTGAAACTGAGGTCAGACAACCAAAGAACTGAGTAGACAAGCAAATCTTTCACAACTTCAACTGGCTAAATCTGGTTACAGATTTATTTTAAGCACACAACCCTGGTACTGATGAATCTTTTATATGTTTATCTTCAAAATATCGCTGTAAATGTAGGAATGACTGTTGTCTCTATTTAGAAAACAAGCACATTGTTTGCAGTAGGCATTGAAACAACCTTAAAATCTGGCCTGACTAGAACACCCGGATTTTATATACAACTAGGTTCTTGCATGAGTTTTCAAAGATGTATTTGAATGATTTGTGAAAATAAAAAGTTCCGTTGCATTCCCAGATATAGAACAAAGTCTCTGAATTCATGTTATCATGAGTCAGTTAATTCTTCAGTACAATGATGAGAAACAGTTGTTTTATTCTAGCACTTAAGGGAATTTCTCTGGTTTAGGGGACATATTATTGTGAATCTGAGAAGCAAAGCCTCTCTTCCCGAGCCACCATGGTACTCAAGCTGAGTCTTGCTTGGCTACGACTGATCTCTGATTTCCTTACCTATTTATACTTGTCTGGCAGATGGGGAGCGCTAGCGAATTAACTAGCTGCAATCTCGTATTTGTTCGATTAACCCCTGTGCTGCCAGGTATCAGCCACAGGAGCAAATGGGTTTGATTATATAGGGTTTTGTTATCGTTTGCAGTGCGCGTAAGCGAGTTTTGAATCAGCACTACAAGCCTCTGATTGCTTGTGCTAAAATCCTCAATTTGGATGCTGAGAATGGAAATTAGGAAACAAAAAGTTTTCAGATGATTTGGGGGAGTCTTCTGTTCCAGAGATTGCGTTTTCTTTCACTTCTTTATAGAAAAAAAAATAATTAAGCTTTAATATTCTGGACACATTTTTTAAAGTGTAGTAATGTTTATATTATTTGTCTAATAGTATTTGTATGAAGTGGTCACCACCTGCATTTAATTTATCTTGTGACATGTCTTTCCTGCCTTGATCTAAAATTCTTCAGAACACTGAAGAAATTGCTATTTTCTGCTTGGACTTTCCTGGCTAACTCTAGCTTGATTGTTGTGGGCCTCTTAGAGCCTAAACAGATAGCGTACACTCAGCACACGGGTTTTTAACTAATTACTAACGTTCCTAGAGCACTTTGAAGAGAAAAAAAAAACCAGTACATGTGTTAATTATTATTAAGAACCTAGCTTTGAACATCATGTTCTGATATGAAAATGTTTAATGAGTCCTCACCAAATTCTAGCGTTATAAATGTATTTCATTAAGAGATCATTAAGACATTAAAAGACATCATTATTAATCTATACATGATCTAAGCTTGGCAAACCTCTGTAATCCAGATTCATTATATTAGCATGAGTGCCTTTCCGGCCAAAAAAGCGCTGAGATTTTGCATGGTAGCGTTTCCATTTATCAACGATATTACAGATGAAATAAAAACTCTGATTTTTGGAAAATCTCCCTTTCTGGTCCCATTATTTTTTCCTGGGCTTGATGTAGTGCAGTTGTTGTTTCTGGCATTAATTCCTTTAAGGTTCAGCATTGCACACATTATTTGAATTGAGTAGTCTTATACATGAAGTGCAAAAGATCTTCAGCAGGCTTTGTCCAGGAGTTTCTTGGATGTGCATCAGTGGATTTTGTGGGAGAAAAAAATCCTTTTGGTAAATAAGAATTATACATGTTCTTTGATAATGTGTTCTAGAGAAACTGTTAATTTTTCTAAATTACTAATTGCAATGTGTAGCACAATAAATAGACTGTTGAAAATGATGGTGATTTTATTTAATGTGTGTATGATGAAAAAAATATTAAGTGATTAACTTATAAAAATGAAAAAGCCTCAAAGAAATCTGCTAAGAAAAATCATAAAAAGCCCAGTAGGCTGCCTTTTCAGTTTCCCTGCTAGCTTTTACCTGTCATTTGTAAGTGCACGGTTGTTTCTTAATTAGAACTTTTCCACATTGAAAAACAAAATTGCGACCAGCCATTGCCATGTGAAGAATCCCAATTTTCTTCTTATTGCGATTAATTGCTCTGAAACACAAAAAGTAAAAGGAAATCTTTTCTTAAAATGCAAATGGAATTCTGCAAAATAAATGTGATGCTTTCGAACGTGACTGTGCATTTTCAGGGATAATTTGAGGCATTATAAGAAAGCATTAAAAAAAATGTTAAAACGGTGGAAGAGAAGATGTGTCACTTCATTATAATGACAAAGATGCAGAAAACCCCTTTTGCAAGTAGTTGCACTGTATAGCAGTGGTAGCTGCAGTCATCGTGTCAGTGCTCTTGCTTAAAAATTCTGAACACTTTCATCAGTCATTTAGCTCTGCCAATATATTGATTTTATCATAAAATTCATTTTACTCAGAAGAATGCAGAAGGTGTTTTTGAGTCCTATGCTTGCAGACTCTCACGTTAGGTCATTTGATGTCGTTGCTCCGTACACTGAAGGACCAAAGCACATAGATATGTAGTGCTGGATTTTGCAAAGCTTTTAAGTGTATCATTCTAGGTAGATAGTGAGAATCTAGGGATTTTACCACCGGCTTCCTTTAAGCTTTTTGTAACAGAGTTCTGGTTTAATACGCTGGCTTGGAAAATACCTGCTTTGTAGTCATGGAAATGTAAGCCTAATATTAGATGCCAAGTCAAAACTCCTGTTGAGATTCAGATTGAGATGCAGGCATCTAAACTGAGGTGTGTACAGTATAGCTATCGATGTATGACCTAGGTAAGTAAAAAAAATATATGGCCTTCGTTCATTTGTCTGCGCTGAAGTGTCTACTGCCACTTGAGATGCCCATCGGCATTTGAGAAGACTGCAGGTGTCTATTGTGAGGTAGGACTACTCTAGGCTGGAGAGACTGTATTGAGTGTACCTTCGCTGGCTATAATAGCTTACATGTAGACACCGTATATGGTAGACATTTAAGTTCCGATGCCTGAGACTGAATCCCATTGTTTGAGCTGCATTCAGTTGCCTACAGATCTATACGTAGTTATTTGAGATGCTTTACAATATCAGAGACATCTGCGTTAGGCTGGCATGTGACACACAGAATGTAGGGGAAAAAAGTCCCTTCATTCAAGCAGCATCTACATGCTAGGCAGGAGATCCTTCTTCATCTAAAATGACATGAGAAGCTTATGTGTGTGCAGCTGAATCCAGTTCTTCATATTTATTATAAAGATGCATGTTTTTGTCATCAAAACACTTCTAGTTCCTAGAGAAAGGCACAGAGTCTTCCCTCAAAACCTGAGCATAGTGTGAAAGGTTACTTCTAAGTAAGTGGTGAAGAGTCTTGCATACAGAGCGAAGTATTTGTGGTCTTCAGGAGAGCATGTCGTGACGATACCATTTAGACTGAGGCAGTTCTGTTGGAAGCTGTGAAATTTCACTGTAGGATAACAGGTCTATCAACCACAGAATTCCATGTCTGCACTGTGGTTTTGCAATGTAAAAAACCATCCACTAGAGGCTCTAGTGGTACCAGCCAAGTGACTTGGAGTCCTGTTTTCAGAGGTGACATAGCACTTTTAGATTAAGGTTTTTGTCTCACGCAGTGCCATGTTAGAGATTCTTGAGTTGTTTCCAAATAAGCCGGCAGGCCTGTAGAGCACAGCATTTATGAAAACTGACACCCTTGGTCTTGTGACTTTAGCCAGACAAATTTTGACAAATATTCTTGACTAAGGAAAAGCTAACAACTGAAAAAGAGAAATATTTTCTGTAAAATATCACACTACGGCAAGATTAGTGATGCTTACAAACAGAAATTGTGAGATTGAATGATCTTTTTATTTTACTTTCTTGTTTGTGATATTAAGCATACAATAAAAATACGATAAATAATATCCTTTTTATTACTAAGAACTATCTTATGATGCAGTCTAAAGTTTTTCTACAGAAGCAGGAAGCTTTGTACAGAAGAAGAACTGTTCTGTGTAAAGAAGAACTGCTCTGAGTTGACTATGTAAGACTTGCTATGGCTACAGGTTTTGGTCATCACAAACTGACCCATTTATTCCAATCAGATCAGTCGAGTCATAGCTCAGCGTTACAGAACACAGTCTCAAGCTGAGTATCAGATAGCAGACTAATATACTGCAGATTACATTAATCTTAGTTGTTATCTTTTCCTCTCTGCCCATTCTTTCCCATTTTTTTGTGGTTTTGATTCTATGTTTGTTTTCACTGTTCCGTAACAAAGATTATCTTTACAGAACACAAACTATAATTATATATACACATATTTCCTATATAATTTACTTATGACTTTTACTTGAACTCTTAGTTTCTTTGCTGCATTATATACACCTAGCAAAGAATATATATTTTTTAAAATACACCTTAACTGATTTATAATCTTTTATGCTTACCACGCAGAACAAATCTCTAAGAGCACTTCGCTATGGTATCAAACATCTAGTCACGGTTAAATTAAGACCTCCTTAGTCAGCACTCACTTAGGTTTTAATATCTTAGCCTCTATATATTAACCATTGTAGCAATGTCTTTTGTGTAGAAGTTTCACAGTGTCCATCCTAAGGTGTTTACCTAACAAATAGGATTTAAAGGACTGCAAAGTTATCTCGTAGTCTAACAAAAGTATGCTTCACCAAGCTGTCTGGTGAAGAGAGAGGGAACAAGGTGATTCATACCTTCCCTCTACAGATGAAGCCAAAACATTGTGCACCTCTGAGTGAGGATGTTATGGTGGCTGGACAGAGAGGAAGCACAAGGAAACCTGACTTTGTAGTTTACTCAGTAGTTGCTACTAATTAGTAAGGAAACTGGTTTTATGTATCCAATGACTGTCTTAACATAAACATATGAACAACCCTAGGATCAGCATCTATCATCCCAGCAGAATGCTCTTCTCTCTTTTCTGTCAGATTTCCTATCCATCTTTCTTGATAGACTAGCTTCAGTTTGTAAGGAACCAAATGTTTCCCTGCCGTAGTTTTTGGAAGGCAGTTGTCCGCATCTTAGTTGGCAACTTAAACATAAGCAATGAAGAGTCAGATTTCACAGAGTCACCAGCTCGCAGTAGGGCTGAAGCTGGCAGACGTCTCTGTAGATTGCTCAGTCCAACCAACCTACTCAACGTAGGGTCAGTTAGATCCACCTGCATGTGGTTTTGTGTCCAGTAGGGTCTTGAATCCCCTACTGGGGTTCGAAAGTGTGGCTCCATCTATTTCATTGCCTCCCATCTGAAGTTTTTGGGATAATAAAGGTAGTAAGCTTCTAGTACTATAAACTTTACAGCACACTGTTAAATATTAAGCTTATTAAAAAGTATTAGTTCTGCTCAAATATAAACACTCATCTTTTCAAAAAGGCACAGCCAAAAACTTGAGTAAATCTTTAGCAGAGACGTACTTTGTCCTGAGAATGAGTAAAAAAAAAAGCTGAAGAATCCTAAACCAGAAAATATCACTGAGGAATCTGTACTATTGATTGAGTTTAGTGTTTTAATCTATATGCTCTAATATCAACCCATGCAAGTAAGTTGGACTGTTACAACAGTTGATAAAGGTAATATCTATCATGATATGTTTTATATGACCAAAGTCATAGCGGTTTATGAATCTAGAAGTGACCTCCTTCGGTTCCGGCCAGAGAAAAAAATAAACCTGAGGATCCAGGAAAAAAGATGATTGAATGAATTTTCCCTTGACTAAGTGGACTCTCCAAGGCAAAAAACATTTGTGGATACAGAAGAAATACATGGACATTTTCACTGATGCAAAGCTGAGGAGTATCCCCAGGACAGAGAGAATCAGAATACCATCAAAGAAGGAAAATGGTTGAGTTGCTTGAAACACAATGCAGTTTGAGTCTTACGTGTTTAAGAAAAATTAGAACAATCTGGAACACAGTCATGATGATAAGATGAGAAGATGATCGGTGAAGGGACCATCTAAGTACATTGTTTGGAAAAGGACATAATTGCTATCTGTACCAAGAGGAAGAAGAGCTAATTAAACTGAAGAATAGCGTAAGAACAACTGGATATAAGCAAGCCATGACTAACTTAGGTTGGGCATGATAAAGAGACACATGGCCTTTGCAAGAGTCAAGAATAGAGAGCAGCCTGTGGGATTTCAGGTAATTGGGGCAAATAAATTTAGCCCTTCGGTTGTGATTTTACGACGTTTATGAAAGGAATTTGTGATATGCAACCTGTGTTAACAAGTGACCAAATGGAGTTACTCAGGATTACTTCTAGCCCCAAAGTCTCAAAATGTGCAGGATGACTTCATGACATGGAACTTGAAGTGTTCTTCTGTTAAGAAACAGTAATTTAATTTCTTGATGAGAAATTCTGAGTCAACATGAATAATCCTGCATTCAGAGAAATACTCTGAAAAGTCATGCAAAAGGCAGACGGACTTTATTGCTGTCATCTTCTGTATCACTCAAGACCCAATAGGCTTTGATCCTGAGACAGAATAAGGAAGTAGAGGTAACTGTTTTGCAGCAAGTGATGATAGTCATTTGAGGTTAGAGCTGAGCAAAATTTTTCAGACGGATAGATTTTTAATAAATGGAGTGCTGAGCTCTTCAAAAAATGTTCAATCTGAAATTACTCATCTTGAAAGATAATTATAGTCCTCAATTTCATTACATTTAATTTAAAAATAAAAGCCAAAAAATCCCTTTAAAAGCTGAAATAAGTCTATAATTATGCAGCCAATACAAACTTTTTTACAGCATGACATTGTTAATTCTCGCGTGGTGTCATCTGAAAGCGTCATAGTCATGTTCTGTCTCCTGTTATGTCGGCCATTAATGAAATTATACAATGTGGTGTTCTACTCATGTGCTTAAAATTAGTTGGGTGCATAAATGTTTGCAAGATGGATTCCTTTGTGGTGCATCAGTCCCAGAGGTTTTGGCAGTTTTAGACTTTTGAAAGCAATTGAAGCTTTGGGATTTTTTTTAATAAAGCCATAAACTACAAAACAGGCTTTTTAAACATTTCTGATATTCCCTTGTTCTGACCTATTTGAAAGACTATATAAATCTTATCTGCAAAGTTTGGAATTTCCCATTAATAATAATGAAGAAAGAGAAAAGAACAATAAATTGTTCAAGAAGAGCCTGGGATTTTTCACTGTGAGTTATCCAATAGAGTAGAGAACTGAACAAAGATATAAACATCAAACAAATGAAATTTTGATTGTCATTTATGAGGAGAAAACATCTGTAATAGATATAACGAGCAATCTTGAATCTTAATATTCAGACTTTAATGAGTAAACAGATATTTCACCATCTTGTAAAACAATAGTATTATGAGCTCAGTCTGGTTAGAACTACTCTGGTGCTTAAAGGAAGGCTTAAGTGTTTTTCTGGATCAGGCCAGAATGGTCAGCACCCTGCCAGATTAATGCTGGTTACAAAAAACAGCAAGGAAACTTCTTATGCATAGCAAGAAATCCAAAACAGTGACCAAACTTAATCTGTATTGACAGCAGGGTAAGCAAAGCTCTTGAAGAGAATGATCTGATGTATCAACTCTCAAAGAAAAGATGATGTTTTGGGTTTTTTTTAGATGGCAAAATCTTTGTCCTCTGTGACACTTGAATGGATTGTAGGTCAAAGGAGGGTTCCAAAACTTTTTTGCTTAAGATGCCAGGCTTAAAAACCCACTTCCATTAGCACAAGTGGGCGAGTCAATTCAGTTGTGGTTGACTCTGTGGGAAATGCTGAAATGTAAAGAAAATCACCACTTTGTCTCGTAAAGCAGTGCAAAAAGCAGGCAGTGTGCCTAGATGGAAACTAGAAGAACTTTGAAATAACTTGATTGACTTGCTGGCTTGGTAGCTCCTCTCCGTCAGAATTTAGAATTTGGACATACTATTCGTATTGCGATGTTTTCAAGAAAATGTTTATTAGACTTCTTTTAATTACCCATCTTGTGTCTCCTCCTTTTCTCCCCATGGAATAAGTGTAATTACTAGCTCTGTATTATTGCAAGATGGTGAGAACCTTCACCTTCATGAAACTCTTTCTCCTCCCCTTCCTTCTTGTGGTGTCTCTGAAGCTCTTGCAGCGTGCAGTTTGTTGGACAATGAGATATTTGGTAAAGTCCCTATTAACTGGGAGTTGGTGACTCCTAGATATTTCTTGCTTCCTCAATTCATCAATCCAGTTATACTTGAATTAATCTTTATCTTTGGATTTACTATCCAACAACCCAGACAAATTCTAACTTCTCATTGGTTTGGCTGTACTGAGTCTGCTTGAGGTGGAGTTAATATTCATCACAGCAACCAATGTGGTGCTACAGTTTGTGTTTGTGGCTGAAACCGTATTGATAACACACCAGTGTTTCGGCTCTTGCTGAACAAGGCTTCCTCCCCCCTTTTCCTACTTCCAGCGACCAGGCTAGGGGAGAAAAAGAGATTGTAGGGGGACACCACTGGGAAAGCTGAGCCCTGCTAACCACATGGATATCCCACACGTTGTGCTCAGCAGTAAAAGCTGGGGGAAATGAGAAAGAAGGGGGGATGTTCAGAGTTATGACATTTGTTTTCCCCAGTAACACTTTGGTGTGCAGAGGCCTTGCTTCCCAGGAAGATGCTGGACATCTGCCGGCCACTGGGAAGTAGCGAATTAATTCCTTATTTTGCTTTGCTTGCACATGCAGTTTTTGTTTTCCTTGTTAAACTTAGTCATTATTTCAGGCCACGAGTCTTCTCACCTTCTTTCTACTTTCTCCCCATCCCATGGGAGGGGGGAGCCAGTGAGGCCACCATCAACCCACCACATTAGCTAACTAAGTACTCAAATTAAGTAGGGATGGTTGTGCAATCTTGGAAATTTATCAGGTGAGCTGATCCTAAAAATGTAATTTTATGTGCCATAAAGTACATAAAAATCCTAATTTTTTTGGTTCATTTTATCCTAGCTTTGTTCTATAATGTTTAAATTTCTTGTTTGTTTCCAACTCTGTGGGATAGTGTTATGTTGGCAAAACTGCAGCAGTTTTACAGACTCCAGTCTCAGTCACGTATGTCATGTTTTCAGAACTCTTTCACTACCTACAGTACATCTGAAGACCTTGTCAGTTTGTATCTAATTTTACACATGTTTTTGCACTCTCTGGGTAGACTTTGGCCTATTTTACAAGAAGAGTTAGATGATCTTGCCTTTGAAGTCTGGAAGCACTGCTGCAGAGCTCAGCTATTAAAGGAAAGGAGGCACAGTGCCTGCCGTCATGGGGTTTCAGTCCCCATTGGTCTTTTTGACATTGCCAGAAAGTAGATAATCCTGATAACATGACTGATCAGCTCAGGGTAGTCTTTAAAGATGATCTGGATGACCAAAGCAGAGAGGTAAACTCAGTGAATTACATGTATCCTGTATTGCCCTACATTTACCCAGCTGTGAATATTACAGTGACTACTTGTGAGGTTAATGAACATCAAGGCACTTCAACAGATAAGCCTCTATCACTTAATTAGTGTACCTTGTAGGAACTTGAAGCAAATGCCCATTGAGAAGCCAAAAATAAAAATTCCTTGACTTCCTTGAATTCAGTGATTAACAGAAAAGCCAAATATTACTAATTTCTTGCACAGTATTGTATAAGGCACTGGAATTGTTGACTTGTTTAAATGCAGAAATAACTACTGTATCTGTGACAGCTTAGCATTTTGCAGGCAGCCATCAGTGATCAAGAAAACAGCAATAATAAATCATCATGAAAAAAAGACATAATTCTGACCCCAGCGGAGTCAATGTTTTATGAATTTAAATAATTTAAATAATTTAGACAATTTAAATATGGCAAGACTTCGGCTTAAGAGCATAATATAAGCAAATCTTCCTTTTGGCTCCCAGCTCTGAATCAAACAAAGCAACTGTTACTATTCATTGCACTATGTTCTGTGTAACTACAATGTGTACATAGGCAACTTAGCATTACAGAGTGCTTTACTATGATCTGCCAACCTTCTCAACGCATTTTGACATACGTATGGAGCTTGTTAGATGAATGATCCGAAAATTCTGGAAGTTCTATCTTTTCCTAAACTATTTTATTTGCAGTATAGGCTGCTAAAATTTCCATCAGTGTTCACTTACATCATTCTGTAATAAAAATAACATATCTTTTCGTGACAGTTGACATTTTAGGTCTATATAAGCAGAAAATTAGTGGAGGCTACCAGCTATAAAGGGGTGGAGACCCTGAAGATCAGCTGCACTTACTTGAAAAATACCTGCACTATTTGACCAAAATTAATGGCATTAATTTAGGGAACAAATGTACAAACGCAGTCTTTAGTACAATTCTGTTTCATTTTTGACTGTGTTAACACATCTCAAAGCCAGAGAATGTAAATATTCCTTCCTACTTTTTTATTCAATTTTGAGATGCTTTGCAACTATGCTTGATTTTTTTCCCCTCTGTTTTCTCAGGGAGCATAAATCTTGACAGAGGCCAATGCACTGAAGGAGGAACAGAAATGTTCCAGTTGTCCTTTTATTCAGAAAATGCATCATAAACTTCAAGAGGCTTTGCCTTATTACTGTGATTCGTATCTGATCTTGAAGAGCCACTCCTAGCAGTGAGCTAATCATGGTTGCAGTGCAGTTCCACTGCCCCAACATGCTGCTTGAGATGCCTCCACAACCTTGGACTGACACCTGAGGAAGCCATGGATCTCCTCTCACTCCTAAGCTGTCTCTACCAGAGCCACGGGAGTGTTTCATAGAATCATAGAATCACCAGGTTGGAAAGGACCCACTGGATCATCGAGTCCAACTATTCCTAACACTCCCTTAAGCCATGTCCCTAAGCACTTCATCCACCCGTTCCTTAAACACCTCCAGGGAAGGTGACTCGACCGCCTCCCTGGGCAGCCTCTGCCAGTGCCTGATGACTCTTTCCATGAAGAATTTTTTTCTGATATCCAGCCTGAACCTCCCCTGGTGGAGCTTGAGGCCATTCCCTCTTGTCCTGTCCTCAGTCACTTGGGAGAAGAGCCCAGCTCCCTCCTCTCCACACACAACCTCCTTTCAGGTAGTTGTAGAGAGCAATAAGGTCTCTTCTCAACCTCCTCCAAGCTAAACAACCCCAGCTCTCTCAGCCACTCCTCGTAAGACTTGTATTGTTTAGGCAATAGACTTGAACCCTGAAAGCTTCCAAGCTACTACCTGATACAGCAATAATTAAAGCCCTAGCGTTACAAAACAGCATCTTTTCTGTATGATGTAAACACTGGGGATTAATCCTCCATAATTTGGGAGGTAGAATTCAACTTCAAATTCAGAAATGTATTTGAAATTCAGAGCCTAAACTTAAACATATGTCAGCTTTTATGAGTCTTCATGTGACTTTGGTATCTGAGATTTCCTGGTAGTTAGTGAAGACAAAGGTAACTACTCAGTTGACTAAGCATAGGTGCCTCATGCCTGTGGTCCATAGTACGTGAGATGTCTGCCTGGAGCAGCATGAGATGTACGACAGACCCATCTGGAGGCCAGACGAGATACCATGAGATGTATGAAATTACGTGGGACTTCTTTGTATTGGCAATTGCCATCAAGCCACAGAGCTAGGTGAGACAAATCACACCTATCATTCTCATGGAAAGAGTATTTAGCACAAAAGGAGTTGCTATGGTCTGCAGTCCTAAGAAGGTGACAAAGATTACCTTTCCATTAGAAATATAGATCAATATAGAAAAACTGTAAAATGATAATAACAAACAGACAAAAATTACTTAGTTTATATTCTCAGATCCCCATAGTGCTGGTGGAATGGTGCTGGTTTGTTTTGTGTTTGTTTGGGTTTTTTTTAGTGTACAACATTTCATTATATATTGGCATTTTGCAATATAAATTTCCTCCTGATTTCTCCTGATGTTGTTACATTCGTACAGTCCCTTCAGGATCTGGTTTCTTCACCAATAATATATGTCTCTGTTGCAGCAGCGAGTGAGTGGGCTGCCTTAGATAACTTTTTGAATGCTGACCCAATCTGTTTGCTGTTATTCATAATGTGCTTGATAATCACCATAATAGCCATAAATATAATAGGTCTATATGCTCAGGAACTTAAATTATACAAAGATTAAAGTTATAGAAACAAGACTGTGTGGCTGCTCTGTTTAGTTAGTAGAGCTCTGGATAGCTCATCCGCAAGATGTTACGCTGGAAAATATGGCAAATTGCTTGTTATGCCAAGCTTTACTCCATTTTTTAGAAAAGAAAAAACAATAGTTTATTTTTTTTTTGAAATCTCATTGTAAAGTTCCAATATAGCTACATTCCCTGACTCCTTGAATCTTGACAGTATCTCTTAGCTTCTGTTTATCACATAATACAGAATTATGCATAGGCAAATTTAACCCCCAGATCCACTGAAGAGTGCATCTTTGCGGAGGAACATTATCTTGTTATGTTTAAATGACTAGTATCCTAAGATCTTTTTTTCTCTTCCACAATTATGGGAAGAGATTAGAAACTCAGGAATAGGAACAGAGCAGCTCTGTGATGTATCTAGCATCTCTAGAAGCCGTCAAGCGCAGAAACAAACTTTTCTGAGCATGAGCAGGCAGCAATGACTCTTTACTGCCCTTTACTTTATAGTAAAGACTCTGCCTTTTACTTTATATATAGATGTCTATATAGTGTAAAGATTCTGCCTTATACTTTGTATATAGATCTCTATATTGTGTAAAGATTCTGCTCAGAATAATTGATTTATGCTAATATATTTTATATCCTTCCAATATTCTGCAGCTTCCTGGAAGGAGACAGAATACTAAATAAAGGTTATAAAGAAGATTCTCATGGCTACTCTGGGTTTATTGAAATATTGATGCTTGACATAAATGTTAGGGTTGTCTGAAATAGCCAAAAACAAAACGAAGCCATAGAATGCTAAATGCTAGGACATCCTGACCGCAATCTGGAACTACAAGAAACAAGTCATAAACCTCTGAACCTTGGAATTAAGAAATCTGGCACAAAGAGGCAAAACCTATCTGTTCATCCATAGTTAATAGTTGTGTCTTTTCCACAATCGTATATGCAGAATCAAAACATTTTTGTTGAATAAACAGTGCTTACCTCATGCAAAAACAACTGATGCTATTGGAAAAGTGTGAAGGCCATTGAAGATACAATGATTGTCAAGCTGGAAAGAAGTGCAGAGAAGACAACTAAATCCTCGGTGCTTTGACCAGCAGGCTTCATTTTGTTTCCGTGCTCTCTGATGGTAATATGTGCATACAACAGAGAGTGAGATACAATGAAAAGCCTTAAAAAAAAAATTCAGAGAAGGAAATGCAAAAGAAGCTAGACAGAAATTAAGAGGAAGGAAAAGAAAATGGAATAGAGAGCACTAATAGGAATGGAAGAAAAGGAAGAATCAGAAGAAAGAGAAGGTGAATCACATAGAGCTGTGCATAAGGATAAGGAAGAAGGTGGAAAGTAAAGAGAATCTGCAAATGAAAAGATGAAACTAGATAATGAGAAATGGGCAGATTTTAATTTTCTAGGGTGTAAATGAGAAGAAAAACCCAACGTGTAAAGCACAAAGTAGGCAGGATGTCATTAAAAAGGAAATGGAATATTAAAATACAAAAGAGTATTGTGAGCAAGAGTAGAATTAGAACCTCTTTGAAGACCTACAAGCACGTGGAAATTAAATGAACATGTATATAAAATTGCCAAAATACCTGAAGAGGACCACACTTGTTAAGTATCAGTCCTTTCCGATGATGTAGTTATCCTTGCTCCTACATGACAAGTGTAATGTGTAATGAAGTTTCAGGTGTATCCCCTTGCAATTCTTCCTCCTCATTACCAAAGATTTAATCCAAATTATTTGCCTGTGCATTGTCATGCCAATAAGACAGCCAGGTTTCAGGAAGCTTGCCAAGTGGTCTTTCTCAAATTCTCTGTGCCTAATGCAGAGAGGTGCTGAGCTGGTGAAGACTAATAAAAAGGGCAAAAAAATATGCCAGTGCTGTATTCACTGCATAGACTTCCCACCTCACCTCCTAGACTTAGATCTGAAAGGTGACGTTGGGGCCTTGTTGGTGTTTCATGCCAAAAAAAAAAAAATAATAAAAGGAGTAGTAATTAATATCAGGCTGTGCTGGGGAGGTGGTGAAGCAGATCAGTAGGTAGAAAGAGCAAAGCTCAATTCTAGTGTGGGAAGGAATTCCTTTAAACAGGAAATCCTGTGGAGACAAGTGCCATTATCCATAAACTGTTTCTCTTTCTTAGCTAATTAAAAACCAGTTTTTTGGTAGTGTGGTTAGGCCTTAGCTGGCTAGGATACAAAATCCAGTCATGTGAGGCTCGATGAATTAAAGTCACCGTTTTTCTTGTTCTTTTGGCTTGTAAAATTTTCCCCATGTTTCTCTTAAAAAAAAAAAGGCTTGGTTTTTGTAATATTTTGGTTTACGTTGACAGCAATTAAATGTTTTGGTGAGTCTCTATGCTGTCTTTTGTCATTGATTCCAGCCAATAAACTATGTATGACTTAAACAGATTTTTCTTCTACTGCAGACAATAAGATGTTTTGAAGTTCTCAGAAGCAAATTAAAATAGGAAGGAGAAGTTTAGAGAGTTCTGTGGGAATGAGATACGTTTTTCCATGCAGATTTTAGAAAAATAACCTTTAATGTCCTATTTAGGCCTAATAATAAAAAGCAGAAAAATATTCAGGTAAAGACATAACTGTGTGTAGGAAGGAAACATCTACAGCATTCACAGTTGGTCACAGTTAATCTTATATCTGCAGTTTAGATGCACCATGCCAGATTTTCCTTTGGTGTGGCTGTAGCTTCTTTGATAAAATTGGTCTGACTGTTTTATATCAGGTGAGGATCTGCCCCTCTGAGTCATACTGTGAACAAGAAGAAAAGAAGGGACAAAACTTGAAGAAGGATTAAAAGATGTCTGGTTTTTATCTCATTTAAACACTGGTTGCTCTTCTAAAGCATTTGTATATTGTGATGTCTGATGCAGTATGTAGTATTATTAAAAGTACCTGTAATGTAGTTCTCCTTTAGGAAGAAATTGCTTCAATTCAAATGTTAAATATGTATTCAGATATACAAGAAATGTGTCATAATATTTTCTTCTGTTTTCCTAGCTGAGCAAAAGTTTGTCGTCTTTACCCATTTCTGTAATATCGTAGGCTTGGAATGGTGCTTAATCATTCTATATAAAAATGTTGAAGCCTCAGAAATGTAGAGGAAAAAAAACCCAAATCCTTGACTCAGTGTTTATAGGATTTAGAGGTGACACTACACAATACTCATGTATTTCTAGCAGCATGTAGTTGTGAGATCTTGTCCATGAGAACACAATACCACAGAACAGCATCTAGTGAGACTGATGTCCTGGGAGACAGCAGCACATGTGGAGTGACCAGTCAACCGCCAGAAAGCTGGGAGAAAAATGGGATAGAAACAAGAATGATGGCAGAGAGAGCATAGGGGTGACTAGGGAGGAGATGAAATGGATTCACTGGTCAGTCATGTTAAGTAAATTCCCATACGACAGAGCTGCTACCAACAGCCCAAGTATTTCTGCCAGCTAGTGGATGTTGGATAAAATCCTGTGTAGGAATGGAACAACGGTGTTAGACTGTGTGGGTGGGATTCATGAGACATCGTATGTGAGATCCCACCTGGCTTTCAGCTGGTGAAAGATGTGGCTTTTCTGTAGGCTCTGTTCACTACCTGTCAGCCCCCTGCAGAACTTTCAGATACCTGAAATGGCATCTAATGCCTGGATCTCACTGTAAGACTTCAATGCAATTGCATCCTAGCTGCTGCTGCAAAAGGCCCGAAGAAGGGCTCAGAATGGCCATCACCATGTGGTCATCTCAGACACAGCAGGAAATCTGAAATGACCTTAGATACCTATATGTAGGCAAATGAATGAAAACTCAGGAGTCACCGTCTAATTCAGCTTTATCAAAGTCTCTTTACTTTCAATGACGAGGAATGGTTACTTCCTCTGTCCTATTTTGCACATCTCTGTTAGGAAGGGATGATGGGATGGATGGATATTACCCTTACAGGATGCTCAGCTTTCCAATGTTTAAGTAAATTAATCCCATCGTAAGTGTTTCAGATGAGTTGAATTGCTGTTTTGGTGTCACTGACTGTAGTGCTTAAACTGGAAATTCAGGTTATAAAGGGAATATAATTGTTTCCTGACAGACTTTCAGCTGCTGCCCCAGAAGAGTGTAAATGGTACACCAGTATTCAGCGTCTTCACCTAAGTACGAAACCTTAATGTATGTGACTAAATCAACACCCTAACGTTCATTAGTATTAGAATTAGGGGAGACGAATCACGCCCTAAATAAGCACCTAGAGGTGATTCTTTAAACAGAGAAGGATATTTAAATAATAGAAATTTTGGTATTTAAATATGCCATTCTGGCTCTAACGTACTTCATGAATAATGTTTATATGAGGTATTGATTTTGATCCTCAAAAACTGAAGTCACCATTGTTTGTTGGTTACCAATATTAATATAAAATGTCATACTAACTAAGTATAAAACTGGTCACAGAGTGTATTTATTGTTTACCATATCTTGTCACTTTACAGGTATAAGTAGGATGGAATAGAATAATTTCAAAATACTTAACAAAACAAATAAACCAATGCATTTCTCAAAGATGCTTCCAGGAAGAAAAGAATATATAACATATAGTCAGAATTTAGCTATTTCTTAGTGCAGATGTGGAATTTGAGTGACTGAAACTTCTTGAGGGTGTGTTTTTGGTGAATTTTAGCAATAACTTTAAAGCAGAAAAAGTTACCACTCCTTTTATCGTATCTCCCAAATACACTATTACTACTGGTCTTGTTATTATTACTACCATTGTTACTCTGACATTACTACTATTGCTACTACTTATTAATAATTATTATTATCATTATTATGTCACCTCAGTATTTTTATGTAGCATTAAAAGCAGCAGTCAAAATGGTGAAAGGAAGTGAAGCCTGGATCTTCAGACTGATTGAATAATTTTCTTCAACCAGAAAGAAATCTCAACTTTTTGAACACTGCGAAATGTTCTGAAGAAATATATATGGAGTTAATCTGAATTTTTTGGTCTGTCCATTGAACTCAATTGATTGCGTACCCTCAGAGCACAGATACGTTTCTAAATGACACTTCATATGAGTTAGTCCAATATTTGCTCTATAAATGTCTTTTTATCTGTCAGTGGCTAAATTTATCTGATTTAGTATATAAACATATAGCCTTAAAGTTTTCAGAATTTTATACAAATCCAAATCAAACAGCATTAGTTAATTTTGAATTGCAATAAAATGTTGCTAAACTGATATGCAGGTGTACTGTCTGGAAAGGGGCCAGAAAAAACACTTGAAAAGTTACACAGTGAATTCATAAGAACTTGCAAATGGTGATGGGTCATGCCTTTAATTATACAAAGAAGTTTGCTTATAAGCAAGCAAAAGAGGTTTTAAACGTGGCTGAGTAAGTGTGAGGAAACGCTTTCTTGTTTTAAATGTTTTTTAGGTCACAAATCTTCTCAATCTTTAGCTTTGTTTTTTTAATGGATCAGATATTGCTACTGACATCTTTTTAACAAATAACAGTTGTCTTTAAGGTAAACATTTTCTTGAAACAGGAAAAGTACCATCTTTGGACTAAACAAGTATAGGACTCTGAAGAAGTCTGAATGTTTACTGAATTTATTTGAATAACTTCGTCCCATAAATTTGGCTCATATAGAAAGACATATGGGTTTAATCCTCCACCTCAATACAACAATTTTACACCGGTGTAACTTAGTTAGAGTTCCAATGGTGTACAGTTGGAATAACAAAGTGGCGAATCAGTCCCACATGTGTTTCATATCCCCTGAGAGTCATATATCACGTGCTTCTCAGATCTGGTGCTTGTGGAGTGGCAGGTAATATCTGAGGGACCAATACTAGATCATCTTAGTTCGTGTGAGCCAATGTATTATCACATATATTGTACTGGATAAAATATGGTTCGACTTCTGAAAGGGAAGGAAGAGCAACGAAGCTGGTGAAGGGGCTGGAGAACAAGTCTTACGAGGAGCGGCTGAGAGAGCTGGGGTTGTTTAGCCTGGAGAAGAGGAGGCTGAGGGGAGACCTTATTACTCTCTACAACTACCTGAAAGGAGGTTGTGGAGAGGAGGGAGCTGGGCTCTTCTCCCAAGTGACAGGGGACAGGACAAGAGGGAATGGCCTGAAGCTCCGTCAGGGGAGGTTCAGGTTGGATATCAGAAAGAAATTCTTCACAGAAAGAGTCATCGGGCACTGGCAGAGGCTGCCCAGGGAGGGGGTCGAGTCACCTTCCCTGGAGGTGTTTAAGGAACGGGTGGATGAAGTGCTGAGGGACATGGTTTAGGGAGTGTTAGGAATGGTTGGACTCGATGATCCAATGGGTCCTTTCCAACCTGGTGATTCTGTGATTCTGTGATAAAGTTATGCAAAATCTGTCATTGGAATAAGTGGTAAGTGCTTACAGCTCTGCATGTGTTCAGGTATTTGAGATAAGGAATATGATAACCGGTGTGAAGGTGGTCCAGTAGTTGTGGTTGGTTCACTTCTACAAGCACAGCAGTGACTGATCCCAGGACTGATTTTGAGTGAGTATGGAGGAGTGAAGAGCTTTCTTTATGGAAGGCCATCACTGCTTCTGAAAACCATCTGAATGGGGGCTTGAGGGTTTTGTTTTGTTGAGATCCCAACCAAGCTATGACCCAGCCCAAGCCTGTTTATGTTATGAGACCTGATGGGTCTGTAGCACAAGGCAACAAGACTTAACTAACAGCTGTAGAAATGCACTGCAGAGTCCTGATCTGTGCACAAGATTCACAGCATATGTTAAATAGTTATTGTGTATAATGGAATGAATTTAATTGTATTTAGCCATGCAGTAATTTGCAAACCAATTGTTAAAACATGCTGCAGGATGTCAAACTCATATTTTTAATATCCTGGGCAAACTATCAAGTGGTCAATGTTCTTGTGCTTCAGCCTGTTTTGATTAGTTGCCTTGCAGGCGGATTTGGACAGTTATATGGAAACAATACAGGGATGAACAAAGAAGGGACTGGAGTGATAATTTGAGAGAGTAACTGGGAAATTGGTCAAAGGAGAAAAAAGTATGATGTAGATGGTTCACGGCATGTTGCTTTTTATCCTGTTCACTTAAAAACAATGTGCTGTAATTTATGAGTAGACAGACCTAGTTAATCCTTGCTTGGTTTATGTAGATGCTTGGGTGTCCAAAAGCCCTAAATCAGTTTTATAGTATGCATTACATGTACTGTTGACTGGCTGACCTGAATAAAATGAAGTTTACAAACTGGTTTTGATTAACCATGTCTGAATGTAGACATTTAGCCTATTATTAAATTTAGAAGCCATTGGTTTATGTTTTGTTTTATTGCTAATCATCTTCTGCTTTACTGTCAGAGTTTCCATAATGTCCAATTAAAAAACAAACATTATGCACAGATAAATAAAAGCTCTCTAGGCTTGCAAGAAGAGTGTAGACTGTTTGGGAAGCACCCATTCAACTGCATTGTGTTACCCTGGAAGAATTATTGCCAGGGACAAAAGATATCCCAGTCTCTTTTCTCTATAACAGACTGGATAGATGGTCTGTTAGTTTGACCGATAGAGCTCCACTGGGTTCACTTACAACAACAAAAACTTCTGGAAGCACAGCTGCCCCAGCCATTCATCCTGATAAATGAGCATCATCCTGGGCATTGCTTCTGTGTTTGTTGCAGTATTTCTGTTTAGAGGCTTGGAGGATAAGGCACCCCAAAGCGGCACTGAAGGTAGCACAAGCTGGGCTCTCGTGGCTACCAAACACTTTGACATCAAATAATTAGAGCTAGATACATCGGCTCCATCTCTACTAATAACATAATCAGTACTGGCATGGGCCCAGGCATTGATCGTCTGTATTGTTTGTCAGTGTACAGTCTCCGGCATGCTTTACGCTTGTGCCAAGAAGCTGTCTTTCCAGGCGATGCCTGAACAAACGCAGAAGGGTGCCATATACCAGAGGTGGTTCCCAGAAAACAATTCAAAGGTACCACCTGATGTGGGTTGTGGGATGGTTCAGTTGTATGAATGAAAGCTCTACCGTGAGAGAATAAGTTGTGGTTCATTTTCATTACTGCTGTAAATGGGGCCGTTAAGATGCTGTCTGCAGAAAGGCATAACTGAAGATCCTGAGGTGTGCGCTCCCTCAGAAGAGGCACCGAATGATCTGTCTGCGCTTGTGCCTCTCTGAAAGGGAAAACATACAGTCTGTATAACTTGTACTTTTGGGATGCTTACAGGGGGCTTAACTTCCATCTGAAATCTATATTTCCAAATTTTGTACTTCGAATAGGCAACTCCTTAAGATATCAAATATTTTAATGTGTGTTACCAGCAAAATTAAAACCTGTAGATTAAAATCAGTTTCGCATTGAACCTATGGGACTGAAGTATTCCACTCTAACTCCAGCATTTACTTTGAGTATGTGAAAGGCTCGGGGCGGATCAACTGATAACAAAGACTCACCTTGCCGTGTCTCAAGTTGATTTCCAGCTTCCATTTCAGGGGAAATATCTAATTGTTTTCCCAATAAAGGTAATCAAAAATGAAACAAAACAAAAAGTGATGTGCTAACACTTAAGGAAACATTTGGCAGGAACTGAGAGGGGAAGATAATGGCAGGACACGTGCACCTTTCACACAGCATCAACTGACCAAGTCCCATGTGTACCTTCACAGCCACTGGTCTGGCTTGGTTTCAAGTTTGTAATTGTGGAACAGGACATAATTACATTTAGATGAAGGAGGTAAAATATTCATTGTCTGTGACCCAGATCCTCTGCTCATCGAAATTTATCAGACCTTTGGAAGTATTGTTTGCAGTTCCCTTGAGACACGCGTAGGAATGTTGCCTCCAGCCTTCCCCCCCCCTCTGCTGAGATTTGACTTGCGTATCTTAGAGTAAGTCTCTGTTAGCCAACCATCCCTTCCAGCTTCTTGACATCCACAAAATAAATGATGCCTCTCACAAAAGAAACCAAAGCTCCTAGGAGGAACAATTGCAATGAATCTCTTACCTCGTTGCAGCCTGGGGTCTGCAAGAACTTAAAATGGGATGAAGGTTGGGAACACATTTCTTCACTAATAGGTCAGAAGGGGATTTCCATATCACCACATCTACTGAGTGCAAACAAGACCTGTTCCTGCACACAAGAGAAACACGAATGCTGCAGGAGTAAAAGAAGTCCTGATTTTTGTCTGACCAACTACTAAAGTAGACCCACCTTTACCAATCCACCTACATCAACCCACTGCCTTGCTGGAGGCCATAAGGAAGGCTGAGGTAGAACCATAGAATCGTTTGGATTGGAAGGGACATTGAAGATAATCTAGTTCCAACTCCCCCTGCCATGGGCAGGGACACCTCCCAGCAGATGAGGCTGCCCAAGGCCCATCCAACCTGGCCTTGAACACCTCCAGGGATGGGGCAGCCACAGCTTCCATTCCTGCTCCTCTGGGGAACAGTCAAGTAGTTAAGCAATCTGAGCAGAGAAATGTGCTGGGTGGAAAGCGGGCAGATAGATAAATCTGACAGAGAAACACCCCCCATTCAATCAACTTTAGAAAGTTTAGAGGGAAGTGGGAAAGTTTTATTTTTATAGAAGGTTCAAAATGTGGCACTGATAAATTCTTTTACTGTCATAGAAGCAAGTTTTCTCCTGAGACTACTTCATGCACCTCTGCCCAGACAGAATGACTTTTTTTTTTACCTTAACATCTTGGCAGGATATTGTTGGATTGTGTCAAGAAGTTCAACATTTTGTGTAGATATTTTTTTCCTCCAAAAATTTGAGCAAAAAGATTTACTGGGCTTGCCTTTCTAAAATATATTTTACTGCATTAGAATGACATGTGAATTTCAAAATAAATGAATTGTTATTATCATAAACTGAAAGAAGTACAGCCTATAAAGTTCATGGAGTTCATGGCAAAAATAATGTTATAGTATTCAACATGATTTTATTATGCAGTGTATATATGATGAATCTCAAACAATTATTCCTTCTTGCATGTGATACCTTGTGGTCGCTTCACCTGTCGATATAGGATGAGTCTTGATCCAAATATACCAGGGGAAAAAAAGATGTAATATTCCTATGTAATTTGTTCCAGCGACAACTTTTGAAAATAAGTACATTTTCCTACTTTGAAATGTCTACCTTAAGCTTATACTTATGTGTCGGTAATGTGTGTTGTCAAACAAGAGCTTTCCTGTAAAAAGTTTCAAGTGTTCTCTTTTGACTTTGGGACTTGGCAACTTTTGAAATATTAAATTTTGAGACATTAGCAATGATAGCTAATAAAATAAAAGTTATAAAACTAATAACATTACACTGGGATCATTCTCATAAGTCCAGCTGTTCCTCAGTTATTAAAAATTATTTTCTGCCCAAATTAAAATTCACTCAGTAAATCTCAAATAGAACAAATCCTTTTTCCATTTATGAGAGTACAGGCCACAGTGGGAAAAGGAACATCATCTGACACACTTGATTATCCTGCATTAAGCCTGAAAGTCATAACTCTGTGTTCCAGAGAGGTGCATACGATGCGGTAATGTCAAAACACCTGGATGAAACTCTGTCAGCTCCTTGTCTTCTGTTCGTGTGATTCCTGTGCGGCTGTCAAAGAGGCTGTATAGTGTGTCGGTTCTAATAAAAGCAACGAGTGAAGGCAATGAAGGAACTGCAGAGCCATTCAGTTGAAAGCAGGTCCTTCACAAGTGATTGGATAATTAAAAATATGAATGTAGCTAATCCATGTTGACATTTTTATAGCCTTTACATGAAACAACCTTTAAGGGTATGGTGGAGTAGAGAGATAAGATTCTACGGGAGGACCACTGGCACTTGATCACAGAAAAAGAAGGTATCATAGGAAGAAAATGATGTTTAAGCGGAGCTCAAGAGAATACTGGATGCCTAAAAATAAACATCAATGAAAATCTCCTACATGAAAAATCACTGATAAAGGAGTTATATGCATCGTGATGAATCTGTAGCAACAAATGGTAAACTCTCCTAGGGCCGACTGAAGGGTGGAGTTGCACACCCTTAGGTGGCACGGAGACTGGCAAATAGTGGGCAGAAGTGAGGACAGTATTCTGTCTTTCCATCACTCATATAACTTCTGCGCTTAATACAGTCACTTCTGGCATGCTCCGTCCTTTCCTCATGTCTATATTTTATATAACTAAAGAAGAAATGGAATGGCTCACGATTTGGAAAATTAAGCATAGAGGAGTTCAGTGAAACATAAAACCAATTAACAGATTTATTAAAACACATCTGTGTGTATGGAGAACAAAATATTTACTATTCCAGCATTCTTCAGTGTAACAAAGGAAAGGGATGAAAGAATACAATAGCACAGAACAGAAGGCCAGGAAGAAAAAATAGAAGTATGCAACTTGGTTTTCACTGTGATGCAATTCACAGTGAGTGGTGTGCTGTGATGACTGTAATGGGTTTGACATCAAGTAAAATAAATAATTAACTTAAGTCTTTCTAACAGATAAACTCCAGCTGTCAGTTTATAAACTATGCTTGGTATAAGGTGTTTGGTGAGTGCTATTCAGCAGGCAAAATCTTAGTCCCATGTTTTGGAAGATGTCTTTTGGTGTCATTCATACCTGCAGGACGTTAAGACATTTGAAATCAATCAGATAAAGTCAGAAAATCACACAGATTCACAGCGTGGTTGGAGTTGAAAAGAATCTCTGGACATCAATTCCATCCAATACCACTGATAAAGCAGGTTCACTTTTTGTAGAGATCAAAAAAGTCAGGAAAAGACATGTCTAAAAAGTCCAAAACAAATGTCTAAAAAGTCCAAAAGAGGATGTACACACAGGCTGTTTCTGACCAGTGTTATGGGATATTGAGCTGGTAATGGTTGGGGACCACTGGGTTAGAACAGCCTAAAGTCTTTAGTAATAGCATCAAGAACTATAAAAATGTAAGTGACAGAACGTTGTAGTTTGAGGTAGAGTCAGTGTAGTGACTAACTCAGTCACTGTAAAGTAGCTTCATTTTTCTGAAAGCTAACTGCTTGTTTTTGAGACATTGTTCTTCTTTACAGCGATAATACAGAGCATTGGTATGTAAAAAGACCAATGCTTACACTTAACCGAGGCCATCCTCAAGCCGGTAGAAAAGGACCTGCACCTGCGAAGAGGGGCAGATGGGGCAGGTGACCCTAAACCGACCAACAGAGGATTCCATCCCACAGATGTCAAACCTGGTATGAATTAGAGAGATCAAGAGGGTCTTGCTCTCTTCTGCAACGGGACTGAGGAGCCTTTTTGTCTGGTTGCTCCTGATCCCAGATCCATGCTTTCTTGAAGCCAGTTCCTGAGCCGAGCTCCCTCTTAGCCATGGACCCACTTCCTCATGTCTGCTCTGCAGTATTTGTGGTGACGTTTGGTCATTGAGGGATGGGGGCACAATCTCATATATTTGTGTCTATTTTATTATTTTCTAATTATTTTCATTACTATCATTATCATTATCATTTCATTTAACTGTATTTCTAGCTTCCAACCTGTAAGTCTTTTTCCTCTCATTTCCCTCTCCCTTTTCATTGAGGAGGGGGAAAGGGAGGGGGAGGATTTTGGAAGCTCAACTGCAGGAGTTTTAGCTGCCAAAATATAGTCGGGTGTGGTTAAACCATGACACAGGGGAAGGACTCTCAAATTCAGGAGGGTTTTTTTTTTGTCTTTACTTGACCCCAATCTTACATTAAACTAGTCCTTGAGAATAAATTAATATATCGAGATGCCCTCAGCTGCTGATGACCTCCTGTCTTAGTTGATGGTACCTAGAGAGCATACTGCTGCACTTATATCTTCTCCGTTTTACCTCTTCTTGCAAATTGGGCCAGCTTTTCCTTCTAGCAGAGGAATTTGTTGTCACTACAGGATTAAAAGCGAAACAGGCCATAATCTCACTTGGTTGAATTGGGTCAAGTAATTTGTAGCAGTAGTCAGTGAGAATTTGGGATAAGTCACGTATACAGAATCTGAACTGTCACAGGGCATAGCAGAGAAACAAAAAGGGAAAACAGACCCAGAAAAGTTTTTATTTTTAAAAGAGGTAATGACATTCTGAAGTGTCCTGCCCCAGGATGTTGTGGAGACAGTGTTAGCAGGTTCAAAATGGGATTAGTGAAACTAATGGACAGCAGTTCATCGACAGATATTAGAAGGACCAGACAGATGTGTGTCCTTTGTCATCCCTCATATGATGATTATGATGTATGGGAGCTTTTGAAGGTCATGTACTACAAAATGTAGCTATGATCATGGGCTGTTGTGTGTGTCTCTTTGTGCCTTGCCTTGCCTTGTCTTGTTTTGCCTTCCCTTCCATTCCCTTCCATTCCCTTCTCCCTTTCTTCCCCTCTTCTCCTTCCCCTTCCCTCTCTTTCTCCCCGTTTTCCCTCATAGCTCTCCAGGTAGCACCACCAAGGCTTTCTTCCTTGGCCTTCTCCCTCTTTTTGACCTATTTTGATTCTTTACACATGCAGCAAACATTTCATCCTTACAGTATAACCACTCACTTTCCTTCCCATTGTCAGCAGCTGCTGTAGCACCTGCTCACCGATACCTATATTCACACAATGGACGTTATTTTTCTTATTTTTTTAAATTTTCTTCTGATTATTGTCATCACTTTCTCCACTGTGTCTACAAAACCCATTTCTACTTCTTCATCCAATTGCCAAAATATTACATAAGCCCTGCTTTCTTCTCCTTTTCCTTCAATGCATGTGTTCCGATAATCTTTTTTTGTCTGCTAATATGAACAGTGAGAGAGTGGGAGTGCCATGGCTATGTTGTACAAATGTCTATGTCTGTTGTTCCTCCTTGGGTGTAAACTAGGGCTTTTGTGGATTCTCTGTTCTCAAGCATCGTCCATTTAATGTCTCAGAAGTCATTTTACTCTGTAGTAGAAGAGAGGGGTCATTTAGCTTCTCTTGTGGCTACTCTGTGAGGAAATCAACTTCTAGGTAGCAGGTGCTTTCTTGTCAGTCAGGTGGTATAATATCACTCTTGTGGTACGGAGAAGGATCTTTAGGAATGAATTTGAGTTAATCTATTATGAGTGGGTATTCTCAGTGAGTAAGTTAATAAAAACAATATGTACAAGCATGTTCAGAGAGACAGGGGATGCCATAGCCAGCGCCATTCCTGATAATAATTCCCATTGAGCTCAGCTTTGTACAACAGGCAAAGAGCTTGGCTGGAGAAAATTGTAGTGCTGGACTGACCACACAGTCAACCCAACCCTAATAATAGGAACTGTGTCAACATTATTGAAAGGATGTGGAAAAGATGAACTGTAAAGATAATTCTTTTCTTTCCCTGTCTTTACAGATTTGCAATTAAAACACACTGGACTGAACACCAAAGATTTCATTGTTGGTTGCAGTATTACTAAAGCGTTTGAGATCCGTGGGATCCTGTTGTGCTAAGTGCTGTAAAAACAAAGGAAAAGGTACCTGGGGGCATTTGCAGCCTGGCTGCAAGACAAGACAACAGATAGCTCCAGTGGAATGGGGAGCACAGGGAAACTGTAAAGTAATTTGGGTCATCATGACAAACAGTGACCTCAGCACTCTAGCATTCTCGCTAGCATTGTTTCGTAGACATCATGGAAAATACTGGGTGGAAACAAAAATCCTGTTTGTCATTGTAAACAGAGCATTCAGAAATCTTTTTGTGGTCTGTTACAATTGTAGAGCAATCCGTTTTAAATTGACTGATACCAAATTTCCTCATTGTGTAGCAACAGGATGAGTAACTTAATACAGAAGAGTAGAGCACTAGGGTTGTGAGCTTTGTCTGGCAAACAAAATTCCCAGTGAGATACACCAGAAAGATGTAGCTTTGCTGATGCATAAGCCTTGGGCCAGGAGAAAGACCGTAGTTAAGACCGCGTTATGTCATAGGCATGGCGTTATAAAAAGAAATGTATTTTACAATATGAAATAGTAACTCTAAATAATTTTACAGAAAACAAACTACATGTGTTCTTTGAAATGCGTGAGACTATGGATTTAGGCTGCAGGCTTCAGGTCAATGCAGAGGGAACGTGGCTGAGTCAGAAACCTGGAAGAAAGCTTCTTCTGCTACTGTCACAACAGTATTGAAGGGGTCAAGGTGGCAACTTGCTGGATCAACAGGCATTTTATTACCAGTTTCTGATCAGCTTCCCCCTGCCTGCATGGGTCCTGTGTTTCCCATGAGCCTTGAAGTGATAAAACTCCATCAGGACCAAGATTCTCATGCTAAGGTCATAATTTTCTGATAAGAAACCAGTTTCTTTTTAAAGGAAACTGCAGTTTCTTTACTTCACTTCTGCATTAAAAAACCCAGCAGTTTTTAGCATAAAGTTGCTTTTCAAGCCACATATACCACTTGGAAAAAGATTCTAGGTTATCCGAAGGAAAGTGAAATATTTCGACATAACATATTTTTCTATAAGTGTTTAAACTCCTGAACAGGATCACATACATCCTCAGCGGAACAGGAATGAAACTGCTGGACTCAGACACCTCTCTGCTTGACTCAATAGAAAACCTAAAGCGCTGAGGCACTGCAGGAGTTAACAGCAGGAGCTAAAGGTCTGTTTAGTTGTGGGTGTCTAAGATGCGAGCCAGAGTAACACAAAATTGCCTGGAACACAACTGATGCGAAACATCTAAATCCAAGAATAATAACCAGGATTGTTATAGGGTCCTAAATATCCTGGTAAAAGCTTTAACTGTCTACTGTTCTGCTGCTGCATGTGTTTTAAGGAAAGTTTTGCTGCAGCTGAATGTTTAGAAACTATGTCCTAAGAAGGCCCCTACAGCTTTTATGTAAGAAAAGAACCTCATGGTGCCCAAGCTGCCTTGATGGATAGGCAACATAAAGCCAATATGGAGCTTAAACTACTCTTAAGAATCAAAATTGAGGGAGAAGATGGGAAATCAGATCAGCAGCTTCTGCTTCCCAGGACTGTGGGTTGCCTGGCAGATTACACAATTGGACGGTTAAGTGTCTGTCTGGCCCCATGAATCTTGAATTCTTGGCTGCGGCACAGAACAGATTTCAACACCTTCCCCCTTTCCTCTCTGTGTGTACATGCTCGCATGCTTGCACAAACAAAGCGTGGTGCATAGCCTGCTGTTCAGAGCCCTGGGAAATGGGAGATGAGGATTCAGGCTCTCTGTAGCTGAAGTGGGAGCTGAACCCCAGGTATGTCCCTCCTCCTTTTGTGCTTTCCTTACGAGCCTGTGGTGGTGTAACAATGAACTCTTCCCAAGGTTTCACGATGAGTGAGTTGGTCGTACGTCTATGTGTATTATCAGGAATGGGTGAATCTGTATTTGAAGGACAAACTAGAGTGACACCACAGCTGAATTAATAGCTTCAACATAAATTATCTAGAAAAGAAAGCTAACGTGGAATAGCCTGTGTCCTGTGGAGCTTGCCACGCATATCTGAGTAGTGTAGTGTAACATATGAATACGGTTACTGACTGATACAGTTCTGATTAGTGTAGTTGACATCAACCTATGGCTGAACTGGTTCTTCAAACATTGTCAAAGTAGCCCTGGTCTGGGTTGTCAAGTGCCTCTCCAAGATCCAACAAAAGCAAGAACAAAGCGCCGATAATCGTTGCCATGTTTATTTGATGTTTCTTAGTTTCATAAAATAATTATGTTCCAGTGCAAAAATACATGCATAAAATATGTGAATTGAGGATTAAGCTGGGGATGTCGTCAGTGCAACTCTCACAAGGTAAGACAACTACATACACAATCCAAATGCAAATTCTAGGCAGAGGGCAACTGTTTTTGTTCTTTGGTCCCTGCTTATCTTTCTGCCCTCAGCTCCCCATCCTCCTCTGTCTCTTCTCAGTTCTCTGGTAAGGATCCCATCTTGGATATGGATTTAAAAATGGCTGGAAAGGGGCAAATGCTGGACTAAATGAGATGGCTAATTTATTCTAATCAAATTCAAAACACTTAATTAATGCAAAGTTCAGATTACAGAAGTCAGCCAAGTCTCTGTTTCTGTTGGAACCTTAACATGTAGATTTCTTTACTGTTTATGATTTTTAACTGCACAAGCCCATCAGAAAAATATTCTTCCTACTTCTTTTTTTTTTCCCCCCCCGTTAAAAAGATTAGGGCTTTGGGGGCAAGGGAGGGGGTTTGGGCTTGCAAAACTGAGGAGAAAATTTAACTAGGAAAGGTCATTGCCTTTTTCGCTACGAAGTTAAAAACTGAATAGCCAGTGCTGGCTGTTGGTGTCACCTCCTGCGAGGTTGCCTCTTGTGCCATCCATATGCCTACACCCAGGATAAGTTCTTACAGTAGACAGAGGCTCTGTAAAGTCAAGGTACCTACATTGGTGTTTTATTTACTGCTACAAATAGCAATTCATCAATACCCAACGCTACCTCTACTGTCCGCTGTTAGTTCACGTTCAGATTCCAGCATCCATTCATGCAAGTCTGTTCCAGAAGAAATATACTCCAATGAGCGTGGTGGGGCCGAGCTGCTGAGCGAGGCTGCCCTGGGGCTGGCGGTAGGGCTGTGTGGTGAAGAAAGGTGAGGTAGGCTTTGTGGTGAGGAAAGCCCGTAAGCATGCCTGGACGTGCCTAAAGGCATTATCTTGGCCTGTAACTTCTTGATTTTTCACTGAAACTTTCCTGTCTACCATGGGAAAAAAACTGAATTGTGACTGTTTCACCCTGGACATGGCATTAGGATTATGTTCCCTCTCATTCTTGAAATGGCACAGAAGAAAAGGAGGGAGAAGGAAGGGAATGAAGAAGAAAATTGCCTGATACAGCACAGCCTGGTCCTTCCTTTTTGTTTGTCTGAAGTCCAGGGGAGAAGCAGCAGCCCAGAGGAATGGGAACGTGCTTCAGCTATTACGTATGTCTCAGTGCAAATGCAGATTTTGTTTTATCTGAAAATCACTCAAAAGATGCCAGTGTGAGATATCCCATCTTTCAATGAGTTCTGTCTATCCAAAGTCCAAAGGCTTTCTGACAATCTCAGCCTTATTTTCAGCTTAGACCTCCAACGTAACACTGGGAACTGAACCGAAAGGCTAACATGGGTGAGCCTGATTTAGTTAGAGGAATAATAATCTACTTTTTTTTTTAAGAATAAAAAAAAGAAATAAAGACGAGCAATAACAGAGCACCTCCCTGCTCTACAGCTGCAAGCTCCTTCTCTGACTGACCTCTCCTTTGAGAAGCTCTTGTGGGCTGTTCCTGTCCACCATTCCTGCCTAACTGCTGGAGCTGACTCCCTCCAGATGGTTTCCAGGGATCACTGGGCAATTACCCTTTGTCTCTTGAGTTAATATCAGCACAATCCACCTGGCTGGTTTTGACAGACCTACGTACTACTGGGGCAGCAGAGGACTACAACTGCACTAGCAACTGCCTGCAAGAGTTTCTCAAAGGGGAGATCAGTCAGAGAAGGAGAAAGAAATAAAAGGCAAAGTGATCCTTTCCATTCTTGGGTAGTCTGTTTATTCGCCCTTTCGTGCCATGTATAATATTTCACTATCAGAAGGCTGCAGTGCAGGGTATTCTCCTGCCTGAGCACAATGAATGTAACAAGAAGTACAAATTGTTATTTTTTTCATAGTAAAAAAGAGAGTAACCCATATGATGCATGAAAAATCAAGTTTTGTTTTCATGCAGCGCATGAAATATTAAAAATTCTCTATCATCTTTGATATACTGGTGAGAAAACAGCAATGAGCTCAGAGGCTTGCAGCAGGCTGCAGAGATTCAGTGAGGTAGCATCAGTTTTACTTAAGGCTTTTTCAGAAGCCCAGAACACAAAAGAATGTCTGGGAGAGGCTTAATAAGCAGAGGGACAGAACTGTATTCTGTGATAAATTGTGTGCATAATGAGTAATGACAGGACTTTTTGCTTTTTCTTTTCATTTTGGGTCACAAACACGCAAAATAATTAACCAAGTCCTCTCACAAGGGAAATTTTTTTTTTCTCAGTGAGCATCAGTGAGGACTGTATTTTTTCAGCTGCACTGATTCAGAGTATTTTGTATCACCTTTTATAAAGCCAAACAAAGCTTAATGGTATTTCCATTAAATTTCAATTGAAATACTTCCAAAACAGTTCTTCCATAAAGATAGGCTATTTGTCCTGATACAGCTCTATGATAAGACCTTATCTGGAATAGCATGTACTGTTCTGGTAAGCATTTTCAAGAAAGCAGAAAAGTCCAGGACAACAAGGGGAATTAAATTCTTATCAGATGAGATGGAAGTACCAAACTTACTCAGTGCAGGAAGTGGAGGCAAAGACTTGCTGTCAAGTGGTGTTCAGAAAAGGATGAATACACACAAGGAATGGCTATTGGACAATGTTGGCCCAGGAACAAATTGGGATGAAGCAGTCATGAAGTCCGACACAGAGACTTTTAAGCATCACAAGCTTGGAGGACATTCTGGTGAATGTAAAGGGTTTTGCTTAGTTTTAAGGCAGAACTTGCGCACTTCACAACAGAAACTGCGTGATATTATTCCCTGAGGTAGATGTTCCTCTCAGTCACATGTCCCCAATGGTAGCAATGTCCTCATGGATGCGTTCTCTACCACCTCTAATCTTATTAAACCAGAAGGAAGGATTTTAAAGTGAAGCCAACCAAACTGGGCAGGGCAAATATTGACTCTCTCTGAAGAGAACACATTATTAAAAACACAAGCAAATCTGTCTCTCTCACCATGCAGCCGTTCCATGGTAAACCAAAAAGCATCAGGTTGCATCAAGGAAAAGAGAGGAAACTGATTTAATGGCTGTGTTTCTCTTCCCGTTGGTGTTAATAAGTAATGACTGTGGAATAAATAGAATTATATCAATGAGACTAGAATAGAATCCAGCCTTTATATGAGAACAAAATAGGGAAAACAAAATATCTCTTTTATGTGTGATACATTTAACTAATAACTGACTAAAGTTGGTGAAATACTTTTGTCCATTGGGTGTTAAATTAGAGCAGAAAATGTTGTTTACACTATGAAATCTTGAAAAAAACTTGTAGTTAATGCGGCGTAAAAGGTTACCAAGTTTGATCGTGTCTGGCTAAAAGTTAGACTTCCCAAAACTGGCATCTTGATGAGAAGAATTCATTTAATTTTCAGCGAGTGCAGTTAACACACAGGACTTCAAAGTTACATACATGCTGCTGGGGCAATTTTATCAAAACTTGCAAAATCGTCAGTTCTTGCAGGTGGACTTTGTGATAGACTAGCAGCACCTTTAAAAAAAGGAATTCTCCCTCTCTCCTTAACTCCACTTCTGAAATCAATGGTCCCAATAAGTCCTTTTCAGAGCGCTTCCTTTTTTTTGCATATTTTTCTGATGTATAGGAAAATACTGTTTTATACTTTAAATGATAAGTGAGATTATTTTTCAGATGTTGTTTGCTGTTAGTATAATAACTGGAATATGTTCCTTATATGGGAAAGACAGATTTTAGGAGCCATTTGTTACAATGGAAGTTCTCATCAAGAGAACAAATCTAAAATAGCAAGACAGTACTTGCTATTTTAGAAGGACAAGGAAAGTTATTCTGTAATACACTGACCATCCTCTGGATCAACGGGGTTTTTTATGCCAGCTTTCCAATACTAATGGGTTTTATGAGTACTGGTACACCCCTCAAAGAGTTTTAATGTAGTGCTTGAACAACAAATAAGAAGTCTGCAGAGTGTATTCAAGTAGCATTGTGTCCTAAAATACTGTATTAATACCTATAGTTGTATAACAGTAATGGATGGTTAATGTAAATTATAGATATAATATTCACCTTCCCCTCTGACAACTACCAAAGCAAGTATCCCACCTCATGAATCCACAATTTCCTAACTTTGTTTGGGATCTCCTCTCTTGTCATCTAGCTATCCTCAACCTCTTGAAGGCTAACCACAGAGACTGCCTGGAGGACATGTCCAAAATCTGCTCTGCAAGAAATGCCCAAAGAGCCTTGTACAAGACAGTGGGATCAGAGTTAATGCAGCGCTGCTTTCCATGAAGTGACACGGATCTGTAGCATGCTTTGACTTTAGAAAATATCCCCTTAGGCCCTAAATCAGGAAGGTGATTTCAAAATTGTCATCCATTAGTGGAAAAGATAATAAATCTTCTAAATCATGCTTTTCCTTTAAAATTTGTACCACAAATGGATGGATCTCTACAGCCCTTGTAAAAGCAATACCGAATTTTATTTAGGGAATAAATGTTAAGTCTCCTCATTCCACCCCTGTTCTTTATCCGTAAGAGTCTTCTCCTTCCCCCTGCCCATGGCACAGAGAGTGAAAGGTCAGTGCAGAGTACATTTTATAGTATTATACATTGACCAAAAGTTTAAATATGGAAAGTATTACAGTACTATGCTATATGATTAGAAGCACATTTTGCTGGAGATACAATCTGTGTTACCAACAAAATAAGTATGTATAGAATCTGGTTTAACTTAGTCATCCTTTTGTCTTTTTTCCTGCTTATTGTTATGTAACAGTTGTGATGGTGAAATGCATAATGACTATTCCGGACAGTATGATAGAGCATCATATGGCATTTATATGGAGGGTAAAGTATATAAACATATGAAAGTCATTTAAAGATACAATTAAACTTCTAAACAAAGAACTTCATAAATATTTCATTTGAAAACTCAGCATCAACCAACTACCTGAGGGCTAAGGGGACTTTTTTTAATACAACGTAATAAAGATTTAATAAAAATGCTGTTGTTAGAGGTGCAAGTGTGTTAACTGTCTCTGACAGAGTGCTATTAAAATGTATCCTTCAGTCAGTTCCTTCTTGTGTTTTATTTAAACCAGCAAAGTCCTGTGAGTATACTGCCTGGGATTATGGTAAACAATAGAAGCAATATTTGCAAGTTATATTGTATTGTATATATCCAAATAACCCTTTAATTTAGATACTTTTTTCATCCTGGAGATCTTCTGCTAGCTGGTATGAATTCTGAACTATAAACATAGGCTGAGATAAGTTTTATTCGAGTCAAATATTTGCTGCGCTTGGTACAACAGAACAGACCTTGTGGATTTTTTTCCAGCATAGGGCTGGTGCTGGATCATCTATTGTTCATGAATAAGTCCATCATTCCAAAGACGTCGTATATTTGCCATTATGTGAAGATTTTGAATCCACAGTGAATATGATTCTGGATCATGTTCTGTAGCAAATAAAAAAATTATGTGAGTAATGCAGAAATTACTTTGGAATATTTATAGTATGTTATGCAAGACAGATTAGGCAGTCATAAAACCCTTCTTGTCTTTAAAAAGTAAGAACTATGGAATAAATGTGATTTTAAACTATCATCTTAAGCACTCCAAACTGATATTCCTTGAATATCACTACTGTATTTCATTCCAGGACAGTATTCTGTAATAAAATTGTTTAAAAGTCAGTAAAACACATTTTAAAGTTCTGAAGTAAGTCCTGGCCCGTGAGACTGGAATTCAGGGCAATCAGCTGTTCTTCAATATTTTGGATATTGACAGAATGGGAACAAGAGATGCAAAGAGAGATATGAAAAAAAAAAAAGAGGCTTCATCAGATTGTAATACACAGAAAAAATGGAAATACATCTAGAGATTCATTATGCTATATTAAGGCAGCCAGAAGAATGTCGGTGGTTAGGCCGTAGAGTAGCCATGCTTTAATACGAGGAGGCAAGGAAGCTCAAAGATTCTATCTTAATATTTACTTTTCTTTTTTTTTTTTGTGGCAGGTTAAAGTTATGTTTTGTATTCTTCTGTTTTTTGGACTGAGGTGAAGAAAACTCAAGATACTTGCTGTGTTAAGGTGGAGAATTATACGTCTCTTTATTTTTCAGGGTCGGGATGCGATATTTCATCTTTTTGCATGTTTGTTTTTTCTCCTTTTCATTTCACTAGGACACTTCTTATAGGACTTTTCTTGTTATTTGTTTGCACAAATAATATTAATATTTACAGGCTGGGTGGAGAACGGATTGAGAGGAGCCCTGAGGAGAAGGACTCGGGGATGTTGTTTTGTAAGAAGCTCAACATGAGTAGGCAACATGTGCTCACAGCCCAGAGAGTCAACTGTATCCTGGGCTGCGTCAAAAAAAGTGTGAGCAGCGAGTCAAGGGAGGTTATTTTCTCATGATACCTTACCTGGGGTACTGCATCCAGCTCTGAGGCCTCCAACATAAGAAGGACATGGACCTGTTGGAGGAAGTCCAGAGGAGGACCAGAGGAGAAATTATCTCTCTGGACTTTGTATCACAGATAAAGTCATCCTCATCACTCATTTGTTGCAGAAGTGGGAAGGAGGGTAAAGCTGAAGCAAGAGATTTCAGTAAGAAAAAGGGAGAGCTTCATAACGAAGATGTGGATGTTAGTCTAGACAACTGAATTCTCTTCCCATCTCAGCTATAGATGTGTGATTCCAGGAAAGTAATTTAAAACAAACTTTGGGTAGATTCCTGTTAACTGAGTGAGCTTTGTTTTCTTGGTACCCAGCCTCAGACAGCGGAAACAAATTTAAAGAAGTGTTGAAGACTCCCAGCTGCAACTTAGATCAGTGGCTGCTGTAAATCAAACGCAAGGTACTTCAAACTGGATACTCAGAATTCACGGACGTAATGTCCCTGCTTCAATACTGCATTTGTAGAATGTGTATAAAACCCATCATCTCACGTGGATATTGTGGATATAATTACTACTTGTAAAGCTTTCAAAACTATAGTGATGAGCATCATAAATGAAAACTCATGGGGAATTTAATAAATGCCTTTAGAGAAGGGTTTGAATAGTGTGCCACAAAGATGGCATGGGGCCATCCTTTGAACAATGGGACCATGTATTGAACAATTAAGTAAATATTGAACAGCTGTTCATTAAGTAAGCACCATCCAGTCTGAGCACTGAAGTGGCTAGGGTGCTATGGAGAAAAGTTTGTGATCACATAATAAAGCCTATATCAAAATGCGTATGCCCAAGAAAAATCAGTGGAGGTTGCATGAGCAAGCTTATCTCTAGCATGCTCTCACTTTTGCATATGACTTTAAAATATTTTTTTATGTTATTTTTTATACATGCATGTTGAATAAGTATATATACTCACCTGTTAGTGAATACTCTAAGCAACAGACATAAAAAGATGGGGAAAATAAAACAAACATGGACGTTATGATAAAAAAGAGTGTCTGTGAATGGAGAGGAAGCACAAGGTGGATGAAGGGGAGAATACCGAAGGAAGTACTCATCAGTGCTTGGGAGGTCTGTAGGAAAACATGGAAAGACTTTCATTCTCCAAAGCTTCATATTTCCATCTGAAAAGTGAACTGAAATTAATGGCTTTCAAATCCACTTCTGAAAATGCGACATGGAATTCCCATTGATTTAATCAACTGTTGAATCTTTAAGGCAATATTCAAAAAATCCCAGCCTTAGAGTTTTCCACATCCATTAGAGATCAGCATACACTTCAACATCCATTTGACTTCTAAACAATACTACTTTACCAGGAGTTTAGCAAAAAAGTCACTACAAGTTCACAGTTATTCACTTACCCATGTGCTTATCCAATCTCATTCAGCATCTTCCATTATGCCTGAATGACACCTTCCTGTTGCAAGTGTCTTAGATTTCACAGCTTCTATTGCAAATATTTGTCTTTTGCCTTTTACTGCGAAACAGGTGAAGCTGAAATAATAGCTGAGGAAAAGTCTGAAAATACTTTATGCAGGAGTTGCCATTGGAAGGCAGTAAATTCATACAGAATGTATGACAGGGAGCTGTCAATGAGTAGTCCTTTGTAGTCAGAAACTGTGTTTATTTATGTTCTCTTCAAATCCACATTTGTATCCCCTTTTTGATCACATGCCGTTTTGCAGATCAGTTATGAATGATCACTGAGCAATTGCTGTCCATATGTTCTCTGCCTTTGGGCCTCATTAACTTATTGCCTCCTGTCTGAAAAGGGTTCTGTTTGGTACAGTTATTGTGGGTTTGACAGGATTTTGTAATACTCAGTTTTACAAAGTTGGAATTTTAGCTGCTGTAGCAACGGTATATAAAAAGGTTAATTCAGAGTGAATTTCAATGATTTTTAGACTAAGACCAAACTAAATATTGCCCCAATTTGTTTTTAAAAGTAAAGAACCAGAAGCACAAGGAAGAGTGAAATGAATTAAGTGGACTGGCTGCAGTTGCTATTCATCAATATTGGAACACACATATCCCTATAACATTGCTATGATTTGATCTTTCAAGAGTGCATTCTAAGTAAAAGTTATGCTGAGGATATTAAAATATATTTCTTGATGTAAGCATTTAATTTTAACAGAGGTTGGGATGGTCATAGTAATTTTGAAGGTCGCTAGGTCAGAACTAGAGGTTCTTTAATAAAAGCTCTTTACTTCACATAGCTTGACCTTTATACTGGGGTTTTATTATTTCTATGACATATTCTTTCCTTATAATTACTTGTACTTCTATAAAAAGCTAAGCTTGACTGTTCAGAATGATGAATTGCAACGATGATTTTTTTTATGGTACTGTTAGAAAAATAGGAAGAAAACGCTTTTTAAAGAAACTGGAAGTGCACTCCGCAGCACAGGGCACTGTATTCGATACATTGAGCTTCCTTTAAATACACAGGATACAACTTTGTCCTAAAACTCCGTTTGAAGTTTTCTTTACTTAACTTACATTATCTTAGTGGGCAATCATTCCCTGGAACATTTTGAAACAAACGGTAATTTCAGTTCTAATCAGCACACAGTCTTTCAGAAAAAACTCTTGGCCAATCATCATGCCATGTTCTGGCCTATAATTTTAATAACCTTGTCAAGCTAGAGAAAAGAATTGCACAAACCGTGGGTATACAGTATATTCTGATCATGTAAAAAAGCAGAGCAATATTATTTTCATAATATATAACCCCCCAAAAGACAGAAACTACAGAATCAAATAATGGAAGATTTATGAACGCATGTGCAATGGGCAAATATTGGGCTAAATGCAGTACAAAACACCCATACTGCTTCAAGAATTTGAATTAGGCAATTATCCATAACGTGTTTCTTATGAATTTATTGCATTTGTACTTCCTTTGCAACTTAAGAAATTTAGAACTTTATGATTGCAAAGCAGAGTTTAAAGTTAAATAAAAGCAATACGAAGTAAAATAAAGATGACTTGGGTTTTAGTTTATATCGAATCTCTTAGTAAATCAAATTACTTAAAACAATGGGGCTCAATGGTGTATTTATTCTGATTCTGTAGAATTCTAAAGTAACAAATTTTATATTAAAATGAAACTTGAAATCTGGCCTCTTCCATCCGGATTTTTATTGATTTTGTGAGCAGGGTTTTAATGTGCTTAGAATTTATGGATCTAATATGATCCCATAAATAGTTCAATCAAAGAGAAGTCTCATGACCTAACATTAGAAATTTAAACTACCTAAATGAGTTCAAATATACATCCTTACAGAGTAAGAATACACAACCCTGTTTTGTTTTGGTTTTTTTTTCCAGTAGACACAAAATCCCTCCATTATTCAAAGGTCTTATTATTGGTATATACAAGCATAGTTACTTGGTGTTAATTATTCTTCTGCAGTGGCTTAGTAAAAACTTAGTTAAAGCCCTCTGGTCCATATGATTTTAGAAGAAAGGAACCTTGTTACAGATTACTTATGAATAAAATCACCATGTTTCTAAAAACTGGGTAGAAAACAGAATTATTCTTAAGTGGTTATAGAAGAGTCATAGAATCACAGAATGACCTAAGTTGGAAGGGACCTGCAAGGATTGTCTAATCATTGAATCACCAGGTTGGAAAAGACTTCCAGGATCATCGAATCCAACCATTCCTATCAACCACTAAACCATGTCCCTGAACACCTCATCCACCTGTCTTTTAAATACCTCCAGAGATGGTGACTCCACCCCCTCCCTGGGCAGCCTCTGCCAGTGCCCAATGACCCTTCCCGCAAAAAATATTTTTCTGAAGCAGAATGCTGTGAGAAGCGGTGTCAAAGGCTTTACTGGAGTCCAAGAAGACTACAGCCACAGCCTTTCCCTCATCCAGTAGTCGAATCACTTTGTCATAGAAGGCAATCAGGTTAGTTTGGCAAGATCTGCCTTTCATAAACCTGTGTTGACTGGGCCTGATCACCCGGTTCCTTTGCATGTGCTTCATGATAGCACTCAAGATCAGCTGTTCCATGACTTTCCCTGGCACTGAGGTCAGACTGACAGGCCTGTAGTTCCCTGGATCCTCCCTGCAACCCTTCTTGTAGATGGGTATAACATCAGTCCAACTCCTGTTCCTGCACAGGACAACCCCAACATTCACACCGGGTGTCTGAGGGCATTGTCCAAATGCTTCTGGAATAGCGTCAGGCTTGGGATCGTGACTGCTTCCCTGGGAGCTGTTCCAGTGCTCCACCACCCTCTGGGGGAAGAACTTTTTCCTAAAATCCAACCCTGGCACATCTTCCTGCTATTCCCTCAGGTCCTGTCATTGGTTACCAGAGAGAAGAGCTCAGTGCCTGCTGCTCCTCCTTCCCTTGTGAGGAAGCAGTAAAGAATGTGCCTCAGTTTCTGCAGGTAAACTAATGCATATTTTAACTATGTGATTAAAAAGTTTTCTACATTCAATTTTTTAAATTTTGTTTTGCTTGGTTTGACTCACCAGTAGGTATAACTGCCAACAATTTACTCACATCTTAGTTTGGTATAATTCTTTGATAAAATTTTAAAACAACTGGAAATACATTGATTTCTAATTCATACCCTTCTTAATTTGAGATCCTCTTTTCTTTGAGAAGGAATTTATTTCAGATGACTCAAGTGTGTGAAGTGATTCTACCTTATATTTGTGTGACAGGATTTTTGACATGTGTCTTTGAATGGAAATACAGTTTAGTGTAAAAAAAGTGTTATTTAGAATGTGTAAGATACTTCCCGCATTGTTTCTTCTCCAGTTGTTCAGCTTGTCAGATTAATGTGTCACATATAAATTAATTATAAATTCATCTCTGCAGTTTCTACATCTGTCTTAAAATAAGCATTTTAACCCTTGATAGATCAAGAGATACTCAAAATCTACCAAAGTCAAAGCAGAATCTCCCATAATATTGTACTACTGCCATGTAGTTAGGAATGAAAATATCTTGGAAAAGAAATGAAAATGGTAAAAACAACCTTCATCTTCATCTGGCTATTAGAATGTGAATGGAACAGGGAACACAGATGATGTTCAGTATCAGGGGTCCTACATGTACCACTTCCAAGGGGATTGCTGGTCATCCCCTCCTCTGCCCTTCTAGGCTGTAACTTTTGCATTCCTGTTTATACATCAACTCAGCTCCTAGATAAGCATGGAAAATTTTGAACAATCTTCTTGAGGGGATTTCTCTTGAAACGCAGAAGGTGAGGCATCAAGCCCCCTCAAAATTAACATGGGGGTAAATTTTCTGTACAGAAAGGAATTCTATATATGGCAACAGGGAGAGAACAATGCAGCTAATATTGACCAGTTGTGCAGAGTGTCCCACTTTTAACATCCTGTGTGGAGCTGGAACCAAGTAGAATTTAGGCATTGATGCTGGGAAGACTGGGTCACACTTCTAAGGCCAAATATCAAGATGCAAGTGAAGGCCAACTGCTCCGTAAGGGCTTAGCAGCTGTTTGAAGTTGAGTCATATTTGAAACTATGATATCTGCCCCAACAAAAGTCTTCGTCAACAATCTTTGCTTCATGCCCAGAAGAGTTTTCAGCATCTCACCAGCTGACCTCATTTCCTGACCTGGTCTAGAATGTTTTCCTGACTTTATCCAGTGGTCTACTTGTCCCCTTTCTTTAAAGAATCCAAAAGGAACTGGTCACAATAAAATGTGTACATTGCATTTGAGTGGCACAAAGCAAATGGATCTGTAGATGTCATAGTTTTGTCAAACAAAAAGATTTCCTCTCACAGCAGGAATTCTAAGCACCAGGCTTTGTGACATTTTTTTGTAACACACACACAGTGTGCAGTGTACGCATGTGTCTGGGCAAGTGTGAGTCCCTGGAAGAGAAGATGAATTAGAAATGCATTATGGAGCAGTGGTTAATCAGTGGATAAGTTGCACTGTGTGCTGTCACAATGGAATAGGATTCTGGGAGTAGTGGTAATATTCATACTCGGTGATGGGAAAGAGCAGCAGGTTACCGGTATGAAATGAAGACTTGGGAAGAGCAGTGAACAAGACATAGTGCAGGAATTTGCACCATTCCACTTTAAATTTAATGAATATTTGACATTAATAGCATTCCACAAGATGTTCAGGACCCTATGTGAAAAGACATGGATGCTTACTCTCCTAGCTGTAGCCAGAGATGGGGCTTTGATCAACTTGATCTAGTGGATGGTGACCCTGCCCACAGCAGTGAGTTTGGATCTAGAGGATCTTTAAGGTCCCTTCCAACCCAAACCATTCTATAATTCTGTGGTTCTAAGAGGAGAGCTACATAGGACTATGCACTGCAAGTCCACGCTCCTGCAACTCCTTCTCTAGACTCCCCTGAAGAATCCAGGGCAGAAATTTCACTTATATGCTTTTAATTGTTCCTTGTGGCATTGTCTCTCCTCTTCTCTTGACACCATGCAAAATCTGTATGTTAGGTGATATAAGTATTGGTCACTTGGAAACTTTTCGTATCTATAACTGTATATATGGGGAGTTGTATTCTTGTGTACGAAGAATTAATGTATTACATTATTGTAATCTAATCGGCATCTACTGAATATGTGGGTTTTTTTATTTTCTTGCTTTACCATCCGTCTCTGTAGGTGCTTTGTGGAGCTTCCACTGGGTCTTTCCTTTCAGTGTAGTCTAAGTTCCTTAATATTCCCATGGGCCTTGCAAGGTTAAAATTTTGGATGTCAGTAACCTTTATTTCTTCTTAAAAATAATCTGTTTTGAAGCTGGAATTTAAAGAGAGTCTTTTCATGCTCTTTTTTTTGTATTTAATTGTTTTCCTCATAAATCACATACTTTGTTTTGATGCAAAACACAGCGACAGAAGAGAATCTGACATTTTATGTAACTGGCATGTCATTTGTAAGAACTCCATTAGGCAAAACATTTGTTTAGATACTCTGTTATTAATTTATTTTCTTGTCAACACCAAAACCAACTGCAGAAATGAACAGAGATGAATAATAAGACAAACTGTTTTGGTATCAATGTGCTCTGCCTAAGGCAATATACTGTGCAACTGGTGAGGAATGCTTATTTCCTTCCCAAAACCTCTGCTGAGAACCAACTCTTATAAACAATCTCTTACTCCTTTGTCTTAAGGGACTATTTGCAACTATCTCCAAGACAAAATTTCAGTTAATGGTTCACTTAGAACACTTTTATCATGAAATGGTAAATTATTCCTATCAATGGTTATGTTTTCTGCTGTTGCATGGTCATTGCTGTGACAGCTCTTTGCTAATTGCTTTTGTCCGTGTAGTAAATAAAAGAGATAGCATACGGGAAATAAACAACAATTAACAGACAGATTTGATAAGATATGGCTTCTGGGAGATATAGAGAAGTTTGAGAGATATTACAAACAGAAATAAATATTTCAACAGATTTACAGCAGCAATAACAATGTTCCTTTTGTTAGAGCTGAGTGGATAACATCTTTTTTGAAGGAAGACGGTGGCTAGAAAGTAGTTGATGTTGCCCTCAAAGCATGTATACCCCCAGGTTGCCTTGGGAAGTAAAAGGCAACAGAGAGTAATCTGTCCAACTGTTAATACAGAACTAGTAGAAGTAGCCCATTCTCAGACACATCTTTGACAGCAAACTAAGAAACCCCAGACAGTTCTCGGTGAACTTGGGTTGAGTACTGTATGTGCAGTAAGAGTGCTGGTTTCAAGACCAGCATGAATCCAGAAGTCAAGTAAGTGGAAGTAATGTACAGCTCAGATGAATCACAGATGTGCAGTACCTTTGTGGCTTTCTAGGAGCTCTGCACCTGTATGCATATAAACATTGAACATGTGAACCAAGTCTTTTATGGTAACGGATATGTCTCCAAATGTTGATGAAAGAAAGTGTGCCTTATCCAGCCAGAATGGTTGAACACCGGTGATCTAGTTTATTCCCTCGCAAAAATTAAATTATCTTCTGAAGGAAAGTTTTGAATAGATTACGCTGCTCCATTTAAATATTTGGAGTTCTGAAGCTTCGTTTACTTTCTCTTGTAGACTATTCTGTGATTAAATAGATCTCTCAGTTAATTTTGCCTGAATTCTCACTTTTCTGCTGATATCCTATTCCTCCACGTAAACTGTGAATGTCACCCAAAATACTTCTGTTACAACTTAAGTGTTTAAGACCTGAAAATATGTGTATATTGTCATTATGTTCTCTCTTTGCTTAGCATTTAACCTTCTGATGTTCACACATTTAAATCAACTGCTCTACAACCCTGGACAATTTATGTACTTAGTTGTGAATTCCCTCCAATTTGTCAATGACTTCCAAGGGGTGGGTAGGACCATGAGAAACTCCAGAAGATAAAAAGACCATTCCCTTTCCTGCATATGTAGTTGAGAGCTATATTTGCCTCTGCTACAGCCATATAAGTTTGTCAGATTGCAGTGTATTTGCATTTGCCTCTCATACGCAATTTTTTTCAGCCTTACTACCTGCTAGGTATCTTCTTCAAGGTGCATGAAATGTCTCTGCTCTGAATTATTTGTTTTAAGAGTTTTTTTCATGTTAAATAATACTTTTTCCCCCTGCTTTACAGTGATTTTTATTTTCCACTGCCTTGCGTTAATTATATGCATTCAGAATATCTTGAAAAACTTATTGTTTAATATAAAGACTAGAAAGTTTAACCTATAAGGAGCAAAAGAAGAGGCTTACAAATAGCAAAACACATTTTTGATTCTGAAGACTGTTAGTTGCATTACTGCAGGGGGATAATGTGTCTGAGTGTTTGGGATGAAGAGTTACATGCTGATGGTATTTCTTTGCCAGTAGATGTTGCAGTTTCTACTTCTGTGGAACACTGATAAACACGCTGCTGTTTCCTTCTTTTGTTTTATTGTCTTAAAAATTAATTAAATTAACAAATTCTTCTCATGAAAAATCTTTTGCGGCCATCTGGCGTCCTGTTGAGTAAAAGAAAGAAAACTTTTACTGCCAACTTCTCATATGAACAGCATGGCACTCACACTCAGAAGTGGTTTTCCTCTCTTTTGCCATCTTAGGAGGGCAGAAGGTTGAGCAATTTCTTTAGTGAGAGCGGAGGCTTTAACTTCCAGATTTGAGTCAGGTAAGAAATAGTCCAAGAGTCCTTCACTGAGAGACCTGCAGTGAAGGACATTCCCCAAAAGAAGTCGAAGACTTGAGTAATTAACTTATATCATCCTCAATATTTCCTGCACAACTTTGTTCAGCATTCAACTGTTCTCTCTGATACATGCCCAATCCATACTCAGTTTTTGGGTTGCTATTTAATGCAGTTTGCTTTTTTATATGTTTATTGCTGAGGAATTTATAGGAGACATGACTGTTAAAGCCCTGTTTGTGACTAATAGGACTCTATTTCCATATCAATAAGGATTCTTCCTAAAATCAGCTGGGACCAATAGTATGCCGGAATCATTGCACCAACTCAAGTTGGAGTTTTTCCTTTTGATATATTGATTAGAAAAAGTAGAATGGAGAGAAAATTCCATTAATAATTTATTTGTATTTAATCATGAATCCTTTTTGATCATCCAATCTATACAATAAATGTGAGATTTCAAATATTACCAACTTATACATAGGATGCAATTCAAAAAGGTGCTTTTCGAATAATAGAGAAGTACATGACTGCCAGGAAAAAGGCTTTCTCTGATTGAACAAATGGTTCTTGTTTTCTACACATGTACGTAAGCTCCCATTTTATACCGTATAGTACAGGAAAGTCAATAAAGGACATAGACTTGGCCAGCTGGAGGGATTTGTCTACTATTTTGTTAAGCAGTACAATAGATAGGAATTTGTTTTCCAGACACTTCTGGCAGATCAGGTGGTGGCTGTGTTCTTCTGTCAGATGTTATTTTTTTTTCCTTATCTTTGAAGGCTGGTGCATAAGTGTTCTCAATGTAATCTGGCATTTGGAATACAATTTTACACTAATTATTCTTAAAAATAAGGCGTAAAATTCTTCAATGGCCATATGTAATATTTGTAATAACTCAGGTAATGATATCAAAGCTGCTTTGCATCACTGTAAGTCTTTCAGTTGAGACTGAGTGTCCTTCTGAGAATGGTAAGTTCTAGCAAACAGTAATCAAGAATACGATGTACTAGCTATTGGTCAAGCCCTTTGGCCTGCATATTTTCTGAATTCAGACCGATGGCTTTTCTTCACTTTCTAGATTTATGCAAACTGTTGGTACAGTACAAAAATGTTGGCTTTTTTCAACAAGAAACTACTTAGAATGCTATGTATGTTATGGACTGATTAGACAGGGAGGAAAAATAACAAACGCAGTGGCAATAATGAGATGTCTTTTAAGGAAATTAGTTTTCTAAATACTGTCTTTAAGTTAGAAGTTGTAAATTTTCCCATTCTTAGTGCCATGTCTATCGACTATGACAGAGTCACTTCTCTCTTTCACTCTCCATAGAAATTCTGTTTATGGATTTTCCTCTATACCATTTTCCTCTTTCCTTATATCAGCTGTTTCCCATGTACCCATGAAATGAGTTGACATCGCCTCAGCTGTAATTTTGGCACGGTGGTAACTTACACTGTGGTTGCACCTGTATGAAGTGTGGCTTCGTTGAAGGGGTTTCCCCCTCTGCCAATAAAACGCTAAATTATTTCCCACTCCCTTAATTTGTTTCACACACACACACACACAAAAAGATTAATGTGTGGTTACTTTTTCTTTCCAGAATGTGACTGCTGGCTCTCCTGATATGTTCTTTCATGGTCTGAACCTACTCCTATTGAAATCAATGAAGAAGTTCCTATTTATTTATTGAAAGTAGTATTGTAATCTCACTTACTGATATAGTGAGTTGTACCTGTTTAATTATTACAGTCCCAGTGCCAAACCTCTATACTGGACCAGTAGCTCCGCTGAAGCCACCAAAGGCATGCAGATTCCATGCCAGCTGAGGACCTCCATGCCTTAGCTTGTTTTTCTTCACTGCACTCTCCCAAATATTGTTTTGAGAGTATGGTTTCCAGCACTGAGCTCTGTCTTTAACCAACTATTTATTCTGTACAAATAGAGGGAAGGATTTTTTTTTAATGACTGTACTTTGCGTTTGATATAGTGTCAAATTGATACTGGGAAGAAATCTACAGTTTAGCTCACCTGCGATCCCAGCTGGGCTTGCTGTCTGCCTGCCAGGGTTTTTTCCTTTTCTTTTTTTTTTTTTTTAATAAAAGGAGACCAAGAAAGTGGCAATCACAGTTATCAGAACAATGAGAAACAAAAATTCAATGTGTGCATATATTAAATCCTGTTGTAGCTAAAAGTTAACTTTCTTTGGGCAGAAAAAGCAAAGTGGTAAAACACTGAACTTGACCCGACAGATTGTATACACCTTATCTGGCAATATTAACATGCACTTGAAAGTTATTAGTGCTCCAAACCTTCCAATACCAAAGTGTGCTCTAAATGTTATTTGATACTAGATGTTACATAAATCTGTATTTTCATTACTAAGCAACTTTAGGATATGTAGTGTGTGTTTGAAAAAAGGCATGGTAATAACTCACTAATAATGGGTGCCATGTGGGGGGAAAAAGGCAATATTACCTACCTAAGAAATATAAAACATGGTTTATATTTTCAACAGTTTGAGAATGAAATGAAAACAGAATATTTGGTGCACCTGTAAAAACATATTTGATCATAATGGCAAGTACAGCATTCTTAGTGTGGGATTCATATTTCATAACTCATGTTCAAACAAGAAAAATGATTATAATGTTAAGTATTTCCTGAGTTTATTTTGATGGATGGCAGAATAAGTATCTTTTACTCATTAAAATACAGATTGGTATAATTTAATAAATGAATCTAATACACAGATGTTCAAGACTGTTTGAGCAGAGTGCTTATTAATCAACTTCTCTATAACTGATCCTCTTTAATATTTTTTAAAAGAAATTTGCAGGAGCCAAAAGTTTATTAGATCTGTATGATCTGGGTCTGGTATCAGATATCAAGTATGTTGTTTGAATCATGTCAGGTGATCAAAGCGTTTCTTTTTGATTGATGAACCTGTAAACACCGAACTATTTGAGCGGTCATTGCTTTTGCATCTGTCTGAGACACTGACACATCCTTTGAAAAAATGGCCAAGATTTGTAAGAGTGACTTGCAGTACCGGGCCCTTCACGTTTGGGTGCCCTACAGAAGACTGATCTTTAGACAGCATTAACTACCCCACTTTGAAAAGCTGTTTCAAGTTAGATAGTTCCAAAACAGGGCCCCACAATCATTTGTCACATACGTGAATTGTAACCAAGAAGCGCAGAGCCTGATTTTTCCTATTGTTTATGTATGCTTTTGCTTCATTGGCTTCAGTGGAGCTGCACCGGATTTATGTGCACATAAATGATAAAAAAGGATCATCATTTTTTAAAGTGTGTATTATAGAAATATGTGAAGCTACAAAATATGCAAGTGAGCTTATAAGAAGTATTTGCAGGACTGACTGAATCTCAGATAAGCCTTGGCCTAAGATCCACAAAAGAACATTGCTGTCCTTCTATTCTTAATGCATCTGAAGGAGCCTCTTGAATGCGCTCCATAGGCTCCAGGATGTGTCTGAGCACCCTGTGGAGAGATGCTTAGGAGTGAGGACCTCTGTATGCCCTTGTATGCAGCAGTCCGAGCTGCCTTGGCTTGCCAAGTGCTGAACACCTGCCTGTTTCTGATATTTGTTACATCAATCCTTCCCTTCATTCCCTGTAGTTTGGTTGTCTTTGTTGAAACAGCGCCCTGTCTTTTTTAGCTGGTAAGTTACAAGTGGTGTTTTGCTCTTGAAGCAGGATGTGTGCATGGTGCCCTCCTTCTTGCAGCAGGTCAGGTCACTGCAGTGTGGGAGAGGTACGAGGATTCAAATCTGTTCTCTTCCACTGAGAAGTGACTTAAAACAATCAGGTGCTGGGCAGTTTTACTATGGGGATGACTGAATTTTTACCACTTTGCATACTTTCTTCTGCTAAGAGGGACCGTGAGTGAGCATGATTCCCTATAGCAATGTATGGGTGAGCAAGGATAGTCGTCCTCCAGAATCATTTTCCCTACCCTGTTCTAAAGCTTCTGCCACTGACCAACAGAATAAAACCACAAGTACTTCTCCTTTGTCCCCTTCAGATTTTGGTCTGCAGCATTTGTTCTGGGTTCTTATCTTGTGGTTGAGCTTTGAGGTTACATCTCAGCTTGTAAATGTAACAGTGCAGGGGCACCACATCCTTCTGTTGAACAGGATGGTCAGGTGCAAATGGTCTGTTGGGAACGTTTCTTTGCTTTTACTAAATTCCTGACTCTGCCCAGAAATTTGGAGGACTGCTGGTTGACCTGGGCTGTAGGTTTGCTGAGGTCTACTCTAATGAATTCACAGAGTAGCTTGTTGGATGGCATAACACATGGTGGTTTGCTGGTGCTGCTTAAGGTACTAGTATAGATGTAGCCACATGGTTCCTCCTAGAGTAAACACTGCAGTTAAACCTGACTGAGAGGTTTATTAAGCCAATTTCAGCAGAGTTGTGAGAGTCAGTTACACGCTTGCCCCTCAGGTCAAGAAGTTGGATGCTTGGCACGCTGGAAAAGAGAGCCACTGAGCATTGCCAGAGATAAAGAGCAGCTAAGAAGGCTCCAGTGTTCAGAGCAAGTGTTGCAGGCACCTATATGCATTGGTGATGTTTGATCACAAAGGACAAAATAACCTTATACTGCAGGCTCTATCTCTAAGGAGGAATACAAGATTAGAGAGAGAATAGAAGTGAAAACAAAGAACCGCGTAGTTTTCAAATTATTTCACAGGCTTGTAAAAGGCTTGACTCCATCGTAATCTTGAATACATCCCATTAATTCCCCAGTATATGACAAGCTGACTTGTCTTGCCATGGGATTTTGTCACATCCCGTGTAACCCATGTTCCTCCTAGTGACACCACGCTCCTGGGTGCATTCTGTGTGGTCAGGTAAAGCCCTGGGAAGAGGACATTAAGCAAAACTTTTAGGTGATCGTGGAGTTTCCCTGACATCAAAATTGGTACTCAGATAGGCCACTGAGAATTAACTGACTTCTGTATTTGCCCTGGATGCTGCTTCTACCAAAACATCTGGAGTGAGATAGCACTGCAGTGGCTCTGACTGAGTTCATTTAGGGGCTGCTGGTGAGTAGGATTGTGTGACTGATTTGTAGACAAATTCCTGCGTCTTACTGAACTGGATGCTCTTGCTCCATCACTGCCCAACACCTTGCAACCATTTGCACCTGTACAGAGTGAGTGTAAAAAGCTGCTACCCCACATGGCAGCACTTCTCACCTACTTTGGCCAGGTGTTAAAGCCTACACAAGTTGCAGGGCAGCAGGAAATCATGCTGAGGGACTTCTTCCATTTCTGCTGTGACTCATTCTAAGGTACATGGTCCCACTTCCCCAAAAGGGGAGGCAGGCGGGAGGAGTAGGGGGAAGGATTCTATGTTTCGTTTCCAAAAGTCAACAGGAAAAGTACAGCTTTACTTTATTTTTCAGATAACTCAGCCATGATATCATAATGATAATAAGTTTGCCTTAGTGTCCACTTCTGTAACGTATCAGCCAGATAATCGGTTTCTGCTCCAAGAATTTTAATGAGAGGTTTGTGGTCTGCAATCAGAACAGCTTCTTCCAATGTAAAGACTCATGGAATGTCCTCATACCAAAATGCAATAGTCAGAGCATGAGTCTTGTTTCATATGTTTCATGAAAGTGGAAGCAATTAGCCTCTTTGTTCCACTATTGTTTTAGGTGAGAAGCATCTATACCTACAGCTGAAGCATCATCAACTGAGAGGGAAGAAAGGGAAATGTCAAGGGTTTTTTTCATATTTTCATAACTTCTTGATTTCATTAAATGACTTCTTAAAGTTTTCACTCCCAAACTGTCTGAGCAACATCTTTGTCATTAGATTTATTAATGTAGATAAGTCAGAGAGAAACTCACTGTAATAATTAACGGTATATAAAGAGAATCTGCAGCACTGTATTCTTTGGCACAGTGCTTTTTTGTCATAGCTTACTTTCTCTGGAAGTAGTTTAAAGCCTTACACATCACTTCCATAACCAAGCCAGTTGCTTGTGAATGGAAAAAGCCATCTTTGTCCTTTTTCTTACCTTTTCCAAATGGCATTAGGCACTTCAACTCAGATTCCAGGCTTCTCAAGTGTGTTTTCTCACTTTCATTTGAATAAAAATATCTCTCCACTCATATCTTGCATACTTGTTCTGTTATAAATTGATTTGTCACTAGTACACTAGCTATGTGCTGCTACTCCAGAAAAGAACCTTATTCATGTTAATGATCGTGCATATCAAGACTCTGGTTCCAACTCCATCTGCTGGTAAGTCTGAGATAAACCTACCTTTGGACACTTCTGTTCCCCTTTTAGCAGTGGAAATGTTCTTTGGAGTCTTTTGCATACGACCAGGGAATAATAGTTACATTACGGGCCGCTAGTCACCTGGTTATAAGATTTTACTTGTCTATGGAATGTGACTTGTGCTTCAGAAAGAATCATTGTTTGGGATAAATTTAAGAGATCCAGACTGTCTTTTAAGGACAGGGATTTTTACAACACTGACTTTCTACCCTTTTCTCCACACTTGATGTTCTAATTGTTTCTATGTTAAGTAAAGAATATGGGACCAATTATGAAACCACAAGTCATATGTAAAATATCTCGCAAACGTACATTTATTCAGAAACTTCAAAGACAATTTATTCAAAAGTTTCAAAGACAAAGGTTATTTCTTTACGTCTAGATTAATTATTGCTAAGTCTCAGACTGTACAGTTCATGTTTCTGTTGTAAAGATGAAACAGCAGCTAATCTGTTGCTGAACATCACATTGCCTTCCCTTCCCTTTCCTTATGTAACTTAGAGAAACTACACACACGCTTGACAGAATTGAACTGCCTATAATATATTTACATAAATGCACGTCCGCTTCTGGTGTTCAAAGAGACACAGGCTTTAATGGAGGGTCTTGAATAAGAATCTTTTCAGAGTCCTGCTGGCATCACTGAGTTATGAACCAACCCCATGGTGATGTCTTCCTTCAGAGAACGGTGTTGTGCTGTCGCAGTCAGGTTAGTATCAGGTTTTGGAGACCTTCTGCAGTTTTGGTTCTTGTAAAATGGGACTTCTTAGAAATCTGAGCACTCTCAGCAACTTGTAAAGTCTCAACCAATTATTAACTCACTGAGAAATCTCTTTGTGTGTACTGGTTTTTGGTGATATAACTCAAAGAATGTTTTTCAACAATAATAAAACTCAAGGTAAATTGAATGGTGAGCCCCAAGGATTAGTTTTTATATAACTGCCCCATCTTTTGTTCCTTTGGCACTGTGTCTCTTGCAACAACAGATATCAGGTACCTCACTTAAGAACTGCTTATTAAAGCAATACTCACTGATCTTCACACTGGGAACTGCGCTACTGAGCCAAAGTCATGGGTGCCAACTCCACCATATTTGGCAGCAAATCTTTATACATCATCTACTGTCCTGCTGCTTTTTTGGCCATCGGTCTACAGATTCCAGGCAATTGGCAGGCTTGTTGGAGAAGCTCAATAGCTCCAGTGAAGCTGCCCTGTGCTCAGATATCCTGAGCAAATGGCCACTGCAGATGTACAAATTGACTTCACATTTGTCTAAGGGATTAGGTGGGTGAGATCAGTTGCATCAGTGCTGCGAGGCTGCAGCAAGTTGAATTCTCTAGCTGCGTCCATGCTAGTAAATCAGTCAGTGCCGAGGGATGTTTCTGAGGGCTGTTTGTCTACTAGTGAGGTGTTCGAAGGCCTCTGCCATTGTCTTGCCTTGGACTGACTGGAAGCAGCCTGGTCACAACACTCTGGTGCTACTGCTGAGCTAAAGTATGTTATGGAGAGCAAGACCTTAGTGGCTTGGACAGGGAGCAGCACTGATACAGCCCAGGTGCTTTTGAGAATAGGATGGTATGTCCCACACGAAGCATTTTGGGTTGGCATTAACTGCTATGTCTCTGCAGTAGACACTACAGAGGAAAAAAAAGATCTCTTTTAAGATCAGAAACAAATGCTATGGAAAGAAGAAGCTCAGACACAAGAACTGAAGTTTTGTCCTTCACAGGGCACGTATTAAAGGCATGGGAAAAATGACCAGAGGCACCTAAACTAGCACTGACACCATCTGATATATACACGTCGTACAGCTCAGCCCCACAAGAGGACAGGTCAGTCACATTAGAGCTGCGTGTCTCTGCCACTGAGAAGCAGGACTTTTCTTCTTGTTCCTCACCCTGCTCTGACACTGCTACACTGATTCTGGATCTAACAGAGTCTGGATTTCTGCCTTGCATCCCACTGCACAAGGAAGACACGTCCTATGGTTAGCAGGGATCCCAGAGGCAAGCAGATGCTAAAACATCAGCTGTGACGTGAACTATTTATCATCAAAGTTGTTACAGAGATGCTGTATGTGTGCACATCATATGGATTCCGCCACACACATCAGAATGAAAATGGATCAGACAAACAAATATCAGAAACTGGAAAGAATTAACTCCACTGTTAAATATTCTTCACAGTTTTCCCAAAGCCAAAGCAAGCCACTTCAGGTAAGAGGTGTAACCATAGCTAGACTTGTAAGTATCTTATATATCTAGTGAAGAAAAAGAAAAGATAATTTAAGTTATTAAAAATTACCCTTTGGGTTTTATCTGCCCTGATTATTACAAGCTTTATTGCAGTTATAGCAGCATTATTGGAGTGACGAGTGAGGAATGACCTCATTACAAGAGAGAGGGAGGAAGGCGAAGCGTGGATCCCCAGGTGTCTGGAAATCTGCCCTTTGCTTGTGCTACGGCAAAACTTCATAGCAAAAGTTGAAACTAGAGTGTAATTAAAATGCATATGTGATATCTGGTGCTTTTTATTATGCTGTGATTTCATTTAAATTCTGATCAAATCATAGAAAGGTCATCAGTGCTCTCTTTTTTAGCATTGCTATCAAAAATTCTAGCAAGCTTTTTTTTTGAGAAAAGCTCTTTTCCAAGTTATGCTTTCCCAAATTAATGTACATTATCTATCAGAGATTATTCATTAACCTCTCCCTCATTTTCTTTTCCCTTGTACCAACTGAGTTTGAATTTCCACCTGCTTTTCCTGACTGACATCCAACAAAAAGCTAGATAGATTTATGCATATTTTAGTACATTGCAGTGAAAATAATGAATTTTGCTTTAGCTTGGCAGTTCAGAAAACATGGAAGGGAAATAATTGTCAGTCAAGGGAGTTTAAATTATTTTGCTTTTTATTCAGGGGGAAAAAAACGAAAATATTTTGAGTCAAAAAATGCTTTGTTTCACTTGAAATGAATTATTTTGATTCCTAAGGCATTTTACTTTTTGACATCTGAAAAAATACATTTGAAATACATTTCAGAGCTAAAAGTCACTTCAAATGGGAAACCAGAAATCTTTCAGCTTCTAGAGTGTTTTCTAGTTCTTTTCTGTTAATGAACAATTTGTTGGAATTGATTAGAAGTCATAAAATGTCCAGTCTCTCTGGACCCACATTTTCCACAGAGAGAAAGAAAATGCCATGAGCTATTAATTTATTGACCCAGAGGATAAAAAGAAAATAAGGAAAACCAAAACCCAAAACAAAGTGGAGGCCATGTAGGCTGCTCTTGTGGACTCCCTTGCCCTTAGTTTCACATTTTTCTTCCCCTGCTGACAGCCCCCTCTCACCCACTAATTGTACGGAGAGGGAAGGAAGTGGTATTTGCTCCTTTCCAATTTGGCCGTCAAGGGGTTGGTCACATATTTGCTGCTTGGTAAGAATTTGCAGAGAACTGGTAATTTCTTTTTCCAAGATGTGTATTTCAGCTCCTGAATTTCTGTTCTGCCGTATCTTTTTATAGCTTGTCAGACATGGCAGTATGAAATAACACAGTGTGACCGCTGGTAGCCAGTCCGAGCTTGAGAAGTTGTACAGCTGGGTGGAAGAGATGCCCATGTTTCCTTTGGAAGATTATTTCAGATAGCAAAAAATAAAGTAGCGTGATGCAAAAATACAAGTCCAGTAATGGATTGAATAGCCTTAAACAAAGAAATATTATCTTAATGTTTCTGTAAAGAAATGTACAATATACACTATATAAAAGCAGAATGAATGAAAGATCTATTCACATTTTTGGTTAGATACAGAATGAGAAATTTGACTGTCTATCCGAGCTCATCAAAATCCAATCAAAAAATCAATTTTATGTTTATAAAATTTCAGAATTACACAGGTGATCCAGACAGCTACTGTCATTTTTATTGACATACATAACTAAACATTCACAAACTTCAATGCAGAAATATGGCAACTTATTAAGGTGTTTCCCAAATTGTGTCCTAGACCTCATATTTTTCATACCATTAAAGGAAGTTAGATTCATAAATTAAATAAATATTTTTTTTAAGAGATGGTTGCTAATGCATTACAAATCTAGGTTCTGGGTTCTTTTTTTCGATGAAGAAAATCTGAGTATAATAAAAGGCCATAACATCTGTGACTGGAAGCACTGTGAATTAGTAATGCATATGCAATCCACTCATTTAAATCAGTTACAGCATCTGGCTTTGAGATCCCAGCCATGTCTTCGCTGCAGCTTGGACGTACGATGCCAGCTCATAGGAACATGTCTAATCCTCTGGAGGGGGGGATATTGGGCACACAGAGGGGCTCTGGTTACCCTGGCTTCTGGCACTTCACCAGTGGGACTGCAGCCACATCTTCAGGGGTACTGCTGTTAAAATAGCTGAAGCAGGTCTCTGGAGGCCAACCATGCCTTCTGATTGCCACACCAACACAACCTCCTTCATAGAATCACAGAACCATAGAACAGTTTGGGTTGGAAGACCTTAAAGATCATCTAATTCCAACTGGCCTGCCCAGGACAGGGACACCTTCCACTAGATCAGGTTGCTCAAAGCCTCATCCAGCCTAGAGAAATGGTAGAAAGGCAATTGAACCATCCTTGTAGCACATCTGGATGCCTTTGCCTGAGATGGCCACAAGTGAATTCAGCTCAGAAGTACTGAATTTACACTTCTCGAAGCAAGAGTGTTCAGAATTTAAGTCTGACTTCCAGTCAGTAGACAACTGCTTTTTTGGCATGTTTTTTGTGTGCAAGTTGCATCACGTCATGGTTTTTTTCTGTACTGCACTACTGATATTATGCATGTTTTTAAGATCAAATTCTGAAGTTTCAGAATTCAATGCCTACTGGTTAACACTTAAATAATTGCTAGTTAACAAATCAATACTTGCTAGTTAATCGTGCATTTCATAGTCTAACACAGCATAGTTATATAACGCATATGATTTCAATATATAACACACACACCTACACGTGAATTCTGTCTGCACAAGCTCTCTCTGCATGAGCAGATAAACACACACATGGTAAATAGATCACTCTGAGTAGAAAGGCATATGAATTTCCTGAGTCAAGACAACGTTTCTTATGCACTTTCACAGATTTCATAGAATAAAGCTCTGCTGGAATTTGCCTGAAAATAACAGGGGGCAAATTAAATTTTGAAGTGGAATTCAGAACAATAGTAATATTTCCTGAAAGGCTACTAATTCTAGTGAAGCTATTTCAAAGGCCACATTCTTTGCGGGTCGCTATGGAGGGGTAGCTCATGTTATAAAACGATAGCACCCTTTTGTGGTCTGAGCTCTCCGTTACACCTGCTGTGTCCACTTTTTTCCCCCCCTCATTTTCAGTTCTGCTTGGTCTAGCACGGACTGCTATTGAATGAATAGAAAGCAGCGATATAAAGAAATCTACTCCATATCTCAGGGATTTTTTTTTCTTTTTAACTTTGTCTAAGATGCAATTAACTTCTCATAAGACATAAAATAACAACATTTAAAGCCAAAATTACTAGCTGGTATTATTCCATGTGTTAAATTACCAGAACACTGAAGCTAAAGATGGGAAACACCCTATAAAATAACTCATTATGAACAATGCTGTTTTTCTCTTCTTGTTATTTTGGGTTTGCACATCCCTTTGATAAATTTAGTTAAGAGGGACAATGCACCCACTCTACTGCTGAGGGCTACAAGAAAAAAAGCCTGTTCCAATCATAAAATATTTTCAGATGAACCAGCAGGGAGTAGGTTCTACAGCTATTTTATATTTATTTGGATTTCTCTGAAGATGCCAATACATGTCAATCACACTCTTAAATAAGCTAGTTCAGACCCTGAAGAGAGTATATTCTGTGGCTATGAGCAGTTCAGCCTGGTTTTGCAAAATCTTTTCATAACCTGTAAATATCCAAAGAGTGTATTGAAGCTTGTGATTAGCTTCAGTCTTCCTCTTCTGTGGCTAAACTGGTGTCAGAAGAGTTTTAGCTGCAGTAATACACCTGCTGATTTTGAACAACTTTCTCCAGTATTTTTCCACAGGACCTTCCCCATTCTCAGTAAATCAAACGCTTGTTGCTTTTTTTCCTTCAGTGAGACTTGTCTGGTCTCCCAAGTCCTACTTCGCCTGTCTAAAAGACTGCCATACCCCTGACTGATGTGTCTTCATGCCTTATAATCTGCGGTGAGTGTATTCCTACAGCTACAAAAGGGAAATAGTTGAGGAATACAGCGCAGATCGTTCAGATCTGAGAGTCTTCTCATATTAGAATAATCAAATCATTAGAAAGTAGTATTTTCGGAGCACCTGAGGTATCCTCTTGAACACTAAGGATACAAAATCAGGGAAAAAGACATGGGGAAAAATAAAACAGGAAGTTCCTGAGGCAAATAGGGCCACCTGCAAAGAAGCAGTGCTGAAAGATGTAGAAAATTAGCTTCGGGCTCAAAAAAGAGAGAAGTATCGTGTCTTCTTTATACAGCTCTTTACTTTCTCCTCTGCGCTGCATAGTTCTGCAAACAGCATCATCAGGAAAATGCTGACAACCTATGGAAAAATAGTGCAAGTGATTCTGGGAAGAACTAATAGACAATCCAAGTATCCTACGGGCGAGTTATGTGCCTCTTCTTCTCATCACCCATCCACTACAATTATCTCAGATGCTTCCTTCATTTTGTCTGTGATGACCGTCCCCTCAGTGTCTTTAGAGTATCTCAAATTTCGTACCTTACATCTGCCGGACTCTTTCCCAAGCTAGAAAGAAACCACCATGTCTGTTCTTACGCTAAAGACTTTCCCACAGCAGGCAGAGTAGCTGCATAGCTCACTTCTACTCAACCCCTGGTTTCTCCAAAACTCCCAGTCAGACTAAACTTTGTAAATACAGAATTTGGCCAAAGGGTTCAAATGTTTTTAAGGGCAGACTGAGAGATAAACAGACAAATGCTGCAATCGTGTATCTTTCATTTGTGTAGGAAACCAGGCTGAAAAACAGTTAGAAGCCTCAATGGACTGATTTATGAGGAAAGATGATCACTGTGGTATTTGTTGTTACAAGGTAGATCTTTCTCCCTCTCTCTCTGTGGTTTTGACCAAAAATTCCATTCTGAACTCAAGAAAATTTTCCCAACAGAAGTTTGTTAAAACTTATATGTTCCCATGAAACATGGCAGTTTCTAGGATTGGCCTTTTTCCGATGAAAAAATATTTTCTTGAAACACTTGACCAGCTCTTGTGACTACGTGAGCTATAAAATTTGTATTTACAGACTGGGCAGACTGCAAGAACAGAAAATGTTAAACTAAACAGCATCCACCCAAGCTAGAATAACTAAGAGGGATTCTCAGTCCTCACAGGATACATCTTTCCGTCAGCTGGGACTAGGAAAGCTTTCATCTGGTGACAGAACATTTGGGTTCCTATCTGACAAACAAATTTGTTTTGCATCACTTTGGGGTAGAAAGACCTGAAAAGTCCACGATTACATTGAGGAAAATCTTACGGTGACGGGGTTTTTCCACCACTTTTCTTGGATGAAATCTCTTTAAACTCTGAGATGCCTGTTCCATTCTTTTGTAGCACTTCATTACCCTTAAGAACTGTGTTTTTCAGTGTGAGAGATGGCATCAGAATTGGTCCCTGAATGAGGAAGTCGGTCATTCCTATTGGTGGCTCCACTGCTAGGAATGTCCACTGGGGAAATGAGGTCAGATTTTCCTTGTGTGAATCGAAGGGCTATAATTTAGCAAAGGAAATCCTTTCCACTTGTGTGCTGCTTCTTGGTTTGTTTGTTTGTTTGTTCTAGATAAAATTGTTAAACATTTAGCTAAAACCCTGTGTTTAGCTTGTCCAGATTGTTTGCTTTACTAAAAAGTTGCAGTCCAACCCCTGCAAAGCAATAATCAGAGAGCTTTGCTTTTTATTGTTGCATTCAAGTGTTCCTGGAGCAGTGGCTGCTGTGTCGGAGGAGAGGAAGCAGATGAGATCTTGTTTACTTCTTTTTAATCTGTCGCCTAGCGTCACTACTATTCCAACAGTGGGCCTTCTGACTTTGCTCATTGTTTTGAAATTAACTGAAAAAATATTGCTTTTGAAAGGTGAAAGCATAAAAAATTACAAGCAGCCCAATCAGTTTTGCTGCGTCCTTTAGTATAGTACTGCGCACTGGTAGTCCTAAATCATTAGCTGGGAAAGACTAACCAGTTTGGAATCCTTGTGCATGGTGCGCTGCCTTTACTAAGAGAACCTGGAGGGTTTTCTTGCCTTTGTCTCTTTCCATTTGGCTCCTTTGCAAGTGGAGCCTCTGCTGACATCCACTGGTAGCCACAGGACAGCTGCAGCCCTGCAAACTGCTTGTAACCCACCCGTGCTAATCCCAACTCCTGCGCCAAGTCATTGATTTAGTACTGTGCTAGATGTCAGCTCAAATGTAAGGTCAAAATAATGTAATCCTTCCAGTTTCTCCCTCCTTCCCAGAGGAATGTCCCCTTTCGCCTTCCATGGTGGTAAATAAATTCAAGAGATGAAAACCTGCTAGCAATTTCTTTGGCTGTGCTCACCAATTAGCAATACAGAAAATCAAACCACAGTTTCCTAGGTGTACTGGGAATTTATAGGGGATGAGAGCTACCAGGAATGCAAGCTTGTATGTTACTCATTATACATCTTTTTTTTGTTGTTTAAGCAGCAGTAAATTAAGGCTTAATGATCAAGGGTGTAGGAATGAGGATTAGAGACCAGATGGGAAGAGCTGAGGGCTCTTTGCTGTACACCCTGTGCTATGGGCTCCTTCTAGTCATTAATCCCAGAGCCTGTCCTGTCCATGAGTACTACAAGTACTGCAGTATGAGATGATTGTGAAGATAATTAAGACTACACCTGTCAGTGTTATCTTCTGGCTCTGTGTGACTCTGCAATATAATAAAATTCCTGGAGGTGTGGGATTTGGGGTTGAGTCCCTGTGAATTTGCATGGCTTTGCATAAAGGAAATGGAGAAGAAACTGCGTTCTAGTTGTGAGATTTAGTGGGTAAATCAGAAGGCAGGACAGGGTGCTTATTAAGGTTTGGCTGTGCACATTATTCTCTGTATACTTTTAGCCAATTCTTTGCACACAGACGTAGTTATCTCTAAGTTAACTCATTTGGTAGTTATAGCCAGCGATGAAATATCAACTCCTATATTTACTCCTAATATCCATTCATTTCTTTTGCGTATTTGGGGTTTTTTTTAACCATTTTATGGTCATCTTAGTCACATGCTATTCCTGATTTGATAAATGTTATTAGTAAAGGGGGCTGCTAAAGGTAGGAAGCCACAGATCAAGCCAATCACTTTTTACTTTCTCAGGAAGAATAGCAGCCATTTTAAGAACTAGAAAAGTATGGTAGAATTCATTGAAATATTTCCTTTTTTTTTTCGTTCACGACATCAATGTCACTGGAGTATGGAACTGAAAATGCTTCTGGAGGGTCAGCAAAAGCTTTTGCTGATCCCAAATTTAGAGGTCTGCCTTATTGTCGCACCAAAACCAAGGACCCCCAGCATCGACGGTTCTGCATTCTTGTCCCTCACACTGCATTCAGATTTCTAGAATGGGATTGACTTAGTATTTTCTGGAAAAAAAAACCACCAGCTTTCTTGTCACTAGTGGTATTTCTTCTAAGCCACAGTATTTCTAGAACCACATAAAATTCTCACTGGTTGTAGCTGAGAAACAGCTGAGTTGCTGAAAGCAGCAGCAGATTCAATAAACACATGTAAATCTGAGGTCTTGTGTACCTTCATATAATAGCATTGCAGCTACACAGTCAGTTTGATGTATTCTGTGTTTGCTGTTTGCTTTTGAGGAGCCTTGCAAAGTGGCTAGAAGAGGCAGATTTGCCGCTGTTGTGGTGACACCTGGCACTAACCTGCACATGGCTACTGATGGAAAGATGTTTATGTGGAAGTGTTCAGCACGAGCACCATCCCCAGGCTCCCTGGTCTTTGCCCCCTAGCCCAGCTGGCTCCCAGCCTGCATAAGGGAGGGTCATTCCAGCCCTTTATCCTCCTGTTTCATCCAAGCCTGTTTTGTTAAGAAGCCTCAAATGAGTCCTGCAGCAAATGGACAGTAGTTTTTGTCCACTGAGGTGTGGAAAAGGCTTCTGTTCCTCACTTTCTGTAGATATTTAAGATTTATGCTTTTTTAAAACCACCAACGATTAATCTGCAAGAAAGTGAAGCTGAACAGATGAGTGGTGGGGTTCCCAGGGAGGTGAAAGGCGTTATCCAAGGAGGCTCTTAGTGGAATCTAACTTTATTTGGCTGGTTCTTTGAGTTCCTCTGTTTCCCCAAGCCATTTGATGCTATTTTCCACTGTGCATATGCATCTGTTCATGTAATTTAGAAATTAATTGTTTAAAAACACTCCAGAAAATTACTTAGTATGTTTCAGCTACTTTTAAAATAAAACCTATAAATTCTCCATGAATGAAACTTAGGGGGAGACGGAGCATACCGATTTCACTTCCCAGTCTTTGGTGCCCTGACTGGGCCACGCACATCGTCTTTATGAAGGCATCCTAACATCATGAGGATAATCATTAGCGTTTTCTCCTGGAGCCGTAACAGTATTTAGATTGGAAGTTGGAACGTAAAAGCCGAGAGATCTGAGTGTGCCTTTTTCTTATGGAAAGTTCAATGCCTGGGAGTTCTTAATCAAGATTGTCAGACGTTTCCTGCTCATTTTCAGCCACCAACGGCAGGCATAGGTGACTCCCTCCTTGCTGTCGAGGGGCGGACAGAGCAGTACTGTGTGATCTGTTGCCCACTGAGCCACCTGCAAGTCGTTTCGCTCCAGCTGTGGTAGACCTCATGCAGAAACACAGCCTCGAAAGAGATGGCTTCTGTCCAACAACACTGTTAGGGGTTTTTAGCTTAATTCTTTCACTGACCTCCTCCTGAGGAGCGTAATTCATTAAGTACAGTATCATAAATGCCACGGCGATTAGAAACAGAAAGCGCTGCCACCAGTGTAACCCATAAAGGAGGGATCAACAATGCACTGCGCATGTATATACATATATACAGTTCATGTTAGTTTATTCTCATATTGGGAGCTGAGAAGGAAATGTTTCCAGCTTTGCTTGCTTGGAATCTCTAGGTATAAGTTTAAATGGATAATATTTAGTCTATGCTACTGTAAATCCCAGTGTGGGGCACAGCAGGCTATCCAGAGTGATCATGCTCCTAAGCAAGGATGTGTGGCAAGGATAAGGGTCACAAGTCAGAGCACTCCGTGGAGTCCTCTCTGTGAATGGAAATGCAAGATCTCCCATCGCCTCACAGCATCACTACTTAAAGGGGAAAATAAAAGAAAAGAGAGTAGCAGACACCGGATTAAGCATGTTTAAAGTCCATTTTGTACTTTTTCACGTGCTGATCCAGAAATAGTTACGTTTAAGCACAAATATAATTCTGTTATCATGCCGATGACATTCTGGGTAATTCAGGGTTATGACTGCCAGACAGAGTCATCTTGATGGAGATAGTTTTGAGGCATTCTGAAGGCATAAAGCAATGGATAACCCTTTTTAATCAACCATTTTCTCATTGTAAGGCTATCATTAAGCTATCATTAGACTGCACCATGTTTTGTTTTGGATTGCAGCCAAAAGAATAAATTTTGTTCATCTTTAGAGTCTGATGACTTGTGTAATGATTATTAGTGATAGCAGCAGATTTTAGAGGGCTTGCCATGCAAAATCTGAAAGAATTTGAAGTTTTAGGTATGTGCTTATGGTTGCTTGTCCTTGTCTGGTGATTAAAAAGAGAAAAGGCTTCCTGATGAGGATCATACCCATTGTATGACCATTATATGTTCTCTTTTTTCCTTTTTTGGGAGAATATGCCATTTTTCAGACCTCCGCTTTCCTCTTTGACCTACCTATGAGTGCCATTTTATGTCTGACACAAGGAATAGACACTTGTCAGTAATTAATTTTTTTTAATTACATAAACACTGAATTGCTTTATTTGCACAAAGCTCACACCTTCAGATATAAATAATAGTAGAAGGCTGTGAGAAATGGAATTCATGAAAGAGTTAAAAGGAAGTCTGCAATAGAAGCTATAATGTGTAATTATTCCAACTTAAGGTATCTTGTTTCAGTTCCTTCGACTCTTTTGACTGTTTTTATTTTGAGTTGCAGTTTTAATTGATCTTTTCAAATTTATGGGAGATATAATTTTTAGGGAGATAACAACCTTAGGTTTCTTGAGGCATCAACAACTGCAGCATCAATTTAGCTGTCTTTCTTCGGTTTCGACGCACTGCTGTTCTTCATATAAATGATACAGCTTCCCTCCACTTTGAACCTGGTGAGTACTTGAAGATCAGACCAATTTTTATCTGCAATGGCCGTATTTTTTTTAGTGTACAACATAAAGCCTTCAAAATTTAACAGATATCCAGCCTTTCTGGATATGGTTTCCTAAGTAGCTGTATATATGTTCATCTGAAAACTGTTCCAGACACAAAACTTACTTGCTTTATTGGCAGCAGTATAAAATTACACAGGTATCAATCACCTGTAGGACTTGAAACATGCAGTCTTTCCTCATTATTGAAACACAGTACTGTATGGCACACTTAGGGGTGGATCATGCCTTGTACATCATTAGGAATGAAGTGTCGAGGGATAATACTGTAACCACAAACTCCTAGGGCTTTCTCAGTCAGTGCACTCCATCTTTGGTGATATGTCATCCTTGAAAAAAAGGCAATATGCATCTTTTAGTTTCCTGAGTTGTTCCCTGTGGAGGTTTAGATGACTGTAGGAACATGGTCTATTTTCTACCTGGTCAGTTCAGTTAGATTCTATTCATGGCAAAGGAAGGTCATGAGGAGGTCACCTCTACAACTACCTAAAAGGAGGTTGTGGAGAGGAGGGAGCTGGCCTCTTCTCCCAAGTGACAGGGGACAGGACAAGAGGGAATGGCCTGAAGCTCCGCCAGGGGAGGTTCAGGTTGGATATCAGAAAAAAATTCTTCACAGAAAGAGTCATTGGGTACTGGAACAGGCTGCCCAGGGAGGGGGTTGAATCACCTTCCCTGGAGGTGTTTAAGGAACTGGTGGATGAAGTGCTTAGGGACATGGTTTAGGGAGTGTTAGGAATGGTTGGACTCGATGATCCAATGGGTCCTTTCCAACCTGGTGATTCTGTGATTCTGTGAGAAAAGAGTCAGTCAGTTGTCCCTATGGGGCTTCTGGTCAAGCCATGCCATTTGATAATAAATTGGTCTTACTTGATTTCTTACTGTTGGTTTTTCAGGACCAGATCCAGAAAGGGAAGAAGTCATTATATTGCCCAGTGTTGCAGTATTTCAAAGTTATACAAAGGAGTGGTATTCAAAATATTTGTCTGTGTGGGTTTGTGCCAAAGTTACTGAGATTTCTAAAGGTGAGTGGTAGGCAGCTCAGAGGGAGATTCACAAAAGGCATCTCTTTAAGATAGGAAAATAAAAAAACCCAGAACACTAAAATAGGATGTTCCCAGGATTTCTCTTGGCAGTTTCAGGACTGCAGTTAGATGATGCTGTGAAATTAATTCCATGCCTGAAATCCCTCCTGCTTTTCTCTCCCAGTTCTGGAAGATGACAGCTGCCAGATGTGTTAGACCTAAGTAAGGACTGTATTTTCATTGTTTGTCAGTGGCGTTCTTACATTACCTGTCTAAATCCCCTGAGCTGGGATAGTCATCAGTGTAGGCTTCCCTGATAAGGGGTTAGACAATTCCAGGGAACAAGTTAGCAAGCATCCCATCTGAACTGCCCTCTTAGAGCTATGCATGCTAGTAAATTAAATAGTGCCAAGGTTCCTTCTTTGGTAATTTGTGGTGATTCTCAAACTGCCTTGAAGAGTACAAGTTGATTTATGTCGGCATACTCATTGTCAAGCTGTAGTGCGTGCGTTCATGCCCTGGCTCCATGAACAGATGTAGGCTAAAAGCACTTCTTTCTCTCCACTGACTTTAGATGATCCCAAGATGACCAGTATGCTTATTTAAGATGTTATTCAGGTACACAAAGTCAGTGGGTCCATGATGTTTCCAAAACTAGCTGTTGAATTGGGTGCTCTACATTATTCAAACGATAATGATCACTACTTTAATCACCATATGAAAGACTTGTCATGGCTGCATATTGATGTGACTCCATTTCTGGACTGGCTTAAGTTTTTTTTGTCACCAATATAAGTACATGTTGAAATCTTGTTAGTATACAGGCCATGCTAAAGTGAAAAGAACGATATCGCTTCCATGCGGGAGGCATATCTCCCACATCTTTATGCTTTGTTTTGTTATCCATGCCACTCTTGGTATTGGTGATAGAGGAAAGTCTGTCAAGCAAGGATTATGATTTGAAACATAGTGATCTTTTATTGTTCTCTTTAGGTAATTTCTCTCTTTCATCTCATACCATACATTTATTTAGTAGCTGTGGTTTGGGGGGGCTTGAGGGGCTTTATGCCAAGTGATGGTTAATGCTGTTTGAAAGCTGATCTATAAAAAAACAGGTGGTTCATAGAAGGTTATCATATCTGCTGTGGAAGGGCACCTTGAGGCCGGTGGCAATCTGGCATGACATTTCTAGTCCTAGTGTATTGTTTATGTGTATTTGTGGTTCTACCATATACCTCATCACCTATGACATGACATGACATGACATGACATGACATAACACACTAACACACTTACCTGTTGTGGATACTGCGCTATTTTCTCCCACAAATACAAAGGGAAATGCAAATACAGTGTCAGAATTCTGGTCATGAGTTTATATTAGGAATATCAGAAGGAAAGAAAGAAAGAAGGAAAGACAGAGAGAAAACACTGCCTGTTTCTTCCACCGTTGTTCTGTTGTCACCTGGAACTGAATATTATAGGCGTTGTAACAGGCCTGGGGTCAACTGTCCATATCTTGAAATTAATGATGTTTTGTCTTTGCTTTTGCTGGAATTTTCACTCTTTTCTTCAAAGTGTTCCGCTCTTATCTGGGTTGAATTGCTGCTCAGAGATGTCACTATCTTGCCATTCACTCTAGAGGGAGCCTGGGGTGTAGGTGGCTCAGTAAAGCACTTAAAGTTAAGTCGCATAATTTAGATTTATGGGTCACACGCATTCTTGGATTAACCTGATGTTTTGCGCAGTTGCTTGGCTGAATGACTAAGCAAGCAAAAGTCCTTGCTTACTGCTTGGAGAAGAGCATCCTGTTAGTTTCATCCCAGAAGACCAAGAAGCATTAACCCTTCAGCGTTCACTAGGACCTCTTAATCAGTCATTTGCTATGGTAACGGTGCAAAGAATACCCTGCTTGTTGATACAGATGGGCAGTGAACTAGCAAGGCATTTTTAAAGTCTTTTAGTGCTGTATGGTGCAGTGAGAATAGGTACCCTTGAGCCAATCTGAAGTATATTTGTCCACAATTTCATTATTCTATGTGTTGGAGGTAGTGTCTTCATTAAAATGATAAGTTTCTCGAAAAGCTGCAAATGACAAGTGACCTTATAACGTAACATGGTCCTGCTTCATCTGCAGGAAAGTATTAAATGTCAGGACTTATAATTGTAAGGATTTGATATTTATGAAGGTCAGTTCAAGTGTGAGTAATATAACAAAATATTACATTTAAACTAAGATGTGTTCATAGGAACCTTTTAAAAACATCCAGCTGACACGGCAGAAGTAGTACAATGATAGATGATGATTTTTTAGACTTAACACCTATTGTGAATTTGCAGCTCATGTAGGGTCTGCATTAAAAGCTGACATGATATTTTAATTTAAACAGAGGTTAGGTTATTAAAGCCGGCAAACAGCCAGGTTAATCCATGTTAATAAATATTCATTTTCTTGACTTCTGCTATCGCTTGTTTTCATTGGTAGAATACATTAAAAAATTCACCTGAATTGTTGCTCATAATTAATATTTTTCATTCAAGATTTGACACATTTTGTCTTTATTTGAGGGTTGACATTGCAAGCCAGAGTATAATAAAACTCTTTCAATGCTAAAGTGAAAAGAAACCCCATTCCACAGATTGTATATCTCATTAACATTAAATTTATGCAGGTCATTTCACTATTCAAAATGATGGATATGAAAGACATGAAGTAGCATTTCTATTGTGTCTTTCTTGGAAGGACAATCTCTTGGGGAGATTCTGTTCCCCTGGAACCTGATGGCCACATGTACACAAGTTATACAAATAAAGTACATTTCGTATGAACTTAGTCGTGATGGATGTAGAATGTCCATAGTTTATCATTAGCTATAAAACCTCACTAGATGCCCCACACCTTTCAACACCTGGTAGGACTGTGCTTTACATTTATGTCTTTCCTCTTTCCATCATCAGAGCATCTCACAGAATCACAGAATCACAGAATCACCAGGTTGGAAAGGACCCACTGGATCATCAAGTCCAACCATTCCTAACACTCCCTAAACCATGTCCCTCAGCACTTCATCCACCCGTTCCTTAAACACCTCCAGGGAAGGCGACTCGACCCCCTCCCTGGGCAGCCTCTGCCAGTGCCCAATGACTCTTACTGTGAAGGATTTTTTTCTGATATCCAACCTGACCCTCCCCTGGCGGAGCTTCAGGCCATTCCCTCTTGTCCTGTCCCCTGTCACTTGGGAGAAGAGGCCAGCTCCCTCCTCTCCACAACCTCCTTTCAGGAAGGAGGTTCGCTCATATCTAATGAGCGAAGTATGGAAAGTACCTGTGGAAGTCATAATGGATCAAACTAAAACATGGTACTTTTAATATTTTCCATAGTGTATTTGAGGTTTGTGCTGAGTTATTATAGAAGGAACATGCCTAATCATTAATTAATTGTTTGTTTTAATCCTTTAGGTGGCCACTGCATCCATTTGGATCACTAATTCATGCGGAACAGAGGGCTGTACTATCAAGGAGTCTGCCTCACAGCAAATGTCATAAAAGCAGCAAGTAAGGTAGGATCTCCAGTGATTCATGACGAAAGTATATTACAAGGATGGAAAAGTTTTTTAGTTGCAGAGAAGTTATAAAAATGAGGAAAAGTTTGGAGCTGGGCCCTTTATGGCTGCAGATTTATTGGTAGAACTGCAGTATGTTATTTGAAGAGGATCAAGTGATGCGATTCTGGCTTTTTTACATGCCACAAGCCTCCTGTTGAAGCATGCAGATACTTGGGGCAGCGTTCAAATAGCCAAATATATGTAGCTGTATTGAAGACAAGTCTGAGCAAATCATCAAAATTCCTCTTATAGTCAGTGGAGAAGAACAGAGACTTTTAGGATGCAATTACCAAACCAGACCTGTAAGTTAAGTGAATCATTCTCTGAAGGAATCTATTTCTCCTGTCAGCAAGACAGTTTAAGATGACTATTTCCAATTTAAATATAGTAGTCTATACTCTGTCTACACAAGGCAGCAGAATAGGCAGGGTCAGAGGCGACATGGGCATCTTACGTAGATTAATTACTCCAGGGTTCAGCTTCATCTTGTCTAATTACAGGCATTTTACTGATGTGATTAATTTAGGAATGCAGTCATCAAAAGTTACGCTACAGTTTCTGTTATGTGCAACATAAATAGACATATAACAGAGGACTCGGGGCTTATTTGGAGGGAGTAGCTCTCTAAAAGCTGATTTCTGAAGTATTTACTGCTACCTGAGAGCTGTCATGTTCTACATGTGTTACAGAATGCTTATGCCACCTTTAAATCTCTCTCTCTTGTACATAGAGGTACGCGCATCCAGAGGTTTATAAATCCTGAGAATCAAAAAAATATTCTGTCAGGTTTAGAAATTTTGATATCAGAGTTGTATAAAGACAACTCGAAAGATGTAAAGAATATGTGCTTCACCCATCAGCTAATCCATATCTTTGTGTGAAGCAGTTTTCATCTCACAGTCTCCTTAACATACATGTCTCTTAGCAATCTCAAGTATATTCAGCCCATTCCTTCTGCCCATCTTTCCATCAGTCTTACTTCAGCTATAGTATCTTCCTCTCCCCCACCTATAGGCGGATCCAATAAGTATTCCTTCCTCTAGGGAATGTTGCCATGAGCAAAAGGCAGTGGGATGAATAAAGAAGTACAGTTTTCCCATGCATCAAAGCAGAGGCAGGAAGAGAGATTCCTGTCTTGGGCTTTTGGAGACCTTCCTTCCTTTTTCTCTCTACATTGACTACCCTTGAAAAAGCACCATCTTCCCAGAAGTCTGCAGTACCCCTAAGAAATTCTTGCTGAGAGAGGTCAGAAAGTGCATAGAACAGCCCATCAGTGAAGCTTTCCTTTCAGCAGGATTAAAATATAAGAGCTAGCTGGTATTTTCAAATTAGTATTTCCCGTAGTAGTGCCCCACTGCAGCCTACTTAACTCTCTGTATGCACTGAAAAAGAAACAGCTTGTAGGAGCTCAAAGGTATGGTGAAAAAATGGATGCCATGTGAGAAAGTTGCCACTGTGCCTGTTCTATCTGAGAACAAGACTGAAATGGAGAGAAAAGCATCTGATTTGACTTACAAATCCATCGAGCACAAATGGTCAGGACCTGAGGTGTCTTCATACCTTCTACTGATCAGATCATTGAAAAGATAATTACAGTCGCTGTATACAGGAGGATGCAAGAAGAAAAGAGGAACGTGAACAACACTGAAGCAGGTGGCTGATGAAAAAGTATTAACTGAGTGGTGTGAGTTTGGGAGAAAAAAATGAGGTGGGATCTTGCCCATGGAAAGAGAAATTTTTCAAGTGATACAATGTAGAAGACAAATAGGACAATACAGAAAAGACTTTCTTGGTGCTCTTGAGCACTGCAAAGATGAATTACCCATTGAAAACAAACAACTTACAATAGAAGGTTATCAAGTATATTCCACATCAGTGCAATCACACATCAGTTAAGCAATTAATTGCATAATTGCACACATAAATAAAAGTAGACAAAAAGAGTGATTACATGGATGACAATTAAATCATGTCCTTACTTCATAGGAGAGACATAGCTTAAAGTAACTTTTAGAGTGCAAATAAAAATTAGCATTGCTTGTAAAAAAATTATGGAGCTACATGTATTTCAGAGGGGGCACCTGAGTACATCTTTAGTATCAGAAGTGCATTTTGTCAGTTGTAAACTGCCATTTTGTCTGTTGCGTGGATAAAGTAAAGTTTGTGCAGATATTGGTTATGTGGGAGGTTATGTTGGAATAGATAAAAGTGTGGTAGCATGATGGAACACAAAGTGCATCCATGCAGTCGTGTGTGGTTCTGAAGAGGTGATGGTGGGCACTTTGAATGCTATGATCTCCTTGAAAAGTAATTTCACTGAGTTTCAGTGGTTATAGTGACAGGAAAGACAATTTAGGAATTTTAGGTGTTGTCTGAATTAAGCTGTTTATGCGAATGTCCACATAATGGCAGTTTAGACTGAACCACCTATTTTATTCTAACAGACCAAGTTTACGAGCACGGTTGCTTTTTACACACTTGCTTTTGGTGTTCTATAGGATTAAAATGGGTTATGAAAACATTGGTCAGGCCAGGCCTCGAGCTCCAGCACCATTCACTGCAGATGAATATAATGATGAAGTGAAGCTCTGATGTATGAGAAAGAAATGAAGCATTTCCTTCTTCAAGGACCATGTGTTGTCTTTCATAGGAAAGTGTACATGCTTTTTTTCCTTTTGATCTTTATACAGTATTTTCTCTGTACTGTTGAACTCACCGAATGTCTCTTTGAGATTTAGGCAAACAAACGTCAGCCTTTTGCCAACTAGTGTGAAATTTTAAAAAAAAAAAAGGATTTTTTAAAACCTATTTCAACTGCTTTTTTGTCAGACAGTGATTGTATAATTGAAAGACATCCAGTTGATAAAAAAGAACATATTTTTTATTGGCAGCACAGTAACGTGAGTTCAAAGACTGTATTTGCCAAGAGTGCATAACTCTGTAATGGCCGGCATACTTTTACAAGTGTTCAGTGGTATTACTGACAGAAAGATTGCTTTGGTCCAAGACAGATGTAAAATACTTCATTTAACAAATATTTACTCCACAATTATCTGAAAATGTAGAAAGTACAACCTGACATGTTTGAATATCTAAAGAACCTGTTTATAAGGTATTCTGTTATTGTTCCTGCGTAATAATCCAAAAAATATAGTTGCAGGGGAGGGTGGATGATTTAGGATATTGGTAATAGGATACAAAGCCTTTCACTTCTTGGTCAGCAGTTCAAATCTGGCTTAAGTTGGTAGTAACTCAAAATGATTGCTGCACTGTGTGACTGGGGTTAGTAATAGATTGGTGCCTTCTAGCTTTTAGAGTCCACCACCATAATGATTAATTGGCATGATGACCACAGGCCATTGTCACTTCTGCAGAAGACCATGAAGGTGGCTGCAAAGGTGTAGGACCCTGGCACTTCTTCCGCAGAACCATACAGTTGTCTGCCCTTTGCAGTAACTAGGAACCTGTTGGGAGTTTGCATCTAACTCAGCAGTGATGGAAAGAGGAAAAACCGACTGACTATCACCATGGAAGTATCAGGAAATACACATGTCACTATAAATTGTCATTGTACGTAGAAAATGCAAATGGTGGCATATTTTTTTCTTGTGCATTTAGAGTCTTTAGAACAGGATTCGTCAATTGTTTGAGCCACGCTTCATAAATGGCAACAAATTTGATCTGTATCTCTATGCCTAACATGCAAATAATTGTATATGAAGTTTAACATTCATCCTTAGCTGATGTCATTTTCCTGCTTCCATCTCTCACAGGCTAGCGTGTAAATGCAGTAACCGATGAATTCCAAAATGTCAAGGAATTTTCACATAAAAACCGGACAAGTACAGGGCATTTTAAAATGCCCTGTTCCTTGCTGTCTTTGCTTCAAATTACCTGACAGTTATGGGATCGAAGCAAGAGACTGAAGATCCAGTTGTGTAATGGAAATGATTTTTATTTCCAGCTTCCACTGTGTGTTTGCACACAGACTCCTCGGTCGGATGGAGTTGAGCATCACAGAGAGTTTATTTAAAGGAGAGGAGAAACAGAGGAGAACATGCACAAATGTCATGGCTCGGGGAACAGAGACAAAACCCAGGTACGTGGAGAGGAAGAAAGGCAACACGGATAGGGAAAGGTAAAGGATCAAAAGTACACGGAGCTCATCACACTGGGAGAAAGAGATCCTTGAATAAGAACAGGCAGAACAATGGGAGTTTGCTCATTAATTGTAATCTAATAGATAAGGATTTTATTAATTATTAAGCTGAAATAAGTTTTGTGTCCTCTCAAACAGTGCAGGTTTTACATAACCAGTTTACATCTGTGTTTTTTTGTCTTCCAGATATCTTTAACAACTTTTCTGTCCTTGATTTTGGGAAAGTGGGAAAGGCTGTTTGCAGGGGTATCTTGATGACAGCAGGGTTTTCTCAGAGAGTGAACAGATTCCAGCACTGCTGCTTTCTTTTTGTAGAAAAATATTGTAGGTTGTTTATGCTTCTTTGATTTCAGGCTAGGATACATAGCAAGAGGACATACTATCCTTACACTATTGCTTACAGGAATTGCCCAAAATGATCCAGTGTGCTTCGAGCATTTAAGTCCTGATTTTCCTATGGGTAAAAGTGATAAAAGTCTTTATTTTAAATCATATTCTTTGTTGAATGTTTCACTCTGTAGCAACGACTGTTGACTTTGCACTTTAAGTTGTTCAAAAGTATGCAGACCATTACAGGTTGTTACTTAAGTCACAAGAAATGTACTTGAACACAGAAGCCTGGATTCGGGGAACCAAATTAAGTAGCCTCCAAATTAAGTAGCCTGAGTTAGGATCACAGCCACAGTTTGTTCACTTTCTAACTACTGGAGAAACAGGCACCACTAGGAGTAATTTGGTCTCCTTCAGCATCTGGATTGCTCTCCATGACCTGAAGTGCTTTCTGCGGGTACCGATGGGCAAAAGCAAAACCAGTCCCGTTGATGAACATGCTGCCCCAGTACAGCATGAACCCGGGCCGCTGTAATCAGGAATTTTAAGTAGCTAATTACATTCTGAGTGCCTGTTTCTGATGTCTTAGAGGAGCTGACTTTCTTGGATTCTTTCAGACAATCTCTGACTGGGCCTTGTGGAAAACTTGGCTTATGCTTTTACCTGAAACACTGCCTAATGCCTGAGTCCATTGTAACAGATAGAAACAGCAGTTGTAGACAGCTGCCTGGTAAAAGGCAGAGTATTCCTCTCCTCCACCATGGAGGCAGGGAACAAGAAGTCATATTGCTAACCAGGGCCCTGTCTGGGACATCTCTATTCGTTGCTTGGCTTTACCACGTGACAGCGGTTGATACTACTTTTTACGCTGCAGGAAAAGAAAGCGAAGTACTGTAGCAGGTGCTGAAAGCACTGCGCCCTGGTCGTCTGTCAAGGAGCAGGCAGGACTATGCATCCCCTGATTCATTGGTTGCTTTCTGTGGCGCTCTTTACTACCCAATAAGTAGTAGGTCCAACAGGTTTCTTGTTTGTTTTTTGAAGGTCTTCCTTCCTGAAACACAAATCCACGCTGGCAGATATATGAGACTCCGTGTCCTTTATCCTGCATTAGGTCAGAGCAATACAGAGCAGCAGCCCATGGCTGTGCCATAAAATCATAGAATCCTAGAATAGTTTGGGTTGGAAGAGATCTTAAAGATCGCCCAGTTCCAACCCCTCTGCCATGGGCAGGGACACCTCCCACTGGATCAGTCTGCCCAAGGCCCATCCAACCTGGCCTTGAACACCTCCAGGGATGGGGCAGCCACAACTTCCCTGGGCAACCTGGGCCAGGGCCTCACCACCCTCATAGTGAAGAAATTCCTGTTTTCCTTCCACGTGCAGACCTGTGATAGTCTACAAGAAAAATCCTCCCTGTCTTATACCCACGTAGCAATTTGACCATGGTTGCTCAGTTCCAAATGATGATGGAATTTGTTGCAATGATACTGCATGGATGGAATGGAGAATAATATTTTGCTATTTGTGCACATACTTGTAAATGAAAGATAAAAATTATATTTTTAAATGAAAAACAGACTTGGAAAAGGTTGTCTATAAATTTTTTTTAAAGTGTAGTTCTACTGACAAAGCTTATAAAAACATTCCAAAGTAATGTAGTGTGATGACCCTTGCTCATAATCACAGAAAACCTCTCCAAGTTTTTGATTTTTTAATAAGCCTATCATTAATCTTAAATGAAAATAATATAGATTTTATGAAGAACGCTCACCAAAGTTCTTGGAAAACTTACAAGACATTTAACAGCTGAACAGTGTATCTCACAAATGAACTTTAAAGGTGCTCTTTTAAACCGAAGACTTTATTTGATCTGGTTTTATAGTTAGCAATTGCTTTGGTCTGAAACCTCACCCATCCTTTCCAACTAATAACCAGAAGAATCCTGAAATATAGCACTTGTTAGAGGTACAGCATGACAGCCCCTGAACCAATTATTACTGCTCTCAGATTCTTTACTTGTTTTTTACAAGTAAAATCTTTACAAGGATTTATTACTTGTTCTAAGACACCTACTTTACCAGAATTGTGTATATGTGTATTCTGAAAAAAAAGCAAACTACAGGATAACCAGTATTTAATATGTAAAATAAACATGTAGCTGAAGTTATGGACTTTTTTTAATTTTCTTTTGTGCTCTTTTTTGTTTTAAACATTGAGCGCTGCTCAAATGTTTTCTCCAATAACTTTAATGTGGATTTCCTTTCTGATAAAACTCTGGTTGTTTGCAGATCCACCCGTCAGTTTTATGAGGATATCTCTGAGACATCACAATTATAAAACAAACTGGAAGGAAGAGCAGCTGTACTTACAAACAAACATCACAGGCACAATTAATCTACTTAACGGGTTTATGAGGGGAAGCATAAAATATCAAATAAAGGGTAATGGGAAATATTTTAAAAATGCTGAAGCTGGTAACAATCCACAGAGCAGAGCAGCCAGTGCATGTTCAGGAAACAGAATGTAGCTAGTAACTCATTTGGTTGGAAGCCACGAGCTCTCTACCTCCCAACCTGAACTGCAGAGTTGTTTCATGTTTCTAAAGCAGATACAGTTCTAGATATATATACTCCATTTACTTTGTAGATTACAATTTAAAGGATATTCCTTTTCTTTTAAAGCGAAGATGGTAATAAAATCTTGAGAGGCCAGTTTTGGTTTTCGCTGTTCAACTTAAACCTATTATGATACCCTTCTTGTGGTTAAAACTTACGTCCCTGCTTAAATGAGAGGAAAACATACATACACGTGCTTTTTTGCGCCCTCTCTTGCTTTCACCCCCACACCCCCGTGCCAACAAGCATGCTGGAAACAGGGATTGAATCAAGCAGATGCGTGACTATTTTGGATACTTTTTAAAAATCTCACGAGATATTTTAAGATTAAAAAAAAAAAAAAAGAAACATTTTTCTATACCTAACAGTAAACATTATCTTCAACTCCAAATCCCTGTTTTACAGTCTGGCTTTGTCAGATAATGCCTATACGATTTTCTTATGTCAGCCTTAACAGAAAGTTTCAGCATGTACCAAGCTGAAATATTTCAGTATACAAAATATCCCGAGGTTCAATAGATGTGATTGTATCTCCTCATGTCACGTGTACAGCACTTTTATCTCTTTCTCTCTCACTGTTCATATGTCATATAAGTATGAAAGAGACTCTGGTTTCCTGGTTGTTGCATTTCTGCCATATCTACCATATATTTTTAAAATCACTCTTTTTAATTTGATACAGTGTGTGTTAGAGGATATATGTTGGCATTCGTATGATATAAATTCCTCTTAGCCTAAGAGAAGAGATTTTTGTGTAAGAGAAACCACAAATATAACCAGACTGGTTCTTTGAAGAAAAACACCTTGTCTTCTCTCATGGGACCACAGGGCAAGAAGCTTCCTTTTTTAATCATAAAGTTTACTTGGCTTTGGTTGTAGGTCAGCTTTTTATCACAGACTGTCAACTTGGGACACTTCCTACAAGTTGGTGCAACGTCACACAGGATCATAGAACAGAATCATAGAATCAACCAGGTTGGAAAAGACTTTTAAGATCATCAAGTCCAACCATTAACCTAACACTGCCAAATTCACCACTAAGCCATGTGGTGTCATGTCTACGTGTCTTTTAAATACCTCCAGGCATGATGACTCAACTACTTCCCTAGGCAGCCTGTTCCAGTGTTTGACAACCCTTTCCGCAAAGAAATTGAATTGAATTTCCCAATATCCAATCTAAACCTTCCCTGGTACAATTCGAGGCCATTTCCCCTGGTCCTATTGCTTGTTACTTGGGAGAAGAGGCCAACACCCACCTACTAGAGACTCCTTTCAGGTAATTGTAAAGAGTGATAAGGTCTCCCTTCTATGGTAAAAAGGACTCCTTTTCTCCATATGAAAAGATCCCAGTTCCCTCAGCCACCTCTCAAAAGCCTTGTGCTCCAGCCCCTCCACCAGCTTCGTTACAGTCTCAAAGAAAGCTCCCATTAGATCTTTCTTGTTTGAGCTATATAAACATGGAGCGTTTCATCACGGGGGACAGTTGCAACTTAAACTTTAATTTCAAAGGGTGGTTTAATTAGTGGTTTTGAAAAGAGCTGTCTGTGCTCGACTCTGATTTCATATAATTGATGGAGTGGTGTAAACGCAGTATGAGATCCTGTCTTGTAAAGTGATTCCTCGATGCTTATTTTCTTAAAAAAAAATAAAATGCACTAAAAATATAAAAGTTTAGTAGAAAAAACAAATAGGCTTTAAAAAAGTAAAATAAAAATCCATGCAAAGGAGCAACAGTCCAATGAATTTTCCAAGAAGATGAAGGCATAGTGCTTTTGGATTTCTGCCTATTTGTGCACATGAGGAATGTTAGTATCTTGGGATAACCACACTCCTTGTCATGTATTATGCTTTATACGGACTCAGAACTGTCATCGCAATGCACATAAACATTTTTTATTTTCTTCACCTGCTCATGTGGCGCACACCTGGGGCTTGCTGGCAGCGCGCTTGGCTTCAGCAAGCCAAGGAGAGACACTGCCAGGTTGGAAAGCTAGCCCTGCTCCCTTCATGTAAGTTAAGCCAAGTTGATCCCCCACTGGTTTTATGGAGTGGTTAAGGATAGGGCTGAAAACCTTCAGCTTCTACTGAAAATTCAAAAATGTAGGGGACAGTGGGCTTTTAGACTTTCAAACAGAACCATCATGCTTTGCGTAGACCTTTAGAGCAGAAGTCCTTCTCCTTTGTTGTTCGCTCCATAGTTTACCCTTGGTGACTTCTGAGTTTTCTCTCTTTGCAACATAAGCAGCGTCCGTACGAACTGCCTTGCCTCGTGGTGGCAATGAGTGGACCTTTAGAAGTCGGTTAAATGGCACAGTGCTCTGTTATTGCTCTATTAATGTAATAGTTTGGACTGAAACATTTTTTGCTGGCTAGTGCTTCCTGGAGTAAAGGAAGTGTCAGCTGTATAATTGCTTAGAGCTGGCTGGAATGTTTATAGAGGAACTGAAATTTTCATTGATTTGAGTTCATGGGCATTACATAAAAATACACGGCTTTTTACGTGAGTAAACATCTTGTTGCAGTGCTTTCCAGTATCTGACTGTTGGTCTCCTAGGCCTGAAAGCTGCAGGAGGATGGAAACAGTGAGAGCAGAAGCTGCTGCAAAGTGCTTGTTGAGGAGCAAAGAATTTAAATCTCAACACTAAGGTGCCTTCTGGACCATGAACAAATGCTGCCTTTACAGGAGCACGCACAAATGTGTGTATACATGACAATTAGAGGACAGAAAGCTTATTCCTGCTCAAAAGGAACAGATGTTACTCTGTCTGTGTGAATAAATGGACTCTTACATGCTTTTGTTGATCCTGTGTCCAGCCTGTTTGGGCCATTTGGGGTAGGGGGAGTCAGAGACCTGTCCCTACCCATGCCTCTTTCCCTCATGGAAATGGATTTCCCCTCCCTTTGCCAGAGTGGGTCCTGTTTTCTCAGGGAAAAGTAAATTCCTTAGACCCCTTTATCACTGCAGGTGCAAAAAAACTGTCATCATAACTGAGTTTGAAATAGGAGAGTTTTGTTGGTGTATTCTGAGAAGAAGATTTGTGCTTGGAGTTAAGACTAAGATTCCTTACTGGCAGCCGTGAACTAGTTGAACGCACTTGGATTTGATTTATGGGTGTGATCTTTGAAAGTGAATCTCTGTGATGACGGTTATAATGTAAATAACAGCACCAGAAACACCAGTTTGGAAGAACCTATGTATTTCTGGCATCCTGTTTCTGCTACACACACCAATTATCCAGAGAATGGATGCCTATGTGTATTTTTATTCAAACTAACCCGCAACTATAGAAAGGATGAGACTATTTTCAAGTGCAGTTCTTTAGGAACAGCATTCATATTTCAGTAAGCCCTGCAAGGCTGACTTGGACAAGAGTCCTCCCACAGTGTGTGGCATTCTGCTGCTGCAAAAACAAGGGTGTTTCCAGTTAAAATTTGGCCTTCGCATCAAGTCCATCCTTTGGCAAAAGAGTTTATGTTATGACATGAAGAAGTCCAATAATCCTATAAATGCACATCCTTGAGGTATGGAGCTTTTTTATAAAAAAAAATAGGAATATTTCCCATGTTATCAACATTTATCCAGCTGGTCAGAAAATGAAAAGATGGAGAGTGAGAGAGTATGCAAGTATGTATGTCTTTAATAGATTATTGAAACAAGCAGCAGAACAATTCAATTCCCTTGGGCCCATTCCATGATGTGTTAAAAGCAATGTTTTTTACAAAGCATGGAGTTCAAACTGTGGAATTCATCCCTCTGCTTTGCTTCCTGCCTCTTTCCACTCACACACACCAAATTCAGTACTTTCAGATAGGGTCTGTGGTGGTGGGAGAGGACTGACAGGATCTGTTTTAGAACTATAAACTCTGAATAATTTAGGACCAGACTGAGGATTTGGATTTTAAAGTTCATGGCTGTTCAGATCCCTGCTTTTGATTTTCACCCATTCCTTTGTGTTAACATTTTTGCTACTGGCCACTGTGAGAGAAAAGATTTTGGACCACATGGACCTTTAATCTGACCCAGTACATCTGTTCTTATGGCAAGTGGTGCATTGCGCAGGAAGTAGGTGACGCAACTTCACAGACTGCTGGTTAATTCCAGACTGGAGTTAAAGATGCTGTCTTCCTCCCATAAAACTGAAGATGTTTTGGTCTTTGACCACCACATAGATGTCTCTATTTCCTTCAAGGATGCTCCAGCTAGTTGTTCTCTGATGGAAGATAAGGACTGTTACTAATACACTCTTTGCCTCACTGAAACACATTTTTTCTACTTTGTCTAATAAAATAGTGGTTTGTATAATAGATATTTGGAACATTCTGTCTGGTTTATTTACTGATTCATTTATTTACTCTTCCTGGCAGAAGGACAGAAATTGCTTATTTGTGGGACATAGATTTTGATTTAGACTTTGAGGACTTCGTGACTCACATTCATTAAACTCTGTTACTAAGGGTTTCAGAATTTAAACACCTGGGGAAGGTAGGGAAAGCGATTCTCGAGATGCTTCACAGGATTCTTTGGCTACTTTAGCAGATCAAACAAATCCAGGACTTTGGCTTAGTCACTGGCATGCAATCACCCATATTGTTAAGTTGTGTGCATAGTTCTGTGCTAGATCACATTTCCCCAGACAGTACCTGTGTTTGGAATTGCTGCAGGTCAGGAGCCATTCACAACTGGACATATGATGAGATTGCCAAAAGAGATAGGGTTTGAATATTTAGCTATAAGGATACATACTGAGTTGTAATAGGCCAGTTCATTTCAGTAAAGAGAATGTTTCTTCCTTTCAGTCCTAATCCTCTTATTTCTGATGTATTTTTTCCACTGTCTTCAGAAAGCACTGGATTTAGTGTTTATTGATCTATTTATTTTGCTGTGTTGAGGAGTGGACCTTCCTTCTTGTTAGGCTGGAGACTTCTAGACCACTTAATCCTGATAATCTATCCTTGCAGGTGACCATCTGAAACAATAACTTTTTCAAAGATATCCCACATCAAAAATTCCTGGATTAGTATTTCTCCTCCATTGTTTATATCCTTTATGTCCTTCAAATATTTTTTACCCTACTATTGTGTTCATTCTTCATCTGACTTTAATAGTCGGTGCTTTCCTAGAAGTCAGTTTCTTATAATTTCTTCTCTGTACAATATTGCAGAAAAGGAAAAGACATAATATATTTTAACTTAGTGACTGTTCCCTTCTATGTGCCATTTGTGTCACCACTTCCAGAGGACTGCATCCAGTTCTGGGCTCCCCAGAGCAAGACAGGCTGGAGCAACACGGACAATGAAGAGCAACTAGGGTCTTTCTCCTGCCTACAGCTACCTAATAGGACAGTATAGAGAAGTCAGGGTCAGACTCTTCTCACAGATCCTCAAGAACTAAGTTCAGAGGCAAATAACTACAGGAAATTCCAACTATATATTAGGAAGCAGTTTTTGGCGTGATGGTGGTCAAACACTAGAACATGTTGAACCTGCAACTCTGGGGATACTTGAGCTTGACTGGATAAGGGTCTTATCAGCACGACCTATGCTGACCTTACTTTGAATAAGGGATTCTCTTTGAGAGATCTCCAGAGATTCTTTCCAAACTAAATTAATCTATAAGTCTGTGATTATAACCAGGAGATAAATCTAATGGAAACTTATCTTCTTCTCCTTCACAGACTATATAAAATAGTAAATGTAAAATAAGAACTAGTTTTGAGGAAGTACTGTTCTTGTTTCTAAAAGCTATCAGATATGACTCGTAAGTTTTGATGCCTCAGATTAATTTAGTTTAAGTTAATTTAATCTAATCAATTTAGTTTTAAAATAATTGGTTGTTGTTGAGGCCTCAGTCAGCTGTAACTCAAATGCAGTTAAAAAAAGCGGCAAATACATCAACATGCCATAAAATAAATAATTTTTTTAAAATTTGGTATGCAAAACTAGACCCTTTCAAAGTTTATTTCTGGAAACCTGACAAGCAGAAGTAAGTGAAACCTAGTGACTGGAATAGGTACAGAATACTATGATTTTATATTTTTGTAATGGATCTAAAGGAAAACTTATAAAATTGGTATCAATTGTTTAGACTGATACATAAAAAGCATCCTTCCTATTCAGATATGCAGTTCTAGTAGAGATAAGTACTCAAATTACAAGATTAACCATAGAAAGTGACAGAGGACAGGACAAGAGGGAATGGCCTGAAGCTCCGTCAGGGGAGGTTCAGGTTGGATATCAGAAAAAAATTCTTCACAGTAAGAGTCATTGGGTACTGGAACAGCTGCCCAGGGAGGTGGTCGAGTCGCCTTCCCTGGAGGTGTTTAAGGAACGGGTGGATGAAGTGCTTAGGGACATGGTTTAGGGAGTGTTAGGAATGGTTGGACTCGATGATCCAATGGGTCCTTTCCAACCTTGTGATTCTGTGATTCTGTGTGATTCTGTGAAATACTGTGAAGAAGAAGAGTAAAGGATGTGATTTATAACATTAATCCACGAAGTCTGTCTGGTGCGAACTAGATGTTCCCTGAAACTTGAGCACAATCATTCTTATTTGACTATTTATGGAGTCAATAAAATGAAGGAACATTCCCTCCAGCCAGCTGACCTCATGCGTGTATGTTAGATCCCAGAAAAGGGGATGACGACCATGAAATAGTGTTTTGCAGAAGAAATAGAGGAGAAATTTAGAATCTCAGTTGTTTTTTAGACTTGGAAAAAAAGCACTAAGGGACAATTCCTCTTTGTTTTATAGCTCTGAACATATTTTGTCGTTCCTCAATGTTTTTGCATTTTCTCAAGTAAATATGAAAACAGAAGGAAGAAAGGAATTAACCGATTTTTTTTTTCTATTCATAGCTGTTGCATGATGGATAGCTCTACATGTTCTTGAACAACTGGATGCAACATGCTTTTGGTTTTACCTATGTGTGTGTGTGTTTAGACATGCATTTGTACTGTGTTGAGTGGCAGGGATGCCTCCAAGGGAAACACAAAGCCTGCAGTCCAAAAAAAAATCAGAAGAAGGACATTTAGTCTGAAATGGAGTGATCTGATGTTATGAAAATGCTAGAATGTAAATACCAACTATTTTCATGCCAACATCCCGCTCCTTGTGAAAAGAGGTGTTTCTTTCCCAGACCTTTGTCCAGATTAATCTACAGTAATTTATAGCTATTGTGAACAGACACATCTCCTCTGTGTGATACACATTTGTTTGAAATATTAATTGGTTCCACGAAAGGAATTGCATTTTTTAACTTTTCCCACAGGTAGATGACAGAATATGTGGTTTTCCTAAAGGGTTCTTTTCCCCATGTTTTCACTTAGGCAGATGGAAGCCTTTTTCAATACCTGCTACAGTAGCTCTGAAATGAGAAGTAAGAAGACCATGTGCTTGCCGCCCCTTCCTCTTGTTATCATGTTTACTTCAATTTCTCTTATAAACCACCCATTGTTTCCATAGTAGAAGTATTCTTCACTTCTGGAGAGGGAGTTAACAAAGAAGAGGGATATAATTTTATTTGATGAAGCCATACATTTTAATGGAATTACATATGTCAAACTTTGCTAAGACAATGCTATTGTATATGACATAGACAACACCATTGCTAAGAAAGTTGCTAAGAAAGCTGCAGTCATGAAGAACTGCTGGGATATTTACTCTTCACTGTAAACAGCCACCAAAGATTGAGAGAACTGAAACTTCAATGCTAAATGGTTTTTTTCCATTATCTGACCTATCAAAAATATATTGACCAAGTGTCAAAGCCTAGTATGTTCTGACCAGGTTCTTTTAGATATTCTTCATGTATAGAGTTTAGTGTTTAATACCAGTTTTACTGATCCAAAAATTAATGATGTTACAGGGGAATTTGGTTTAGAAGAATGACACAGCAATGTACTAAAATCCATACGCTAAACAAAGAGAGATCGAAATAATTCCGTGGAAAGATCCCAGAGACAGTGTTAATGTTTGTAAGTGTTTTTCTAAGAAAAGTTCAACTTTCCTGGAAGCTAGGAAAGCTGTGGTCTCTATAGTGGATACTGTTATCAAACTTCATTGAAGATAATCTGCATATTATACTGTGTAGTTAAATTAACTGATAAGTAAATGAGATGGGATCATTTAAATCATATTTTGAGGATAATCATCAGAGTTGTCATACGCATGCTGTAGGCCGGATTAATTTCTTCTAATTTTACCCACTCTTATAAAGTCAACTATATTCATGTCTCAAAGATATTTTAGAATGTGTATCTAATAATGCTTAGAAACCTACCCATCACTGCATCATGAGTGGGGTTAGAAGGATGTGTTTCCAACTATAAGACTGGGAATTACTTACAAAGCAACATTTAGAGCTTTGGTGGAAAAAATGTGACTGAAAAAAATTATGTGGTTGGGATTTTGGGGTTTTTTTTGTTTGGTTTTTTTGGGTTTTTTTTTTCGGTGCTAGCCATATTCTGCTAAAACCTTAGAAAGTACACAATGACAATTTGCATTCTTGATATGTAATGAATGGGCAACTACCGTCTGTAAATATTTGGTGCTTTATAACCATGAGGATTCTTGCACTAACTGGCAGATAGTCATCCCAATGGACTTAGAAAAGGGTTAGTAAAAAACATGTATTATTGTGGTCTCAGAGGTCACAATCTAAGTGCAGTGGCATTTCATTTTACACAGTCAGTGTTAGGGAAAGCGCATGTCGGTTAGAGTACCACAGAAAATTGCTGTGAAAGGCACCCCCCAATACAGCTTGCGATGCACATAACCTGGACCAAAGTTCTCTTGTATTGAATTTTTCCAAAATTCACATGATCTGTTGTTGGCCATTTCTCTGCTTTAAATTTATTCTTGAAAAAATCCAAATTCCTTTCCTTGGCTAAAGGGTCTCCGAGAGACTTCCCCCACTTGCCTCCCCGATGCTGTATTCCAGAATTGCCAGTCACTTAACACATATGGACCCCAGAATATTAGCTTTGGCAAGACCCTTGGGCTCTTTGCAAAATAAGAATTCACACTTCCCAAGCCAAGTGTAAGTGGAAGGTTCCCACAACGTTGGTGAATCCAGAAAGATTCTCATAGGCCGTTCACATCCAGGCAACTGAAGAGCTGAAAGCTGTTGACTGGCAATACCACTTATGGTCCATTCTTGTGGTAAGAAACATGTTATTAATTTTTCGTTTTGAAGGCGTACTGCTTGAAGGTGCCAGAAAATTAGGACTTCTCTTAGCCAGTGTTAATAACATGCAGTTTAAGATGGAGAATTTCAATCTATTCAATTTCATTTTATTTTACATGGAAGAAAACTGACTCCTTAGCAACAACTTAAGTATGGTAAAAATAAAGGTTCTTTGGAATTTTTTTGTCTGTGGCTTCCTTACCTGCTTATCCAGTAAAAACATGCATTCATCTGTCCATCTCAATGCTTGGAGGTGGAATCAGTTGGAAAAAAATCACGAGTAGAGGAAAATTACACTCCTGTATTGAGGTTAATTTGGCTTTAGCAAACCAATCTTTTTTTCAGCTTTATTGGTATCTTGCCTACTAAACCTTGACTCAAAGGCAAGTATTAAATGTTGCTTGGCATTGCAACTTAGCACACACATGGTGCGCAATGAAAAAACTCCAATAATTAATTCATGTTCATCCAAGAAGGCAAAACTGCCTTTAAGTGTTGTGTCCTGAGAGTTACAACTGCAGAGAAAGAAAAGATTTTCTCTATGGGCTTTTAGAGACATGTGGTGCACCCTTGTGCATCACTTTTCTGTGGGAGGTTGATTTTTTTTTTCTCCAGGAGTTTCATATTGGTGTTTATTCAGAGGAGATGAAAGTTGCTCAGTGATTTCTCTTTTACTGATGGTAAAAAGATTCCTGCACAGTTTTTCAATAGGATGATGGGATTGGTGTACATGTTCCATCTTACAGATTCTGTTTATATATATAATACATATATACAGTGATTCAGTTATCTTTGTAAGTTTAGAAACCCTTCTCTTGATGCTGACACCAGATCAGGGTAGAGCCCAGTGCTGTATCAGGCAGGGATATAGAGCTTGATTTACTTTTGTACTGAAATAGACTGAATCCCTATAGGTTTTCCAAAATATATTCTTCCTTTTCATAGGGAATGTTCTGCAGAGTATCAATAGTGTATCTCAGAAAAAAATGGGAAACTATGGGAAAACAACCTCTATATTTCACGTTTTCTTTAACCCATTTACCACATGCCAGGCAGTAAGTAATTTAAAAATGCAGCTGGAAAGAATGCCTTTTGGGTTGTTCTAAAACTAAAGTAAGCATAGGAGCAGGAGAGGTAAAATATTCCTCCTCCAATAGGAAGATTCTTGCAGGATTATTCTTAGGTTAAAATATATCTGTGTGTATACACAGTTCTCTATAACTCCACCTCAGGTTCAACTACAACATAAGCATTTTATTGTAATGGCATTTTACAGTTGCAGTAAAAAGAAAAGCAACAGTGCAGATTTATTCCAGCATCTTTTAATCAAACTGACTCAAGAAGTGATAACAGTCTACCAAAGGCAACATACATCTCAGTGTGAACTGTGTGACTTTTTATTTGCTTAATTAGACAGGTGAGAAAAAAATAGTTTTAAGTATAAAATGTAAGAAAGTTCTTCTCTGTAATGAGGACCACCTGCAAAATGAGATTGACAACAAACATCAAGAAACCACAAACAGCCAAAAGTATTACTGATAGTATTGGAAAACATTAAACCATCATTAGTAGTTATTTAATTACATATAGGAGTAGGAAACAGATTAAGAGACTCATAACAGATTCTACTGTATTGTTCTGAATTCTGTATAAACAGCACTGCTAAAGGATTCTTTCCTCTCCTCTATGTGAATGCTTTTGTTATCTCTTAGCCAAACAGTTTGCAAAAATATGAAGTGATAGAACTAGCCGAATCCCTATAGAGGAAAAAGAGCTTATCTGAAAATGATGTTCTGCTGGAAAAAACCCAGCACGTATGGGTCACTTACAAATTATAACCTAAGGCCATTACCATCTCATAGCCCTTCAATTGCTCGTGTGTGAAAGGCATTGATGGTCTCAGTCCAATTCCTAGCAGACAGGTGTCTGCATCACTGGATTCACCAGGTGGAGATGACTGCATTTTTTCCCATTAAAAAGGTGATTATAGCTAACACAGTGTAAAGCATTAATATAAAGTACTTATAGTTCCCACAGCAGATGTTACAGAAACTTGGCACCCTGCTCACTAGAGAAAATCGTGCCCATATGCTTGTACTTAAACTTTATGGCCTGAACTCTGCCCTCAGAGGTACACATAACTCCCAGAGATTTCAGAAGGAGTAGTGCTCATGTTTGTCAGGGCCGTGTCTAGCTCCTCTCGCAGGGTCCACATTGATGTTCAGGAATATTGTTTGACATGCAGTCAAAACCCAGCACGTGCGGCTGAGGATGAGGAGGAGGAGGATAGTGCAATAGCTCATAGGAGCCCCACCCAGCACAGGGGCCAAAAGCTACCAAGAATTGCTCAAACACAAATCAAAAGGCAGATGTATAGAGAAAGAGAGAGAGAGAGAGAGAGAGAGAAAGAAAGAGAGAAAGAAAGAAAGAAAGAAAGAAAGAAAGAAAGAAAGAAAGAAAGAAAGAAAGAAAGAAAGGAAGAAAGAAAGAAAGAAAGAAAGAAAGAAAGAAAGAAAGAAAGAAAGAAAGAAAGAAAGAAAGAAAAAAAAAGAAAGAGAAAGGAAAGAAAGAAAGAAAGAAAGAAAGAAAAAAAAAGAAAGAGAAAGGAAAGAAAGAAAGAAAGAAAGAAAGAAAGAAAGAAAGAAAGAAAGAAAGAAAGAAAGGAAGGAAGGAAGGAAGGAAGGAAGGAAGGAAGGTTGGAAACAGGCCCAGAGACTGACATTAATTGCACAAGAATACAGAGTACTTCAGTGGCAAAATCATGATTGATATTGCTCTCTGATTTAGATCGCAGAGAAGGATATCCAGTTTTGTAGCTATTCAAATATCCTTGAAGACTAGGATGGAGCATGCTTGGAGCTGTCTCTTATTCTATACTTCTGTAATGTGGCACTCTTTTTCTAGAAATCAAGTTGAAATGTATTATCCAGTGAGAGTTTAGTAACAATAACTGTGGTTTTATTGACTTTTTGACTTTCTGATTAGTCCTTTAAGGGAAAAGTCACTCAAACACAGTAGCTATCCTCACCCCCTCAATTTATGGAGGGAAGAACTTTGGAGAGACAGATAATAGCTAATGTGGACGAAGAAATAAGGCCTAAGGCACCCCTGGTAGGTGAAACCAAGCAAGGAAGAGGATTACAGGTGCAGATGTTTAGATGTAGGCACATAGCCCGTCTTCATGCGGCCAATTCCTGTCTTTGCATCATGTACAGTGCTAAGCTGTCCTTCTGAGAACAGGAGGAACAACCTGGTATTTCATGAGAGGAGCATTGCGTTGTGAATAGCTTAACAGTGGAAATGTAGAGGTACAAACTCTGTTCATGTAAAAAAGAGGCTACTGAGAGCATCTCATGGGATCTCGGGTGCAGTGTGACACTGCTGGAATTTCACGGCTTGTGCTTGCTAGTGTTGGCACTACCAGAACTTGCTCGCTCCAACTTTATTCTCCATGTTAACATTCTTTTCCTGCTAAGAGGGCAGCTCATTTGCTTTGCTTAGATAGCTGTAGAGTGTTTCGGGCAAAACCTTCCCGAGGGAAAGCAAAGTTAGGCTTCCCTGGAGGTCAGCTGAGATGCTTGCCAGGGAGATTTCTGCAGTACAGGATGGGGCAGGCAAGCTCACACGTTTAGGGCACAGTGGTGGCTACAATGAGGAACGGGAAACAAATACACATGCAAGCTTAAGAAAGGAGGAGCTTTTCCCCAAAAAATATAGGGTTAGGGTTTATTCAAACCAGTAAAATGCTGAGCAGTTAAAGAACACAACGGGAGAAAAGAAGTTGCCACATTAGGATAGAATGGGTTTAGGGTTTTTGAACTTTTAAATTATTTCACATATTTTCCCAGCTTCATGTTTTGTAGTGCGAAAAAGCTCAGCTTCAGACAACTTTGCTTTCAAGAAAGCTGTGGTAGTTCCCTGAGGATATATTAGCAGATTCGTGTCCCCTCTCTGTCACCACTGATGGTAACAAGTTCTACACATTGCCAGCTCGCAGAAGCTCTGCTTATGGTTCAAGACATCAGTGTATGCACTGACCCAACCTCTCTTTGAGATTATATGCTGTGCCTCTCATAATTGCATTTACATGGCTATCTATATAATAACTTGATCATGAATTTTAACTGCTGTGTGAGCAACTATGCAATCATTATAGTAAATACATCCTGGTTTATTTTTTTTACTTTTTTCAGACTAATTAGAGTATCAGAAAAGCCCAAATGAAAGCTATGTTCAAATAAGAGATTAAAACATACTAACTATTCTTCTCTTTGTATCTGTGACATTGGTGATGTGATATACCATAAATTTAGCTAACACGCTGCTTGACAACTGTCAGCATAATCAGTAGATAATATCCTAAAGGCTGTTGTAAATCAAGCTCTTAACAAAAGCAGAGGCTAGATATAAGGGTTTTTTAGCAGTCATTAACAATGATTTATAGAAAAAGGGATTTCTCACTTTAATGTGGGATTTTGAAAAGTTAACTTCAGCTGTCTAAGTCCTGAGTGCCTGACATGTACAGTTACATGCACCCTGTAGGGAAATAGACACATCAGAAAGTTGTTTAATTCCATCTTGAAATGAGTGGCGTGAAACCTCCTTGGAGATTCCTTCATATTTTTCTGATGACTATTGAGTGATCTCAAGACAGGATATTTAAATGAATCTACGAATTTTTGCCTGGCCTCTCACTAAGAGGATTATTCTGCGAATGTGTGTTTAACATGGCTGCGTTTGCCTCCAAGCAAACTAACATTTATGAAAATATGGTCCTATAAATAACATCTGTAAAGATATGGTCCTTTAAATAAATATTTTATTTCAAAATCACAGTAGGTAAAAGCATGTCTGGCATGTTTGTGGGTTCTCTGATGAGCATTCATGGTCCTTAATTCCCCTTCTTGGCTCTGCAAACTGAAAAGATTCCTGTTCTGGGAGGACCGCTACTAGTTACAGCGCGGAGACTAATCATGGGTTGAAAAGTATTGTGACAATTAAGCATTAAGAAGGTTGTGATTTATTTTGGAGAATTTGTTACTTATTTTTATCATTATTCATCATTACTCATTATTATTTATTATTTGAGAAAGAAGAATTGACGAGCAAGCAACCAAATGAGATAGATATAAGAAATTAGCTTTGTCAAACTGAAAACATCAGGATCGGGCAGTGTTCTCCCTGGCTCCAGGAAAAGGGCTTGTGTTCCTACAGTCTGAGCAAACGGAGGAAGAGAGTCCCTGGTTGTCAGATCTCAGTGTAGGCAATGTGGAAAATACACCACTCTTGTGTGGGATGGAGACTTTAATATCTTTTGTCCAACCCACTTCCAATCTTTGCAAGACTCTAATGAAGCATTTGACTTCTTTTTGGTGGAGAAAGAAGGATGTGTGTCAGACATGCATAACTGTAGAAGGAGAACTTATGAAGTTCTTGAGAGCTTCACAGTGAACCCAGTTAGGAGGCACTGTGCTGACAGAAGAAGAGAAAGTAGGAAAGCTAGAAATGCTGACACTCCTGCCCCCAGGCATAAACTGAGAGGGATGCAAATTTTCCCATCAGAAACACTAAGATGAGAGTTTTACTTAAATCTAAAACACGGGAAAATGAGGATCAGTACAATACAGATAAAATATGAATTAATACGTGGCACTAGTATGAAGTGTATAAAATACATGATCGTATCAGTAACAAAGGAGATTGAACACAAATAAAAAAAGAGATTAAATCCTTAAATGTGAAATTTTTACCTTGAAAATTCTTAACAGATGGCAAATCTGTTAAAGTTAGAGCCTATGAGGGGGATTCTGTTGCCTAAACGTGGGGATTCAGGGGCATTTGAGTTGCCTGAAAGTATCCAAGAGATCAGAGTGGAGCTGGGAGATGGGTCTCAGGGCTTTGGGAAACTCTGCTCCCTTCTGCAGAGTCGGTGCCTGAAATAGCACTAAATAAACTAAATCACTAATAACTAAATCTTTCTGCTTAGGCTATGCAATCTCTCCTTGGCTTTCAAAGTTGATCTTGGGTAACTCCTAAGGTACCCTTATGTATGGCTGTAGAAACAATGCTAAAGCAAACAGCAGCAATGAGCCCAACCCCTCTTTTACAAGTTCATCAAAGATAAAAACTTGTGTTCCACTGCATAAAAAACAATAAGATGCCGCTAATAAGCTGAATAAGTTACCTCTATCTGTATAAAACAGAAGCATTTCTAAATTCTAATGCAAGATGATTTCACCTGACACCAAAGAGTGTGTATATAGTTTTTTGTTGGGCTTGGTCAGATTGTCTTTTTGATCCCTTCCATGGGAATCACCTGCTTATTTCAACTTCTGAATCTCTGCCTCCTCGATATTTTCTCATCATTTTATTTGATATTACTGTGATTATAATTCAATACCCGAAAGATCTGTAACATGCATTTATATTCTGCTGTGCTGCTATTCGTATTGCCATCTTAATTCATTTCTAATTTATTGTCAGTGTTGGTCACTACAACCACATCAAATAAGCAGTACTCAGCTTCAGTGCCTAGTGAAGGATGAAGGATTTCTTTTGGCTGGGAAATGCTGGCTGGCAGCTGTGTGCTGCCAGTACTGAATGTCCTGAGAGTTTCAAAATATTGTGCACGTTGACTGTCTTAAGTCTACGAAAGTGTTGCATACAGCGCAGGACAGCTCTGCGCTGGGGCATCAAGTAAGTAGAATAATTTCCCAGTACTTGTGGTTGAGCTCAAGTGTTTGTGACTTGATTGTAGTTGCTTTGTATAAACATAATAAAATCCTAACCATCTGTGCAAGGCTGTACAAATCATATGCAGACACACACCCGCACGCACTCTGGAATCCTCGCACATACACACACACACACGCACGCATGTATTAATATCTGTGTGTGTGCATCACCTTCAGGCTTTAAAAGGAGGGGTTTCACAAAGCTGAAAGCAATTACGAATCAAATCATCTGGGAGGAAAAATGTAATCAGAAAAAATGTTAATGGGAATCAAAAACTGTTGACTTCAAGCCCTAAATAGGGCGATCCCACAATTAAAAACCTTGTTCAAAAGAACTAAAATGCTTACCAATGAAAGCACAAGCAATAATACCTATTCTACAACAGGTGTAGCAAGAAAACAATTTACAATGAGGGTTTTGTTGGGGTTTCTATGTTGGAACCCGTAGAAGAGTGACATTATGAAAAGGAAATCTGACTTTAAGTGTTAAGTGCAATATGAAGAGAGTACTTTTTTTGAGAAAAAAGAAGATTAATAGGCATATTGATCAATGTTTAGAATAGTATATAATACATAGAAAGACATCTTTGTTTAATAAATATTCCTGTTCTGAATTATAAGGAAAAGGTAAATAGTACATTTACTTTATATAAAAATATTATTATCTAGTAATAATCAAAGCTCTTAAATAACAATCAGCACTAGATCCTGATTTTATTCGATTTGAGGGTTTTAAAATAGCTGCTCAAGGAAGATGCTGAAATCAATAGTGTTCACTGTCAGTGAGTATTTAAAAACTTCTAAACACCACAGTTGGAAGACAGATAGTGCCAAGCCTGTATGTAAAAGGAATAAATACAGCAATGCGGGTGATTACAGGATGTCGGGGAGGGGGGAGGTGATTTCACACAAAAGCATGGAATATCTATTAGCCACCCTCATTCATAATAAATTTAAAGAATTTAATTAAAGACCATCAGCGTTTGGTTATTGAAATATATGGTAAAATACTTCAATATAGCAATAACACTAGCACAACATATTACAGTGATGAAAAGAGAAAAAGGTCAATGTTATATATTTTAATATTTTTTGCCCTTTCATGAAGAGATGGAAAGGGCATGGAATCAACATAGCATATTAAACAGATGTAATCTGCCTTAGCAATAGATCCCAATAAATACTTTTAAGCAGAGAATCATTGTCAGGTGGAAAAGAAGGTCATGTCTTTAAAAGAAAAAACACAGTGGATAATCAGCTGCAAACAGACTTCCCATATGGACCAATGGGCACAAAGTTGACCATGATATTCGTATATATAAAAGGGAAACATTCAGTCATCGATAGGCCCTCAAGTTTGGTACAAACCCCCCTGGAGCCTGATTTTCTGCCTACAGTTCAAAGATCCTTGAAGAGCAGTGAGATGGAGTCAAAGAAAAGGAACAAAGAGTAAAGCAGTTACTGAAAAACTCACCTGAACGTAAGTTATTTTTCAGAAGGAAGATATAGAGATGGGTTTTAACAATTTTTAAATACTCACATGCATAAATCAATGCTGCAGATACTTTAAAATCAAAGGATCCTAGATGTCCTCACATGCTTTATGAGTATTAATTAATCTACTGCCTCTGCAATATCAAAAGATAAGCTTGGAATATGTTTCCAGTATAATTCTCTCTAAAATAATTGCAGCTTGATTTAATTATATCTTCAGTAGCTCAATATTAACAATTATTTTATTCCATACCTTTATCTAAATGGCTAAATGCATCTACTTGGATGACAGAGTCTGAGCTGAGAAACCATGTAGGGCTGGAAGTAAAGAGCAGAAGTGATAAAGACTGGAGTTTGAACCTAAGTATTATTCGTGGATTTTCATTGCTTGGAGTATCTGTTAGGGATGTAAGATCAGAGTCGTTGTTTCGGTCATAACGTTTTATCAGTGAATTCGTAACAGAAAGAGGCTGCAGTTTCCGAAAGGAATGGGAAGATGATGTTGCGTTTATCAGTAAAACCAGTAATAATTGCTGTTAGATGTAAAAAGCATGAAACAAAATGGACTGTAACAATTATTCTAGCAAAATGTTTAAGGACAACACCTCCTTCCCCGCTGAAACTTTTGTTATTAAGATATGCCCAGTCCCCAGAGCTGTGGCAGCGGTAGAGCGGTGTTGTGTTATTATCAAAGGTCACTCTTGTAAATCACCTCCTTGTGACAGAGTCGCAGGTATTGCCTGGGACTTGCGTAAATTTAGTGGAGCATCCTGGTAGGATAAAAGCTTCTTGTATTCCCAGTAATGTTCTTGTGAAGACACCGACAGGCATGGCTGGGAAGGGCCTGTGTTTTCATATAGTTGGGAATGGCCTCAGGCTGTGCCAGGGGAGGTTCAAATTGGACATCAGGAAAAACTTCTTCACTGAAACAATTACGAAGCAGTGGCAGAGGCTGCCCAGGGAGGTGGTTGAGTCCCCATCCCTGGTGGTGTTTAAAAGGCAGGTAAATTAAGTGCTTAGGGATATGGTTTAGTAGTGGACAGGTATGGTCGGGCTTGATGATCTCAAAGATCTTTTCCAATGTAGTGATTCTATGATTCATGCCTCAAACTACAGATATATAAAGAAATCTAAGATATACCTCTACTGCTACTATAATGGAAGAATCAGAAGCTGTATAATTATTTTCATGACACCATAGATTATACGTGAAAATGTGAAATGTAAAAAGAAAAAATTATCTTAAAAAAAATGATTTAAACTTTGGCCCTTTGTTTTGGGCAAGTTGTACTTTTTGTAAATTGCACAGTACACCAAAATGCACTGTAGAAGAAACATCCCGGGCCTTTTATTAGAAAAAAAATTCTTTACCAAAAGAGTGGTGAAGCACTGGCAGAGGCTGCCCAGGGAAGCAGTGGAGTCTGCATCCCTGGAGGTGTTCAAAAAATGTGTAGACATGACACTTTGGGACATGGTTTAGTAGGCATGATTCTATGATTGTATGATAAAAAGAGAGATAACAAAATCTTTTATTTTCTCATGTTCCAAAAGATTTTCAAACTTACATAATTAGAGGAGATATTTTGTCAATTTAATTACACAGAAATGCTGAAGGACTACGTTCCATAAGGTGACGATACATAAGCTGTATTTTTATATTTTCTGCAAAGGAAAAGCTATTTTCAAGCTGTTAAAGTTCCTTTTGTGTATGATAGGTTATTAGACTAACAATGTAAAAATCAGGAAGGGTGAAAATGAGGGTAATGGAGGTATTTTTTTGATGACAAGTAATTGTATTCCTTTAAAAATGTATGATAGATTTGTATGTTTAAAATTTAGGAATCTGAGTAATCTGAACTTGCAATGTGTCAATATTCATAACATAACACTTAGAATGAAATTTGCCTTACAATATAATTTTTTTCAGACTTTTCTGATCATAACTGTAACTCATGTAAAAAGACATCACAGCAAAGCAGAAATAATGGAAAGAGATTTCATCCAGTATCCAGTATCTAGTATCTAACCCAATTTCAGCAAATGGTGATTTTGTTGCAATTCAGCTGCTTCCATGAGGAAAAAAAAAAAGTTTACCTTTCAGGAAATCATAAGAATTCCAATAGTAATGAAAAAATTGACAAAAGGCTCCATGTATGTTGGATAAGAAATGCTGTGCACAGGCATCCAGCAGAACACGCATCCTTCATAAATCTTTTGGTGTGAAATGCTCTAATACTCTGTCTTCAAATCCTCGTTTTCAGACTACTGAAATTTATAAAATATATAATGTCAATTCCTAACTTAGTTGTACGAATGGGAAGAGTAGTTTTCTTACATAAATATTGCTAGACAGCTTATAGAAACCTGTTATATGTTATTTCTCCTAAGGCTGTGCTTCACAGAACAGTTTCATTTGGAAGTGACCTTAGAGATCATCTGATCATCCATTTCATGGATTCTTTTTTTCACAACATCCTATATATTCCACCAAAATATGGTCTGGATATGTTTTAATGTGGCACCTTTAAACAAAGGTGGCTTTTTAACACCTGGCTAAAAGCAATCTGTTTCAAAGATTTTTATATTACAACTTTGGATTTTTATTTTTTGGTCAAAAAGTTTTCATTTTTATCATTGTCACTAATAGTCAAGTCTTGGATAGACCTTTTAATAACTAGAACAGACTGAAATGGTCTAAAAATTTAAAAATTAAAGGGATCATAATTATATCTATTGGTGTGCTAAGTTCTAGATGGTAATGGAAATCAATTAGTCTGAACTTTTTCCTCAGAGAATATGAAAATAAGATAAAAATAGACTCCTCTATTTGTTACAAAATATCTTATAAGGATTGATGCTGTAGTTACAAGTCTTGCATAACCGTGTGCGCCCATTATCTTGCTGAGCTAAGCACTTTTAATCGATGAAGTTGAAGAAGTCAAGCAAACATTTTGCAAAAGAAGTCAAAGTTGTTCTCAACTGAGCCATGGCGATGTCCAAAGTCCTGTCCTTTGGGAGAGTGGGAACTTGTTACAAGCATTTGTAGACGCTTTTGAGTAATTTCCTTTTTGACTTCCATAAATCACATAGTGCTTTAATTGCAAATGCATTACCAGCAGAGCATGGTCTAAGCAGGATTATGGATTTTCATTTGTTCATAAGATTAGCCCATGGTTTTGTAGTTTACTTAAGATCTGTTCAAACGGTTTTTGCTTATCTGTAAACTATAATAATGACTGCATTTCAGGCTAACTATTAGTCCTTATTTAACAAGTGTAGTAATTAGATATTATTTGATATAAAACATACTTTTGTTGAACACTGAGTTCATTTTCTGGCTAAATGAAATGAGAAGTGGAAGAGGAAAAGACAAACATTGGACTTCTCTCATATAAGCCTCATTTTTTCCAAGTTTACAAATCAGTTGTAAAAATTGATTCATATTGAAAACTTCTGATATTTTACAATGACTTTCCCATCCAAAATATAATTTGCCTGTAAGTTCTAGCAATGCTTTATTCAGCCTAGGTTGAAATAGGATGATTGGTTCAGATTGATCAAATAAGTCATGTGATAGTAATTCTGTTAATAAAGCCATTTCAGATGTACTGAATTCAGCTCATGTAGTCGGGGGGCTTCAAAAACAAGTGTTTGGGTTTTAAGGAGTGTTTGAAATACAGGAAAGTGGAATAATCCGCTCGTCACAGCCATGATGCGTAGAACAAGAAGTGAATAGTTTAACTTGCAGTGAGAGACAATTTAGTTATGTATTAGGAAAAAAAAAAGCCACTGTCAAAGGATGGAATAAATTGTCTGGAGAGGCTGTACAATCCCAGTTACTGGAGGATTTAAATCCTGATATGCATGTGTCTGTCATAGCAAATATATGGACGCTGTGCGGGGACGTAGATATATTAAATGTTCTGTGTAGACTGTGACCCTTTTTTATGTTTTCCTCTGATTTTATGTCCTTTTACTGAGCCACTCTTACATAGGACACTCAGTGGTGGGGTAGGGAAAGAAGTATGCCCAGAAGGAAGCATGTACTGCTTCCGAAAGGAAGAATAATAAATGAGAATGAGTAGGAACTCACAATTTCTGTAACAGATATAGCTTGTATCACTTAACATACTACTGGTAAATGTTCAGAATTTAGTGATGGAAAGGGTACAAGAACTAGACTAGAAAAACTCACCCAGGCCAGCATAGTAAAGAAAGGAATCATTCTTGACTGTTCCTTCAAAGAAACTGGAAAAGAGCAATCCATCTTCAAAGGCTAGTCCAGAGAAAGGCAGGGAGTAGGCCCTTTTCCAGCATAAGACTCACTAAATGGTGACAAGGAAATGAAATTTTGTGTTTTAAGGCAGGGTATGCGATAATATAGTTGGATGGAAGTGTCCTTGATAGGGGTGGTCTGCGTGGAATAGGGAACAGGATTTGGTATGGTCCTTCATGAACTCCAGCAGCCATCCATTATGAGATAATATTTAGAATTTAGAAATGATTAAGCTAGCTGGAAACTCGCCTTTGCTCAATTTGTTTTGCTGTTGTTTATATATGCTGTGCTTGTATATTTTATGACTAGGATAAGTAAACAATATAATCTGCCTCAACTCTATTTTATAGCTTTAAGTCATAAATGATATTTTGGACATATTTTGGGGTCCTGCTGGGTTACGAATTAGCCTGACTGATGCTCTTTTATATCAGTATTGATGCCATCTACTTATCATTGATCAGTGCCAGAGGTACTTGAAGGTCATCCACTCTGATGCTAACTAGTTTCGGTTCCTGTCTCATGTTGAAAACTTGTGAAGATGTTATATTTCAAGACAGCAGTGTGCCTTGGAGAAGATATTGCTGCCAACATCGTCTACAAGCTAATCACTAAAGATCAAGTGTGTGCTTGCAGGGTTTGCATGATTGTTTCCCTCTAAATATCCTGGCGCGAAGTTTTAGTGTAACTGCTTATTAGTCAAAACAATGCGAGGAGCTTTAAGGAACTGGACATGATGCACTAAAGGCCCTGTGAGAACACTGACGATTAAGTAAAGTCATATGAAGGAGGAGCATTTAAAAGTCTGTACATAGCCACAGGACTCACAAGACCAAAATAAACTTGTCATGGAGATGGGTGTCAACATATGTATATACGTGTTTATAAAAGAACACTATAGAGGCTCAACTTAATCTAAGGCTTATGTAAGGTTGTCTTGCAGCTCAGTGAGGATGGAAAGAAAGGATCTATCCTTCAGTGAGCGGCTTTGCTGAAAAGAGTGGGCCAGAAAACAAAAGCCAAATAATACAGCAGCTGAGGTCAGATCATGCACAAGCAGGAGAGAACACCATCAGCACAGAAACAGTACATTTAAAATAAACCGCCCCAACATGACAGAAGTAGCATGGAAAAATAGAAAGGGATGTTTCTTGGGCTCATTGAAATTAGAGTTAAAATTCCTAGCGGCTTCACTGGAGCCATATGTTTTATCTACTTTTTTTGTAAAGACACCTTATCACCTGATTAAACATTCAGTCTAACCTGAAAATGCCAGCTTTCCTGATAAATGTATGCAGCCAGGAAATATCTTTTACTGAAGCAAAGCTAGCTAGCTTTCTTTCTTTCTTTCTTTCTTTCTTTCTTTCTTTCTTTCTTTCTTTCTTTCTTTCTTTCTTTTCTTCCTTCCTTCCTTCCCTCCTTCCTTCCTTCCCACCTTCCTTCCTTCCCTCCTTCCTTCCTTCCCTCCTTCCTTCCTTCCCTCCTTCCCTCCTTCTCTCTCTGTCTCTCTCTTTCAAACTATGAAAACTATTGTAAAACTTCAAAACAATCAGTCACTGATAAAAAAATTAATTTGATAAGTGTGTATGAAGCATCCAGGGCAGGAATTAGAATATGGGCTATAGAAGAAGCCTCATGCTAATTTTTTGTGCTTACAGTTGCTGGTAAGCAAAGTCACATGGACATCTGCAGGCAGGATTTCAGAAGCGCACAAAAATGCACTTGTTTGATCCATTTATCCATCTACTTCTCTTCTGTTGAAGTATTCATGCAAAACGTTTCATGAATTTCCATATTTTTCTCTCTTCCGCTGGACTCACCACAATATCACACATCCTAAAGGCTGAAATGGCCAAAGAAGAACAATGCAGCTGTTTCGCTAAAGATACTGAGTGGTTTTTTTTTCATGTATCGACCCTGTGCAAAGCTGAGAAACATTTGGTCCAGGCACATCAATTTGGAGCAACTGTTTAGAAGGTCGTTGCTCCTGAAGACACCTCCAGGATCTGGGAGCGTGACTGGCCCGGGGGACCTCAGCGGACTCCAGCAATCTCTCCCGTTCAACTTGCTGAGTGAAAATGAGCGAATGGAGGTAGTGGAATCCAGGTCAGTGCCTTGCATGTCATTTGGTGGTCTTTCAGTTGTTGATTGCTTTCTCCATCGTAAGGTCTTTGATTTTAATCGGATCATTGTGCGCACATATGGATATTCCTGGTGGCCTAACCAGGGAACATAATTAAAAGAAATGATTGCCTTTCACTTTAAGCAAACATCTGGTTTTACTTGAAACAAGATGACTTAGCTGTTTCAGAAACATTCTTGTAACCCTGGATTCACATTTTCATCTTAAAATATATATTTTCTCTGTTCAAGCAGCATGTTAATGTAAACACTATATATAACTGACAACCAAAATTTTCAGAAGTATTTGGTGCTCTGAGCATTAGTGAAACCACAAGAATTATTACATTTTTGATTTGATCTCTGTAAATCTGTTTCAACAGTCACTCTGATTTAAACAATTATTCTGATTTATACTCCAAGAACTGTAATTTGCAGAAAATATAACCATGTGAAAACATGTTTTTGTATAGTATATCTTGGCAACCTTGTTTTGTTGTGATGTCATTGCCTTAGGTTTCATGGAAATACTGAGGGAATAAAAAGGAAAACAAGACCCTCTCTTTGAAGTACATTCACATATCCCCTCTCTCCACCCCTGAAAATGTTTTAATGTCGTTTTTTCCATAATGACACTGAGCTTTCTGTTATTGCTTGACTGACATTATAGTCAGAAACGCACTAAAGACTCTCATGAAAGGATTTTAATTGAGAGAGAAGGATTTGTCACCTTTCGCTCCTCCTTATCAGGTAGGAATCATCATTTGTATTATGAGCTATTTTGAGATCCTGAGGTTCTTTCCTTTCATGTTGTTTCAGTGTCAGATTCCAAACAGTTAAACACGAGCACGTATGCAAGATACACAGAGCAGAGAAAATGAAATTTCAGACCATTTATCAACATCAGAATTAATGTTGGAGCTCTCTCCATTAGAGTTCTATCTAATCTGGTTTATTGTAACATCTGAGGGAAGATGACTGTGCTTTATTAAACCAATAGCTCTCATTCACTTCATCACATCTGCTCTTTCTAAAAAAAAAATAAAATAAAATAAATACAGGGTTATTAAGAGTAGTCCTGCATTATAAAAAGCATACGTTACAGATACGTACAATAGAATGAAAAATGGCAAAAGAAAATGTCTTCATATGGAAGCAATCCATCTGGATACACCTAGATATGGTATATGGGGATTTCCAGTACTATTAAAAAGGTTATCCCTAGTACAAGATATTAAAAATATGCCTTATATGATTTAGAGATTTTAAACATCTCCAGTGTTTTTACTGAAAGAAAGGAAAAGAAAGAAATGGGGTGGGGAGAGAGCATCACATTCAGAAACATTCCTAGCTGGCTTCACCTTTTTCTACTTTCCAGCACAGACGAGAGACACATCAGAGACAAGCTCATGCCTGTCAGATGTGATCATACACTAAAACAAATGACACCACTTGCTAATTTCATTTCCCCAGCACGTGCATTGGTGCATTCGCTGTTGTGTGGCTGAAAACTGCAGCTTTTTCTCATCTGCTTAGCTGCACAATCAACTATAAGATATTTTCCTACTGGGGCCGATTCTGTGCTCATTTACTTTACTATGAATACTGAGCAATTTCATTGATGTCAAGGTCTTTCTTACCTGATTAAGAGAATAGCCAGAGAATATCCTTACTGACTGGGTAAATATCATCAGCCGCAGTGCTTAACTACTGTGAGCGGTCACTTTTGGCACTCTCTGCCAGGCATGGGACCAGTCAAGTAATATGTCCTTTGACTAGTACTGATTCTTCATAACATCAGACCATTAATAATTTTTTTTTCCTTTCTCAAGGATAAAAAAAAAAATAAAATCACAAATAGCTTTTATTTTCTCTGAGTTTATGTTTGCTATTAAGTAACAGTTTTTATTTAGTCTTTCTTCACAAATCTACTTTTCAATATATTATTAGCTAAAAAAGCCCTTCCTTTTGTGCATTGGTTACTTTTTCAACTCCACCTGCAAAAGTAAATGAGCAAAATGAAAAGTGGATATGACCTCAGCAGTAGTCATATATCACATTCTAACTACTGAAGGCAATGTTTTATAAATCTCTACAGCTATATCCATAGATTTGAGTGATTTACCATATTTCCTTCAAAATGCCAATCATGGACTGTGTCTCTAGTAAATTCTGTTCTTGGTACAATAAATAAAATTAATGTTCATGTATTAAGAAGAGTTACTGTAAATTATTGCTCCCTCTTTCAGGACTATTGCTTTAGCAGTTGGTGTAGGAAATGAAGTCGTTTTGGGGAGTAGGAAACAGCAAGTGTTGTAGAGTACATTTGAAACTCAGGTTTGAGCTGATCTCAGCCTCCCTTCTTGTTGGTAATTTCAAGGTCTGCTGCAGGTGGTCTTCACACAGAAGCTCAAAAGAGGCAATTTGTGCCAAAATTTGGAGCTTGGAAGGGGTAAGTGATGGAGCATTCACAGGGAACAATAGAGCTTTCATACTATGGAGAGAGTGAAGAACCAAGCTGATCAACTTGGAAAATTATTACTGAGAAGAAGATAAAAACAGGTAAACAGGTAAAAAAACCCCAACATGTAAAACTAGGAAAAACTAATTTCAGTTTTCATAAAAGGCACTACTAAATTGCTCTTGTTCTGTTAAAGTGTTCTTCATAAAATAAGTAGAATCAAATCCCAGCTGACACAGCACTGTCAGTATTGATAGTTTTTCCCAGTTCTTGCTCAGCTGAAATTAATTATAATTTCTCTTGCACCCCCAACTTTCTAATTTCTCCTTTTTCCCAGTCCCATCACTTTCTCCAAAGCTGGCTTCCTACCCTGCTGGAACTTAAAACTGAGGGTGAAATCTTGGCACCGCTGAAGTTAATATAAGTTTGGCCTCTGCAGTGAGATCTGGATTTTACATAGATGTTTAAGAAGTTCTGTGGGAGAATTCATGTCTTCAGTCAGGCATTTGGCAGTTAGGTATTAAAGTCTGTCTTTCCACTGACCTACAAGGAGCCCAGTTTATGATTTGAGATTAAGCATTCACCTTGGATTGCAAAGTGTCACTGTTATTATTTTATTCTTTATTTCAATGATTAAGTGCCTAAGGAGGAACTATGAACTGAATATGGTTGTGCCCTCCAAGCTTTGTGTAAATCTGGGCCACAAGAGGCAGCAACATAACCAATGTGGGGTGAAGGCAGAGAAGCAGTGCAGATAAAAAAAGTAAATTATGTTGTGGTGGAAAACATCAAACAATTTTCATGACTTGTGAGAGCTAAGGTCACTGAAAATGATGGGTATCCTACTGGGGGATGTCTTTGACTACTGTCTTTGCTGTGTTTGCCCAATGAAGACCCTATCTAGTTGTCCTGGACCAGAAGTTTGCACGAGAATGGTGGAAGCAAATGGAGCCAGGTGATCCCGTTTTACACAGGAGAAAAATGAACTCCAAAAATTGTCCACTTTCAAACAAACTGTGTTTGAAGATAACACGTGAGGCTTTGCCAACATCTTCTGGTTGGGCACTTTACTCTTCCTCTGCACTGTGGTTAAGCTACGAGTCGTACTGTAGCTCAGAATAGAATAAGGGATCAGATCTTAAAACTCACCTTCTATGGGTAAAAACTAATTACTACAGCTCCTCAGTGCAGCAGACTAGATTTTGCTCCACAGATGTGGCTTCATCAAAGCGAAGCAAATCCAGCAAGCAATTTGTCATGACTTTAATCGTGTTACTCATGCAGTGGAAGATAACTACATGCTTAGATTTTTGCTAAATCAGGGTCTAATCTGCTGTTGTCTTCTCAGTGTGTATTTAAAACAAAATTTGGTATTAGTCAGTGGAAAGAGAGCCTGAACATGGCATGGTTGATATTCCATGGGACAAGCTTACTGCTTGTAGTAGCTGTCTGTGGCACACTTTGCTTTTGAGCGCTGTCATTGACATAAGTAGCCTCTGTAGCATCATTTCCAGGTGACAGACTGACAGTGGAACAAGAAGTTCATTAAGTAAGAGCATCGGAAGAAGTATATGAATAACAGACCAACGGCATAATTCAGTTGTTGCTAATGGAGGCTTATTGCTGCTTTAATAGAGGGACTGTCTTCACAGAACTTAAGTTCAATAATAATAAGAAAAACACATTTACAACTCTCAGAAACATTGCTTTTGGCATCTTCCAATGCTGTTATTGCTATGGTACAGTAAAGTCTAGTGATCAGAAAGTAATTGTATGTTGCCGACACATTAGAGCGTACATAATGAAGCTTTTCACAGGGCAAAAGGAATCCAGATGAGTTACTTGGAGTACCCTAACGCAAGCTGAGCTTAATATGTGTTGGTTTACTGTTCCTACACAAAAAATTGTTGAGTGGAGTCATGCAAAGGAACTGACTGCAGTACTGAGGTTGTGGGTCTGAACATTTTCATAACGTGTTCTGTTTGTAAGATAAAGTTCGCTTTTTTACTGTCTGGGTTTTTAAGGCTTCTGAAGTTAAGGAGAGCTCATCATGGAACCAAACTCTGTTTCTATTAAATACATTAGTGAATCAGTGGTTAACACTAGAAATAAGCCTGTATGGGATTACAATACATGCAGACTGTTGCTGCTGCAATGATATGTGTGGTTAATACAGGTATGAAGTATTTGTAGAGCTAAAGGAAGCATTTGTACCATCTGCTATGTGTTTAACAGTCAAGGTAGAAGTAAAGGGCAAAACCAGCATCATGCTCTGCAACATGATGTGAGAGAGATACTGTGACATTCTGCTACTACAATGAACAAGTCTGAGTTATTGAATGCTGCTCTGGCTAGAAAAATCGACATCCTCACCAGCTATATCATGGGTGATCTACACTGTCTCCTCTTCTCATTAAGGCCATACATGCATACGCTTATACTGCCTTATTGCCCTGTCATGTAGAAAGAGGAATGTGGAAGAGTGGTTTGAGACACTCATATGTGTGCACGCCAGGCTATATGCATAAAGTTCCTCGCAGTGTGAAAATTACACCCTGCATTCTTCACAACGGAACCTATTAATGTAGAACGCTGTTGAGCCGTTCAACTCTACAAGGCAAGCAGAGACTGAAAACATCACAACTATTAAGAATTATCAGGGCAACAGTGGGGAAACAGTGGGAAAGTGAGGAGAATAATTGGTTCTGGCCCCTAGCAGGCAAATAGCAATTCCCCCACCACCCCTCTGTTTGCACTAACGGGCACCAATTGCATTCATAGGTCTGCACACCAAGTTCACCTTCTGGGATGGGAACATTCACTTATTTGACAGCGCCGTATGGAAGCGGTGTGGCGGTTTCATTTTCCCCTTCCACAATCAGCCTTTTCCATTTGTATGGCAAAGAAACCACTTCTGTGAAAAATCCCCAGATCTCCCGGTGAGTCAGGTCCGAGCTGGAGCACGTCAACATACTCCCATTAGTGCTAACTGGAATTTAAACAAGCTGAAGGTCAGATGAAGCAAACCATGATCTTAAAGCCTCAGAACAAAGAAAGAGAAACAAGAGGGCAGGTGTGTTGCCTGAAATATTGCCAAGTTATTTCATAAACTAGCTTAAATTTATATTGGTATCCTTTTAAATTTGACAGCTTCACTCAATATTGCACAAGCCTAACAATTTTGTAACAGTGCAATGGGTGAATCAGTTCCAATTTTTTTCTGATTTTTAAACTGGTTTTCTGAGTTTTAAATTGTTTCACCTTGTGAGTGGGTTGGCTTAACACAGAGGCCTTGTGTCCAAGTATCCTGAAAGATATTGCATATATATCTTCTTAGTTTGCTCCCTTATGACCTGAAGAGACTACTGTGACAGCATGGTATGATATGTTACAAAGAACACTATAAACAATTACCTAAATCAGGCCTGGAGCAGTTGTGTTGCCCCTGTGTTAGTTAAGGCATAGCATTAAGAAAACCTTCAGTCGTGAATCAAAAGATGGAGTCTGTCCTACAAACACTGTTTCAAACTTAAGCTGTTCTGACTATGTGAAACATTTGTCTTGCTTCTACTCTGAATATTGGCAGAGATTTTTCAGGTTGGAAGCACATTTACACTGCAAATCTTTATTTCTGAGGTGAAATTGGGCATTTCTAGAATAGACACATAATGTCATGTCCCCTCCATCATCTTTGAGATGTGCTGGTTGTCTATCCTTCGCACCCTTGGGCTAATGTGTAAGCTGACAGCACGCACAGAGAGTTGCAGAAACAATTGCGGCACTTAGGCTGATTTGTTTGAACTTATGTTAAATGATAAATCAACCAGGGTAACAATAAAACCAAGCTCTTCTACTCAGTCCTAATTCCTATAACATTTGTGTTGCATGTCCTTAATACACACGAATATATACTGTAGACATATATTTCCATATTCGTGAATTCCCTTATATATATAATTCCCTAAACATAATAAACTATATTTAAGACAAAAAAAGGCCTGGCTAATTCACAGTCTGGTAGAGGAGCATCGTCTCTTGGCCTAAAGTGGGAAATATTTCACATTCACCTACTCTTTTGGCCTTTCTGTTGATAATGTTATTATGGTGTTCAAAGCTGCAGGTTCCTCTTTGTGCTCAGGTTTTGAATTAGGTGACTGTAGTAGACAAGAAGTTAAAATATATTGGCTTTTCTGAATCTTGTTCTTTTGGCTTTAAGGGAATTCCTTTCCTTTCAGTGTGTCACAGCCTGTTCCTATTTTGCTGTCATTATCAGTCCGTTAGGCAAAAGGAATAAAACAAATAAGATTTCACAAAACTCAACAAATATCTCTCAGCTTTCACCTTTTTGACCCCCTTTGGCCTCCATTACCGTGACTCTAAACTTACAGTTTATAAGAAACCAGTCCTAAGGATCTGTTCAACCCTTAATTAATAAACTATACCTTCAGTGTCACCTGTCTGAATTGAATAAATACCAATTAACTCAGCAGTAATAAACCTGATCAAAGAAGACATTTTATGAGCACTGAAGCAAAGTGAAGGTCTTTTACAGAGAAACTTACAATGGTGAAAAAATTAAAATACAATGCAAAACTGAACTATTTGAGATATATTAAATGGCTGCATATTTTATAGATTAAACCACAGAATATTCCATAGAACAATGGTGCTCTCTTTAATGAAACTATTAAAAAAACTGACCTGTCAAGGGAGCGCATTTTTATGTCCAGTTAGGTTTTGTATTTAACAGATTCCCACTTTGTATATTTTTCTGTGGTAGCTGCTAAGTAAAATATATATACTCTCAAATATTTGCTTACTTCTGGAATGGGAAATTTCCACACAGTTTAGTGATTTAAGAACTGATTCTAATCTAATAAAAAAACTCCTTTGGGAATACTTCATGTCACTCAATCCATAGAACAACAGCCCTTGTTCACTTAGGGCATCATCCAGTTCCCAGAGTCTTTTCACAGATGTCAAGGGGAGCCCAACTGCACCCTGGAGCCACCGGTGTCCCAAATTGCTAATCTGACTGATGCTCAAAGTTCATTAGGCCTTCTGAAGAACTGCTCTGGGGAGTTTAGCACCTTTCAGTGATTACTCAGTCACTCTTTCTTGCTTTCTTAGGTAGATTAATAGTAAAGGAGACTAATAATGAAGGTAGTCAAAGTTCAGAAAGAAGAACGAGAAGGCTCAGATAGATCATCACTGTTCCTTGACAAGCTATAATACATCTGAGGTGCTGTCACTGACTGTGAACATACTGTTAGCTCATGGAAAGGGCAAGGTACTGCACCTTGGTTGTCAGGAAGAGAGTATTTAGAACTAAATCACATTATATTTGCAATAGGGCAGAGCGCATGCATGGAGAATTGCAGTGGCTCCATTTTAACTTGTCGACTAGTTGTAACCGTCAGGGATTTGAGCACCTTTCAAGTTCACAGTGCTTCACTGGCCATTCTTAAAGGTAATCCCCCCCTAAAAGTTTTTGGAAAAGAAGATACTCCAAATCACAAGTCACTCATGTAAATCCTGTCCCTAATGTCAACAATCATGAGAGAATGCAATACTTCTGAATAGCAAGTTTGATTAGGATTTTGCAAGCCTGAGTGAAAGAAAAGTTAAGAAATTTCTTTCGGACTCTAACTCAGTATATAGCAGCAACTAATAAATTATATTTTACCATTCATAGGATCACAGAAGAATTTGGACGTGGAGGTCATCTGGTCCTATGCCCTACCCAAAGCAGGGCTGAATCCAGAGGTAAAGCACATTGCTCAGTGCCTTTTCCTATGAAGGTTATGAATATACCCACAGAAGGAAATCTCACAGTCTTTTCACGGTAATGGTTTCTAATCAGCAATTATTATAAACTGGCAATATTTTCTGATACCCTACCCTGGTAGATAAAGTTGATATTTTTAGCCTCTGGACTAAAACCCAAAGTTCAACCCCAAACCTGATGCAGGGTTTCACTTAAAGGTTTTTTTTTATCTGAATGACTGGCATTATTTTAATAGTGGAAAATACAGAAAAGATGTAAAATACAAGGTCCAGATCATTGTTCAGGTTAAATCAGTATATTTTTCCTTGGACCTAATAAATCAGCAACTTTACTAACCCTCTTTGCCACTTTTCACTGAATCCTCCTCTTCTGTTGAGCTATGAAAAAATGAGTTCCAATAGCTGCACACCACTATTTTAAACACATTTTTCAGTTTTTGTTTTATCTGCAGAGCATGTGTTGTTAACATTTTTTGCCAATGGGTTGGAGCCCCTGGCAGTTTCACTTATTATGACTCCAGCCACTTTATCATCTTTTAAAATGATAATAGAAATTCAATCAGACGTTTTCTGCAAATACCTCCTATAGTACCAGATTCAGAGAAAGAAGATTGGAAAGAGTGATGGCTATTTAATGACAATAGAAAGTGGTGCTGATGGCCTCCGGCTTCCCTTTTCAGGTTCTTGAAATGCTTGTTCTTTAAGTAGCACTGTAGGTGTGTGCAAGTATGAGAAATAAACCCAAGTACAGCTGCTACGTCTTCCTTATATAGAAAATGCAAGATGCCGCAAACTCTGTAGCTGGAAAATGTCATCTCCTCTGTTGTCCCTTGAGGCCAGACCTAGCTGTGCAAGCCCTGGTAGATGCCTGTTCTTAAAACTTAACAGCAATAAAGATTCGCAGCTTCTATTTTATAAAATATTCAATAAAACGTCTATGAAATGATCTGGCAATGTCAAGAAGCCATAAGACAACCATTATACTTATTTTGAAGTCTTTTTACATTGGTGTAGCAGATACAAAATATGTATAACATAAAGGAGAACAGATGTAATGGATTTTAAAGCCTTTACTTATAGAGGACGGGAGAAGGTTCTTCTTTGTCAGAGTGTATAAATCCTGAATCATTCAGTGCCTTTGTACAAAACTTACTGACTGGACCAGTCCAATGCAATGGTACAGGTTACATTTCCTTCTGTTAAGGCATAGATAAATATTAGTACTTGAAAAATCACTTTGCCATTAACAAAACAGCACTTTTCCTAAGGAATGCATGTACAAGAGGGAGAGAAGAAAGGAAAAAAGGCATTTGTAGAACAATTTCCTTACTCAACATTTTCTACTTGTGCATATATTGGTTTCATTCTTCTTCTTTCTTTCACTTTTGCTGAAGCTGAGCACTTCACTGAAACATCTCATTCTCTTCCCAACTTTATTTACAGAGAAAGACGAGCCTTAAACCATTTGGTCCAGTTTTGCTGAAATCTTTTCTTAAGTGATTTTTCCTTAACTGCTTGTTTTCATTTCTCCACAGAAGACTTGCAGTATGTGAGATGCTTCGTTGCCAGCAGAAAACCTTGGTTATCAAAGACAATGCCGCTTTAGAGTACAAATGTACATTTGTATGACATTTGGCTCAGTTTCTTCCAGGAGATGATAAGTGAGCAATTCTCCTTGGGCTAGCTATTAAAATGGAATCTCCAAATGAATTCAGTAATGAACAGGGCCAGCACTTCTCACCTAGTTCACAGCAGTGAGCGTAGAATACTGGTTGTAGTTTCTTTTTTAGCCCTGTTAGATGGTCAAGAGCTTAGAGAAAACACAGTACCTGGAAGGGAAACAGACATGGACAGGGCTGGATTCACGCAACACGTGAATGAAAGACATGTAAGCCTTTATCTCATCGTATTCTTCACATTGGGGGTAACCATTCGAAATGGACAATGATTATTCACTAAGTTGGGTTCCCTCTCAGTCTTCACTTCTCCAGGCTAAACCGACCCAGGTCACTCAGCCTTTCCTCATGAGAGAGATGTTCCAGCCCTCTGATCATTTTTGTGGCCATCCGCAGGACTCTCTCTAGCAGTTCCTTGCATTTCTTGACCTGGGGAGCCCAGAACTGGACACAATACTCCAGATGCAGCCTCACTATGGCAGAGTAGAAGGGGAGGATAACCTCCCTCAACCTGATAGTCACACTCCTCTAAACGTACCCCAAGATACCATTGGCCTTCTTGGCCAGGAATGAACATTGTTGGCTCATCATCAACTCGTTGTCTACCAGGACTCTCAGGACCTTCTCCGTAGAGCTGCTTTCCAGCCAGTCAACCTTTAACCTGCATCAGCGCAGGGGGTTATTTCTCCAGGAGTGCAGAACCCTACACTTGCCTTTGTTGAACTTCATTAAGTTCAACATTAAGTTAACTTAATTAAGTTCAACTTAATGAACATTAAGTTCATTAAGTTTCCAGCCGAGGAAAGCAGGGGTTTGTTATGTTTTATAGTTACTTGAGAAGGTAAATCTCATAACCATGGACACACCACTCTCACTCCTCCTCCTTTCCCTCAGTTTTTGTTGCTGAGCATGACATGATGGTATGGAGTATTTGGTCAGTTGGTGTCAGCTCTACTAGCCGTGCCCCCTCCCAGCCTCTTGTGCAGCCCAATCCCACTTGCTTGGGGGGCAGAGAGAAAGCCTTGGTGCTGTGCAAGCTTAGTTCATGAATAGTAAAAATACTGACGCAATATCAGCACTGTTTCAGCCACCAATTCACAGCGCAGCATCACAGAGGTGACAATAAAGCAAGTTGCCTCCCTCCCATCCAGTCCCAGTGCATCAAGTACTCAACATGAGGTTGGCATGTAAAAGGTAAGCATGACCTGCTGAAGCCTGCAGCCTCCTGAGGCAGCACACAAAAGCGAAGTAGGAAATGCTTAAGGCAAAAATAGATACCTCCGTTAGGCGCTCAGGTCTCACTTTGACCCTTACCTTTGTCTCTTCCTTTTTAGAGTTTTACCTGCCATGAAGCTGTTTTGCAGCATCGTGGTGATCCCTGATTGATACCATCGTTGAGTGAAAAAACAGCTTCAGAACAGAGCAAGCACTTGTCAGGAAATCATTTGCAAAGCTATGTGCATGTGGTTATGTATCCATCTAGCCACTGATAATCATACTTTAGCCCAGCTGAGCCCATTTCTCATCCTGCCAGAGATGTTGGCACCAAATACCTGTAGAGGACATGTGTCTTCTGTAGTATATTCTACCTAGGTACAAACAACATAGGCAAAGAAGCATAAAGTGCTGATTTCCAGACTTGGTGTCTCTGGCACAGCTGGTCAATTTCAACATGACATCTTTATGTCCACTCTGTTCCTACCTCCAAAATGTGTGCCAGCAGTCACATAGGAGCTCAGACACTGAAATACTTTTGGTGCTCTCGATTTAAACTGTAAATCCTCATAAAGATTATTTCTAGTGGACAATTTATTTGCCATATTCTAATGAGGTGAATGTAACATACATATTCTAGAAGAATTATAACTCTTGACATCATTTTAGTGGCTGGCGGGTACCATTTCTGGCTTAGTATTGCTTCAGGAAGGATTTAAGCAAGAAGTACTTGAGCATTTAATAATGAGAGAAAAGAACAAGTGGAATTTACCTGTCTAGACGGCTATATCTGCATGGGGTAACCTCATCTGGTAGTATAAAACTCTGGACACACAAGAGGTCCATCTCAAGCTTTAATTCCACAAATAAATTAGCTTTTTTCCTTCAAAAAGAGGATTTTGGAAGTCTGGGACAGTCACCCTTGATTTGTCCAGGTGTGCCTCTGCAGCTGTAGAAATACAGCAACTTCACCTACAAGCCTGTCCCATCCTTCCCTAGACGAGATGGTTTTGGTGGCAGCAGGTCAGGGACATCACTGCCCACGGCCTCAGAACTGAAACTCCACTGTTTGATAATTTATTAGCATTCAAATGCTGTTGAAAACCGCCTCATTCATAGCTTTAGCACAGAAGTAGGTGTTAAATGGCTGGCAGAAGGGCTATCTGCAGGAACAGGGCTAGTGTTTAACACCTAATTATCACTTCCAGGTGTCCTCTGGCTAGATAATTGAGAACTGCAAGGGAAAGGTTTCAGAAAGAGGTTAGAAATTTAATTACCTAACTAACAGAATCATGTCTGTTATATATATATATATATATGATATATATATCTCATTTCTGTTACATATCACAGCACCAATCATGTCTCAGCTTCGCTTTCTGTAGAAGAGGTCTTGAAATATTTACTGCAAAATATGACCAGAATTTATATCTAATGATAAGAGGCACTCTGCAATCGCATAGGACAAGTGGGTGGCAAAACAGTGTGAAAAAAATGGGGAGATTTCTTTCTTGCCATCAGCTCTCTCCTTTCTTGGCTTCATGGGGGTGTTGGCTGATGACTGTAAAAGCTGTGCATTTGAGTGAAGGAGCACAGAAAAGGCTCGAAAGAGACACTACCATGGCCACAGCTGCCATAGACAGTCCCATCAGAGAGCGCTGTTAATAAAATTAGAATCTCATGAGTGGAGGTAGAAATCATTTGTATTCCACTCCCCTCATTTCAACATCGTTCCGCTCCAAAGTTTAATAAGTTGTTTGTTTGAATTTGCTACCTGAATTTACATAGAGATTATATCCAAGTAATCTATCAGCATTTTCTTCAGCTATTTATTTATCTGAAGCTTGTGTTGCTCCTTAGATTTAAATAATAATTACATCCTTGCTCCTGTGTTTTACAGTTAGATCAACAAGTTCAAGACTCTACAGATGCTGATTGCATCTTCCTATAAAAATAGGTTTTGTTCCTGTTACGGCTTAAATTCATCTTTACTGGAGATTCAGAAATGTTTTTGAACAACCCAGTAACTCATGTCTTCCCAGTGACGTTACTGCTGTTCTCTTCAGTCCTGCTGGAGCTATTCCTTGCTGTCTAGTACACTACAACAGGAAAAAGTTGCTATGAGAAATTATCAAGAGAATTTGGAGGAAGAAGCTCCTGGAAGGACTGGTGGTCTACTGGGATCCAGAGGAAATGAGTTGTGAATTGGAAGGTTGGATGGCTCTTTTCTCACAGTGAAGATTAATGGGATAACGCAGCTACTGATTAAAGGCAGCTGAAAAGGGAATTATCGACAGGAAGGGTCCAGTTCATGCACTTGCTGTTTTCAGCAAGAGGCTTTCTGAAGTTAAGGAGGAGTGGAATATGTACTTGTTTTGGTAAAATAGGAGCTGTAACATGAAGGAGATGGATATACTTCGCCACCGTGTTGTCTAGGTCACACACCTGTGCTCAATAATTTCCATAATTATTACCACTGATAAACCCTGTGCTAATGGGTCAGCAAGGGCTCCAGATGTTGCTCATTTAATGATAAAGGCTCCATACGTTTTTTAAGGGAGCAAGGGCCTCCCCATGTGCATCTGGGGTGGCAAAGCCTTGGAATGTCAAAATCAGTTCTAAAAAGAGTGACAGGATTTATCGGTCAAATTTCAGAAGTTTGTGTAACTATGCCAAGTGCCAAACTTCTTTAGATAGCTCACAAAACTCTTTTTTTCCTCTTCAAAATGACCTGGAACCAGACTTTTCTGAAACTTGGATTTTTATGCATTTTATTGTAGCGGTCACAGTATACAAATAAGTGCTATATAAACCAGAATAACAATTCAGAAAGAAATTAGTGCTTTAACTAAATCGTACAGTAATACTGACACTTATAAGTCAGCAAATCTGAGGTTATAATGCTGAATCCTAATATTTCCATTTAGCCTGATGTTTGACAGCATTAGAAAAAATGGTGATGTCAAAAGGACTACTGTTCCTGCAGCTGACAGGGAAACCATTTTATATAATCATTTCAGCCTACAAAAGAGGGTAATTCCTTTGGACATTGCTGGGTTTTATTTTCATAAAGAGTGAATAAATTATCTCAGTCCATTGGATCAGAGGATGTTAAGTTCAAATCCTGTCGCTGGAATAATCACTACAAAATAGTTCAGTGTTGATTCTGCAATTTGTGGGTAGTTTTGGTGGGAAAGGCATTTTTCCAAGTTTACTCTCTTGATGTGTTGAAATTACAGAAAAAATTGTCAAAAGGGTGGCCAATGTAGTCAAAATGGCAATTGGCCAAAATATGGACAGTAAAAAGTAGACTACACTCAATAAAATACTGCCCTGCTGTTAGATTTTCATCTCTAGAAAAAGTCTATGACAACGTAACTAGATCTGGCTATTTTTATGATTCTTAAGGTGTCTCCCTTAGAAGTCCTAGGTAAAGACTCTGTATGAGCGTTAGGAATCTCACACTGGGTTTCTACAAAATTTAAAGGTGTTCTCTTGTGAAGTTCTGGGGAAAATAATGGTTTTCCATATCAAAGCATATGATCCCTATTACTTTATTCAATGTGGACTTTACTCAATTCACATTTCTATAGGGTCTAAAATTCAGATTTATTAGTTTTTTATTTTAGTATATTTTTAAACAATCGGTTATTTGGAAAGTGAAGAGTAGTTGTTTATTAGTTTACATGCAACTTTATAGAGAAAATGATCAGTAAAACAGTGCAGAAGTACAGAAATAAGAAATGCCTACTTTTTAATGATTAATTAATATTAATTTGTGGAGGTGAGGTTTCTCCTTTCATGCCCTTCTATTGTGACGATCTTTGTCCTTGAGGAAGCAGAAAGGTAGTTCTGGGTTTTTCCTTGTTGGAAGTGTAACATTAGTGATCACAGCCAACGTGTGCTCACCCCTGAAAACCAGCTACCGGCACTTACCACTCTGCCATTTTGCACACAGCAGATGCAAAAAGCACAGCAAATGGAATGCCAGTTTATTTGATATGCAAACTGGACTTTTGTTGATTGTTTCCTTTTCAAGGTCAAAAATAGAAATCTAATAGCAAAAATTTCACTAAGCAATGTATAAAAAAAATTTCTTTTTTTTTTTTTGCAGCTAATGAGAACATAGGAAAAAGCCTTTGAGTTAATCCTTGGTGATGAGAAGATAACTGCTGGGCCACAGTTAGCCCTGGGTTTGTCTCTACCACAACGAGTGGGATTCTATTTAGATTGATTTTGCCTTAAATCCCTAAAGGGTGGGAACACGTAAAGCGGTGCCACCGTTGTTGACAATTTTTTTGTATATCACACCAAACAACCTTTTTTGCATCTTATTCATTTGTTTGGTTTTATGTGAAGCAATTCTTTTCACAGACAGTCCGTTTTCAGCATCCTGCAAGATTCATGTCAGTTAGAACAACGGAGGAGTCACAGAGATTTGAGTGGCGAGTAGCTCACTGTTTTGTTATGGTTGTGGCTAATTACTCTTCAAGCTCTGCTACTTCACAGGGATTTCACTCTTAGGGTCTCTAAACAGAAATCTGTTAGTTTTGGCAGCCTCTGGTCTGCTGTGTAACATTCATCAGTGTCTTTCTCTGGCATTTCAAAGGCAACACTTACATGCAATGGTTTTGCTGTGAAACAAAACAGAGGAGGAGTATTGTGGTGTTGAAAACACATTTCACAGAGTTGTTACAGTTTTTTTGGAAGGATGCCTTTTATTTAATTAATCTTTGTGCAATTCGGTTTTGCTTTTTTCCCCTCTCTGTTTTATTGTTCTCTGAAGGATTTGGTCCCCAGAGTCAGCTCCGGGGAAAGGTCTTCTGGATAAGATTGTGGTGCCTTCTACCTGGTGCGTTTCCCTGAGCCCTTCATGATTAGCAGTGTGGTGCACAGGCTTACTGCGAACGATCAAACGGTCTGTTTTCTTTTCCCTTGAGGTGAACCGCATTTGCTTGTATAAGAAAGCAAAACCTCCACAGTAGACCTGAAAAACAGCCTACTGCTTTGGAGAGGGCTCTAATAGGCATCGATGTAAAACCCTGACCCCTGTTAATGTGATTCTATTGCCACGAAGCCTCCTTTAGACATTTATTTATTACAGATGTATTTATTATATGAATAGGTGATGCCAGCATGCTCTGCTGGATTAAAGGTTGTTGAGCTAACTTATTATTTTAGATAGATTTATTTTCTTCTGAATGTAGTTACACACCAGTCCAGTGAAATGAGCACAGTGGAAAGTCTCACTCCACGGCTTTGATGGACTAAACTGGTGCCATCCACACTCTGCAGACAAGGGCTAAAGAAACTGGGACATTCTCATGACGTTACAGAATGACTGCTTAGGTGTTAAGTAATTTCTGTGGTAGACAAGCACCTGGAAGCAAAGTAGGAGTTTGACTTTGGCAGAATTATGGCTGAACTCATTGTCCGGGCTGGGATCTATCCAGACACCTCATGGCTTTGGCTACATCTAAATAAACAGCTCTGAATGCTGACTTAGAGATATTAATGGGTTTCTTGCATCATTTACGACTATGTGCAGTGTCAATTGTGCTGTAACAAATCCACCACATAAATCAGGTGTGTGTTTTGGCATGGTCAATCCTGCATGGAAGACAGCTTTTAAGTGAGGAAAAGAAAAATTGCCTCATAAATGTCAGAAAGATACTCCCTCCATCAGACTCCCAGAAAAAGAGAAAAAAACCCTAGCGGTCCAGCAGGGTTACCATCCATGAATATTAAGGAACTAAATGTACTTTCAAAATAATTTTTCATCATCATTACTATGCAGTCTGAGAGATCAAAAATGAAGTTGGCATAACTTTCTTTTATTATATAGAGAGCTTATATACATCTACGTGTGCGTACTTGTCACCTGGCAACCTGACTGCAGTTTATTTAAACTCTTTGATGGATGATATATGTCTAATGTTTTGTTTAAGCTCTATTTGCAAGGTAGCTACTGGCTGGGTATAGCTGCAACTGTAAGGTTGAAAGGAAGATAAAAATCACGTTAAGGAGAAAGAATGTCCTCATTTTCATGCCTGATGGATGCGTGTCCTCATTAGCATAACTGAATTTGTGGAGAGGTGGAATGATATTAACAACACATGACTGGTGACACTGTCAGAGATGATAACTTGTTAACCTCCCGATCGTGGGCTTGAGCTCTCAGTTGTTTTTTTCTTCTAGTAAAGTCTGCATGAGCTCAAAGGCTAACAGGTTTTTGAGGAACAATTTCTACTTATTTTGATCTAGAATACTGGCAATTTCAAAACGAGTTTGACCTATGACTTCTGCAACCTTGATCCATCCTGTGTATCCAAAGCCTGTGCATTTAGACCCACAAAAGTCAGTGAAAAAAGGTTCTTCCAGGGGACTATTCAGAAGCTACATCATGATTTGGAACCTTCTCTCCATCCACTGGCCGCAGGAGGAACACAAAGCTGGGTAAGCTCTTCTGTTTAAATGCCAGAAATGAGATGGCTTGAATTTGAATTTGAGTATTAAGAAACAAGCAGGGAAGCATACTTTGTGAAAAGATAATCCAAACTTTTTTCCTGATTTCTTTTTGTCCCCCTCTTCTTCAAAAAAATATTTTAAGCTGCTTCATAGGTTTGATAATTTTTTACTGGCTTAAAAGAAATTGCCTTCAAGATATCTCATTTACAGGTTCTATTCTTCTGAGATCAGTCTGTGAAATGGGCATTCGGGATATTTGATGCTAGACCCCAGACCAGCTCTTTGACCAAGTTATACCAGCTTAACCGAACTGGAGCTGCCTTTTTTTTGAATCAACAATACAAATCCTTGCTATGGACTAAAATGCATCTTTTCTCTTTTGAAAGATAAGAGCAAACATTCTATCAAAATAAATCTTTTACATAAATAAACCTACTTTTTCCATATATTTCATTTATCTACAGAATAGTGCTCTGAGGGGCTTCCAAGTTTTAGCTTCTAATAGACTGTTATCTCTGTTTAACAAAAAAAAAATGCAAGACTCAAACCCACAAAATTGTCAAAAAATAACAACTTGCCACACATTTTGGAGTATCTGCTTCAAGCAAGAAGAGGCGACCCTGTGGATGATATAACTTCTAAGATCTTGTCCATGGCAAGCAGAATAGTTACACTTCACTATTTTCTGCCTATTATACAACACCAGAAACAGAAAACAAAATATAACACTCAAAGCCTGCCTCTCGAAACCCCTCACCAAGAAATGAGTCCTTTGTGGAATCACAGCTGTTTGTGGAAGCACATAAAACACAAGCTCTGTGATTTGATGGCTTCATTTGAAAATGACTGACTTGTGTTTCTTTCTCACTGAATGGCAACGTAAACTGCAAACGCAGAGTGTGTCCACTTTGAAGCCCCCCTGAGCTCTCTAGTCTTGCCAGTTCTTGTAAAAAATAGGCTTATGCTATGAATCGAGCACCCCTCGGCAGACCCCAGAGTGGAAGAAGCAGCAAGGGGTTGTTTCCCCTCGTGGGGTGAGCGAGGTAGGTCTGAAGATGGACTCACTTTTTGACCTGCCTTAGTTATTTATGAAGTCTTTGGGGAATGCACTCTTTGTGTTTGAATTTCCAATGAGGAATAGGATGAGCAAATCTATTTACTTAGCCTATGCCTACATGTAGCCATTGGAAAATAAACCCGTGGGAAGATGCAAGATGGATGTGGTAAAGGCTGGGAAAAAGTAGTTTGGATGGGATACACCTTTATTCATGGCTACAGTCACTTCTGATCCAGATGATGACGTGATTCGGGAGAAGAGGAGGCTGAGGGGAGACCTTATTACTCTCTACAACTACCTGAAAGGAGGTTGTGGAGAGGAGGGAGCTGGGCTCTTCTCCCAAGTGACAGGGGACAGGACAAGAGGGAATGGCCTGAAGCTCCGTCAGGGGAGGTTCAGGTTGGATATCAGAAAAAAATTCTTCACAGTAAGAGTCATTGGGCACTGGAACAGCTGCCCAGGGAGGGGGTCGAGTCACCTTCCCTGGAGGTGTTTAAGGAACGGGTGGATGAAGTGCTTAGGGACATGGTTTAGGGAGTGTCAGGAATGGTTGGACTCGATGATCCAATGGGTCCTTTCCAACCTTGTGATTCTGTGATTCTGTGATTTTGGTGCTCAGTGTTGCCACACCATTGAATCCGGTGTCCTGTGAGTTCAGCACAGAGTGGTTTGGGTGCAGTGGCCCAAGCTGGAGCAATATCAAGCCTGAAATTAAAACGCTCCTCATGGGGGAAATCCTGCTTTATAATCTGGTGAAACGTGGTAAGGAATGGGTTGCTTTAACAAAAGGTAAAGTATGAAAATAGTCCCGACTGCTCAGCAAACTGTGATTTCTATTTCTGCCTTTTGGCAGCCTCGTGCTTCTTGCTTTCTCTTATATTACCAACATACATAAACCTCAGGCTTCTGGATTTCTGGTGTGTTAGCTGTTTTTAACTGAGGGTTAGCCTGAGTTTTTCAGGCTGAATTTACCTTCACTACAGCATTGCCTGTCCCCCCAAGCAGACCCAAGGAACTCAGTTGTTTTCACTGTCAGTGGGGATTGTTCAATGTTATCATTGCAATCCATCCCTGGGAACCAGCCTGGAGTGCCTTCAAACACCTTTGACTTTTTACATGCCTCCTTGCTTCTCAAACACTAACGGTGGCAGGAATTGGCCAGACAGGGAGTGCAGATGTGCTTACTCCAAGAGTTTTCTGTAGATGAGATGCTGTTTTCCCTCATGCAGATATACACTTCTTATCATGGAAACTCCGTTACCTCTGAGTGGTTTCTTTCGAAAACCAGGTTAGATAAGAGAAGTGTATTATAGTTTATACATTTTTGTGTGATACGAATGCTGTTTAAAAATCTATTTTAATGATATTTTTGCCTTAATGAGTTTCTAAGAACAAATATTCTAAATATTTAAGAATGGTATAAAAGCCATGTTTAGTCATATTCATAACTACAGTAAAGCTTTTCCACTGCTGCTCAACATTTATGCTTTCTTTGTACCCCCTCTTCTTATTTTTACTCATCTTCCCCTTAGGTAATTTAAATTAACATTATCTGCATGATATATTCCCCTAAATTCCCATTTCTCTGCCTTCCTCCAAAGTAGCATCTTGAAAGCTGAAAGAAGAGCTTGCTTGTGAATAGAGCTGTAGGGTGAAAAACCTTACCACGCAGAGATGCAGAATAAATCTGGTTCCCCTCTCCTCTATATCATTTGTCCATTTAGACTTGGAATAAGGTGCCTTGAAAAATTAGGAGGGACAAACAGTGCCACAACAAAGTGGTATTCGGAATATCTGTGGACCTCATTATGGCATCAGCTGAGTGAATGGATACATAGAAAGACAAAACCCTCTAGTTAAAATACTGTGCAGTATAAACAGCATAATACGCATCTCAAGATACCTCCTTTTACACTTTGAGGCTGCACCGATTTTGCTGGTTGCAATTTTCTATTGCTTTAGTCTCAGTTTCATAAAACTGTTCATAGACAAGCACTTCATATTGAAACACTTGTTATAAGCACAATCTTGTTCTCATTCTGTTCTTATCCAGAGGATAAATGCATATTTAATAACAAGCTTGATTACAGCTTTTCCCAAGTAATGATCAGATACTTTTTTTGACTTATTTCCAATGTTAGCGCTGAATGGAAAAAGAGAAGTAAGCCATTGCAAACTCTTCTTTAACCCATTTCTCATGTCTTTGTCTTTTTTTCCCATGCTAACCCATATTTGCAGGGAGTCCGACAGGATCATCACAATATTCTTTTGTCTACAAATCTCAGAAATTTAAGATCTATTTTCTGCCTTGGTTTCCGTCATATTTAATTAGTTGAGCAAATTTATACCAAACAAGTGTTGAAAAAGGAGTCTTTCAAACAGTGAAGTGCTTCCCCAAATCACATGAGAATTCAGTAGGAAACCCATTAATCCAACAAGTTACTTAATGAGTTAGTGTTCAATTCTGCAAGGGATGTCTCGTACGTGATACAAAAGCTTGAGCCGAGCACAACACAGTTCTGTGGTAATTCTTAATATTTCAGTTTTTCATGGTGCTGAAATACAGCAAGAAGTTAAAAATCACACACATTCTTTGGATTGTAATTGAAAGATTGCACCAAGTTACAAAAGCCCAAATTTTGACATAAAGCAATTAAATCTTTCTGACGAAAGCAATGATTGCTGCAAATCTGATTTTGGAGAGTGTATTAACAAACTGTGGCAAACAAGAAATTACTAAACTTCACATCCTTGGCCAGTTTCTGGTTGCATAATTGCAAGCTGAGTCCTCTGTAGTTTCAGAGGAGATGGTATCTCTTCCTCCTGCTTCCTGTTTATTTGCACATTTTCACTATGAACTACATTTCATTGATACCTGGTCACAATATCGTATCATAGGACCTGTTTAAGGATGAAAGTAAATGAGTACTATCTCTCTTTTTTTTCACTCAGAGTAGCTAGAGAAACATTCTCAGTGTTCTCTGCGGTACAAGACATAGAGTTGAGCCCTTATAATCTTCCTGAATGTGGCAGAAACTCTTTTGCTATAGGATTTCCTGCCATGTAATTGAAATGTTTGCCTCAGACGAGGAATTTACTTCCACCAGGCACCAATCTATCCTTACATGCCAGACTGGCAGCTTCTTTTGTTGTTTTGAAGAGGCTGGAAATTCTTTCAGGAATTCTTTCAGACCTGTGGGGCTAAGCCTACTATTTAGTTACTTTGAATTGTATCTTTGTGGGATACTGAAGGTTGAACAAGGCCATTTCAAGAGCTCAATTCTCATTCTTCTTTTCTTCATTATTTCTTACATGCTGCCAAGTCATAATTGTGACCCTCTTGCAGTAGGTGTTCCTTAAACATTTGCACAGTCCCTCTTCCCAAGAATTTGCAATTTAGCACAAAGACGCAGTCCAGGCAAGATTAAAGGAAAAAGATTCAAAAGTAAATCACTTGGATGTGGTTGGTATGCATTATGTCAGGCAGCACCAACTATTTATTGAGATGCTTTCAGTTCCTCCTCTGAACATCTTCCTAACTCCCTGTTAATAGTTAAAATCACCATATTCTCATGCATATGCAGGTTTTTTTCTTTCCTGTTCTCACACAAAATCCATTGACAGATTTTTGTGGGTACCACAGCCATCATACTGAGTTAAATAATATGGATAAAACAAACAAAAATACAACCTTTTGTAAAGGGACCTCCATCTGATGTCCTGTCAGGAGACTCTCTCCCTCCCTTCAGCATGAATTATCAGGGCAATCATGGCTGACTTCACTGGGATAAAACCACCAAACGTTTCTTGCTGGCATATTACAAAAGACTTATTCTGTCCAAGTCTTGTGTTCTTCTTTGGCATCTCCAGTGGAACATGGCAGATTCCCAGCTGGCCAAGTTAGATACTTGCCATGACGCAGAAGCAAGTGACAGAAGTGATTTTTCAGCCTTTCCCAAAAGATGTGCTATGGGATGGACGATGGAGAGCAAAAAGAGAACAGTGGGGTATGGAAAAAGCAAACTTTTAAAGTCTTGGAGAAGGCTCAGGGGAGACCTTATTGCAGCCTTTCCTTATATAAAGGGAGCTTATAAGAAAGATGGAGAGACATTTTACCAGGGTCTGTAGTGACAGGCAAAGGGGCAAGAGTTTTAAACTGGAAGACAGAGGTTTAGATTGGTCATAAGGAAGAAATTCACTATGATGAGAATGGAGAGACACTGGAACAGGTTGCCCAGAGAAGTATTCAAGGTCAAGTTGGATGGAGGTTTGAGCATCCTGAGCTAGAGGAAGGTGTCCCTTACCATGGCAGAGGGATTGGACTAGGTCGTCTTTAAAGGTCCTTTCCAACCAACACCATTCTGTGATTCTATGACTCAATGTCTACGTATCCATTCATATATGTTATAATAGAATAGAGAATAATAGAAGCATTAAGGTTGGAAAATACCTCTAAGATCATCTAGTCCAACTGTCAGCCCAACACTACCATGCCTATTAAACCATATCAGAAAGCACCACATCTACATGCTTTTTGAACACCTTCGGGGAAAGAGACTCCACCGTTGCCCTGGGCAGCCTCTTCCAATGCTTTACCACTCTTTCAGTAAAGAATTTTTTTCTAATATCCAATCTAAGCCTCTCTTGGCTCAACTTAAGGCAATTTCCTCTCATCCTATTGCTTGTTACTTGGGAGAAGAGACCAGTATCCTCCTCAATACAACCTTCTTTCAGGTAGTTGTAGAGAGTAATAAGGTCTCTCCTCAGCTCCCTCTTCTCCAGGTTTAGCAATCCCAGTTCCCTCAGTTGCTCCTTATAAGACTTGATCTGCAGACTCTTCACCAGCACAGTTCCCCTCCTCTGGACACACTCCAGCAGCTCACTTTCTTTCTAGTACTGAGGAGCCCCAAACTGAACACAGTATTCAAGGTCTGGCCTCACCAGCACCAAGTACAAGGACATGATCACTTCCCTACTCTCTCTGGCCACACTATTTTTTATACAAGCCAGGATGCTGTTGGCCTTTTTGGCCACCTGGGCACACTGCTGGCTCACGTTCCACTGGCTGTCAACCAGCACCACTGGGCACCTTTCCAGCCACACTTCCCCAAGCCTGTAGGATTGCATGGGTTTGTTGTGACTGAAGTGCAGGACCCAGTGCTTGGCCTAGCTGAATCTCATACAATTGGCCTTGGCCCATTGTTCCACTCTGTCCCAGTCTCTCTGTAGAACGTTTCTACTCTTCAGCAGATTGATATTCCACTCAATTTGGTGTTATCTGCAAACTCATTGAGGGAGCTCTCAATCCCCTCATCGAGATAATTGATAAGAATATGTTCAAGATGAACATATACGTGTTTGTCTTGAAGCTCATTGACCATTTGTAATGTCAGCATGTGGTGGCCATCCAGCCTAAAACGGATGCCCAGTCCTCATGTATGAGTTCATTTTGTTACAGATTTCTTCCTGCGTTTGATCTCATAGGCGGCTGCAGACCTCAAGCATAGGAAACAGTCCCTTGGTTCTTGTTTGTAATTTTTATCTCTCTGCTTCCTTCCTTTCTGTCCCATAGCTTGGAAGAAGCAATGGATACGTTCCCCAGTGGATAAGAGCACTAGCCTTTTTTTTTTATACCTGAAACACGGGGCAGCTTTCACCTTTCCCGACTTTGAGCTACTCAAGGTTGATCTCAAACATCTCTGTCGGCATTGCCTCACTGCAGACACTGCAGTGCGGTCCGCTTGCAGTCATGGGAGCTTTGCAAAGTATATTTGATAAGATGCTAGATGTGGGGAGGAAACAATTTGTTTCCTCAGATTTGAGAAATAAGACATATATTGTTTCCTTTTCTTGTATTTTTAGGAAAGGATGAGTGCTAATATTTTTCTTTATCACCTCACGAGCATTAAGTGATTCTCCAGAAATGTGCTAGAGAATAAATTAAAAATTAACCATAACTGGGGCAATAAATATTATAATAAGTTATTTAATCAAGCCACGGTTGTTCTGATCAATAGATGACAGAGTAGATAAGCAGAGAGATGGACAAGTAATACTTTAGTAGTGACACATTCACAAATATTCCTAGAAATATCGGAATGAAAAGCATGTAATAAGTGTTCTGTTAAAAATGCAAAAAGTTCTGCTCATTTCTTGACACCATATGTCTGTTTCTTGTATTAAAGGATTCAGAAACATTGTTTATGGATATTGCATGACCATGAATGCCAAAAATAATAATCCTATTAAGTTTAGTCCAAATAGCATGTAATGAGATTCAAAATGATATGTTAAATACACATTCTAATAATGAAACTCAAATTGCTTTACAAATAGCATCGGGAGAACATTAGCCTATTTTGATTCTGATAATTACTTGCATCCTGTGTTCCAAATCTATTCAATATGCTTTTCGTAAGAACAAATATTTGCTCTACTAATTGTTCTGCAATTCTCCTGGTTATTTTTAAAAGGCTAAAGTGCTACACAAGACCAGCAGTTGTCTGTTAAAATAAGATCTGGTTGTTTTTTTTACTTTAATCATCTTACAGTATTTGAAGAAATTAGGTTCTCTAATACCTCTGTCTTTTGTCCAGATTGCAGTTGTCTGTGTTTTGTATACTATCTTTAAACCACTTTTCAAGGGAATCCTTGCCAGACTAAACATAATCTTTCCTCGTAGAACATTCCATCCAAACCGCACACAACCACCATAGCCCTTTCTGGATTGTCCGAAGATGTGGATTCTTGATTTTTAGGCTAGGTACTATTCCTAGTTTGTATATTAATTCTTATCCAACTATTAAGATATTATCATCATATCATATTATCAGTTAACAAGGAGTTATCAAGACATTTTTCACTGCAGAAAAATGTAAATTATCTATAAAGAGACCATATGTTCTAAATGTTTTAAAATATTGTTTTTAAATAGAGACAGAACAACCATGAACGGGAAAGGAACTCAGCTTTGGTTTACTTCTGGCTTCACACTGAAACAGCCAGGGGTCTCAGTGGGTATTAGAAATGGACCAGAATTGTATAAATGCTACTTTATCCACCCCTTGAAATATTTATTCAGGTTTCTCTCCTTAAGTTCTCTACAGATGTGAAGTCGATTAGTCTTCAGTGTTAGTGCTACAATCTCAAAGACCCAGTGTGTGGCCTCCAACACCTGGAAAGATGACCAATATGCAAGATGCACAGGGGACTTTTCAGATCTGAAGCCAGCAGTCTGAAAAATAAAGTACTTGGGGAAAGTGTGTCTTCCTTTCATTGACAGTGAGATCAGGTTCAAGGAGAAGCTAAGCACGTGATTTAGATAACAAGAGAAAAATCAGGCAGACAGAACCTGTTTTTCCTTGTTTTTCACGAGACTATACTTGTATTTTGTTCTTTTAAAGAGTATGTTCATTTCATTTTGTACCATCCAAACTGAGCTTTTCTGAAGACCACCGTAAGCTTATAATTTTTTAATACCTTCAGCTCTTTCTAATTTCCCTGCATTCCACTTAAAGGGAGGAGAAACTTTTAGATAGCAAAAATGCCTATAGCAATATCCTGGCTTTAAAAATATCGTATGTTTGAATAGTTATTCCTTTTTTTTCTTAGTTGAGTTGCATGTAATTCTTTTCACATATATGGAATAGTCCTGGGTATCAAGTACAGCTGGGATTTCTGAATACAAATACAACCTGACTGCATACCAGTGAAACAAAACTCAGTTGCTTGGAGAGTCTATTGACGAATTCCTTAAGTCTCATTAATCACGTATGTGGTGACACTGGAGGGGGCTCTTTACTTTTTTATTTCTCATTTGTCTCTGATATTCCCTATTTATTACAAAATCCCTTCCTTTGCTGGATTTATAATGTGGCTTTTTTCCAATACAGTTGTATCCTTTCACTCCCAAGTGGAGCCACCCATGTGCGAGACCTGGGAACCTGGAGCTTTTTGATGAATATCCTTATTCACCACAGAGCAAAGAGACCATGACAGACCTCAGAGATGCTTGACAGTGTGGCCCACCAGGGAGATGACAATTACAGATGGAGTTTGCTGATGCTGCTCCCACAATCTGATTCTAGTTCCCCTGTGGCAGAACGTGTCCGCCTCTCCACTCTTCTTCTCCAAGAAATTAATTTCTCTTTAGAAATATGCATGTCTAATTCTCTTTAAAAATATGTATGCCTAAGTAGGAAATTTATTAATTACTCCTCTTTGGAGCACAGGTTCTGTCTTCTCGTGTTAAAAATTGTGAAAAAGATCAATGATGCTGAGATCAAAATTTACAAAGTTAGGTACTAATATGTGTTTGAGGGTCAGGACCATGATTGCCTCATGATGTTCAGCTACCAATTCTTTGAACTCATCTTTCCCACTCCATATTTTCTCGAGCCTGCTAGAACATGAACAGACCGACAATTTAAGGCTGTATCTTTATCCTTAAAAGGCTCTCCTCTGGATTCCTTTCTTGCTTCCATGCAGCAGTATATCATGGCCACATACTTTGAAGTGCAGTCACTCCAGGCAGCTCTTCACTTAAGGGTGACCTGCTAGGTACATGGAATGGGTTTGCAGAGTGATTTCACCTTGTCTTCACAGTGTGGCAATGAACAGTACTCCAGAGGTCTGCAGCATAAGCTATTGATGTCGCTTAGTTAGCACACTGAAACTCCATTTCACTTGAAATGCAGGAGACAAATTTTGAAGCACACATGAAAAATATCTTAATTATTTTACGGATGTCCGTATTTCATTTGTCCAGAGAGCTGAGAGCTGATCTTGCAAACATCATTATCTGTTAAGATATCTGTTAAGAACCTAATATCTGTTAATATCTGTTAAGAACCTAGGGTTCTTTTGCAAAGCTCACAGCAAGTGTTCTTTGATTGACAGAATGTGACCTTTCAGAAGAAAAACAGTGAGGGTGTAGGTACCGAGTCAAAGTTGCAGACATGCAAGAAGTTACCCTATTTTGGAGAAAGCAGGGACTAAAAGGAGTTTTTAGTTCTCCTTTAAAACACATACAGCATTTATATGTCTAAGTATTATTCTCTTCATTTGATGTAGCTAATTACCTTTTCAGTTTCTTGGTAGGAATTGAACTTAAAAGAGAGCACTACTGCCATGATTCCTATTAATTGTCATGTTAAGAAACTTGACACTAAGAGCTACCAAAGGTGTTAACAAAAAATTACTTCCAGAACATAAATGTGTGTTGCCAGCAGAATTTAACCTCAGGCTGTAATAGTAGCACTGAGACACAAGGAGGTTGAAGTGGATGGAGTTCCGCCAGATTTCCTTGTGCAGAACATGCAGGTGTTTCCCTAAATAGGAAGAGATGATAATAGATATGATGGCAATTCCTTCCCTCCAAAAGATAGCATGGACAAGTAGACTTTTGGCATGAGTTTTGACCAGGAAATAATTTGTGATGTCCCCAATATTATTTAAATATATTTTTACAGAAAGCATAATGAAATTTATGTTAAAATATATTGTGTGTTAAAACCCCTGTATTTGATAAATGAAAAATATTGGTGACTATTCCCATAATGCTTTTTGAATTAAAAACATGGGAAGGAATCAAGAAAATGGAAAAGAGAAATAACTTAAAAATGAAAACATTTGAAATAGAGAAAGTTCCAATCTTTTAAAATCATCTCTACTTGGTAATTTCAAGATTTTGCTATAACTTAATTCTGCCTGCAGCCTGGGAGAGGAGATTATTTTCCACTGCCTCCGGTGCAAGGATCAGTCCAAACAAGTAGAGTCCCACCATCTTACAGCAGTTTCATCAGCGGCTGGAGTCACACTTTGGTAAAGAGTGCAGAACTGCAGCGTGTAGGGTGGCTTCTCCTCTCATTTGTAGTGGTCTAAATCAGTTAAAGTCAATGGAGATCTGAATGTGAAATGGAAGTAAGAGAGAAAAAGAAGGGCCTTTTGTTCATGAAAGCTGCCAAGTGTTATGAGGACTTATTTCAGCAAGGGCCACTTCCATTGCTGTTATTCATTTTTATACTATGGGAACTGCTAATGGAGATCTCTAGGTCAGAAAGCAGCTAGGCTCTGTTCATCCCTCGGCATTACGTGTGTTGGGTGTGGACTGGATTGTGAAGCTGTATGGATACACAGATTTACCTCTACGGGAACAGGGCTGTCAAGTGCCTGGCCAATCTCTTTAGTGCTGGGCTGACTCAGGCTTTGAGGGAATGGACAGATGTCTGCTGTGATAACCATAATCCTTCCCTCTCTTTGGCCAAAGAAGATTTTGAGTTGTTCTTAAGGTTTCAGTGTTGCCCAGGAATACACAGAAAAAAGCATAGTTGGGTAAAGGACAGGAAATTTTAGGTAAGAAGTGGAACTGAATACTAGTAGGTGGGGATTGTGCTGTTCCTGCATAAAACCCCATAGGGTGGGTATATACACATATGTATATAACTTTAGGTTATGTATTTAATCTTTTGGCCAAGATTTACCCACCAGTATCCAAGATACGGGTTAACATCTGAGAATTCTCATTCTATCACACACGTAAGGCACAGAGAAGACTGAGCCGAAACATCTGGCAATTCAGTCCCAAGATAGGATTAAAAGAGTAGGAGTAACTTCTTTGGAGTGAGAAAGATGGCACTGGGAGTGCAGGCGGCCACACTGAACCACCTGTCCTGTCCTGCTGGCTGGTCCCTACTGTTGGCCTCTGCACTTGGCTGTTTTTTCTTACCTCACAAGTACCTCCTCAAATGTGCCACAACTTAACCCTCATAAACCTGCATGGTTCCCTCTCACATCCTCATCTTTTCCTCTCCCCTGAATGCCTCCACAGCTGCCTTTCTGCCGTTTCGTACAGCTGTAATCCAGCTCAGACTCTCCTTAGATCTCACTGAATGGGAGGTGAGTAAGTAGCTGTCTTGGAAAAGGAGGGAAATTTCTTCAGTTTGCATGATTCTTTAATCCCTTCCTTTTTTTCACAAAATGAAATCACTCAGTAACTCAACAGTTGATGTGTTGAAATTAACTCAAAGTCTAAGTCCTATGAGTAAGTCACAAATCAAGTTGGATTATTTTTTTTCCTTTTCTTTCATTATTTCTTTTTTCCTCTTTTCTGTTTAATGGTGAGTCCAAGCAGGGAAGAATTGCCAATGTGCTTATGAAAAATTGACAGACAATCCATCTGTAGAAAAAACCAAACAAACCAATAAGTAAGTCTCCAATCCAGGAGAAGTATATCAGCTTTCACCTGGCATCAAAATGGCTTAGCCTAGTCCGATAGAAAAGCAAGAGAGTCTTGCTGCCTAGAAACAAACACACAGAATTTCAGGGGAGATCAAATATGAGATTGAAGATATATGTTGGGTTAGTCTTCCTCACTTTTCGGCACCTGGGAAGCTGGGAATATATTTCTGGCCCCACCATTGACCTGGTCTATAGGTGAGATTGGCACATCTCAGGGGTTCTCTGAAATTTGACCCCTGCAGCTGAAACATTCTGCAGCCCAGTAATTGCCGTAGGGTTTACAAGGAGAGATTATTTTTTATTAGTGTCAGAGATACAGTTGAAAAAAAGTCAAGCTTTTGAGATCCGTGAACCTCCTGGACTTTGTTATTGGTCCTTCTTTAGAGTAGCGTGCTTAAGATCACACACTGTTCATCTTAGCTTACATGATAAAAGCTGATCCACACACCCACAGAGGAGCACAGAGCCAATGGTGAGAGAGAAGCCCACACAACACCCTGCACCGGCTCCTTGCAGACCCATCCCAGGAGCCACCAGCCCATCGCAGGCCATCTCTACAAGCTTAGAGCAGCCCAGAAGCATAAAAGCAGGTGGGAACTCAACTTAAGGACTTAGAGGAAGGGATTCCCTGTTCAGGTCCCTCCCTGGACTGTCTCAGGAGACTCTCAGCCCCAGTGGCCAGGTGTGACAGCCAACATGATGAATCAGTGCTGAAGCACCTTTTACATTGACGGAGGTGCAGGACATATTATGGGATTTCAGGATTGCATTGAATTTACAATGCGATGTTTTGGTGGAAAAACAAAGCTGGGGAAAGAGAGGGATTTAGGTGATCTGGGGAGCAACAAATATGGGCAAACAGAAGGATAAAGTGTTAGAAGAGGCTGGTGGCATGTAAAGAGTTTGTTAGTCAGTACAATCATCTCGCCATTCCTGGAACCTGTTCAGTGCATTCTGTCCTGCCTTCTCATTAAAGTCCATTTCTAAATCTTTCCCTGGGGAGGAAAAGGCAGACTCCCCATTTGGTGTGCATGTGTGTAAGCAGGGCTCTGAATTCCAGCACCTGGAGCCAAACTGTTGGTCAGAAGGTCTCTGAGTCCATAGTGCCAGCAACTTCAGCGAGTGCAGGTTTGCAACTGCAGATTAAACTGGATTAGCTATCGAGGAGGCGAAATGGCAAGAGATCTGGGATGGTGTGGGCCTCTGAGAGTGAGATCATGGGTGAGTTGGCTACTGGAGGGGCCAGAGAAATCCTGGCCAGCTGCTGGAGAGCTTTACATACATGTGTGTGTGTTTGTGCTTATGTATGTGTTTGTGAGATGGTCTGTACCAGCAGCTGGGGTGAGGCTGTTCCCTCAGGGGCTTCTCCACCCAGGTGCCAGCAACTGAGGAGACCGGGATCACAACCAGCGACTGGGCTGACTGCGTTTCTCATGGAGGGATGTGCGTTACGAATCTGTATATACACATTATGTATTTTCTACCACCAGACCTTCATCCTGACCAGCCAGAAGGAGAACTGTTTGCCTCTGTGTGTGTTTTGAGTGTGACTGCGTGGGTTCGCGTACATGTGCCCACTGGGAATACGTGCTCAGCCCTACCAGTGGTAGGATCTAAGGGGCTTTCAGATTCATTGCTCCCTTACAGTGTTCATGACAACAGAGCTGACTAAATTCAGCTGCTGAGAGGTCCAGTAAAACAAGTATTTAGTGCTTCACACTGACAACCACTAGAGCTCGAGGAGGCAAAGCCACCGGCTGACTTGTGAGAGCAGAGTAAAACAGGTAAGACTGGGAGATGAGCCACCCAAGTAAGAGTGGATATTGCCCCGACCAAAGTTAGACTTCACTGGGTTCACCCACTCAGCTGTGGGCAGCCCAACAGACACCTGCGTTCACTCAAGTTGACTTATTCTTTTCTGAAAAAAGCCGGATGCGGTTCAAAACCCACTGCAATCACTCAGAAGGCTCCCAAATATTTGCATAAGATAATGAATACAGACATAGCACACTTTGGGAAATGGCATTATTGCTTGAACGTATCCTGGACTGAACCAGCTTGGAAAAAAACCAGCCTCACAGCAGTGATGTTCGAATGGGATCTTCCTCTGCACATCCCCAGCTATGCCCCCATCGACGCCGTATACGTAATGTAAAAGACAATTGGACTCAGTGTTGAAAGCTTAGAAATATTGCGAGAAACATTTTTCTTGGAACAGCATATGGATATACTGAGGGATAAGAGGGAACGTGTGCCAGTGTGGGGTGGCTAAGGGGGCTACAACCACATTTAGATTAAGGCCAGATTTAGGCTCAGCCTAGGAACTTGGATGGGTAATTGTTTCCTGTTTTCCAGAGCTAAAAGCTGAAAAGGAGGATAACTGATTGGAAAGAAGGAAAGAAGCAAGTTTTTAATGATAACGGATGTGGATATGAACGAACGAAGCAGGTTAAAAATGGTGGGGTTTTATTAAGAAAAAAAATACACTGAATAATTTCTAATGTTTGCTGTAAATACAATCACAGTTCAACAGCATTTTGAAAGGTTGTACTGCAGGATTTGCAGAGCAAAGGCAGGCCTGGAGCTCTTGTCTAAGATCAGGTTTTGTTCCATCTGCAACGGGACAGTAAATATTCATCTGTGGCAAAGTCAAGGCATAAACTCTGCTGTTTCTTCCATTTAATCTCTCTGCATCACCTGACATCTGTGCATTTCACTGAAAAACTGCTTTAGGAATATGTTAATGAAGAGATTTAAAGATCTTGCTTATAAAACCAGCACATTTCTTCTTTATATATGGTCTGAGAAAGAGTCACTAGTAAATAGAGCTGTAAATTCTTCTAACTGATTTTGAATTCAAATTTTAGTTTTATTAATACAACATTTTTTCTGGTTTTCCTCTGCAAAATATAAAAAAAATATAAAAGTGCTACAAAAAGTAAGATGATTTTTCCTTGTTAAAAAAAATCTGTTGTTTTTTCAGATGTTCAGTTTACCTTCCTAAAAAGAAAATTGATCATGAATAATACCATCCAAATTTTCTTGGTTTCCATTTTTCAATGTAATTTTTAAATGCAAAATGTTTCTCATGCAAAAAATGTTGGTCAACTATAATAATGCAAGTTTTGAAAAGCACCTTTTTTAAGAAAAGCCATACCACTGGAGGTGATAAAACAGTCCCTGATATTCCAGGCTGCTCTTTCTTTGCAGGGAGTGGTATAAGAAAGCAGACTATTAAAATTCAGCTGATATTCTCAACCAACTCCAGTGTTTAATCCCCAATGGCTGTAAGAAAAGGAGAGCTTTGTTACTGCTAAGAGACATTTAGCTTGAATTGTATCAAGCTAGGTAACTTCAGGAATTAAAAAATAAATCTCTCAGGCTCTGCTGAAATGTTCTTTTTCCTCCAATTTCCTCCACAAAAGAAAGGGCAAAATAGAGTGGAGTGGAGAATTGTATCCATGCACGAGTTCAGTGAAAAGGTACTTTTTAGCTATAAGAACCAGCTTGTTGCCAATTTCCGTCAAAATAATTCCCCAGGTTAAATCCTGGTCCTATTGAAGCCATTGTCCAAATGCTCATTGGCTGTAAGGGGAGATCAGGATTTGTCCCGTTCAATTCATTAGTGATGGTATGAACCCCAAGTAGTATTACGCTTCCTTTAAAGAAAGAGAAGCTCCTACTTACTGTTTATATACTAACGTTATTTCTCACAGGTTTATTGTGTTACTCTCCTTAATTTGGTGCCGTGCTGGGTCCCTGTGGGATGCCACTCAAACATTATGTCAATGATCTCAAAATTGAACTCCAGTGCTTTATTTTACAAATGGCTTCTAGCAGATGTGTGGCACACTTTATTAACTTAAGTACCCATTAGTTGAAAATTTCATTAGTTTGGGGGAAAGGGATCAGTTTTGTCAATAGATCTGGTATGGGTGGACCCTTTGTGTCAACCTGACCCATATCAAAATGGATTATTGTTGTAAGTGAGACAAGTGACCTAATGTTCTGCCTATTATGCACACATGATCTATAACCTTTTAAAATACTAGTGTGGGAAAGGAGCACACTTCACTGCATCCCCAAACCACGGATTCTTAACAGGTGGCAGTCCCTCTCTTAGCAACGTTTGCCATGGGCTGTCTGCACCAGCGTATGAATTATCAGGGGGTACAGTTTCCAACCAGGTAACCAGGGGAAAACCAGGATGGAGAATGAAACCAGAATAATGAACGGCCCTGCAGACGTTTTAATGAGTGCAGGAGGCAGCTGGTGGTGCTAAGTCTGTTAGTGCCATCGTCTGACTGACCGGCACATTTCGACCAAGGTGTTTTGCGTGCTGCCTGGAACTTTTGGGCTAATAAAGCCACAGAGGTAAGGCTGGATGTGGTTACAGCAGTAACATATGGTGCATTTTACTCCACAGCTTTAATGTTTTGATGCTGTTCACTCCTTGAATGATGGCAGCGGTAGTTTCCAATGCATTCACTTAACCTTGTTTTGGAAACCATGTTAGGGCCAACTCAAAAGCCCCCATGTGAAAATATTTGCTGGGACCACTCATTGAAAGCTGCACTACATAACCCTTTGGCTATTTTGTGCAACAGCTAGCACACCTGCCCTAAACTCCTTGACCTTTTGAAGAGGGAAAAGTAAATCTGTCTGGCAGTGATGAATCTGTAAGTGAAGGAAGCAAATTTTGCACAGCAAAACCCAGCCCTTATTATTATTACTTCATGTTTCTCTTCACTGTAACACTGGGATATAAGCAATAATATTACAGTAGCATAGCAACTTGTTTCTGGAGAACAACCTTCAACCATGATGCGTCCTGCAGCCGAGTGAGAGCTCTGCCAATGCACAGGCAAAATTCCCCTGTTTGTTGTCTGCTGCATAAGTGGACACGAGCACATCAAAGAAATCTCAAATAGTCACATCAGTGGAAAATGCTGTTGAAAGAACCAGAGGGATAAGAACCACCCACTAGACATGGCAGAAATGATTCCATACTGCACAACCCTTGTGCCTAAACATTTTGTTCTGGTGAGTGGGTGACTCCTCTGGAAGTACTTGAAGATAATCTGTTTCCATTCCTCCATTGTCATGCAGTGACCAACATGGGCATGTGTGCAGTATAGCTGACCTGAGTTTGTGCCCTTAACCCAACCTAAAGGAGGTGTATCGTCCTTCATGCATATGAATATAAAGCACATGCACTTTCCTGCTGTATAAATTTCTGGCAATGTCTGGGAAATCCCTGAGAGCAGGATGCTGTTGCAGGGAAAATCATACAGCTCACCTCTTCTGAGCTCTGCAAGCCATGGGGTGGAAAGCGTGATTAGACTGGATGAACTGCTCTGTCTGGAGCTGCCATCCTCAGGGGGACTTCTCAGCACTTTCCCTGCCGTATATTGTACATCAGCACGTTGGTGATGTTATATGAGGTGTGAGATAGCCAGGAAGATACCAGCTGGGATGAACAGATCCTGCCAGAGCTATTGACCTGATTCGCAGCCAATTCCTAGCAGCAGTGCCTGGGCAGCCCACAGTCAGGATGGGCCAGATGGGACTGACACAGAAGAAAGGCTCTTTTTCAATGTTGTGAGTTTGGGAGGCAAAAGGAGGAATGGTTGTGCTTAGTCTTCACCGAGAGAGATTCAGTCGTGGAGGGACCTGTTCATCTTTGGTAACAGAGGTATATTTTCCTGGAACAGGACACTTCTCTCTGCTGTTAATTAAGAGGAACGGCAAAACCCAGAATCAGGAAACTCCAAAACTGAAAAAATCCACATGGGTAAACTAGATTTCCCAGTTTACCGGAGGGTTAACTTCTTCCTTCTGCCAGCTTTGGTTGATTCTCAAAGAGGTAAGTTTGGTTTTTTGTCAGTTTCAACTGATCAGAGAGAGGTTGTCCAGTTTTCTTCAGGAGCATTGATCATTCTAAGAAGCTGAGGAACCTGGAAGGATATAGTGTGTGCCTTGTCCCTCCCCTCCCACCTGGATTTCTGGTCTTCTAAATGGTTGTGGGACACAGTTCACTTTAAGTTGCTCATGCCTGTTTCCCACCTCTAAAATTCATGTCTATTTGCCTCCTATGGAAAGAATTTTCAGGTAGACTGAAGAAAACTTTGTGAGAGGATGAAGTATGTTGATTCTTGTTATAGAGCGTCACATTATCATAAATCGTGTTGTGAAGCAAAACCATGTTAATGTTATTACTGTTAATCTTCTGTCTAGCGCTGAACAGACAAAGAACTTCTGGATATTTAATTCTGGTCATTGCTTCTGCTGACAAGCTGAGTACCTCCCTCTCTCAAGTCAGCAGGGAAACATGCACTCCAGTTGCTTCTTCAGCTTAGGTTCATTGCAGTAATTTCAGTGTATTTTGGTGGAAAGTGCTTTCTCACAGCCAGGTCTCCCACGATACCAATACAGACTGCACACTATATTCTTTCCCTGTTTCCTCCAGAGCCTAATATATCCTTTGCAGCACTTTCAGCTTGAAATGAAGTTTATGACCTACAGTCTATAGAATAATACGAATCACTGGACAATAATTTATAGGGTTGCCTCATAATTACTATTGAGTATAACGTGACCCTATTTATTGGAACATACGCAGGAGAAAGGTTATTTTTGAAATTTTTCTCTATTCGAGCCAACACTGCTCCAAATATGAATGGATTTATTGACACCACATTAAAAATAATCATTGTCAAAACAACTTGGGGAAAAAAACTTTTTAAAGGTAGAATCTTCCTGCTCCTGAAAGTTTCATGCAGGGAGGTGGGGAACATTTTTGGCTCATGGCTTTTCAGTGAAAAGTGATTTTTTTTCATGTATAAATAACTGAGATTTGCTTAGGGATCTGTAATAAGGATGAACTAACTAAATGATAACAAAGCATGTTGCATGTAAATGTTCAAAAAACCCTTGTGTTATATGTGGAAGGAAAGCAGGTTAAAGCAAAGAAGAAGCCAACAACTTAAAGTGGGAAAGTGATGTTTTGGGCTTGTTTTGCAGATTCTCAGGTTTCTGCATTTGCTATTCCTAAGTGTTTTCTACCCTTAAGTTATAACCTCCAATGCTCTTCTCCGTGGGAAAGGCAGAAGCAGCAAGGGGTAGAACAGACAGTACTCAAACCTGTGGTGTTTTTGGTAGTAAACTCAAAAATCTTTGGGCAAAACACATCTGTGTTATTTTGATTATCTGGAAAACTTTGAGGGTCTGAGGATGAATTTTCTTTTTCTGTGATCATATATAATCAGGGCCATCAAGAGCCCGCTGAGTCCTGAAAAGGCTTAATCCTCATGGTACACTTTCCCTCAGTACTTCTGCTGTTGAGTTGAGGAAAGAGGAAATTTGATAATGACAACATTATCTGTGCTGAGGACACTCCCTGGCACCAAACTCTCCCCACTTTCCAGACTGAGGCAAGGAACACGAGAAAAGTGGTGGAGGTGGAGGATGCGGAGACCCATTGTCTATGTTCACTTGGGCAAAAGCTGCAGTTGCGGAGAGTCTTTGGTATACGTGACCTTGTGTGCTTTTACAGAGCTATGGTAGGATGCTGAAATGTCTGACTGGTGCCTGATTAGGTCTGTGCCCATGCAGCCTGCTTGGGCATGTGTTTTCAGACATTTCTAAGGATGGTTTTGTGTTTAGGGTGGTTGAAGGAAAGACCTCACTTTTCCAGGAGAGGTGCTGTACAAGAAGTACCTCCAGCATATGTTTGTGGGACCTGAACCAGAGACCTTACTGAATTCTACCGAGATTTGATGACTTCAGAGCATCAAGACACTTCGTACCAGAGCAGTGACTGCAGAGCCCTGACAACCAGAGAAAATCAAAGCCTGTGAAAGAAATATAGTAAACACTGTTCTCCAGAAGCCCAGTTTTGTTGCTTTTCTGGTATTCAGGATCCGTTAACGCCATGTACATTCCAGATGTGCATTAGAGACTGATCCAGTTCTGAAAGTATGCTTGGCTTAATCAGGCATGAGTTTTTTTATTCCAAGTAGAGATGTATTCATTTGAAGTCATCAAAAAATGTATATTTATGAAGGAAAGTTGGAAGCAGCATGCCAACACACTGATTATGAGTGTGTAGAGTAAAGAGGTACTGTCAGACTGCATGTGTTTTAAATATCTAAACTCAGAGACCAAAATACATAGGGACAGCAGATGGATAAGCGACACATTTGGAAAACTATGGGTACGTGTATTCTGGTAAATTAAACAGTGTCAAGGCATGGGCACAGGCACTGCAGCTTACTCATCCACGCTGTTCAATTGTTAGAACAGTCCTTGGTGTGGGTTTGGCCCAGATCAACTGACAGTCTCCCAAACAATTACGAGGTATGGTTTGCATGTTAGTACAGGCCAGGGACCACTGCCAGTAGGCAACATGCAGGAGGCTGTCCTGTCCTAGAGGTTAAGAGAGTTTAATATTATAGATGCAATCAGACTGTTCCCGATGCCTTGATGGCCCTGACACTGTTTAGTTTACTAATATAGATGTAACCTTTAGGTTTTTATACTCATCTGTTTGGTCCTGTGACTCATATATGCCAAAAAAACAGCTGTGGTGATTTAAGATGTTTTTGCACCTGAGCTCTTTGTTACTGGCTCTTGCTGGAGGTTGCTGACCCCACTGTACAGCTGCCAAAAGTAATGTACTTCAAGTGTTTTAGACCAGTGAAGGTCAAGCCATAGTGTGAGGTCTGTGCATGTACTGAATATGGGAAAAGATCAGTTCGAGATGATTCTTCCTTCTCCGCTTATATCCACGTGTTTATAAAGCCCTAGCTAAGGCCAGAGCTCTCACTGGAGCTGTTGCTGCCTTTCTTTTAGCACAGGATGCCCTTAGTCATGAGTGACCTTTTGGATAATACTCATTTCTTAAAGCTAATATTTGGCTTCCAAGGGCTGCACTGATTTGCCTGAATCTGTGTTATTCTGATTGGTATTTCACAAGAGTTTTGCACCCTAAAATCTATACAGGAATGATATTTTCCCCAACTGCAATCATGCTTGTTTTTAGAGACAAACTAGCTTTAAATGGTGTAATGTCTTTTCAGCTGCATCAGGCAGATTTGTTGTGAATAGAGCTTCCAGCTGCCTGTAGGACTATGGTGGAGTACAGAGATGGCAGGTGGTGTGGTGCTTCCTTGTGAGGGATCTCCAGCTGCCAGTAGGACTATGATGTGGTACTCTGTGCTGGGCACTGTGCTTCTCGTATCTTACGTAGTTTTCCTTTTAGAAAGTTGCAGCACGTTTTGGCTGAGTGGCAGAGGCTGTGGTCTCCTCATTTTCATATTCAGGGCTGTGGCTATCAAAGACAGGAGAATTAGCAGCCAGAGTAGCCGTCCTCCGTCTCCATGGAGAACCCTTGCCTCATTGCCTGGTAATCTCCCAACTTCACGCTAAGTCTGTCTGTCACAGTCCTCCCTGATACCACAAAGACACTCCTTCTGGGCCATCCATGTCTCTCGCCCCACTGTGACAAGGCCATTTCATCAACAGGGACGGTGCCTGGAGATGACATGGAGCCTGGCCAGCTCTTGACTACCCAGAGTAAAGGGGGTAGCTCCCTTTGCCGATAGCTCTGGAGACCTTCCAGCTCCCTACAAGACCGTGATGGGGTACAGGTGGGGTACTTATTTGTCCTGTAGAGCTTTGACAGCTTTCCAGAGGGAGAAGACAGGACCATGCTGTGGTTTGGTTGCATCCCCGTCTGTGCGCCCAGCTGTAATGAATAAGAAAAGCAACAAATGTAGAGCAACCATCTGGCTCTGCCTTGCTTTCCCCTTCCTGCCCTTGCTCACTCAGCCAACTTGTCTGGCAGCCTGAGCAGACACAGCCCTTTTTATACCCACTGGGACTGTCTGTGTCACCAACCTGCCTGTGACATTACGACCTCCAATATTGTGCCCGTTGTGACGAGGCTGCTGCAGCACCGGGGTGGTGTCAGGGGCTGGAGGCTGCCTGCTGCGACATGGCCATGACATTGTCAGTGTTGGTGCATCGCTGTGACATGGTTATTATCTTCTAACACTCAAGCAAGAAGAAACAACAACAACAACAACAACATCATCATCATCATCATCATCATCATCATCATCATCATAATAATAAACAAAAGCTAATGCTGAGGAGGGAAGTTAAGTAGCTGTAGCAGCAATTTAGAGAGCCCCAGATCAGCATAGGGTACAAGGGAATTAAAAGCAGCAGTCCTATCTACTGCCCAATTTTAAGGACTCGTGCTGCTGCTTGTTGCTGAAATTTGTGAGTCTGAAGGTTAAATTTGGGGGAAAAAAAGTGCTTATCGAGTTGACTGAAAATAATATTCCACACATTTGGAATCAAAGAATTGCCAGCTTCTAAACCCTGAATCCGCTAGTTAGTGATGGCACTGAGGATGTTTCGGCGTCAACCAAAAGGGTCACAACCTTCTCTCTCTGACATGAATCAAGGATTTTGCCAGGAACTGTTTTGTGGACACAGGAACACAGTTAGCTTCCATCTCCTTCATTCACTGCAAAACTGTTGCATCCTCTTTAACTCACAGAACCAAAGGCAATAAGCACAATGGAAGCACAGGAACTTCCCTCTGAACAGGAGGGAGCAATTTTTTTACAGTGGGGGTGACTGAGTCCTGACACAGGTTGCCCAGGAAGTTGTGGAGTTTCCTTCCTTGGAGGTATTCAAAAGCCGTTTGGACACGGTGCTGGGCAACTGGCTCTTGGTGTCCCTGCTTGAGCAGAGGCATCGGACAAGATGACCTCCAGAGATCCCTTTCAACCTCAGCCTTTCTGTGATTCTGATTCCGTGAACGTATTTCACAAACAGGGGCATGGGCTGACAGTCGCTCACTGTGCCTTTTGGCAGCCAGATCAGTAGCTTAAACAAAGGGAAGAAACATATGGAGAAATCCTCCATGGCTTTCTACCAGACGCTTCTAGGGTACTCTCTGAAGGGACATGAAAAGGGTATAAACAGCTTTGAATACATGAGACTGAAGCAATCACAGCCCTCTGAAAAAAGCTTCCCGAGCTCTGCTGTGCATGTTGCAGTTGATGTACATATTGTAGTGCTACAGAAGCTCCTAGAAAGATAAGTACCTATGCACAAATGGCCTTTTTTTGTGTGCTTTTATCCCACTATCTCAAACAAATGATGCTTCACAATCTGATATTAGAAGACAAGCTCAGAGAGAAGATTAATTTGGCATAGGCTGTTTGTCTTGCTCAGTCTCCCTGCTTAGTTACAGTGTCTCTTTGGTTGGAGAAACACAGAGCAGTAAATGTAATTTAAAAGGGATTCTCAGCATTTCTGAAATCCTTAGCATCGTAGTACACGCCATTCTTGTCCTCCAAAATATGGGGGGAAAATGTGGGCATCTCACACAGTGGGAAAGGACAGCTGCTGGTTAATGGTTCTTCTAATCATAAGTGTGTTGTAATAACAAATTCTACTAGTTCTTATTTTAAGCCAAGTTTATGTATTTATTTTAAGAACAAAGGGCCAATTACATAAAGTGTCAGTGTTGCTCTGGACAAAAAAATTGCAGACACTCCCCCCATCCCTTTCCCAAAAGGAAAAAAGAACCCTTATTTGGTTGACTGCAAGAGCAACATTCTTAGGTTAATCTCAAAAAGGCATCTAATGAGTAAGAGGAATGCATTATGTCAAATCAAAAGGTCACATTTATTGGCTTATCATTTTCCAAAAACAGTTTCTACATGTGTTGAATGTAAACAAGAGCAGCAAAGCAGGGAGTCTATGGCCACCATGAATCATCTAGGACAATTTTCTATGTCTTCCAATGTGAGTGGGAAATGTGAACTTCCTCCACTTACATACACTAAATGTTTTTGGGAGCACAAGAAGGCTGAAGCCAGGTTTAAAGCACATTTGTGTTGTGTGGTTGATTGTGAGCTCCTCTGGAATATTTCCTATGTCTGGGGGCTTCATAACTGAGCTTTCCTTCGCGCAATCTCTGCCTCTAAATAGGTGTGAACTCACACCCCTCACTTTTTTGGGGTACTTACAGAATTTCAGCCTTACCAAGAAACCGAGTAATTCAGGGTATAAGGTACATCTGGCGATCTGATCCAACACCCTACACAAAGTAGGGCTAAATTTGATCTTTGAAGTCAGATGAAGTCGCTTTGGACTGTGCCTGTCTGAGGTCTGAACTTCTCCAATGAAAGAGACTCCACAACCTCTTTGGGATCTGTTGTGCTGACATTTGAATACACACAGGGTGACTTTTTTTCTTTCATATGACTTTATGACTTTTTTTCTTTTCACCCTGAGAAGAGCTCGACTCTGTCTTCTCTATCACCATGTTACAGGTTCTGGAAGACAGCAATAACGTCTCCCCTTAGCCTTTACCTCTTAAGGATCCACAAAGCTATCTATCTCCCCCTTGGTATTGCGCTGTGTGCTTCAGCCCCATGACTAGATAGGTCGCCGCTGCTGAACTCACTCTGATATGTCCATGGATCCCCAAACCAGACACAGTAATCCAGATGTGGACTTACAAATGCCACAAAGAGGAGACTCATCACTTCGCTGATCTGCTAGGTATTACTGCCCAGGATGCAGCTGATCTTCTTGGGCAAAAGACCACTCTGCTGACTCCTGTTCAAATTCTTGTCCACAAGGAGTATATAAATATGTAGTCATAATATGTAGATGTACATACTATATGTTACATATTATGTATTGTATCTGTATATATCCTAAACTTTATCCTCACTAAGGGGAAAAAAGTGTGCTTAAAAAAGTTGTATTGCAACCTTATTCACAGCGGAACAGATGGGCTATCTGCTAACTAAATTATGGGGGATATCAGTAATCACTATGGGAGTACTTGACTCCAGAAACAGAGGCTGGCTGCACACCAGATACAGAGCAGAAGTGGAAACAGGGTGAAGAGGCAGCTGAGCTTAGCATCAGACTTTCCAGTATGTGCTGACTTTTCAGTATCAATCTTTGCAGGGTATGCTTTTCTACTTTAAACACTTTTTTTGTTGCAATTATTTGTTTTTGAATGGGGAAAAAAAGTAATGTAATTTTATTAAATAAATCATCTTCTCCCTGTAATATTGACTAGTTTGCATGCCTTGCTAAACATTAAACCAGATGAAATGGGGCTTGGTTACATACGGTTAAGTGGCATGCTTTTTGTGAACAGTAAATGAGATAACTATTTGTTATTTTTAAACAAATGTTCACCCATAAAAAGAAACATCTCTATTAGACAGAGAAGTGACTTCACAAAGGTGCATTATGTGGCAGCCAAAAACTGAAACGGGTGGCAGATTATTTCCAAAGTTAAAAGTTTATGGCGAAACCACAATATAAATTAACTGCTAGCAGCCGTTGAGTCCATTCCTCGGATCATTTATCTGTATGAGAGTGTTATATGTTTGATGCTTGGTATGTGTGATGGTTTTGGGGTGGACTAGAGTGTTTCTGAGTGATTTAGCACATGAAATCAACTCCAAGTTTCTATAACAACAAACGTAATGATGGGAGAGAGAAGTCAATGCATGTATCTTGATTTCTTGTTGTCCTTACAGTATGTCTATCTACTTCACAGTCTTTAGAACCATTAGAGTTACTAGATGATCTCCAGGTCATGAATTAGTTTTATTCTGAGAACTCCATTGTAAAGCAGAGAAGTAGAATTCCCATTTCACTGCTAGGAAACAAATATATGAGAAAATGAGGTGATCAAATCATGCAGTGGATCCAAAACTGGCCTGGGTATTGAACGTTTATCCGTATTGTGAACTATAAAAACTAGAACCTGTCTCTATCGTGGACAATAGGAAGTAAGAGTAATCAGACATGAGAAGATGTGACATTAATCAGACATTAAGAAGATGTGTAGAAAGCAGAAAGATGGTGATATTCAGTGGAAACCTTAAGAGGGAAGACACAGACGTTCCGGTGACACATGCATAGGCAAGGCCACAAAGAAGTCTCCAGGTCATTACTGCACTAGCAAAATATCAATAGACTTTTAGAAAATAAATGTGTGTTCCTAAGAGGACTAGAAAATTTCATGTCAAATCTTTTGGAGGAGGAACAGGCCGTTGTTGAATAAGAGAACCATATCACTTCATAAATTTGTATATCAAATTCATCAACCCATTTCAGCTAAAAGGGTAACAAAATGAAGTCAAACTGCCTTACTTTAACATTTAAAAATGCAACTTTCTGGTTCTGTACTTAAACAAAAATTGAAGCTTTGGATGATGAACTTGGTGGAACACTGTTTGTGAAGCTGCTGAATTAATGGGACCTGAGTGGGAATAGCTACGTCAGCTAACTGCTGACAGGCATGTTGGGAAGACTTGGCTGGCTCAATGTGCTGAAATGAAGGGGATGACCTAAGGATTAGCTTTAGACTTTTAACTTGACAGCAATGTACATTGTACGTGTGCGTGTGTTTGTATGGATCTGTGCACACGTAGACAGATGTGTCTGAGAGAGAATCGAGGTGGGGTTTGTGTTGCTGTAATGTATTTGACATCATAGCTCTGTGTATGTGGGCTTTGTGTGAGGGATGTGTGTTCCTTCACATTTGACTGGTTTCTATTCTGCAACTTTAAAATGAAATGCTTCTGCATAACTTTCTGTATTGTGTGTAAGTAGCTGTAAGCCAGTCATTACTGTAAAGGAAAAGAAAGGCTTATTAAAGAAACAAATACAATAACAACTGAGAAAGAGCACTACAGAGAGACACAGCTTGTTAACAACGTGAAATGTCTGTCTGAAATGTCACGCAACAAAAAGTAGCAGGGGTTTGTGAGACCTCTTTTTATTATAGTAGGTGTGTGTGAGACCTCTTCTTATTAAAGTCTCTTTGAGAGCATTAAAAGATAGTAATCCAAAATAAATTAAATTAACACCTATGCTGAACTCTATAGACAGTGATATCCCTTCAACACTTTTCTTTGTTTGTTTTGCATCATATTATGATGCAGACACAATGGGAGTGTGAAGCATGTAGGAGTGACCATGTACCTGGGAAAAGGGGACTTTTCTGGCTAAATGTAGAGTCTCGATCCAATTGTCTTGGCATAGGGATCTAGCAGCATCTTGTCACTGGCTTTGGATCTTAACTACCTTGCAGGTAGTTAAGATTTAAAACTTAAGAATATTAAAGGCTTTAGAAGGAATCAGAAATAAATGACATTTCAGAATCACTGGTGGATGCTGTGTATGGATGTTCAAGAAGCAGGTGACAAAAGAGTATATTAGTAGATGATTTCTGAAGGTTCCAGCACAAAAGCCTTCCATGAATAAAATCTAGCAATAGAGCTGTAATTACCAGTGCTTTCAGAGCAGTTGTAGTGTTGAATACAAAGGCAACCATAAAACACTTTCTACAGAAAACAGTTCTGAATAAAAACACTATTAAAACTTTTCGAAATAAAGCCCTGTAATCATAATAAATACCAGAAAAGGTACCACTGCAAAACAACAAGTAGGCTTATGTTCACTTTTTTCCTCTACTTGGCAACAGTATTGGAATACATCTTAACCGTGGCAGAGGTAGTGCTAGCGGGGGAATGTGCAGGGAAAGAAAAGTGTATTTTGGAGGGTAACTCTCTGCTTTCCATCCTTAGCCAAAGATGTACACAAACCAGAGTGGAATATTATCTCTGAAAGAGAAGCCATGCTGCCCAGAAACCCAGGAATCCCCAGGCGCTTTCAGTATAACTTACAGAGAGTTATTATAGAAATGGCAGGCAGTGTTCAAAGAGCTGCAAGTCTCTTATTTGTCCCCGTGGATCTCCTTGATTAGGACCATCTTTACTCACAACACTGGCTTCCTCTAAGCCTCTAACCATGTCATTTCTAGGGTAGATGTGGTGAGCGTTTTCATTCTATATACTCTCTTTGATATCCATTTGGTTCACTCCTTGCTTCACTCCAAGTCTCAGGTCCCCCAGACATCTGTACTGCACATATTGGCTCCAGTCTGATACAATCACACGTTTCCTCTTTAAGGAAACTTGGATACTGAATAGTTCCAAGTCCTGTTTCCTACAGGCTATATAACGTTTGGACTAGTTCATATCACTTGTTCAGAGACCAGAACTTGCTCCTTGAATCCCAAAGGCAGTATAGATTTATCCATAAATTCAAGATTGCTTCTAGCATGTCCACGTGAAATCATTTGCTGGGAAATGAAAATGAGGTTATAACTTGTGGTGGGTCTCTGCTTGCAGCAAACACCTGGCAAATTCTTCACAACAGAAGTGCGGTATAAGCATCTCATATGGCCTTTGTTGTTTCTGTGAGCTGGAGGTGATACTTCTGCTCAGCGTGCTTGATCCTCTCACTCTGTCAGTGGCCGGACTAGCAGAAGACACTTCTCCAGCCATTCTGAGATTCAGTGTTGCTGTTTATTCTCCTCACAGCTACCAATATCAGACTGTAAGAATACAAACAGTAAGAATCATAGCTTAGTTTTATGGTCAGTTATGACAGCTGGGGAAGTGTCTGTTGTCTGATAAGATAGAGGGGTACTTCTGTCTAAATGGGCATGAACAACACAGAAGAGGAAAGAAGCAGAACTGGCTGAGAATGTTTCAATTGCTGAAATGCTTCAGGGGAATTTACGATGCTTGCAAAGTGATTATGTGCCACATAAAGAGTAAAAATATAGTTGTGAGGAATGATAGCATTAGCCATGAAGAATTTGTGCTGTATTGTATATAACCTATATATAACCTATAACTAACCATTTGATTTTGCAAACTTATACTCACGTACATACCCAGTATTAAAGGACAGACTGGATGGTTGTGAACACAATTACATACTAGAAGGCATGGCAAGCTCAAGAGAAAAAGTACTTTATAGAAGGTAAAGGCAAGGGCAGACCTTGGCCCATCTCTACTGAAGAGACATTGTCATCAATGAAGTGTGGCTTTTTCTGCAAGAGTCAGTGGAAGAAAAGGTTTCACTATAGGTGAAAGTAGGTACGAAATCCCCTGGACTCACATATTCTGGTAGGCCTGGAACCCAGAAATATTAAAGAGAAATTAAGGAAGGTTCCTTCAGAAGAGGGTACAGGTTGATACAAGTGAGTATTAAAGGTATTGAGGGTTAAGGGAATGATGTATTATTTCAAAGAACAATGTCAGATAGCTGGCAGATAATACCCTGGGAACCAGGCAGTTTGCTAGGGGGTTTGTGTGTTTTATGTACGGTTAGGGAGGAGGCTGTTTCCTGGAGAGAAGACAGCTAGAATAGAAACATGGTGGAAGAGCTGCTGTAATATCTTACTGTATCTTACTTACTTATCTTACTTATCTTACTTACTAAAGACATAATTTCAAGCCTCCTGGCAAACTTTCCCTGACACCTACGTCCTCTTAGTTCAGCCATGACTGGTTATCTGGTTGCTTGAACTGGATATAAAACATGGATGGACATGATCTAGTTTGCCTTGACTGGACTGTTTCAGCTTCTTGCTATTGAAATATGCCTTCATCATATCAGTTCAATAAGATTCAAAACTTCTGGCTGTGTACAAGTGTGGTGGTTGGTGCTGCCACAACAGTGGGAGGCTAGTGACAGAAAGTATTCAGATTCAGATCACTTGCATCTGAGTTTGGTATTGAAGACTCCGTCTCATCATTGCCATCAGAATGATAATGCATTTACATGCAGGAATACCATAAAAGTTCTCTCTCTTTCCATGCTGACATATAAGAATGGTGATGAGGCCAATTCCTCATACACCATTTACCAAAGGTGAAGTAAGATGTAAAGTAGGGCACCCTGAAGCCATATTACTTTAGTCACAGAGAATCACAGAGTAAATTGGGATGGAAGGGACCTTGGAAAGTGTCTAGTGCAACCTCCTGCTCAAAGCAGGGGCAACCTTCAACTCAGATTGGGTTGCTCAAAACTTTGCCCAGATGGGTCTTGCAAACCTCCAACAACCACTTTTGTTCTAAAAGGTATCAGTTTCCTTTAATGCTTTGGATGGATAATGAAATGAAGGAAAGGGTGATGAAAGGTGTATGGGTATTTCCATGTTTAAGCATTGGACCAGAACTCTGGATTCTTGGCCCTCACAGAATTTCTCTGTGATACTAGGTAAAACTGGGTAAAAATATACAAAGAGGCTCGGTTAGTATTACACAGGCAACATTCATCCTGTCCTGCCTTGAATTTTTTAGTGATTAGTTCTCCTGTTGGCATGTTTTTTCAAAGATATTTTTGTGCAGATTTTTATAGATAATAATATAGCCCTTGTCCTACAGGATCCCAAAGCGCTTCTCAAGTTATACACCTAACTGGCCAAAGCCTACTGCTGCTGAAGCCAAGGGACATTTTGCCATTGATTTCATTTGGGCCAGGATTTAGCCGGGTGGAATACAAGCAGTTCTGCATATCCGCATGGCCTTCAATAACTTCGGTTTTCCACCTCAGCGATAAATCTTCCAGCAGAAGAGTAGTAAAACATTTGGTGTCACCTACTGAACAACTAAATGGTTCAATATAAACTTAGTAAGGCACCCGTAGGCCATAGTGACAGTTCCTCTAAAAGTATCAAGAGCAAAACTTAGAGCCAGAAGTGGATGATGAACTCCGTGGTGTGTGTGGCCGTGGATATGTGTGTAGAATCTCTGTGTACGCATCAAATTATACATGTATTTTCAAATCACTTAATATAAGATCAGCTCTAGTTAGATGCATAATCTAAAATTCTGGAACATTTTTGCTGCCCTACGTTTGCAAAAGTTTTTCATTTAAGAACACACGCATTTCTTGTCAACATTATTTCTACAATCACTTAGTTAGAGCAGGGCATATTGTTCTCTGAATATCTTGTTAAAATGTTTCACTTAATTAAACTTTACAACCAGTTCTGCTCTATGTCTGATGCTTGCTGTAAATTATAAAGGAAAGGCCCCTCTGACATTTATGAGAAGACGGATGATGAAGACTATAGAAAAAAAGAAACTCTGTCAGTGAGCCCCAGATAGTTGCTGGTTTCCTCTTATCTCTCACACAGTTCAATTTAATATTACAAATATAATTTATATTACAAATATAATATTTCTGATTATATAAAGTAGACTGAAAAAAGAGGCTAAATAGAACTAATAATATTTCAAATTATTATTTCAAATTACGAACATTTCATAAGTGGAGTGAGTTGCAACATAATTTGAATAACTGTGGTTTTGTCTGCATTTCCATAAGCTATTACATGGAATATAAGTCTAAAATTTGCTTGAACCTGAAAGAAAACCAAACCAACAAACAAGCAACAGGAAAAGTCATGGATATTGAAGTTACAGCTGGTTGTACTTGCTTTTGGGCCATACCTATGCTCACATGCAAACATACACACACCTTCCTATATCAAAACACTGCCAGGGTTTCAAAGGGAACCTTGGAGATGACCTCTCTGGCGGGGGGGATTTAACAACAGCTAAGTTCCGGCAGGATATCATTTTTGAGACCAATGTTCTGCTTCCAGCCCCCCCAAAACCAGTTGTGGGATGACTGCAAGATAGCTGTCACATCGATTACAGGACTGGAAGCTTTAATCCAATTGGCGGCAACACTGCTATGAGATTTGGAAATCTCCTCTAACCTCTAACCGCAGTTTAGTGTGCAAACTATTGTGTTTGCTCTTGGGAAGCTTCACTCTTGGCAAAGTGAGCCAGTATTTATGCTATTTGGCATATTTATTATTCAGTTAACCCATTCCTTATAAGTAAATCCTTTTTTTAGAGTTTATAACCCTCCCACGAACTATGGATGATGGATAGAAATAAATAGCCATGAGGGGAGAAACAAAAGAAAACAAAACTTTAAATCTCTCTTCTCCCATAACTTTTATAATTTTTCCTATTGTCCTTTGTTTCACAGGGCTGTTTGTCATGATGAGGAGAAGCAAGAATCAGACAGTGTCTGAGAAATCTGGTAGTGCTTAAAGGTTTGTGAAATTCAGGGAAACGAGTTGTGCAATCTGACATCAAATAAAGATCGGATAACACATAAGCTTTGGTTTCCTTGTGGATGAAGGAGAAATGGCTCTGCAGCCAACATCTTTATTTACTGGGATACTCAGTAAGACATGTAAACAGGGATTTTTATACTTCTGGTTCCCCTGGGCAGGGTGACACATGCAGATTAGTTCTACTGAGAATGGAAGCTCCTTATTTTACAGTTCACAGGGGACTATTCCATCTCTTTAGCAGAGAATTATTGCTGTATTTGTGATAGTTGGAAGATCTAAAGAGAAGATGTATTTACCTTACTTTCTAAAAGATACGCACCCTGCTGACAGCTAGATAGGTATGTGTGTACTATCCTGCTTGTTGGAATCTGATTTTGGGGTTAATGATAAAAAAATCATTACTGGCAGACTTACTCTGTTAATAATATTATGTTGCAATAGGGATATGAAAGTTGTATAGCTCAACTTGCTGGGAGATCTGGCTAGACTGGTGTGGACCAGCACAGGCACTGGGCTGTCCTGTTCCCAGGACCTGAGCATCTTTGGGCGGTGCTGCTCTGTGCTGTAAATATGTTTCTGCTGCCACAAACCTTACTCGGGTATTTGTAAACTGGTGCTCCATTGCTTCATGTATGTCATACCATGAAGATCATACCGTGAAGTCCTGCCATGGGATGAACCCAGACTCTCTGTTTTCCCATTAATGAACACACAACAGCTGTATTATGGAGTGAAGTGATTGCATCAGAATAGACATGCACACAAAATTTTCAGTGTAGTTTGTTAATGAGTTTATTCTTGAAAAGGCAACATTATTTTCTGCCAGAACATGCCTTTCTCAAGGACTATCTATATAGCATTCTAAGAGCTGAAAACAAACCATAACAGGTCCACAGTTTCTACTCAAAAGTAGTCCTATTTTGTGAGCGAATTCTTCAACATTATTTAAATTCATCTTTAAATTGAGAATTCATTTAAACGAGCTCTTGGCTTCCGCCTAGGAGACTGAGGGAAAAGCTTTTAGACTCCCATCATACACAGTGATGCCAATGAAACTTTGACAGTTAACTAAACTCGTGATAAGCAAAAGTTGATGTCAAACCAGAAATATCATGGGGAAACAGGTAAGAAAACCCTGCATTTCTGATTCATAAATTAGCCAGTTGAAAGAAAACCCATCTAAAATTCTTGGCGTAGTTTTCTGAAAGCTGAAAGATGCATAAATTTATTTTTCTTAACAGAACATTGGTATTATTCTCTGCAGTTTTCCAGGAATCAGATTTCTATATAAGTTCATATTTCTACTCTTAATTTCACTTTTTGATGTTATTTCCAGAAATTAATTTTTTTTATCATATTATTGCACATGCTCTTTTCTCTTCTTTTTCTCCCAAACTTATCTATGAAGGTATTTCTATGCTGGGAAGCAGATGTGTTTCTAAACTGTTCTTCAACTGGCTTATGAATATGACCTTTATCTTAAAACCTGTTTATTCTATGAATTCTACAGCTTTTTGTGACTATTTACAATATGTATTGCACATTAATGGCTTCATCCAACATACAGTGAAATCAAAGCAAAGACTTCCCATTGACCTTAACAATTGTTAGACTAAGCCTTATGGTCCAAATAAAAGTAGCTGTAATGAATGACACAAAAATGTAATAAAGAACTCATTTATTGGCTTATTAAACTTATTAAAATAACCTAGTGTAGATTACTCTGTTTTCATTTACAAATTCAGATTCAAACAGTATCTACGTGAAGCTCCAGTACACTGATTGCTGTCATTTTTAAATACATTGTGGTACAAACGTATTATTTCTCTTCTTCTGCTTGTCCATTCAGGTCTTCATGCGCTGCTGTATATTTTCCATAATTTGCTGAAGACTGAGTTGCTCACTGGCAAGTTGCTCATCAATGAATCTTTGCATTTCTTCCCATTTCCTGGAGCCTTGTTCAATGCCTTGCTGAATCAGTGTGCGTGTTAGTTCCACTTTTTTTCTGAGTGCCTCTCTGCTTTTTTGGGGCATTTGGTAGATGGTCTGCCAGTCAAGTGGCTTGGGCACATCTATTCTAAGCTCTCCTTGGCGAACAGCTATATATGGCTTTATGTTCTCAGCTGTTATTTGCTCAAACCAACGAAGCAGCTCTGAGATGTACTGCAGGAATGCAGAGTAATTTTCTATAGTTAGATCAATTAACCTTTTGGCCTCACTGATTAGCTTTTCTTGGGAATGACTGAGCTGCTCATAGATCTCCTGGAGTTTTTCTTTGACCTGCTTGTTATGTTCATCGATTTTCCTCTTAGCAACTGCAGACCAATATCGGATTTTTTCCTGAGCAGCAGACGAGAGCTCCATGATCTTCTGTTTTCCTTTTCCTTCAATATCAGTTACGAGGTCATAATATTCCTGACGATAGTTTTCCACCAGTTCTCTTACTTGGTCTGTCAGGCGTTTAACTGAGTCAGCAATATCTCCAGCATACTTGTTGTGCCAGTCCACTAGTGTATCTATTAGATTCTTCAGCCATCCTAGAACCTTCTCTTCTACCTCGTAGTATTTCACTGACCATCCAAGTGTAGTTGGATCAAAATATTCCTCCCGTAACGCCTTTACATAGAGGAGCAGCTGGCGCAGCTTTTCTGACAGGTCCTGGAATGCCTTCTGGCTCAAATCTTTAAACTGAGAAATGTACTTTTTAACGTCTTCTGCCAAGGATCTCAGTTTCTGTGCATAGTCTGAAGCCATTGCATCTTTGTACAGCTGTTGTGTTTGGACTTTGATGTCTTCAAAATTTTTGGACTGCAAGCTTCTCACCACATCTTCTGCCTTCTGAAAAACTTGTTGCACTACTTGTTTCAGTTGCTTAAGCCTTCCTGCAAAGTCAGCTTCCTGGAGAGTAGCAAATGTCTTCCTGACTTTTTCCTGCAAACGTTTCAGCATTTCTTTAATTTGATCAAGGACATTACGACCCCTAAGAATTGTTTCAGAAGCAGGAACTCTGACTTCCAGCTCATTGATAGCTGCAATCAAGGCATCAAAGTATTCCTGAAGTTTGGAAAGGCATAAATCAGCATTTTTTGCCACCTTCTCTGTAGTCATAAAGTATATTTCTTCACCAGTGTACTTTTCAGACAGTCCAGGGACCTGGAATTTGGTGGTCTTCAGGAATTCGATGGCTGAGTCAATTAGGTGTTTTATTCTCATGTGATACTCGTCTATCACTTTAATTGTAACATCCAAAAGCTTTGCTTTTATACTTTCATAGTCAAACTGTCCAGCTTGATCTGCTGCTTCTTGATATACTTGTTTAGCTTTGCCCTTCATCTCCAGATATTTGTCAGAGGCCTCATTTGCCGCTGTGCGAAGCCGAGCATCTATTTGATCTATTTGCTTTACAGCAAATGTGTACGCTTTGTCAGCTTTATTCTGCATGATATTCTTCATCTTCAAGGTGGCAGCACTGATTTCCAGTCCCATATACTCCTTATAATACCGATTAGCGTACCTATAGACTGCATTTGTCATTTTAGGAACTTTTTCTTTTAGGCTAAACAGCAAGTCTTTGGCAGCATCCTCTTTCCAGTTGAATTTCATTTGAATACGGTCAGCTTTCTGGAAGGATAGCTCACTTTTTAATATGTCAATGTCTTTCTGAGGAGCAGACTGAAAATATAGAACAGAATAAGAAATATTAGGTTGTATATAAAAATTCCATTATTCTTTATGAGTGTAATTCAACATTCTCATTTTGCATTTTTAATTTTATCATATATTACACATACACTACACATTTTTGTCTACTGTGTGTTTGATCTCTTCTTGAAAGATTGCTTTGGAAAAAAATATATTGTATCAGGCTACTTTCTGCCTCTTCAAACAGCAGAACCAGAACATTATTTACTCTGGTGTTCTTAAAAATCTGACTGCAAATAAGGTTTTTCCTTCCTTTTTATTAAATGCCTATCATGTCTCATAAAACATGTGAATTAGTTTGGAAAATAAGCCTTCTACTGATTCCTGAAATAATTTAAAGTGAATTCAAAAAGAATTTTCTTCATGTGAAAATATTAGAGGATTTAATTTTCTAATAATTTAAATCAATGAGACAATTTAGCGAATTACTTCCAGTAATTACAAATCTTGGAATGAGAATTTGTTTACATAAGAAAATTCTCCAGTAAATAGTGAATTATTAATTGCTTGTGAATCCTGAATTAGTATATGATTTTGGAAGGTTAAGTTTTGAAGTTGGAAATTGTTATGGCATACCAATAATACTAATAGTAATGTGGTTTTTTTGCAAATCTAACAAGGTTTTTAATTCTCATAATGTATTGTGATAAATTAATGGACTAAAAAAAACCATTCTGCACATGGTCTCACCTCTTCAAGTGGTCTGATTCCTGTAACAGCCATAATAATAATTATAAGTAGCCAGATGGGTATATATTAAACCTGATGGGTGACTTATCTAAAAGTGACTTCATACTCCCTTCACTTTCAGTACATGTGTCTTCCTGGCAAAATTAACTGTGCAAAGGAGCTAAAACAACCATTTCACACAGAAGCTACTTTTAGTATTGGAAAGGACGGCATAGGAAACAAAAACTTTAATTACTGATTACATATGTTTTCTTTGGACATCTTGACATAAACATACACAAACTTTAAAAGGAAACTTTTGCTCTGTCTATACACAGGTTTGTTTGTTTGTTTGTTTGTTTTTTCTTTTTATTGTTCACGCCAAGCTTACCCGAGTTCGGTAGTAAACTTTTGCTGTGAGAATGTCAGTGTCTACTTCGACGATGTAGCCCAAGGTCCCAGCAGAGGGTGAAGACACTGAGACAGAGGAGCTCCTGTCAGTCTCGCGGTAACGCACGTGAACATCTGTAAAAGTTGGGCTGATGATGTCTAGTGATGCAGTGTTCTCCATGGTTCTACAACAACAGCAAATACACAGTCATGAAGGAATTCACAAAGTACAAGCCCAATGCAGTATGTCTATGTACAATTGACCTATTATTTTATAGATATATATGTCTGTAAACATTGCCTTTGGCATCAAAAGAAAATGTAGGGTTTTACTGTCCACTTCTTTTAGGATTTAGCCTATCATATTCAAAACTTCACATCACTCCAGTTTTCCTGTTTTAGATAAAACTCTGTTGAGAATTTTCATTAAATTAGGGCAGCAAAAAAACCCCCGTCGCTGTACCACTGTCAGCTTTCTACAGACTTCTAACAAGCTGACTGCAACTTTTTCCACTTACACAAGTATAGACAATATTTTTATCTGCTTTTGTACTTGCCTTCCTAGACTCTGTGGATATATCAACACAACACTTGTAGATCAAAAAAGGCAGTTAGAAGACCAAGACTGCAATCCCTAGTACTGCTGCTCGTGAATAAAAACTATTCTTTGATGGATTGTGGTGATAGAGGGATTCAGTGAAAAAACAACACAACTGTGCTGATGGTCAGATCTAGAACTGCTCTGGTTATAAAGTACTGGGTTTATATCTCAGCAGTTTTCTGAAACGGGGCTGCTGAGGAAAGCTATTCCAGAAATGCTGAGAGGGAACAGCTTTCCAGCTATCTCGAGAGGTAAAAGTCACTGCTGAAAATGATAGGGTAGCTACATAAGTTCTTACTAATTGCATCAAAGCGTTCTGGGGCATAACAGATTGAAACAACAATAAATAAGTAGCAATTTTGTCTATTATAACCTGTATTATTCGAGCAAGTCTTTACCTAATTCCTGAAACAGTAAAGTCTTCTTTGTAGTTTGCACTCATGTCACGATGTGAAAAGCTGCCAGTTGTCTTCATAACAAACACGCCGTCTTCATATTTGTAGTTTGAAACAACTGTGAAGAAGATTTCAGATGTGGGTATTTCCAGAACTTAACAGCAAACGTTACAAAATACATATCCAGTTGTATGTTAGATGTCCAGTTGAGGAGTGTTTCAGTCGTATGTAAAATTATGCATCAAGAAACTGAATGCTGATAATACCCCAAATAAAATACGAAAACATTTGTTCAGCTGGAGCATATTAAAATTCAGTTTTTCTCTGGCTTTAGAACAGCATCAATATAACATTTTGCATTCATGCAATCATAAATGGGGAATCTATTTTCTTGAGAGTTTAGAGTTTTATTCTGTTATATATTTTTAGTAGTATTTTAAAGTCTAGAACTCAATGCTATATGGTACTCCCTACTTTTCTGAGTAAAAAAAGAAACTCCTATTTCTGAGTTGAAATAATTTTTTAAGTCAAATATCTTTAGTTCTTAATGAAAAAGAAAGATATTTCTTTATCTGAACTATATCAGATAAAAAGTCATCCTGCATTCTCTCCTGTACATGTATTATCATAAAGAATGGGGGGAATGTTATGCTGTTCACAATTTGAAGTATGAAACTTCTACACAGAAAAGAGACATTTTCCTTTTTTTTTGTAGTATTCCATTAGTTACGCATGCATCTAGTCATTAGGCTTCAGGGTGACTGACTGAGAATCATAATAATTTATGAAAAAATGACGCTGATGATAAAAGATGTCTAATCTAATGTCAATGCTAACCAGACAGCAATGCTTTCTTATGCAAAGTCCTGGGGGCGGGAGGAAAATCTGGATAAAAATCAGCACACATTATTGCCTGCAAAACATATAGAGTTTTAATGTCTTACCATTCAAGTCATATTCCAGGAACTGCAATGTTGAGCTGCAGGTAGAGTCAATGGACTGTTCGAAAGAGTCTTTTTTGTTTGTTAAGTCTGTTTTCCAGGTGACATTGTACAAAGGGGAAGCAACTTTGAAAGATCCAGCCAAAGCACCAAACGATGGGATGTAAATTCCAGCAGGTAAGGATACTTTGAGAGAGGGGATTTCAATTTTCTGTTCAGGGATTGTAATTGTAGGCAGCTCAAAATCCGCAATCTTATTAGCTAGTCCATCCAGATCTATATGGAAACTGTCAAAAGAGATAGTCTTTGGAAGAATGAATTGAGACACGGTTATTTTGTATTCAGGTATTGTCACCTCAAAATATGGCATTTTATATTCCTCTAATGTAATATAGTTGGCTCCTACATCCACTTTGGGGAATCTCAGTTTTGGCAGTGCTGGTAAATTGACATCAAATGGCATTATGTTCAGCGTTTGTGGAATTTTTATGTTGCGCAAATCAATGGTGTATGCTGGGACCTGAAGAGTGGTGAAAGGAACTCTGAACTCTGGAGTGCTGAGAACAGGGCTTGGAGCCTGTAGGTGTAACTCGGGAACACTGATAGTGAAGCCATCAGTCAGCTTATTTACAGGGATGGGGAAAAAGTAACCATCTTCACTCTTTGTGTACACAAGGGATACTGAACCATTTAAGTACTGCTTTCTGTCAGCACTGGTAGTGACGTCCAGCTTCAAGATATCCCATAGGCTCTTCTCAGAAATGGGACACTTTATGTTTTTGAGGAAACCCACGTATCCTTCCAAAGATCCAGAAATATCAAACTTTGCCTTTGATTTTTCATTTGACAACTTCATATCGTGACTGAGAGATATTGATTGAATTTGGCCTTCACCCTTCCAGCCAACATTCTGGTTTGCAGGATTGATTTTCACTATGACAACTTGATTAACTGACGCTATGTCCAGGAAGGAATTTGGCTGAGTGGCTTGAATCTGAAGATCTGCTGATATACTCCAAGGAGCCAGCTCTAAGGTTGCTTTGCATCTCTGAGCCCCTGTAGTTGTAAAACGAGGTGTATATCGTGCATAGTTCTTCCCATCATGCTCCCAGACTGCATAAACACGACGGGTAGATGCTTCAACTGCCAGTATTTCTTTCATTTCGTTGTTCCAGAGTCCATCTGCTTTGGAGTGGGTCTCAAGCTTGAGAAATGACCGAGCTCCATTAGCATTCAGATAGGTGTTTGCCTCATGGTCTAGATTTCCAGAAAATGCAAGTCCGGTGTAAAATCCATCAATATCCCCATTTGTAGAACTTTCTACTGACAGGTAAGATGTAAGGCTCTCTAAAGCAAGTTTGTGAGTAATTCCTCCCTTGGCACTGGTGCTATATTTAGGAGTATTAAAATCGTACATTAATTGTATCCCTGAAGAAAGAGTGGGTTTAGACTTAGTATTTCCAGAAAGTTCTTGGCTGAAATTTACTTTTAAAACTGGTGTGCTGAATTCTACATTTGTTGCCACTAAAGCTTCCATGTTCCTCTTTGTGAGACTAATAGTGCTGTCATGATTTCCCCCTAGAAATTTGTTATTAGTCAGGGACAGTGCCGTGGCCAGCTTCAATCCCCTTTTTCTTACCAAACTGGTTGAACCATCCAGCTTAAACTGCAGTGCGTCAATGACAGAAGAGGATGAGACACTGAGTTGCCCAGCAATATCAGACTGATTGAACAGCCCAGCATTTGCAGTTAAAGTGATCACGCTGGATTTAAATGAGAAGTCACAGGTAATGTTTCCCATGGCAGGAATTAAGATGTGGTTTGATGGACTGTTGATTCTGAATCTAGGAAGCTTTAGAGTGCGTAGATCCTGTGGGACATGAAGGACTGGAAGCTCCAGAGAAGGTAAGACTAGTGTGTAAGATGGTACTGAAAAGCCAATAAATGGGACGGTGAATCCTGTTGTACTTATTTCTTTTGGGAGCATGTAACCAAAGGCTGGCATCTCAGCAGTGAAAGGAGAAACCTCAATATTCAAAATCGGAATAGTGTATCCTGGAATCCTGAATGTCCGTGGTAGTTTGTTCAGTGATGTCTGTATTTTGTATTTGTCAAATTTTGTTTTGGCTTCATTATACGATCTTGTGAGAAAATCTAAAGCGGTGTGTCTTCCTCTCTCAAAATGCTTGTTGAAGGAAGTGATGTATTTATTAAGTGTTTCGTGCACTGTTGCTAAAGGAAGCGGGATTACGTGCATGTCTTTGTTTTTGTCATACTGAGCATTCAAATTCAAATCAAAAGATTGTCTTGTCGTCTTCAATAAATCCTTCAAGCCTACCTGTTCCCACAGTGAATAATCTTTCAGCTGAGGAGTTTTGATTGCAGTGTAGGGAACCTGATACTGAGGGATGGTTAGAGGAATATTTAGGAAGTCCAGGTTGGCATCTCCATTCATTTCGATATGAGCTTCAATTCTGTCATCATTGTTGCCAGCAGACATATTATGGGAATATCTATACTGATTGAACCTGCCAGTAGCTTGCCAGCTGACCTGCTGAACTGAGGAACTGAGTGCAAGCCCATAGTTATTCAGGAAGTCAATTTTGCCAGTCAGTTTCATTGGGAAGCTGGCTTTCAAATTTCCGTCGTTGTTAGTTAATAGATGAATTTTAAAAGGCTGTGCCAGGAAGGAAAACTCATTATTTACAGTTCCAGAAATCCGTCCATTGAGCCGTGCATTGTGAGAGCCTGTTAGTTCTACTTTCATTCCTCCAAGCTCTCCTGTACCTTTTACATTCAGAATGCTACGTCCCACACGCTGTGACTCTATTTCGGACTGAATCTGAAGCATTGCATAATTTAGGAAACCACATTCATATTTCATTGCTTGGTTGACTTTCAGGTACTTATCGTTTATTCTGTTGTTGGCAGCAAATGTAATAACGGGGCCCTCAACCCTGAAAGAGGCGTGTGAATCATGAGTGCCTTCATCAGAGAAATTAGGAGAAGCCCATTTCCAGTTTCCTTTGCCAGTGGAGGTAACTGATATGTGTCCTGCTTCCACTTCTGTTGTCATATTATTGATCAGAGCAGCCTGACTGGAGAAATCAGCTCGTGGAATATTCAGTCTGTGGGAATACGTTGTTCCACTCTGCATCCAAATTTTTCTTTGCAGCTTGATCATTAAATTATTCTGTAGCTCTATCGAATTTTTCATTGCGTATAAGTTTGCTCTAGTTTCAGCTTCACTTTCTACTGAAGTCCCTAAAAATACCACTTCACTGGTGTGATCAACTTTAAGGAACCTGTGGTTGACCTTCATGGAATTTCTAAGGTTCAGCTGCTTCATCTCCGGCGCCAAGAGACGTGAATCTGCAATAATACTGAAAACTAGGAAGTCTAATTTGGATGTTGTTTGAGCTGAAAGGGTGGTCACAAATTCTGGACTGTTTGCAGATGTTGTAGTATTCTGAACCCCAGCTTGTGTAGACAGTGTAAAGAATGGAGAGGTGACTCTGAAGGCACCAGACAATTTGCCAAAAGTAGGGACAGTCACAGTATGTGGGATAGGTGGAAGCTGGAACTCTGGTATCTTCAAGTTAGGAATCTGGAGCTCATTTAGATTTAGCTTTGGAACCAACAGTTCCGGTATTTGAAACCGAGGCATTTGTATTTCTGGGAAAGAAATGTCAGAAAAAAGCGTATCTCTCATCTTCAGATCTTTAAAATACAAATCAGTTGCTGGCCACTGAAATTCACCAGACATGAGTCTGTCTATTGTTCTCACAATCTGTCGTTTGATTTCATTCAAATCAATTGTATAGGAAGGGACTTTAAAGGTATTTAGAACTGTAAATTCTGGAGTAGTAAATTTCATTGGGATTTTCATGTCCTTTAGTCTCTTAATATTTATCTCATAGGAAGGAATATGCAGATCAGTCAGTGGAACAATAAAGTCTGGTGTTTGAAATGTTGCTTCCCGAAGACTTCGGAGACTAACCTCAAAGGCAGGTATAGTGATTATAATAACGTTGATTTCAGGGACTTTAAATCCTGTTTCAACAAACTGGTTTAAATTTTCAACCCAATTTTTTAGATCATACTCTTCAGCCAAAGCAACAATTTTCTTAAAAGCTACGCTCCACTGGTCAGAAATGTATATTACAACAGAATTGTAGACTTCGCTTATCTTCTGAAGGAACAAGTGGAGTTCCTGGGAAATATCCATTTCAGAAATCCTATCTCGTATGTCTTCCAGATGTTCATTTACCTTGGCTTTCAGAGCAGCAAATGTTGTGGAGTTTATGAGGTCTTTGAACCAGTTAATTATTGCAGCAAGCTTGGTGTCCTTTAGTTGCTCCATGAATTTTAAAATCACAGCTCTAAAATCTTTCATATACTGTTTCAGTGCCTCTGCTTTCTGTGGGAGTTCCAAATTTCGGAGTTCCTCATTAATTTTCTGGGTCACTTCTCGGATTTTTTTATTTGTGTCATCAACAAACTGGTTATAGTCAAAAGATTTGAGCTTTTTAATAATCATGTCAAGGAACTTGTTGACTTTCTTTATCATCATTTCATAATCAAAGGTTTGCACTTTCTTGACAGAATCATCAATAAAAGCAACAACTTTATCAAAACATGACTTCACATCAATATTTTTCAGGTACATCATCAGTTTCTGGACAGTTTCTTTTATTTTGTACTGGTTAAGCAGGTCTATCATTCTGTCCATTAAAAAATATGCCTGCTTATCAATTTCATATTTTACAATCAGTTTATGTACATGACCTTGGAAAGCACTGATCTTCTCAGACACTTCATACTCCTCCATCCAATTCAGTATAAAGTCTTTGATTTGTTCAAGAACCTCAGTAATTTTTTCAATTGGTAATGAATGCTTCAGTTTGTCTAAAAATTCTTTAGCATCAAATATTTTAATCTGCTGTTTCAATTTTTCTGCAATACGCCTGACATCAATACTCTGAATTTGAATCTTGAGTTGTTCAAGGTTTTCCTGTATCCTAGCTGTAATCCTGTACTCATCATCTACATTTTTAATCCAAGCCAAAGTGTTGCTTCCAATTTTGCTGGGATAATATTGGCGAAAAAAAAATTGCACCTTTTGAATAGTGTCAACTATAGTCATTCTTATCTTATATTTGTTATCTAGATCTGTCATTGTTTCGACTATTTTGTCAAGAAGCTGTGCAATCAGTGTCTTAATGTCATACTGCTCATAATGATCTTTGATGTACTGCTCAATTTGTATCAGGTAGACCTGCAGCTGAGAGAGTGTTTCTCGAAGATTGTCCATGGCTTTTTCCAGCATGAGTTGGAGTTCATCAGAGGTTATTCTGTAGTCCTTCGTGAAAGCAACCAAATTATTTTTCATGCTGCTTATTCTGCTTTTCATATCTAATTTGTCCATGTAATCATTAATGCGCTGTGGGAGCTCATCCAAAGTTGCCTTGTATTTTCTCATGTGTTGTTCTATGTCAATGTTCTTCAGGTAAGTTTGTATGGCCTGCAGCGTGGATAGAATGGTGCCTCTGATTTGTTCAAAGTAAACTGGCAAGCGTTCCAAGAATGGTAGATTAATAACATGCATATCTTTGTTTTTGTCATACTTCACAGAGCCAGAGATGCTGAATTCTTGAGGCTCTGACACACTGTCCCTTAGTCCTAATACATCTATTAAGTTAACTTCTTCAGACATGAATGGAAGTATGACTGATGTATCCATTACAGAGAGGTCTGCTAAAGCTTTTCCACTAAGTTCCATACCGGTCTTTTCTGCATCATTGTAGGCAATGAGATCTTGTGAATACACATTATTGTTTAGCTGACTTTTCAATTTCCAGGCACTTGACTGCTCCGGTGGAGTAAAAAGCATATGAACTTTATTATCAAGCAGGGTAGTGTATCTTCCTCTAGACTTCAAGCTATGACTGGTAGATCCTCTGTAATCATGGGAGAAAGTGAAAGCAAGAGGCTCTGCTTTGAAGAGGAATTTGCTGTAAAGGTCTCCTGTGTGTTCACCCATAGCAATCAGCTTTCCATTACCGTTGGTATGTATGTCGGCAGTGATAGTAAATGGGGCCATAGTGGAACGCAAGGTATTGCTGAAACGGAGAGATCTGGAATCACAGTTTGTGTTCACAGTAAGTGAGGAAGCCAGTCCTGCCACATTCAGGTTTATTCTGTGACTCACTGCTGCTCCTTGGATATTTGCGACTGTATCCGTTTTAAAGTTTGCAGCCAAGTAATCGTACGTGATGGTGTAGGTATGCCTTATTTCATCTGCTCCATAGGCTCCTCTGACATTGCCACCCAAATTCAGCTTCAGAGGTTCAAGAAGCAGTTCTGCTTTGTTGGAAACTTCTGTTTTAGTGTATTTAATATTATTGCTTAGTTTAGCTGCAAGTGAGCCAGGCTGCAGTTGTAGGTCAAAAACATGCTTGTGAAACTTGTCAAAGTTGAAGCTGTTGTCCAGCTTGGAAGAAAACGTTAAGGACAAGCCAGGAATATTCAAGTCATTTGTGTACTCCAGCTTGATGTCTTTGAATGATCCTTGCAAATTATTTGAAAACTTGAGTCCTTCTTTATTAACTCTGAAGTTCAAAACATGCTTGTTGTCCATGCCCAGAACTGTACTCTGATATTCACTTCCCAGGGTAATTTCTGTCAGGCTCACTCTTCCACCTAGATTGAATTTTGCATTGTTTTTACTGTAGCGCCCAGAAGAGGACAGGGACATGGAGCCTCCAGCAGTATCGAGTTTGGCATTCATTTCACTCTGCATTGTCAAAGGACTAAACTGCACAGTTGTGGTTGCGCTGCTGGCTACACCGTATTGATTTACATTGAGCGATGACTTGTGTGCAGCTCGATTCCTTTGATCAGTCATAGAGATATCAGTGTTGAAAACAAAATCCTGGGAATTGAGAGAACTTGCGAACAAGGCATAAAACTGGGTTTGCTTGTAAGAGGCTTGGTACTCAGATCGAAGAGCTGCCATCTTCTTTGACAAGATTAATTCAAGCTCATTGACGCCTGCAAGAGCTTGATACTTCCCATTTGTTTCAGATGTCATTTTCAGCTGGCTGTTTTCATACTTCAGTGAAGCTGTGTTCTTTAATAGACCACTTTGTACATCAGAAACTGAAGTAATGGAAAATAAATCATCACTGTATTTGCCAGATATCTGATTGGTAGCCTGAAGGTAAGAAGAATCCAACTTCAGATTTGATTTTCCTTCTAAAACCCGTCTCTTTTCATTGTACGTGCTTGACAGAGTATAAATGCTTCTTGCAAAGACAGAAGCTGCTTCCAGTTGTCCTTCCATCTTGATGTTATTGATATTCATGTTATTTGTCTTCTCAGAAACAATGTCACCTGAAAGCGAAAGCTGAGGGCCCAGAGTGCTCGATGCTGTAAGCGATATGGTGTAGTTTGCAACTGGACTGGGTTCATAACTCTTTATCCTCGCCAGCTTAAAATCTGATGTTAAGAGTCTGTGCTTCAGGTGATTTTCATATGCACAAGTGAATCCATTTCTATTGTATGACGCTTCTCCAGAACCTGAAATAGGAAAAGGGAGACAAAATATAATGATGTAATTTATACCTTTTTGCCTTTAAGACTTTGTCTGATGCCACTAAGCTTTTATGTTACTGCCTCAGTTGCAGTTACTATTATTATACCATTTTGCTTTCAAGGCCAAAATGTTTTCACGAATCCTGAATATTTCTATATAAATTGTAATTATTTTGATATTTGGGGCCAAAGTTTTGAACCATGAATAGATTAAACGCTACACTACTCCACTAGATATAATTACACGAGATGGCACGAAGTTATGGCATCATTTAAACTTAAACTGAGAAGATGGACTCTCAAGAATAATCCATAATTAGCATTCACATATTTTAATGTTTCCTTTGTCATGCTTCGTTCACAGTGGAAAGTTTAGAAAAGACTGGGCACCTTGTCCTTTTGCAATCTGAGGATTCAAATTGCAATTTGAAAGCAACTAACTTAAAAATATCAGTTTTAAGACCTGTCTAGTCTGAATCCAGGATAATCGCTATGTTGTAATGACAGCATAAAGACATATATAAATGATAATATATATATATAAAATGTATATATAAAATATATATAAAATTTATATATAAAATATATAAAATGATAATATATAAATATATATATTTTTATATATATATATGCATATTTATAAGAAATACAGAGAGAAATAAACTACCTTCATACCTACACATACAACTGCACACTTTATTTTGAAAACAGTCAACTTGTCTGGAACACAAGTGTTTATAGAATCATGGGTTCAGTTTTGAAGGATTTTGTCTTTAGTAGAGAATATCTGGGGAATTATGTACCTTAAAAGTCTTTATTGAATTAATCTGAGCTGACCTTTAGTGCCTGAACAAACAGATTTATGTAATATCTTTAAAAAATAAAGAGGAAGTGGTCTGAGATTATACAACAACTTTCTTTAAACAAAGCAACAGGAAAATGAATGTGCGGTACCTGAGACGTGGAAAATAAAGTCATTAAAGTGGTTTTGCACCATTGCAGTATTAGCACACATTCTTACCTTTCACACTGTAGGAAAGTAGCTCAAAAACTGAATCGGCGTTGGTGGTATAAGTAGTTCTTATGCTGGATGATTTCTCTGTGGTGCTGTTAGCCAAAGTATACGCTGCTGACCAGTTGTAATAGTTGCTGTACACGTTAGCAGAGAGCTCCAAAGTGCCAAGTAAAGGCACACGAACAGGATAGGATTCTGGAACAGTGAACGTTGGGATTCTGTACTCCTGAGATGGCACACTTATTCCCATTGATTCCATTACCAGAGGAGGTGTTTTAACAGTCTGTGGCACCCTTATGTCACGGGATGATCTTCCACCAAATGGCAATGGGATATCAATTACAAAACTGTTTTTATTCAAGTAGTATCTGATTCGGCCTTCACTAGAAAAGAAAAGTGACTCTGTTAAAACCTGTAAGTCCATGAATGCACATACAGAAAATTCCATGATTCCTACTATTCCTGTGATACTGAGCTTATCTATATGCTTATATCAGCGTCTCAACTTTAGGTTTCGAGAGAAATGTACTGATCATAATTCATTACCAGAATTTTTGAAGTGCTCATCTATCAGAGTTCACTGAAAGCACTTCTGATATCAGTGAATTCTGTCAGTTTTTTTCCCTTTATTTCATAGTCAAGGAGAATGATAGGTCAAGTAGTCCAGAAACTCATTCTTTCAGTAAGACCTTGCATTAGAATTCAAAGGTTCTTGATCTTTTGTTCAGAGCTTAACTAATTTTCGCTCACAGGTGGGGAGCGTCATTCAAGGAGTTAAATATACAACTGTTATGAGTCTTGCGTTTGATTTTCTACTCTGAGAATCCAAATCTTCTTTATAAACATTCATGAAAAGATGTATTGGCATGAAAATGATTCTCAAAATGAAGGAATCTGAATGAAAATAGTTGACATATAGGAAAAATAATTCCTCCAAAACCACTTGTGCAATGTGTCATGTTGAGTACCAGAAAAAGGCAATTATATCCTAAAAAAAAAGTGATGTGTTCTTATAGAAATGCATGAAAGGTCTCATTAGTATTACAAGTTATAAGAACCCAAATTATCAATAATTTATCTTTTTGATTATAAGTGTTTCAAAAGTTTCATCCGAATATTCAGCATTTGTTTTATTCTGGATAAAAATAAACACAAATAACCATTTGAGTGGGAGCTAGGGCTGAAAAACATGGATCATCAGCTGACAAGTTTGTGGGAAAAAAGACTAATTATGAAAGGGCAAAACAGGAGGAAACTCTGCCTTAATTTTGGCATGAACAATAAGCTGGCAAAAAATGATTTTCTTTTTTGCCTAACTGGTCTTTTATATTTCGAAATCTGCTTTTTGCACTTAGAGCTACATGCTAAGGTGAAAATTAAGGAAACATTTAAAAACCCTGTGCCTTTACATCAAATGGTTAAAAAACCAACATCACAGAGCAGTAGAAATTCCTGTTATTTTAATTTGCACTGCTGAGAAGTTAGGAGAAAAACCAGTTTTTTCCTTGCTTATACACCATGGAACACCAGGGAAGCAATAGACGTGTGTGTCATTAACATACAGTTTCATGTTACTATAGCGAGAGATAGTACAAGGAAAAACCGTGCTGAGGGAGATAAAATGCAAGACTATTCTCCATCTGGTTTTGTAATCCAAACTTACAGTAGCTTCTGTTGTCCTTCACATTCATTTCAGCCATCAATATTTCCTTCGCTCATGGGAACACTATAGAGACATGTTTCTATTTATCACAGTAGGAGCTGTGGGTGTATTCTGAAGATACCACCAAGCAACACTGTTCCTTGAATTCTTATGCACAGGCAGAGCAGCAGTGTGATATGAACTCTAATTGGCAAGCACAATACGTGCTGGGAACTGTAGTGAGAGCAAAACCTGGCAGGTGCATGAGCATTTAAAGTCTAGATCCTCCCTGGCTGACTTATAGCCTATTTTCCTAGAAACAGAAGAAATACACTATTTATCTGCCTTCCAGCCTCTCTTTTTGTTTATCAAATCTTACATTTTAGTAATTTTTAATGTGTTGAAAGGTTTCTATCAAGTTGGACAGAAGGGTAAGAGTGTCAGGGGTAATTTCACTCATGCATGTTTTGTGAAACTCCTTATTAGGTGGAGGAGATGGGCCCAAACTAACACAAACATCCAGTCTACATGTGTACAACCATGGCATGTGCTGCTTCTGAGCAAGAGACTGATGGAGTCAGGCAGAAAGAGGTCAGGGTGCTATATAAGTGGAGGTTAACCAGTGCGTGTAGAGGAATGGGAAGAACTGTCCAGTAGGGCTACACAAGAAAAAATAGAGATATTAGGGTTATGGCCAAAGACAAAATGTCAGTAGGGATACAGGGCACAAATCTATGGGAAGCGTGGCTTCATTAGTTCTGTGGATCAGAGTAAAGATTGATCAACACTGTATTTTTGTTCAGTTCTCATTACTGTATAACACAATACTTCAGGATCTATTCATATGCTGCTGGGGTGACTGCTGCAGAGTCAAATCTGTGTTAAACCATGCATTGTTTCCTCCATATAATTTAATCTCTTTGTCTTAAAATTCTTTGTTAGGATTCCAAATTTATGCAATTCCATGTTGTTTTATAAAATAAAGTAAAATAAACTAAAATAACACAAAAATAAGAACAAATATCTATTTTCAGTTTCCTGTGCGGCTATCCTAATTTCTCTCCTTACCTTTTCAGGAAAAGTTCTTCTGGAATGGTGATAACAGGCAGGTTAATTTTCTGAATGTTCAGTTCCTGCAGGCCACTTAGTTTGTCTTGCAGAGCCTGGGCATAGGGAACATCTTTTGATGCCTTTTGTAGCCAAGTGTTGGCTGCCTGCAATGAGGAGACAAGTTTTTCAAAGTTAGTAACGAGTTTTAATACTTCCTAGTAAATTATCTGAAAGGCATTGCAAATATCCATACACTGAGCCTCAGGAATCTGACAAAGTGACTGGCTCGATCAAAAGTGGAAATGCACATCTCATCCAAGTCAGTGCTTTTACAAGTAGTTCCCATTTTGGCTTCCATGGGGGAGGCAAGAATTCACCAGGGCTATGTGGCCAAGCTGTAATATCTACTGTACGTTGGAACATACCACAATAAATTGTGACACGATGTGTCGCAGTGTCATATCTGTATGAGCCACTTTCCGATCCAGCAGTTCATTGGCACGCTTCTGTAAAGCTTTTGGGTAGTCTGAAAAGTCAACTGGGAAGCCAGAAGATATTTTTTTCACAGCAGCACTGGCACCTGAATTCCATTCTAGCTCCACTTTCTCAGAATCTGAAAATCATTCATTTAAAATAAAAGGGTAAAATTAGTAATATTCTGTTCAAGGATACACTATGAAATATTGTAATGTGATGTTTAAATTTATGCCTTCTACATGTGGATGGTGTTTTTTCTCTTACCATATCTGAGATGAACTCTTTCTGAAATTGAGTTTCCATGAGATGTTGTGCCTGCACTTATCTGAATATATCCTTTGGATGGTGAATAATTAACTAAAGCTTCACTTCTAAGTTCGGTTTGCAGGCGAGGAATAGAAATGATGCCTCTTAACATTGCCTCTTCTATTCCAGCATACCTGCAAAAACAAAAAGCAAATGTGAACATAAAACATTTCACTTTATTTTTTCACTTATGTTTCGGGAGCAATTTCCAGATTTAAAATCTATAGAAAAGGCACAATAGGTGCCACAAAAACCAGACTGGATCAAACTTGTAAACTTTGTTCCAATTCAATGAGCGTTTATAGCTTGTGCTAGTTGCTTTGGGAAATCAATGGTAAATCATTATAACGCTACTGTGCAGATACACACAATAATTCCCTATTAATTCCATAATACCGAAAAGGATGGAAATATGTACCTATCTTGGTAAAGTTGCACCCGAACCAAATTCTGAACTCTTTACTCAAGCTGAATTCTCTACTAAAGAGACTGTGGCCATGAATCACATAGAAACAAAATACTTGACAAAATATATTATGCTACTGGGCTTCATTTTCCTTTACTCACATTTATTTTATATCTCTGTAACTTTGTTGACTTAAGCAAACTTCTAATATTATGTTAGTGCAAATGAAAGGGAATTGAGGTCCCTGACATCCGTCCAAAGCTCCCACTGATATCAGAGGCAATTCTGCATGAACAGCAAAGACAAAGACTCCCTGGGGCACCATCAAGATCACAGAATTCCATGGAAGATTGAGGTTTATTAAAGAATGTGATCAGCTCATTTCACTATGGGCTTGTCAGGCAGACAATTTTAGACACCCTGGCAGGCTGAACATTTTTGTTAGCTCCCCTGTAGATGTTCCCGGAAATATTCTCATCATGAAGCGTGGGAATTTTTACAGGAAGCTCTCAGTTATTTTTGGTTTTGTTGCCCATTGAGTGCCCGTGGATTTCTTCACAGGGAGATGCAATAACTTTTTTTAGAGCTGAACATATCCAGTAAAAGGTAATACCTCTCTGGACAAGCCTTGCCTTGTTTATGTCCTTGGATTATCACACCTGTAATAACACTAGTACAATGTCATTCTTGTAGTTATGTGTGTGCATGCAGGGAAGAACCAGCTCAAGGAACTTGTACTACAAATTATATATATAAATATACAGTAGGAAAGATCAGTTAGCGTATTATATTTACTTACTTGATGTATAAGTGATGGATTACAAATAAAATATCTCAAGCTTTTTAAGGAGGGTTTGAATGACAAGTTTTATGTCTTTCTATAGAAGCAATTTCTCCAAAATGGAATAAAATTTCCCCAAATATTCTACCTTCCATAAAATCTTCAGCTATTGTATTCAAACATGTCTGTAAAAGTCTGGGTGGTTTTCTGAGTTACCTTATCTGGCCAGTAAGAGTAACTTCAGGAACCTTCTTGTTGTTAAAGTCTAAGACAAAAGTATACGCCTTCTTCCCATAAGTGGATTCGTCAGTAATTCTGAAGTTTGTACCAAAGTCAACATCAATATCTGGAATGTGGACATCACTGGTCAAAATCTTTCTGTGTCTGTTGTACCTGAAGGTCAATGTAGCCTCATGCTGCTTTTCACCTGGAAGATATGATGTACTTTGGTTATTCACGACTATGGAATCTGTTTGGACTTTCATTAAAAGGATAATAAGGATCAACTGGAAATTATAATATGTCACCTTGAAGGTCTAACACAACTTTTGATGACTCTGATTCAGAAACCGGGTCACCTTTTTTGTCCTCATCTTCTAAACCCACCATGGGCTCATCCACTAATCCTGTTACTACTTTTATTACATAAACTTCCTATCCCACAGATTATCCATTTGAAAAAATTGGCTGTTTATGCAGTTCTTCTCAACTTGTATGCTTTACTTCCATATTTCATCAGGGATTTTTCTCTTGCTTATATAGAACTCATTAATTTCTCCTTTCCTTGCATCCATTCACCAACATCACACTTCTATTTAAATCACAGGGGAGCATTTTGGAGATAAAATGATCAGCCTCTAATGATCAAAATCTTGCACAAATATTGTATATATGAAATGAAATGCGAATTAAAGCGTTGCCTTGTTTGGGTGTGAAACTGATATTGTATATTATACTGCAGAGAATTCTATTATGATTTATTCATACATATCCTTTTCCCATTAAATGACAAAGTTCAAAACTGAGCTAAAGCATACTGCTTTTCCAGACTCATACCTTCTGCCTGGACAGCAAACGTTAAGGTGTCTATCAGGTCATTTCCCTCTCTCTGCAGGTCATAGTTGGCACTTGCAGAGTATTCCTTCACTTCACCTGTGGATACTATTTCAACTTCAAATCTAAAAAAAGGAGTAAACACATCTTGTAAATAACTATTTCGTACATGACCACAAACGGGAGAAATCATACAGTTCTCAAAAGCTCTTTCTGACCCGCTCCCCATTTTTAAAGGTTTTTAAAGGTGAGCTTTATGTGAAAGAGGAGAGTGGACACTGAGCTCTAAGAGGGAAGTTTAGTTAACACAAAATAAACATAATTAAAGCTGATATAACGATATGACTTACCTAGATTCTCCAGTCAAGGGATAATATGGAGCTGCCTCTGTGGCACTGGCATTAGAGTACAGTAATTTGGTGCAGAAATTTAGACCAGCAATGAAAGGCTTGCAGGAAGTCCAGGTTTCTCGGTTCTCGATCAGAGGTGGAATCTCTTCAGTCTTGGCTGGAGACACCAAATGTAAGGTATTGCTGGAACAGAAAAGTAGAATCATTTATTCCCAGGACAGGTGTTCAGACACTGACCTATTAAAAAAGCTACTTTCTGAATAAAATATCCTTTTAAAGTAGGGGCTTAATGGAATAACACTTGGTGGTTAAATGATCAAAGGGTTCATTATTATAAGATTATTCTTGACAATTATATTTCTGTGTATTGAGTCATTTACCCTCTCTAAAATTAATGTACATAGTTCATGTAAACAAAATCTAAACAGTAGACATTGCTATTATAATAATTTTATGTGAAAGAAAACAAAATAACAGAAATGGTAAGAGTCTTGTCAAAAATTTCTTGAAATAGTGTCAAATTAAAGAATCTGTAAGCCTTGACTCACAGTCACCACTTACCTGGGTTATTTGCTTACCTTATGAAAGAATTTACCCCAGTTTTACAATGTCTGGGATTTTCTTAACTGAAAATTTCTCCATGCCTGCCCTAACCTCTCCATTCCATCACAATAAAAAAACAAGAAGAGAAGGGAAGGACACAGCCATGAAAGTTCTCAATCAGTTTTCATTACCTGATACTGAGGAGCTTTGTTGGAGTCCTTGGAGCAGGAATGCTGAACTTCAGATGCCCAGCTTTCATACTAACATGTGCTTCAATTCCAGACTCATGGAATATATTGGAGTTCATCTCCACGCCGCTTCTAGCGAATTCAGGCATGTTTATTCCCAGGTGTGTCACAAACTCAATCGCTACTGAAGGTTTAGCCATGAGATCTGCTTGCATCTATTTAATAAAAATACAATGACGTATTTATTTGCCCAATACTTATATAAAACTTAAAGGTTTTATAAACCAAACATAATATTCTTGATAATCTAGAGGTAGGCTTTATATAATTGAATTTGCTATTAAAAAAATTGATTCCCCAGTCACTCAAGCCAAGGGACCACATAAATGGTGAATGTAATATAGCAAATACAGTAAGACGATAACACTAAGGAACCTTACCTACTTCCTTTAATGTAAAAATACTCACGCTTCATAAAGATTTTGTACATGGAGCTACTTGCAAGTATTTCTAAATCAGAACACAAGAGCCAGTTTTCCATTGTAAAAAATCTTAGCAGTTTTCAAAAACAATGAGTATTTGACAAAAAAGAAATAGATCCAAGATTTGAGTTTCTCTAAACAAAGCCCAGCTTATTTTCAAGCTTTTGGTTTGGCCCTTGCAGAAAGAAGGGATAGAATGCAAAATTCTGGAATAGATTGCAAAGCTAACTAAAAGGCAAGCAGTACTAAATTTGAGGATTTTTTAAATATTTTTACTTAAATCCTGTATACGGTAAAAAATTAAGACTTCAGACAAACTGAAACTATTGAGAAATTTATACAAAATGTTGACTAAATTAGAGAAAAATAGTTACTCAAACTGGAAAAAAGGATGGAAATATTTTACTTTTTTAATTTTAACTGGACAATTAATTTTGTGTCACATGCTCCGTAATTGTTGCAGTTTTAAAATGTTTCCTGTCAGATCAAAAAATGTTTCATTTAACTCAATTTTCAATATTTCTTGTAACTGAAAATCACAATTTTCAGTCTCTATTTGCCACATCAAAATTTTTTATTAAGTGTTTTGAATAGCAAATTCACACGCTGTCGCTTTTGTACTGTTCTCATGTGAAAGCTGGGAGAGACAAATAATCAGAGATTAAAGGGATTATTTTTGAAAGGGTGATTAAAATACTTTTAGTTCTTAAATTTTATTGTGTCTCATACTTAATTTATTATATGCATTACTTCTTATGTTAATGTAAATGTAATCCTCAAATTTACTGGAGAACTCTAATAAAGTAAGTTGGGGTTTTTTTCCATTTCAGGCTTATTTCATAATCTTTAAAATTCTTCTGGTGTTACATTTTTAACCCGAAATGAGATTATAGATTATTAAGAAGAGACAAAATAAAGACAGTTGTTGAGACTTACACTTTTTTGATTAAGCTTCAAAGCTACTTTGGCTCCAGGTGTTGCTATTCCAGACAAAGCGAACTTCAGTTGCAAACCTGCTCCAGTTGGAAGCTCAAACTCATTGTCCATGAAGATGTAGTGGACAAATAAATCTCTGTCAACACCTTTTGAGATGGCTTGTGCAATCTGTGAATCAAGCATGGAAATGAACACTAACAAATCCACATGTAGGAAAACATACATTTTATGCTTGAAAAACTGATCAGGAAATGATTCTAACTGTATAACCCTGAAATTAATTTCATATAGAGTAAAGAAACTAATTTCTATGGATTCCTTGCTTCAAAAAATATACTAAAGACTGTTTATCAAAATCTCAGCTTTAAACAAATATGAAGTTTTGTCACCCGCCTTGATACACGTAGGTCATCTGCCTCGATATACACATACAAAGGGGAATTGTTTTAGATAGTACGTAATATTCTGGCTTCCCCAAAGTTAATGGCGAAACATTTTTTTTTACTTCAATGAAAGAAGGGTTTTACCAATTTTTCCTAAAATGCACTACATCTTCTTTTCTTTTTAGCATAATGAATTATTGCTTACTATTAGTGTACATCTTTATAATTAGAAATTTAGCAGTATAACATAATGGCCAATATTAAGATCTTGGGCATTGTTCCAAGAGATATCTCAATCATACAATAAGATCTGAGCCTTCTCTTTTTCCTTTCCCTCTACCACCTTCCTTCCAGGAGGACTCCACTTGTTTATTCAAGAGCCTTCACAGGTTTCTCAGAGTCTGTCAGAGTAAATATTTTATTTTAAATAGTTTTATTTTCATGCTGGTATCAAACACCCATTCCTTACATAGACAAACAACATAAAAAGATATTGTAGAAAACCCCCAAATTAATAATACGCATTGATGCATCCGAAACATACCATCTCAGGCACAGTCTGAAGAGTTTTAATGCTCTTTAAAATCATGCTTCCCAGCAATTTGAAATCATTGAGTTTCATGTACCCAAGTTCTTCTCCCAGGATTCTCAGATATGCTCTTCCTTCAGGAGCTTCTTTGTTGCGCAATTCTTTCAGCATTTTTTCAAAGTTAAGCATTATTCCTTTCACGACATCCTGAAAATTCAGTCAGAAAGTAGCAAAAGAGATTTATGAGAAATTTGTAAGATTATATATGTAAAACGGTCATTTAGTGAATGTCAGCTAATCTGCACATGCACCTCCTACAGATTTGTCTTCAGACAAAGGTCCCTCCCACATACGATTAAGTAAAAAAAACATTGTTGAATAGGACTAAGGATTTCTATTTTGGTTTATCGAGGAGGAGAAAGGTTATATACAATAAAAAGGGTGGTGCTATAACTAGTATGTATAAAGATAGGAATGCCATGCTGTGCAGAGAAGGTTTTCAAGCTGTACCTGATCCTGCTTGCCATCCTGGGAGTAACCAAAATAGTCAGAAAGCATCTTGGAAACCTGCTTTGGCACTTTGCCGTCAACCCAGTACAAGGCCCTGCTTGCGGTGTCTGGGAAAAATCCCTTCTCTCCAAATAAAGCTTCCAGTGTTGGTTCAAATCCTTTTCCATCCAAGCCAAGCTGAAATGAACAGAACAACGCAATAATTGAGACAGTTTCCTAATTTCTTTGGAGCTTTACAACAGACTTTTTAGGGAACAAACAATGCATTTAAAGTTTAGCCTACAAGTCCGTGCTTCTTAAGGGGATATACAGAATACTAGGTCTTACAATTAACTTTATCTCTGTAGTGAGGTCTAACAAAAACCCTACACATAGGCTGTAGCTCACTTGAAATCTACTACAACTACTTCAGTATGTCAGTAATGATTCATTAGCATGAAGTCAATTTGTTACAGATGGGTTCATTTTACTCTAGCTGAGACCTTTAATAACTCCAACAGAGTCGTCCATCCAGTCAGTGGCAAGTGACATCACATAACGCATGGCTTGCTCTAAAGCCTATTGAGATCAAATGAAAGTCCCCTTGTAAGCATAGTAGTCTTTAGATTTCTCCCAAAGCTTGTAAAAACAATATATTATTCAGAGAAAGTTGTTATAAGCAAACAGAAATGAGAAAGAAAACAACTGAATACTAGCAAAAGTTTTTGATAATTTTCATACCTCAAAGATATCGCTTGGGCCAAATCCATACACATCCAGTGTCGTTTTTAGCATTGACTCTTTAGGAACATAGCTGGCTGGATCAAATATCACATTTCCCTCTACTTTAGCAGAGACAGGATCAAGTCCAGGTAGAGAAACTCTTTTGGAGATCTGATAATTTTGTGAGAATTTTCTGAAATCTTTGGCTGTTGGAAGCTGGTTTCCTTTCAGAGCTTCTTCAACTCGTCTTTTTAGACTAGGAAAGAGGACAACAATCCAGATGTTACGACTATAAATGCCAAAGACACATTTAGTCTTAGTTGAGAGGTTTCTTGCGTCACTTGCTCACATTCATACAACTGCGGTGATCGTAAATGGCTACTTCTCTGCCCATATTAAAAATAAACATAAGACTGAAGGGAAAGACTGTAAGTTGGCACTGCTCTGACAAAGCCATAAATTTGGTCAGCTGATGTTATTGTTCAAACAAAGAAAACAAAAAAGCAAACGAGAAAAAAAAAAAGGTGAAAAATGCACTGCTAAATGACTACCACTGAAGTTCGGGTCAGAACTTTGCTCTTCCTAGGAGATCAGTATATATTAAATTTTACGTACTTTTCAATGCCTACTTCTTCAGAGTCTAGGATGTTGGCGATGTGTGAGGCCATAAAGCTTTTCACTTGCTCATTCCTTTCCTTTGTGAGGACTCTCAAAATCTTTGTGAGGTCAGCTGGGGAAGGATTTTTCATCAGTATGAGATAAGATGCAAGGCGCTTCTCTGTAGGTGCATCCCCTTCTTGGAAAGCTTTCAGAAGTGCTGAACTGTCCTGTACAAAGAGAGAAACATTCACACTGATGAGCTGGGTAGTCAATGATACTGCTAAACCCTTTTGGGAATATATAGGATGAAATGATTTCTAGGATGTATATTTTTCAGGACTGCATAACTATTTCTATACCTTATTTCTTTAACTGACCAAAAATGTTTCATTTAAGCTGTTTTGATCAAGTTTCTTTTGATAGAAAATGTCACAGAAATTATGGTTTTATTAAAAGTGATTTTTTTATCCTATATCTAACAGGTTACTTTTTTTGATTAAAATACTGAGTTTTGACTGTTGGTAATTAGAAGTGTTCTGGTCTGCAGACCAATTCTCAGACTTTGGTATGAAGATCACGCAATTTAGGAAAAAAAGGCAACTGAAATTTTCTGCTACAGGAAAATTAAATACATAGAAAGTAAAAAAAAATTGAAAAACTTAAATGCTTGAAATTAAACTGAATGTGAGGATGTGAGCTCCAGCAGTTTCCAGGCTCCCAGACTTGTTCAGCCTTGTCTGGAAACAAGTGCGTGTCTCTTAGAGCAGAAATTTGTTGATATTGAAAGTGTTTGACTGTGTTAAGCTGAAGTGCTCTGTGTGATAACACTAAATCTTTAGGAAATGCTTGATGTCACTATAATGTAAATATAGATCTAACCAGTACTACTAACAACGACAACAAAATGCCACTATAAAATAGAGACCTGATTTTTTTCTTAGTTAAAACAATTAAAATCTGGAGTAATTCATTAGTAAAAAACACCTTTAAATAAGTAGAATTCCATTTAAGACTCTCTAACAGGAGCAGATCGAAACTTTCCATTTAAATTGAGACTATCTATACAAAGCAACTGTATCTCAAAGGAGAACCACCCACTGAGTCAGAAGTCTGCAGAAATTCTCAGATATGTGGATGGACACTGAACTAGCTAAAGGAGTTCAGCTAAAAGGAAGAAAGCAAGACTATGAAATAATGGGAATGTTTTCACATATTCAATAACTTCTGTAAACAGTCAAGGCGAACTGGAGACAATTTATGCTGGTTATTGTGACCCATTTTACCTCTTCAGTAACTGTCATTTTCCTGAATGCCTGGATGGCTGCTTTCTGAACTGAAAGTGATGCAGCTTCATTTCTGATACATGTCTTAAGAAAAGATTTCACGTTGGGTTTAGCTTTCTCCATTACTGCACCCATGTTTCCAATAGCCTGTTAGTGATGAAAACATAGAAAGATGATAAGCATTTTTTCTCTACCAAGAGAAGCAGAGTAATAGATGTGCTACAGGCTAAAATAACAGCCTGCCTAAGGAAAGAAGGAAATAAAAATACCCGAAGGGTGAGGTATGTGAGTTCATCTTCACCAGAACAATCAGTGCCAAGCAGTGATACCATGAAGTCTGCAACATCTGTTATTTCCTCTGTCACAATCGGCTTCTCATTGTAGAACCTAAACAGAGAAACGCATTAGAAGCGAATAGAGAAAATGGGAAATATCTATTTATTTTTTATTCTCAAAGACCAAATTCCTGACAATAATAATAAAAAATCCTTAGAAAATGACTACTCTTAGGGTTTATCCTAAGCATTGTAATGTTTTGTTGAGATTATTATGTACTGCTTAATACTGTCATCACTTACTTAGTAACCGAATGACTCAAGCCATAAAGAGAAGCTCGACTTGGCTGATACTGGGCCATGTTAAGAATTTCCCGGATTCTTTTTGGAGTTGGAGAAGGTAATAGTCCCAGGGTATATGTGACCAGGTCTACCACAAGTGGATTCACGTTTCCAGTTCTCAGTATTTGAAGGACTGCACCATAGCACTCTGGAGTCCCACACTGAGTCAGGGCCTGAACTGTGATGGAACTGAAAGAAAAACAGATGAGTTTGTTTAATTGATTCCCTGTTTGCATTATCACTGCAAGCTGCATGATTGAAACAAACATTTGACAGGTGTATTAAGGTGTTTTGATGTACATGATGTATGCTTTCTGTGCGACTGGAAGCAAATAACACAATTGCTTATCAAAAAGAAGCTTTTTAGTTTTACAAGTTATGTCACTTATATGACGAGGTAGGTGTTAACGCTATCATTACGGTCACATATTTTTGTTCTCTACAACAGACTTTCCCACAACCTTAAGTACTATAATGTAATATATTGAACCAGACTGAGGCTCTTTTCCCACTATAGATTGAGGAAATAAAGTATGCGAAGATTGACTCAAATCCAGCTAGGACAAAAGAGTGAGAGCGGGGACTGGAGGGCAGAGTCAGACCAAAGAACTTCGCTTTTTCATGTTGCCAAAAATCTCACTTTCAAAACTGTATTGTTTTGGATAAGTCAGGCTCGGGAGTTTGGAATTACAGTCACTGTCCTTTGGTGAAACTGCACAAAAGATATTTGGCTATAATAACATATCCATATGATTACACCTGGCATACGTGGTTGGGATAGTGGTGGTGAGAAAACTCCTGTGCTGGGCTGTGTCATCCTCTAAGTTCTAGCTCAGCTTCTCCTATAAGATTCTATTGGGGAATGACCATAAGCGTATTAGCTCTTCACAGACAGCCAGAACCTTCATATCTATTTGAATGTTTAAGCTGTTCGCTTATATTTAATGTTCAGATTCCAATTAACAACTGAGCATTTCTGATGGAAAAATGTGAAATCCACAGGTTTTACTCTCTCTTCCTTATTTCTCTCTCTAGATCATTCTGATGATACTTATCTTGCTGAAGGACATCTAAATAACCTCTAATTTAAAACCATTTGCAGCAAATCATCAACTTTAGAATGGATTTACTACAGCATGGATATGTGGTATGCTTGCATAATGATCCGTTGTAACATACCTTGAAGTTTCCACCATCTTTGGTAGAAGAGAGTGGAGAGTTGTGTTATGTAAACTCCTAAGTCCAGAAACAAATTTGTAAAAGAGTTTCGCTCTCTGCTGATTCTGCTGAGAGGCTGCAAGTTTCTGTAGTTCCTGAAGGATTTTCAGAACAGCATCCCCCTGCCTGGGAAATCTGGCATCTGCACTTTCTAGTGCAAGTCCTTTCTCTCCCAGTTCATCTAGCAATTAAAAAAAAAATGCATTCTTTATGTCATTATCAAGGAACAATGTTAATTTTTATCTTCTGTCATACACTCAGTATAAATATAAATTCTGTAGATTGTTTTATATGAAAATTGTTGAATTTTAAGAGCTCAACAGTTTCTACTGGAATTTAAATAGACATTTAAAAAATATTAATAGTACCTATTTGCATAAATTGCTTTGAATTTTTATGAAGATGATTTCTTACCAACTTTTATATTAGCACAGTTTGGTTTTTGGCTTTTGATGAATATATCTTAGGATAAGTATGCTATGAGTAGGAATAACAACTGCATATCAAAAAAGGGCGTTTCAGAACCAAACGTGATCACAGACTGTTTATATTTGCCAGTTGAAGCTTCAAGTTGCACAAGAAGTGTTTTACCCCTAAAAAGGGATCACTAAAGTAATTTCCAATAAGATTAAACTTGCTTTCCAAATAAATCATAACTTTTTAATTGTAAAGAATAATTTCAAAATAAAAATGAAAGATAAAAGTATTTAAAATTACAGAGTGGTTTTAAACTGCACAATTTCCCACTTCCTACACAAACCTATTGATCAAATTTCATTAAAAGTTCTCGATTGTTTTGGTCCCCTCAACTTCATTGTCAGTGAATTCAGTATTTAAAAAAAAAATAAAAAATTGTTCCTGCATTTGACCTGTTTTTATATTTTGTCCCTGTATTGATATGACTGAGAATTGCAGCTATACCTCCATCAAAATTTTTGTTGCTGATTTTCGGGGTATCTTCAAGCTTCAGTGTCTGGTTGACCTCTGTCATCATGCCATAGCGATTTCTGGCAAACAAAGGAAAAATTAAAAAAATTAGTTCTTCAGTTGAGTTAAGGTACCTTTGAGGTGTCTTGCCATGACTTCCACCTCCTTGAAAACACAGGGAATATTTGGGTATGAAGTCAGGGCACAATGTGCTACACCACCACTAAAAATGAAAGTTTATGAAGAAAGAGTCTTGCTAAACAGCGAGCAACCTACTTGTATGAAGAAGGCAGAAACAGGTGTTTTTCACTGCAGACAGCATCTCTTATGTGCCTTTTCTTTGCATCAATATTGTAATGACAGAATTGAGTGCTTCTTAGAAGGGTAGATAATGGGATGTTCTGTAAAATAAATAGTTTGGCAGTGATTTTACTGATTAGTATAAGTAACAAACACCGTTATAAAGGCTCCTACAGTTTTCCTGTAATATTAATAACTACAATATACGGGAAACAAAGGTACGTAACTGGAATGATTCTCACACAAAGACAAAATTATGCCAGCATCAATCTCCAGTCTTAAGTCTTCACAGGCAAAAATCCCACTGAATTTTCCCTCAGGCCTTACTGAGGTGTTTGGCTTAGTAGTTACTTCATGACTGATCCCCTGCTGCCTACAACAAAGGACTCCTTCATAGAAGCCAGTCTGTAATTTTTAGAGTAGTTCAGGCCCCCCATAATAGCTGGTGCTCTTTTTAATTTCACTGTTATTATATGCATTTTAAAGATCTCTAAAACAAGCTGTAAAAATGGCAGAAATTACAAAATGTGGGTTTTTAGCATAATATGAAATCCTTGGGTTTTTTTTCTTTTCAGAGAAAACACTCAAAAGTACAGATACCAGGAAAAAATCTGCCAATATTCATGTAAAAACTGCACTTAGTCTTTCTGGATTCACAGGCCGCCTGAACAGCATGTCAAACCATTTACTTTGGGCCATTTTGAACCCCCACCCCTCCTGCACATCATATATACATTATGGTTTTGATGATATTTTACACGAATAGGGACCAACTCCATCTATGAAAAGCTCTTGTTTAAAAATTCAAGAGAAGAACATGAAAGAAGGTAATTACTCTGTCTGCATCTGCTTTTGTCTATTGACTGCCAACAAAACCACAGTCTGATCTAATGCAAAGGTGCAGAAAACCTATTTAAGCTTTTGGAAAATATATACAAAATTTACTTGGTGTAGTAGTTCTGGATGATTTTAAGTGATATGGTGAAGAATGTTTGATCCTAAAATTTTTAATGCTATACTTACTAATCCTTTTACAACAGCAATGGGGCTGACAAAATCTCTGATGGGACTGAAGTTGTCACAGGCTTTCAGGTCTCTGTTAATTGAAATTTCTTCTGCAACAATTCCTTTTCTAGATTTGAATTCAACTTCACTGTCACACTTCCCATATGCAGTATCCTGGAAAGAAGAAATAAGTCAGTGTATTTGTTCATGCTGCCAGGCATTTTCTGATCTATCTGAAAGGCACCTTTTCTCATCTGAATTTTCAGGTCTTTTGCAAATTTCATTCAGGATTAACTCTATTATGTGAGTTTTCTTCTATTTCTTAAGGAAATAAGGTGAATGCTTTTCAAAATACTTACCATGGAAATTGTTTTCACATTTTCTACTGTTTCTGTTGGCACAAGTAGAGCTGAGATGATGCCTCTCTTGAGATTCAGTACATTCAAAGGTTCATCCTTCTCTGGGTACAGCTTGACTTTTGTTCCATCCTGAATGCTGAATTTTAGCTCATGTCTGTCCAAAAAATCCCCAACATTAGTATGAAATCATGTTAAAGGCAGCCAGTAAAGAACATTATCAATAAACTGCTGGGCTACAGCTAAAGCATCGTATTTGTCTTGGTCTATCATTATTTACTATTCACTGTTGTTACTGTTACAGAATACTACTACTGAAGCCGCAAAATTCTAACCAAGGACACCCTGATATCAGCAGACTACGTCATTTAAGGACAAGCAAATATCAAGAGCAATTGCTGGAAGTCAGAATTGCACAAATTCATAGAATCATAGAATCACCAGGTTGGAAAGGAACCACTGGATCATCGAGTCCAACCATTCCTAACACTCCCTTAAACCATGTCCCTCAGCACTTCATCCACCCGTTCCTTAAACACCTCCAGGGAAGGTGACTCGACCCCCTCCCTGGGCAGCCTTTCCAGTGCCCAATGACTCTTTCCATGAAGAATTTTTTTCTGATATCCAGCCTGAACCTCCCCTGATGGAGCTTCAGGCCATTCCCCCTTGTCCTGTCCCCTGTCACCTGGGAGAAGAGCCCAGCTCCCTCTTCTCCACACCCTCCTTTCAGGTAGTTGTAGAGAGTAATAAGGTCTCCCCTCAGCCTCCTCTTCTCCAGGCTAAACAACCCCAGCTCTCTCAGCCACTCCTTGCAAGACTTGTTCTCCAGCCCCTTCACCAGCTTCATTGCTCAACAGCTCCAGCTTCGTTCAGAGAGGAGAAAAGCAAATTTTTGGAGTAAGGTAATTATTAACAACTGAAATAGGCTAAAAAATATAAAATATTGGGAATGATTCTCTACTAGTTGCAGTTTTTTAATAAAACCTTGATTATTTTCTGAAAAATACATTGTCTCTAGCTTTTTTGAGATCTATGGCTTGAAACAAGTTGGAGTGGATACTGTGGTATTGAAACGAGCGTGAAGGCGCATGAGTAAAACATGCATGCACAAGCACTGGAAACTAGTTGGGCGGAGGGAGCACTAGCAAAAACTCAGGAAAGCAGATAAGTAAGGAAAAGATAAGTTGCATAGGTCATTAAAGACTATGATAGGAAACCTGGACTTCAGTCTCAAATGCCCTTCTATTGCACAGTCTTTGTACCACGTCAGCAAAGAAAAATTATCTTAAAATGGCTGCAGATAGCTGTTTGAGAATTTGCTTACAAGAAGGAATATTCTGCTTGCAATAATCTTCTAGGGAACTACACAACAGTTTCCTGATGTAGGTGATATAAATGAAAAAGACATTCCAGGTGAAAATTCTGGATGGAAAAAAGCCTTAGAATCATAGAATTATAGGATGGTTAATGTTGGAAAAGACTTTTAAAGGTCATCTAGTCCAACCTCCTGGCAGTAATCAGGGACAATTTCAACTAGGTCAGAGTTCATCCAACCTGACCTTGATTGTTTCCAGGGTTGGGGCTTCCATCACCTCTCTGGGCAACCTGTGCCAATGTTTCACCATCCTCCTTGCAAAAAAGAAAACCATTTCCCTACTAGCAACTGAGAACTGTGCCAGGTTAGCCCTAAATTACAACAGGGAGAGTTTTGCTGTGCAACCAACTTATAAATTTGCCATTTATCATGAAATGTGTTCTATGTCTGGAAAAAACATGGTCAGGGCAGACACTAATATTAGAGCCTATTCAATGTTAAGGCTGCAAATACTGATGAATTTGATATTGATAAATGATATTGCTTACTTGGACATGGCACTTGCAAAGTCCTCTGAGTTCTTTGACTTTTTCAGCATGGCCCTTCCCTCAGTGTCAACACCCAATGTCTCCCTCAGGGAGCAATGCATTGTCCTCAGGATGAAGTGGCATAGCTGTGGTACCTCCAGTTCAACCTGAAACCACAAATACAGTCTCTTTATCCTTTATTTCCTTATTATGTTCCCGGAATCATCCCGTTGCAGGTTTGGTAAAGTGTCAGAATTGCTCGGCTAGCAGCTGTTGGGAAAAATTCCAAGATACCCTAAATAGGTAAAGATAACTTGAGGGAGAAGATACGAAAGCAGATATTTGCTTGGCTAATGGCATGGAGTAGAGAAGAGTATAGTAAAGAAGCAACTTGAAAATCTATAATAGAAGATTTATTGTAGAACTGAATGACAACTTTAGTCATTACACTGATCAGGGTTTAGATTCTATCAGGATAGCATGTGCTAAATAAAAAAATAATTTTCCCAGTTATTGCACTTAAGAAAACAAATTGCTATGGGAACATTTTTGGGCAAGATTGTGGGACATCGGGTAATCAGGTAGACATCCTACAGTCCTGATTGTGGCTTGACTTCTATCACCAGCAGGCTATCAAGTGGTCTTCATGGCATCAGTGAATGGCTTAGTTCAGCTCTAGAATTGTTTGATCGACATTGGTAGACTCAGCCTGGAAGCAAAAAAAAACTGAACTACCAGCAGCTCTTCTCCCTCTCCCATGTAAAAGTATAGCCAGATGAGGATTGAATTGCAGTGATGCAGTGGTATGGAGGACTTCTGCCTCCTTAGTGCCTTCTGTCTAGGACAGGGAGGCCTTACCCTTCAGGACTCTCAACATGAGCCTTTCAATAGAATGATCTTCCAAAAAACACCGAAGGAGGCTCCCCGGTTGCTCCCATGTATTCAGTATACAGTTCCAATGGTTGGTATTTATTTCTCTTTCCCTACCTTGCAAGTGATCTTTGAACCGCTTCGAGAATCTGCTGTTCCCGTGATCCCACTTGACGTTTCCACTTCATATGAGTAAACGTATTTTCTGAGGTGTTTAAATCTGGTTGCATCTTCTGCAATTAGTAAAACAAGAGTACTTTCATAACTTGGGCAGGATGTGAATACTTAGAACTTTACAATTAACACATTATTGTGTAACTAAAATGAATGCCACATATAAAGGAAGCATCAGGACCCTACCACTATTTCTTTTTATATTAGCTACAGAAGAATTTTCAGACAAAGAAGCAACGAATTCATGTCAGCTGGATACTTCCTTAAGCATAAATTATAGCTAAGAGAAAACTTCTATGGAGAAGCATAAGTTTTTGTGTCCACTGCGCTCTTTGATGAGATCTGACAATACGACCTTATCTGACCTTCAAACCATGCCCCATCGAACTTAATGACAAAACCAGGAGAAAACACACGATGTGGAAGTGGTTTAAAAATTACCCTACTTGTTCTAAATTAAACCAGTCAAATGTTGGTCTTCATTTTGGCTCTGATTTTTTCATCGTGATTCAAATGCAAGGAGTTACTTTATCTGAGTCACACGACTGAGACTGAAAGAAAATAAACCCAGAAAGAGACAGAACTCCAAAATTAGCATTCCTTAATACCATTTCACCTGAATCTACAGAGTACCTTTCTGTCCCAGGCCCTCCTGAAACATGATCTGCTCTAATACACTAATTAGATTTGCAAATTTTACTAGCATAGACTCTTTTTAAAGGACATCAATTTAGTTCTGTGAAGAGCACCCAGAACAAGGCAAAAGCCCTAATTTATGAGTAAGAATAAGGCAGGAAGGTGTATTGATAGAGATGTTTCTCCTTTTATCAAAGGAAGCCCCAAAACCTAATGGGCTTCCTCAAAGGGATTAATTTCACCTGTGTTTAATCTGTCTCTGTTGTTTTTCAAGGCAATTCGTCTGTAATTTTAAATCCTACAAGCAGGAATAAATGGGGTAATAGAGATATAAAGAAAAAAATATTTTTGTTCAGTGTGAAATACAGGGATATAAGATCTTCTTTTAGTGTCTGGAATGCATAATGCAGGCCAAAGAATGTCTTCAATTACAATTCACTCCCATTATAACTGCAGGCATCATTTTAAAATAAATATACGTTCAGGCATTTTAAGTGACCATATTAGAGCAGTTTAGGTCTGTCTGAACCAGAAGAATGGTTCCTCTCTGTTTAGGCTGAGCATCTCCCTGGGACTGTGACATTGTTGTGATGCTGAGTGAAAAGCAATTTCCTCTGTGGTTATTCATGACTATCTGAAAACATTATTATAAAAACTTTATCTACTTTTATAGAAAAAAAAATGGTAAAGTCATCCCAATGTAAACCCACATCTACCATCAAAGCTGTATCATTTTGCCTGCCTATACCTGTCATGAATGTAGTTTACTCTTCCTCTTATATAAAATATTTGTCATGTCACAGGCCAATGATCTTGCCATTTATGCCATGGAACTGCATACTTAGAAAGGAGAATAGAAAATTACTATAAATCTCGAATTTCCTCCCTGGACTATCACTTTTATAAGCTTTAGATGCTTTAGTAGTGTTTTAACAGAGATTACTTTCATGTAATGGCTGAACAGAATTGATATAATTAATACTGGCTATCATAAAGTAATAAGTGTCTTACAAAAACTTGTGAACCGAATTAAGTTATCTAACTAACAATAAAACTAAGTGCCATAAAAAAAAATTCAACACTCTTCCTGTCACTTCTGCCTATTCTGGACTATAGTGCTGCTTAATAATTCCTCAAATTTTTGCCACAACAGCATCTACTATGCTAAAGCCAAAAGTATAATTATTGCTTTATTTCCTGCTTTTAAATGGAAATAAATTGAAAAGCAATAGGGAAATGATAAGATTAGAAATGCAAATACCAAATAATTTATTATATCAACAAGACAGAAGCCAGCAGTGAAGCCCACAAGTCTTTGAATTGGTTTGAGCAGCTGAAATAAGCCAAATCGCCTGGAGATGGTGCTAAAGCACCCAACAAGTGAAAAAAAAAAACACCCTGAAGTTCCAAGGGATAAAGAACAAAACAACTAATTTGTTACTTTGACCCCATGGTGGAACATTGTGTATCTAACCAAGCAGTCAGGGCCAGTCAGAGTTCATTACAAAGATAGGGCAAAAAGTCAGCATTTCCTGAGTCTCCTATTTAAAGAAATTGCTGTCTTTGCTCACGGAGTTGATGATTTATTCCACAGGTATTTAGTTAGATAGCGAACTGCAATTCCGTGGGTTTAGAACCAACCACGAAGGGTAAACGAGAAGTGAGATTCAGCCCATGGTAAAGTGTAAGGTACATAACCTCACAGCTAAAGCTGCACATCTGATAAACAGAGAATTCTGGATTAAGGAATTTGTACCCTGGCAACTAAGAAAGCAGAAGAATAGTGGAAAGTAGTTTCTTAAAGGGAGCTTTCTAAAAGTTTAGAAATGTAATCTCAGCTTCTCTGATCTTAGGAAAGTTTTTAAATTCTTTGAGCCTCAGCCTTATAGATAATTAAATACCTAAAATAAATGGCAATACAGGCTTCAGAATACCACCATCACTTTTCTTTCAGTTATTTCATGGGAAGAGATTCACAGAATAGGAAAAGTTCAAGCTTTGAAAAGTCTATTCAGTTAATACAGTGACATAAGATAACAAAGGCAAATGCAAGGAAACACTTACTTGAACATCCTGGATTTCCACTTTCAGGCATTTCTTCTTCTGCAAAGAGTGAAAACAAGAATTAAAAGCTGGAAAAACACTTTATAGCTATAAAATAATGGATATGGAAACAAAAGCAGAAACACTACCTTTTCGTCCTAAGACCTTTCTAATCCATACCAACTTTTGAGTTAGTTTGGTACACTTACTTAAATAATAATGCTATTGTTAACATTGACAGTACAGTCAAATCTTAAGAGAGCTACAGTAGTTGCCTTGATATTGTGAAATAAGGCTTCAGAAAAGGATCTTTAAGTCAATGAATTAAATTATTTTGATTTAAACTGAGGAGGATCAGCTTCAAGGTTAACAAGTATTTTTAAAAGCCCTATGTAATGTGAAATAGAGAGTTTATGGGCACAAAGTGTAGAGGCAGACAGATGAAACGTACCATATAACATGGCTTACTTTAAAATTTTAGTCTGTTTGAGCACACAAAAATATTGCATAATGGATCAATGGCTCTATTTTGCTTTTTGTGCATTTGAAAAAGTACAACTTTTATCATTAATAGTATAATTCCCTGCTTTTAGATCCTTTCTTAATATTGACAGTTCATTCTTTGGAGGAAAATAGTACTGATTAGAAGCCTAGACAACTGTTTGCTCCAGTCTGTCTGTAGTATGTCCCATATGACTCTATTTAAAATGAAATAAAATAGAATATAATCTAGTAAATTTGCCACATTCATTCTATTGTATGTCATTCTTTAGGCATCACACATAAATGTCAGTACTTTTTGCAACATTCTTTGCCATTTCCAAGTTGTCATTCTGAGAATTCTAAGGTTGATCACTCTATAGATACAGAGTGTTATATTAGTTATAGTAACAGTAATAGCAATTGTAATACTGCTATTGCTTTTCCAGTAGTAACAACATTATTAATAGCCATTAGAAAAAGATGGAGCCTTTAAAATTGTGTACTATCATTTAACAACAGAATATTAGTTCAAAAAAGGTATGTCTATGATTATTTCAACCTGCAAATAAAACCAAACCTGCATAACTGGCCCCAGACTCACTTCACTCCTTAAGGTACCTGAAGTCTTAAGTAACACTACAGTATCATATGCTAAAAATCCACTTATAGGGAGGCAAGGATAGCTCACAATCCACAGCATCATATTGATCTAAGGTCTTTGCTGATCTTTGGAGAAAAACTCTACTGACCTACTTCTTTTACTACTAAGACTGATGACTATGTCACTTTTACACAAAATAGTTGTTCAGACACCAGTACTGCCTGCCAAATACATTTTGCTTTATTGCTCCATCATCACATTTGCTGCAAAATAGTTTGGCAAGAGATGGAATATATCTGTATGATATCTTCAAGCTACAATAAACGTGATCGAAAGACACCAAGCCACAATCGCGGCTTTCTTCTATGATGGGATTGTCCTGTGATGGTGCAGTCCTACAAAAGGAAGAGATTATTGCCACATTTACCCTCTCTAATTCTAACAGCCACTGTCCTGTTGGTTTTTGCGTTACTGTTGTTTTAATGGGTTCATAAAGAAAGCAGCAAAAAGCACTAAGGTAAAAGGCAGTACTTACGTGTGAGAACACCGCTGCTGAGCAGCAGCAAGAGCAGCAAGAGCTGCGCAGGGCCCATGGTGAGCCCCGAACCCTCTTGTTGCTCTTGCTTTTCCTCTGTTTTTCCTTTCCTCCCCCCTTCACCTCTCCTCTACCACCTCTGAGGGAGAATGAGCCTTCTGACTTGGACTTCCATTTATATAGTCTGTAGCAAGCAGCTGAGGCGTACGGTTTAGAAAGCTCGGAGCAAATTGCCAAAGGTCCAAAGGTGAGAGTCCCAGATCCTCACTGCGCTCCAGACAATGTTCGGCAGTCCCCGACGGCAGAAAACAGAGTATATACTGGAGATAAGTCTCTGCTCCAGTCCATTGGATTTTTTTCTTTAACTGAGTTTGAAAAGTAAAATCCCACAGATGGACTCTACCAATGTACTCAAATAAACTTCCCACGTCTACATAGGAATGATTACAATGCATAAATTAAAGCTGGAAGAAAGTCACTGCAGCATAGCTTCAGTATAGATGCTGAGAGGCTTAAGGGTATGAGTACCTGAGAAATGCAATTGTGATCTCTTCCCTTTACAGACAGGAAAATGGAAGTTTAAGATGTTTTCCTTTGTTGTACCAAAATTTGTCATAGACCTTTCTAAATACAATTTGACACTTACTTGCAATATTCTGGTAAACCAGATCATGTTCACATTGAAAGTAAGATCTATATAATTCTTTTATTTATATTCTTTGATTCCATTTCTTTTTGTTTCCCAATAATAGCAAAAATAGAAAATAAGATGATAAAAATTATCTGAATAAAGATAAACATAATTAAAATAGAATATGTATATTGATAAAAAAGAGTGGATTTATGTCATGAGAAATTCTAGTAGCTTGAATTATCTTCCTATCCATGTATATCAAAGATAATTGTAGTAAAAAAAATTGACTGGGGGAAAATAGGTAAGAACTTTCTGTTCAGTAAATTTAATTTTCATATATCTGATCAAATTGAAATGTTTTGACATCCCCCAGTCAAAATATTTCCTCTTAGCTTTCTAAATAAAAAAAATCAAATTTTGACTTAGGCAGTAATTTCTTTTCCCTGGAAAAGTTACCATGTTACCACGCATCAGGGCAGTTATCTTTAAAGTCTCTTATTTCTTCATACTCTTTGTCTCTTGGATTTCATATTTAGGTTACAATTCCCAGGACGCACTGTGATCATGGAATTCCTAACAGCACTTCAATCAGATGGTAAGCATTGACATACAATGGGGTGTACTTTCCAGTAAAGGAGACCTTTCCCTTTTAATTAGGATTTTGTCTGATGCATGTAAAAAATGTCAAAAGCATTCCATTTCAGAGAGATTTCTTGCAGAAATTTCTTTCCTGGGTTCACTAATATTGGAGACACCACTAGGAAAGCATCACTTAAGAATTTTCCATTTCACTTTCCGTCCTTGGCCAATATCAATCACAGACAATAGAACTACCTAATAGACGATTATTATTTTTTACTTCTAAAAAGCAACAGAGATTTTTGTTTACTTTTGTGTCCACGGCTCTCTCAGTATGTCTTGTGACGTCTAACCATTGTTTTAGTTTGAAGTATGACTCTACCAAATAGATTGTATAAAAAGATCATATATTTGCCCATAGCATTTGACTTCTTTCTGCATTCAAAACACCAAGAGGTTTTTGACTATAACTTCAAATCTATTTATTTGTTCACTTTAGAACCACAGGTAAATAGAGCTCTGTGGTGCCCAGCATTCAGGGATTTGTTAGCTATTTCCCTATATAATCCCTATATAATCCATATAATATATGCTGTGTCTCCTCACTGCCTTCAGGTGGCTGCGCTCAAACTGAGGGTCATTAATATGTCATTTCATGAACATAAATAGATTACAGAATTTATGACTCAGCCCACAAGCACGCAGGTAACATGGGTGCACCGCTCTTCCGTGACAGGTTTATATTGCTCTATTACCTAGTCAAGGGACAGAATTTTTTTTCACAACAGGTGCAACAAAATGCCACACAGTACTATTCAGTCATCAAGGAATCCCCATGCTTTCAGGCCATTGGAAGAAGTCGGTATTCGCATGGAGTTAGACAACATAAAGTTCTTATTTCATCTATTTCTGTGAAATTACAGGCTTTGACTTCGGAACACAGTTTATCTTCCAGAGCAATCTGCTTTAAATCATATTATTTCATTCTTTATGATTCTCAATTACTTTTGGCGAAGTCGCACTCTCTTCTGAGTGCATCTCTCAGAAGCGGAATGAAGACTTTGTTGATGGAATCATTTTTATGCCTAATGATTGTACCATACCTTTCACATTTTTTCATTCTATATGACAAAGACAGGCAGAAGGTACTGATGTAGATTTGAAAAAAGAAAGGATGGGAAAAACTTCAAACGTTACTCCCTGATGTTCTACATTGGAAGTCACTCCAGTCTTTGGTATATGCTTTATATCTCTAATCTGCAGAGATTTAGTCCTGATCCAAAATCAAACACATAAATGGAAGTTCTACAGCTGTCTTGGGATTAAGATATCTGAGCTGCTGTGTTCTATGTTTCTTTTCCCTTAAGAATTTTTTGCTTTAACCCATATTACTTGGCAATAGGGACAGTTTGGGCCTTGGTGCTCACAACAGCATTGTTCAGGTACTGACGGAGACCATTAAGTTTGTTCACCATTCCCTTCAAAATCTGAAACAACAATATAAAAAATTATTGGAAAGCATTAATTAAATTATATTTAGAAAGAAAGGAACTCTTTCTGCATAATTCGCCTCTTTTTTCCTAGGAGAACTTAGTAAGAGGAAAATATCCTAAAGGAGATAAAAATGTCATCAGCATCTGGTAACTAACCATTAGTGAAATAAAGTTTCATGGCTTATTGAAGAAAATGTAGGTCATTTATTAATGCTGATGAAAGAAGCCAGTTGGAGCAATCATACATTTCATGAATTTTGCCAGTAATGATTTTTTTCTTTCCTAGAAGTTTTGCCATTGGTTTAGGATGTTCCTCATGTCTGTACATTGGTATTACCTAAAAATGAAAAACACAGAATATGCGCAGACTCTTCGTGAAACACAAAGTGTAGTTTATATACATAAAGAACGACTGACAAACCGAAAGGTGTCTCATGTACACGCACAGACTGGGTGTTCAGAAAGTCCACTGCTTCAAGCATTCATCAGACATACCGTGTACAGACTGAATCAATGGTCCTATGAAATGTAGGAGGTGCGACAATACTAATGATACGCTGAATTAATTTTGTACGGAGAGATGATTTGTGCCTGGGTATCATGGATATGGAAAATCACTGACATGATGTGGAAGCCTTAGAAATTGTAAAATCAGAGAATAAACTCTATGGAAGGGACATCTAAAAGTTATCTAGTGCGACCCCACACTCAAAACAAATCTAACTACATCAGGCTGCTCTGGACCTTATACTGTGAAGTCCAATCGAATGATTAAGTCAGAATTATTTGACGTTCTATCATTCATGGGCTTCAATCTAGCTGTAGGTTACCGCTTCCTCACGCATACATGAAGAAGCTATGTATTTGAGTGCATTACTGTACTCTAAATGACTGCAACAGCTGCATTTCCATTGGAACTACAACACTTGCTTAAGAAGTAGAAGTTTCCTGCTTTGCCATCATAAAAGAGGGTGTAATCCTACATATAAGTGTCCTGTGTACAAGGCTACATGTAATTCTGGCTGAGAGCAGCCTTCCTGACGAACCTGCAATACTCTCTACCCACGATTTGAAGTTTGTAGAGACAGAAAATTTAACAGATAAATAATGAAGCGACTCCTGTGCATGTTGGGACACATATCCGGGAGCGTGAAGTCTTGGCTTCAGCTACTTATATATTGAAGACGTGGATTAAACAAAAACTTAATACAGACAGTAGGCACAAGGACTCGGGACCGAGTATATGTATTGCTTACTTCCACATCGCTGAAACTCACACTCGTAAGCCATGGTATATCATCTACACGAGTATATCATTTAAATGAAAATTGATTTGATGGCCACAGTCACCTGTAGAATCTAGAAAAATTAAGGAAACTGAGCACAGGAAGTTAATGCCAGCATAGAGTTGGGAGCGAGCAGGGGGAAGCATTTTTAATAGCTCCTATTCCATAACGTGTTATGGTGTTCTGTATTTATAGTATATACGGCATATCTTGATCACCTCCACAATACTGTGGAGATAACATTTACTGATCCCTTTCTTTTCAGTATAAATGTGTGTAAAATTTGTAATATTTATTCTGTTCTGTTTAGGGATTGTCATATGAATGGCATTAAAACAGAAAACCTATCTAACACTCAGACTTTAACTGAGCCTCTTAGAATGATAGAATTTCAGATTCAAATCTGTTTCTTGGCCTAAGAAACACTTTATTTTTTGTAAAGTCCTCATTGTAAGAGTTCTCATGGTATTCAGAGTCTAGATTTCATTCTAGAAATAACAATGTATTTTAGCACATATTGTCTTCAGTCTTCACGTTTTTCCACAGCTGCACAGAGGAAGCTGCATCAAATCATTCATCTGAAACTGAACCTGCTCCTTCCTGCACTTGTGTTTTGCAGTGAGGAACTGGTTTTGCTGTTCTAATTTTGGCAATGCCAACAATAGCTTTGCTAATACTAGCAGAAATACAGAAAATCCATTAACCCTCAATTATATAGTCTATACTTACTATATATAAATTATTATATTCATATTGCATTATATGTCCCTCTATATATTATATGCATATATGTTGTATTATCCTATATGTAATGCATAGCATTATGTTATACAGTATAACATTATGTTATACATTATAGACCATGATCTTTTATTCTGCTTATGATATTGACATTTCCTTTTTCTCTCACTGGAGACTGGTCAAATGTTTGGACAATACTTTTAAGAGAGAGACGTGGTAACGACTTCACTGGACACATCCACGAAAAATTTTGCCTTGTGCTTTTTGTTGCATTGCCTCAGGATACGACCTTCTTCATTTAACTCATTTAGATCCTTTATTATGCATCTTATTTTCACTTAATGACTTTTGCAAGGCAACAAGACAGTTTATGGAAAAAAATTAGGCTTGGTACTAATTTGCTTGTTTTCCAAAAAATCCTTGTGTAATTTCCCTTTCATTCTTTTTGCCTTTTTCTTTTTCCTTCTTATTTTCTTCCTTCCTTTTCTCTTCCTTTCTCTTCCTTCTTTCTTCTCTTCTAAGAAATAGACACATTACATGGTAGTCACACTTTGTTTTTTTGTTATTACTCCTTCAGGTCAAGGCCCAGCACTTCTGGTTCTTTGGGAGCTCCTTGGAAACATTGGGTTTAGTCTTCTACTGTGTTTCCCAGATCACAGTGTCATTTGTTTAGGTCTTAGCATGTCCCTCACCAGAGAAAAATGTTTGTATTTTCTGGCAAAACACCTATGGTGCTAACTATAACCCAATGGCAACTGGAGGAAAACGTGTCTCCCAAAGGAGGTGTTGGAGGTGCATAAACATACACCCTGTTTGTCTAAGAACCACTGCCAGAAGCCTGCTGAGGCATCAAGAGTAGAAAAATATTTGGCATAAACCATCTCCTCCAGAATTTCTCTCCTTGTAGGTAGTGGAAAATGTTTCCTTTTTACATATTTATTTAGTTCTTTTGAGTGTATTCCTAGGCAAAGGGTCGGTCTTATTTTTGTGCTAAGAAGAAAAAGTACTGATTCTGTTGAACATTTTATTCACATTCTCCTTTCAAAGTATTAAACCTCCCCACTTCCTTCGCTTCGTGTTGTGTTGTCCCTACGCAAAGAAATGTACTTTTCAACTGTGGTAGGATGGGATCTCTAAATTCAAGTTTGAATTCTGCCAAGAGATTCCTACAAAGATGTTGCAAACTTATACTTTATTGCTTCTAACCAGCAAAATGACACTGTGAAGTGTTCCATGTATTTCTAAGCTAGCATTTTTTCCTGTTTTCTTTTCTTCCATTTTCTTATTTATATATAAATTCCTTGCAAATGCTCCCTTCTAAGCTCGTCACTGGAAAACTAATCTTCTACTGTCTTTTTTAGTACTAATACCACTGGTTTTGGTACACATGTTCAGAGCATTTGCAAAAAAGGTAAAACTAAAAAATAATCCATATACTTTCACAGCGATAATCCAGGGATTTCCTGTAGGAAAATTACATGCTGCTGTTCTTGTAACTTCCATTGAAACAGTGGCATTTTCTTCATCCTTTTTTGTCCAGGTTGTAATGTTCCAGTATTGCTAGCCCAGATATTGCTGCCAAAATATCTTATTCCAGTGGAGTGTCATGATATAAATGGTTCAGTAAACTGTGTTTTTTGAGAACTCCAACTTGAAAATCTGTGCACCTTTTTAATTCATCTCTCCTATGGTTTCAAACCTCCATGACCTTCACACCACCAGAGATCATGCTGTGTCCACAGGCTTTCATGTACATGGGATGACATCTCTGCCTGAAAAATTCCAACTGTTTTCCCAAAACTAATTCACACCACCACTATGCTTTCTGTGATACTGTTCCACATCTCTGCATCTGGCTGCTTCTCAGAGATTCAGTTTGTTTTCCACACCTACAAATTTAGTTCAGCAACATAGAAACAGTTTCTTTCTTTTTATTCTTTTTTTTTCAAATAGGTACTTGTCACATCTTGATTTTCTACAGTATACCATGTTCCTCCAGTAGATACACTTCAATTAAATATAATACTTAGCTTTCTGCACTTCAATTAAGTTGAAGGTTTGAATGTAAGAATTATCATTCATAGAACTACTGACTTGCTGTTTTTCTTTTTGCTGGCTTCCTCTGCTCACAAATACACTGAGGAGTAATGCTTAAATCTTTCCTCGTTGTTTTAGGAGCCCAGTTTTCCACCACTTGAGCAGTTAATTTTTCTTTCTGCTTTTGAGAGCTGTTCAATAACCATTCAAAGTCAAAGAGTCTGACAGGTCATCTTCACTCAGTGTCTGAGCTGATTCATCAGTTTGATAGTTTTAACTGATTGGTTTCATGCAACACAAATTTCCATACAATATTACATGGAATTTTACTAGATCATTCCTGAGCCTTTCCAAGGCATTATCCTCCTTAGATAGGGAAAAATAAAATCTGTCTTCACACTAGCAATAGGGAATAGAAACACAAATGGACCAACTTGCCTTGCAGAGCATAGAAAGCTTTCACTACCAGCTTCCTTCTAATCATAGAATCATAGAATCATAGAATCATAGAATAGTTTGGGTTGGACCTTAAGGATCACCTAGTTCCACCTCCCTGGGATGGGCAGGGACACCTCCCACTGGATCAGGCTGCCCAAGGCCCATCCAACCTGGCCTGGAACATCTAATGTTAAATAATCAAAACTGCGGAAGATGCTCCTGTGACATATCAGCTGCTTGATAGCCACGAGGTTCGCTCTGCAGATACGACAGCTAAGGAAACAGCTTCACCCAATGTGTCATCTGAGGAGGAGAAGGAGATTTTTCTATTTTCATTTTACTAAGGTGCTGATGCTATACAAGGAAGGAAAAAAAAAAATGAGTCAGTACTTTTTGCATGACATTACCAGAAATGATAATGAAGTGCATGAAGCCACGAGAGTGATAGTGGATATGGCTGTCAGGTGGAGACCGAACTTTAATCTATATATGGACCAGGTTATAAATTTTATTACTGGATGACAAACTGTACCTGTTAGGCTTGAGGCTCTGAAAAGTTAGAAAGGAAGGGGCTATGTGATTCACCTTACTAGTATTGACATCAAAGGCTTTTCACTTTCAGGTCACCTTTGTCAATGCATTCTTAATGAGCAGTGGGTTCAGTTTCCTTTCTGAAATAAAAATGTTTTCAAAACTAGAAACATTATTGTAGTGGTTGTAATTTTAAATTTTAGTACAGGCCAGGAGTCACAGAGATTTGAGAAAAAACCCTGCTTTTATCCTTAGAGAGGCTTTGTATGGTATCACTGAAATATCTTCAGCTTGCTCATACACCTGAGTATTTTGCTAATTAAACAGCACAATTCTATTATGACAACCAAAATTCTTCTGTTTTAGAAAAGTCCTCTGAGAAGACAGGTCTTTTTACCCTCTGTCTGGGTACCATTTTGCTGGTAAGCATGCTTGTTCCTGTTCTATTAATGCTAAGACAAGGTATAAAGTGCAAAACCAGGTTAAAGTTCATCTTTCAATAGCAGCCAGGGCTCAGAAAAGAAAAGCCAACGTGCCATTTTTCAGATATTATTTAGTAACAGAAGGAAAACTTCTAGGTGTTAATTTCTCTTAAGTTCTTTTAAAACATGTTTAATTAAGTTAAATAAAACAACTAAATATTTATTTAGTTGCAAAGAATTAATATTACACTTTTTGGCACAAACCTCCACCATAACATCATGCCAACTGTGACATCATTCAATGAAAAAGGGCAGATTTCTTAGAGAAATGTAACATTAGGGCTCACTTTATCTGCAGGAATAATTTGTTGATAATGATGGAGTTACATTACTCTGTCTGATAGGAGGATTTGGCTCAGTTCTGAAGCTCTTTGTTCTTATTTGATGCTTGCAGCAGCTGCTTCTCTGCCAACTGCTCCACTCCTTAGTCTTTCTATTCCTTGACCTTTCATCATCTTTCCCCTTGCATCCAGTATCTCTGTTTAGTTTTTCATTGCATAATTGCACTTAGAGAATTTTATTTTCTAGTGCTTTTCTTTCATTTCTTCTTCCCATTTTCTGTGTTTCAGCACATTATCTATATCCCACACTATCCCAATGTTATCGCTACTGCTTCTTCCTCAGAGTTAGCATTTTGCTAAGTCTTGCTTTGTTGTTAAATGGCTGAAATCTCTTTATCTTCCTGTAACTAAGCCCTTGTAATCCATTATCCTATCCAGAATTCCTCTGCAAGAACAACCGAGCAGATTCTCATCAGACACCACTTCAGCTCCTTAAAATGACCACTTCCGTTGCTTTAAACCATATATAACCTTAGAGTGCTTTACTGTGTGGCTTCCTGAAATAATCCTGTGCCCATTTCTTAGGCTTAAGCCGCAATGCTCGTGCACTGTTTCCTACTCTTATGTAGACTTCAGGTCTGCAATGTTCAGATGGAAAGTTTAGATAAGATGTATTCCACTGTAATAGTATGGTTTTGGTGGGCAAAGAATGTGAACGTAGGTGTGAGCAATTCCAAATTGTGGTCAATATGTAAAGGTGGGCAAAAAAGAAAAGCAAACAGTTAAGAGACAGGAGAACAGTGTCAAAATATCATAACTATTATAGTAATGCAAACCATGGTGTCTTCTCAACAGTAATAGTAATAGAAACAGAGTTATTATTAAGGTCCCGTGATTCCAGTTGAAAGAATATATGATGGAAAATAAGAAGGATCAGAGACAGGCAGGTCAATACTCCAATTCTGAAAGAGACTGAAGAGACTGTAATTGTTTGCTTTGAAGATAAGATAACAAGAAATAAGATAAAGGCACACAAACAAATTACAAATACAGAGAAAGATGAAAAGCACCAAGAGTCTCCTTTTCTTGCGGTACTAGAAGACACTTCGGAGGGTGCTTATTTGTGGAATCAGTTCCTGAAACACAGCTGTCCAGTTATATTTCCAACTTTTTGGGTATCCAGGACATCTGTATCCTGGTTGGAGATAAGACATAGATCTTACAGCAGGTTTGTACCTTTCTCAGTTAGCAACTGAATGTCAGAGGAGAAAATCTACTGAGTAAAAAATGATGCTATATGCACAAGTTTATTTAATCTTGCTTTCAGTGATTCTGAAAGTTGACAATAAATCTGAATACAAAATCTAAACTAACTAAAGATCTAAAAATCCCTGGAGGTGTTCAAGGCCAGGTTGGATGGGGCCTTGGGCAGCCTGAACTAGTGGGAGGTGGCCCTGCCTATCACAGGGGTGTTGGAATTAAATGATCTTTTGGGACCCTTCCAACCCAAACTATTCTATGATTCTATGACTCTAAATAAACACAAGTGTTAAATGTGATCCACAGGTAGCTTTGGAGACCTCTGTTTTAAGCGTATTCATTTATGTACCTCTTGTTTTAGCTTCTCTCTTGAATGTCCCATCCTATCTGGACTAGAACCTTATCACAGTGGTGTTTTACAAAGACAAAAAAAGAATTCTTCTTTCCTTGACAAGATGGTGCTTTAAATACAAACAAAAGAGACTCAATCAGGCAGATAAAAGAATGTAATTTATGCATTTGCTAAAACTTGAGTATCTTTAGTCATTTAATATACCAGAGTGTCTTGCCTTATTTTCAGGTGCCTCTTCAAAAGGGTAAGAACTTCTTCTAGACACTGTCTCATGACTGTCATTACTTCCGCAATAAAAGGAAACTCAAAAAGCTTTAGATTAGGCATCTGAATAAACATGTAGATCTCCAATGACTGCAATGGAAACTTAGACATTTAGATTACCTGCAGAAACCCACATCACAGACAACTTAATTTTGAAATGATCCAAATTTTCACACTTAAACACATGAGAAAAGAATTTTCCTTCAGAGGAAGGTTATTGTACAACTCCACCTGATAGCTTCTAGCACGTCTCAGTCAATCCCCTTACATTGCTGGGAAAGAGTGTAGCTGTTTCTGTATGTCTACTTTCTATTCTATATAAACCCATATTTTAGTCTGACTACTAATTCATGAGGCATGATGCTAGTGGGGCTAGAAAATAAATTTCAAAGACTTATTTATATTCTCACATAAAAATTGCTCTCAACAGACTTAAATTGATAGACATTTGCTTTTCTGTTTTTCTAATTCCTTACGCAGCCAAATAAGAGTGTAGAATGTAGATTAAGGAAGAATGTAGAGTGTAGAATCAGGTTTTGTGGTGATGGATGGTAGAGCTTGAAACGTAAAGCTGAGAATGTAAAACTTCTCAAATTCTTTAAAATGACCATTGTGCTTAGAATATTAGATGCAAGCATTTTTATTATTGTTTCATGCGACTAATTTCAAGCAAAAAGCTGAATTTCAGTTATCTGACATTTACGTTGGGAAAATGTTTGAAATTCTCCCACAACTTTACACTTCAGTAAAAAAATATTCAGAAAGAAATTTACACAAGATTAACATTTCCACATCAGCTCTTAGCTGAGTCTGTGCTGGAAGCTTTCGGCCTTTAATCATTGCTGATGGACATCTAACTCAGCCACAGCAGTGAAGTAGGATTAGATTGAAAGACCAAATGATCAACCGTCAAACAGACCACAAACATGCAATTTGGATGGGAATTTTTCCCTGTTTCTCTAAAATTAGAGTCTGGAGAAAGAATGTGATGATGATGGTTAGGAAAGAGAATCTCCAGAAAGCTTCTTTCTTCTAAATGTATGTTATCTTTGGATGGGCCCCTGCATGAAGTTATGTATTTTGCAAAATAGAATATGAGGGGAAAAGTCTGAGGTGTGGAAAGGTGGTGTTCTAATAGGGATGGAACAGAGAAGTTAAGAGAGTGAATGGGCCACTCAAATATTTACATACCTAAAGATGCTCAGAAATGCAGATAGTAACTTTCATGAAGAGAAATTAAGACACCCCATACTACAAAAATGCTGATTTGACAAACAGATTTGCTGTAGTGGAGAACAAGAAAGAGAAAACAAGAAAAAGTTTGGTGAAAAAAAAAACCAAACAACCAGAAATGAAACTAATTCAAGGGGTAAAGGGTGATGAGGAAAATCAAGTTTGTTTATACTAAAAAATGAAATGAGCCAAGGATCACTTTCTGGCTCCGAGGCCAAGGATCACAGTACTGTCCATGTCCATCAAGTTAAATTCTCTCGTGTTACCAAGGAAGGTGCTCACATGCAGTGTGTGTATTAGGAACAGTACCTGATTTGAGATAAGTCTGAAACAGTGAATGGGCATTTTTCGGGAAGGTGCTTGTTAGGCTGGGCTAAAAAAATAATGTTGATTATGCCATTTAGCTGTGAGAAAAAGTAAGGCCCATTTGCCATAGTCCTGTTTAGTTTGCTAGTGTAGGTGTAGCCTGGGAGAGTAGAGTCCAAGGAGACATGAAGATAATATACAAAGAATTGCGAGATTAAAGAGAATGCCGTGACCTGAGGACAAAAGAAAAGCAGGGAGGAAAAATGCTGGGATTCCTCTCAATTTTAGAAAATAATTCCAGGCCTGAAAACTTGGGAAGCATCTTAGCAAGAAATATTTAATAAGCCCTTAAAGACATTATATTTCATCATTAAAGCATATCTGGTGAACAAAAGTATGTAACATTTGCCAAACATAAAGATATGAAATATGAATCTGAGGAAGCCTGAAAAACTATTCATTTTCAGGTGAGCTGGAAAACAATGATTCTGCTGCTTTCATACTCCAATAGGTCTAGATTATGTCAATTTAGGGATAACATTCAAGAAAGTGGTTTTATTTCCAGTGATTCTTCCTGTGGATCTTCAGAGATTCTCTTCTTCTAAAGGAGAAGGGTAAAGATTTCACAAGGGAAGGAAAACAGGTAAATTATTGATTAGCATTCCTAGGAAACAGAAATGTTCAGCCACTAACAGGCATTTATGAAAAGAGAACTGTTCTCAGTTCAAACAGAATGGAGGTGACTGAAAATTCAGATGAAGAGTATGATCTTAAGTATGTGGAAGAATCTAACTTCTTTGCTGCAATGCCATTTTGGAATTTCCATATTAAACAAAAGGCAGAAATTCGAAAGGAAGAGCTCCAAGCCTAACTGAATAACCTTGTCAGAAAATACTATTAAAATAAGCAGAACACTAACAATGAATAAGAAAAAGGAGCAGATCAGCAAAAAAAGTTAGTTCTTGGAAGGGTTAAAGGAGAACTGCTAAAACTCTAGAGGGAAAGTATGAGTGCTGTAAAACAACAACAAAAAAATGGATCTAGCCATTTCCATGGATCTAGCCTACAGTCAAACCAGAAGAGACTAGAAGGTCACTCAGGAAGATCTTAAGAACTAGAACATCAGGAATACTGTGAATTTCAGTAGTACAAAAGGAAAGGTCATTCATTTAAGAACAGATAGGAGGAACTTCTGCTTTAAGCTAGAAACTTGTATATTAGGAAAAAAGAGGAAGAGAAGAATTTGTATATATAATTTATATGTAGAATAACTGTGAATAGTGAGCTGTGACATAAGTGGAGAGCAGCTATCATCTTAGGCTCTAGCGGTGAAAGTATTTGTACTAGTGATAGGGATGCATTAGTTACCACTCATTAGTATATAACAGTAATTACAGATCGTTTCTCCTGGTACCGCTGGGCTCTCATGTAGAACATCCTAAGTACTTCTTGCCACCCATATTCAGGAAACTTGAATTCAAACTAGAAGGGAATGGAACAACCATTCAAATCAATATGGAAACAAAATTGTTTTTTCAAGAGGGAATAAAGCAGCCTGACACTTCTATCTTAGAAAAGCCTAAAAGGGCTATGACTGATACCTGTAAATACATAGGAAGAAAGAAGAGTCACACAGGTTTAAGGATGATGTTGTTACAGGCCCAAATTAAAGGAGTCTAAGGGGCATCAAGGCTGAAAACTGGAAATTATGCACCAATTTATGAGCCTTCGCAATGGAATCGTGCTATTTAAGAGGCCAAAACCTAATTTTTTTTAGAGCCCAGTTTAATACATTTATGACTAGCAGAAGAAAACACATTTACTTGTGATAGCAGGCAGGACTCTGGTCCTATAGCTTTCAGTAGTTGTTTCCAGCTCTATGTTTCAGGAATACTGTAGAATAGTGGTTAATTCTTTGACAAGATGAGTAGACTGAATCTACAGAGTTCCTACAGAAAAACTTTTCTGTTTGCATACGTTTACACCAAAGGTTAAACATTATCCTGAAAGGTGAAGCCCCTCCATTGCAAAATCAGATGGTATTTTTCCTCAAACACTAATGGGTTTTAAAAAAACAAAGAGACAAAAAATCACACTAGAATCCTACATCAACGATTTCAGGAGTGTTGCTTTTAAAATAAGAAGCATACCTAGTGTCGATGGCTGACAACTGTGCAGAAAAACAGAGATTATTAAACTGTTATGACATTGAAATATTCGAGTCCATTATTGCACTTGTTATGTTTTCTTATTAGATGTATGATTATATCATAGAAAACTTCAACAGAGAGGAAGACTAAAAGCAAAATTTTCAAAGGCACCATTCTACCAATGGAAATTAGGTACCTAAAGGGTATTAGACCTTTGCGTATTGATTCCACAACCTCTGCAATTAATGGTGTACATAAAGCTACCAGTATATACAAAAATGCGTGCAATCATAGTAATAAAAGTGGGAGTTCTGCCAGAGCAACTACTCTACAAATGGATATATTCTTTCTCTGAAAGATTCTTTCCCTTAAAATCTCTATTCAAACTTTCCCCGGCTAAAGAAATTGGCCTTATGGCACCTCTAACAAAAATCTAAGTTCTTATAATGCAAAAGAATTTTAAATCAGATCTGCTTTTCCACAATGAATGGAACTGGTAAAAAACATGAGTTTTCAGGGAGGTATCTAGGCTAGCGTGATAGTGTTGTCCTTCTAAACAGTCTGATAAACCCAAGTTAGTCAGCATGCTCCCAAGAACTTTGCCTTTATAAAACACTGATCTTATTAAACATTCTCTAGTACTAATTAATGTAGAGGAATGACACTTAAAATTATTCCTCTAAATTATGAAATAAGGTCTGGAGCAAGTGGTGGACAGGATTTAAGGAGAGTCATTCTCACTGATTTAGATTTCCACACTGTAAGAAGCCACTCATGGATCATCCCAACTTTCTTCAGCCACCTCTATTGACAGTCACACCTTGCCAGGGGCCATTTTACCCTTCACTGGCTTTTCTCCCAAAATGTTTGTAAGTAATTTTTCCTACGGTGGAGATTTTTATAAATAAAACCCACCTCTTAGATCACTATTTATTAGAATATGTGTGAGAAATTGTACCATTCTGTGGCAAGAAAAGAATTACGAGGAATAGAAGGCATTTCAATGAACTGCTGAGTGACAGCAGAACTCGTCATACTCTCTTTGAGCTTTAATTTATCTTTCTGTCATAATTCAGGCAATGTGAAGGCCATACAAAGAGCTTCATAAAGCACTTAATTTTGTAAAGGAATGTTGACACTTTACTGGTAGAAAGTCCTGCCTATTCTCATATTTGCAGGGGTTTATTAACATACTGTTCTGTCATTAGCCATGAAAAATTTTATTAATATTTTAAAGATTTCTTTCCGTTGGCTTATAGTTAGCGACTTATGTCAGCCAGGGGATGATTTCCAAGCGATGTGGGGGGACAACATGTACACTGTGTTTCACCAGCATAAATTCAACAGTGAAAAACTCATGATGTCATAAAGAGAGTTAAAAGAGAGACATTCCTAAGTTACGTATTTATTGGTGTTTGAAATAGATAGAGTCATAAAAGTTAATGATGGAAAAGATCCGAGCCAAGGTTTTGAAAAATGGTGATAATTAAAATGAGGCTGCTAACTGCTAAATATGAGTGCATATTTAACCAATTAAAATAACAACCACGGAGAATTTTTACAGAATCTAGTTGCCTCCATTAAATTTTAAAGCACTGATTAAAAAGTTAATTGCTACAATTCAAGTATGAATTTTGATTTTTAACAGTAAAAGTGAGGGAAGGCCAATTTTAGATTGTTATCAGCCATGAACTGATAAGAAGAAGCTAGAAAGGGACTATTCATAAAGGCTTGTGGTGATAGGACGAAGGGGAATGGGTATAAACTGGAGAGGGACAGATTTAGGCTACACATTAGGAAGAATTTCTTCACCATGAGAGTGGTGAGGCCCTGGCCCAGGTTGCCCAGGGAAGTTGTGGCTGCCCCATCCCTGGAGGTGTTCAAGCCCAGGTTGGATGGAGCCTTGGGCAGCCTGAGCCAGTGGGAGGTGTCCCTGCCCACGGCAGGGGGTGGAACTGGGTGATCTTTAAGGTCCCTTCCAACCCAAACTATTCTACGATGCTATGATTCTATGGTATCAAAGTTGAAGGCACGCAAGCAGCAAAACCCAACTTAGAAGCCGGAGCGTATGCCAATCTGAACTCAGTTTAACTGAAGAAGGGGTTAAGGAGCAAAGTGCATGGGATAAAAAGAAGGAAGATCAAAGTAAAGAAATTCAGCATAAACTTGTTAACAGATAACAAAGGCATTAAAAAAGAAACTAAATAAATAATATTTTGATATGAGGGAGTTTACCAAGCTACGGTTGATTGACATAATCTATTTTACTAGATAAAAAAAGAGCGAGACCTGATGGAAAGAACTCTAAGGGATATCAAGGCAGTCTCCTTTACGGCTGGCATGGTCTCATCACCCTTATGTGGCACCACCAGTCTATTCCATGGAAATAGACAAGGATTTTTTGTGTCTTAAAAAACTGAATATTTAAATGCCTTATTATGATTCTTCCTATATTAATTTTTGTCAAATGCACTGCAAGCATTACTGACGTCTCTGGACATTGTTGGCTTTCTGAATTACAGGATACTCACTTGACAAATGCATAACCTGAGGACATCGACAAATCAAAGCCAACAAATGTGACCACTGCTTCCAGGCTGGTTCTTTGTTTGGTAGGCCAGCTGAAGACAGCAGATGATGTGTCCAGAGCTGACAAATAAGCAAACAGTCATTTGAGGAAATGATGGTCAGCATCTTGAAAAATACGGACAGGCACACAAACATTCACAGGAGACTGTAGCCTCTTTTTTAGAAGTTAGTGTGAGTACAGTGGACTGCACTGAGCCCACAGTGAAGTGATCTGACATGGAGTTAAAGTATTCTTAAGTGTTCAGTTTAGTAAAATCTATGCAAGATTTCTGTACCACACATCTTCCATTAGAATAGGGTTTGCAAGCTGAGTTATATAAAAACTTTCAATCACTTTGCTTCCTTTTTTTATCCTTCTCTAATATTTTTATGAACACAATTCCTCAGTTTCTTCTGTGACATGAGCTGGTTTTCCATAAGGTAAAACCAGATCTATCCCGGGGTTCCAAACACAGCAAGAGTTCATCCACAGATAACCAGTTGCTGGCAGACCAGTCCTATTATGCACCTTATGGCCAGAGAAAACGCTGACTTATTAGAACTTCATACAGAAGGAACAAAATGAAGATTCCCATTTTTAAATGATTATGTTCCTCATGATGAGCACACAAAAAGTAACAGGATTAAAACAGTGTACTTTATAAGCCTTTGGGTTCCTCTGATGAGTGCTAACATGTTTTTCTATCCTTTTATACCCAGAGAACAAATCTGACCATTTGTTTCCAACAAACCAAGTAGATATTCTAATCACAATTGTATGAATAGAAAAAGGAGCAAAGCAAAACATAGAAAAAAAATCTGTGGGAAATTACTGATTTACCTTATTCCAAAAAAAACCCCTAACATTTATGCACACACTAGATAGTAAATTCTGTCCTTGTTTATGTAGTCTACTCCTGTTTCACCTAGGAGGGTATTTTCCTACTGAAGTGTGAATATTTCACTTTACTTGAAACGTCCTAGGGTTGTAGAGGGACTCCCTACATCAGAAGATTCCATGTAATAGCAAGACATTTTATGTTAAATCACCTTCAGTTTACTGTTCGGTTTGTTTTCTCTTGATTCACATCCTCAGGCAACATTTTAATGGCATTTAGTTACCTACAGATATGGAATGAAAGTAGGGTTATTTTCACCTAACTTTGGCTATCTATTATCTTGAATTGGCTGTTTGGATTAATCAGAACAAACGTTTCTAATACTAATCTATATATTTCATCTAGCACCTAGGCTCCTCCCATACCTAATGGGAGAAAAAGGGACCTCTAGGCAGAACTCATCTCCTCCTAAAGTTAAATCTAAACGAGGGCAGGTGACTCAAGCTAAACATACCTGCATTTTTCCACTGAACATTAAGCTATCTTGGACAACTGGTTCTGATTTTAATGGAACCCACTAAATATCTATAAGAGACACTCTTCTAAATTCCAAAGTATAAAAAAAACTTCATAAAAATCTCAGAAAGTGTTTATTTTCTCATTTTGGTGTCTAAGAAATTTTAAAATACGCTCCTCAGAGGTCTCAAGTCTTGCTGAAATCAAATGAGATTATAAAAAATCTTAATCACCTAGTAATTATTTCATCTAACTTTGTGCATCTATCCTATTCTAACTTTGATGAGTCACTTAAAATAGGTGCTTAATGATTGTGTGTTTACAGTTACATAAGTTGAGCTGAATTTCATCCTCTGGGTGTTCTTAAATGGTCTAAACTTTTATTACTCCTCCTCCCTATAAGACAAGCTAGGGAAAATGAGATTAAGTTACTGCTCCATGGATATCTAGGTTGTTTTCATATATGCTTTTGATATTTATTTCATCATTACCAGTACTTTCTAAACCAATAATAAAACATTTACTACTTGGGAGACTGAATAAAATATAAATTGCCTTTTATAATCTGCAATAGGATCCCTTATCTGCTCCTTCAGGAAGGCAATGTATGGGAAATTGCACTGCTTGTATCCAGGACAATGAATTAACTCCAAAATAAAATTCAGTTCATTTGTAAAGTTCCTAACTCTTCACATAAATTATGAAAGAGAGGATGTGGCAGTTTCACACGTGTATGATATGCCCTCTTACAATTGTACAAACCAGGAAAAATAGTTTTCTTAAACTAAAAATAATGTAAAAACGAGTGCAAAGTTAAACCTTGTATTGAGTATCTTTCTCCCTGATTTAAAATCCTTTCAGTATAAGACATGGCAGTGGAAATGATTAGACAAAAGGTGATTACCTCACAGGCTTATCAGACCTCTGTTAAACGGTTTTTACTCTGGTTAGAGTCATCAGTCCTCCAAAGATAGGATTAGAAAACTCAAAAAAAGCAATTTACATAAAAGACACCTCTCTCTCTCTCCTCTCTCTCCCTTTTGAGGCATGAGGCATCTTTTCAGTGGCACTTACAGGTAGGAAGAATGATTTGAAGACTCTCCTTTGATAAGAGAGACTGAAAAGCAACATGCAAATTCGACTATTACTTAAGACAATTTTCTGATTTGCAGCAACTAAATTAGTAGAGTTGCTGTTTTGCAGGACAGAGAAAATGAAGAGACCACTGTGCTCAGCCGTAGTCACTCTGTATGCAGGAAAAATGTTCCCATACTAAATCAAATCCACAAAACACATACCCTTTTTTTTTTTTATAAGCAGTCAGCAGTGGGATACTCCTCTCTAACTCAAACGTATGCACAAATGCCAACTGATTTGTAGAGACAGCTATGAAATGGAAAGCAAATTAATTAAAATCTTCATCTTCTCCCATCTTTTTAAATCGCAGTTTCAAAATTTCCTGACACTTTCATACGCACTCTCTTAACGCCAGTTGTTATTTTTCACTTTCTCTTGGAAGAAGGTGGAATAAAGACTGTACAAAAAGAATCCAGCTCTCACTTACTTAAACATTAAAAAATACCTCATAATCACTATAAAGTCCTGTGCCATTAGATATATAGCACCGCTCTGCCACTTTTTCTTTATTAATTATTTCCTTCTGAATAGCAATCACTGAATCCAGATGTCTGAATGTGAGAGATCTTAGCTGTGGCATCTGGGTCCTTCGTAGATTCCAAAAGTAAGTCTGCTATTGGCATTTAAACTGAATCACACTCCGTCTAAGTATTTATACTGCCTTTGGCTTGCTGCGTTATTGTGCGTTTATTAATAAGCCGGTGTGCTTACATTTTGACTTGGGAATACTCTGTGCACTTTGGAAGAAATCCTATCCCCATTGAAGTCAATGGGAGTTTTGCCATCAACTATAAGAGAGCCAGAATTTCAGCCTCTGAGTTTTGTTCACAGAGAGGAATAGAGCTTGCCTAAGGCAGGCTCTTAAAAATCTTTCAGTCTTGTAAGCTTTCATTACTTATCCATACAAAAAAAATCTGCTAAGGGAAGAGGTTAAGCTGAATAAAACAGTTGCTCTGTCTTTATATTATCAGGACACTCATAGATCTTCGATTTGGACAAGGACTGGCACAGAACACACTCAGACTGAGACTCTCAAACTGCTCACAGAATGGGTGAGAGCAGGTAAAGGCTACTGAAATACAAAGATATTTGGCCCAAAGTTATAGTCAGGGTCCATTGGGTCCACAGCTGTACTAGGTCCTTGCTCAAAGCAGTCATGTGCCTCGTTGCCGCAGACCCTCCCACTGGTGGGTTTGCACTTCTGCTCCCTTACAACGCTATGCAGAAGCCACAAACATTTATAGCTAAAGATGCATCCCCCCCCCCCCAAAAAAAATAGGAAAGGAAATGCACTGAACTCAGATCTTTTAAACTGAGGTTCATCACGCATTGTGAGATTTTAGAAGGTTTTTAAAGACAGAAATCTTTTCCTGGAAAACATTTCACAGGTTTACGAATTTCTCATGAACAAATTCTAATAGAAAGCAAAGTATTTTGAGAATCAAACTTTTTTTCTTTAATTTTAAACCACTGTTTTACATAAAAAGGGAATGAAAAGTGCTGGGAAAACTGTGTACTTTTCCGTGTCCTGCTTATTTTTTCAAAGAAATCTAGGGCAAATTTATTTTAGTTAAACATTTATTTGGTCTCCAGCGTTTCTACAAAGATTATTTTGCTATCCTCACCATTAACTATTTGTATCTCAGAATGCCAGTAAGTGCCACATTATTCACCTACAAAAAGGTGTAAGGAAGCATTGTTTGTTAAAGATAAATCGCAGGACTAGTTTTCATGGTTTAAAATCTTGTGTTTTGCTCCTCAGTATAATTTAGGTCATGACCTGTTCCTACTGCTCTATAGTGAATTATAAAACATATCAATCCCCAGTACCCCAAAGAAAAGAAATAATACTATGCAAGGTACATGGCTGTATTTTTTTTCATATGCTTGAATGCTTATCCACTAGGAATAGAATGAAGGTTTAGTCAGACAGCCAAGTTACCAGAGTAATTCTCCATGTGTTCGCTCCTAGCTTGAAGCAAATGAAACTTAATGTCAGGTTAAGCTCACATCTCCTTAAGGTTAAGCACATGAATGTCAACAGCTAGATCAGCTTAGCTGACATGAAACAACTTCTGAAGCCAGAATAAATTGAGCTTGTATCTGAGTTGAAAGTTGAATGTTAATATTTATTCATTTTTATTTAATAAATATAGTATCTTGGTCATGGATTTCTGAAACGGACCAGCATTTGGTTACAATCCTTATGATCTGTCTGCACTTTACATCTATTGCTCCTCAAAGCTGCATAAGTTTTAAACTTTTTGGACTACCAGTATAGTACAAAGCTCCGTCTCATATATTTTATATTTCTTTTTCAAAGTTACAGGATATTCTGATTACAGAAACATATCAGGCTCATATATTTTAAATTACCATTAAAAATTGCCTTTCTTCTTAGTTCTCTCTGATATTGCTTCAAGCATCTCTTAAAAAGCCTGCTTTTCTCTACTTTGCCCACTGTCAGCAGTCATCCAGCACCGATCACCTGTCATATGAGGTTTTTACTTTGAACTGGCATATTTTGTCTACTTTTGCATTCACTGTTGTGTATCTTGTATTCTGATCAGTCTTTTTCTGGGGATCCACATGAAAACTGTGGGAGAACTCATTACTTCTTATTGTTCTCTCCACTCATACAGGCAGAAGGGAGTCTGAGGAAACCAAGGAAGCGGTAATGAGCGGTCAACACATTCCTACCAGGAAAAAAGTATGCAAGTGCATAACAAAAGTGGAGGAAGGAAACAACTTCATATCAATTTTCAAATAATTCCTAACTATGGTACTGGTTTGGAACTGAACTTTGCCTTTGGCACAGACTGACAATAAGGCGCTGCAGGCTTACATGGTGGGTAATAACCAAACTGGAAAAATATTTGGATAAATTGAATTCATTCAGCCACCTATTCTTAGGACTGCCCTAGCCACTCTTTCTCGATTCACCTATCGTCAGTAGAAAGACATACTTTCAAACTGGGCATACCTTCACCAGCAAGTACTGTAGATCAAAAGGAGTAGAGGTGCAGAGCAGAACTGTTCATGCTGAGGACCTAGCAGGCATAGCATGCACTTTCTGTGGGCCTCAGAGAAGTTGTGACCTGGTCCCACAGACAACACAAGTTAGGACAGGAGAGTTTGAGGTGCACACCTGGTTTAAACTCATTTGAAAGGAATCCAGCTTGTGCACTCCAAGACAGTTCCACAAAGTAAATGAAAGCAGAGTAAGTGGGATATGTGCTTTAGGAGAATATGCTGGATCCAAATTAAGAAGTGAATGTAGCTTCATCTTCAGATCAGCTGAAGTGATTCACTAGTTTTTTGCACAACCTACTTCTTATCTCCGCCTCTTCCTCATAATAGAGATAGCTAGAATAAGAACATAAAGGAATGTCTTGTATCTCCTCTCACCTCTGCAACACTGCCAGCTCTCACTGGGAAAGTTCAATAGTTTTGCTACTTCCTCAGCTGTTCAATGATCCGGTTCCTTCTTTTTTAATTTTTTTTCCTTCTTTTTTACTTACTTGCATTTATTTTGTGTACTTTGGAAAGCAAAAGAGGCACAGTGTCTCTTCCACTAAAGAACACTAAATATTAAGCATTATGTCTAAGAAAGGGGCATCTTAAACTAAGGTTAATTCAAGCAGTCAGAACGTTAACACTATTATTATCATCTCCCTAGAAATTAAAAAGATGGTCTTAGCCTGTCAACATTACCTTTGTAAGAAATGGAGCTCAGCTTTGTATTCTTTGCTTGGTCAGGACTTCTTATCTAGGTCGGAATTTTGCCTGAGCATGAAATGCTGGACTATGCTACACAGATAAAATAGCTGAGCAAAAGTAAAAATAAAATGTTCTTCAAATTTATTTACTAAATTATCTAGTAAGAGGAGAGGTGATGGATCATGTCGCATTTTTGTCTATCAGCTAAGGGACAGAGCAGTCACCTGAAAGCTGAGCAAAGCCTGATAGAGCATGTATGGACTGAGGAGAGTCTGGGATCCCTGACTTCCATTTTCTGCACAATTAGTTTAACTCTCTAGACTGTTATACACAAGTCTGATGCTTCCTCCAGCTGTACTTCTCAATGAAACTGCCTGTGACTGCTGTACTTTGTGCTGAAACAAATGCTGTTCATGTGTGCTAGATGTGCCGAGACCACAGACTGAACTGACCTCCCAAAGGAGCTGACATTGAAATACCTTGTTAGTAAATTATGAACAGTCTTAGGGGAGAGAGCAGCACTCAAAAGCCAAGACGGTGATGCTTCAGGGAACAGAAAGCATTTTTGGCACCAGATTAAGTTTTCAATAAAATAATACGCACCTACAAAACCTTAAGTGCCTAAGTAAGGTTTATATAAACAGCTCTAAAGAACTTAGGTGCCAAAACTCATAGAATCATAGAATGGTTTGGGTTGGAAGTGACCCCAAAGATCATCCTCTTCAAATTCCCCTGCCAGGGGCAAGGATACCTTCCACTAGACAAGGTTGACAAAGCTCCATCCAACCTGGCCTTGAACACCTATGGGAATGGGGCATCCACAGCTTCTCTGGGCAACCTGGGCCAGTGCCTCACCACCCTCAAGGTGATGAATTTCTTCCTTATATCTAATCTAAATCTGCCCCCTTTCAGTTTAAAGTCATTAGCCCTTGCCCCATCACTATGCACCTTTGTAAAAGTCCTTTTCCATCTTATTTATAAGCCCTGTTTAGGTATTGGAAGCTGCTCTACAGTCTCCTTGGAGTCTTCTTGTCTTCAGGCTGAACAACCTCAACTCTATCAGCCTGTCTTCATAAGGAGAGTTGTTCCATCCCTCTGTGTCCTAACTGCATTGAATTTCATGTCCCTAAAAGCCTTTCTTTACCTTGTCCTTTGAAAACGAGTAGATGAAATTCAGGCTTTATGTTAGTGTAATGCTCTTCCACACATAGTATTCTGCACTACATCCCTGTAAAAGATGAATGTTAAAACCAAGCAAAACCACCGGGAATTGTCAAAATATGAATATTTCTTAAAACCCGGATTGATTTTTTTAAGGAAATGTGAATAGTGATTTGCTAATAGCCTGGATTTCTTTTTCTAATCTAAAAAAATTTAAACCAATGAAAACAGAATAAAGGCTAGAAAACCTTTCCAGAACCATTTAAGAACCTTACAATATAGGAAGGCACTCAATGGGAATACCATCTTATGTTTTTTCATCTATGCCACTAATTCAAGCCATCCCACATATGTCTCTTTTAGTTTGCCGCCTGGACATCTTAAGAAATTCTCTTCCAGACCCGTTCCCCCAAAAATTCCAGCCCCTAATGCTATAAGTACAGGTCTGTTTACTTGACTTAAAAATGCAAAGGGGAAATTTATGAAAATATCACCTGTACTTTCTCTGCTTTTCCCGGGGTGCGGAGGGGGAGTTTAGGTGAAAGCAAACACAATAAAAATTTGTATTATTTTATCTGATTTTAGTTTTCCAAAACTTGTATCAGACTACACCTGGCATTACAGTAGGCGTACATTAAATTGTTTTTCTAGCCCAAAGCTATTTTTGTTTGCTTGTTTATACCCAACCTCTGTGTCTGAGTAAAATTCAAATATTACTATAAAGCTATGACTAATTAACGGTACTGAAAGACAAATACTTTTTTCCTCTTTTAAGGTAATTTTTTTAATCCAAATAAATTAGAGCATAAATTTGCTGTAAAGCCGTTCTTTGTAATGCATTTAAGAATATTTTTACATGACTAACTTCAAACTATTTCTCTGTTTTTCTGTTACTAACTCAATGAGCTCACTGCCACGCAGCAGACGTATTTATTGGGCTGTGCAAAGGTTGCAGTCAACAGAGATTTGTTACGTGCAAAGTCCGGGTATCTGGGATCTTGGTAATTAAAGCAGGGTATTTCTTGCTGCTTCTTTATAATCCAAATGGGTCCAGATAGAACAGCTTCTTTATAACTTCTCTGATAAGGACTTGGGTAAACAGGAGGTACAGGTGGACACTGGTTTCAGGCTTGAGTTCATTCACTCACTGACACCAGTTTTAACCTACATGCACAATACTGATAAACAGTGGTAGAGTCAGCACTGTTGATAAGACTCCCGCGCCTTGTTCAAACACTGCACAGGTCTTGCAGTTGAAAAAATTCACGAGGGTGCTTGTCAAAGTTGGTTTTGGCTAAGAACCTACTATACAGTACTTGCAGCTACAGAATCTAATCTATCTGAGCTCCTCCAAACCCATATCGTAGGCAGGAAATAGCAGGACACAGTGTTGGAGTCTTTTCAGAAAAAAACGAAACTGAATCATTATATACAGGACAGTTTCATTATTCTGTCATAAACTGGAGATCATAACTACTCCTCTCATCTCATTCTCCATTGGATGAGAAGACTACAAAGAGGAAAAAAAATATCACAGAAGGAATTACAAAATCTGGCCAGGAAAAGGAGATAAACAAGTGAGCAAGTATACACTCATCAGCAACTGTTTTAATACACAAACTCCTGACTAATACAGTACAGAAAACAACTGACTTATGTTCCACTCCCAGATAATGGTCTTAGTGTTACCAGGAAACAGTATAAACTTATTCAATTCTCAGTGTCTCAGTTTTTCAGTTTTCAGAGCTTTCACTACGATGCTTGCTAATTACCTGCAAAATCACCATACGCTACAGGTCACTGGTACTGAAGCCTTTCCACTTCCAATGAACAGGTTCCCTTTAATTTCATATGACAACTGGTGATAATTGCGGTGGTTCTGCCCAGTTCTGTTTCATGGCTCAGATATACGCTGTCATACAAGACCATGATAGGGCCTAACTGGATTTCAGTTTTGTTTCTGTCTGCCCCGCTGCTAGTTTTCTAGTATTACACACGGATAGGCTCAGCGTACGTTCATTTCTTCCATCCCCAGGTAGGAATGAAATAAACAGAAAAACTGAGTAACAAAACCTTGGACCCACCCAACCAAAGGCTCATGCAATAGTCTGCAACTGGAAAGGGCCAGAAGGAAATTACCTTCTCTGCAAAACCCATTCCTGTGACAGGCAGTTATTTATCATTTCTACATGGAACTGGCCCTCAACGTTACTCAAAAGAGGATACGTTGGATATTTTAGCTAAAAAGCACCAACATGAATGACAACGCCATTAGCAGCACTGGAGTTATTGCTGCTTAAGGTAAGAAGGTATTTTCAAGACTGAATTATATCCTGAAAGGAAACATTTTAAAAATGATTTCAGAATACAGAGGCTTTTCTGTGACATTACAGGAATTTCAAATCATCCAATTGAGACAGCTGAAGAATGGTTTCAAAAGTTGCATCTCTAAAATTTGGATCACTCAAATACATGATATTTCTTATATATGATATGAACTTAAACAAAATGCTACATAAATCTGTGTTGTTCACTTTACATTTCCTTCATGACAATGACAGGCTGAGAGACTTGGAGTTGTCCACCCTGGAAAAGAGAAGGCTATGAGGAGACCTTATAGCTACCTTGCAGTCCCTGAAGGAGCTACAGGAAAGCTGGGGAGGGTCTCTTTACAAAGGCCTGGAGTGGTAGGACATGGGCCAATGGGTGTAAAGTGAAGAGAGGAAGATTTAGACTAGACATAAGGTGGAATTTCTTCACTATGAGGGTGGTGACGCCCTGGCCCAGGTTGCCCAGGGAAGCTGTGGCTGCCCCATCCCTGGAGGTGTTCCAGGCCAGGTTGGATGGGCCTTGGGCAGCCTGAGCCAGTGGGAGGTGTCCCTGCCCATGGCAGGGGGGTTGGACCTGGATGATCTTTAAGGTCCCTTCCAACCCAAACTATTCTATGATGCTATGATGCTATGATGCTATTTTTGAGGGATTCTGTGGCATTTGCATAGCTGAGTTTTTAGTTTTTGTTTTTTTCTCATAGAGAAGTTAAATTATTTTAACAATCATAAATGAGTATCTTGCATACCTCCCATGCTGATTTGTGGCAGTAACAGAATTGCATCATCCAAACTGTGAATAAGGAAGTCCATAAATCATGGAAGTTGAGCACTGAATGGTTGATCCCTTTACTGGTTAGGGAGAATATAGAATTGTATAAGAAATTAGGCTGACAGCAGCTATCTCGTCCACCCACTTCTCAAAACAGAGCTGACTTCAAAGCTATATGAAGTTATACGAGGATAGAGATTCTGCAGCTTCTCTAGGAAACCTGTGCTATCTTTGATTACCCCCTCTATGAAAGATTTTCTTTTTTCCATCTAAATGGAATTTCACTTGTTGAACTTTAGTTCCCTCAGCCTTCCACTGCTCAACCCTGAGAAGTGTGTGGCTCCATTTTCTCACAGATGTAGAGAAGGTAGCTGGAGACAGCAACAAGATCACTCTATAGCTCTCTTTTCCTAAGGCTGAACAAACCCAGCTCTTACATGCTCCAGACTCCTAACCATCTTGTCATCTTTCCTCTAGTGTTCCTCCAGGTTGTCAATGTCTTCTTCTACTTTCAGAGCCCCATGACCCTGTATTATGTATTATCTCAGATGCAGTTTTAAGAGTGCTCAGTATAGAGGAATAATCACATCCCTAGACCTTCTGGCTGCTCTCTTGCTAATACAACTTCTTACAAGTTAGGCCATCATAGGTGGAGGAACATTCTGCTGACAGAGGTACTGCTGTCTACTAGTCCCAACTCTGCAAGGCTGTTTTTTATCAAGTCAGTCCCCAGGCTGTTCTGTTACGTGGTCTGACTCTACTCCAGATAACACACAGTATTTTTATTTTTTTATTTTTTTTTGCAGAACTTCAAAAGTTTCCTGTCAGTCTACTTCCCTGGCTTGTCAAAGTCCTTCTCAGCAGCATCCCTGTCCTCCAGCATACCTGTCAATCCCCCTCTATTTATTGTCATCCCATGTACTTGCTAAGAGTGCCTTCTGTTCTGTTGTCCAGGTTAATAAAGACGTTGGATAATTTCAGGCCAGGTATGGAGCCCCAAAGAAAGCCACTAGTAACCAACTATCAGTTAGAGATCTAACTACTGACTGTTGCTCCCAAAAGTACTGCAGTCTAGCCAAGTCGTCTAGTCTAGTCTAGTCCCACCTTACCCTGTAAACAATTCCCCAGTTTGGTTGCAAGAAGGTATGAAACACTATTTTGAAACCTTGCTAGAGTCTACATAGACAATAGCCACATGTTGACACAATGCTAGCTTTTTTCCCAGTTCATAAGTATCTGATTACTTATTAAAATCAGTATTAAAAGTGCAGAAGCCTTCTCTGGCAGCTTTAAGAGCAAAACAAAACTAAAACATGTTTGGATGCAAGTTACCTGTGTATGCTTCTTTGAAAGTACACATTAAATGGCTGACACCTAATATTTTCATTAGTTACTGTTGGAGTGGAAAATATTTGGATGCAACTTTACACTAGCATCACCTAATGTGTTTTACCAAAATGAAAACGACAATATTTCTAGAAGACTTCCACCTGTTCTGCAGCATTACTGACAGCACATCATCATATTCGTAGAAAGAGACAAAACCAGAAATCTTTTTTATTCCTGATACAGTTAAAACTTCTAAAATTGTCTTTAGGTCTTCCAAATGTGTTATTCTCCTTATGTTTTTTCTACCTTCCTTATAACCTTTCTTCACTGTCTAACCTCCCAGTTAAATCCATTCCCATCAGTTTCCTATTTCTGCACATTTGATCCCATTACAATTGTCTCTCTTTATATTTTCAGTCCTGTGTGACTGTTTGTATTTTGATTCCCCAGAACATAGTACACTACCAAAACAATGCCAGTTACAACTAACATTCTCCTATCTAAATTTAAAATTAATTGCCTAATGATTGTTCCTTAATTATAAGTTGTCATGAGGATGCTTTAGCACTGGTGGAATGATGTCTGCAATATTTTGCTTATATTGAAATCTCCATAAAAGTACTTGCTTTCTTTTCCTTAAGAAATCTAATGAAAGAATACAGATGGGTTATTCTTTCAAGCTCCAGTGACAATAGAAGTTCTGTGGAAGGCAGCAATAGTCACCTAGTTAGATGAAGAAAGCTTATGCTGAAAATAAAGGGCTGTAACAGCCTTATGGGGCTCTTTATCTGTCTTCCTTCTACTGCTTGAGCTTCAACAGGTCTCACCGAAGCAGCAGGCTGGACGTGCCAGCAGTAGCAGCCAGCTTTTATCTGATGTTTATTCGAGGGGGGGTGAAGTCCTTTTTCCAGTCATCCGATAGGCATGCAGGCAGCCTGATGAATAGTGAGGCACTGAGACACCAGCAACTGAAGGTGAGGAATAGAAATTCTGTCCTCTGAATGGCTCATGCAGACTCTGCATTTACCCAGATCTTCCTGAACTGGTGGAAGCCTCCTAGTCCCAGTCACCGTCTTTCCAAGTAGCTCATCCAGCACAGGCAGGAGTGGTAACTGGCAATGAACATGTGCCTGTGCTATACAGCCACAGTGCAGTGCAATTCATCACAAAAATCTGCCGTTTCAGAGAAACACTCAGAAATACACTGCAGAGACAACAGTTCTCTGTGTTTGCAGTACCTCTGATCATGTGAGAGAAAAGAAATAACACCATGTAGCTGGGGACACTGGGGAAAGAATGATCCGATCATGACATTTCGGCACTAGGCAATCACAACAGCCACCTGCAAGCACTCGTTGTCACTTGCTACAGAGCTGTTGGCAGCACAGAGATAGTTATGATTACTTCATATAAAAAGTGCTGCTCCCTCTTCTTTTGCCTAATGTTCTATGTTATCCAAAACCCAACACCTCGCTAACTTTAGCCTTCTCAGATTTCAGTAACATCAACTGGTTAAATTCAGTTTCTTTCCTTATTCTGACTCCTGGAATTAATACTGGCAATTAATTACATAGGCCAAGAAATCTGGCATTAGTAGGATAAACTACATAAATAAGGAGTACCGACATATGTAAGCTCAGGGGCATGATACTAATGTGTAAATTTTTTAGGGCAACACCTATGTTTTTTAGTTCCATGATACCTAATTGTGACAAACCAGAAGTATTCGACTATGCTTAACAGAGATTATTTAGCAGTCTGAGTCTTGTGCCAGTGCTCTTGATAAGCAAAGCACGGAAAAAATCAAATGGAATGAATGATAAAAGACAGTATCTATATCTCTGACCTAGAAAAAGAAAGATGCAAATTAGTTGTTGCCAAGGCCAAGGTAGGTAAAGAATGTAATTAATGGCATCATTAAGCGCATGGTAACAAGCTACAAGCAATAGCGACATAGCAATCTTCAAGGTAAATTATGATTTGCAGTTTCCAGATATGCACAATTTCTAGTGTGAGTTAGCTCCAACAGTTACAGCGTACATGTTTACCAAATTCAAGGGACAGTCTCCCAAGTTTTAAGGTGCTGTTTTGCAGATAGAGCAACCTTCATTTATTCTTCTTTATCACTAGACCAGGTATACTCTTTATCTTCAGTGATTCACTCCCTGGAATTCCCATGACTCTGACTTAATTTATTGATTACAAGGAAAGGTTCATGTGAGAAGTCACATAAACTACCTTCATTACCCTTTAAATTATTTTTTGTAGATCTGTTTGGGAAGCTTGTCTGAAAAAAATGATTTTTTTTCTTGAAAATCATCAATACATCCTTCGTTTCAGGTTTGTTTGCAAGGTGCCTTTTCTCACATTATTGTTTTATCAGGTGCTAGATTACTCCTGAAATGTTGCATCAGTCCATCTGGTCAAACAGATTTAATTAGCACACAGCAAGTTGCACCATCTCTTAAAAGGAAAAATAAAACAATCAGATAAATACTTCAGAAACAGCTATGAATTTCTTATACAACAAGTCTTCCCTGCAGCAGGCATGTTTAAAAGATGCTGATTATCAAGTCCTCTTCAATTCTGAAATAGCTGGAAGCTGATTTAGAGTTGGGTCTGCCCATCCTAAGTTTGCTTTTAGTTGATAGAAAATAGGCGTTTGACCTATACAGGGTGAAATAAAGCTTTTGAGACACAGTTTAAACTCAGCGCAAGAAGGTGGAAGCCTTTTGAGATGATCTGATCTTAGGACAACCATTGGTATCCCAGCACTGCTCTACCTCTCACTTAAAACTTAGGCAACATTTCTGATTCATCTTGAAGTATAATTAGACTTTTTTGATATGTGTTAAAACTCCAGATGAAAAGAAATGTATCAGGACTGGGCTGTCTCCACACCTGTGATTTCCAAGGCAAACAATGTGGTAAATAATTGTTAAGTTTGATGTGGCAGTGGCAAAGAGACAAAATGTACATCTGCTTAAAATGAACTGAGAGAAGTTACCACAAAGGCAGGTTGGCATTTAAAATATTAACTAGGCAGGTTTTATTTTTTTAAGAGAGAAATCTAGAAAGTCTATACAACCTCAAAACCCATTTTTTAAGTTTTTGAATGTTCTGAAGTTTTCATGCAACTTCAAAACCTGTATCAGTGCATTATGTGCATTTTGGTCCTGAAATTTCCTGGTCTCACTGTAAGCATCGAAGCCAAAGACAAAGGCTGATCAGGACTGGGTTCTGAATGGGTCTGAGAAGTTCATAGCCAATGTAATAGAAACATAATAATTGGTATTCATCAAAAAATTAAACTGGAAAAAATCCAATTAAGCCTATTTTATTCAGGAGAAAATGTCCTCCAACTCTTAGCAAGTTTCTGGATTATAAAGATGGGTTATTTTTCACACTTGTGTTTGATTTTCAGTTTTCAGCAATGTTTTAATTGCTCCCAAATACATATTTCTGGCTTTTTTTGGGGGGTGGGTGGGGTGTGTGTGTGTGGGTCTAAGTCCCCCAAATGCCAAGACTATTAAGAAAAACATAAAACTTAAAAATAATGTTTCAATGAAAAAATCTTGGTATCCAACTATTTTTGGAAAGGTTTTTCTTATACATTTGTAAATACAGATACTCAAAGAACCTAATATACAGTTTGACTTTCAGTTTAGCTATTTTGTGGGAATTCACAGCGGTTTCTCTTTCTCTAACGCACGCTGACATTGCCACTGAAGGTGTGACGGCAGCAGAGAATGGTTCAAGCGAGCCCCAGGACCTTGGGCAGCCTGATCTAGTGAGAGGTGTCCCTGCCCTCACAGGGGAGTTGGAACTAGATGATCTTTAAGGTCCCGTCCAACCCAAACTATTCTATGACTGTATGATTAAATGGTTGTATGATACTAAATAGGTTATCTCAAGACTGGATGTCAGAGAAGGATAGCAACTAAAGCATATGTCTAAGGCCTCCAAATTGATTGCACAACCCATGGTGAAGTCAGTGCAACCACCTCTTTCCTGCTGTTTACATATGGTAGCCAGTTCAAAGCTAGTATATTTATTGACTTGCTTTATATCCAATAAATATTCATATTCTGATTTTTATTTAGCTGTACATGTACTCAGTGGTAGAGAGTTCTTGAATAATTCTGTATTTTGTCAATTACTTATATTTTTAACTTTCAAGCATTGACTATTCTTAGTACAAAAGATTCTTGACAAGACCTTTTAGAAGTATTGCACATTGTGTAATTCTTGGGGGGAATGATAAGAATTATTCAAAACAAACACTTTAGAGCTGAGATCAACAGATAGTGCTCAATTTGAGACCACACTGACCTGTTCAGCTGAAAGATCGCCCTGACACAGAACACATGAAAGAAAACGGATCACTTCCATGAACCACTATGACCATTTGAACGAATATGACCTTCAAGCTCCTCCTACTTTTTCCAGTCCCCTGTATTATCCCATGTAACAAAGAAAATTGTCGACTAAGCGTCAAATCAATTTTGTTTGGACAAAATGGAAACTGCTTATTTTTCAGTAGGGTTGTGCTCTCTGCAGAAGAGAGTAATTTCTGCTTTTCATAACCCCTCTCATATTAGGAGAGTGACAATGTAGTTTTTCCAATGAAATATCTAGTGAAATCAGTGAGTACCCTTTTCAGTGCGAATGAAGTCATGTTCTTAGAAATTCACAATAGAGGCTACATCTGTGCCCCAAGTGTGCCAAACAGGACCCGGCATTATCCTCTGCCCCTGCACTCAACTGGTATAATCTAGAATTAAACTTCCTTACTCTCTAAAAGAAGGTGACTGCATCCAAACCTCGTACTGTAAAACAGCCCCTCACCCAAGCTCAGTCTATAATCACACCCAGGAAGTTTTTGAAAGAGTTTTTGTTGGCCCGCGACAAAACCATGCAAGGAAAAAATTATACATGAGAACTGTCTCCCTTTTGCTCAAATTTTACAAAAAGCAGTGAGACGTGCCTCTAGAATAAAAAAAAATAGATTTTTCTGAATTCAATGGTAAATCTATCATTGACTTCCACATGGATAAATCTTCCTCTTTATTTTAGATATAATATATGGGCAAATATCATAAAATATTATCTGAATTTAGCTTTGAGATAACGTCTTAATATTAAAGCATGGTGGAGGTAATGAAGTTTTCCTTCTGTTTGTTCGTGTCTTGTTTTTAATGGTCAAAGTTGTATCCATAGACCATGGAGCTTGATGTATGAGTTAACAAGTAACATTTTATGAAGCTTGTCAGGGGTCAACTGTGACTGACATATTGTAAATGTATTAAGAATTTAACAACATGCTCCACAAATAATAGCATTTGATTAAACTCAAAGTAGAAAAAGAGCAGTAGAACTTAACTTAGTTAAATCATTTATTTGCTTCAAAACCTACAAGAACTATTGGAAACATAAATTCAGTTTCACAGTAGCATTCTTGGGGAAATAAGACATTCAGGAAAGAGTCAGGATATTCAGGAAAGATTCCTACTTGTGTAGGAATAAAATTCTCATTGAACATAAAATATTTGTAATTTGTGGTCTTAAGCAAAGTTTCCATATGAACATTGTAATGTTACATTCATTTTTAAAAATGGAAAGTGTCACAGCAGTTACCCACCATAATCTGTAGGAGTTAGGCGTGGAAATCTCCTCTTGTAATAAACACAGTCCTGCTTTTCCTACCCAATTAACTATCAAGTTGTGAGCTAATTTACAAATGCATTGACAATAACAATAACACGTAGCTTTTATTAACTGTGAGTTCTTAATAAAGTCAATAATATGTTGTAATCAAACACAGGAAAGGAAAATTTCCTTCTCACAAACCTCACCTAAAAACCAGACAAGAAAGATAAACCAAAATTAAAAATATTATCATATTTTCTCTCTGATGAAGGCATGTTTTGTAATGGCATTATAAATGCATGAGTTTCATTTAATTGATAAGTAATTGCAATTATAAATCTAATTTGGCATCTTTTTATTCGCTATGTTTTAAATAACAAAAACCCAAAAATTGTTCCATGCATGCAAAAAAAAGTAGGTCAAAGATAATTTATGTCTCAGCAAAAGAAGTTTGTATCTGAACATTTCAGCAAGGACAGCAGAATTAAAAAAAAAGCCTCAAACCAAATAAGTTTAACAAAAAGCCTATAAACTAAGAACTGAGCCACCTGTGAGGCAGCTGGTGAAAGCAACAGCCTAAATTTGATGGATCAGATGATCCGTTTCTATTGACATGCCCCTATTTTCAAAAGCATTCAGGTTTTACACTATCAGTACTGTTATGTCTTCATACAAGAAGAAAGAAAAAAAAGTCTCTATAACAGAAATACTGTTCGCATGTCAGGTTTCTTTTATTGGCCTTATATTTACTCCTTCAGGTTTTAGATACGGCAGCAGCAATCTTAGTGTGTCATCATCATGTCAAAAGCATGCTGCTTCTCTTAAGCGCCGATCTCACCACATTAAATACGTCAAGGTTAGATCACGCATTACATAAAACAAGAGCACAAGAACTTTGGTGATATGCATGTTCAGCAGTGTGTGGGAATTAGAGAGTTAATTTCATTATGTGCGCACATGGGTTGAACATGAGCTGTGTGTAACTGCCCTTTGGAAATGCACTCGTTTTGAAGATGACTGGCTGTCTCAGTATTTGGAATCTATTCTTTACATACAAGTGAAACACTTCGTTAAAGATATCCAGTAATGCCTTATGACTTCTTAGTTTAGAACGTTCCCTGTTACCATATGAAGAAATTTGTACAGAAAATAAGTATTGTTATAAGAATTTATACGGAAATCCATAGGGTGATATTTGGAACATGTTTATTCAGCCTTTTTAGCCACCGGTTTAGAAGTTGCTGTTTCAAAATCAAGGAACGATGCACTGGTAAACCTCACAGCACATCTGCGTAGAGCATAAAGGGACCAAGTCTTGCGCTACGACAGTTGAGCTGGTACCAAAAACTTACTATGTACAAGGGCTGAATGTGTTTTACGTGACTTAGGCTGCAAGTAAAAGTAAAGTATATGAAGCAGAAATCTCCACCTGCCCAGAAGTACCAGTTTACATGACAGAGGAGGGAAAACTTAAGAGGAGAATGAATGCTGGGAAAAGAGCTTAGCACAAAGTCTGGATCGGGAGGTGTGACTTACATAATTTCCTGAATGAGGCTAAGCTTTGGGTCAAACGGGAGTGAATTTCAAATGAAAAATCATGCTACTGAGTATGTTCTAACTTTCAGTTGTGGTACTGCTAGAGTCTTGATCCTACATGCAGATTCACAGATGAAAAATTCAATGAAACACTGACAGGCATATGGATGCCCTTGTGGAAATCTGGCTCGGCCAGCAGACCCTTAAAGTGAAAACTACCTATGTACCATTTTTGTTTTAGGGGATTTGAGAGTCAAAACAGACGAACAATGAAAAAACAAACAGATATTGAAACCAGTTCTGTTCTTTTACTTTCTACACAGTATTAGTAACACATGTAATACTTTTCTTGTTGCTTAATATATGGAGTGAAATCCTTGCACCAGTGAATTCAACGGGAGTTTTGCCACTGACTTCAATAGAGACAACATTTTCTCCCAGTGCTGGTGTGATTTTCAGCCTGTCTTTGCCCCTTTAATACACGTGATGACAAAATCCTGTGCTTTGATTCCAAGGATGGATCAGCACACTCCAGCAATTAAAATTGCTGTAGTATATCATACTTTTCCAGCATATTGTCTGAAAGACCACAGTGCAGAAATATTTTTGCTGTATGCTGTATAAATAGCTAAAATTTAACAGAAAAGGTAGTTTTAAGATATTTTAACTTAAAATCTGTTCCTAAACTCACCTCTCAATGGATGAAATTATGTATGCAGATACAAACTTTCTCTACCTATCTTATGGTAGGATTTGGTCATTCATTAAAGACAGAACCAGTGCTAAAGGCCATACACGTACGTAATGAACATCTGAGAGTGCTAGTATGAAAGAACAGGTTGTGCTGAAAGTATGAAAAGCAAGCATATGTTGTAACAAACACTGCTATTCCTTGCACTGTGATTTCAGATTTCATACAAATAGCCAATGACAAACGCCAGAAAAAGAGTTTTAAAGTACTGATTCTGTTTGTAAACAAAGACAAGATGTAAAATATTTAACAAGACGGATATAATGATTAACACTGAGGCCTGACATAGTAAGGCTTTTAAGAAAAAAACAAACATGGGACTAGCTTAAACCACAGATATCAGCTTCAAAAAAGATGCTGAGCACTGCTACAGTGGGAAATAGAGATGTTCAGCATTCCTAAGTCAAAAGGCCTTTTACCTGAGCTATGAGATGAAGAAACTTAAGCAACCAAAGCCTTTTTGTTTTGTGACATAAGTTTTCACATTTAAAGGTAAGTAAGACTATGTTCCTTAAACATTCTGCATCCAAGGGGGACACACATAGACAGAGCCTGAGCAAAAAAAAATTCCTTCGCGGACAGTGTGGGAAGTTAGATTTTTACTGGGTTGTGTAAAATTCACAAACAGGTTTGGTAAGATTTTAATTGAGCATGAATTAAGACCACACAAGAGCTGCCAGGTCTGCATAATCCAAATTGAGTACCTCTGCAGACACCCGTGGTGTCCATCAAACTCTGCAAGAGGCTGTGATTTATTCTTCACATACAGCTTGAAGGGTTGGGGCAGGGGCTTTGTTAATCAATATGGATCACAGAAATGAATTATGTTAAAATCGATGAGATCATTCAGTTTGATGATCTAAGAGGTCTTTTTCCACCTCTTAGTTCCTGTGATTTCATGATTCACAATTCAATTAGTTCACCCACCACTGCTACATGCAATAGTTTGTTTCACCAGTTATGAGAAATACTATTCAATATTTCTAATGGCAGAACTGCCACTACATATACAACTTCCTTTCCCCCTCAGAATAAACAAATCTCAGAATTAAAAAAAAAAAAAATCACTCATACTTTTTCATCTATAGATCTTTAGAAATATAGTATTTGGTAAGCAAAATGGAACTATTTGAATCTAAATAATCAAAATCATGAATGTTATATTCTGAAGATGGTTACTCCTCTTCTTTTACTTCATAGTCATTCAGCCTCTCTATTAGCCCTACTATTCTACCACCATGCTGAAGAACTGGGAATTTACACACAGAGTGCTTAAGTCTATCTTCCCTCTGGGTGCTTTAACGTTAGTTTTAGTTTAGAACAGGAGGTGAATATCTCTACTATTCCCATTTACACTGCTTGGACTGGCACTGCAGACCTATTCCATGGTGCATAAATGAATTCTTTGGAATGAAACTAACTCCAAAAATGCTTCTCAAATGCTAGTGGACATCCAGTCCATGTGACTACACTAGAGCTACTCTTAAATAATTCTCCCACCCATAAATCCTGTTCACTTGGATATTGGGTCACCCGTACCAATCATTTAACATTACAGATGTACACTGACTGCACTGCTGGAATTGCTAATGTAGATGGAGCCTGACATTCTCTCAATCCAACACAGCAGATACAGGCAACATCTGCACAGCTGTACTGGCATGGTGTAGTCCGTATGGCAAAACTATTTTATTTTAGGAGGACCCTATTAACAGAAATTTTACCTTCTGCTTTGTCTTTGTGCTTAACAAGAAGTCTCAGTTTGTTCTTTCATCTGTAAAAGAGGCATATTTTCTGATGTAAAAGGGCACATCTTCTCTCCACTCTGACATTGATGGCCACTGAAATGTGAAATGTGTATTTTAAGAAGCAATGATAACTACTGTCTACTGCCGAAAGTATTTCATAAAAGCTGTTTCCTCTCTCTGGGTTTTTTTTATATGCAAGCTGCCAAGTTAATGAATAATTTCATATAAATTCTTATATCAACATAATTTAAAAAAAGGAACACTGGCGATAATATTGACACATGATGTAGCAAAATATTGGAAGGAATTTTTGACAGAGTATTGAGTAAATAGGTACTGTAAACAAATAGAAAACATTTCAAGAGTTGGTTCAGGTTACCTGAAAACACTTTAGGCAGTTTCAGATGGTGTGATTAATGTTATGATCCTTCTACTGAAACTCTACAGCACACGCACCCTCACATTTCATTATAGGTCAGGTTGCATTAATCACTCCTGTGCACCTTCCTTCTACTCAAGCAATAAAGTCTAATTTCCAAGCATCCAGCTAAACTTGTGGTTGTTCCTGCCACCTAGTGGCTACCGCTCAAGTTAACAGAAAAACTAAGAACACGTTGAGGACACATTTCCAGACACAAATAGGAAAACGTGCACAAACTTTTAATTTGAGATTGATTATTGTGAGTCCCGTTGCTTTTCAAGTTTGTTGACTACTACAAAATCCAGCAAGCCTTTCAAACAGTCTTCAGAAGAAATAAAAAAGCATAATAAGGCTCTTGTAGTGTGAAACATGTTGAAAAGATAACGAATTTTTTTTCAATGCAACAATGCAATTCTTTTTTTTATCCCCTACTTCTGATGTAAATGTCATCATTTAAACATGAAATCTGGGCTTAACTAAGCTGGGAAAAAAAAGATCCATTTGCTGCAAGACTTATCTTAGGTGGAGGCGCTCTGACTTTTCATTTTTAGAACTTTGAAATGTGATGCATTTTTCCTGTTGCCACTCACTCGTACCCCTGTATTGCATACACCTTCCCTTTCAAAGCTGTTTATTGAAAAGACAAGCACAAATGCTACTACAAAGAATGCTATAGTGTCTTTTAGAAAAGCAATTTGATTACATGCAATAAAATTATTTATTGCAATCAAGAACCACTGATGTATTTTCAGGTTTGCACAAGACAGGCTGGAGAGGGATGGAGATAAGCTACAAAACAGAAGTTCCTCTGCACATACTCTTTAGCATATTGTGAGCTACTCAAATCCCCTAGAAGACAATTTCAACGTTCTTTGTTATGACAGAATGAAAAAGTTTAACAGTTCCTAAAAATGAAAAAGTTTAACAGTTATCTATTTTAGTAACAGTTTTATGATATTAATGTTCAGAAGCAGTATTAGCAATACTAAGGACAGATCCCAGATCAGTTGTGTTGATGAAAAGCATGACATGCATTGTTTAATTCTTCTTCTCCTTCCACATGGAATCAAAGCAAGGATGTTCTCTACATAATTATTCGTGAAAGTCAGGTGCTTTAGAATGGGATTCACTCCAGTCAGCATACGGTGCACAAAACTACATTCACGAGCATCCAGCTATTTAAGGAAGGAAACATTAAGGAAACGATTCAGGATTAAACCCTTCTCTGTTACTCCATTGGGAAGATACCCCCATCCTCTTGTAATCTGTACCTCTCGCCTTCCTTGGAGGTAGGTGGTTAACCACTTTTTTTTCCCATGAGGAACTCAGAAAGGCTCACACTTATTTTAAAAGTCAAACAGAAGAGAAGATGTGATAATTCCTCTCCTCTATTTATATGGTATCAGTAGTATGATGTAGACAAAAAACAACTTGAGGGTCACTTTAGGAGTTTTATCTTAGTCAAAATTTGTTGATAGTAAAGCCTCACATATCAAAATTTTATTTTTAACTGTGTTTTATTCCTGTCAATGCAATACAAATAAATTTCCTACAAATTGTTAAACTTCCATAACAATGGAAAAAAATGCAAATGGGAAAAAAGTGCAAAAAACCTGAATAGCTTCCTCACAGTAATGACAAGGAAGGAAAATATTGGGGTTTGTGGGAATAACGGCAACATAAAATTTGTAAAGATCAATTAACTGGAAAAGATAAAAACTCAGTTGGTTGTACTGCTTATACAGTAAACAAAGATGGGAAAAACCCTTGAGATTTAGAACTAATCAATGTGGAATGTGTAGTTTCACCAATATTCTAAAACATCCGCAAGGCAAATGTAAACACTGAATAGGTTTTGCAAGTTTGCTGAAATACACGATATGGATGTTCTGGGATATTGCAATGCTGCTATTTCTGCCTTTAGCTGTTATGTGTTTCCTGAACACTTACAGTGGCCTATAGCGACTCTTCGTGTCTCAAATGTTACTGGAAGAGCTCACTTCTGAGATCTGGCAGGGCTTTATGCATACCTGACACTTTCAAATATAGATATTCAGGCTGGGAGCAGAGAGCGGGAAATCAATCATAGAACTCTTGAGCAAACCAAAGACTTACCAAAACCCACACACTATTTTGGGAAAGATATCATTCCTAAAATGATACAAGTTGCAAAGAAATTCTGTAGCAAAGGCATAACCAGAAAAAAACCCCATTTCTTTCCTTCCAGAAAAAGGCAAGAAAGAAGAAAGCCCCAGCATCCAATAAGCCCTGACAGATTGCCTGGACACGCCTTCTATTTTTCCTTGCCCACCTCATCCCCACCTTCCTGCCCCCATCCCATAGTAGCAGAAAAGAGGGACACACTGTCTTCCACCATGTGTAACTGCCCATGGCTATGGAGCACTACAGGGAAGCGGTACACAGGTTTGAAACTCACTCACGTTGCTAAAACCTGTGAATGATTGTGGGACTCTGGGTCTGTGATTCTGATTGATTCTGTGGTTATGTGACTAAATGATTCTGTGGTTGATTGATTCTGTGATTCTGTGACTCTGATTGATTCTGTGACTCTGATCCCGTAATTCTGATTGATTCTGTGACTGATTCTGTGATTCTGTAATTCTGTGAATGATTCTGATTCTGATTGATTCTGTGATTTTGTGACTGTGTGATTCCATGTCTCTGATTCTGCGGTTCTGTGACACTGTGATTGATCCTGTGATTGATTCTGTGGTTCTGATTGATTCTATGGTTATAGGATTAAGCGATTCTGTTATTGATTCTGTGATTCTGATTGATTCTGTGGTTGATTCTGTGATTGATTCTGTGAGAGATTATGTGATTGATTCTGTGATTCTGAGTGATTCTGTGATTCCATAATTCCGTGAGTAATTCTATGAGAGATTCTGTTTCTGATTGATTCTGTGATTATGTGACTGTGTGATTCTGTGCCTTTGATTCTGTGATTCTGTGACTGATTCTGTGATTCTGATTGATTCTGTGATTAAGTGATTAAGTGATTCTGTGATTGATTTTGTGAATGATTTTGTGACTCTGAGTGGTTGTGTGATTCAGATTGATTCTGTGATTCAGTAATTCTGTGATTCTGATTCTGTGAGTGATTATGTGATAAAGTGATTCTGTGATTCTGATTGATTCTGTGGTTGTGTGACTGTGATTCTGTGCCTCCGATTCTGCGATTCTGTGATTCTGTTTCTGTGATTCAGATCGATTACGCAATTGATTTTGTGATTCTGTAATTCTGTTTCTGTGATTCTGATTCTGACTGATTCTGTGACTGTGTGATTCTGTGCCTCTGATTCTGCAATTCTGTGATTCTGTTTCTGTGATTGATTCTGTAATTCTGATCGATTCTGTGGTTATGTGATTGATTCTGTCATTAATTCTGTCATTAATTCTGTGAGTTATTGTGTGACTCTGTGAGTGATTCTGTGATTGATTCTGTGATTAAGTGATTGTCTGACTGATTCTGGGACTCTGTGAATGAGTGTGACTCTGGTTCCGTGATTCAGATTGATTCTGTGGTTATGTGATTGATTCTGTTGTTGATTTTGTGATTCAGTGACAGAGTGATTCTGTGATTCTGATTGATTCTGTGGCTATGTGATTAAGTGATTCTGTGTTTGATTCTGTGTTAGATTCTGTGATTGATTCTGTGATTCTGTGATTAAGTGATTCTGTGTTTGATTCTGTGTTTGATTCTGTGTTAGATTCCGTGATTGATTCTGTGATTCTGTGATTAAGTGATTCTGTGATTGATTCTGTGATTAAGTGATTCAGTGTTTGATTCTGTGATTGATTCTGTGATTAAGTGATTCTGTGATTGATTCTGTGATTAAGTGATTCTGTGATTGATTCTGTGATTGATTCTGTGATTAAGTGATTCTGTGATTGATTCTGTGATTGATTCTGTGATTAAGTGATTAAGTGATTCTGTGATTGATTCTGTGATTGAGTCTGTGATTAAGTGATTCTGTGATTGATTCTGTGATTAAGTGATTCTGTTTCATTCTGTGATTGATTCTGTGATGCTGTACATCTGTGAGTGACTATGATTCTGAGTGATTCTATGATTATGTGACTGTGATTCTGTGCCTGACTTTGTAATCCTGTGAATGAGTGATTCTGTGATTGTGTGATTGATTCTGTGACTCTGAGTGCTTCTGTGATTCAGATTGATTCTGTGATGAAGTGATTCTGTGACTCTGATTCTGTGATTTTGTAAAGATGTGATTATGATCCTGACTGATTCTGTGATCCTGTGACCGTGTGATTTTGTGCCTCTGATTTTGTGGTTCTGTGACTGATTCATTCTGTGATTCTGTGACGGATTCTGTGATCGTGTGATTGATTCTGCGAATGATTCTGTGACTCTTGAGTGGTTCTGTGATTCGGATTGATTCTGTGATTAAGTGATTCTGTGTCTCTGTGAGTGATCACGATTCTGCGATAAAACGATTCAGGGATTGATTCTGCGGTTCTGAGTCATTCACTGTTTCTATGACGAAGAGATCACGTGACCGACGCCGGTCACAGCCGCTGGCGCCCCCCCCCCCCGCTGGGCGGCCCCGCCCGGCCGGTCGCCCTCAAGCCCCGCCCCTCGCACGTGCGCCTGGGCGGGCGCGGGCCGGGCCGCCGCCATCTTGTCTGAGCGGAGCGAGAGGCGAGGGCGGTGCGGAGGCTCCTGGAGGGTGGCGGGTTCTCTGTGGCGCCGGGCTAAGGGAGACGCTGAAAGGTGGCGGCTCTTGGCTTTTCGGGCCTCGCCTGGCGGGTTCCTTGCGCGGTGGAGGTGGCCGCGGCTTCACCCTGAGGTGACGAACGCCCCTGGAGACCGGCCTGTGGCTGACGCCCCTGGGGACCGGCCTGGGGCTGAGCTGTGTGTCCTTTGCTGGCTTCTAAAGGCCCTTTCCTTGTGCTGTAGATTTTGATACTGAAAATGCTGGTGGATAAAATCTCTTCGTGGCGAAAAGGTAGGTTAAAAAAACTCGAAAAGACTGGTTTTGGAGTTTTAGAAATGAACATCCTTTGAATTCAGGCCTGGGAGGCGCTAGGGTGTGATTTTCAGTTATATGCAGCGAGACAAGAGCTGGGGAAAGCGTAAGTTTCCCCCTTCATTGCATATGTATAAATTTTCCTAGAAGTCTTATGACTATGTGAGAAACGGTGATTCACTAAAATATTGAAAACCACAAAGCGTTCGAAGCAAAGGCAATAATGTTTTTATTTTAATTAAGTGCCAGATTGAATGCCCATCTAAAAAAGGCATCCCATCATTAAAAAAGCAGTGGGTATATATACTAGTTCTGGTCAAAGAACTGTGTAAATCCTCGAAGAATGTTTATTCTATTTTAGATTATTCAGCCATGTGTGGAGACTTCCTTCAGGTTATCTCCTGACCTAAAACAGCTACTTCTTGCAAGACAACTAAGCATATCGGTAAATTCTCGCAGCTGTAAGACAGGTTATCTCTTGACCTAAACCAGCTACATCTTACAAGGTAGATTTATATGATGAGATAATTAAACATACAAACTAGCTGCATCGAAACTTACCAATTAATTCTCATACATTTTCTGTTGTTTCCCAAGGTCTAATTTTGATGTTATTATGAACTTTGCAACAGTCAGAACTCTTGCTCCTTTGGAGCTGCCTCCAGCTCTCTGTCTGACCTTGCATTTGAGATAGGGAGAGACCAAACAGATGCAATTGCAGAAGACACATCTGTTCAGCACAGATCATACTGAACACAAGATTTTATCATTTCCAAGGAAAGAACAGTGACTGTAAAAAAAAAAAAAAAAAAAAAAGTTTTAAAGAAAACATGCTATCATAGGGACGTTCTGTCTAACTTTCAAAGAACACAGTTACTTAAGTGAAACTTTACCATAGCTTAAATAAAAAATATTCCACTTTTTGTAATAGTATCTACTACTTATATCAAATCCTGCTCATTTGTTATGTTGTAGGTTTTGATACCGAAAATGCCAGCAGATAAACTGTCTGATACCGAAAATCTCAGCAAATAATCTCTCTAAGACTCGTTTTGGAGTTCCAGAAAGGAAGCATCCTTTATCAGGGCTGGACAGTGAGGGAGTGATCTCCATAAGTCGTGTGCAGCGAGACAAGAGCTGGTTATGATTCAAGAAGTAGGCATTAGGAAGAAATTCCTCAAGATGGATGAGGGTGGTGAGGCACTGTCACAGATTGCCCAGGGAGGTTGTGGGTGCTCCATCACTGGAGGTGTTCAAGGCCAGGTTGGATGGGGCTTTGAGCAACCCAATCCAGAGCATGGGCAGAGGGGTTGGAACTGGATGGGCTTTGAGGTCCCTTCCAACCTAGGCTGTTATATGATAGTGTTGCATGTTGCAGATTTTGATGGCTTGAAGCATTTTGAACATAAATGTGTGAGTACTTTTGTGTAGAAAGGAGGTGGTAGATTGCTGCTTTTCTTCTGGGTGGTGTGTTTTTTGAGCTTCAGTGGATGAAGAATGGGTTTGCCATGCTATTGGGAAGATGGATTAGATACCTGAAATTAAGGAAAAAAGAAACTTCTGAAACAAAGAATTTTGTTTAGAGAGGAGACATTGCTTTTATTCTGTGCAGGGTACTAGGTGGAAGATCTTCCACAAAACTAGCACACCTACTGATTAACCCAGAAGCCCAGTTATAGAAAACTGGTGCTCAAACCCCCACTTAGGTAATAAAATTTTCCTACCTATCTAATATTCGTTAGGTTACACAACTCTACTTTAACACAAAATTGCTTATTTACTTTCTACGTGCTTAGTTAGGATAAGGGTGTCCTTTAAGTAATCCTTAAACAATCATGGATTCTCACTACTTGATATCCCTTTCCTTGTTTCATCACACATTTTCAACCTTGAGTTCATGATTTTCTTTAGTTCATTTTCTTAAAACAAAGTGTCTACATCCCTGAGCAGAGGCCAGGATATTTATAGGAGGTATTAAGTGTCTGCATCTCTGGGCAGATACTAAGATTCTTGTAGAAGGCAGCAGGTGTCTCTGTCTCTTGGATCAGGACTTTTGTAATAAGAAACGAGGTGCAAAATAGATTCTTCTTATCCCCTTGGGTAACAGATTCAGTTGTGATTTTGTCTTTGAGATCTTAACACTGTAGTTAAACTGGGCATGAAGAAGAGTGTGTTTTTGGGGCAGGAAGAGGACTTGGAGAAATAGTACAAAAGTTTTAGCATATGTCTGTTTTTCTCATGATTTTTCTATCTCCTTTCCTTGTAGGAAGATCCCGGGTTGTTAATAATGAGTGCTGAGGTTTCTGAAGGTGTGTTCAGAATGAATAAGTCCTGACTGGTATTTAGGTGAGTAAAGAGCAAAAGGTCATTTTTGTAAATTGTAGAAATATGCCTCTATTGGTGTGTTGCTGTTATTTGGGCTTTGACAACGGGCAAGCAAATGTTGATGCACAAATTGTTTTTATTTGTTATGTGTTTCTGCAAGTAAAAGTTTAGTTCTATTAAAAAAAAAAAAGCATCTAGAGCATGTCAGTGATGCACCTTCAAAATTTTTAATTCCCTCTAATGAGCAGATTACTTCCAGACAGACAGAATCCTTTCTTGAAGCCTATTTTCTTTAATTAGAAATCCACATAATTTAGTTTTTGATTTTATCAGGGAAAAGTGGAAAAAGGGGTGGGAGGGCTTGTTTAAGAAGGTGTTTGTTGGTTCTGGATTTGGTATTGCTTTTACTGGGAGTTTTTTTTGGTTGACTGGTGGTTTTGGCATTTAAACTTTATAGTAAGAGTGCTCGTTCATTTTTTTTTCTTTTTGTGGAACTGGAATGATAGAGATCAGTATTTGCTCTGAAGGCAGGTTGTATGAACACTAGCTATTTCATGTATGCTTGTGATTAAAAACTGTTGTGACCGTTCTGTTGAAGATTATTTTGTAGTCTCAGGAGGATCTTGCTCTAATAGCTTCTAGTTGAAACTGAAGGTTTTGCTTTCAGCTTCATGTAAAAATTAAATCAAGCATATGCTTTGTCCAGTCCATCCTTGGGCTGCCTACTGCCTTCCTATTTGACAGATGTTGTCTACCCCTAGTTTCTTTGTTAGAACAGCAGTTTATTTCATAGAATAGTTTGGGTAAGTTATGGACACGTACAGGCTTTTCAAACAATGTGGAATCACGTGTTCATTGGCAGGTTGGAATGGCACTGCAAGCTGATCTTGAAGAGCAGATTACAGATGAAGGTCAGAAGTATCTGAAGGGTTTGTAGATAATTCAGCTGTCAAAATCAGAGTGTTAAGACAGTACAAAATACACCCAGTACAATTGTTAGTTGATAGACTGCAGAAACGTTGGCTGTAGATAATGTTTTGTATGTCCTTGCAATGTGAAAACTTAGTATGTTTTCACTGCCAGTATACCTGATAGTAATAGACAGCCAGATTAAGTAAAGCATGTAAAATGTCATTGACTTGAAGTTTTTTGCACAAAGATAGCAGGGTGAATAGAGGAGGAAACCTTGGTCATTAACATATTAAAGAAGGAGGAGAGAAACAGATTGGAAATGTACTTTTGGAAGTAAACTCTCCTTGTAACTGCAAGTCCAGTGTGGTGAGACACTGAATTGGATCTCCCTTGGCAAAATTTGCAGTTGAACTTATTGGATATAGCTAACGTTTTGAGATGAGCAGAGATTGTATAAATAACAGGAATTGGTTTCCGCTCTTGTTTTGTTTGAGCAGGAGTACTCTTTTCTTTGAGAACAGATACAGTTTTCTTCCTGGTTGTCTGTCCTTTTTGGCATCCCCGTGTGTCAGTGATTCTGTTGTCCTTCCACCCAGTTTTCAGATATAATCGTTGATTCTTTGTGTTATTCTGGGAACAGCTTTCTGATTACAAATTATTCTCAAGTGATAGAATTAATTTAGCCACAAGAGCAAGTGAGTCCAGAGGTAGTTTTGTTCAGATATTATCTGAACGTGTTTGTACAAAGATAATTGTCACGTGTATTCCAGTTACATAAACCATGACATTGTTAAATATTTAGTGTTCATTTTAATAATGTGTAGCAATATGCTATTAAAACATTTTGAAAATAATTTTCATGTAAGAAATTAGTTGACAAAATAAAAATATGGAAAATTATTAGGCTGATCATACTCCTTTTCTTTGCAGACAGAATGGAATCTCTGACTTCCTCCTCAAATGTAGTAGATATGATTCTGAAGATAACTTCCATAGATTGCCATCCTGAGTGCTTGATTATAGTGTTCCAGGGTCAGTACAAAGGAGTATGTGAGCTTGACTATTTTGTGCTACAAAGTGAAATACAACGGGTATTCAAAGTAAAAGAAAATGTTTGCATTGGTGGATATTGTTTGGTGGAAGACACAGAAGGAAATTGGCATAGAGGAAGAGTTTTGGAAAAGAGAGAGGGTATCTGTAAAGCTTTTCTTATAGACACTGCACGAGTGCTGGTGGTTGAGGAAATGCATCTTGCTTCTGCATGTGATGAATTGTTTCAGCTGCCTCCAAAGGTGGTTTTGGGTGTTTTTGCAAGCATACTTCCTCTTGGAGAAAAATGGAGTCCAAAAGCCATTAACTATTTTTCATCTCTGGTGGGATTACAGATTACAGGTCATGTGAAAGCTGTTCTACCATGCCAACTATTTATTCTAGAAGTGCCAAAGATAATTAATGATGTTCTTGAACTGCAGTTAGGAAAATGTATTGATGGGGATTCATTTTGTCTTATTGTAGAAACTTTAATAGCGTTTCCCCAAGTAATGCTTTGTAAGAGAGTACCACAACTGTTGCAACAGAAGTATCCGGTCAAAGAGTTGCTTACTTTCAGGAATTCTGAGAAACCAACAGATTTTTGGTCTGTTCCAGATGGTCTCTTTCCATATCTGTCTGTTGGCACTGAAGAAAATGTGAAAATAACTGTTGCCTTAAGCCCAAGTAAATTTTACTGTCAGGTACAAAAATGGCAGAAAGAGCTGGAAGATTTGACAGGAGCTATGCATTTGTACTATGAAGCTATCCAAACAGAAAATAATAAATCTTTTAATAGTTTAGGGCTACTCTGTGCTGCCAAAAGGCAAAATGGACAGTGGCATAGAGGAGTGATAAAACAGCTTCTCTCTGACTGTGTGGAAGTGTGGTTTATGGATTTTGGCAATATTGAAGCTGTGCCATATAGTTGTGTTCAGAAGCTTAAAGCAGAGTTCATGGCATTACCAATGATTTCGTTTCCATGTGCGCTGTCTTGTTTTGATAGTCGGGATGAGACAGTAATAAAAATTCAGCTGAAAGAACTTACACGGGCCTTGATAGGACAAACTTCTGTGTATGTTCGTGTTGATTTATACAATGACATTAAACGCTTGTATTATATTACGCTGCAAAATCAAAGTATTGGAACTAATGCTAAGCATCCAGAAAACATGAATGAGGCAGCTGCATCATTTGTCTCGCTTTCAGAATCAAAAATCACAAATATTGCTGTGAACTACAAACCACATGATGAGAGATACAATTCATTTAGGAATTGTGCTGGAAATAAACATACAAAAAAATGCCTATCTGAATGGGATGTTTCTTCGTCAAGCCACTGCAAAAGAGTAGAAATGCGAAGGAATTCTTTTCATATTGCTTTTGTGGTATATGTCGCAAATCCATCGAACTTCTGGATTCAAACACGTGAATATCAGAGTGAATTTCAAGCCTTGTTGAAAAATATTGCACGTGCATATAATGGATGTGGAGCTGATGAAATGGTCCTTAAAAACCCAGAGCCTGGATTGCTCTGCTGTGCCCGGTATAGCAAAGACATGAATTATTACCGGGCTGTTGTCATTGAAGTACTTAATGTAAACATTACTGTTTATTTTTTGGACTTTGGAAATACAGATACAGTACCCTATTACGATGTGAAAACATTGCTTCCTGGGTTTTCTGATTTACCAGCTTTAGCCATGTGTTGTACGCTTGCTCGCACATTTCCTGTTGAACATGTGTGGGTTAAAAAGGAAACTGATTTCTTTAAAAACATTGTGTTTAACAGACCACTAATACTTCATGCCATTGCACAGCAACAGAATAAGTACATTGTTAACATGTGGTATAACAATGGTTTTGGGCGAAGAAGGATGGTTGCCAGAAGCATGGTTGAAGCTGGATGCGCTGAATACTGGGAAAAGATACCAGGTTCTGTTCTATGTCGGCGAAGAAAAAGGCAGCTTTTGAATCCACTCAAACTAAAAAAGGAAAAAGTAAATGCACAGAGCATTGCTAATGTTTGTAAAAATAAGGTATCTGGAAATGGAGAGAGATTTCAGAAGGAGAAATCACTAGGTGCGCCTTCAGTATTGAGAGATGTTGTGCAGTCCCACTTTGGAAAAGGTGCTGTTCCTAAAAGGTGTACTTCGGTATGTGAGAAAAAATTATTTTATAAAGAGTTTGTGTTTGAACCAGGAGCTATTTTTGAAGTGGTGTGTTCATACTTTGTTTCCCCAGCAGATTTTTCATGTCAGTTGCAAAGCAAACTGCCAGAGCTAAATAAATTAATGGAACAAATTCAAACTTACTATGAAGCACATGTTAGTCCTTATGAAAGTGGACAGGTTGCTTGTATTGTTAAACGTCCCAAAGATGGGAAGTGGTACAGAGCAGCTGTCATGCGACAGGTACCCCCAAACAAAGTTGATGTGGTTTTTGTAGACTATGGATATCGGGATAGAGTTGTACTTGAAGATCTTCAAGGTATTCTTCCAGACTTCCTAGCTCTGGAAAGCCAAGCATTTCGATGTGCACTTAAAAATGTGCCCTTACAGATTGACTCATTTAATTGGTCTGAAGAAGTGCATAGACATTTTGAAGACTTCATTTCTGCTTCTAGAGGACCACTGACTTGCATCATTTATGCTCTTGTTCTTGTAAGGCCCAAGTCTTTATACAATATAGTTGACTTACAGACTCCATTTACTAGTGCAGAGGAATTACTTAGAGAACATAATCTGAACCATTCTGAATATGTTTGTCTGAGAAACTTTGCATCTGTAGGTTCACTGTACAGTTTTTGGTACTCTTCTTTTAATATAAAAGTTGGAAGTGAGGAGGACGTTTATATAACTCACATATGTAGCCCTTCAGAATTCTATTGCCAGCTTAATCGAAACACTGAAACTCTAGAGGCATTGAGGAAGAAGATTAGTGTCATAAGTAAATTGTCTAATAATGGAAAATATGACACTAGCAGTACACGATTGTTTATAGCCAAATATTTTAGAGATGGTCTCTTTTACAGAGCTTTGGCTTCAGAATCAGCATCCTGTTTATATGCTAACTTTGTGGACTTTGGAAATAAGACTCTGGTAGAGAGAGATCAGTTGATGCCGATTCCAAACTCTGCCACTGACCTAATATTCACGCCCATGCAAGCTATTAAATGCTGTCTGTCAGATTTTAGGGAGACAAAAATTACAGTGAGAGTTACTAGATGGTTTGAGGAAACATTTCTTGGTAAACTACTAAAGGCTGTGATTGTATCCAGAGAGTCAGATGGACCAGTTGTTGTGGAATTGTATGATGGACAGCGCAAAGTAAGTCAGGAAATTAAAGAAAAAGTATTGGAAGAAGTGGGACTGAAAAATCGTGGGGAATCATTTACTGGAAGTAATGGAGGAGCAATGTGTAACATGGGAGGTGACAAAGGAATTAATACAGTAACTGTTAAGAATCCTGAAGGAGTTAAATGGAAAAGTGAAGAAAAGTGCCATGTGTGTGAGAATTTTGAAGATTACGATCAAACTGCATGTAGCGCACCAGAGTTGTGTAGCGAGTCTTCAAAGCAGCTAACTTTACAGGACAGTGAAGAACTAGATTTTAGAAATACTGTTGCTGTCCAATGGCACAAAGACCAATCTCTGACTGGAGAGCCTGTTTCTCCATCGCTCTGTCATCCTGCTTTAAATTCAAAGGAAGTAACTGTCAGCGCTCTCTCTGAACCTCATAACGGTAGTCTAAATTATACAGGTCAGCAGAAAAGGCGTAATGAAAAGATACCTAAATCAATCAGTCTTCCTCAACGTGATATTTGGGTGAATTCTGAAGTAGCAGGGTATATTTCTCATATTAATAGTCTATCAAGTTTCTGTATTCAGCTTGCAGAGGATGAGAATTTAATAACACAATTAGCAGAACAATTAAATGAAAGTATGGTGAATATAGGTAATGACATTTGCTTGGATGAGCTCATGGTAGGGGATCTTGCTGTAGCAGAGCATGATGCTGACTGTTTTTACTACAGAGCAGTTGTTAAAACTCTGAAATTGGGCAGCTCCTTTGAGGTGGAGTTCATTGACTATGGTGATGCAGCAGTCGTAAGTTCTTCAAAAATCTACCAGATTCAGAAGAAGTTTTTGACTTTGCCAAGGCTCAGTGTTCATTGTTTCCTTAGCAGAGGAAAAAGTGTACCTGATGAAAACTGGACTGAAAAAAGTACTTCCTATTTTGTAAGCAATATAAATAACAGACCAGTTGCTTGCAAGTTCTTACAGCAACATGGAGAGCAGTGGGAAATAGATGTAATTTGTGATGGAGAGTCTATGTCTAATGACCTTCTGCAGAGAAAAGTCAGGACAGGGTGGCAAAACACACTAAAGCATTATCAGGGAGATAGGCCAAAACAAATTCTGGTTACAAACGGTAATCCTCAAGACAGAAGGTCTAAAAATTATTTAGGTGGTCAAAGTGAATCTGAGGCTGTTGTGGTGAAAAATACTTCCAAAACACCCATACATGTCCTTCCTCAAGATCTAAGTTCTGGACAGGTGGAAGGAGCAGAAGCAATTAATATTTCAGAGAATGGAGAATTTCATGTGCAATTACTTAGAAAACTGCAAATATTGCGTGTGTTAAATGTAATGCTTGTAAGAGAGGCACAGGGAAGTCATTTGCTTGGAGTGAATGACATTGAAGAAGGATTGGAATGCATGGTAAAATCTGAAAGGAGCTTAAAGTGGTATCGATCAAAAGTGATAAAGAAATTTGGCAGGGAGAAGTTAATGCTATTTTTTTTCATGGATTATGGCAAGTATGAGATGATGTCCTTAAATAATGCAAAGATGCTCAGTGACAAGATTAAAAGTATTCCTGAACAAGCTGTGCTCTGTAAATGGATTCGGTTTAAAAAACTGAAAAAAATTCAATTTGTCCATGTTGTAAATGCTCTACTAAATCATGAAATAAGGATCTTGTTTTTGAGATATGTAGAATCCTCTCATATCTGGGAAATAGATATTATTGTAGGGGGCATTCTGTTTCAGGAGTGTTTGAACCAGCTCTTAAGTCACTGTCAGACTATTGTTGGACCAGAAAAATCGAATAATACACACTGTAAGGAGTTTGATATATCACTCAAGATAAATCCAATCACGTGGTCACTCCTGTGGACTTCCTGTAGAAGATATCCTGGATTTGCAACTGCGGTTACTGATCCTTCAAACTTCTGCATCCAGTTTGAAGTCTTATTTGACTGCATGAAAAACTTGTCTTTACTGTTCTCTGACCTTCCCGACGACTTGCCAGCTTTGCCAGAAGAGTTTGTTGCTCCTGGTGCTAGATGCTTGATCAAGTTTGGACTGGAAGCACAGTGGAACAGGGCAGTGATCAGTGAAGTAACAAGTCAGTCTGTTGTTCTTACGTTTATTGATTATGGCTTTCTGAAAAGCATTCCTTACTCTGATATCCATAGACTTAAAGTTATTTCAGAAAGTCTGTCCTACTTACTGTGCTTGGCACACTCTTGTTCTTTACATGATACAATTCCTGCCAATGGGGAATACTGGAGTGATGAAGCTAAACTTCTGTTTCAAATGCTTCTCAGTAAACCAGGTTTGATATTTCATCTTGAACACTACGGCTTTGACCTGAAATTAGAGGTGGATGTTCTATACGAGGACAAGAGTCTCTCTCATGCCTCAATTGCTGTTGGCCATGCAGTCTCCTCTGGAAGTAAGTGCTGCCTTATTCCAGTTGTCAGAATTAAGTCAGAAAAAACAGATTTGTAGCCTGAGTGTCCAAATTCTAGTTAAGTGTGTTTCCCTTTGTGAACCAGATTATAATTATGACTAAAATTCTTATTTTTGCTGACAGAAATAAAGCAAAGAAGTGAAACAAAGTGACGCATAGGACTATCTGTTACAAAGTTTCAGATAAGGAAGTTTGCCAAGGTGGATTTTGGAATATCATTAACAAAGGATCTGAGGTCATGTAACATTGAAGGAAAAGCAAATCTGCAAAAGATGGAGAATACTGTGGAGAAGTTTACTTTTTAGCATTGTGATGACAAGAAAAGTGAAATTGACTTAATACAGAGTAAATCTGCCTGAGAAGTACTGGTTGAGACTTGTGATTATGATGATCCCCAGTCCAGAAAGTCAGTGCGAAGATAATATCAAAAGCATTATTTGAATAATAAGTAGACTGCAGTTAGGAAAATACTTCAGTGCATTAAAAAAAGACACAGATACTGCTTTTGTTATATTCTTTTTTTCTTCCAAGATGTCTTGTTATATTTATTTAGATGATAATGTTTCTGGCAGAGCTTTCTGTTGAAACACTTTTCCAATATATGTGTGTATATAAAGAAAGCTTTATTTGTAGTAACATCTGCTTTACAGTAGTGTTGTCTCCTTGGTTTGGATGCCTCGAAAACAAAGATGCCAAGCAAGCATATTCTTCTGTTTCTAATTCCAAAGTTTTGGTGTGAGTATCTTTTTTCCTCATTTTAGGAGAAAGTCTTCTAACACTAAGCCAAAAAACATGGATTCTGTTTTACGGAAGATGCATCCATTAAGTTGTTTTCAGTTAGCGCTTGGTGTAAAGATGCAATTGATCTGGCTCAAGGTTCTCTATAGTCCGTGTCAGAGTTGTATTACAGTTGGGTAGTTCTCCCTACTGAGAATGCTTGTTCGGCTGATCTCTGCTCCATCCTCTACACTATCTGTCAGAATGAAGAGAAGTAGTTTTCTATGACTTTGTGTCTTGAAGGGAAACGTTCAGAGCCTTTTCCCTTTTCCTCTTTGTAGGAGGAGAAATTTCAGGAGGACTGAAAAGTGAGGCTATGCTGTATATATCTTAGAGTTTTTTTACAGTAATCATTCTAAAATTATGATAGTGCGTCATGTTTCTCAGATTTATTTATTTTTTAATTTATTTAGTTTACCTTGTCTCTTCCTTAGTTCTTTGGACAAAGATAAGGCCTGAATTGTGAGGGTTTGGGTTCCTTTTGTATGCCATGTTTGAATTTAAATAAAGAACGACAGACTTTTGACATCTCTATATGGAGATAAGATCTAAGAATACTCTTGCTGCCTGCTGCTTCTAGCTGGATGTCGTGATGTATTAAATTCCTGTGGAAACTTGAAAGCTTTATCAACAGGTTTTTTTAAAGGACAGATGTATCCAGCAAATTAGAATGAGTAAGAGATAAGACAGTGCCAGGTGATCTTTGCAGAGTTAGCTCTGCTGGTGAATTATTCAAATGTAATCAAATATTTTCAATATAGAAGTGACAGATGCTGATTAGTAACAAATTGGAAAATGCATAAGATAAAATTTCTTATGTAAATACTAGCTACAGTATCAGAAGTTATGTTAATGTATTGGTTAAACAGAGGGATTTTTGTAACTATTTGTGATCATTAACTATTTATGTGGTGCAATTTCATTATATTATAGCAGGATTTGGAGTTTTTCATAGTTACAATTACAAGATTACCTGGCATCTTTGTCAATAGCTTGACGTACCGCTTGCTCTTGTGGTAAGATGTAAAGTTTGCATTGTTCAACATTAGTCGATGTTGAGTAATAACATCTACTCCACTGAGCTGTATTAATTGCAGAGGCACTGAGTATTACTTGGCACCACACGATAATTTAGAAGTTAATTCTAATTCAAACTTCTCGTTCGGTTGGAAGAGCAGGTGCTTGGGTGTCTTTAAAAAAAGATCATTTGAGTACCCTAAATGCCAGCAGTGTTGTAGTAGTGATAGTACAACCTTGCATGTTTTCAGTTAGATGTTTGCTGATGTGAAGGATGGTATGCTTTAATGTGCGTGTAGTTGTAGAAGACTGCTTACCTAATGTTACAAAATAGGGCCTAGACATGGTTAATGATTTAAATTAAATGTCTGTCTACTATTTTTGTGTTCTGCCAATTGAAAATTTAGCTTTATTTGCAAGAATGTGTTTTCTTTTCTACTTACTATGAGTCTAGCTTGTGATAGTAAATCCTTTTCTGCAGATCTGATAACTAAAATTCTTAAGCTTAAAACTAGGTAATTACAAGTATTTTCAGGGTTATACTGTGCCTGTAAATATAGAGAGTGTCTCTTGTTGCCATTATTGATATAGAGTTTCAGAAGTGCATATGTTAAGATTGTTAGGCCAAGTTGCTGGCCTGTCTAGCTATGGATTTTATTTGCATTTGTCTGTCATTGGTGTGTACTTCCCTTGCCCCCATTCTCAGCTGTAATAGCATTTTTCTTTTAAATGTGAAAGGCTCTACTTGTAATCTAGTTGAAAGAAATTAATTTATGTAGGCTTTGGAAGCTTAGGTGTGTTATCCTATCTGTTTTTGGGCAAGCATAATTATGAACAAAACTGCTAATTTATTTTGATGAAATTTACTTGGAAACTACTGTTTTGTTTGGTTGCATTTCCTAAATGTATTTCTGTATTTATTTATACTGGGTTGTCAATGATTTTGATTTTTTTTTTTTTTCCCCTTAATGAAAGTGGTAGAGAGACAGTTGTATTTATTCGGAATGAAAAATGTTCTTGTGTATCCTGATGTATTCAGTATTCTGCCTTTTTGTCACGAGTAATAAAATACTTATCTGTTGTGTGTAACCTGCCTTGCCTAACTCGTTCTGAATACTTTGAAGCTTTCTGTGACCTTTTTTGTTGGTGAATGCATTGGAAAAAACTCTGAAGGTACATCAGTATTTTCTTTTTGGGACGACGCCAGTGAACCATCCTTGCCCTCTAGGCCAGCAGCTGTGGATTGGATTGCATCTACTTGCACATGTAGAGCTCACTTGTACAGCTTTCTAGGTGGGACACATGCCATGCTTAACCTTCATCTGCTTTGTGCTGGTCTGTAAAGGCATCTAGGCCTTATGTCCTGAATAGGCACACTTGACAAAATACTATTACTTACAACTTTTAGACTTCTATACAGCCAGGGCAAAAGTATCATGATGGCCTTGGAGTACACCTAGGGAAGTAGGGATTCCCCCAAAATAACTGTTTGCTACTGTAAAAAGCTTCACTGGTTGATTTGAGAGTGGGAATAGCAGAGACTGAGAAAGCTGCTCCAGTTATAGCTGGGAAAGCTTTTTAGCATACAGCACGTGTAGGGCAGCAGGAAACACCTGATGTGAAAGGAGTTTGTGGCATTAGCTTAACTTTTCTTTGCATTCATCTAGAAGGTATTTGTGTGGTGGTGGTGCTGCTTAAAAGGCACATTGCAGGAGCTTCTGCCAGTTTGCAGGAGGAGGCTGCTTGTTGCTGATGAATGGGGGAGCTGCACTGACATCTGGTGGCTCTGTGCATGCAGGCTGGCATTTGCAGGGTATTTACCGCTTCCTTACATTTCCTTTAAGCGATCATAGAATCACCAGGTTGGAAAGGACTCGCTGGATCATCGAGTCCAACCATTCCTAACAATCCCTAAACCATGCCCTCAGCACCTCATCCACCTGTCCCTTAAACACCTCCAGGGAAGGTGACTCAGCCACCACCCTGGTTCTCTCTGCTTTTATGCTGAGAAAAGGTGAACCATTAGAATATGCAGAGGAGGGGGAAAAGGCTGGAGATGCTGTTTTAGGGGAGGCCTGATATGAGATAATGCTAGGCAAATTCCTGATTTCTGTAGATAGATGTGTAACTATATTTGCAGACTGGGTATTCAAAAACACTTAATGTGCATGCCCATTAACACCTAGCAATTTTCTATGCCTTAATTGTTTAGACATGTTTGAAAATCTCATTTCTTCAAGAATCTATTTTTTTCTGTAATAATAAACATTGTGAAAACAAAACCATGAAAATATTTGTTCAACTCTGAACTGACTTGAGGGACAGCTATCTTGACTCCTGCTGAGTTAATAAGAAAGTTTCTAGGACTACCATGTCTAGATCTGCATATCGAAGGAATTGAAACTGTAATTGCGCTGTAATTTTTAGAGAGCAGTAAACATCAGGAATCCAACTGGGTGATCCTGAAATATAAGTAGACCTAATTCTGTTCATATATTTTACTGCAAATAGAAAGAAATGGAGTAAAAGTGGGGTTTAAATGGGTTTATTTTTTTTTTTTGGTACTTTAAGAGATTATTAAGGTGTTAAAGAGAGAAAAGACTGTTTGACAGACTTTGATTCTGGTTAATTCTGCGGTGTTTAATCACCCTGATTTTGTAGGGATTTGAACTTAACACATAATATATGACCAAGCTCTTTAATTATGTTCATTTTCTTTTAAGCCATAGAACCATTGATCTCCTCTAATCTGACATTCCATATAATGTGGAATTTCACTTACTTTTGCATTAAGCCAGTATTCCGCCTTCTGCATCCAAGAGTTCAAACCTTCATCTCTCATTTCCCACCTTCAAGCTATAGTCTTGCTACTCACCCCCTTGAAGCCATTTTACTGTACAAAAAGTATTAAAGAGCTATGTGTCTTTTTCTCTAGCCACAGGAGTCAAGTCCAGGAGCTAGACAGTTTCTTGGGTCGGGGAAAGCTATGTTCCAATTTCTCCTCAAAGAAATTCTTTGGCATTTTTATATGAAACACTCACTGATGAGACAACTCTGGGAGCAGAAACTAAGACTTTTATAAGCCAGTCATGTCCTCTGCATTTTGTACCCTATATTTTCCCTAATTAATCTTGGATTCTTTTCTGCAAAGCAGGGCACCTTCAACAAAAGAGCAGATGGCTGATAGCTCTAGAATTAAAGCATACACCTGAAGGAAGTTAAAAATAAGAAAGGAAAAAGAAAAAAACCCAACTTTGTTATGAAGTAGAGGTTTAGCTTTGCATTTCCTTCACTTGGATCGAATGCACCAGCCTACTTCATAATAGAATGTTCCCTCCTTTTGTGGTTTAAAGGATAAATTACATTTCAATATGAGACAAATTAGGCTTCTAATTTTATGAGGAGCTACAGGGCTGTGAATGGGCGGATGGAAGAACCTACCTGCAGCATAAGTTGGCTAAAGAAAGGTGGCATCTCAGGTGTCTGTTTTCAGTGTTTCTAGTTGACTGGTCTAGGCATTTCTCCCTTTGGACTGGTGAGTCATTTAGAGCATATCCTAGAACATCTGCCTCCTGCTGTGGTGTAGGCTATGGAGTCTGCTCTTGATGGTGGCTGTACTGAAAAATTGACTGAAACTTAGTATACCTTATTTTGAGCTTAATGAGAAGTAATGCCTTACAAAATTTTTATGGTACTAGATCCAGTAAAGCACTTAGGCTACATCTAATCTTTGGATTTCCTGTCCCAGGTACAGAAAACTTTGAGGAATGCCAAGGCTTCCTGTAGACTGCATGGAGAAAAGTCAAACCTCTCACTGTGGGATTTATAACAATCTATTTGTTGGACGTGGAAACACATGAGAGTGCAAATGTACTCTGAATTTATACCTTTCTAGAATTACATGCTTCATGTAGGGACTTGTCTGTGCAATCTTCCCCAGAGCTACATGTAGCTTGTTTAACACAATGAGCAGTCATTCATAAAACACATCCGCTAGTTAAGAAAAGAATGCGCTGTTTACATCACTTGCCCAGATATTAGGAGTTCCAAGAACAAATTCCTACTAAATCTGTAGCCACAACCCAGGGAAAGCACCTACAGACTGTATGGTATTTAGAGAAAGTTTCCCTTCTTTCCAAAGCAGCGCAGCAAGGCACTTGGGGATCCTTGTGAAGAAGAGGAAATGGTATGATTTTTCTAATTTAGCTGCTAGGGCACAGAACTAGCGGTATCAAGTCGCACGCTCTAAAGCCTCGCTTCTGTGATCCTTTCACTATTTTTTCCTTAATAGAACACTTTCAAGGGGAGGGAATTAAGAGGTTCCTTATGCCATTATAGCCTGGTGATGAGAGGTAAGTTTCTGGACACTCAAGCTGAAAACGTTTCTGGGGTTTTTTTTAAGTGAATGATTTAAGCATTAAGCTGTTGATTCGTAAGTTTGCCGCTGTCTTTTCTAACAGCTCTTAAAAAAAAAAAAGCTAAGAGTACTGCCCCATGGTTTACATAAAATAGTCTCTCAGTGTTTTTGTAATTGGGGACCCCTAAGGGCTAGAAAGTAAGAACAGCTGCTTTTTGGATGCCTGGCCCCTAAAGGGTGTAGGTTGAAAAAAGTCCACGCTTGGATTCCTGCTGGGTGTATGTGCGAGATAAGCACTGAGGTGCTGAGAATGAAGTAGTTCAGGGCATGCTCTGGAGCACAGTTCCCAGTGCCTGGGGAGTGAGGAAATCGGACAAGGAGGAAGCTAGTAATTGCAGGTGCCTGCGGGTACAGCAGCTGCTGAAAGAGGTCTTTTAAATAACAGGATTGAACCTGGACAGTAGAATTCTGCCTAATGCTTGCTGTAAGATTTCATTAAACTTAGTTCATGCACCTCAATTCATGCTGTGAGTTTTCTTCAGAAATATTTATATTTACTTTTAAAATTGAGCTCACTGCTGATGGTTTGTTTTTGTTGTTGTTGTTGTTTCCACCGACAACTGACACTTTGTCATTGAGCAAACCGGACACACACGAATCCAAGGCGTGGAACAATCCTATATAACAATGCAAGATGGGAACTGACTGGTAGAATGCAACCCTGCAGCAAAAAGGGATATATCCAGTATCAGATGTCTGTGCTTCTGATGGACAGCAGATTGAATGTGAGTGAGTGGTGTGCCTGTGGGGCGAGGAAGTCTACCTACATACTGGGCTGGATTTGATCATTGTCTTCAACTGCCTGGGTAGCTGAAGTTTTACATGATTGAGTTTGGGAACACATGGTTTCTCTGTGGTAACTAAGATCTTGGTCCTGTCTGGACAACTGCATTAATGCTGAATACCAGACTATATCACATTAAGGCTAGCTCTATTATAGCAGCACACATACATACACGATAATGTAGTGTAGATGTAGTATAGACACACCTAATTGCCTCCATGCCACTCTCCAGGAACAAATATCCTTTTACCAGAACTATGAATAATACAGCACCATCTGTCTGGGATTTAATGTTGACCAACAATGTACTGCTGTACCCAAAAGCACTTTTCCTGGTTATATTTCCTTCAAATTTACACTTGTTCTGGTGTAAATGCTTTTTTTCCAGCAAGTGCCCTATGTAGGTATATACGATTAGGCGTGTAAATTTGGCTGAGCTAAAAGGGCTTATTAGTAAACAAGGAGCATATTTTGTCAATAGCTGTTTGTTCTGTGAAGGCAGTACAAATTTTTGAGTTTTTGGCCACTCCCTCTTATTCTTACACTCCTAGGATTTTTCGACGAGGTTTTCTGTTTAAGGGAATGGATTCTCACCTAAGATCTCCTTGGTACCAATAACCCTAATTTTTGAGTGGGTCATGTTTGTAGGATGTATTACAACATTTTACCTGATATATACATCTTTATAAATATTTATATGCAGAGAAATTTTTTACTCATATTTTACTTTGTTACCTTCAACAGAATTAAATTAATTTGAAAAAGAAAACCTTTCTGAAATTGTTAAGCTTATTAATGATGGCAAGGGTTACTTTTTTTTGCAAAGAAGAATTACTGTTTACTGTATTTCTACTATATGAAGTGTAGTATGATATATATAACTAGAAGTAATGGGAGGAAATTAAAAAGAATTTAAACTTCCTGAAAATGAGTTCTATTAGACTCTAGAATAAGTTCCCAGGGGAGGCTGTAGAAGCCTCATTATGTGGCTTATTTAAAACTAGATTAAATGAAGTGCCTGAAGGGAGCAAGCTTGAGCTGTTTCTTGTAAGGCTGAAGGAGATGACCTCGGAGGAATTTTTTTGCTTCTGAATGATATTATTCTGTGATGTGGTGCACCTGGAAAAGCCTAGTTCATTTTTAGATGAGGATGTTTTGTAGGTGCTTCTGTTTCTACAATCTGAGCTGTTTTTAAAGTGAACTTCTTTTTTTCAATAGTAGGAGTTCACAGGTAAACTTATCGCACTCAATGTGAGTAAATAATAGGTGTTTTAATATGACATCAGGAATAACTTAACAAAGGTAGAAGTCTCTCCACAAATGCCTTCGTCATTCCCTGCCTCAGTGGCTGTGTAGATGTCATACAAAGTAGAACAGCTGCAAAAGAAAAGGATGTAGGAGAATGGCTACATTGGCATTAGTGACTGCATGTCAGAGATGGCTGTTTGTCTTTCTCACCTGCTGCTCTGCAAAGAGCAGCGTTACACAGTTTCACAAATGTTCTCTGTCCCACTCACATGGAAACTCTTCAGCACTTATGTTTCTGATCCTTAATGTAGTTTCCATTATAAACTTACAAGCCATATATAATCTGACTTCCGTGTTTATAATTTTTACTTGCATGAGTGGAGGCAGTTTCTTCTGCAGTGGCTTTAGAAAGATTTTATAATAAACGAAAAAATTTGCTAGTGTTCATAGCATTTGTATTTGATTTTGATTTTTTTTTGCAAGTATTCAATCAAGGTGCATAGTCTCAGAATGACTAAAGGACGAGTGGCTTATAAATTTATAATTCTGCAATATGAATCCACAGTATCTGTTCTAACAAGTTATTGTTTGATAGCTGATGCCAAAGGGAGTGTATACATTAATTTAATTTTGGATCATTAGATTCAAAGCTGTCCTGATGATTATGGCATGCTATTATTTTTGTCTCTGTCAAAACCAATGAGCAGCTATATTAGTGATGGGCTTAGCTGACCAGAGATACTCAAACCAGAAGATTATTGATGAAGAGCTGGATCGTGCACAAGGGTGTTTCATGGAAGATTTAGAGAGAAAGAAGAAATTAAGTTATTGTTTGAAATATATATATCTAGTGTTTGCATTAACCTTACAATATAGTTGCAATGCTTTTGTCAAGATGTGACTGTGATTTATAGTACATTTAAAACAATAACCTTTAACATTTTTACTTGGAATGGATTTTTTTTTTTTTGACCAATAATTATGTCACTTCAGTGCTGTGATACAAAAATATCTTCATCACCAGATGGCATATTGTCATTCACTGCAGCACTGGCCAATAGGAGTGCACAGGTATCTTTAAAATTGTGATTAAATTTTGCCACTTCCAATGATACTGCTAGATGAATTTTTTGAGTTTTGTTATTTGTCCAAATGTCTCCTTCCTCTAATTACCATTTGTTTTGTTTTCCTTTAGCTCAGAGGGCGTCTCGTTTCTTATGTCCAAATCTGCTATGAAATTTTTAGTTTCTGACAGGAGAGAATTGTAGAGTTTGTATTACGTACTACTCTGTCAAACCCTTCCCCACATTTTTCTCTGCCTGCTTGAGCTTCCTAGGCATTGTGTGTATCAAAATTGAATAACAAGGCTCTGACAAAAGTAGGGTACTAATCAGTGTGAAATTACAAACCTGGGAGGTACCTCTGAAAAGCATCGTATGCTCAGATTAGGGATATTGTTTCTGCAAACCGTTTTTTCTCCTATTTAATGATAAGGAGATTTGAAATAACAGCTTGACTAAGTACGAGGGTAAAATGTTGTGTTGACCAGGTAGCAAAATGTTAAGACTTCACCACAATATGATTGGCCACCAGGTGGAGACTTTGCATTAACTTTTCCTAAACTGAAGCTATGAAAGACAAAAGAAGATATCAGCATAAGAAGCCATTTGCACAAAAATAAAATAATCTCATTTATTTTTTCAGTTCTTCTTGTAGATAATTCTTAAAATGAAAAGTTTCCCAAGCTGATCTGAGGAGGCTAAGTCTTAATTCTTTGAAAAAAAGAGAAGCATACAGTGTAAGATTTAGCAACATAATGCTGAATTGTTTCATGAAATGATGGAATTTGCTAAAGATGAATATGTTCTATCTGCCTGATTCTTCTTTTTAAGTGGCAGGGAATTGACCAATCTTGAATTATTTTCATTAAAAATGACCTAGTTATAAAAACTCTTTGGCCTTTAGAATTTGCAGAAGGGTTAAGTAACATTTATTTTTTTTTGTAGAATAGTTAATAGCAAAGGCACAATTGCATGCTTTTCTGTAAGTGGAACTCATAGAATCACAGAATCATAGAATCAGAATGGTTTGGGTTGGAAGGGGCCTTAAAGATCAAGTTCCAACCCCCCTGCCATGGGCGGGGACACCTCCCACTGGACCAGGCTGCTCAAAGCCCCATCCAACCTGGCTTTGGGACACCTCCAGGGAAGGGGCAGCCATGACTTCCCTGGGCAACTTGTGCCAGTGCCTTACCAGCCCCACTGTGAAGAATTTCTTACTAATGTTCTCTTGAATTTAAAGCCATTTCCCCTTGTCCTGTCAATCCATGCCCTCGTAAAAAGTCACGCCCCAGCTTCACTGTAGCCCCCCTCAGGTACTGGAAGGTTGCTTTAAGGTCTCCCCAGAGCCTTCTCATCTGTAGGCTGAACAACCCCAACTCTCATAGCCTGTCCTGGTAGCAGAGGTGCTCCAGCCCTCAAATCATCCTTGTAGCCCTCCTCTGGACCCATTCCAACAGTTCCATATCCTTCTTATGTTGAGGTTTCCAGAACTAGACAGAATACTCCAGATGAGGTCTCACGGGAGAGGAATAGAGGGGCAGAATCGCCTCCCATGCCCTGCTGGCCACGTTTCTTTTGATGCAGCCCAGGACATGGTTGGTTTCTGGGCTGTGAGCGTGCATTGCTGGCTCATGTCGAGCTTCTCATCAATCAGCGTGCCAAGTCCTTCTCTGCAGGGCTGGTGTCAATCACATCATTCCCCATCCTGTACTGAAGTCCCTAAATGCAAATACTAACAGGCAGTGTCATCTATAACAATCTGCAAATTTATGGAGGAAATTTGTTTTCCAGTCTGGCTGTTTATTAATATGGAGGAGAATAATATTAAATTGAAGCTCCACCATCTTTCTTTCCACTTTTGTGCAATGAAGAGGATGCAGAAAGAGGTGAGGACCCATTATCCTGTAACTAATCTGACTGCAAAATTTCAGTAATGGGGCAGGAGCATAACACTGTTCTGTTCCTCACTGGTCAGTGCTAATACTATTTTTCAGGTACAAACTAGTTATTTGGAAGGAGATAAGTGGGTAAATATGGGCGCTGAGTTGTAAGTGAATAAGTTGAATGAAAGGCTGGCACTGTGAATCAGATGATTTAGTTTGTGCAGAAGGTTAGCTGGAGAAGGAGATGAGGCAATCCTGGATAAGTAAAAAAAATCCATATAGATATGTTTTAAATGGGTGCATGTGAGAATATCGGGTGACAGAGCAATGAAAGCAACTGGCAGGTGAGGAATGAGCCTGTAGTAGGAGGGGGAGCAGAAGGATCTCAGGAAGGGTTATAGCAGTAGTCTGCTATTCTGCACTGCAATGTGCTTAGTTTATTCTCTGTTTTCCATCCTGAAGGGGTCTGGGCAAAAGAAGGGATGCCAACCCTATTGCTTCTTCCAGCATATACTGTCAGCCAATACATATAAAAAATGTTCATTTAGAAGAAAGAATAAGTGGAGTTAAGGCTCAAGTCAGGGCCAATGACAACTGCTTTGGGCCTAGGAACAAACAGTTTTTGTCTGTAGCAGAGAGAGGGAATTGTGGAGTGAAAGGAGATGCTGTGGTAGAAAATTGGTAATAGGCAGTGTGTCATAAGAAGAAAAATAAGAGTTAAATACTAGAAAATCAGTTTTAAAGATCGCAAAGGACTATTATGATCAAGTAGTTAGATTTCTAGTGCATGGTAGACAACCACTTAAGGAATCTGCTCTAGATTTGGTATGAAGCCTGCAGTTATTTATAAAGCCGTGAATAGGTACACAGTGACTTCAGCTGGCGTTACTACTACATCTGAATATGATACTGGGCCACGTTAATCCCTTGTATGCTTTTGAAAAGAGCCGGAGTGCCTTAGGCTGGCTAGATCTGAATGGGCTTTTAGTGTTCAGTACAGGACTAAGGACTTTTTCTTTATTATCCACATAGACCTTCTGATTTTTTACTTGAGATACAGAATAGATTTTGGAAAAATATTCCATCTTAATTTGAAGTTTCCATTTTAATTTCAAGTATCACATTACATCATTCAGTTTGGCAGTGTTGCTTTCTAAGGAGTTCTGAATCATTAGAAAAATAAAGACTTTTAAAATAAAAACCAAAACTGCATAATTAATGATAAAGCTGTATGCTGCTTGTACATGAGTAATGGCAGGTCCTCCTACTTTTACTATTCCTAATCCTTCTCTCTAAATTGGAGAGATGTGGATTTGATAGATGGACTATTCAATTGGATGGTCGCACACACAGGGTAATGGTCAATGGCTCAATATCCAGTTGGAGATCAGTGATGAGCAGTGTCCCTCAGTGGTCTGTTCTGGGACCGGTGTTGTTTGATACCTTCATCAATGACACAGGCAGTGGGATTGAGTGCACCCTGAGCAGGTTTGCAGATGACACCCCTTAGGGATGGGATGCCACTGAGAGGGACCTTGACAAGCTGGAGAAGTGGGCTTGTGAAAACCTCATGACATTCAACATGAGCAACCCTTGGTACTGATGCAGGCTGGGGGGTGAAGAGATTGAGAGCAGACCTACCTGGCGGTCCTAGTGGTGAGAAGCTGGACATGAGCTGGCAGTGAGCACTTGCAGCCCAGAAGGCCAACTGTATTCTGGGCTGAATCAAAAGACATGTTGCCGGCAGATCAAGGGAGGTGATTCTGTCCCTCTACTCTGCTGTGGTGAGACCACACCTGGAATACTGCATCCAGCTTGGAAGCCCTTAGCATGGGAAAGACAGGGACCTCTTGGAGCGGGTTCAGCGAAGGGCCACAAAAATGGTCAAAGGCCTGGAACACCTCACATATGAAGAGAAGTTGAGAGGGTAGGGGTTTGTTCAGCTTGGAGAAGAGAAGGTTCTGAGGAGACCTTATTGCGGTCTTTCAGTACTTAAATGGATCTTACAAGAAAGATGGAGGAAAACTTTTTAGCAGGGTCTGTAGCAATAGGACAAGGGGTAATGGTCTTAAACTAAAAGAGAAGAAGTTAGACAAGTTATAGGAAGAATTTTTTTTGCTGAGGGTGGTGAAACACTGGAGCCGCTTGCCCAGAGAGGTAGTAGATGCTCCATCCCTGGAAACATTCAAGGTCAGGCTGGATGGGGCTCTGAGCAATGTGATGTGGTTGAGAATGTTTCTGCTCGCAGCAGAGGGATTGGACTAGATGACTGTGGTCCCTTCTGATCCAAACTATTCTATGATCTTAGAGTGGACCACTTGTACAGTAAAACATAGCGCGGTTAGCAGGAGGAGAATCTAGCCTTAAAGATAAGATCTGAAAATTGCCTATATGTCTGTCATACTATTGCATGTGAACAGCAGCTCATGTGGTGCTAGTGTTAAGTGTGAGGAGAAGCTTGTACTCACATCTGTAGGGTTCATCCTCTTATCTACATTAGCTTTAAGAGACCTTCCATGATAATGCAATCCACAGTTCTTCAAGGTGGGATTTCAATTTTATAATACCGAGATTTGATTTATGAAAGGGGACTGTTACATAATCTGTAGGTTTAAATAGGTAGCTTACTCGTTCCTTTTCTTTTTAAATTTGCACTATTTTCTTCTGTTTGTTTCAAAGGACAAGACATGCAACAGATTCTCTAAAGGGCAGTGAGGTTGGTAGAGCTTATTTAATGATTGGACAGTATGCTTAAGCCAGAGAAGGGCATTAATTGCAGTAAAATATTAAACCCCTTATTGAGATTTTTTCCTTTAATACAGCTTTTGAGATTTGTTGAAATAAATGAGAATAACATAGATTGTCATGGACATTATTTGCATTTAATGAATGTATGTGCTGGCCTAAGCTGCTGAACTGTTCAGGCTGAAGGTTTCCACCATTGTCCTTTTTCCTGTAGATATCACAGAGGAGAAGATTAAGAGCATTATAACTTTAACATAGAACTCAGAAATAATACAATAGGAAAAAATAGTCTACATACAACAAAAGGCAAATTTGCATAGATTTACTTTTATCCAAACATTTGACCTCCAGCTTAAATGGCTTAAAAAGGAGAAATAAAAACCTGTACCCATTTGTCTTGGTGCAGTAATCTGAAAGTTAACACATTGGGAAACATTTCGCACTAACTCTGAATGGGATATGCAATTTTTTTCCTTTTTAATTAAAATCTGCATTTCTCATATCACTCCTGTGATGGCCAACAGACCGTCCTGTTGGAAACTCATAATGTTTTGCATTTATTCAGCCATTCTTAATCCAAAGATCTAGAAATTGCTTTTCTTTTATGTCAGTCAATCCATCATTCTGATCTTCCACTGGCTCTTTCTTTAAGCAACACTGAGTTTGAACTGCCTTCAGAGCTCTTGACAGCTCTGTCTGGTTGTATCTTGGATTCTGTGTTCTGTCAAGTCCCCTTGACCTGTCTCTTTAAGCCTTCCAGACATGCAAACACTAATTTTTTGCTGGTAGCATCCCCACAGTAGTTTATGATTTTATCACACTGTCCTTCAGAAGAACATTTCTTTTTTCTCCATTCACTATACTGCTCATCTCTCTTTACTCACATTTCAATTATTATATATGAATAATATATTGAATATATATAAAATAAAATATTGAATATATATTATATATTCAGTTATTATATATTATCATATATGCTAGAACTGAGTCTATAGCAATATAAAATAAAGGAAAAGGAATTCTTAAATCTGAATCCCCCTGTAAGTCTCAGAGTAGAGATGTCTGCCATTTCAAGTTGATAGAATTTACCTTCCTCTTGTTGTGATGAATTGCCCAGCACTGAATATGGAATTGGTGGCTGTGGAAAATGCTTTCAGCTCTGCAGATCTTGCCACTGGCAGGTTAGAGGCACAGAAGGAGAAAGAGGGGTTGAAGGCATCACCTTTTTGTACATTTATTGTCTGAAGTAGTATTAATTTAAAGGAAAGTTTCAGTTGCAAAGTGATGGCTCACATTTTTATTTATGTTTTTATATTCCGGTAATGGTACTGTTTGATTCAAGAAGAATTGTGTTAAGTAAGGAAGGTTCTGCAAGAGTCTGGCTAAAAGCACTCGGGCAACAACTTCCCAGTCATCCTCCCTACCCACAAAATTGGATCTGCAGGGATTTCAGTGTGCTGACTGCATTTTCAATCTCTCTTATTTGAATCCATTATTTATTTTATTTTTCTTATTCTGACAAAGCAATCAAATAGAATAGGAATGACACATTTAAGGCTGTTTATAGTAGTGTTTAGGGCAGTATAAAATAGAGAGATGGTCTGGTTACTAAATCATTCTAATAAAGGACAGCATTGCTTTGTTTTGTTTTACAGTCTCCCAAACTTTTTTTTCTTTTTTTTTTTTTTTTTTTAATAATATGAAACATCTATCAAGTAAACAGGAAAGGAAAACTGTCTTTTTCTGAGTGTTTTCATTTCCACTGTTTCTTCAGCGTCCCCTCAAGGGTCAGACTCAATAAACAGCTGTGCACTATGTGTGAATAAAATCAATGTTGCAGAACCGCATGGCACACCAACAAAAAAGGTTTTTAATTCATTTCTCTTTGAGTGTAACTGGGATACTTACAAGTTTAACTTTTCCCATTCCAGTATTTGCTCTCAGTTCTTGCACCAAGGAAGAATTCAAAACAAGAAACAGCTGGAGCCTTTTCTTTACACTTCACCTGCTATTCACATCAATAACCCTTCAAAACACAAATGTGCTGGCAACTCACACACAATTTTCACTGCACCCACTTTTGTGTGGAGAACAAAAGTGACTTCATCATCTCACTTGGGATAATACATATTAGAAATCTGCATGACGCTATTTTCTGTGAAGGCTCTTATTTCTTACATTACAGGACAAAACTTGACTCGCACATAAAGAATGTTCTGATCTATATTTACAAAGATAGACACATTCTCATTTATGTGCCTATTTTTTTTCTTCTTGGATTGTAAAGAACAAGTTATTAGGCAAGAGATGTGGACAACATATGCACGCGAAGGACAGTTTGTATATCATTGAATCATGGAGTGATTTGGGTTGAAAGGGACTTCAAAGCTCATCCAGTTCCAACTCCCTCCCATGGGCAGGGATACCTCCCACTGGAACATGTTGCTTAATGTTGCTTAAAGCCCCATCCAGCCTAGCCTTGAACACCTCCAGGGATGGGGCAGCCACGACTTCTCTGGGCAACCTGGGCCAGGGCCTCACCACCCTGAGAGGAAAATTCTTTCAAATATTTAATATAAATCTCTCTTTCAGCTTAAAACTATTACGCCTCATTCTATCACTGTGCTCCCTGATAAAAAGCCTCTCCTCAGCTTTTCCAGAGATGCCCTGGAAGCTGCTTTAAGGTCTCCCTGGAGCCTTCTCCAGGCTAAACAAGCCCAACTCTCTCAGCCTGTCCTCGTGTGGGAGGTGCTCCAGCCCTCGGATCATCTTTGTGGCCTCCTCTGGACCTCCTCTATCAGATCCATGTCCTTCTTGTGCTGGGGACTCCAGAACTGAGCGCAAGAATCCAGGTGAGGTCTCAGAAGAGCAGAAAAGAGGGAGTACGAGTTTGTTCTTTTTCAATGAATGCATGACATCTCTGGACCACCTCAAAGAGCTTGGCTGGAGAGAAGTGCTTGACTTGGCACCTTCTGGGCGGTAAGAATTTCCTGTCTACATTAGTTGTTGATAGAAGTGCCTTTGGGTAGCGGAGTTGCAGGGAAGGGGACTGCATGCTTACGCTGTGCACGTGTCTGTGTCAGGGGCAGTTACAGCATCTTAGAAAGCTTTTGGTTGTTCTGCCCTGTAGCTGCAAAGATGTCCAGGGACTCTTACAAGCACCCAGGATCTTCAGCTTCCTGTTTGGGCTTCCCGAGTGACTATGAATATAAACCGTTTATAAGGACGCTGGACATTTTGGGATAGATCTCAGAGGTTTCTAGGTTTTGTACAGCTTGTGATAACATTCAGGTCTGTGTAAATTTTTGTTAGCAGATGCAACAAAAAAATATTGGCTGTATACCCAGTTTATAAAGGTCTCTATATCGCTTCCCAGGTAGTTGCCTGAGAAACCCTTACTAAGGGGGCCAAGGGCACAGAGATGGATGGGTAATGGAGTGTTGCAAATCCTCCCAGATTTACAGTTTCAGAGCAAGTCTGTGCCAGGCTGCCCTGCAAACATCGACTGAATGAGTCTTGATCGTCTAATTCATCTTCTCGCTCTTTTAAATCATTCAAAAAAAATAGGAATGTTTTCCCACTGATCTTGCGGATGTCCTTGTAATGGCACAAGCAAAATCTTCTCTTCTTCCTGTTCACATAAGTTCTAATGTAACTAGAAGCAAGACTTTTTTTTAAGGTCCTTGGAAGCTTTCCAGGGTTTTTCTGCAAATCTATTATTTTCCTTATACACCTGTCTAAGTAGTCCACATGGAATAAAGTTTTCTCTATTGCCTGTCTCAGAAATGAAAACTGGGATACTGGTGGTTTAACATTCCATGCTTAACATTTGTAAGTAGAACGTATTCATGTTTTCGTATGTTTAATGATGTATGATACAAAATTACTTGTCATACACATAAATTGTAAAATAGGAGAGGTGAGTCGTTCTGGGACATAAGATAGTTTGAATACTAAGCTGCAAGACAGGATTCTGACTTCAGGTAGAGGTGTTGATTTGGTTGGGATGGAGGGGAAGCAGAGCCACAGCACAGCCATTCAGATGTTGCTTTAAACTTGCCACTGAGATAAAGTCATGGGCTTCACATAAACAAATACTTATTTTCTGCTTGCTCGAGTTAGAAATCTCTCATGAGTTGTGATCTCAGGAATGTCAGGATTTCTCTTAATGTGACATACTTTCAGAAATACAGAAGAACTTCACTGACAACTGAGCAAACCACAGGTAATTGCTTTTGGTTCATGTGAAAAAGAAATAATCAGATACAGATATATAAACAGACAAATAGGGAATAGTGGTAATTCCAGTAATGATCCAGTAGGTGCAAATAAGTGATATCTTTCTCATAGTACTGTGTGTATATGTGCACTTAATGTAACTTGATGGAAAATGGGTTAAGCTACCTAAGATGACTTTCATCTCTCTGAAATGTGCACATTCAGAAGTTATCTGTGTAAGCCTATGTCAATGGAGACAAACGGGCACATCTAGGGAAACACTTCACCTCATGGAACAGTTCTCCTGGAAAGTGATTTAGCCATCCTGCTTTCCTGTGTGGACTAGAGATAGCCTAGAGACAGAAACCTGACTTTCAGATGCCTAAAGTTAGGGTAAATATATCCTGGCTCTAGCATATCTGTATCTATATATCTATATCTATATCTATATCTATCTATCCCTCAGTTATACAGGACAATTAGTTAGTTACTGGCTTTAGAAGGTGTTGCAGCCATTGTGCAGGCTATGAGGGTTGCTCTTCCGAAGAAGCTCTAAGAGCTTAAGGTGACCAACTCGGATTTTCTGAGTCATCACACTAAATGTAAGCATCTAAGTTTCAGGTGTTAACACGCCTTAAGTTGTTTGAGTGTGACCTCTCGTCTCTATCAGTGAAGAAACAACGTACAGTTTTATTCATTTACCTTTTTGATCCAAACTGGCAATTAGTTTCCCTGTAGCTTGAGCCTTGGAGAATGCAAGCACCTTCATTTGTATTGTCAGTGGATCACGATCAAGTAGCAGGACTCTCAGTGCTCGATCTTGTCTGCTCACTAACAGCGTATGCTCAGGGACAGTTTATTCTGCACATTGACAGTTTGACAGACACGTTTGGTTTTTTTCCTGACCCTTAGAAGAACTGAAAAGATTTCTCAAACTTGCTAAAGATGCTGATTCCCAAAGCTCTGTATTGCAAGTGTTTTATTAAAGCATTCCAGCGTCACAGCATCCAGACTTGTGCCCTCTCCGTTGATAGTCAAGGGGGATATTTGCAGGACTGACTGCACAGTGACCTCAGACTTCCTGCAGCAGCAGAAATGCCTCAGGGCAACTCAAGAGATTTATCATAATGCTGTTTGTTTATAGGAACTTTCAGGTACAACAGAGACTGACAGGTAATGTACCACACAGGTTAAACAGTAAAGAGCTTAGCAATAACAATATAGAAAGACAGGCAGTCCGATATTTACATTCTATACAAAATTTCTTTCTGCTGGATGATGTTTAGAGTTCCCTAGAGCTGTTTTTCTTGATATGCTGACGTTGCTGGGCCTACAGTTCAACACACTGTACTCGCTAGCAATTCATGGGGGTTTTTTTTCTCCCTTTTTTATTTCTAAAGGCTGGTCAACCTTTGCAGAAAGTTAAATGTTTTAAGGAGTACCTGGCTCAGTAGATCCATGCTGTTTTTCAGAGGCACTGCCATGATTGCGTGAGTGAGGTCATGAAAATTTGCTAATTGTGATTTGACTTTATTGGTTTAGCTTGTATAAAGGAAAGGTAAAGTCCTCACTGGTGAACTGAAGGGCCAGTTGGCTGGAAGGCAGGTTCCAGCTAGGAATCTCAGTTTTGCTTTGATGTAACATCTCTCTCTTAGCTACCTTCATGACCCACTGCTGCAAAATCTGAATAACTCAAAGAAATATATTTTCACTCCTAAACTTGCCAGGTGAAAGGGACACATTGGTATCCTTGCTGAACAGATGGGGCTTTGAGACTAATGTCCCATTGTGAAAAAGTCAAATTCTAGGAGACTGAAATTAAACACTGAATTCCATGTACACAGTCATTAAAATCTTTATATAATACTCCAGGTATACAGATTTTTTGCCAGTGAAGTTTCCTTAAATGCTTGTTCAGGTCTTAGGGTGGGATGAATCACTCTCTGCGTATTCTCCACTGACTACAAAGGGAGCAGCAGCTTCCAGGTTAGACTAGACACCTGCCTCGCATGCCTCTAAAGATGCATGAGATAACTTTAAGTATAAATGCCTACGCCCCCCGGGAGATGTGTTTTCAGGCACCAGTACCACCTTGGTATTTGCTGTTGGTTATTCAGGTAGGTCTTTGCTCAGCTTGCTGGCTGCTATGAATACACAGACACCCTTGGAGCTACCAACGCTCTCTGGGATGTAGAGCCTTTTAAATTAGGCAAGTAAGTTCATACCATCAAAGTCCTGAATCCAGGTTAAAAGTTACTGAAATATTTTTCCTTGCAGTAATTACTGTGGAGCTTGTTTCAGAATATTTTGCAATCATTAGGTAATTTTTGGCACTTTTTACTTTTAACAGTTAAAGCATCTCAAATTTCAGCTCAGATTAATACAAAATCACCTTCAGTCTCCCTCCCAGGTTCAGCGAATTTTTTGAAGTTTTTCTTTATTTTACTACTTTTACCTTTTGAAACAAGTAAAACGTGCATCTGGAAGTGATATGACTTTTTTTAATTCTGTGGGCTGAATGGCGGTATGCCTATGCAAGTCATTACTGTTCATGAGAAATATAATACAGCCGTATGTGAACTGCAACAATTAAGAGTTTCTGCTCTCCCAAGCCAGGAAAATAGTTTAATTTGCATGGTGGATGATAGGAGCAGAGAGAAAAAAAAATACAAACTCACAAAACCTGTAATAAAAAACATTTTGGGGATTTATTTTTATATATATATATATATATATATATATATATATATATAAGCACACATACATGTTTATGAAACACTAACTTGTAGACTTCTGATAACCACACTTGAAATAAACCGTGAGCAGAAAGAACACAGAAATAACACCTATGATACCTCTGTAATAGTCTCCAAAGGCGAAACCCAACCAACTATTGGTCTTACAAATTGGTGGTTGTTTGAAGTCTAGACGGCAAACCACATTGGATTGTGCAGCTCTCAAACCACACAAGAATGGAGAGTATTATAGTAGCTGTTACCATGGATGTTGACAGAAATCTGAAAAGTGCAAAGGATAAACATAAAAAAAATAAAACCTTTCCAGATGGCTGTACTGCTTCCTAAAAATACACACTGCCACTGAAGGCAGACTGGATTGAAAAGAAAAGATACGTTGTCTAAACCAAAAAGCTGTAGAAGTTGCTGTATGTTAAATGAAAAAAAAATTAGAAAATATTGGTAAGTGAATTTTTTTTCCTTCCATCTCTGTAGAACTTAACTGCTGTAAAGTTGCAGATAGAGGGTATAAGCAAGGTTGGTCCATAGTGAATAATGTGAGCACCATTCCAAAGAAGCATGGATGGATGGTTACATGATAAATATAATTTTGATAAAACAAACATAAAGTTGCTAGACGAAGACGAGCAACTAAACCCAATGTCAACTAGCAATCCTGTCAGCTTCTTTTCTATGCAGGTCTCACCGCGCGTGCCCATGCCTGTATCACCTCAAGATTAGACTAATGTCACTGATTTATAGGGATCTGGTTTTGGTATGTGGCAAGCAAAAGAAATGAAGCTGGAACTCATGCATGAGAGCTTGTCAGTATCTGGAAATTTTAGTTTCCTTGAATAACTGCCTGCTGTTTAAGATGAATGGCAATTCCATGTATCATGACACCTAGAGAACACCATTAGCAGATATATTTCTGGATGTCAAAGTACTCCTGATATTACCTTCTACTTTCAGAAACTTTCACCGGCTTGGCTGCAAGTTTCCTGACCCATTTGTCTGCAGGAAGAAAATAAGAAAAAGAGAAAATCATCGTGACTCTTCCCCTGTCAAGGCTTAAAGGACATGGGGCTGCATTCACGTGATCTAAAATGAGAAGCTGGTACAGTGTTAGAGCTAAGAATGCTGCAATTAGAAAGTTAAAATTTAGCAAGGTTTTTTCTGTCACATCTGTCATCAAGAGGCTGTTCTAAGAGGACGTTTCATCCAGGCTCCATCCTCAAATTATTTATGGCAGACTTACACTATATGTTCTCGTACTAACATTCATAGAATCATGAAATGGTTTGGTTTGGAAGAGGCCTTAAAGATCATCCAGTTCCAACCACCCAGTTCCAGTTCCCTTGGGCAGGAACATCTTCTGCTGGATTAGATTGCTCAAAGCCTCATCCAACCTGGCCTTGAACACCTCTAGGGATGGCGCATCCACATGTTCCTTGGGCAGCCAGTGCCTCACCACCCTCACAGGAAGAGTTTTCTTCCTTATATCTAATCTAAATCTCCCCTCTTTCAGCTTAAAACTGATAGCCCTCATCCTATCACTGCCCTTCTTGATAAAGAGCCCCTCCTCAGCTTACCTGTAGCCCCTTCAGATACTGGAAGGTCGCTATAAGGTCTCCTCTGAGCCTTCTCTTCTCCAGGCTGAACGAGCCCAACTCTCTCAACCTGTCCTCGTACGGGAGGTGCTCCAGCCCTCTGATCATCTTCATGGCCATGGCTCTTCTGGACTCACTCTAACTCGCTCTTTACTCTTAAATAGCTCTTCCTTTCTTCTTGTTACATCTGTGATGCATTTCTAATCAGCTTCGTTTTCCCACTACAGCTTCATTTGGCCAAACAAGCCAACAAGCCTTCCTGCGCTTAATTGTCCTAAAGTACCTTCTCCTTTCCCTGGATCACCCTTATAGGCCTTCCCTGCATTTCTCCGTGTTTCATCATGGGCAACAACCACAAGTATGTGTGATATTCCAGTGCTGGTAATACTCTAGGAAACAAAGAAAGGAGCAAAATCAGAACCTGACATCTCAACTTAAGAATTGTTATTTCTGAGCATTTAACTGTGATGTCTTAACGTTCTCTAAACATTTTTAGTGCCATATAGGTACATGTAGAGCAGAGAGTGATATTTTTGAAATAACTATCTAAACTTCCACTGCCTGTCAGTATAATTCCACACTCTGTTGCTAATTTCAATCTAAATTGCTTCCTTTCAGGCCTAAAACCATGCAATCTAAATAATATATTAAACATGAAGGATCCAAATGAAGCCTGGCAGTCACTCAAGGTGAGATTACAGGCTGTTTAAAATGAGCATGTGCCATTTTAGTGGCAGGTGTCTCAAAGGTAATTGTCATCATCTTCTCTTTTGGATTATTCCAGAAATCATCAGGAAGATTGTGTACTTCCATTAGCCTCGACAGCTGGTTCTGCTGACGCTAGGATGTCATAAAAAGTGTTGTTAGAGTGATATATTTCTCATGGAGAGTGCATGAATACATGGAAGAAATGCTGCTCTGAACCAGGTATTCACCTGAATGACTCCTTCCTCCTGTAGGATATAGCAATCACGGAGTATTAAAATTGAAAGATGCTATCCAAGACTCTATCCAAGCTAATACAAAGTGCCTTAGAGGCAACCTCCGGATACGGTTTGTTACTGTAAAGTCCCTTACAGGAAAATGATACAACGGGCAGCTTGGTTTAGATGATAGCTTGCCTAACCACATAATAATTGTGTTAAATGATTTTAAACTATCTATGACTTTATGAATGTATAGATGTTGTTCAGAGTCTGCACTCTCTATATCATTCCGCAGCTAAATTAGGAAGCTGGATTCTGGCTTGGTAAAGTACTCGTATAAAGAACAATTACTTGCAGTACTTATAGTGGTTGCTTAGGTGTTCCCTAGCTGTTTTGATTAATTAAGCCTCTAGAAAGCCTCCCTCCTCAACATCAGTGATCCTTGTTTATTAAAACTATTATATTCTTTTCTTAGGATCTTCCTGTTCAGCTATAATTTCATTATCTCAGTGACTGGCTCCACTGGGGTGTTTCTGTTTGAATGCAAGAAGATTAGTATGTTAACCCTTTGTTTTGTGTGTTGTACACTATCTCTGGCACAATTATAAATCAGTCATTGTAACTGCACTACCTGCAGTAGCTCTAAACAAAGCAAAACCAGCAAAACACAGCTCTGAGAAAGCAAAGCTTAGATTGCTCAGCATGACAAAATCCAGATAATCTCCATTCTAGATTAGTGAAGGAACTGGTGCAGGAAATAGCAAGACCAGCAGCAAGGATTTTAACAAACATTTTTTGGTTCAATAGCATCGTATGATTAGAGAATACCAAAACAAGTAACAATAAAAATAACTCCCCTTCCTCACCAACAGTCTTCTGCTCCCTTACTTCTCACCAGGACCAACTTATGGCTTCTTAACTGTGTGAGCAAAACTAAATTCTGCTACTGCATGGGTAAGCATCAGGGATATTTATTTTCTCTTTATTGTTTATGGTGACATTTCAGTTTTGTAATGGAGCAAAGGATTTTGGGAGGACAGGGTGGGCAATAAGGAGCTTGAAGAAATTTTTAAAGTTCTGGAGGAAAAGGCAACTGGAAAAGATTGGTCTGTGGTGCTTTCCCCTCTGTCCCTACCCTGCCAGTCAGATCTCTGTTTCTTGCAGAAAGATCATTCACCCCTTATAAGGGATGCTGGCCCGGCCTCAGCATGGACCACGTGTTCAGGACATAGCCTACCTTGCTGGATGTGAGCAATAAGGGTTATATCTCCCAGGTTTCTCAGCTCCACAGTCTCTTCTTTGTTCCACAAAGCCCATCCATAAAAAAATAATTAGAAGTCTCTGCCCTTTCATGTATTCCTTCCTCCCTTCCTCCCTCCCTTCCTTCCTTCCTCCCTTCCTTCCTCCCTTCCTCCCTTCCTCCCTTCCTCCCTTCCTCCCTTCCTCCCTTCCTCCCTTCCTCCCTTCCTCCCTTCCTCCCTTCCTCCCTTCCTTCCTACCTTCCTCCCTTCCTCCCTCCCTTCCTTCCTTCCTTCCTCCCTTCCTCCCGTCCTCCCTTCCTCCCTCCCTCCCTTCCTCCCTTCCTCCCTTCCTCCCTTCCTCCCTTCCTCCCTTCCTCCCTTCCTCCCTTCCTCCCTTCCTCCCTTCCCTCCCTCCCTCCCTCCCTCCCTCCCTCCCTTCCTCCCTTCCTATACCCCTTTACCTGCTTAGGGATATGATTTAACCATGGGCAGGTACTGTTGGACTTGATGATCTCAAAAGTATTTTCCAACCGAGTAATTCTATAGCTCTAAATCTTATCCTTCCACCAGGATAAGATTTATTTCCATAAAGTGCCCTTTTTCTGGCTCAACTCCTCATTCTCCTGTCCATAACAACACAGGACACAGTCTCCTACTCTTTCTTTTAGACAACCTTTTGTTTTTTCCCACATGACAAGAGGAAGATCTGAACCAACCTCCACACCAGGAGCCTAGCAACCCTCACAGGTTGCACCTTGGTCTTTCTCTTCCCATTCTCCTGCCTTCTTTCCTTTACCTCCACTCCTCGGCTGACACTGAGAGCAGGAGGCAGTCAGACAGTGAAGGAAAGGGCTAGAGGTGATGTACAATTCTTCTCTTGACACATGTTCTCAGTGTTGTCAGGGAAGCAGAGAAAAGGCAGAGAAAGTAGGGACAAGGTAAGCAGACATCAAAACAGCCGCCTCCCAAGTCTCTATCTAAAACCAACTCTGTTACTAGGCAAAATATTAGAAGAGATTTTGAAAGAAAATGTAATTAAGGAATGAAAGCAAATGGAAAATTGGATAAATGACTTGAGAGTTTTATCAAGAGTGGTTTTATTTTTTCCAGATTAGCCTATTATCTTTATTTTATTTAAATTTTGTGTGTGTGTGTGTAAGGTAATGCAGTGGCTTTATCTTTTTAGATTTCAGAAAAACACTTTCTACAACGCTGCGTAAGAAACTGATTCCGTAAGTGGAGATGATGGCAATTAATAGAGAATGTGGTGCGGATTAAAGAGCTTTTGAAAGGGGAGAATATGAGAAGGGGATGCTGTGCTGGAGAGAGGCTAGTGCTAGTGTCCTCAAAGGACCAATCTGTGACAGATCCTGTTTAATGTATTCATTACTGACCCAAATATAGAGAACTAAATATGTGATTTTGAATGTCATAACTGGGCATAAAGCTGGGAGATAATGCTGAAGCAGGGAGGTGGGGAGTGAACCATCCATTAAAAGAAGGTAGGAAGGATCCAATGACTCAGACAACTGAAATCAAAAATATAAGATGAAACTTGAGAGTTTCAGATTGCGATACTGGGCACTTAGAAACCAATAATAAAAACTTCTGCTATGGAGCATTTCTGAACTGGAAGACAAAACCATCATTCCTTAGCCAGAAGATGGCTATTAGCTGCCAAGGACTTCGTATGTTTTACAGTATAAAAGGCATTGGTTAAACCTTATTTGGCAAATTACAATATTTTGCCTTTTTAAACTAACCAACTGAGTGTCCACAGATAACTTTCTGCAAATACTTTTAGAGAACAAATATCAAACAGAAGAAAAGTTCTGAAGTTAAAAGATCAAAATTAGTCTTCGGCAACTTTAGGAAATAAAATAAAAAGTGAATTATTGGAATGGTCTTCCAAATAAACAGCTAGAAAAAGAATCAAAATTGTTTTAAGATGATCCTTGGGAAGCTACTGAAAGGGATTGCATATTGCATATGAAAATACAGGAATTTAAGGAGACTGGAAATTGAGTTTGTGATACAAATCCTTGGACATTTGATATCTCTGCTTGTCACTCTGCAAGTAGGTCATTTGGTCAAACTGTATATTAAAGACATCTTCTGGGTCCCTAAGCTCAAGGAAGATAAGGAGAGAGAGTCCAGTGGATGGCCACAAAGATGATCAAGGGGACTGCAGCGTCTCTCTGATGAGGAGAGGCCCAGTGAGCTCTGTCTGTTTAGTCTGGAGTAGAGGACTGTGAGAGGATCTTATCAATGCTGATAAATATTGAAAGGGTGAGATGTCAGGAGAATGGGGGCAGACTCTTTGCAGTGGTGCCCAGAGACAGAACAAGGGCAATGGGCACAAACTGGAACACAGGAAGTTCCACCTCTGCATGAAGAAAATCTTTACTGTAAGGGTGATGGAGCATTTGAATGCACTGCCCAGGAAGACTGTGGAGTCTCTTTCTCTGGAGATATTCAGAAGCCACCTGAAAGTGATGCTGTGCCACCTACTTTAGGTGAGCCTGCTCTAGCAGGGGTGTTGGACTGGATGATCTCTAGAGATCTCTTCCAATGCCATTGTGTCTTTCTGTGATCGCTGCCTTCTGGTTTTTTATTATATATTTTTAAAGCTATTCCGTGCTGGCATCTGTTTATTGAATGACACAAACCATTCCCTTCAACTAATTTATCATCTCTTATGATCATAACTGAGTGGTTTTGAAAGACCTTTTTAAGTACAGACATAATAAGTTCACCATGGTCCAAGGAACACAGGTAATTTGTTTCCTTTTAAACATGGTATTTGGTGTTTAATGTCACATTGCGTTGCAAAATTTTTCTAAAACTCATTATTTCTTGGCCCTACTCTAGGGATTTGATTCTGAATGTGACCCTTCCTGATTCTATGTGACAAAAACTTGATACCTGCTAACTCTAATTCCCATGGCCAGTATTCCTTGTTCAGATAAATCTTGTGTGAATAAACATTTTGTAATATACTTTTCTTTTCATGAAAGCCTATAAGATAGAGATGAATAAGCTGAACCTCAGAAAGTTACAAAAGCTGTAGCAGTAGTACTCCCAAGCATCTTGTCTGGATCACAAGAAAAAAAAAAAAGATTAATATCATTAGGTTGTATATCGAGACATCTGATATGGAGGGATAAACTACTGCAGATTGCATAGAAAGATTAAGAGATGAAAACATAGCCATCGTTAAGTCATAGAATGTTAAAAGAAAAATGGTAGTATGTTATCAGAAGGTAACTATATTCCATCTGTAGACATTCTCACCTGGTGTAAATCAGCAGATTCTTTTGCAGTGAGAATTCTGGTGGCTTAGAGGAGAGCTTGGCTCGCTGTTTGTGTTACCATGCTGTCCTTAGAACGCTGCTTGGACTGGAAACATTCATACTCATGTTTTCCTGAATTTTAAGATGCTGTGGATTGTCAAATAGTTGGCAGCCTGGGAAGTGCTATCTATCACTTCTGTGAGCTGAATGGAAAAGCTGTTTGACCACACAGAATACTTTACAAAACCAACAAAATAGAAACGGATTTAAAATTCCTTTGAACAAGGAATGATAAGCCCAATCCAGAGAGGTAGAGAATGTGGATTGCTTTCATTGGAAGAGAATAGGGCAGTTTTTGAATGAAAGAAAGAAAGAAACAGTTTCTCTAGGGCTTTTTCCTAAAAGGAGATGAAAATCTCCTAGGAAGTATTGAGTGCTTCAGATTCCCACTGAATTCTTATGATTATGTCCTTCCTTCTCTTATATCTCTAAAACAAGTATACATTGTGCTTCTAAATCTGGAGGCTGTTATTTTTCTATAGTAATGAAGTAGAGTTTTATTTTCATTTCAAAATACTTGCTTTTAAAAACCATTAAAAAATTGTGCTTTGCAAGTTATCTGACAAAATGAAACTAATAATTTTGTTTGCTGCTAGTATCCTCCAAGCGGTAATGTGAACTGAGGTATCAATTATTTAATACTATGCAACACTAATATGGATATGGTGATTTTTCATTAATACTAACAACTTCAAAACTAATTCTCATTAGCTTGAAATAATTATTTAGCTGCTTAGTAAGTGATTAAATTCAAACAGAAGTATATAATGTGTTTACAAAAAAAGAATTGGTTGACGTTACAAAATGTTAATGGCTTCATTCCTTAAAACTTATTATTGGATCAGCCCATACGTTTAAGGAGTGTTCTTAAAACTGCGGATTGTCTTTTTACTTAGCGTAGAAATTGCATCCAATTTGGAAAAGCATTTTGGATCTATCAGCTACAAATTAAGCAACAATCACAAAAATAATAAAACCCAAAATAAAACCTAGAAGAAAGTAATTCAGATTTTAATGGAAAAACAAAATAAGTTGCCCATAATTGTTTGGCTAAAGCTGTTCCTATTTTCCCCTCGTATGTGTAATTTTGGCATTTAAAGAGGGGAAGTAGGATAACAGAAAGAAATTGTTTCACACATGCAGAGTCCAGAAACTCAGTGGTAGGAAAGTCTAAGACTCCTAAAGCAGTAATGAAGTTTGAGTGGGACAGTCTCTGGGAGCCCGTCTTCATCTCATTGTTTGAAAGCTTGAAGCTTTTTGTTGAAGGAGAAGCCTTCTTTTGTGTATCTTCACTTATCTTTCAGGTTTTAGGGCTTGGTGCTCAGCAATAGTAAAAAATATCAAGAAGCAAGTGTGAAACTGGAACGATGAGCAATGTTCTCTCTGCATTGTAGCTCCCATCTTGGATGATGCTCAGGGAGCTTAAGTGAGGAGCTCAGGAGCAGATGCATGGATACTATTAAAGCTTACGTGCCAAAGCACTAAAACTAGAACTGTTCTTTTCAATAAAGGACAGAATAAAGAGGACCCTTTATCCATAAATTTGCCAGTAAAAATGCATGTGCACTGTATCATTTGGCTCAATAAAAAATGTAGCATGTGGCAAAATTTTAGACAGATAAATGTAATTAACACTGAAAGGCAGATGGCAAGGGAAAAGGATAGGGGAAGAAAAAAATGCATAAGGATGGGATACAGTGAAACTCTCTAACATTATAAATACATTACGAATTCTATCCTTATAGAGAAAGATAGTTAAATACACAGAAGAAGATACCACAGACCTCTTCCTGAATTAGAGTCTCAAATTTCAAATGAAGGGTCAGTGTCTATTGGTTTATGCATTCTCTGTTATGCATTCTTGTTATTCAAAGTATAAATTCCAAGCATCCTGGTGTTAAGAAATGTGTTTAAGAGTGGCAGTTATACCATTTCTTAGAGGTATGATAAGAAGTGTCAGTGCCCTGCATAACAAATCATGTTTATGTTACAGTAGGAAGTAAACATTTGCATTTCAAACCCACACAAACTGTGGGTAATATGTTAAGGTTGCTCTAAGTCAGCCTTGCAAAAAGTTCTGGAGTCTGCATGCTGAGCAAGGTGACTGTTTTCGAACAGCTACCATGTACTTCATTTCAACTTTAGCAACCTGTGGTTAAGAGTGTCAAACAGTAGGGGGTTTTCAGTCCTTGGATTTAATGGAGAGATAATGGCAAGAAGCACATTAGGAAAAGGGAGGAGTGAGATGGAATTAAACTGGAATTTTAAAAAATGGAAAATCAAAGTATGAGGTTTCAGGCCTGTCAAAATGTTTAATTCTTCTTGTTCAAGCTGCAGATGGTTTGAGTCATCTTGTGCCAGAATTAACTTGGTGACACAGTAAAATAACCTTTCAGAAATACGTTTCCCATATTTTATTCATTGTTGCACTTTAGCTGAACCTATTCTTTGCATGAATAAGGTATTTGAGATCAGATGCCCTCTTCATACTTGCTTGGTGGGAATTAGAATGTGACTTGTTAAGAGCTAAGCCTAATTATGAAACAAAGGCATGAAATGTTGCTTTTGCTTGCAGTGTGTTGTGCATCTTCATCTGTCTATGCAAAATACTTACTAAGTGTGCTAAAAATGAAACCCTTGTGTCTACATCATGCAAACAATCTGGAATGCCACCTTCTGTTATATAATAAACCAGACTCATCTATAGAGAAGACAAATAAACCATATATAAAATTTCTACAGTCAAACTGGCTATTTAATTTAAGACAGAAGAGTCTGTTTTACCATTTGGATGGCTCTTCAAATCCTAAAGCGTTGGACACCAGTAAAGTAAAAGTTATGATATAATCACTGGAACATTCACAGAGATTTAGCAGATCAAGGTATTGACTGAAAAGCTGATAACAACTAAAAAGCTCAGAGTAAACATCAAAAATTGCCTCTTTAAGAGGTGGACTGTTTTATTCCATCTACTAGGAGTTCTGTGCAGAGAATGGACTGAGAGCAGCCCTGAAGAGAAGGACTTAGGGGTGTTGGTTGGTGAGAAGCTTGACATGAGCTGTAGAGGGTCCGATGTGGAGCAAAGAGCATTAGAGCAGAACCCTGCAAGGTCTGAAACCTGCCCTGTATATCTGGGAGACAGAGTTTGAACTTGGTTTTGATATTGCTTGAATTAATTTTGTTTAGTGTAATGCTTCTCTTTAAAATGGAATCTAGGCTTCTCACAAGGATAAATATAAAGAACAGAATCTGCTTTGAACCTGAGTATTACTGGTTCAAATGGCTGTTAATGAAATAATATGTGCATATATGTTTTCATAAGGCACACATCTCATTATACAATTAATTAAAAATACAATATTTATCCAATGCAAGCTGCATAGATATAAAGTGGTTTCAGTAAAAAGATTCATCTGAATTTTAAATTAATTTGTGCGTTTTTTCTATCACAAAGTGATTCTCTGTGCTTCTGATGAAGGATTTTTTTCAAGAAGATGACATCTTTCAAATCAGAAGCAGCATTTTAAGTTCAAGTGCTACATTTTGGTCTGAAGCAGGTGATTACTTTTATAAATCAGCTGTAAAAGGTAATCTTGGAAGCTCTTCATGAATAATAACCAAGACTGAAGATTTCTGTATAGGGTGTGTGGATAAGGCAAGAGCAACTGATGTCATCTACTTGGACTTGTGCAAAGCATTTGACACTGTTCTGCATGACATCCTTCTCCCATTGGAGAAACATGGATTAGACAGATGGACCAGTTGGTGGATAAGGAATTGGCTGGATGGTCACACTTAAGGAATTGCAGTCAACAGCTCAGTGTCCAAGTGGAGACAAGTGACAAGTGGTGTTCTGCAGGGGTCAGTATTGGGACCGGCGCTGTTTAACATCTTTGTCTCAGATGTGGACAGTGAGATTGACTGCACCCTTAGCAAGTTTGCTGATGACACCAAGCTGTGTGGTGCAGTTGACTCACTGGAGGGAGGGGATGTCTTCCAGAGGGACCTTGACAGGCTTGAGAGGTGGACCTGTGCAAACCTCATGAAGTTCAAAACCAAGTGCAAAGTCCTGCTTCTGGGTCCAGACAGTCCCAAGAACTAATACAGGCTGAGAAGAGAATGGTTTGAGAGCAGCCTTGAGGAGAAGGACTTGGGTATTTTGGCTAGTGAGAAGCTCCACGTGACCTAATAATATGTGCTTGCAGCCCAGAAAGCCAATTGTATCCTGGGCTGCATCAAGAGACTTGTGGCCAGCAGGCTGAGGGAGATGATTCTCCTCCTCTTCTCTCATGACGAGTACCTGTAGTACTGTGTTCAGCTCTGGGCCCCCAACATAAGGACATGGATCTGTTGGAGTGAGTCAAGAGGAGGCCCGTGAAGGTGATCGGAGAGCTGAAGCACCTCTCCTTTGAGGGCAGGCTGAGGGAGTTCGCGTTATTGAAGAAGGGAAGACTCCAGAGAGACTTTAGAGCAGCCTTCCAGTACCTAAACGAGGCCTATAAGAAAGATGGAGAAGGACTTTTTTAGAAAGGCATGTAGTGATAGGACAATGGTTAATGGCTTTGAACTGAAAGAGGGGAGATTTAGATTAGATATCAGAAAGATTTTTTTTTCCTGTGAGTGTGGTAAGGCACTGGCTCAGGTTGCCCAGAGAAGTTGTTGATGTGCAATCCCTGAAAGTGTTCAAGGCCAGACTGGATGAGGCTTTGAGCGACCTGATCTAGTGGAAGATGTACCTGTCCATGGGAGGGAGGTTGGAACCAGATGATCCTTAAGGTCCCTTCCAACCCAAACCATTCTGATTCTACAGGAGGAAAATGGAGTTGAGGGAAATGGAGTTAAGGTTAAATGACTTTTTTCATGTAGCTAAATGGGTGTTTCTGCCACGGAAATCAGATGAGGAGCGTACATATGGAAAGAAGGCAGGATCTGGTACCAGCTTTGCAATTGCTTCAGAAAATTATGCTGTGCAGCCGAGTCTGTTACAGCTTATGAACAAAATCTGGAGGAGTGTTCATAACAAGTACAGGGCAATTTACATATTTTTCAGTTGTCAGACACTGTGCGCCACAAACTAACAGGGATGACTGGGTAGTATGGAAATCTGCTACTGAAAAACTGTCCAAATAGATTTCGGTTCAGCATGTTCTCCCATTATTGTCTGCGAACATTTATACACGTAAAACTTTCTTTGGAGCTGGTGAATTGGAAACCTTCAGAAAAGGTTTGTTTAATCACTGCTGTATTTTTACCAATGTGAAAAGTAGTGTAGCACAATTAGGTCATATAGTCAGGAATCAGTAATGCTATTTATTGTGTGATTTGGGTAAGTATTCATGAAGCTCCAGTAGTGAAGTCTTAACTTTCAGGCTGATACAGCCAACAATGGCAAATAGGTACAGCTCAGACACCTTTTGGAAATAATTTCTCTAAATTTGCAGGTAAATTACTTCTCAGATTCCAGAAATTACTTTCTATTTTTGTTGTACCAAAATAATGCCAAGTTATAAATAAAAAAATTAAAATAGTTATTATGGCTTGGTCTTATTCATCTGTTCTGAGCAAGTGTGAATAAAGTCATCTGTGATCTTTCTGACCACTTCATAAAAAGTATAAAGGCAAAAATTATTGAACTAATAATTTCTTAAGCAAATATTACAGTTATTAAGTCAGCATGAATGTAATTATTTTTAACATTTAAAGAGAAATCTAAAAGTATTGTGTTACCTGTCATGTATACCTGGATGCGGTTCAGGTTACACATAAGTGGAATCTTCACATAGCTGTATAAGTAATAAAGGACACAGCAAATAGTTCCCACAAACTCTGGAGAAACTCCTACCACTATTAAATAAAATAGTATTTTCACACCAAACAAAGCGGTTTCTCCTTCAGTTTTTAAAGTCTCAGTATTTTCAGTTTTCCCCTGTTTCTGTCTGTTAGAAAGATCCAAAAATGTTTGAAAATGCTCGCTTTCACATTATAGAAATTAATGAGAAACAAAGAACGTTTTTTAAGTGACATGATGTTTATTATTAAGACTGGTGAAAAACATGGAAGTAATTACCCTTGAAAAAACTGTTAAAAAAATAGTCCTCAATCAAGATGAGAAAGCAAATCCCCAGAATTTTTGTGGTTAAGAACTGATGGAAAATTCCATTTGAGAAAACTGCAGTGGAATTTTTCAGGTTTCCACCTATGGCCATGGAAGATTTTTGTCAGTTGAGAGAAAAAGAAATAGAAATGGATAGGAACCTTCCAGAGTGGGCATCTGGGGAACCACCATTTTGATGTTTCCTAAAGGAAAATTGTTAATTTTTTTTTTCCAATGACAAGTTCCAAACTTGCTTTATTTGTTATTCTTGCAGTCACAGCTGTCCACTCTCAGAATTACTCAGTCATGCTAAAGGATGGATGTGGGTTTATTTTCCTAATGGCAATTTGATTTTCTTGCTGTATTATTGAGCAAGCCTTCAACAACATGCAATTTTCCTTGTGGTCCCTTCTTTTCTAACCCTTTAAACATCTGTGTATATGTTATTACTTTTGATCATCACGTTTTCATAGCTCAACCTTTATAGATATTTCGGTTCTTTTGTGTTCCTTTGTTGCTTTTAAAGCTTTTTTCCTTTTTTTACCCTGCGATGGGCACAGCTTCACCCCAGCAGCTCAAAAATATTGCTGAAGATCATGAAGAATTTTCACTGTTATGAATCATGAAGAATTTCACAACATTTAAAATAGTAGCAAATCTTAAAGCTGTTTGTCTACACAACATGAGTTATTAACTCTCTCCCAAAATGTAAAAATACCCTTGTCAAATTTCAAAATTATCAGAAAAACCAGCTATGTCTGTGCCTGGCAAAAGTGGTATTGCTTAGTTCGCTGTTTTTAAAATCATAGAGCCATAGAATCCTCAGGTTGGAAAAGACCTTTGAGATTATCAAGCTCAACCGTACCTGCCCACTACTAAACCAAACCCCTGAGCACCTCATCCACCCGTCTTTTAAACCCCTCCAGGCATGGGGACTCCACCACCTCCCTGGGCAGCCTCCGACGGGGCCTCAGAACCCTTTCGGTGAAGAAGTGTTTTCTGATGTCTGATCTGAACCTCCCCTGGTGCAACTTGAGGCCATTCCCTCTCATCCTGTCACTTCTTGGGAGAAGAGACCATCACCCACCTTGCTACACTCTCCTTTCAGATAGTTTGAATAAAATGGAAACTGAAACACTAAGAGACAACCTACTTGCTGGTTAAAAGATTATAGAGTCAGAGAAGAGTCATAGAATCACCAGGATGGAAAGGACCCACTGGATCATTGAGTCCAACCATTCCTAACACTCCCTTAAACCATGTCCCTAAGCACTTCATCCACCCATTCCTTAAACACCGCCAGGGAAGGCGACTAATTTAGATTAATCTCTATATTAAGATATTTAAACACAAATTAATGAGGACAAAGTAGCGTGCAGATATCTTAGCAAAATTGCTTTTAAATTATTTTTTGTCTCCGGAAGAATATCTTTAAGGAACGTATTGATCAGAGGAGTTATTCTGTCCTCGTAACAATGTGATTTTCTTGTTTTAATGTCAGAAATGAAGTTCTGATGTTCTGAATTTATAGTTTTACTGTCAAATCAATATCAGTTGTCAAAATGATGACTAAAAGTATGGTGTATTCTATAATGCAATTATTTTGGCCAGCAGTTTACTCTTGCTTTTTAATAGCAGCCACTGGTCATACATGTAATAATCAAGGGCTGAGAAAATTGGATGTCTATGTGAAACACACATTTAGGAGCTCGGTGTTTTTCATGCTTGTCTGTATCTGAGAAAATAGTATATTTGAGGAGTTGATACAATTGTTGAGATACTGTTCCTTCAGCTATTTTTGAGTTTGTGTTCAAAGAACACTTTTTCTATTGTTTTAAAAAATATATAACTACAATTTTTTTTTTTATTTTGAGCAGAAGTGCAGCTAAATGCTTGAAGCTGCAACTCAGATCTTCACACATAGATTCTTTTATTGAAGGAATGACGGCTTTTCTTAGTTTGAGGGGCAAAAATAGTCATACATGATTAAAAAGCATTTTTACTTGCCTATCTGAACATAAAGCGCAGAGAAAATGTAAATTTACTCACTAACATTCAACTCAGTGAATGGAGAACTTCAAAGTCTAACTGGAAAATTTTAAAATCAACTGATCATGCAACGGGTCTTCCCCTCTTCTTTCTTTTTTCTTAGCAGAGGAACAAAGTACTTGGTAATCTACTGCTATTAACTGTTATGTTCCTCACCACTAAAATGTCAAAATATAATACAAAAGAAAGTTTCTAATAACTGTTCCAACTTCCAATTGCTTTTTTTTTTTCTTTGTTTTTGTTCCTAGATTATTACTGTTTTAAGCTGCAAAATATAGCAAGTAGAGCTGTTTTGGGAACCAGTTAAAATTTTGATCAATCTTTTATTGGAAAATGGTTTCTTAACCGTAGAAGGGTTAAAATCAAAATGAGAAGCTGACTGCACAGAACATCCAATAGCCTGGACAGCTGAAGAAGATGCCCTTTCAAGCCTTCACCATGCTTTACTCAAGCTCCTGATGTGTCTGGGAGTGTGGTCATCTAAGGTAAAGGTCTTATTGGTCTTACTGTCTTGCTTGAGTGAGTGGCTGCCAGTCCTTTCTCTTTCCTCTCTTTTCCTCACATCATTTTATTTTGTCCCAATACAGAGTTGGAATATTTAAAAACGTGGAAATATTCTGTGGGACAGGAAAACAGTTTCCAGTCCAACATGTAAAAGAAAAATTACAAAATATGCATGGTGTCTGCATTAAGATTACTTTAGGCATCTCAGCATCATACTAACACAATCTTTTGTTGTTTTCCTTCTTTTTCACTGTACACGGCAACATAAAATAGAGAAGATTAAAGCACCTTAGTGTTATAAACTTCATAAATTTTCAATATAAGGTAATTAACACTGGAAAAAATATTGTTATGTTATAGGGAATAGGTTTATATTTAGGAAAAGAAGATAATACTTGAGAATAGGATTAATCTGACAAAGTAGGTATCTACAGAGCATTGGCCAATTTTTGAGATATGCTTTAGGATCAGATGAATCGCTTCCTCTAAGTGTTATTTAGAACTGCATACAGTAGAATAGAGTATTTCTGTTGGAAGGGACTGAACAAAAATCATCTAATCCAACTGCCTGACCGATTCAGGGTTGACCAATTCCTGTTGTCCAATCTAAACTTTCCCTGATGCACCTTAAGGCCATTCCCCTTTGTCCTATCACTTCTTACTTGGGAGAAGAGGCCAACACCCACCTCTCTACAACCTCCTTTTAGGCAGTTATAGGGAAGGTCTCCCTTCAGCCTCCTCAAGGCTAAACAACCCCAGGTCCCTCAGCCATTCCTCATAAGACTTGTTCTCCAGCCCCTTCACCAGCTTCATCGCTCTTCTCTGGACACGCTCCAGGATCTCAATGTCTTGTTCAATAGCGAGGGGCCCAAAACTGAACAGAGCATTTGAGATGTACCCTCACCAGTCCTGAGTACAGGGGGAGAATCGCTTCCCTGGTCCTGCTGGCCACACTGTTTCTGATACAAACCAAGGTGCTATTAGCTTACTTGGCCACCTGGGCACACTGTTGGCTCATGTTCAGTCACCTGTTGACCAACATCCCCAGTTCCTTCTCTGCCAGGGAGCTTTCCAGACACTTCCCGAAGCCTGTAGTGCTGCATGAGACTGTTGTGTCCCAAGTGCAGGACTCTGCACTGTTAAGATCCCTCTGTAGAGTCTCCCTACCCTCCAGCAGATTGACATTTGCTCCCAGTTTAGTGTTATCCACAGAATCCAATGTCTACCAAACCCTGACAATCTCCAATAGCAATCTCTCTGCCATTCACGAGTCATGTCTCAAGAATGATGTGGCAAGTAACTCTCCATGACTATTAGTACAGGGAATCTGCTGCCTTTTGTAGCCCAAAGATACTTATACATGTTGCTGGAGTGCACACGAGCCATAGAGCCTTTACTTAGACCGTCCATCCATGTTGTCATGAAGAGAGAACCCCCTGGGAAAATAATGAGAAAACAGTCTATTGCACTAGGGGGTTAGGGCAGGAGCCAGCCAACTGTTGCACATCCATAGAATCACCCAGCCCTAAGAAAATAGGTCTTAATGATTTAATTACTTTTCTCATCTGAGTGGGTATTGTAATTCTTATTACAGCAGCTGAGGATGAACACGCTTAAAACTAATAAATACAAAGTGCATTCATCCGAAATGAGCATCATCAGCACTCACAGTGAAATTTCATTTATGGGCATTGTTTCATTAAATGTAACCTCTAGCTTATTACAGACACATTATTTTTCATTTTTTATGCATGATGTCATTCCTTTATTTAAACAGACCATGGTAAATATTTTATGAAACCATTAAAGGAACAAATAATAAATTTCTACATTAAAAATGGATCGGTGAAAGTTCCGGCAACTAAAATACCAACAAACAAATAAACAAAAAGGATGGAATTACGTTGCAATCTGTCAGAAAATCTCCTGGAGTTTTAGCTGTGATTTGGCCACTGTTACTCTGTTTCTTACTCGGTTGGCCTATTAATATGAAATGTGTAAAATGGTAGAAATATGTGAGCTACCTTGGGGCAGAATATGATGATCTTGCTCTACCTCAGACTTTTAGAGGATGCTAATTGTATGCTGGGCTTTTTGTTTCCCCCAAAGCCGTGTTTCATGTATTTAATTAGAGATTTTTAACTTTTAAAGCATTTGCTGTGCACACTGGCACGTATTTTTTTAGGAACTATGTCCTATGTACTGAGGCGATTGTGCAGATTACCTAAAAGAGTCATTAAGCATATCTGCTTACACAGGACTCTCATAATCCAGTCTCCTAGCATGATTTTATGGCTGCTACGAAAGGCAGGAGACAGCCGAGGTGTTGAACGTGCAGCTTAGCCCTTCCTGTGAATTCCATTGATTTCTGTAAGAGCTGAGAGAATTCTTCAATTTGCAAAATCTGGAACCTCAAAAGACAGCAATTAATGTAGTGGCAAACCCCGCGGTCCTTAAGCAGAGGAAACACACAGAAATTATTGAGAGCTCAGTACAGTTCTGCTGAAATCAAGAGGAAGATTCCCATTGATTTTGTAGAGAGCTGGATCAAGTAACTAATTATTGGAGCAGTGATCCTGCAGGAAGCTGGACCAGTGCTTCTTCATCTCCCAAAGGGGATGGTTGTGGTGATGATGGGAAAAATTCATTGTAGCCAGCATTTTCCAGCACTGCTCTGTACCTGAGAACTTTGAGTCTTAAATGAATAAAATTCAAGAAACATTTTCTTCCTGCTCCAGGAAAAAAAAAAAAGAAAAATAGAAAAACCGAATGACAGGTATCTGAATACACAGATTTGAGATTCGGTGCTAATGTGTCATTGCCGGCTATTACTTTTCAATTTTCTCCTTGCAGAAAGGAGTAGCTTTGTCAAGGTCGTGCCACAAATAAATCATTTCTCTATTTCAGCAAGGTCTTGGTAAAGCAACAGTAATCAGGACCTTCTGTAAATTAGGGTTTCTTTCTTAGGAATTGATTCTTATTGCACATGACCTCTTGCCTCTTTTTCTTTTTCTTCTTCTGCTTTTAACATCTAAGTGATTTGCAAACTTCTCGCATTTCAAGGACATAATTAAGAATGCTGATTACATTGTCATCATTCTCAACACTGTAGAACGTGAACAGGAGTGCACTCACTGCTTTTTAAACACTTTCATCCTGTTCTCTATAAATAAACATAATTGATAGATCTTGAGAAATAAAATAGGACATGGTCTTTCCTCAAAAGGTGCCGGGCTGAGAGCGTAGATCTTTATGCATCGAGAAGAGAATACAGCTGGTAATATGTTGTCTTCAAAAAGAATAACTTGTGTTTATGACAAGGCTTGGGCTTGATGAGCTTAAATGGATGCTGCTCTGATACTATTGTTTCTTCAAAGTACACATTAATATCTTTTAAATGCAAGTCATGACTCTCATTAATGCCATTATTATGAATTACTAAGACCTCCATTCATTAGTTTGGTCACAATGTTCTTAATTAATAGGTGACCCGTCTTTAACCAGATATCATATTTTACATAGATTATCTGCTGATAACCTAAGACAAATATCAATGCATAATTAATTTTATTTTTTAATTAATTCTCAATATGATGCTGTATGGATTCAAAAACAGAAAGGTACTAATTAGAATTTTGTTTTAATTAGCCTTGCTTATGCTAAACGTATTCTGCAGTGCTCAGTGCAACAGAACTGGTGATCATGAGGATGGTTTAAAACTCTTGATGGGATTAGAAATATGGCCCAACAGTAACATAAGCGGTATCAGTGCTGCTCAAGAAGGGAAAATGCAGAGCCATTATTCCATACTCCTTTTTTCTGGTTGTGCAGTGTAGTATCTCCCAGCTCTGGTCTTAGAACAGTTATTTTTTTGACTCTTGATTTTTTTTTGTTTCATTTTCAAATGTTGATAGGAGGCTGAATCATTTAAATGGGTTAAAAGATATCACTTTTCGCTGCTGTAAGGATCCTGGCATCTCTAACCCGGAGCTCTTTCCTTCCCTCTGTTATCTTCTCACTGCTCCACAAAGCAGAGTTTTTCATGCAGTTTTCCCTACCATTTGACAGAGCCACCACTATGGTCTCAAAGGCCATCGCTCCCAGCTAGATTTTATCCTGTCCTTTCCTTCTCTTGCACTCTCTTACCACGCAGCCGTGTCCCCAAGCCCAGGGATGCTCTGCAGCCGTGCCCTCCAGCCACATCCCACGGGCCAGCCCTGCTCACTCAGTCTTGGAAAGAAATATTCTGAAAACTATAGACGTTGGATGCTGGTAATGAAAGTCTTATGAGACCTTTTTTAAAAGTTCTGAATATTCAGCATATTAAAAGATTGTAAAGGGGGACATCTGTTCATGCAACATCATTCAAAAAATCTGGAGTATGGAAACAATAACATTTAGAGAATAAGAACTTGCTGGGAGATTTTTATCTGTTTAGATATTTTTATTCTTCTTCTTTTTTTTTTTTTTCTCCTATTGTAGATCTAATTCAAGGACTAGAAATCATTGTAATTATTCCAGACAAGTGCTCCTAGCACTGGGTTAAATGTCCTCAGGAGAACAAGAAAATGCCATACTAACAAAGTGACAATAGTGAAGGGCTACATATTTGGAATTAAAGTAACACATTGTGGCTTTCCAGTTGAAGATTCCCATCCAGCGCTAAGGTAAGCTGGTATTATGGATGGGAAAAGCAATTTTTGTACAATTATTCAAATGGCAGTGTTCTTGTAAGCTTTTGCTTTTGTAGTTCCATTCAGAAGATAAAAACATATTTTTTTATTTTCTAAGGAAAAGTTCGGTAATGACTGAGAGTTGGAAATATGAAATTTTACTTTGGGTGACAGTGTAAATTATTCAAGCTGTGCTTTGGAATGCATATTTAAGAAAAATCATGATTTTTCTATTTACTGTCAAGCAGACTCACCTGTTTTTGTCTTAAATGATGTTGCAGCTACTGAGGTTAACATAATCTAAGTCTTTCTATGTACATTAAAATTGTGTCAGATCAGAGCCAATGGGGAAAAGAAACATTATGTTTATTGTAATAGCTTTGTGGGGAAAAAAACCCAAACAACCTGTGATCATATCCAATTTGTATGTATTCATTTAAAAAACAATCTTGGTGTCTATTGACATTAAAACAATTCAGTGTAGTGACATCCCATAAACAGCAGCAATGCCAGCTACCCTACGTATTTGTGGACTGGCAGTATCATTGGTCATTGTCTAGCACTATTTTTGCTTCTATGGAAAATTTGTCCAAGGAAAGAAATTTCTGACACAAAATTAATTAAGGTCCAGTCTCATTTGGTGGCTGTGAGAGAGAGAGGGGCAAGGAGGAATGGCCTCAAGCTCCACCAGGGGAGGTTCAGGCTTGACATCAGGAAAAAATTTTTCATGGGAAGGGTCATTGGGCACTGGCAGAGGCTGCCCAGGAAGGGGGTGGAGTCACCTTCCCTGGAGGTGTTTAAGGGACAGGTGGACGAGATGCTTAGGGACATGGTTTAGGGAGTGTTAGGAATGGTTGGACTTGATGATCCAGTGGTTCCTTTCCAACCTGGTGATTCTATGATTCTACGATTCTATGATACAAAACTCATTCCATTTATGTCACAGAAACCCCCATGAAGTCAGTGGGCTTGAACTGCATGAGATGATAGGAAAGTCTGTCTCTCTTGTCATACTGCTGCTTCGTGTGAGATAGCGTCTCTATGTGGTTCATCTGTTACGTACAGAGAGAATAAGTGCGAAGACTGCCTCTTACCTCTCTGTTTGGTGTTCCACGCTGAGCTCCAGCCTTCGGCTCAGCAAAGCTGAAAGGGTTTGTTTCTCCACTGTTGTCCGTGGTGGCTGTGGTATAAAGCCCTAATGATTTCCTCTCCTTGTGGTTCGAAAACTCATTTATTACCTCACCATGCATCTGCTTGCCAGGCATCGAAGGGGGCAGCCACCTCCGCAGGCAGCCCAGGAGTTCATAAAGTCTTTGGCTTTGCAGTTTCTTTTGCTTTCTCTACTGTACTCTATGTATATCCGTGTAGGAAGAGAGAAAAGCGAGTTTGTAACCTGAATTTCTTCTCAGCTGTGACTTTTTAGAGCATCATATGAGGCAATGTACTTCATGAGATTGCCACGCACGATGTAATGTCAAAAACATCTTGGGAAGTTCGATGTAGTAGAACACATCTGGTATCAATTTCATTGCTATGAATGTAAAGCTATGCAAATTTTCAGAGGTGTAGAGAAGACCAGAATCTATCACCTTATAACTAATATACATCATGCAGATTAACAACTTAACTTTTGAATTATTAGACGGAATTATCCTAGATATAATTATGCAGTAAAATCCAAGCTATTTTTGTTGATTATGCAATAAAGATTTGATTTTAACCTGCCCATTTTAGGTAAAAGTAATAGAAATAATTTACAATTATGGATGATTCACTACCAGCAATAAAAATAAAACATGAGGGGGGTTAGTTTCGGCTGTTTGTTAAGCAGAATAAACTGTCTTGTAGCATGAAATAGCTGTCCTGCTCAGGTGTCACAGCAAGTTTATCAACTCCAATAAAATGTAGAAAGTATTGTTTTTCTAATATCAGTGAAAGATGATGTACATTTAAATTAGATTTTTAATTCGTTTCTAATTGGTTTAAAATCGGGTTTGGCTATAGCTCTTTCAGTCATAACTTGTTTAAAGGATTCTAATTCTCACAGATAAATAGGCTTCTTGATGTTTTTCATTTTCATCCATCATGAGGTTTCTTATGGCTGAGGTTGCCAGTTGCACATTGCCTTTCCAATATGCTATCAACTTCTGAAGTAACTGGATTCAGATTGGATCCATTTATTTCATTCAGTGCCTTACCTGCCTCTTTTCCCTACTTTTTTTAAGCACTGCCGAGAGTCGTATTGAAAAACTATCTCCAATTCCAACTGAAATCAACCAGGAAATGGCTTTATTTTACTTTTTAACTACGATTGAAATCAAATAGGACTGCATCATTTTATGAAATGGTCATTTACAATACAGTGGCTTGTATGCTGTGTTGAAAGCACTCTGAATTTCTTATATATGCCTTTCTTTCATTTAGAATTGCTTCAGAAATAGAAAATATTGTGAAGTGTTGGGTGTCATTAAAAAAATGCATATTTTTTGGAAACAAGAGACATTTTTTTATATATGAAAGAAGGAACATGTATACTTTAGATGGATAAGAGTAATAGGCTCTGAAGGGAAAAATAAATCAAAAGCCCGTTCCTTTCCAGTAGCACTGAGAGATTGAATGTCAGGCTGCAAAGGCAGTTTGTGTGTTTTGATACACTATTTTCAATAAAGGGGAAAACCGAATCAGAGCTTCAGAATTAGAAACTCCTCATACTTTACTTCTATTTACAAAGGCGCTTCCTCAAGGACTGCTTTTTGATGCAATCTATAATATATTTTCATCCTGCTTTAATCCTTACCCCTGTTTGCAGTGATCCAGGACTGTCATCATGGTAGCTGTTAAAAGTCTGGGACTCAGTTTTGAAGACACAGGGCTTGTTCTAGGTTTTTAAATATATAACTTAATGATATCTTTTACAAGTGTGAAGAGAATGAAGCGATGGCTGCAGGATAAATTTTCTTGACACTGTGGGACTACTGGGGGCTGAGAGATTTCATTCTGTACTTCACCTGGTTCTTGTACTGTTTTTATTAAACTTCCCATGGTGGTTATTGATAAAGACAGCCTACAAGATATGTATGGAGAAAGTGTTATTCTTGAAATTTCTGGCTTATAAAAATGGCCTATCGTTTGGCAATGTATTTTTTTTTTTTTTTCAAATAAGGCTGGAATTAGACATAGACAAATTAGATACATTAGATCAGTCTATTAAAGAGACTGTAAATCAATCAGTTATGTTTTATAGCAGTTTCTATATCTTCCTCTGTTCCCCTCATCTTCATCTTCACTTTTTAATGGAACTAATTTTGTTAAAAGGAGATATTAGGAAATTACCTCAATTATCTTGCATGAGACATTCAAGAACGTGGGTGCTAAAGCAAAAAGTCTTATGTGCTGAACTGATAAATTCATAGAAGTTTTAATATCTGTGGTACAGATCAGATTCCTTTATGAAATTTAGAGAGTGAATAATAATTTTAGTGTTGTTTCAGGCTGTTTTCTTGTTAACAGTCCAATAAAGAATATGGTTTTTCCCATCTGCTCATGAAATAGTCACCAGGTCTACCTCAGAAATGTCAGCTGGCTCACTGAGCTCTGTTAAACATGTGTCCTGGATACCAACTGGCTCAGGACTCTACACTGTTTTCACTGTTGTCTTTTTGGAATAATTTTCAATGAAAAAAAAAAATTTTGAAATATTTTGAAATATTCCTTATATTTTTTTTCTGGGGATGTAAGGATAGGAAGAATATTGACCTGAATCACTGCTGTTTGTACTGTGAAAGTTTCTTGTTTCACCAAGAGGGTGTCTTTGCAAGGGTCACTCTCGACATTCTTGTAAGCCCCTTCTTTAGGGTCTTTGATGTGCAGAGCAAACCTAGTAGAGAGCATGCAGTCCATGCCATCACATCAAATATCCTCAGGAACGGAACAGAGGACCTCCAGGGCTGAATGCAGGAGGTCCGGCAGTATGTCCTATATCTCAATTAATTACAAGATGCTTCTATTGGCTCCCAGCTCTCTGTGTGAAACGTGTTTGTGTGTCAGTGATGATAAAGGAGAAGAGGTTGGGGAGGGCAACATATTCATCTTTTGTGCGTGATTTTCTTTCCTTCATCCAATCCTGCCCTTCATAAGCCCTGAATTAACAGACATCTGGCACGAGCTCCTTGACGTCTGGCAAGGGGGTTGAACAGGAAAAGGAAAGATGAACGGAACAAAGCTTGATATTTTGTAAGCGGTTTACAGAACATTAAGGGGAATATTTTGTTCCAGTAGATTTTAGAATTCCTTGCAAATAAACCTGGAACACAGAAGCAGCGCATTTTAGGTTTTGGAGACTTTGATCCCTTAACTCTTTTCTACTGATTTATTTGAGTGAATTTCAGATTTTAAATTGCACCTCCTATGATGATTGAATGCACTTTCCGTATACCAAGTATTTATGGCACAGCTGTTGGCAATGTTAATGTGAAAAGCACATCTCCTGAACATTGTCAAGCTCTTATTGTCACCTTTAGTTCCCTGGGAGATGGGGACAGAATTTTATTTCAGATTAAAAGGAAGAAAACTGTTACCTTTCAGGGAAAACATATATTTATGTTTCTGGATGTCTCTAAAGTGACTTAGACAAGGAGACACATATTTGAGTTATTGTTGCTAGATTTTATTATGCTTGGTGCCTGGGTGGCTATACTATATTTTATGCTGCAAGGTTTAGAGTTGTTTTGGAAGGGAAGAGAAGGGAAGCATTTTTTGGATCTTGATGAGGATGATAAAATGTAAATTCTAAAGGCAAAATTCAGAGGTGATGCCATTGGGAATGGAAGTTCGATTTTTCATACATGACAGTCATTTAAATTCAGGCCTCATGTTATCTCTTCTCTCTTTTCCTCCTACTTTTGCCTGTTTTTTCAATGAAAAAATATGTCAAAATCGGTGAAATATATATGCTGCTAGCCTATAGGAAATATGAATTAAAATATGATGATGATAAAGCCAGACTCAAGCCCATCACACACAGGCATCTGACTTGCCTATATGTTTTATGTGTCTTACCATTAAGTCTTCCTAAGGTAAATGTCTAAATTGTCTGTGTGGTCTGTAGACAGAGCAGATGCTTCTGAAGGTCTCCAGAGGGAGCATCGGCTAGTCTCGTGTTAGGCACTAAATTACATAGATGACTTTTCTCCTTGGAAAGCCTTTACGATCACCTACCTCTCCTCACTGATATTATAAAACTTAGTTTTGAAGGGCTGCCTCATTAGGCCTCTGAAATTTAGGAGCGAGTTTGGTGCAAGAAAGATGAACTTGATCTTGCCCTAATTGAGTCTCCCAGGGAGTCGTAGCGAGTACAAGGAGAACATGTAACTGCAAGCCAAGGGTTCCCAAAGAACTGTTTCTCCTAGCTCAGGCTGTGACACTGCAAATAGGGTCACCAGCCCAACAGAAATTCAATTGCTAATTCAGGCTCCCAGCTGAAAGCAGGGTCAAAAGCCCAAATATGAAACCTAATTAGACATTGAGTATATGCAAAATAGAGCTCCTCCTTCCTTTCCGATCCAACATAACGTTATATATACATTTAATGGTATAGTGGTACTATGTATGAACACAGCACTTCTGACTAATAAGTGAGAGTATAAAGACTTTGTAATCCACAGTATTTAAAATTGATAACTTCTGATGGAAAAATCTGACCCTATTTCAATGTAATTATTTTATATAAGTAACAAATTATATATTATTTTATATTTTATATATTAATAATATAATTATATATTATATATATAATTATATATAATATATTATAATTATATATATAATATATATAATTAAATATATATATAATTATATATATTTTTATATATAAATTATATATTATTTTATATAAATTATTTTATATAAGTAACAAATTATATATTTTATATATATAATTATTTTATATAAGTAACAAAACCAAAAAATGTTAAGAAGGCTAACTGGCATTTCTAAATGGGTGCATGTGTGATGATTTGTAATAAAATCCCTCTTTATCTAGTGGGAAGCAAAGGCACAGCAATATAGCATGTTATATGAGAATATTTTGTATGACTCGTTTTGACTATGGGTTTGCTCTGCAGGTAAATGCAAACATAAAAATGCAGAGGTATAAATGCACACACACATACCTTCACAGCTTCTAGCTTGAAAGGGAGAGAAGCTCACCATCAAATGATGGTTGCTTGTTGGTGAATCTGATCATTATCTTTTAATGAACTGAAATTATTTAGTAATGATAGTATCATGAAAAGGAAGATGTTACCTGTGGGTCACTAGATATGTGTCATAAGGATTTTGAAGTATGTATACCCTGGAAAAGAAGCTTACAAACTTATTTGTATAGTTGTGAAACAACATGGTCCTGTTGCTTCTCAGTGTGTTCCTGGTTCACAACTCATGCCCAGGGAAGCTCTTTGTTCAAACCTCTTGTGGGTGAGCAGTCTCTAGTTGGTATGGGGTTGTAGACCATCAAGGAAATCTTGACTTTTCTGTTGACACATATTTGGTTTTCTTTGCGAGTTCAAGGCTTCCAATATTTTCTCCCTTTCTGACCATCTTTTTATGAAACCCTGGACCGCTTGTGCACCAGTGTGTTTTTAGCATTATAATGAAAAAACTAGAAATGTGCTATTTAAAATCCATGTATGTGGTTATCGTCACTTTCTTATTCAACAGCAACACAGGTACTTTTTCTTGCACGAGAAGCCTTTATGTATTAACTTAAGAACTAGGGTATATCTTTGTGTCACCGCGCAGGGCTCTGTGGTGATACACAAGCTCTGAATTAGCTGTCTAATTAGCTGAGGAACAATGTGTTTTAGACTCTTAAAGAACCCTTTTTAGTGGGACTACATGGTTTCTGACTCCCAAGCTGGTTTTCTCAGAGCTAGCTGAGGACTGCTTTGTAACAGCGCTATGGTATGCATCTAGTATTTGGATTTAGGTTATCCTTTGTGTGGAAAGACATACCTTAAGGTAAAAAAAAAAAAAAAATTAATTATGAAAATTTTGTTCTCATAGAAAGTAAAAATATAAAATACCTCCAGTAATCTTGGGAGTCAAATTCACTCTTTGAAGAAACTGATCTGTCCTAGTGAAACAGAAGGGTACACAGTGGAATCTGAACTAGTTATGTAGGCTTCCTCATAATCAATAGAAAGGACGATTCATTCTGTGATAGATTTCAAAGGTAGATGTGCTCTTACTTCATATTAAAATTAATTCTTGCTTGCTATGAACATATCTAGAAATCCTCAAAAAATTACAGAATACGGACTGTGAAGGAAAAACAGTGGAACAATATCAGCAGTGGTGGTTTTAAAAACTTTTAGAAGTTTTAGAAGACCTGTGATCACATTTTGAATTGGCTAAACTGAACATCATCATGAAGAAGGTAGCTAGACTTTTGAATGCCTTCCTTTTTTTCCCTGATGGATTTAAACTCAGTTGTAGCCAAACCCAGATATTTAATTTAGATAAACTTCAAACTGGTATGAATGAATTGAACTTTTTATGGAATAGCTAAGGAATTCATTTGACATTTCTAGAAATAAAAAAAAGAAATAATATAATACACTACAGATTCTTTCCCCTTATAGCTGAATTCCACACTGGCAAAACAGGCAAGAGTTTTCTTTCATTATGTTTTTTATTTTTCATTCCTTCTGTTATTGAAGTTCTCAGTTTTCTACCAAAATACCCAAACATTGCTGATTGCTGAGAAGCTGGACATGAGCCAACAATGCATGCTCGCAGCCCAGAAGGCCAACTGCATGCTGAGCTGCATCAAAAGAAGTGTGGCCAGCAGAGCGAGGGAGGTGATACCGCTCCTCTACTCCACTCTGCTGAGACCCCAACTGGAGTCCTGTGTCCAGTTCTGGAATGCCCACCCAAAGAAGGATATGGAACTGTTGGAACAGTTCCAGAGGAGGGCTACAAAGATGATCAGAGGGCTGGAGAACCTCTGCTAAGAGGACAGGCTGAGAGAGCTGGGGCTGTTCAGCCTGGAGAAGAGAAGGCACCAGGGAGACCTTATAGTGACCTCCCAGTACTTGAGAGAGCTACAAGAAAGCTGAGGAGGGACGTTATACAAGGGCATGGAGTTATAAGACCAGGGGGAATGACTTTAAATTGGAGAGGAGAAGATTTAAATCAGATGCTTGGAAGAACTTTTTCATGATGAGGATGGCGAGACACTGGCACAGGTTGCCCAGAGAAGCTGTGGCTGCCCCACCCATGAAGGTGTTCAAGGCCAGGTTGGATGGGGCTTGGAGCAGCCTGGGCAAGTGGGATGTGTCCCTGCCCATGGCAGGGGGTGGAACTGGAGGATCTTTAAGGTCCCTTCCAACCCAAACCATTCTATGATTGTATGATTCTATGATTCTATGTGTCTATGATTCTACGATTCTATGATCCTATGTCCATGTCCTGGGTTTTCATTTATTTCACTGTTTCAGGTTATCTCAAATTTCAGTTTGGATGAGAAATAATGAAAATAGCGTGTGTCAGACATGTCCTACAGCTCTCAGAGGAGCTTCTATGTTGCTCGGCTGCATTGACGGTGCAGAAAAAAAAAAAAAAAAGATTAAAATGTCATACAATAAGCCAAAAGCTAAGTTTCATCCGGGGTCAGAAATTATTTATGAACTTAACATTTAGCACCAGAAAGCGTCCTTCAGCAGCCCTTGCCAGCTGCGGTATGGCTGTCCAGGGCTAGATGGCACTGCGGTATGGGGAATGCCCATCCCTGCACCAGGGCTGGGGAGCTGCAGGCAGACTTCCCTCCTGTTTGGGAAAGAAAGAAGCCTTTCCTACTATATGCGGACATATAGTCCTTTTGTTTCTGTACCGACAAACAAAATGATCATTCTCCCTATTTTATTTTTAAGGTTATTGTAAGTTCCTCTTGCACTTGGTATATATTCCATTTTAAAGAAGTGTGGCAGAGCTGCATTTATACATGCAGTACTATATTTATGCCACAAATTGAATGTATACGTGAAACCCAGATACATTTCCTGTAAACATTAGCCTGTTTTTTTAGAAAGAGAAGGCATCAGAGAGGAAAAAGTTGTGGTATTCCTGGCAGCAGTAGGTGTTTCTAGTACAGGGGATCATAGAATCATAGAATGTCCTGAGTGGGAAGGGGCCCACAAGGATCGAATCCAACTCATGTCCCTGCACAGGACAACCCTAAAATTCATATTATGTCTAAAGGCATTGTCCAAATGCATCTTGAATATTGTCAGGCTAGGTGCTGCTTCCCTAAGGAGCCTGTTCCAGTGCTTCACCACCCTCTGAGTAAAAAGCCTTTTCCGAATATCCAACCCAATCCTCCCCTAACATAACTTCCTGCCATTCTCTCAGGTCCTGTCATTCATCACCAGAAAGAAGAGATCAGCATTTCAAAGTATTGGAAGTATTCAGATCTATGAAGGCTAGTGTGGAACACTTCTCGTGTTCTGATCATACTCTGTTGTGCCCCATCCTACAGAAGTAGGACCTTTATTTACTGTGCAATCCTCCATGCCTCCTTTTCTCTGCTTTATCCCTCTCTCTGGGGAGTTCAAGTCATGACATAGTCTTTGCTTCAGCACCGGGAAGAAGTAACTGTAGATGAGCTGAGTCCCCACCTGCATCCTGTGCCCCACTGGTGGAAGAGGAGAGGAGATCTTCATTCACCTTGTGATGAAACTTGAACAGTCCAGTGATGTCCTCCAGAAATAGGGAATAGGTCCCCTGACAAGAGCAAATTGGGTCTCCATTATTGAGGAGTTGGAGACAGCCATGACAATCCATCATCCCTGAAATCCCAATGACCGCACTGCTGAGCTGTGTAACCATGCCGGCTGCCATAGCAACTTTCTGTGCTGTTGATACTGTGACAGACTCGGTTATTGGCCAGGCTTTGGAGTGAAGGTCAAATGTAGGAGTTAGAAGGAGGTGGTCCTGTGGTCTTAAATGGCTGCAGATTTACTTTCTGTGAATTAACTGCCGAGCTTTCAATGCCAACTGGAGGTGCTGTTCAAGTGTGGACAGGCAGAGGTAAGGGAAGAGGTGCAGTACCCTGCAGTGATTGTACTGAAATGCTTCATTTAAGGATAGCTAAGTAGTAGCAATAAAGACGGACTATTGCTTGAACAGCATCTTTAAATTTGTCTGCTAATGGTGTTCTTCTGAATACTGTATGTACTCCTTTGTTTTGGGAATAGAAATGAGTTAACTCAGATACTATAAGCTACCTTCTTTGAAAGCTTGCTGGAGTTACTGATAACTGCTTATGAGTTTTTTCTAAGGTTAATGATGTTTTATAAAAACAAGAATCAGGTCTTGATCTTCAGAAAAGAGTTAAAACAAATTTCAGAAGAAAAAGAGTAGTGAAGTAAGTTCTTACTTATTACAAAACGCTAATTATATGTAGAATCATAGAATCATAGAATGTTTTGGGTTGGAAGGGACCTTAAAGATCATCCATTTCCAACCCCAACTGGCCCAGGCTGCTCAAAGCCCCATCCAGCCTGGCCTTGAACACCTCTGGGGAGGAGCATCCACAACTTCCCTGGGCAACCTGTGCCAGGGCCTCCCCACCCACCCTCATTGTGAAGAATTTCTTCCTAATGTCTAATCTAAATCTTCTCCCCTCCAATTTAAACCCATTTCCCCTCATGATATCACTCCATGCCTTTGTAATAAGTCCCTCCCCCGCTTTCCTGTAGCCCCTTCAGGTAGTGGAAGGTGGCTCTAAAGTCTCCCTGAAGCCTTCTCTTCTCCAAGCTGAACAACCCAAACTGTCTCAGCCTGTCATCCTTGCGTTATGCCTCTGACGATTTTGGTGTTGTAGCACAGAAAAAAACTGAGGAGGAGTAGCTGGGAGGTGAGATGCAGGCTGGGGTTGCTTTGACACCCTTGCCCGTCTCATTCCTGGCATCCCTTATCTCCCCAATGGCAATGCCAGGGCAGCCACTCCTAACCCTTCCTTTTCTGGCTGCTGCCTCCCTCTGCACTGTGCTCTCTGCAATGCTCGTTTGGGGAACTAATACAGATTACTAAAAAACATGATGTGGATTGCTTTCCCAAGGGGTTGGATTGAGCTGCCAGAGACAGGTTCTGTGTAGGCAGTGGCGTTGCTGAACGTGGAAGCACAGCTATTGCCCGTTGATGGATGTGCTGAAAAAAGCCAGTTACAGAACCTCTTTAATCTATTGGCAGGATACTGTTACAGATGAAAAAATAATACATCTGCCCTCTTTGTTAAGTCCTGCTCTTTAGGAGCAAAGCTGCTTCTATCTTTCATGTGTAAAATAGGGTAAAGGCAGGCACAAAGCATGGAAACCTGTTAGTGGAAAATTTGCCCCTGTACTAATCTTTTGTCCCTTTGTGGATTCAACTTGATCAGTGTTTATTGCTGCTCTGGAGAGACACTGTCCTTTCTTTTCCACCCAGTCACAGGCACTTCTCTTAGGGGCCCATTTTACCCTGGGCTGGGCAGTGGGACTTAAATTCCCTGCGCACTTCAATTAACAAAAATTTGGAGTGACTGAGTAAATGTTGCATGGAATTTAGATATCCCGTCATGCTGTTTGATGTAAAACTGCATGCAGATTTAGGAATTCTGGGCTTTTTTTGTCTGTTTTCTTTGGTTCCTTTAAATGTTCTTAATGAGGTTTTTAAGTGTCCTGGGAAAAAAAAAATCAAGTAGTTTTCTAAGGCAGTGTTAAATTGATTGAACTTTTCAGCATAAAATGGAAATTTAAGTTGGCTTTGCTGTTGGCAAAAGGCAATATTGCATATGTCTCAGATTGAGCATACATTGCTTATGTTACTCTTCTCCTGGACTGTGCTGTTATGCAAGTTTAGGGTCTGGATCTCAGTAAATACACAGCACAAGATAAATCCATCTGTAGTCTTGAGCACTGAAACCTTCTAGAAGTCGTCTGAGTTGGTTTGATTTCAATAGGAATTGAGGACACCTAAACCAAGTTGAGTTACTGCAAACTCTTCAGGGAAGATCAATGATTTTGAAAGATCTTATTGAAATCAAAGATGGAACTGAAATAAGCAACACAATTGACTTCTCTTGACTAACAGAATTGCCTTGATTCTCTAGCTGTTGTTATAGATGCTATTAAAAAGATATTAAAAGTGACTGCCACCTATTTTTTTCCATCAAAATGTATGAATTTTAAATAGCTGTTGCTATGAAAGCTAGGTTAATATTCTAGGCTGGAATGAAGAAATAAGTCTTTGTTTGTGTAAAGCAAAGGATTATAGGGATAATTTAAATGTGTGTTTCAATTAGGAAAAAAAAGTATTTTAGTATGTATTTTATTTGGCTGCTAATAAGAAATGGAGGTAGGTAGAATCTGGCAGAAAGGAGGATTCCTGATGTGTTGCATCCGGTGAGCAATCTGTATACAAAATCATATCAATAGCAAGGTATTTCTTTGTGATGAATTGCAGGTATTGTCGAAGACACACATCTCCTTTCCTCATAACCAGCAAACACCACCTCTCCAGAAAGATCTGATTAGTCCTAGATTTAATACATCAGTACATCGGTGTTCAATGAAGCCTTCCCAAGCACTGACAACATACTGGTTGCCCTTTTAATCTGGGACGTTCAGTCAACCTCTGGCTTTTATTCTCATTCTTCCAAGTGAGCTTTTTACCAGGTTCTCTAAATGTGTTTGAGCTTTGTTCCCACTCTCCTCAGTACTGCTTCAGGTGCTGACCCGGTCACCACAATTTCTGACCACCTTCCAGTTGTGCATTATGAGACATGAGTAATAAACGTCAGGTGTGGTTTGGCTTTCTTCTTGGTCTTTCCTTGGGTCGTTGCAGGTGGCATGTCCTCATTGGCTCAGCAGATCCCTCCATTTTCAGGAAGCCTCACTTTTTGAGTGTTCTTTTGGCTCTCTCTTTCTCACATCATAAACGAGGTATCATATCCGTGCATGAGGACAGCAATATCTAGCATGCCGTATGATCATGCTAAATTTTGGAGGCAGATTAATTAGTAAAAATATCTGAGATGCCTGCGATCTACCAAATGTCTCAAAATCTGACTTTGAAAGTGGAATTCTCTCCAGATACTGTTAGAACCGCCTATTCTCATGTTAAAAGCCAACCAGTTTTATCACCTTATAGCTACTGGAGGAAGGGTATCTCAAACAGACTTGGGCACAGGGATCTAATAAGTTCTCATTAAGTTTTAGATCTTCACAGTCTCTGATGTGGTACAACTTTCAGAACAAGAGCAAAAATTAAATGGTGCATGGGGGAATTTGCCTGTTAAGTTTGCCACAAATGGTGCAGTAAGAAGAGAGGGAGAGTTGAACCTCTGGAAGTCAATTCCAGCATAAATTGTGCATGAGCTAATATATTTTTTCAATATCAGTGGGTTGGCAGAACAGTTATATATTATACAGTTTCTCTGTATAATTTCCTTAAAAATAAGGAAGTAGATTTTCTGACCTCTGTGAGGTGTCTGGGTCCATTTACTGTTTGCCACCTGTATTTCGGAACCAAGTTATGATCATTACAACAGCACTATCTCTTCTTTTTGTTAAAGGATAATGCCAGCTCCAAACCAGTTCAGTATAATAAACAGCTCAAGAGTCGTTATGGAGAGAGCAACCATACAAAACTATGAATAATTTGTCCATGGCCATAGATAGGCTTTATGGCCAAGGTGGAAACATTTTTTTCTTATGCATGAATACTGTTCTATAATCTATGTTCACTCCTAAGTATTTTGCCCTAAATTTAGCCCTAAAAGTATTTTTGAAGCCAATTGTCTGATTTCACAGCCAAAATCCTTTGCCAAAAAGTAGACTATCTGATGCTATTGCAGACCCAGGCATATCTAAGAGGAAAGTTTTTGTTTGGCAAAAGAAATGAATGGCAGCTGCACTGAAGGGAAGCCTACACCTGTTCTTTCACTCGTGTGATACAACTGCTGAAGGTGAATTGGCAAGACATTTAGATTCTTGCACACTTTTAGGTTAAGAAAAGAGCAATCAGGCCACTTAAACCCATTTCCTACCTGACGCGGTCTCTATATAGACAAATGGAAGTCCAGGACTTGTGGCAAGAGCAGCAGGATGGGCAGGAGTCTGACTGGTGGGTATTTCAGCATTGATCTGTAACGGACCCATCTGGTGTCCCCTGTTTCTATATGTCCTCATAAAAATGTGTTTTTGTGTGTGTCTATAGCCAGATGTTGGTACAGGCTGCCAATCAAGGCAGCTCATACCTTTTCAGAGGTTTCAGATGTTCTCCTCGCACTTCACGATCCACACCCGTATTGGACCTCATCATGCTCAGGTCCTGTTTGCACTGCTCTGCTCTCTGCAGCTTCTTATATTCCGGTGCTCAGCTCTTGATCAAGGCAAGATTGTAATGCTCCCATGACACATCCCCTTGCAGCAATGCCAAACTGTGTCATAAGCTGCATGAGCAAGGGTATATCCTGAAGATCAAGGGATGTGGTTGTCCCATTTGGTATTTGTTAGGCCATACCAGAACTATCATGTCTAGTTGGAGTTTCCACTGTTCAACAGAGACTCCATAAAATTAAAGCAGTTCTGCTAAAGGGCTGGCAAGACAATTAGTGGGCTGATGAACTTGACATTTGAGGAAAGACTGAAGGGATGGGGTTCAACTCAGAGAAGAGGAGGCTCCAGGGAAAGGTAATCATCGTCTCCCAATACCTGAAAGATAGTTATGTGGAAGATGATGGAGTCACTCGCTTCACAAGGGTGGATGGATGGTGACAGGACAAGAAACAATGGACATGAGTTGCTTTAGGGCAAATTCTTTGAGGAGATAAGAAACAAATTTAATACTGGAGTACTTTTCTCAGCGAAGTGGTGGAATCTCTCTTGCTGGGAATATTGAAGACTGGGGCCCTTGTTACAGCAGGCTAAGGCCTGCTTTCAGTAGAAGGTTGGACCAGATCGCCTCCCAAAGTTTCTTTCCCACTCAGAGTCTTCTACTATGCTATGATTTTTTTGTTCTCTGCATATTCAACTCAATAAAACATGAAATCGCCTATTGCAGAGAGAAATATCTTTTAGGAAATCACACATTTGTTCTGCTGTTAGCTTGATCACACTACTGACTGACAAAAAATTGTTTTAATTTTTTGACTTCTATGAATTATTCACTAACCTTGCAAAATTTCCCATTGTCCCTTTCACTTATTGAAATTGCTTTGCTGAACTGGTTGGATTATAGCGTTTTGTTGTTTGGTTTTTTTTTACCTGGTACCTTATTATCCAATTAGAAAGATAAATAGATAGTGGAAAAATCAATTAAAGCAGAAAAGTTTTAATGTGTTAAACTAGAATTGTTTCTGACCTGGAAGAATGAAGTCATTGTCGAAATATACCCAAGTCTTGGAATTTTTTTCATCCTGAGGTTGAGCTCTGGTTCCACTGTACTTCTTAAGAAAATTAATCCAAATTTTGTCCTGAAGTAGGAGTTCTGAGGAGTTTGACAATTGTTAGATTTACATCATCAAACAATTTAGAAGCAAAATGAATGACTTTATGCTTCTATTCAGACTTATGAAATTATGAGGTCATGGAAAGAGAGAGGTTCTCTTGTTAACTCGACTATTTCCATAATTAACATTCATTTGGGTACTTGAGGTTTAGCATGCCATTTCATTAAAATAATGCAATTGCAGATAGAGAAAAAAAAGTTTTGAAAGTATAATTGGTTTTCATTGTCAATATAACTTAAAATCCCATTAGCCACAAAATTTCAGCATTGTTTTCCTAATGACTTGCATAATTGGATCATCAGATTTCTCTCCTTTAAAAAAAAGACCTAGTTGGTGGTTTTAAAGGTTATTATTTGCATGAATTTTCCCCCTCCCCAATGTTACATTTCCACTTCTGTTTCCACCAATGCTGAAAGGTCAGCGACCTAGTGAGTTAAATGAAATCATGTCAAGAGCAACTAGAGCTGTTGCTTCCCCCTCCCTCTCTTTTTGTTGAGATACTGACAGCTACTGGCAAACGTATGCTTGCTACCAGTTTGATTTGAGGTAATTGTCTACCTCAACCCATTAAGGCAATTCAAAGCACTTTTCTGGGTCTTCCATGGTGCTGTTCTCTCATTTACATGTGCCTGTGTCAAGTTTTGTCACTTTATTTCAAGAATTCCAGTGCACTCTTTCTTGATTTAAATGCAGATTGTTTTGGAAACGTTGTGAAACGCAAAGTGTGACAAAGAGGTGTGGGCAGTCACATCAATAACTGTTTTCCAGAGTATTGTAGAACCAGTTCTACAATATTACTAGTAAAATTCCCTTTTCATGTTCCACACGTCTGTGTTGTCACGGGAGTCAAACACATTAAAAACTGTAGAGAAATCACATTTCTGGAAGAGATCTTGAGAAGTTATCCAGCACATACTCTTGCCTCAAGGCATGTTCAACTCTTCCTAAACTATGCCTGACAGATGTTTGGCCTACTGGTTCTTAAAAATCTCCAGCGTTCAAAAGTCCGTATTTTCTTTAGGCAATTTATTCAAGTGTTTAGCAATATTTACCATTCTTTCCTCCAATATCTAACTTCATTTCCATTGCTGCATTTTAGACTAGTTGGTTGGTTCCTTTCCGTTTTAAATTTTCTCCTGCCCTCTGTGCAGCAATCTTTTAAAATATATGAAGACCATCAAAATGTTCTTCGAGTGCCACTTGTCTACGCTAAACAAAGTGACGCATTTTGTTTTGTACTATAATTATTTTTGCCTCTTCAGCTGGTCAGCATCTTTCCTGAAGATATCCTAAATCTAGAAGGACTTGAGATAAGTGAAATAAACTGAAAGTTTATTTCCTTTTTCTTCTGTATGATTCTCTTGTTTATACCTTCCAGGATGAAGCTTCCCTTTTGTCTTTGAAATAGCCTCGCACTGCTGACTCATGCTCAATTTATGATCCACTATAGCCCATGCATCCACTTTCAGCTGAACAGTTATTCCTCATCCTATAATTGTGCAGATGGTTACTCTTACCTAAGTGGAGAACTTTTGAATTTTTGCCATTATTAAATTGCATCGCGGTCACTTCAGACCATTTCTCCAATTTATAATAATCAGTTTGAATTCTAACCTTATCATCCACATGTTTTTTCAGCCTTTCCCAGCTTTGAATCATCTGGAAGTATAGCAAATATATTCCCTACTTCATCATGCAGTTTTTATTATTGGAAGCGTTCCATAGTCCTAGACTTCACATTAGTCCTCAGTGGACCTCACTGTTGCGTCGTTCCAGCTGAACAGTTCCTCTTTATGCATAGTATCCCAATCAGTTGTGTCCCTGCCTTATGGCAGTTTCAGGAAGACTCTGGATTGCATAGAAAAATGTCATAAAAGATACTGTCAAAAGCTCTACTAAAGTAAAGATATTTTTCTTTTCAATACACAGTCCTGTCACTATGTCATCAGAGAAAATTTGGTTGCTTTGACGTGGTTTGTTCTTGACAAATCCATGTTGGCTGATTCTTATCCCCTTGTTACAGTCCAGATGTTTGCATATTTGAACCATTATTTTTTTTTTGGTAATTGATATTAGATTGACTGATCTATACTTCTTTTCATTTTTTTTTAAAAAAGAACAACTATGATCATCTTTTTTGTGTTTTTTTGAAACTTTACCTGTCCTCACTGCATTCTCAAAATAATTGCTAAGGGCTCTGCAATCACTTCCTCCAGTTCTTTAAGTACTCTCAGGTGAATTTCATCAGGACCAGCTGGTTTAAAAACATCCAGCTTCTCAAAGTGGAATTAAACCTGTACTTTACCTTTCCCATCCCAAGTTCTTACCCTTTTGTCGTTGATGCTAATCGTGTTAGACATCTAATCACAGCCACTGTATCAAGTGAAGACTGAAAGAAAAAAACCCCTTACTTTGTACTGTTTTGCCAGCTGTGCACCATTGAGCCCCCTTGTACTTAGGAACCTATGAAATGTTTTGCTAATGTCTACTTGATGTAGTGGTAGAATAAGGAAGGAGGAAGACAGCAGTGTTCATATCTAAACTAATTTTTGACCGCAGAAAGGAGCGGAGAATCTAATTTGGGCCAGAAACATATGTGAGATTCATCACACTCGTTTTGATCAATAAAACAGTTTGATATCTAGTTTAAGCATGCTCTTCAAGTGTCCCTCTGTAGGCAACAGAAGAGAGAAAGTAATTTCAAGGATCAGGGTTTCTGCTCTCTCTCTAGATACCTGTATTAGATGAAACCCAACCTGTCAAGAACACACGATAACATCAACACAAGCAGACATTGAGGACTGCAATTTAGTGAGCACCTGGTCCTTGGAAAGAATTTATTACATTTGATGGCAAGCACATCGTCATGAGGGTTTGCCATCGTAAAAGGGTCAGGTATTGTTCCAGTTGCAATCATAAGCTTTAAGACTGCATTGCCTTAGCCCCATCATTTACTAAAGTCAATCCCAGTTTACTTTCTCATTGCAAAGACATTTAATTTTGGGTGCAGCATTGTGTTTGACACACCACTGTTTTTACTGTTTTTTTGTTGGGAATCTGAATTATGTAGGAATTATTCATGAAAGTATGTATGTGTATCAGTTAAAATGCGTTTCTATGCAAGAGAGGAAGTTACCAGCAGCCAGAACTTGGCTACAGCCCACTTCTTCTTCAGTCTTCCAAAACAACTTTCGAGTCTAGGAGTTGGTTGTACTTTACCCAGATTTAAAATGGCTTCCCAAGGATGATTTTTTAAAATAGTTTTTGCTTATAGAATAGTATCAATTTAAGGCAGCTTGACTTACTTTCGTATAACTAGTGTGGTGACCTAGCTGAAGCCCAAGTCTGTTTTACAGAGTGTAAATCTTTTTTGTATCACCAGTGTAGTCAAACTGTGCAAACTCGGTACCTCAGATTCCCCAGTTTGGGGGCTTATTTACTCCAGCTCTCCTTCCTCTTCAAAACCGTGTTTTCCCGTTCATGTCCTTAGAGGCATAATGCACACAGAACTGTAAATAATCATATATTTCCTTCACAGTAGATGCCAAGAAAACCAATTATTTTATATGGTGGTCAAAGCATACAGTAGAAGCATAGAATCATAGAACAGTTTAAGTTGGAAGGGACTTTAAAGATCATCCAGTTCCAACCCTGTGCGGTGGGCAGAGACACCTCCCGCTGGCTCAGGCTGCCAAAGCCCCATCCAACCTGGCCTTGAACACCTCCAGGGATGGGGCAGCCACAGCTTCCCTGGGCAACTTGTGCCAGAGCCTCACCACTCTCGTGGTGAAGGAATTCTTCCTTATGTCCAGTCTAAATCTGCCCCTCTCCAGTTTAAAGCCATTCCCCCTTGTTCCATCACCACAAGCCTTTGTAAACAGTCCCTCCCCATCTTTCCTGTAGCCCCTTCAGGTACTGGGGGGCTGCTCTAAGGTCTCCCTGGAGCCTTCTCCAGGCTGAACAACCCCAACTCTCCCTTGTGTGAGAGGTGCTTCAGCCCTCTGATCATCTTTGTAGCCCTCCTCTGCACTCGCTAGCACTTCAGTCATCTTTACATGTCTAATATTGGTTGAGTTTCCTTCAGATATAGGGGTTTTTTTTTGACGTGGCTTCACGAACGTTTTTTTTTTATTACTTATTTGTAGAATCTACATCTTCCTTTCCTCTCTTTTCCTGCCCCTGACTGGAATTAGATGCATGCACTGTGCATTGTGCAAGTCTCTGCTCTGCTTGGCATCAGTATAATACGGCTCTGTGTGTGTATCGGTGTGTGTCTGTGTGTACGTGTATATACAGTGACACACACATGTGTGATAGGTTCCTGAAAAATAAAAACAAAGGAGGTTTTCCTTTTATGCCAGTTTGAAGGTTTACCCTTCACTTGATAAAGTCTGGCACATCCCTTGGTGTTTCATATGAACTGTCACAATAACCCGACCGTAATCCGGATTCCTGCCCCAACTTCCTAAGGGCTGTGATATGTCGCCTTCTTCCATTAGCACTTTGTCATCTGCTCCCATGATGCCGCTGCACAGAGGGGCTTAGGGTGAGGTTCTTGATAGTGTTGAAAGGTCTCTTTGTATTGCACTCACTCTGCCTCTCCCCGCTCTCAATTTGCACAATACCTGTTTATATGGTTCTGCTTATCTCGTCTCACCAACTGATGTATCTCACATGCAACGTGTGCAGCCTTATTGTGGAGGCTTATGAATTTAAATATTTTGGATTTATTTTGAACATGATCTAGTATAATAACAAGGCTGTTATCTGTTCCCTTCTATGTAGTTCCTTATCAGTGTTTCAGAGGACACTTTTCCTCTGACATGACAGTTAAGAATCGACTGAACTAGTTTCTGGAGTGTCTGTAAGGGAAGGATCTTAGCCACCGATTTCCTTCTGGGCTGGTGAGCTCATTTCTGTCTTTTTTTTTGTGTGTAATTCCTAATAAATTCCATCTATTTCCTACAAAGAAGGCAGTGGAATAGGAGTCACTGATCAGATGAATGAAAAAAACAGAGCAGAATGGAACTACGCAGTATTTTCTTCTTTTGCTTCACAGACAAAGATATTCAAAATGTTCCTAAGGTGCAACTATATACCTTTAATAAGCAGCAATACATAATCGTAATTTATATAATCTGTATCACTGATGGCATCGGAAAAAAAATAATTTATATTACTGAAGTAAAATGACTGTAACTATATAGTTTTGACTCTACGTGTCATTAATGAGATATTCCATGTAAGCATGATGCAATATTTTTATATTTATAATGCAGATGTAGTAGATTAGAAAGATTTTGCCAAAGCACAGGAACAGAAGCCAGAAAAACATTGCTTGAAACTTATTTTCTCTACAGCTTAGTGCAAATAACTTAACTGCTCCACAGCAATTTTCTGATCTCTGAAATGGGGACAGTAGCTGAGTGTTAGTTCCTAGCAAATGACTTAAACAAGATGACATTTCTATGACTGAAATATAGGACGTCTTTAGAGATATTTTTCTGTTGAATTCCTTCTTGCATTCTCCACATAATTTATTTTGATTTGCTAAGTAACTACTTGGTGTCAACTTTCAAGGTTATATTGAATTATATTTATTTTTCTGATTGTATTTCAACTGGAAGCCTAATGAATGCAGGAAAAAGGTTCCCCCTTCAGATTGTAACATAGTTGTGAATTTGCATATGACATTATGCTAGTGCAATGTGGCCAGTATCTTTATCTTTGGAGGTTTGATAAGCGAGTTGGAAGCAGCACCTTATAGGACAGATTTAAGTTTAGTTTTGCTGCAACTATGGGTACTCAGCAAAAAAAAATAAATGCTTTGCTTCCTGTGCTGTGTTCTTTTATTGTCAGACCTGCTTCAAGTGTAGTATTAGGTGGTTTCCTCTGTAGCCTGAATAAGATGAGTCCATTTATAAAGCTGTAATAAATTCACTGGTGCCTCTCACAGCAGTCGTGGCTACCATAAACACAAGTCACTTTTTGGCTCAGTTCTATGAGGTCAGAGGGTTTCCTTGCAGAATAACTGACGATTTTGCTACATTTATTAGACAAAACAGATACACAGCAAAGCCCTGGAACGTGCTGCATGGTTTATACCAACATGCCCTTGCCTTACTTCATTTGTTTTCAAATACAACCCATCCCCTTGTCTAGATGTATTCTGTACAATAGAATATTTAACACAGATCTCTTCCCCAGTGTAGAAATTATCCTTCGCTGGAAGATTTGGTGGGCAGTGTCCACGCTCAGAGACAGAGGCAGTGGCACATACCTATGGTCCATACTTCTACTAAGGTGGACTTGATGTCAGTGGAACCTCAATGTGCACACACCTATGGTCCATGCTTCTACTAAGGTGGACTTGATGTCAGTGGAAGCTCAACGTTCTTTAATCATGTTGTGTTCTCCTATTATTAGTGCAAGAATCACTGCTTCCGACCCTGCTGGCACGGTAACAGCATGGCAACTGCCATTTTAGTGTCATTTGAGATTTAGTCCAGGAATAGTTTGAACTTAAAACCAGAAGACTCTGCAGCTTGAGCTGAAAAGAAAGTGTCTGTAGCCAAAAGACAAATAGTTCTATATCCCTTCTGTAGACTGGGCAGCTGAGACAGCTTTGCGACAGTGCCAAGAGTAGTTGTAGCCCCAATCTAAGTGGAACGGATATGTGGTGGTGTTAGGCAATCTGGCAGTGCTTCTCTTCATGCTTATTCTCATGCTTATCATCATGATATTGTGGGAATAGGGGAGATAAATGCACATTTGGCGGATTATATCCTTTAGTAAACATAGAGGGGACATATATTAGGAGTAGATTGTAGACCTTATAGGTGCCAATTCAGTTCTATTAATCAGCGTTGAAATACCCAAACCTTTCAGAAATTAGAAAACTTAAAAAATTAATGCTACTGGTGGTGTCTATAACTCAAGAGCAAATAAATAACCATTAAAATTCTTCCAAAGTAGCAGAATCTAATAGTGACTCAGAAGCAGTAAGCGAGAATAGATAGTCTAGCTCCAGCCCTAATGGAGAAGGATTTGTGCCAGCTAATAATTTTCTGTTTCTTCTGGAAAATAAGTGTGAGTATTCTGATTCGCAGGCTGTATAACTAATGGAAGCCGAATCACCTATGTTCTGAAATTTATGCACAGTCAAATGACAGTTTCTTTTCTTACTGACACAGTCACCCCCATGTATGTTTTTGTAATCCTCATTGCCATTAATGAGAAATATACTGCTCTGTGGATATGTAAGGTAGACACAGTCAAAAACTTTTCTCAGCTTTCCATCCTTATCAGGCAGAGATGGAAAACAGTTCTTATTGCTAGAACCTCACATAGATTAAGACAGAAATGTGCTTTGTTTTCTCCCTTCGCATGTAATGAATGCTGGCTGAATACAGGACATTGGTTATGATGAGTTATGCAAATATTTCTGCTCTCTCTGGGAAAAAATGGAATGGCTCATTCATATCATACGATATTAATATATTATTCTGTGTGAACATATTTTGAGTTTTGACAGGAAAGCTGATATGTCCAAGACATAAGTTACGTACTTTTTCTTCAGCTGGATTTAACACTGAAGAGTTCTGAAAGAGCTAGATGAACCCCTCTCTGGAGTACTTTTGCTTGTTTTCCACTGTTCTTCAAAACCTTAGCCTGAAAAGAAACTAAAAGAGGTTTCAAAGAAAATAAATGCAACGATATTTGGGAAAGTGGCAGAGGACAACAGTAATAATTATGAGCCTGTTTCCCTGGCATTGATCTCAGGAACAACAGTGAAATGTTTGATGGAGTTCAAATTAATAAAGAGTTAAAAGAGGTTACTTTAATTATTGCAAATCAGCATCGGTATATACTAATAGGATTTGTTAATCTACCTTGCTACATTTTTATAAGATTACAAGTTTGATAGAGAAATCTATTCAATATAGTCAGGCATCTCCAAGGCATTTGATTTGGTACAGAACAATATTTAATTAAATAGGAAGAATGATGCAGAATCATTCAATGGATTGCTAAGTGTGGAAAAAGGTAACTAATGAGCTGAGTATTGAGCCTGCATGGCTCACAGAGAAAGTGGAGTGTATTTTGATCTGAATCAACAATGCACATAGGAATAAAGTCTGACTTCTGTGAGAAGCTGTCCTAGATGACGACAGAAGTATCACTTGGCCTCACATCTGACTCTGAAATAAGTGAGTCCTTTAAAAGACAGTATTATTAATTAGTACTTGTTGGTAGAAGACAGTAATCAGAATTTTCAGGACAAAATATTGATCTATTTAAGCCAAAAAGGAATAATTTCCTTCCTTACTTGATGTGGCAAATACTGTTTTCTTTTTCTGTATTTCTATGATCTCCATTTGTAATTCCAAAGCATCACTGATTGAATGATAATGAACCAGCACCCTTGAAAACACTGTTCATTGAGATAATATATACTTGTTTCATCATTTCCAGAGGAAACAGACAGAATGGGAATCTTTGCTTAGTAATAATATCTTATGTACCCTAAACTTATCAAGCACATGCTGGTTGCCCAGGGAAGCTGTGGCTGCCCCATCCCTGGAGGTGTTCAAAGTCTGGTTGGATGGGCCTTGGGCAGCCTGATCCAGTGGGATGTCCCTGCCCATGGCATGTTCATCAAGCCATGTCAAAAAACCACCCTATACCTGAAGGAAACTCAAGAAATATTAGACATTTAAAGATGACTGAAGTGCTAGCGGGTCTAGAGGAGGGCTACAAAGATGACCAGAGGTCTGAAGCACCTCCCATACGAGGACAGGCTGAGAGAATTTGGCTTATTCAGCCTGGAGAAGGCTCCAGGGAGACCTTAGAGCAGCCCCCCAGTACCTGAAGGGGCTACAGGAAAAATGGGGAGGGACTGTTTACAAAGGCTTGTGGTGATGGGACCAAGGGGAATGGCTTTAAACTGGAGAGGGGCAGAATTAGACTGGAAATAAGGAAGAATTCCTTCACTATGAGAGTGGTGAGGCCCTGCAACAAGTTGCCCAGGGAAGCTGTGGCTGCCCCATCCCTGGAGGTGTTCAAGGCCAGGTTGGATGGGGCTTTGGCAGCCTCATCCAGTGGGATGTGTCTCTGCCCACCGCACAGAGTTGGAACTGGATCATCTTTAAGGTCCCTTCCAACCCTAACTAATCTATGATTCTATGATTCTATTAATTCAATTTTTCTGGTTTCAGTTGTCTACTAGTTGGGCAGCTATATAACCTCGTCATTTGAGCTGTCGTTGCAGTCACGGGTGAGGGATGAGCAGGTCTTGAGGTGGTTCACCACAGTGTCAATAACAGTGGCTTGTACATCCAGGCAAACCTACCTGGGTGGCTTTTCCCTGACAATACAAAAAGCATAGATACAATCATCCCCACTGATGCTTCATTTCATTATGTTGTTGAAATACTTAGTAGTTTCAAAGAGTGCTTAGCAACACTCAGAACAATTACTGTTCTTTGTCTTCTGTTTTCTCTCTAAATGAAATGGGCTGTGTCTTCCACAGCTGAGAAAAACAACCTTCACAAAGGTACAAGCATGTGAACGGCCATCTCTGCTCTTTGGTTCTTCTGCTTCAACCAATATTCCTCCTGCCTGATTCTCATGACTTATTTTAAAAGAACATAAGGGCACTGTCTACATCACAGAGGCCAATATTCTTCTTTTCACGAGTGCTGTGAAGAATTTCCTTTTGAGCAAAAGTAGCTTTGTTATTTTTGTATGACTATGTTCTTAATTGGGAAAATGTACTAATTACTTCCAGTGACCAGTAAGCTTTCTTCCTTCATTTTCAAGACTGTAAGTACATCACTTTAAAAAGTTTTAAGGCAAATTATTAATTTTCAACTTATTTGGTGGCAGGGGTTTTGAGGGAAACACATGTTTTTATAAAAAAGAAAAAAAAATACCTGAAATGTGTTGAACCTCACCTCTTGCTTTTGCAAGCTTTTATGCACTAAATGAATACAGATTTTCTTTTTCTGAACGGTGTCTCCCTCATATTACACAAGTACAAGTTTACTAGGAAAGTTGTCGCCTTTTGTTGAAGTCTTTTTTCAATCAGGAGCTATCTGCCTCCTTTGTAAAGCATGAAATAATTTTTCATGTCTCACAGCGGTACAAATATTAGACCAAGGATTTAGTTTGTTCTAGAACCAGAATTGTTAAATGCAATTTTTTTGCTGAATTCCTTAGTTTTTAAGTTCAACTGTATTAGCATCTCCTTTGTCTGCTTGCCTATAGCCACTAATTTCATTTTTAAGTACAGATACTTATATGATAATCACTACTTTCCTGGGGATCCTTATCTTTTCCCACCATTTCTAAGATGAAGTTTAAGGAGAGAAGAACAAGGAGATATAGTATGAGGAAGATAATTTGGAGAAGGACATTATGAACAGAAAAACAAACAATTGTAACAGACTAAACCCAGCAGTGCAGAGTCTTAAATATGCTTCCTACAGTGTTTCTCTAGTGATGATGAATATATTTTAAGATGGGCACTTTCTCTTTGAAAAATCCTGGACTGCCTGTTTTGATTGTTTGGTCTTTGTCTTATTTTCCCCCTTAGAGCTTACTTTGACCTTACTCTTCTTTTCCAGCTTCTCTCAGCACTCAGAGTCAGGATCAACCTTAAAAAAAGAGGCATAAAAATCCATGGAAAACATTGATTTACATGCAAACTGGTCAATCCCTGGTAGAATCAGCACAAAGGATATTTTTATTTTATCATATTGCTGAATCTATGGAAAAAATGGAAAGAGTCCCAATTCTGAGATTATGAGATACAGTTGATTAATTTCATTTTGAAGCGATGACTACTAGAATTTATTTTGGTAATTGTTCAGGATAATAATTGCCTGGACTACAGGGCTAACCTTTTTCTCTTTCAGCTCAACAGATATATTCCTAATAATTAAAGTAGGAGTGACTATGACTATGTATGACCAACGTGGTCTGCATTAATTTTATCCTTGTGCCTTTATGAAGGTCAAAAAATTGGACAATTTGAAAGCTGTCATCTTCTGAAGCTACTAGCTGCCTCTTTCCTTGTAATGTTTCAAATCACATCACTCTAGAAATTCAGAGTGAATCTCATGCCTTGACCGACCGATCCATGGAGATCCCATCAGACTTTGCTAGCTTTTCCCTATCAATGCACAGAGCGTTCTCACAGTTGTGCCCATTAATCATTCATACTCTGAATTCCAAACAACTTTTACAATGGACACACTTTAAGTTGTAGTGACTTTCCTCTTGAAAATGTGGAATTGTGTTCCACGAGCAATCAGGATGTCTGAGTGATACTTACCAGATGTCCCAAATCATCCTGATGAGTTAAATTGGTCTCTAGTGACACATTTCCTGAAAAATCTTCATCTGCAAATGGTGATTACAACAAATTTCTAAACAGAGGAATTTACTGGAGTCGTCTGTTCCGTTTTTCTCTTCCGTTGTTGATATGTTGCATGTGAGAGGTTATACGTTAAGTGATTCTGCAGGCTATTACTCATGTTCTCTTCAAGCACGTGAAATTTTCCCAACCTAAATTGTTTATTTACCACTTCCTTAAAAAAAAAAAGAAAAGTCCCAGTGTTATTCGTAGCTTATTATCAGTCGTGGCTGTATTCTGTGAACATAAATGTGGCATTCATTTACATTTTTCTGCTACTTTGGTCCAAGAACATCATGAGTAGTACAGATGGCATTATTTGCTCCACAGCTCATCTCCTTGACATGTTCTGGAGCTGTGCTCTATTTCACTGATGGATGTCTTTGTGGAAAGGTTGTGGTCTGCCAGCATATTTACAAATGCCCCCTCTGCCTTCGCACTTACTGAAAATTGATGAGTATGTTAAACCACTGTGCCTATTTCAGCCCAGTACAGAATATAAGCCCTATGCACACAATATAAGGCCCTTTGCCACTAACACGTTCCACAAATTTGTGGAACAGGGTCAAGGGAAAGATTTTTTTTGTTTTTCTGTAAGAAAATAGTTAAAAATGTCAAAAGATTTGGAGGGAGGTGGCGTCAGGGAAGATGACAGTGTTTTTACACTGTATTCTATCTGATGCTCTGCACTTGTGTCTTTGTCCTTCAGAATGTCTTCAAGACAATAGTATATAAACGGACAGACAAGGAAGAAAAACAGATCGGGACAAGACAGGAAGCTAGGAGGGAAAAAAAAAAAAAGGAAAAAGCTATGATATGAATGAGAAATCAGCTAAGAAAGTTCTTGTTTCCTAACAAATTTGTGAATTTGAATCTCAGTCTTCCATATTGTGCTATCTGCCATCTCCTATAATAAGACAAACATGTTAGCAGAGAGGCTGTTGAACTATTCAGTTTTTCAAGTTGCATAGTAGAACTGAAGACCACTCGATGGTGAGAAAAAACAATGCACCTTCCTATGCAATGCAACGTGCCAGAAATCACACATGGGAATGTGACGTGGGACTGGCAAGAAATAACACAACTACAATTATTGCTTGAGACTGCACAAGAAGAATCTTCTTTTATAATGGTGTCAAAGGGACTAGAAGTCCTTTCATATATGAGTAGAAAAACAACTGTACAGTTGTGTGTAACAGGCCTGAAACTCAAGCCACGTAGCTTCTGTGTGAATCTGCTACAGAGAAAAGTGGCTATGTTTAGAAACATCTTATTCTTCAATAGCTGCATTTTTCAGGGAAATAGTGAACCCTGTTTCATTCTTTTAAAAAACAGCTTGAGGAGATCCTCGCTCTGAAGATAATTCAGGACTCTCTGCAGCCCTGAGAGTCCACTCTGCTATTTTGTTCTGCAAAGTCTTTCTTTAAAAACCTTAAAAAAAAAGGCATGAAAAGGGAAGAACCCCTTGTTAATTCTTTTATGAAAGAGCTCTACTTCAGCAACATGATTTGCCTATTCTATTCTCTTATTTACCAGATAAAATCCTAGCACAGATCCAGTCTTCAACTAAAAGCCTCTCTGATTCATATTTGTACAGAACTTCTGTCTCTCTTGTACATCATTCTCCTCTCAGGTTATTGTGACCTTTCACAAAACTTTTGCCTCCTTCCTACATTTATTTTCTAAATGAGAATGTCGCTATAGGCCCTGCTTATTTAACAGATTCCTAAAAATGTAAGCAGTACCTCTCATAGCCTGAACTCAGGTTGCTTTAACCTCCAGAGTTTGATTGAATTTGGCATCCAGTTTTTCCAATATTGCTGTTAACTTCTTCCTGTAAATGAGAATTAGCTCGAGTTGAATTTTTCCTTTCACTAATGACAAGTTTTATTTCCTTCCTTTCCTTTTTTCTTTGCCTCCTTCTTTCTACACCCATCCCACCCTCTCTTCCTTCCTTCCTTCCTTCCTTCCTTCCTTCCTTCCTTCCTTCCTTCCTTCCTTCCTTCCTTCCTTCCTTCCTTCCTTCCTTCCTTCCTTCCTTCCTTCCTTCCTTCCTTCCTTCTTTCTTTCTCTCTTTCTCTCTTTCTCTTCTTTCTCTTCTTTCTTTTCTTTCTTTCTCTCATCTTGATTTTTAGGAAACACAGGAGACATTTGTCAGTGGTAGCCCTTTTAGTCGTGAATACAGAACATGGGGTTTTTTGAAGAGGCAACGGAGACCTTAGGATGGACGCTGTGCATTCCTGATCCCTGTGGTGCCACTGGAAATGATGAGTGTCTTTTTAAGACTGAATAGACCTAGACAGGCAGAGAGGTGTAGGACACTAGGGATTAACTCAAAAGGTAGGGTCAGAGAAAAGATAAGGTTTGTAAAACGTACAGATTAAAGAGAAAAGAATAAGATTAAGGAGAGAGACACTCTTACAAATCAGTACAGTCAGAAACGCGACTGCTGCATTCTCCTCCCTGAAAAGCTAACACCCCCTTTATTCAGAAATGTTCAGAAGTAATAAACAGTTCCTTGAACTTCTTTAGCCTCCTTTATATTAACCTTCTCCTTCTAGCACACCCCGTGTTACATCCATCAGGGAGATCTTTGACTCTTTCAAAAGCAAGGGGCTCAATTAGAAAAGCAGCAGCGTTTGCCACACAGCCCGCTTTGCTACCGCAGCCTCCTTTAATCCAATCTAAACTGAAAGCATTCATTTATATGTCTGCTCTGTCACAATGGAACATATCGATTATCAATACAGGGACCACAGTTTCAAAACAAGTCAACTATATGGTTCACTGTGTGCAATTATGACACTGTTTTGAAAAGATCCCCCGCGCTGGGACATTTCTGGGCCCCCTCTCGATAGGTATTGTTTCCAAAGCTCCGTTGCCTGTACTGTTGTCTCTTTATTTATGTGGCCCAAAGGACAGTGGCGCTGAGCAATTCTTAACACTTAGGAACCGCCTTCTCTTCTATCATTTCATTAGCTTAGAAGGGCTCTAACCCATGAGAAAGCTGCTAATAATGGTATGGCAACAGAAATGCATACGAACAGGCAGTAAATATTGCTGAAATGAGTGTTCAGACACATTACGCAGTTTTAAATTCTATTCTGAAGAACCGGTTCTAACTTAAAGTGTCAAAACTAGGGTGTTTGGTGGGTTTTTAGATTAGATTGCAATATTTGGTATTTCTACCAAGCATTCCTGCGCAATAGTTCCTCCATTGAGCCATTGTAGAATCATACTGCTCTAACCCACAAGGACTTTCTCCTGCCTGTAGCCAAGAGGAGGTCTTGTCACTGTGGAACGATCCAAAGAACCAAATTATTCTTCTTATTAATATTACTTATAATAATTCTTATTAGTAATAATACTAATTATTGCTTCAGCTGCTTTTGTGCAAGGTGCGTGATTTCCTCTGCATCTTCTCGATGCTGTGCCCGTAGTTAGAAACAACAATTTCTACTTCTTGGCAGCTTATGCCATTAAATAAAACGGTCAAAAGACTTTTTAATTTTCTTAATTGCCTTACGGAGAATTTGAATCCAGGACGTGAATGTTTTATTGATGAGCTTCAGAGGCACAGTCATTTCTTTTGTAATGAGTCCTTTAACTGATATATAGTTCTCAAGATGGTTCTGTATGCTGTACTTATCAAATTTTCTTAATCAGCACTACCACTGTTTTGGTACAGCAAATATAAATTGTACTGTAGTCTCTCTGAGGGTCAGTCTATAGCCTAAACTGAGACTTGCTCAAGTTTTGAAAATAAAGAGCAGCAAAAGAGGTGAACCTGACTGCCTTTTCTCAAGCCTTCTCCAACTATACTCCTGGACAAAATATTTCAGTAGAGAAGCAATCCAAAGAAAAAAAAAAAATCAGTTTCTAAATGTGATTTTGAAACAATTATTTGTATTTTTGTTTTCCTCTACCCTATCTGGTGGCTCCCGTAACACCTCTGGATACAGTAGAATTATTTACAAAGAGAGAGAGTAATTCTAAGCAAGCAAGAAGGGTTAATATATGAGGTAGTTTGAAACACAGAAATGTCATTTTATATCTTTATATTTTCTTCATTAATGAGATAGTAACTCAATGTTTTACTAGTAGCTATGTAAGGCAATATGAATGTGTTTGCACACTGCTCTACTGCTTGATTTCAGCTTGGTTTAAGGCTTTGGTCCTATGACTTCTGTTTTTTAACTGAATGAAAATCTCCTTCTTCATTTCTACCTGAATTTCTGTGTCCCAACCAGTAACGACAGACAATCCCATGGGTCTGCTTTCAATATTTTTAAAATTAAGTTAATAATTAATTTAATAATTATTAAATTATCAGGGTTTGTGTCCTTAGGCATCTGGAGAGATTCAGATAGTTTATTTTTGTTTTGTACAAATGCTCTAGGTGCCTAAGTGCGTGATCGTAGCCACCCACGCTGTGATCTGTGCTTGATTCACTGAGCAGTCCACAGCGTCGTTCTTTTCAGTGCGCTCTGTTCCTGTATCTGGTGAAGAAATGGATGAGGAAATAGTCGGGAGTCTTTGAAAAGCAGATCATTCAGGGATATCCCAACACAAGATGGGTTTTCTTATGTAACTTTAGTCATCTGCAATTTTGGCACCCAGAGTCCTTTAGTCAGACTTCTGGAATCGACAGGGAATGATAAATAGTTCTTAGGTGCTGCTAATATACATGTCTAAGAAAGCTGGGATAAGGAAGATGGAACCCACGCCTGACTGGAGAATCCTAGAGTATCCTTACTTTATCTCATGTTACACTAGACCTAAAAAGCCCTCAAGGTCCAAAAGGTTTTCATATTAATTTATAATTAAAAGTCTCGTTAGAAAATTTAGAGTCAAAAGATTGTTTTTTCATTCTCTGAAAGCCAATGGTTTGTGATTTATTACGTTCAGGGGCTGTTGAGAACAAAGCAAATTAATTGACTTTTTACACACACCTTAGATCTGCATTCCTCATTCCATAATTATAAAATACATACTCTAAAAGAAAAACAGCACCAAAACTGAGTGGAAAATTACTTAGGAAAAAAGTATAGCTGATAGGCGAGGGAATTTTTTAAAGGTTGTGTTGGAGGTGAAGTCCGTGATAAAAAATAATGGAAAAAAATATGGAGTCTGATAGCAATGAATAAAATCAGTATTTGATAATGGTGAGAACTGATAAAGAAAACTAAAGGGATCAGTTGTAAATCTATGGGTAATAGGGCAAAGATAACAAGAAGTTCTTTAAGCAGAAACAAAATGCTTACAGTATTATCGAACTATGGATGGTAAAATTGTTAATCCTGGTGAGGAAAATGCAGAATTAAATAAATACATCGGTTTTCTAAAAGAAGAATGAAATATTTTATTTTCTCTCACATCTGAGGAAGAGTGCTAAACAGCAACGCTAAATATTTTTAAATCTACAGAATTAGATAATTCACAGTCAAGAAGATTTACTTGTCTGTGCAGCTGCCCGAGCTAATCCTTTTTTTTAGCAGATGTAAATATTCTGAGGAACTTCCAGAAGCCTGAAAAAAATAGTTCTGGCCCAACAGTAACAGAAAGTAAATCCGTTTGCCTTCAAAACAATTTACTGGTTAGCCCAAACATTATTCAGGAAAAAAATTATTGGATTAATAGAACTAAAATTTAAATTAAGAATTGATGCCAGTTAATACAACATTATGGAGAATACTTTTTTTTTCAAATGATCCCGTGCCTTGATGAGATTGTAGGATATTTTCATAAACTAATTGTCCTAATGGAACATACTTAGATGTTTTATTGTTTCAGAGACATTGCGTGCAGCTGGCAGATGTGACATCGCATCCATGGGCGCGGCGTCAGCTACCAGCCAGGTGCAATGCCCGAGGTGTCTGAAAGCACATAGAACCTCTGTGTCTAGACAGCTGGATTGTCCCCTGGTGCCCACGCTGAGTAGGATTCATCTGCCTTACTAAAGGCATCCAAAAATTAAGATGCCTGAGTTGGAACAAGATCCGTTTTGAAGTCAACAGAGAAAATAGGTGCCATCCCGTGCGCTTCAGCTGACCGAGCTGAAACGCCTTTCTTAGGGTGAGGTGAAACATCAATGTAAGATGCTGAATTTCTCTCCATCAGCTGTGGGGAAAGAGTGAAACTGAGGTTAGATGATATCAACCCAATGCAGCACAAAAAAAAAGAATATTGACAATGTGGAAAGAGTTTGGGAAGATCTATTGAAGCATTTCAGGTTGCGGAAAAGTTGCTTTGTAGTGTGCAACTAAAGAACTACAATCAATTTTGTTTGTCCATAAAGGTTAAGAGGTTGCGACCTATGATTAGATCTGAAGAAGAGTATTTGATAGTAAGAGGCTCTTTAATCTTCTAGGACAAAAAATAAAAATAAAAATAAATAAAGGGAAAAACCTCCACAACGTGATGTCCAAAAGCTGGAAGTCTGAACAAGCACAAAGTAAGTGCCGAAATGAGGACGTACTTTATTTACAAAGGTGGTAGCTGTATGGAAGAAGCTGTGTGACTGTCACAGCTACTGGCTCTAAAAGCTTATCTCAGGATATAGAGGCTTCTCATTGCCTTGAGTGCATATCTAAATGATGTGCTACCATGCAAAGCAAAGAGATGAGCTTTGTTGAATTCCTGGTGAGATTTTGTGGCCCAGAATACACCAAACAACAGAGTGAATGCTCACGATTATTCATTCTGGCTTTGAAACCTATGAATTTCAGAACCTGTTTTCACAGGGCAGAGAAGAAGCATTGCACATTTATCAGTGTTGCTTCAAGTTCCATAGAGGCCTTGGAGAAATTATTAACTAAGGCAAACAGGAAGGTGAAAAACGGGGGAGATGATGAAGGGGGAAACTGAAAAATAATTATACAGAATTTTCAGTACCACTGCTGTCCCCTCGGTTAAAATAATTTTAATTTGGTTTTGGATATAAAATTTATATGTTGCTTTATTTCTAATTTAGTGTCTTTAAATTTTGGGAAAAATATTTATATTTTTAATTTTTATGTATTTTTATTTACCTGAAGCTTTCTCCTTTTTTCTCTCTCTCTCTTTTTTCTGCCTTCCCTCATTCACAAAAAAAAAATGTTTGGAAATAGACCAGAAAAGGAAGGCTATTTTAAGTTTTTTAACAAGAAAGTTATTTAACTGAAGATTAACCTAAAACCACATTTCCCTTTTCCTTCTTGACATTACACAAAGAAAAGAAATGAAATGCTACAGTGACGTTTTTTCAAAACTTACTGAACTTTGAAAACTTTACAACCAGAATTAAATAAATAGAAACTCATGTCCTAGTATTTAATGATTAAATTATTTTCATGATATTTCTGTACTTTTACCTTTCTTCCAGTACTTTGAAAAAAAAAATGTACCATAGGCTTACATCCACAAAGAATGAAGTTGTTTATGTCTTTATGCAGCAGCTGCTCCTGAAATGTTTTATAAATGAGACTATTTTATATAGTAACGTGTTACAGGATACTGTTGTGTTTTGCTAGCCGGGAATGCAGATGACCTTAACCCACTTGGTATTATGTCTAGAACTTTTATATATATATATTTTGCTTGCTGTTTACAGCCTTTTTTTTATTAGTGTGCCTTTTTTTTCAGCGCGCAGGTTTGTGGAGCAAGCAGCTGTTCATTTGTTTTGTCAGTAATGGAAAGAAGACTTGAACAGCTGATGACAGGTAATTTGGGCTGATGTTCAAGTTCTTATAATAGAGCTGTGTAAAAAGCTATCACTTTATCTTACAGTGTCTCTATACCTGTGACAAGGCTTGCAGAACAGAAGAAATTTGCACTTCACAGGGTAAATAATAAAACATGAGGAAATAGACAGTGGTGTTAAGAATGACGTATAGGAAAACTACACACAGGAAGCCATTTCTGGAGCACAACAAGGCTTTTTTTTTTGCTGGTTGTACACTGCTGGAATTCTTGATAAGGGTTCGGGACTGTCATGCTTTTGGCACCTCGTCTATCAGTTTTTAATACAAATCTGGAACATGCTCAGAACATTTGTCTTCCTTCATTGGAAAAAGAGTAATGTTACTGAACTATAGGATTTCAGAAATTTCTAGGCAAATTTAGCAGTCTTGTAATTTGTCCAGTCAGAGCCTCATTTCCACTTGTCGTTCACTTTCTGGAGATTTCTCTTCTGATGTAGTTTCTGGCAGTTCGTTGACAGCTCCTGAACCTTTCCAGTAAATCATCACCAAACGTTCATGGCTGTCCTCCGTTCCAGACCTACTTTCACACAGGAATTTATGTTTCCATCATCCCTCAAGGAAAGCAGTTCCTTCATGGCTTCCCAGAAATGGCAGTTGTACTAATTACAGTTGTCCTCTACTTCTTCGTTGTCTGACCTTGAAAGTAGCTTTTGTGTACTGATCCCCATCCTCTGCTGCTTTTCCTCAGTTACTGGCAACCCCCTCACTGCTTGTCCTACCCAGAGTTCAGGGAGTTCCCCGTTATTCTGTTACAGCAGTATTTGGCTCCCCACTGCCACTTTTTAATTCGTTCTGTCAGCTTTCCTACCACTGCTGGCTTCAAAAGTTTATTTGCTGTAGGCAACAGAAAGTCCACATATGGAGTGCCTGGAGATGCTGTCCTGGCTGCTGCCCATGCCTTCTGTTAGTATATGTCTCCAGTTGTTCAGTTGCTTCTTAGCTTGCTCGTGAAGCTGTTAAAAAGTTCTTTTTCGAAGATATCCCCATACATTTGTACTGCAGATGGAGTGTCGTTCGTCAGTTGTGATGAGCAACTCAGTGGTTTTACTTAGCTTCACAAAAAAATTAAAACAGAAAATACGTTCCGAAGAGTTCAGGTGATAGTACAATCGCCAGAAACCGAATGCCACACAAGAATCCCCAAAACTACTTGTTTCGGCCAAATTCACAGACCACGTAGAGTATTCCTCCTCATTATTTAATAGGAGGTAATTATTAAGTGTTTGGATACACAAATATGTTCTGTAGCTAGTCATGGCACTTGAAAGCTAGCCACTTGCATAGTGAAACAAATTCTGTGTATAAATATCAGTACTCACAAATTACTTATTCATTCTGCTTTTCTCTGTGGGTTCTTTTTTCCAGTTTAAGTGGTTTTGGCCTCATTGTGCTACATAGTGCGACTGAAAGGTCATTTTACAACCTGTTGTATCCTCTGGTTGTCACTAGACTCCTTCTGGTACTGTGTCTCTGTGTAGCAGTTGGATTAACAAAGGATCATATAGCTTAATGATCTGGAATAGGGAAGTGATCCTTGGAATGCAAAACAGAGGAGAAAAACTTGATATAAGCTGATGAAAAATTGAGTAGATAAAATAAAGAGGTACAAATAAAGGCAGGAATGAAAGGTAGGGCAACGCATAAATGGCAAATAAACAAGTCAATAATTAATGACAGTAAAAACGAAGTAGCTCAGAAGCGCAAAGCCGATTTTTTATTCTTCGCTGCTTTCCGCATTGGTCACTGTAAATTAAAAAAAAAAATAGTTCTTAGATGTTTTTGTCCTTGGTGACCTTCTGCATGCCAATTCCTACCACAGCACAAAGGATTTGTCAATATTCAGACAAATAACCCAAAAAGAACAAATATTGAAGTTCTTTCTTCTAAGTATAAAGGAGTATTAAAGCTATCTAGGTATATTTATTCTTTGATATGTTCTTGTTGATTTGATGTTGTGTTTTCATTTAATCTTCAGCAAATTGCCCTTTTCATTTGAAACCCACATAAAGGAAACTCCAAAATTAAACAACTCTGCATTTCAATCCCCGTAAATTGGTCTATATAATTAATAATAAATCCAATGTATTATTGTGGAAGAATGGAGAGTCAGTTATATACTTTTTGTGAGCTGTATTGGGATTTAGCCACCTACCTTCCATTCAAATTAATGGGACCTCACGCAGGTAAATTGCCCTCAACAACATAAGTTTGCACCCTTCGATCCCAAGCTGGGCCTTCAATTACAACCTAAACAACCAAACACACCCTGCGGTTCGGATAGATGTATGCCTGGGTATTCAGCATAAAGAGGGAAATATCGAAATAAGGTTATTTGGCAGGAACTGGAGGGAAAAAAAATGTTATTTTATAAACTGCGGACAGGACAGATGGAACTAAAAGTCACGGAGCTGAACAAAGGATCAAAGAGGAACAACGATTTCCTTGATGCAGGGAAGAGAAAGCAACAACAAAGTGTGCGGTACAGCGTGTGCTCCTGACATGGCCAGGTCAGCCAGCAGCTTAGAGAAACTTCTGAGCAGAGTAAAAGGCATTAGAGTCAGGAAGAAGGAAATACACGAACGTCTTGAAAAGACAGGAAGAAAAAATGTAGTTTTGAAGTTCCTTCCCTGTAAAGTTGCCAACTCTTAGGTTTTCTTTACTGTTATGAATTATATTCAGTGGTTTTAGTATTAAGGTGCTGGTATCAGCGAGCCTGATAATTTTTATTTTCTAAAGGAAGAAGATGGAAAATAAATCTATTGTCAAAACTTTGAGAAAAATGAACCTTCAGGCTAAAGAACTGGAGTGTTTGTATGTATTTGGGAGGGTGGTGAGAAGGGAAAGAGAGACAAAGAGACAAGGGGAAGAGGCAAATACATTTTAATCTACACTTAGATTATTTTTAATTCAATCCTGTGATTTTTATAACCTGACTTTTCCAATGCTGGAGTCATATTTTGGTTAGAGAGCCTTATTTTGTTCAGTCTTTTACTTTTATTTTTCAAAAAAAACCTATTTAAATGACATTAGAAATTGTATTAGAGAAGCAAGCAGGCTGGCAAATGCTCAGCTTTTTCGGCTGCTCGGTTCCTGTCCAGGATACGTCACCCAGGACTCAGATCTGGATGTACTAGCCCAGGGGTCACCAAGCACCTCTCTGTGGGCCCCACTTGGTGTAAGGCACACCTCTATAAAGCCTCATGGTGAAATCATCTGCACCTTCCCCCACTGTCCGGCTCGGGATCATTCTACGTGAGAATGGCTGTGAAGTTGGGATCTGCTGGGTTCTTAAATGCATATTACCGGGAAATAGTGAGATGGTGGCTTTAGCCTCTAAGTTTAAATGTGTTTAGAAATGATCCCAAGAGAACAGTTTCCTCGAGATGTATGTTTTACCCAGCACTTCAGAGCTACACGGTTTTGGAGGAAAAGAGGACTTTTAAAATAGTTTTTTTTAAATTTTTTCTCAAGCCAAATGCTACTCAAAAGATAAATTAAATTTTGAGTGCAGTTACTTCATACTGTTGCAGAATATTGTTTTATTTTATTTTTATTTAATGTATTTAGGTTGGTAGATAGGTAAATGATTGTAACATGAACCTGTTTCTCATTGATGAATGTGTCTAGAAGAATAAAAGCAAAAGAGGGGGCAAGAGGAATGGATATTAAAGTGAACAATATATTTCAGTGTTCCTCTTGTTGTTCCATTAACAGTACCCATGAGAAGACCCATCTTACATTTCATAGCAGTTTTTTTTTCCTCCCATTTCATCTTCCCACTTGAGCATCATTTATAGAAAAAGTATATCCTAATATTTTCTATAGTCTTCGACTTGGCAATTCATTATTTCTTGCAAACTAATTTTTTGTGTGTTTCTGCAGTTTTACTTGTATTTTTACTGTCTGCGGGCTTGAAGCACAAATTATTTATTCATTGATAGCAATGCATTTTACAGTGTAAAGCTTGCTTCCTTCTGCCAGTGCTTCTTTCAAATGACTCATGGATTATTCAGGTAAAATAATAATTATCTCCCAAGAATTAAAATAAAAATAATCTGTACTGACTGTCACTGCTTTATCGTAATGTTGGATAACAGGATAAGTTCAAATGAACATTTTTAGTTTCTTTCTGTCTTGCTAATTTGCAGCTAAGATTACATTTCTGTGATTTTTGTCTCCTATGGCTCAAGTATTCTGACATTTGTGCCAGCCCCCTTTGTTACCTCCCAGACTCATCTATGAACTTCTTGGGCTGAAGTGAATATAATAAGAATACAAACGGAGCAACAACAAAGCTGTTCTAGAACATTTGGTCTTTGGAGCAAGAGCACTTTTCACATAATCCCGTTGTTGCTAAAAGAACAGGAAGCATTTCCACTGACATCATTAGTAGTTGGAGCAGATTCAAGTTGGGGTTTAGCAGAATGGTGAGAAAAAATACTCTGGTGATGCCTCCCCATAGTTCCCACTCTCCAGGAGGCCCCTCTTGCAAAGAGTGGTGCAGCATCATGGGTATGCAAACGTCCTCTCTTGGAAGGAATATTTGACCACAAGGCTGTTTCCAAGGATCTCTGTATGTATCTGCATCATCATATGTGGGTGAGATTGGAAAATCCAAACCCTACAAATTTCGACCCAGTTGATTTCAGACACTTGGCAGTTTCGTGGGCGTTTGCACCGAAGTGGTGTGATGCCTTCTTAGCAATGAGGTAGCTACACGCTAAGATTTATAATCAGGCTGGAATCCGTTAGTCACAGATGTTGTGTAATTCAGCTCTAGCGCTGTGGCCTGGGCTGGGATCCTATGGCAGTTTGCTATTATGGAAATTGCCTCAGACTGGTGATAGTGTTAAATGTCTGCTCATATGTTCAACTTATGTGGGAATTTCTTTGTTCCCCAAACCAAGAATGTGCAGAGGAAGAAGAACAAACGGAGCCTGCTTAACACTTCGCACTAACACTGAATGTGGTGCTGTGTGGGTGACAGGCGGTGGAAGTCATTTGAAAAGAGGAGCTTGAAAGCAGGTTTTAATAAATTCAGTTCTCACTTTTCTAACTTTATGACTTTTTGCCCAGCTGCAATAGGTAGAACATCATCTGGAAATGATGCAATATATAATTTTTCACTGATGCCTTTAGAGTGGAAGATGGACCATACCCAAAGTTGTGGGTGGAGAGCTGTGAAATGTGGTACTCAAATCTCTCAAAGTAACAATTTTCTTCACTGAATGTGGATGCTGAAAATCAATTATATGTAGATTGGCTATGAGAGAGACAAGCTGTTCTGTTGATTTAGGCATGACCTGTGTAGTGACGCTTCATCTCCCGCTGAACTAAATATTCTTTCAAATGACATATTAATGGGAGGGCATCCAGAATACTCGCTAGACAAATGAATGTGTAACGGCCATATGGTTTATTTGGGTTTTAAGCAATCCTAAGAGGATCAGAAAAGGGTTTTATTTAGGATCAGTAAGTTATGGCATGCCAGCACCTGTTTTAAAGTGTCTCAAAATACAGTAGGTTGTAATAGTAGATCTGTTCCATTCTTTTCTTATTCTACACGTTTGGAAAGCACTATGGAAAATATCTGCCAACTTTTCATGGCGCGGTAGGAGCACAGTTGGGGAATGTTTAAGGAAAAGGGTTGTAAAAGAGATGGTGAGGCAAATTACCCGATAATCCCCTTTTAGGACTATTCAAATCTCTCATCCCACATCAAATGCCTTTTATTCAAAATTTAGCATAAAAACCATAATATATGTCTCAGAAGGTAGAACAGAACTTACCTTGTGAAAATTACCCGCATAACTATTTTTAATGCACAAAATCTATTTTGAGATGTCTTCTCTTTACTTGAACATATTGTGCTGAGACACGAAGTTTTAATACAATACCATACAGGCTTGCTGTTCACGCTTTTAGCTCTGTACGTGTCTGGTCAAATGTCCTCAGCATATGCACACTCTCTGCAGCTAGGAGACTGAGCCACAGATGTTATATTTATATAAAGAATAGCTATTTTTCCACCTGGTTCCCTAATATATAGATATATACTTTTTACTCCATGAGCGTGACGGGGTCCCTTTGATGCTACTGTGTATTCTTCATGGAGGAGAAAAGGAAATTGAATTTCACTGAATGTTGGGTTTTGTCGGGAACATATTTCTGCTGGGGAAAATGCAACTGTTTCTGAAGCATCTCGGAAATTCTTGTCTTCTGCAGACCAATGGGGTTGCCACTGTGTGTTCCACTGGCAGCAATACTAGACCAAAATGATGCCTATTGATAGTTAGGAAATCAGAAAAATATTTAAAACAGAAATGTATCACTCAAGCAAAATGATGAAGTCTAAATTCTCTAGAATTCAGGAAAACCTTTCCAAGGCTTCTTGTCACTAGATTTGTCTCAGCTGTTAAAAGTTTTTTTGGGGAATACCTTGCTTCACACACCCAAATTCTACCACTGGGAATGCGTAGCAGGATCACACATTTTCTGTGCTTGCTACTTAGGAAATCTCTCTCCTGAGTAATTGAGCAAACTACCCTTTGTATTTCTAGGGTCTTTTTAGAGCCCAGTTTGTTGAGTGAACTTACCTGATTGTATTGAGTTTTAGTAAAACTTGTGGAGTGATGGAAGGTCATGATCACAATGGTACACTGAATTCATTCATTTTCCACAATGACAGACAACTGGGTATTCAATGGAGAAGATAGGTCATAGGATTTTCCTTCTACTGACTTGAAAGTCCTAGACAGTGCAGTGTAAGTGATGGCTTCTTTCCTTACCTCTTACAGGCAGACTCCTTGGCAGCTATCTGAATATTCCTGGAACACAGCGTTTTCTATGCAGTCACCTCTAGTCCTCCAATCTGTAATCAACGTTGTCCAGAATACCAGTGCTATATGTAGTCATCTTTGGGAACCAAAGCGAAAAAATGCCTCCCAACCCTTGGATTTAGAAGGTAGTCTTTCCACCATTTGTCACTTACCTCTCACTTGATTTCCCTGTGAGCAATGTCTCTGCATGAAACGTGAGAAATCGCTATTAACCAAATGTCAGTATAAAAGTGGATTATCCCTGCATCGGTGTGATTCAATTTTCATACGTGATAGGGACTACTGTTCATCGAGAGGCCCTGTCACTGGCCAGTGTTTGATTTAAACAAACATTTTTAGACTATAAGCAGGAAAGGTTCTTGGTCAAACAATCGGTCAGTGGGTAGATGAAACTAGTAGTACAAAAATGCTGTAAAGTAGGAGTTACACGAGGAAAGCAGATGTATGTTCGAAGCCAATTATTTTGGTTTGTATGAGTACATGAAAAGTGAGGTCTCTGAGGACACCTTCTAGCAACCTTCCAATAACTGAAGGGGGCTACAAGAAAGCTGGAGAGGGACTGTTCATGAAGGCTTGGAGTGATAGGATGAGGGGGAATGGGTATAAACTGGAGAGGGGCAGATTTAGACTGGACATAAGGAAGAATTTCTTCACTATGAGAGCGGTGAACATGCTCGCCCAGGTTGCACAGTGAGGTTGTGGCTGCCCCATCCCTGGAGGTGTTCAAGGCCAGGTTGGATGGGCCTTGGACAGTCTGATCCAGTGGGATGTGTTCCTGCCTATGGCAGGGGATTGGAGCTGGACCTTTAAGGTCCCTTCCAACCCAAACCATTCTATGATTCTATGATTCTATGATTGTCAGCATTTCACTTCAAAATTAATATTAAGGATTCAGGAGCAAGTTCTCACATGAACTAGTGCAGCTTCTGCTTAAGGGGGGTATTCTTTTTTCCAATTGTTTTAACAGGCAATATGTTATATGAGTGTAATATGTAATATGTAATATAAGTGCAAGTCTCTGGAGGTCAATAGCGTTTGCTATAGTTATATCAGGAAAAAAATAGGCTTCATCGTGAGTAGAGAAAAGAGAATTATTTTAATATCTGCAATACCATATTTAATGTTTGATAAAAGATGCTATGCACACACACGCACACATGTATGCACACACACACAAAGAGATATTAGTATTAAAAATATGCGTCAAACAAAACATTTTCTATGTGTATGACTTTCCAGTGTACTTAGGAAAGATATAAAAAATCCCAGCAGAAAAAAAGCAGTGAGGAAAAAAAATATAAGACTTTCTGTAAACTAAAGCGAAGGTAATTGTAGGCTCTTTCAATTCACACCAAGAGTACTGCATGGTATATGGAAAAACTACTGGCAGCCTGAGAAATGATGTCAGTTCCTGCTATCACTCAAGCCTGTGACAAACAATCCACAGGCTTGCATGACACTGGAATTACATCCATTATATTTTTCACATGGCAAAATACACCTACAGCAAAATAAGCTTTCAGAGCTCTAGTCCGTCTCCTTTTGATTATCATTACTTACTCTGCCTTATTGCAGTGAAATCTTTAAACAATATGTTATCCTTCATCAAAAGAGGTAAAACTTATTTGTGTTTCTTTAAAGTAAAGCTGTTGCCTTGCACAATATGATCAGTAGAGATCTTGAACGGAAAAAGTTTCCCCTGAAGCCTAGCCCGGCATTAAGTAGAGGTTGATTTGGAACTCCCAGTGAAGCTATTTTCAGGAAGTTTTATGGACATACTCTATTCTTAATAAATCCTATAAAAATCTGTGCAATGAAAGTATTTTTTTTTCTTATATTGATAGTGAAGTCTTTCAAATATAATAGTTACAAATAAAGGTTTATTTTGTGACCTCCTTTGTTGGTTTGGCAAAAAGTACTAGAGAGACCAATTTCAGGAGCCAGTCTTCAGCAGGGAAGAGAGGTTATTATTGTTTGGAACATACAATATGGTCAATACTGTTAAAAAGTAAGTGTGTGTCTAAATTGAGTACTCAGCATAATTGGAATACCACAGATTTCCCCAGGAAAGCTGATCTCACGCTTGGTGCGATCAGAAGCTGTGGTCAAATACTTGATGAAATTCTCAGCTGGTTTAAGTAGATGTAATGACCCTGACTTCAGCAGATAGTTGGCATGGAAGATAATTTAGTCTATTAACTTTTTGAAAGCAACCATTTTATTTATTCTTCAGCTCTGAGCATTTATGTTCCAGCTGGTCTCAAAAATCACATAACTGGTAGTTGTAACGACATGCTGGGGGGAAAAAAAAAGTGGCAGGAAACTTGGCAGGAAAAGAGACATTGAAAACTTAGAGCAGAAACTATGGCAACCTGAATCACTTGTTGGATGAAATGTGCAGGATTTTTGCCAGTGACACCTGGAGGACCAGGATTTCACCTCAGCAGTGCTGTCTTGCAGTGGGAGAAATGATTCTCCCCCTTGATTTGGCACATGTGAGATGGCAACACAGACAGCATCCACACATGTATTCTTTGGAGCACCTCAATAAAAGAAGGACATGGACAGACTGGAGCGAGTCAGTGGAGGAACACTGTTGGCCAGGAGGCTGGAGCACGAGGTGTATGAGGATTGTCTAAAGGAGATGGGTGTCTTCAGCTTGCAGAGGAGAAGGCTCTGGGGCATCCTCCGAGGTACCTGATGGTAGGATGAGAAGCAAAGATCAAAAGCTGGAACATGGGACATTCCAATTAGGTATGACAAATGTTTTTGGTTTTTTTTTCACTATGGGGGTTGTCAAAGACTGGAATGAGGAATGGCTTTGTTGATACTCTCTAGAGATATTCAGAACTCAACTGGACAGAGCCCTGTGACCTGATCTGGTGTGGCTTTCCTTTCAGCAAAGATGACCTCCAGAGTTCCCTCCCAACTTGAATTATTCTGTGATTCTATGATACTATTCAGTTCCCTTAATTATTCTCTTTGTTTTCAAAGAGAAGTGCCAGTTTCAGGAATGGACCCAGCTGTTGGTTATATACTTCAGGGGGCAACGTTAACGGAGGGCTGTAGCCCTTTTAGCCCCCTGGTGAATTCAGGCCTGAGTCTTTATTGTTTTCTACCTTCAGCTGTTGCATAGCAATGTTGAGCTCATAAAGCAGCTGCTGTGAGTAGTGTGAAAAGTAATTCCTGCATATACTTCATATGGCTTGGAAAATTATTGGGAAATTACCGTTGAGAAGTGAGCTGCTACTTTTTTATCACTATAGCAAACCTCAAGATGGCAGATCACTGGATAAGCTATATGTGTGTACATATATAAATATGTAAATACATGTATAAATATGCATATGGATCCCAACTGTTAAGATAACTCATGGTACCTTAGAATCTGGCTTTAAAATTTGTCCACAGCCTATTTTTTTCCAGAAATAATGCTAGTGCTACAGCGATAACCCAAGTCAGATGGAGCTGTGGATGCCATACTTGGCTCTTACAGTGGGTGCAAGGGAAAACTAAACAAGAACGTGAAAAAGCAATCCATAAATATCAAGAAAACACAACCACCTCAACACATCAACTAAAATGCTAGTGTGTGAACAGGTATAAAAGGGAAGCATGCTATAGGCTTCGCTGATAAAGAAACTCCTATTGCAGGCAGTTTGTGTGCTGATACACAAACAGAGCCTCTACTCCCCTAAATTCAGTCTCTACGTGTGGCATTGATTCTTTTCTTCCAAGAACACAGAAAGAGTCCTTTATTCATCCTGCTTGCCTCAGCTTCTATTTCTGTTCTCTACTTTTTAGACAAGAATGTCCATATATCTCTCAGGGTGGACCTAGACTTTTATTAATTAAACTTTCAGGACCTTTGAAGATAAAAAAGAGAAGGTATTATCAAGGATTATTTAAACCACATTTTTGTGAAGTTGAAATACAGTCCAGCTGAGAACTACATGCCAAAGCCTTAGTAAAAATAGTCAGCCAGTGGGTTTTCAGCCAGTGAGATGTCAAATTAAAATTATACTTTGCAACAGTAAATTCAGTGCTGATAAATCCGTGTGGATTAAATGTAGGAAGGTGACAAAATAAACACCTATTTTTCTCATCCAGATCCTTTGCCTTCCTTTTAGGGCTTTATTTTCAAAAAAACCCACAAACCTGAAATCTGTGTCTGGAGTTGTAAACAATCACACAGGGAAAAAAGTCAGTACTTAGCAGCAGTGAAGTTTGTCCAAGGATTACCACAGTGAATAAAACCAACTTCCTTTTTAAAAGCTGAGTGTACTATTTTGGGAATGTGACCCCTTTTCATGAATAAATGACGTGGTGACATTTACAGATAAAGCAAGATTTAACCGCTATGAAAGGAGATGACAAATGTCAGGATGTCAGTAATGATCTGTGAACATAATGGTCTCTCACCAGAGCACTGGGTAGATATATAATGTAACTGTCGTCTGCTAATGCTGCCATGGAAGAAGAAAAGCAAAGCAATATGAGGAAGATCAAAAATCTCTCTGGAACCAACCTTAAAGTCTGATTGATAGGCATTGGCACAACTTAGCTAATAAATTATACTGCTAATGACTTAAAGTTTTTACCTTGTGCATATTGCTGTTACACACTGTGAAATTCCTATATAACTTACAACCGCATTGTGTCAGAGGATAAAGTGTTGGCCATCAAAATGGCTTTCTGACAGTTTATCCCTGCTCTGCTGCCAGAGCTCAGCTGTGGCGAAGGTCTTGCTGGAGCTGAATGGATTTTACAGCAACCAGAGCCCGGTTCACGGAGCCCAGGATGCTGCAGGGCAGAGCGGGTTTTTCCCTTGGCGTGAATGAACTGTGGGAAAGATCATCGAGATCTACCCATGGCAGTATTGTCCTCTTCACGTATTCTCCGGCGTTATGTCTCTCAGTTTTTCACACCTTGGCAGACCACACGCAGGTCTGGCCTTGTGATTGCTGTCAAACTCGCTTTAATGACTTCCTTGGGAAAGTTAGAAATATGGTAGGGAAAAAAAAGCTTGGCATTATTTATGCGATTATCTTCTGAAGTTGTCTCAGGCAACTGCCTGCCACCCCCAGGCTCCAGACCGAATCCCCATTTGTCTCACATATTGAGTGCTTTCTCCAGCTGACAGGTAAATTGATTCCCGTTTGCTATTTAAAGTGAGGAGAGTGTCTGGAAAACTGAAGGTTTAAAAATCCCGAGACCAAAGCACAGTGTAGCGTGGAAGGCAGAGGTTTTCTTTGCATGAGCTCCCCAGCCTCCTGGCGACTTCACAGCTCTCAGCTGTGCAGAGGATTTTGCTTTCTCCGACGCTTAGTTGACCTTTTCTCTGAATAGGTTAGCCTGCCACAGGGCTTGTGTTACCCAGAAGACCAAGGATGTTTTCAGAGAGATGGAGAAACTGTGATTGAAAGCCAGATGTAGTCAAGCTCTGGTGCAATAAGCCAAGAAGCATTTGGCTGGTAATTTGTTTATGAGAAGAAATCTCATGGATAAAATATAAATTTAATATCATAAAAATGCCAAGATCTGGGACATAGTAAAGATGATTCTGAAGAGTGAATCAGTGTATTTTTTAGGGAATATTCTGAGTTATAACTCTTCTTAAGGTGCATAAGCGCTTCTTTAATGCTACTTGCACACATACAGTAATCACAGTGTCTTTCAGGCAAATCCATGTTACAAAGGAAACTCATCCCAATGCGCTGTATCTTTTGATCTGCAACTTTACAGTCAGGAGTCCTCTATGACAATGGAGATGGAGGTGGCATTTCAGATAAGACAGCCAGCATTGTAGCAATCGTATAGTCACATCTAGCAAGGATTCACCTCGATTAATATTATCCATCTAAAACTTAGATGTCTCCTCTAAGTGAATTCTTCTAAGCTACCTGTAAAGTCAATGGAGAGGCACTGCAGAGAGCGATTGACCCTGTCCTGGGATAAGTATTGTAAGATAAATTGTGCCTATTTCTTGCTATTCAGTGTAGAGGGGACCCAGCGTAGATGCCTACTTTTGAGATGTCTGTGCTTAGGTGCGATGTGTGGGAGGGGGAAGGAGTAAAGAACTGCTGTTCTAATTTCCATGGAATCAGCTGATCTGAAAGGTCAATTGCTTTAACGCAACTTGTTACTGTGCAGCATTAAACTATTAAACCTGATTAAGGATTCACAGTGAGGAGTCCTTCGACCACCATATCTTGTGCAAATGCAAGAAAATGAATACCAAAGAAAATAAATGCACTTCTAAAATAGAAAACACATAATTCAAAAGTGCACAAAATAAGAATTAAGCAAAAACCACTTGAGGCATTAAGAAAGTTTGAGCTAATTAATCAATGTATATATATATATGACCCCTTTTAAACAATCCTCATTTGAAGAGAAGTGACAGATGGTTCTGAAGTTGAATCTTAACACAGCCATTGTAAAACTTTTGTTCTTTCTGACCAGAGACACATCATTTAGAGAAGCAGTGTAATCACTCTGATAGTAACTGGGGAAAAGCCAATATCACTTCTCTCAGGATAGAAAACAAAATGGATTCCTGTTTGTATCAGTCTAGCGTTCCTGCTGATCCAGTGGCGATTGCTGGGTGTGTTTGTGTTGATACGAATGTTCCAGTGAGTAAAGGTTGTCAGTTAAGACCGGGTTTTCTTATGTGAAGCCGTAATTTTAGAGGCCATTATTTTATTTTATATATTCAATTATTTTAGTCCACAAAGCCTGGTCTTGAAAATGTTAGAGGTTACTTTCTGGGTGAACTAAGCAGGGGCTGATTACTGCTTAGGTCTAACTTTTAACCTATCTATCTTGATCCAGGGATTTCTAATTTTACGTGTCTAACTTGTTAGATGTATATTCTAGTATTATTGGACCATTTCTGTTTAAACTACTTGATATTTTTCGATGTTGCTCTTTTTGCTTGATTTGTTGTAATATTTAATTTACTCTTAAAATTGGGTGCATTTCTAGGTTACAGTTATTGGACTATTATTTAGCTCAGCTGGAGTGAGAAGCCCATTACAAAATGTGCTAACAGTTCTACTGCTCACGGAAAGCCTAGAAAAGAGTTTTACTTTTTTATTTCTAATATACTGAGTTTTAGTCTCTGATTTTAAAGCCCTTTGTACTCATCAGCCTGAGAAGGACATTAGTGGTTATCTCAGCCCTGACGCTTACTAACAAAGATTGACTACTGCTGACACAACAACCTGCCTTGATTATTTTTGGGTAGGGGGTGGAATGGGTTGGCTTAACACAAAGGTGTAATTTCAGTAAACCACCATTTTCAGAAAACAACATTGTTTCAAATTTCCTTTGCTGACAAAGAGATGCATTTTTTCCCCAGACTTCTCTTAAAAAAAATAATGCAGAGGACTGAATAGGAAGGTGGTGTTGAAAGGAGAAGTACAATAAGTACTTGGTGTCAGTCAAAATCTTCCATTTTAATTTTTATTCTGAATTCAACTCAAGTATAAATATGTATACAAATTCTTTGCCTTAATTAACAGTAGAGCTTACAAAAAGCATATATTGCTATCCATTTCTTTCCTATCCCTCTCCTTATCTCCCCTGATAAGAGCTGCATATCGAGTAGACACTATAACCCTGTAATTTGAAGCTACTAGTATAGCATCAATTCTTCTGGATGATACCACACCTTGCCAGTCAAAAATGATTTGAGCTTAAATTGTCAGTTAAAGATGCTCTTCAGTTTTATTGTCCTGAACTTGCAGGCAGTCTATTGGATGAAGTGAATTACTTTGTTGTTGAAAATTCTTGTAATTTTGTGTGAAGGACACAATCAGAATACACAATATTTGTTCCCTTTGCATTTCTCAACCTACTTTGCTCCTTTGGTGCCCAAGCACATTACAAAATTGCTGACATTTAAGCTGATCAATCAAACCCTTTGCAGTTCTGTAAATGATCAAGCTTAACTGTCTATGCAGCTGTTATTTGGCAGTGCTCCATCTGGAAGATAAAATACAAACATCAAGAGAAGTTCAGCTAGGTTTATATTTCAGAAGGTTTTCTTGATAGCTTGTCTGTTATATAAGGGAGTCCCTTGGCTCAAATTAGAAGAAGGTAGACCTTTGTCCTTTCATAAATCTCGGGTTCTTGAATTAGCCAGATGATGGGAGCCTTACAAAACAGGGACACCTTAAGCACTGTGTTGGTGCCGTGTTGATACTCTGCACACCGACGTGGACAGCCTCCCAGGAAAACATGGGATAGACACAGGAGTATAATCCAGGAGCTAGGGAAAACTGGGGAAGCGGTATGGATTATGGGATCACAAGGGAAGATCTTTTCAGCAATGGATCCATTATCTGCTTCTCAGTTCTCCCCAACTTTCTACCAAGCGTAACTCCATGGCATATAGGTGCTGGGTTGGTTGCCTTTAAAACTGCCATTATTGATCCGATGCACTATAGACAACTCTGTGTATATTAAATTAGTCTTAATTCACAAAAAATAAAACAGCATTGTTCATGAAGTGTTTACCTTCTTCATACACTGTCTCTGCATTTAAATTAAGGTCTTCCCCCTAATTTTGGGAATTCAGCTATACTGATGATACAACTTGACCTGAACACATGAAGCAAATGTACCAGACTGAAGAAGGAACACAACATGCGTGAATACTTCATGATTTATCTAGAGGTCAGTATGTGTCACTGTCCCTTGTGACAGATATAGAGAACTAGGCAGAGAATTGAAGGTCTGGTAGACCGCAGGAAGTCATTCACCGGGGCTGGAGAGAGACAGCAAATCTCCCGACACTTTATGCTCTGATTGGTCATGCCCAAAAGGCGTAACAGCCAACTTGAACAGATCAGCAAAGTTCTCATTAGCCAAATTCAGAGCTAACCTTTCTACTCACTGAATGCAGAGAGGGCAAAACAGTAATCACAGTAGGAAAACTGTCCTTAACACTCTAAAACAAAACTATCAGGCAATAAATGTTGATCAGACGCAAAATCGGATAGAAGAAATGAAAATACATCAGTGAGTCAAATACATGGACAAAACACCGAGGTGAAATACTGTAGTTATGGGCAAGAATACTTTGCATGGTTTGATGAAGACAGTACAAGTTTGTTTTGGTCAATTAAAGTGGTTTTTGACATAATGTGAAGAAGAAGGTTTCTTCAAAGGACCATAGAGGATACGAAATGCCCAATACCTTTGCCAGTTTTATAACTGGGAGACTATGCAGAAAATTCCAGCCAGCCAGAACTGTCAGGAAAATGGAAATAATAACAAGAACAACAAAACAGTGTTATGTGTTGTAGAAGTTGCAATATATTTAAGTGAGATTTTTTATAGTCTTTCTCTCTGTGATGTGCTTTTGCACAGCATTTTATATGCTGTTTAGTTAAAGACTGCAATGTCAAGATACGAAATGTACAGGAAATTTTAAGTCTTTTAACTAAAAATCCAATATGCATCTAGAAAAGTACATCCACTATTTTTCCTCAATAGAAATTAGAACTGCTGCATTTAGAAGCACATCCCTTTTCTATCAAATACACACCATTTTGCCTGCAGCTCTTTTTATGTTAGTCAATATCTTTTAATGTTATCTGATGGTTTCCTAGGAGATGCCCTAAATGGCCAAACTCACTAGTTTGATGCTGGTGTTGGATAATATCTATATGCACTAAACATCTGTTTTGTTCGCTGAAGTCTGCTCTGCCCTTTTTCCACTGGTCATTATGTTCCCCCTGTGGGTTTCTAATGGCTGCTAATGAGATAAGAAAAACGCTACATGTACACTTCCATCTTCTCCGATGATGTGTGATCAGAAGTGTGTGCTCTTTGTTAGAAGGAATTACTTCGAAATCATTGTTAGTATTTCTTTGTACTGTAGTTTGAATGCAAATTTTACACTTAAGAACTAAAGTGCCTTTTAAAAAATCTGCGAGAAGCAATTAGAAAGAGAGAGATCACCGCATTATAGGGTAAGGAGTTCTATTTGTGGAAGGGTGGGCTCAGTGTTGATTCATGTTTTTCAGATGGTACAGTACAGGTTGCATCATTAATAGAAGATTAAGATGCCGAATGGGGAATTTTTACCTTCTGTTTCTGAGTCTTTCACTGCAGGAAATCACCCAGATATGGCTAGAGGTTGATTTTATATAACATGGTGAGCAGACAGAGTGTTCCTCAAATTCAACCGAGCCAGCTGCTACTGTGGGAAGAGGGGCTGACAACTTGGGTAATATCTATACAAAGCTATAATTTCTAATCTGTCAAAATCACTTCCCTTTAGAAAGCCTGATTTCATTAGCATGTTCTTTGTCAGATGTGATCGTCTCACTTAGCAGCTTTCCTTTTACAGCTGTCACAAAAGCCAATCAGATTATAGCAAGGGCAGGAAATAAATAAGTCTTTTTGCTGTAAATTAATTTAGGCAAGAATGAATTGCATATGGTAGATTCAGCTTCTACTTTATGAAATGTGAAATTATAGCAAGGTAAGAGATGAGGGCTCTGAGGGCAGGTATTGGCATAAATATGGTTACAAACTATATTTCTTCTGGCACTCTAGTGGTAGTTTAGAAAATATGCTTACACATCCGTGCATACGTGCCTATGCCTCATAAATGGCAAACCAAGCTTTCAGCTAAACCGAGAACACAAGCAAAACTGGTGTATAAACATCTTGAGTAGTGAGGCCAGCTTAAGCTTTTCTGTCTATGCTGCACTGTCCTGGGATAATTCAAACCCTGACAATCCTTCTGAAATCATTTTCTTCATATTTTATCTCCCACACTGTTCTACTCACCAGCGTAGGCTCCACTGACACATCACTAAAGCTTTGAGATCCTCCGAGAGCTTTCTGTCAGAATGGAGCCTCCAGGCTGAAGCTTGCCTCTCTTCATCTCTTGCTTTGGACCTAAGCGTGTAAGATGAGGAGGAGGCAGATGCTTTATGGAAACCAGTTTACCTGCTTGATTTGGCTCTGCTTGATTCAGCTCTATGTTATGGCTTCAGGAATTTGTAGGGAAAAAAATATTTCACTCTGGAGAGTAAGACAAAGGGCAGTTACTCAAAGTGTTGTCCCATTTGGCTACTAAAGCTGAAAAAATAGCGTTTTCAGAAGTCATTAGTATACAGAAGAATGATGTGATGAGCTTCATAGAAAGAGACAACTCAGTGTGTCAGCTGGCTGGTTCAGCTTTCCCTGGGCCGTTTGCGACAAGGGACAGCATGAGTTGATGGCAAAGCTCATCAGTGGAGCTGTAGCATCACTTTTCAGTCACTGTGCCCCACCTGGAGCACAGGTGAAGCTGTAATGTTTGTAATGAGCCTTTCTGTACAGGTGCAGAGAACCATTCTAGAAGAAGTCAAAGCATACACCTATGGTGCTGTATGATTAGATTGGCTAGGAATTTCCTTTAAGTTTGGAATCTATTTAAATCAGAAGCCTTGCTCAGTTTTCACTTCTGTGCAATCTATTACTTGTTAGAAATAGGTAGCAAACACTCCGTGGATCAGGTACTAAACAGCTGCATTACCTAAGCAGGTACAATATGAGACACAGTGTATTTTCAATCTGCTCTGAAATAAAGGTGAGAGGCTCCGTAGTCATTATTACTTGTAACCAAAATATCTTTCCTTTCTACGAGGCAAATGGTCTTCCAGCTTCCAATTTTGTCACATCTGCATCTCTAAAGGCTCATTAAAAATGCCTCTTAATTTCTTTTAGAGCTAAGAGAATTTTCTGTTTTTTACAAACTCTTCCATTTCTTCGACTATCTGTAATAGTCTAGCTGTTTTTTTTCTTCCTTTTTGCCAGTTCCATCTGGGCATTTAAAAACAGTAATTCCGTGTCTTTTCATGTGCTCCAGATCTTCTGCAGTGCCAGTCTCTAACTGACAGTATTTGATCTGTTTTATGATTACCCTTCATCTGTTGCTGGCTCTTTTCCTATATGCTGGTAACGGCTTTGATCACCTCTTGGCCAGAATCTGTGGCTTCTCATAATTCCTTCTGGAAAGATTCTTTTTCTTCTTTTAATTACTTTTTACCATTACCTGGCCAGCATCCACTGCCTGTTGTCTGGGATTAATTTTTGCCACTGTGGAAGCTAATAGGACTCTTCAGCAATGGGACATTTAGGAAAGTCAATCCAAATTAAATGTTAAAGTTCACACTCCAGCTCCATTAAATCTTTGTTTAGACAGCCTTGTTAGAAGTAAAGATGACCTTAATTTTGTTTAATTTAATACATACTAGAAATGAATTACGCTAAGTCAAATTTAACCACTTCAATTTTGAACAAATGTGTCTACACAAGGTTTGTGAGATTTAACAAATCCATTTTAGCTTCATACTTTTTATTAATCTTTTTGATTTCCCAAGTTTCTTGTAGACAGGACTATAGCTTTCTTTTCTATAGTAAAATTTTTTTCCTTCCTTTCTCTCTTTATCTTCTTTTCTTTGTGTTTGACTATCACTTCTCTGCTCTGATGGGGACTTTCATTATTTTCTGAGGGGTAAGGGAGATATACAGAACATAGTTGTTCTTATTATTTTATTAATTTACATTATAACGAAGTATATATGCACATTAAGGTCAGGGTCATGTTAAGGTGGATGCTGCCAACACGTGCACAAATGTAACGGTAAGGAATGAAAAGAGAGAGTCTGGCTCTTCTCAGTTAGTGCTCAGTGACATAACAGGAGGAAATGGACACAAATTAAAACAAATGAAATTGCACTTGAACACACACACACACAAATTTTTATACATATGTAATTGTGAATGTGGTCAAACACAGGAGCAGGTTACCCGGAGATTTTGTGGAGTCTCCATTCGTGGAGGGTCAAAATCCAGCTGGATACAAACCTGCTGTGGCTGATCCTAGCTGAGCAGGGAGGATTGGAGTTTAATCTCAAGAGAAGGATTGAATCCCAAGGGGTTCTTGCCAACCTTAACCATCCTGTGATGTAACACCTATAATATTACTATTTAAATGAAAAAAAAATGATTAAAACACCATTCAGGGCAAGTTGTGCATCCAGTGTCACAGTGCATCACTTTCAAGCTTGTGTCACGTGCTCAGGCTACTCCCATACCTTCTGAAATTTCACTCTTTTTAGTTCATCCTTCCTGAGGCAGCCCAGGCCTTTAAAACAGTAGTGGTTTTCCATAACTTGGCACTGAAACAGGACACCAGAAAACCCAGTATGTGTGGCTTCATAAATAGTTCACTTTGTCCTAGAGAACTGCTTCTTCTAGAATATTACAAAGCTCCGAACACTGGACTCTAAGCCTACAGCCTTGTTCCCAGCTGTTCCTGTAGGCTGCTAGCCTGAAATTAAAGTTAAAAACCTAAAGGCTCGGATCCTATGGACTTAATAAGGCAAGTTTAATAAGTATGCTGTCGTCAAACTAGTAAGGATCCAGCAGCTCCTAGTGTTGATGATGAAGGATTATCTTCAGAATTTTTTAAATATTTATTATTTGGAGAGGTAAAGGAGAGACAAAGATGTGAGACCTCCTGTAATGGAAAAAGAAAAAGATGACTTCATACTACTCCAACTGTCTTTTTGCTGCCTGTAAAAATTGTTAGGAGGAAGCGTGTCTTAGCAGCGGAGAGATGAACACTCCCATTCAAATCCCTTCCTGTTTGATAGGTAGACACTTGCAAGCCAAAAAAAAAATCATCCTCCTTACTTTTCAGAAGTATGATCTGCCTCTCAGATATTTACTTGCTTTCCACTCCTTGTCATGTGAGGCAGTGCTTGAAAGCTTTTTACCTCTTAACATTTTGTATAACAAGTTATGTCAGTAGGAGACTGCAGCGGTCTTTAAGCCCTTTCGTATTCTCGTTCTATCTCAGAGATGTCTCATGCAAGCTAAAAATTCCATGAGGTCTCTCCTTTTTTCCACAACATTAATCTCCCATCAACTAGCAATGAGCCTTGGTAGGTTCCTCGTGAGAATCACATTAATTCTTTAAAACTTCTTTAACAATAGTGATCTTATTAGCAGAGAGTTTAGGAACATCTGATCCACACGTCTAGTCTTAAAAGCTTTTGGTGGCCTACATATATTTTGCCCTGAAATTCCAAAAGCCCAAGGAAGGTGCTGCAAATGCTGCGTGGATTGATTTCTGCTGAACCATCTCTGTGTACTGTCTTATGTAGCAAACTGCAACTGTGCTGCTAAAATCATGTTTTTCCATGATTGTTTCTCGAGGTGAATGATTTTCCTTGGAGAATTAATGTCATCAGCTACAAATTTTATATAGATTGCTGCATATTTTAGAACACTAACTGCTAGTTCTTTAGCTTGCTGATTTTTCCTGTAAAACGTACCAGCATACCAAGCAACTTATAGCCAACACTCGTACTACATGATTGGCCACGTGATTTCCCACATAGCTGTGTGGGAGCTCACCTTTTCCTTTTAGCATTCTAAGGAGAAATAAGTGCCTTTGGAGGTTTACAAAGGAAGTTCTTGTTGCTTAAGTTTGGGCATCCAAGATGCCTGAGATCCTGCTTATCTAGCATTTTATTGAGAGTCAACCTAGAGCAGTAGCATGGGCTTAAAGAAAAGGGACTAAATCCTGCCAGAAATACCAATTCTTCCCAGAGATTTGTATTTCGTAAACATTTCAGGCAAAGTTTGGCTTCCTATTAGCCTCACTGCCACAATCATGTCAATTAAAACACCAAACCACACAAATAATAAATGGGGAATCAACGCTGAGAGTGGAGAAAGAAAAAGGATCACAGACCCACAGAATACAACTGTGCATTTGAGACAGTTTCCTATGCATGTTTCTGACATTATAGTCTGCACTCAATTCACTTCAGCTGAACTCTGCGTTTCGAAGGGGCGAAAGGACACCCATCAATTCAACCCACTCATTTCTGTTTCTTTTCAGCATCAACTTTTCAGTGAATTATCTCCTCCTCCTACAGCGGCTCTTTCAGACCGTTGTGTTTTGTTGGGGGTTTTTTTTTTTTGGTCTTTTTTTCCTGGGCCCATCGTTTTATGTCATTTTTAGCTTCGCTTTGTTCCCTTGTGATATGCGGCAAAACCTGCAATACAACTCGCATAGTTAGTTACACGCATTCTGCCCTTTGGCTTTTTATGAAGCCACTTTTTATGAATCTAAAAAAAAAAAAAACCAGAAGAAGAAGAAGAAAGAAAAATCAACCACCCAAAACTTGAAGTGCCTTATACTTCACAATTTCCTTCATTGCCGCTGAATGTGTGGAAGCCTGATAGCACCATAGAAATGATATATAAACAGACTTCACATACATGCTATGTATTGTTTGCAGTGAATCAATTTTGTCATAAAAGAAAGCAAGTTTTCATTGTAGCTTGAACTAGCTTCAATATCATGAAAGCCTCCATGAGTTTTCCTCTAAAAGCACAATCTGAATTGAAATCTGCTTCTAAAGCTCCGAAAGGATTATTGATTAGGAGGGACTCTATGCAAAGGAATTTCATTTTGGATGAAACCAGTTTTTAATCTATATTGCAATAAAACTTCCAAGTTGCGTGTATTGCAAGAAGCAATAATACAAAGGCCATTACTGAGACTGTGACATGAATAGAAACCCCAGTACATTAATTATTTAATCATGACAAAAAAATGGCAATAATCTGTCTTTTCTCTGAAATGAGGAGAAGAAAGAGAGCAAGCCATGGCTGGCACGTATAAGTGGCAAAACTTAAAGGTTTTTAAAGGCTGTTAAGTTAAAGAGGGCTGGCACTAAGCGTCTGCCCCAGCGTGATTAGAGAGGCTGGGTGCGTAGTGGAGTGCCCATTGCACCGGCTTGCTGGTTCAGCCTTCAGAAGGTTCTGATCGTTTTTCCTCTTTAAACGAGGCGTTTGAAGGGGTTTCTAATTGATTGCAGCAAATCGTTGTTCATTTTTGAAAACCAAGCTTCATTTTTTAGCTTGGTCCATTTGAACTTTCTTAAAGTAAATTAGATTTCTGGAGAAAATTCGAGCCCTTTTGCAGTAATAGTCCATTGAGCAACTGCTGTCTGGTATAAACTTACAGAATGAAAGGACTAACAATGGATGATTAATTTAGAATACGGTTTTCTAGCAAATTATTTTTTTAAACCCACCCCCATATGGATTCTCTTAGAAACAAATCATGCTAGTTCCAGGGAAATCTAAGCAATAATGAATATACATTGTACATAAATCAGATTTTCCTGCACAGATATTTGAAATTTTAACAAATTTAACAAATATTTAGCATTTTGGAGATTTTATCTCAGCAGAGGTAGATGTTCCATGCTAGAAAACAAGGCTGTTTTGTTGCAGCTCTCTGAGGACAGAAGCAATTACAGTTAATGAGAGGGTTTGTTGCTTGATTGTGAAACTTCTGTTTTTCTACAGTATGGCCATATTAGTTACCTGGTTGTGAGCCGCTTCTCCATCAGGAAACACAGTAATCTCCCTGGGCCTGTGTGACCTGGGGATAAAGACAGTACAGCTATAATGCAAATTGTTCCGAGCACACCTTTTTACAGAGGGGCTCTGTAGTTTTCACATAAGAATAGGTGTGTGTGTAGAGCAAGAAAACTGCTGCCTTCATTTTGTGGTAGTTGCTCTTCTGTCCCGATAACACAATACATGGTTTTAACCACTGTGGTTACTATCATTTAGCAGCAGAATATCTGTTTGGTGACATGTGCTACTGTACCTTAGTGAAATAAAAATGTTATCCTCCGTTCCAGATGATGCAATATTTATTGCCCTTGGCTGTACTGGTTATGTCTTTACACCTCTGAGTCACTACATACGTATCCAATTTGCTTTTCTTCTGACGAAAATGTGTATGTGAACTCGGATTTAGGAAATAGCTTTAAATACTACCATGGTGAGATCTCATTTGAAATGGTCCTTACACGTTTTTCCACTTGACTGAAGAAGCAACAACAAAAGCTGTTGCTAATTTTGCTTTTAATTAATTGTGCAGCATGGATTTGTTGACGTGGCATGGATAGGGGTCAGCTAAATAGATTTGCCTTGGGTTAATAAAGTTTTCCATCTCCCCTGTTTCCGTTGCTTAAAATATTCCTTAACAATCTTAAGATCCTGAATGAGTGCATAAAATCTTTGTGATCAGCCTGTCAGCCTTTAACCAAGGCTGCCACCACCCATGGTATTCATCTGCTGTGCAACTCCCTTTACTGGTAGGAGGCCCGTGAAAAGCTTGGAAACAATTTCACCAATAAAAACATTTCAAGTACTAAAACTCACCCCGTATAAATTAAAATAATGTCTTTTGGACTTTTCATAATACACTATATGCTCTACTCATCCCGGAGTGGATTTCTTTTACTGTTATTACTGTGATGACACATAATTAAGTCAGATTACATTTTTATAGAGAGAGGAGAATAGCTAAGTCACAGTTCTAAATTATTCATCAATAAGTTTCACAAAAAAAAAAAGCAAAAGATAAGAATTTAGAATGTGCTCTCTGTTGTTTTTTTTCTTCCTAGAACTAGATAATTTTATAATGGTATATTGAACAAATAAGTCTCTCTCTTCCTCCCCATGAGAGAAGAAGAGACTTCATTTAACGCCACATGCGTTATTGTGCTTATCTGCTGATTACCATATTACTTTGATTTGTATGGTAGATTGTAAACTCTTGTAGGTTTATGGAAAGATTTCTTTCCCCAGGCTGAATCAGTGAGATTTTCAGCATCATGAAGCCAGAGATGAGTAGGAAAGAAGCAGATTGGTTATTATATCTCTATGTATTTTTTTACCCACTGGTTCATCTCATTTTTATCACTGCAGAGTCAGCATGAAAGCTGACTAAGTTAATACACCTCCACGATGTTGTCACACCACTAGGTTTTAATGCCTTTCCGTATCCTTAACGTGTTTAGTGGATATGTGAATTGCTGAAATGGGGTAGCCAAAAGGAAGAGCACGAGTAGGCATAGATATGCTTTGGTTCAGCTAGTTAAAATACTCCTTTTGATTAGGAAAGGATCCTATATGATGAAGGAAAGTGCTGATTTTCTAAGCATCAAGGTTATGTTACATTATGTTATGCTACGTTACGTAGAATTCTTTTTTGGTTTGGATGGGCACATCCAGATTTGTAAGACAATTTACTTGGCATATTAAGCTAAGTAATTCCTGGTAGAAAATACGAGAGGAATCAATAATGAAGAAGGGAATTTAGACCAGAAAAAAAGAAAAGTAACTGTTCCGGGAAGCTAAAAAAATATTAATTCAGCTACTGTATCTCTGTGCTGTGTATGTAACTCAGTCTAGGAAAAAGATATTAATTTGAATAGAATTTTGATTGAAATTTAAGATATGTAGTGGGGGTAATCAAGGATTTTTTGATATACTGGAAGGCTCTGGGGACACCTGGAAATGGAAAGCCAAGGACATGACTGCTGACTGCTGTTACTGACTGGTGTCCATTTTGAAGTCTGCATTACTTTTCCCATTTTCTGGGAAAAGATGTTGGTGACACATTTTAACCTCAGTATATGTGTGTCCAGACTATGTTCAACAGCTGTGGTACAAAGGAAAGGAAGCTTAATGGTCAGGACTAGACAGGAGACATCTGTTCACTTTGCTGCTCTGCTGTGGAACTCTGAAAGGTCAGAGAAGTAGCTTTATATCTCCTGTTTTATGAAATGAAAGCAACTATACCCAACTCCTTTGTGATTGGGAAAAAAATGAACCTGAAATCCTGTATGAAATTCTCGTTAACCACATCCAAAATTAACTAAAGTTATGGAGAAAAGCAGAATGGTAGGTGAAAAGCTGGGGAGTAAATTATAGGGATAAATTTACTGTTTTCATGATGCAAAGACGTTGTCAGTACAGACAAACTGGGAACCTTGGTAGGATCTGAACTGTTCATCACAGTTACAAATTACTTGGAAAAGCAGGTGGTTAATGAGGTGACCCAAGTTTGCTGATACTACAGAATTCTTCATGCTGACAGAAACTAATACTGACAACAAAAGGTTAAACACATCTTGTGATTTTGAGCGCTTGGAGATAAAATGAGAGACAAAATTCAGTGCTGATAAATGAAAAGTAATAGATGAGAGAAAGCATAACCCTAAGATATTTTACATTGCCATAGGTTCATAAATGTGATATAGGTATTTTGGAAAGACATTTAGAGTTATTGTGGTTAGCTCTTTGAAAGGCGCTCAGTGAAAGCTGAAGATCATAGGAACAACAAAGAAAGCATCAAGAACAGAAAAGTAGGCATCACTTTTTCTCTGTATAAAGCCAGGATCACCTCGTGTCCTGAATACTGTATGAAGTTCTGCCCTCGCTTTTTTCCAACAGAAAAAAATTGTTGAAACAGACAAGGACAGCAAAGATTAGATATGAAGAGGTTTTTGTATGAAGAGCAATTAGGCTAGGATTATGGGTCTTTGGGGAGAAAAAAATGACTGAGGGACAAAATTATAGAGTATATAAAATAATAAATAGCACAGAGTAGATGAACTGCCATGTTTGCTATTGACAATGTTTGAAGAAGTAGGGGCCAACTCATGAAATTATCATATTGCTAGTTTAAGATAAATACAAGGAAGCACTTTTCTCACACAGCACATTTCGACTCTGGAAGTCCTGGTCAGAAGATTTTTATAGTGCCCAAAGTATAAAGTAGATTTAAAACTAGCTAGAACAAAAGATCATCAATGACTACCCTATACAACATGAAGATTTTTTTTTTTATTATTATTCATGTACAGGAGGAATATTTCTTATGCTTTGTCTTTAAAAAAACCACAAACAGTGACTTTTACACTACAGGAGATGCTTTGCTGGATCAAATGAAACTGAGTTTTACCCCCTATGACATTTCTTATGTCAGAAAACTGAACCCAGTCCACGGAAGTTGTATTGTGATATTCAAAGTGAATTTTCATGAGAGAAAATTTAATTTAATTTTTAAAAATGACTCATTCAATCTACCTGATTTAAAATAAGAAGGAAGGTGGCTTTTTTATTTGTGAGTCAGTCAGAGGATAAGGAAAATATCTTTACTGAGTCTAGCACAATGGAGATGTATTCTGGGACTTGTCTTTAAGACATAAACGTAGTGTGGGATCTCTCATAGAGTCATAGAATGATTCGGGTTGGGATGGACCTTAAAGATCATCCAGTTCCACCCCCTCCGCCATAGGCAGGGACACCTCCCGCTGGCTCAGGCTGCCCACGGTCCATCCAACCTGGCCTTGACCAAGACCTCCAGGGATGGGGCAGCCACAGCTTCCCTGGGCAATCTGGGCCAGGGCCTCACCACCTTCATCGTGAAGAAATTCTTCCTTATATCTAGTCTAAATTTGCCCTGTCTACAGTATATACCCATTCCCCCCTAGTCCAATTACCACAAGCCTTTGTGAACAGTCGCTCCCCAGCTGTCTCATAGCACCTTTCAGGTACTGGAGTTTCATGAGAGATTCATATCCAAGCCCTGCATCTTATCCAGCGCCAAATCCATTTAGAAGGACGGCAGAATCCAGTCCTGAGAATCATTTTGTCTTCCTCCATCTATATCTGCAGTTAGTTGTAGGCAATTAAAATACTTGTGAGGATACGTCAGAAATCAACAATACCAGTTATGAACAGATCAGTACAGTCTCTTATCTGGATGAGTGGAGGGAGCGATACATTACTTAAAAGAGATTTCACTCCACCCACCAGTGCGAAACAGCGCAGTGAGGCTGATAGCTGCTTGTTCAGTTGTAGCAGGTGGGAAGACTGAAAATAATTTTAAATAGCACTTCCCTTCTCCCACTTCACTTATGGGGATAACTGTAGAACCACTGAAGCAAAAAAAAAAGATAGTTTTTTCCTTCTTTTGGAAATTGTGAAGGTACCCAAAGGTATCAGGCATGACATACAGGAACGTTACCCAAGCGCTGTACAAATTCTTGAAATGAAAAGTTTAAGAGATGTTTAAAGATGTGGCTGAGGGAGGCGAGGGCTTGAGGGAGGAAGGGTGATTTTGTTTTGTCATCTTGACCTCGGCTTGAATCTTGCGTGCAGCCTCAAGTTGCCTTCTCTTAAGGCTGAGCCTGGAACACGTGCATGAGATGAGCTGGCATATCCCAAGGTGGATCCGGAGCGCTGGCCTGCTTCCCAAGGGCTGCCTGAGCTGCTATGTTGAAATTTAAACTTCTCATGGACTAATGATTTTCCTGCTCTAGTGCCAGCATGTTTTAAGCACGCTGACTATTGTGTCTGCAAGTTAAGATGTCTGTATAAATATAAGTGATATCTCTGTCCAAGTATTCCTTACCTCACAGGGTTAAAAGACTATGTGGATAAAAATTTGAGGTGTTCCCGTGCCATGGTAGTGAAGTTACAGAGAATGTGGAACTGTGTAAATTCTAAAATTTGTTAGATGTATAGAGCCAAGTCAAGCTGAAACATCTGAATGCAAATTGTGATCTGAACTCTCTCCCAGGAGCAAGAGCTTTGGGTCAGGTGTTACTGTTCAAGACTATTTCCAAGAGAGTCACTGTGCCTTTTTTAACACAAACCTTGTTACACTTTGATTTCTTCCTCTGTCCTGCTCTGAATTATGTTACTTTTGTTGATACGAATTCAAAGCCACTAGCCAATGACCATAAAAGCCGTTCTATACCACATATTGGCTTGAAAGATTTAGGTCCCTGGTATAAAAGGATGGCACTTTATCCACTCAGCCAGACCAGACCCTTGATTTTACATTGCTGTTTTCTCTCTAAGTTTCAGAAGACCTTTTAATATTTCAGAACCATGCTAACGCTTTCATAAACTTTCCAAAGGGTGAACAGTAGTAGTTGTATTCCAGCTGCTGCTGAATCTGCTGTGTTTGTTCAGCCCTGAAATGATCTTTTAAGATGTGAAAATAAAATGTTTCTCTAGTACTGAGCCATAAACACAAAACTGACCAGGGATGCTATCCACCCAACAAAAACTAGCTATTATGTAGTAGAACCATTTTTCCAGCTTTCTGCACAGAGACTTTATTCTTATTTAACCTGATTTTTTTAAGCAGTGGGTAAAATAATATTTTTACAATTAATTTTTAGAAGTTTTGAGAAGATAATGGCTGTTACTTTGCCCTTAACCACACTGTAAAGCTTATTGCAAAGACTTAAAGGATACAAAAAGGGTTTTTTTCCTCATAGAAAGCAAGGAAGCCTTGTTTACTTATTACAGAAGTATTCCTCTGTGATCTAAGTATTTTGACTCAAGTCACAAGGCTGCTTAAGCGTAAGATTGCAAGCTGATCTTCTGATTACTTTTGTGGATATTTCTGCATTTTAGATTATTTATTTGAATGTGTGAATATCATATGCTTGTATGTATGCTGTAGATACTTTCAGATTTTCTTAATAACGCGAGCAAATGAGATGCCAGTACAGGGAGCTCTAAAATTCAAGTCCTTAATGTTTAACGCCATAAGAACTCACAATCTGCAACATGAACTCTCAGCAGAATTCACGCAACTCTCAAAATACTTTTTTCACTTTCTTTCCTTTTACCAAGCAATTAGTAGGAAAAAAACCTCGTGACAAAACAAAACTTCATTCTTTGATCTAAGTGCTCAGCTTGGACAAATATGAACCAGACTCCAAAAGAGATTTTCAATTACAACTAAGATTGTCTTTCTCAGCTGTGGCATCTTCTCCTTGCCCTTTAGGTTTCTGTGTAGCTGGGACTTAGAGTCTGAATTCTACAATTCTATACCAGAACCCAAAGTTGGGCTACAGATGCACTACAACAAGGAGAAAGGGCAGGCTCAGCTGAATAGATTAACCTCTACTCAGTGTAATTGGGAAGTGCCCGTCAAAGGGAACACGGTGGAGCAAAATGTAGAAGATGGAATGGAGCAAAATGGGGACTGGAACTAGGGCAGGGATTGTGGTGCTGGACTAGGAGGAATGAGGTTGTTTGGGATTCATGAGAGAGAAGTTGAGACAAGATAGATGAGAAGAGTTGAAAGAAGTATCTCTAGATGTGTTGATGAATACAGGGATGCTTTGAGTGGGAAGATTATAGAACTCCAGGATCCTAAAGGCTTTGGGTATGGAAAATTTGAGAGAACAGGTATACTAAGCTGGTTGCAGAATAGGTGTATATGTTAGTATAGTGTAACTGCCCTAAGTACCTAGTGAATCGTCTCTGTCACCTCATACAACCACGCTCAAGTACCTGTTCTTATTACCCCTTCAATAGAATAGCATGCAAAGCATCAGACTTTGTAGATAGGCAGGTACTATCATTTAGGCTGTTAAAACATCTTTTATACTTGTAAAATACCTAACACTCAAGTCTCAAGGCTGGATACTGTCCACACTGACAAATTCTCTCACAATCTGGAGTGGTGTAGACACTTGAAAATTACCTTAACCAATGGTAAATATGACTCTAAACATTTCCAAAACCTGAATAGTATGTAAGGTTGAAATCTAGAGCCCATGCCCCTGCTGCAGGTTAATATACTAATATAGCTCTAGACCACAGAAAACTTGTGTCTTTGATTTTCATTAAAAAAAATACAGTCCATCAGAACTTTTAATGTTGTCTGAATGAGCTCAGTTTAGAAATGAAGTCTTTTCTGCAGTGTTGGCAAGATATCTTACTTCTGATATCCCTATCACTTATTTTGTATTGAGTGGGTATAAATCCTATTCTGGGTTCCACAGCAGGCTTGTAGGTCAAAAGTGCATTAAAAATGTGCTGAAGTGTTAACTGGTCCTATACTGCCTTCTGTCAACATTTAAGAAGCTTCTCAGGTCTTGACTTCTGTGGGAGTACTGAAAGAATAATCTTGAATAGCTCTTCTCTTTTTAAAGGTCTTCCCTGGTTGGCAAATGGCACCATAACCCAAGAGAACTGTATGACAGACATGTTATTTCTGTGGGAATTATCTAAGTTTTCAGAGTCGGTAGCAATTCTAAATATTGTATGTAGCTGCTTAATTTATTAGAAGCAGTACTTCCATGCCAGGGAAGGAAAGCATTTTCCTTTTTTTTTTTTTTTTTCCTTTCAGAAACAGAGTTTCTGGAATTATCATATGTTTACTTTGAATGATAGAAAACTTTCATATCTACTGGTACAGAACAGAATCTCTTCTGATAAGCCAAGAAAGAACAGCATTATTAGGTGTGGCTTTATTTACTTGCTTCTTGGGAAGACTGTATTGCAGATTCAATAGCTATTTGTTAGTGTTGGAAGTAAAGCTGGAAGAGCAGTGTATTTATGTTTCTGATGTCACTGATGTTTCATTTGATGACAGTTACTTCAGCTGTTCCTTCTAATGACAAGTTCATGCTGGAAGGTAATCCAAGCAATCAGTCTTATAAAAACTTCAGAAAATCACACAAGGTGTCAACACGTACTGAATTATTCGTATGAATGCTTTGCAGTGGTTTAAAAAAGTCATCTTCTCATTTCCCTGTACCTCCATGACCAAATGCCATCACTCAGCACAGGACTGGAAGCACTCACAGTATTATCCTGATAACAGCAGCTCAGCAGTTGCCAAGTACAAGTCAGATAAGGATAGACACCAAAGAAATTCTGTTCCACTTCACCAGTAATACCGGTCTATGTGAGATGTGCTCTCCAAGTCATACTTGGATACTGTTCAGCGTTGCCTTCTCTTTGCATTCTGAGTTGTCCTCTACACCTGATCATTGCTATGTCACATAATTTTGAGTTTCGCACTAGATGAAATGATTTGCTAATGGTCTGAGCAGTGACATTGTGTCATCCTTTATCTAGTCAAGCATTGTCTGTTCCCTGACGGCTTGTCTAGTACTTTTTGAGACAAAATTGAGCCCTTGTAGTTTCTGAACCCTCCATGATCTAGAACATACTGTCCTGCAGGGCTATCCAATCCAGTCGTGCAGGTAGTTTGTCATTTCTTTAACTTGGAGATTTTAATGGTAATTTTCTGAAGAACCTATTCAGAATATCTAATATTAGACAAGGATGTTCCTGTAGGTGGGTATGATGGGATAGGACTTGGAAGATGCAATGCCATTAATAGAGGTTTGTGATCAGGTAGTGTTCATTGAAACAAAAGTCTTAGCCACTGTTTTCAAAGTGCAAGAAAAAGATGTACTCTTTGTATTCCTGTCCCTCAGCGTGCTCCAGGGACATCTTGCAAATCAAATCTTTCCCAACCTACTGGTTTTCCTTGAAGCTGATGGACAGCAACTAGTAAAGGATTTACGCAATCCACATGGCTGAATCGTTCATCCTAGAGAAGCTACAAAACCGAGTGGCTTCTGCTCTTACCAAGAGCTGGAGTGCACGTGCACAGGTGGCTGCTACACCTGGAGGAGTACAAACGGGGTTTCCAGGTAGCTGTATCTGTTTTAGCAATGTGGTTGCCTTGGTCAGACAGAAACTCTGATGAGAAACAGAGGGATGCTGGATTTTAATGTCTATGAGTGAAGATAGATGTAAGGGTAGTTCTTAAACAGCCTCTGCAGGTGCCTTAAATAGTGTTCCAAAGCTTTGTTGAGGGGTATTAAGTTAATCTCTGGGTTTTCAGGCATGTCTTCTGTATTCCATTACCTACTGACATTGTTAATAGATAATCTTAAGGACTCTGGATACACCAGTAGAAGAAACCTACTTGCCATAACCAGAGAAGAGAAATCTTCTAAGGAAAAGCTCTATCCTGATTGTTTATCTGTTATAAAGAAATCTGTTATAAAAAGTAAACTTCACAGTGAAGCTCTTGGAAATTCTACTGAGAGGCTGGAAATCATCACCTAATGGAGCTTAGAACAGAACAGATACTACAGGGAATTTATTTTTCAGTGATGAATAAGAGGTTAAGAATCCTAAAACACCAGTAGTGCATTTTCTAACAGATGCAGTAAAAGAGAGTCAGTTACCAGAAAGTCTTATGATTCGGCTGTATATTCGATCTTTTATTAGCCTATAACACTCGAGACAGCATGTTAATTAATGCTTGGTCTCAGAGGGTCCTGGTTAAACCTAAAAACCTACAGAAAGCTGTTATATTTAGATGCACTGAGAGCTTCTGTAGAAAGAAAAAAAGTCTCAAAAAAAATACAGATGAACATTATCGCATGTTTTCTTAGAGATTTGTCGGCAAAGTTAGCTTTCATGCTAGCCAGCTGAGATCTTGGGTTTCTATATGAAAAGAATAGCTCAGCTATGTCTTGAGGCTAATACTGAAAAGGTCATGAGATTCTCTTTCATGAAAGGAATGAAAGTAAGCTGAAAAGTACAGGAAAAACATAGCGTTCACTCTAAATGATAGAACTGATTTAGTTCTATGCATTTCTCTGTGTATAGAAAATGACATTGAAATACATTTGTATTGAGATTTAGGGGGCAACTTACTTTCTGCCTCTTCACCAGTTTATTATTTATTTCCAAACCTTATTATTTTAAAATGCTATAGAACCCAAAATATGCTAGACCATTTCTAAACACAATCACATAATGGATTTTTTCTATGATGAGCAAAGCAGCCATTTGAAGTTCATTCATTGAGACCCTTTGGCCTTTAGAGCATTTAGTGAAGGGTTTGTTTTGTTTATTTTACAGTTCAGTGGAATGGAAAACAATTTTTCTTAAGCATTACTGGAGGCCATCAAACAGTGAGAAGGAATAATTTTTCTGCTGCTGCATGTTCAGCGGAATTTAAAGGTATCTATTAAAAAAAACCCCTCCAGGTGTAGTGATAAACCTAGGTTTCCCCCCTTTCTTGAAAAAGTGTAATTATACTCATCAGACATAATAATCTGCTATTTTCCCCATCTTGCTATTGCTCAGAGCATAATGAGAAAAGTTTACTGATGCTGAGTGGGTTTCATTAGTCCCCATTTCTTGTTTATTTCCTACCAAAAAAGAAAAGAGAAAACCCCCACCCCCACCCCACCCCCCACCAAAAAAACCCCAAACCAGAAACCAAATTAAATTGGTTACTTATTCACGAAAAGTGATTTGGATGTGCAGTTTATACATGGAAATAAAGTAATTGAAAGCATAGTTTTCTCAGCCTGTTGACACAGAACTATTTTGTTTCCAATTTTGATTACTTGGAGAGGCAATAGGAGGTCCTGTTTTCATTCCTTGTTTTCAGTTTTTCAGAAACTAATTTTCATAAGACATTACAAGTATTATTAAGTGAAGGCAGCAAACAGACAAATAAAATTGTTTGAATAATAATGAACTGAACTGAGAAATCAAGTAATTGTTGGTACTGTCATTTAGTTCGTGCAAGTTGAAAACCTGGAGCGTAAATTCCTATTGAAGTCATCAGCAAAACTCTACCTGCACAGTAAATGAGAGTTACAACTTCTTCTTACGAAGACACTTCAGTGAAGTTACTCCGACTTTACAACCACGAAGCTACAAGTTGCATCTAAATTCAAATTCCATTAAAATAAATTCTAGGAAGCAGCTTTTAGAGCTGAATTCTTGTCTGTCCCTAATACAATCAAAGAAGCAAACAGTATTTGACCTTTAAGGAGGTTTGGAAAAGTACTTTGGTAAACATCAAAACTTGTTTTTAACTTAAGTTTGGCACATAAGCAGTGCAGTTCCATTGAATACTGGCAGGACTTGGGTTTCATGATAATATGTTAATGTCTTTCCCCATGAGAATGACTCAGGCAAGGTGAGTTAGAATCTCAGTCCCCTTTCCCTGCTAATAATCTAGAGACATCAAAGAGCGGTAGCTTGGTGCTTATCCTATATGCTCAGACATGCCATGGTCAGGAAAAGCTGAACAACCTTCATTCTTTGGAAAGCAGTGACCTTATTCGTTATACTAAGCACAAAATACTCGCTCTGGAGGCAAACCAGACAACTGAAAAACACTTTACCCTTTTGTCAGAAGGATATCCCAACTCTGCTGGTCCTGAGTAACTCTGCTGGGGCTGCCTGCTGCCTTTACCCCTTCCTAATACCTTGTTCTGATCCTTGATAAATATATTGAACAGCACTGGCCTTGGAATTGAACCCTGAGGAACAGCGCTGGTCGCTGGTCACCAGCTGGATGTAGCCCCACTTGCTGCAACCCACGGAGCTCTGTCCTTCAGCCGTGTTTTCACCCAGCGTACTGCAGATCCACTCATCCCAGAGCTGGACAATTTGCACAAAAGGATGCTGTGAGGGACAGCTTTATTAGAATCCAGAAAAGCTACACCCACTGCCTTCCCTCCATCTCCTGGCAGGTGGCCTTATCATAGAAGGATATCAAATTAGTTAGATAGGACTTTCCCTTTGTGAACCCACGCAGGCTGTACCTGATGACTGCCTTATTCTTTAAATGTCTTTCAACAGTACTTAATATGATCTCCTCCATTAGTTTTTTGCCCACTCTAAAATTCTTGATACGTTTTTTAGTGAGTTGAGTGTTAAAAATGATCTGTGTTTTGACCCAGGGTGCATTCAAAACCTCTGTCCTACTAAGATGTTTTGTATTTCATGACCCCTGCCAAAAGTCGGGAGTAACATTAATCTCAACCGTTGTGTCTGAAAGGCTCCACTGACAAAGCCACTGTTTTCCAAAGTCCCTTTCCAAACCTCCTTAAAGGTCAAAGCCACTACAGCGTGACTGGGAATTTGCTCTACTTTACTCCCTTTTTTAGGATAAAGGCAAAGTTAATGGTTGCTACTAGATGCCACATTTTAGACAATATTGGCTATTTTTTGATGAGTGACGGTTTTGTCTAATGGAAGATTTCAAGACAGAAATGAAATCAATATTCAGCTTCTCTTAATAGTTAAATGCCTTGAACTTCCATTTGCAGCGCTGGAAAAAAAAAGAGAAAAACACTGGGTTCATTTCTGCAATAATAGACTTAGTGTTTTTCCATTTATTTGTTTATTTTTGTGTTGAAGACAGGTACTTTTAACAATGCATAAAGTGACATTTTCAGCCACTGAAACTTATTCCCTACAGCATTAACTATCTGTAACTATTCAAAGGTGACTTTGCATTGGCTGAGATTAGTTTTTTGCTACTCTCTAGCCTAATATTTCCTATTTAATGTCATAATTTTCTTTCCCTTGAACTCTTACTTTCCATTTTAAATTGCTATAATGTCCTTTACTTTTTTATTTTCTCCTTTCTAAGCTTGGGTTGGTGTTAACTAGAGTTTTGTGGTGCTTCTAGAGCTTTATAACAGATCAGTTAGACACCTGGATTTCATACTGGAAGGTCATTCTCAGTGAGATTAATCTAGCCTAATTTAAGACATCTATAACAAAATAGTCAAACTTCAAACTGTCACTAGAGTCCCTCCATAGTTAATGAGAGAAATAAGAATCTCCAAAGGGCAATTCGTGTGACCTGTGGCTTGCATCTATCTCTGGATGAAAACAATTGTCTCCTGGAGGTGCCCACCAATGCCAGGGCAGATGAATTTCACTTGGTGTGCTTAGGCTATAATTTTATTTTTTATTTTTTTTTTACTGTGCATCTGAGAAATTTGATTTTACACTCATTTGATATCTGTGGACATTTTTATTGCCTTTATGATATTCTTTTGCAAGTGAAGTCTAAAGTAAGTACTCAGCTGGGTTTCCTGCTTCCTTTGGAAAGTGAAACCCATTATTTTTAAGCACTTATTTGAAGAAATGAAAAATCAAAGATGAATGACACCGTAAGTTGTATCTTAAGTTAGAAGACATTATCAAAGCTGTGATTTTTAGTAGACATCCAAGGGCTTTATTTCATGGGCTTTTGTTCAATTTCCAATTAATAATTTTTCTTCCTCCCCTCTCTGCTATCTTATCACCATACATAAAGAGATATGTTAAAATGAAAGAAAAGATTCCTGCTGAGAAGGTTGAAGCAGACAGTCTCGTGCCCTGCCACCGCGAGCCTTGCTGGAAGGCTCAACCATCTATAACCAGAATATTTGCAAACAAAGTTTAATATATTCACCTGAAAAAGTTGTGATTGGCAAAGCAAAAGCGGAGTGAGGTAAAAGGGAAAACTAGAGCAGGACATTGATGACAGCGCACTCTTTATATTCCTCTGAGTAAAGTGATAACAGAGTTTGGAGGTCTGTGATTTCTTCCCTGCCACCCCAACAGGCTTTGCTGACAAATGGGAAGAACAACTTGCAGCTATGTGGTACAATAATTATTCTTGTGACATTCTTGTGACATGGCCCTTTCCCTGCCCTTCCTCTCCCTCTCTTCCCTTCCCACCTCTCTGCTCTTTTATTTTCTTCTTCCCACAATGATAGAGGTATATTATTGTCTTCAAACTTGGTAACTCTGCATATGCAATGTTGGTCCTAGGATGTCCTTGCTTCTTTACCCCCTCTCTGTACCAGGAACTGCTTAAAAAGCCAAGATGTATCAGTAGCAAAGATATCTGAAGGATGATTTTGAAGCTAAGAGGATAATTAAAATAGCAAAACCAAACAGCTTCGGCTAACAAGATAATGAAGGAACCTTCAGACACTTTCAGCAGGGATGGATGGTACAGTCATGATAATGATATTAAATCGCACCTTTCGTCCTGGAGGGTGTCAAAATGGTTTGGATATTCAACACATCGGTACAAGGAATCGCTTTGCCTACGGCTAACACAAAACCACCCATGGGTTTACATCTGGTAACTACTCTGCAGGGAATGGCAGCTCTATAAAGGTGAAGTGTGGCTACATATAAAATCTATCTGTTAAAAATTAAGAGCACACAGGGCATTTAGCCTGTTTAAAACAGGGGGAATGGTGGAAAGATTAGAACTTACTGTGTTCAAAGGTGAAGTGCCTGTTTTCCAATAGTGTCAGCGCCAGTAGCCAGGTCCGGTATATAAAGAAGGGATGTGCTGCCAAGAGGGATTTTGTTGTTATTTATATCACATTTGCCAAAGAGTTTCAGTGCAAAGGTAAAAGTTCAGAATGTTAGCTGGAAATGCAAACTCCTAACCTACTAAAATGGAGGAAATCTGAACTAAAAGGAGGTTTAAAAATAAAAGTGTGAACTCTGTAAATGGCTGGATTATGGATTTTTTTCCTACATGAAAAATTATGTAGTGTTTTTCTCCAGAAAAGTTGCCACAAGAGACATGGAAATGTATTTTCATCAGTTAGCCCCATTCGATGCAGTGTCTATTTTAATTGTATTTATCTCAGCAGTTTCTTGCCTTTGCTATTTTTTTTCTCTTTTTTTTTTTCATGCATTATCTATATTAATGTATTTGTGGCCCTATCCTGACCAGATTACTTCTTGTCATTAGAAGCACTTCTTGTTTACTATTCAGCTGTTGTTGAGCTGCATGTTTTCCTTTTCCAAGAAAGTTATTTAATACCTAAATCTTGCTACCTATCCTCATTCCTGGGATTCTCAGCACAAGGCAAATGAAGGCTCAAACCACAAACATAATATTCAGGGACACGGTTTAGTGGTTGATAGGAATGGTTGGACTTGATGATCCTTGAGGTCTTTTCCAACCTAGTGATTCTATGATTCGATTCCAGCTCAGCAGATCATGGAGGGACAGCTGAGCTGCGGTAGTTCTCAAATATCTCATCCTTGGCAAATGGTGCAGATGTAGCTTAGCTCAGCCCTCTTTCAGTGTGGCGTAGACGCAGTTAAACTGACCTGCATTTGTCACGGGTTAAAGGTGCATGCCATTGTTTCACTCCTTTGCCAGCTCATGTTTGATCTGAAGAAACTTTACCGAAATGTAAAGCTTTCTTGAGTGATGTGCTACTTGTTTTTTCTTTGCCTGCATAGAACACATAGTGATCACAGAATAGCGTAGAAACTTTGCTAAACAAGCATTGCACTAATGCGAAACTGACTTTTAAAATACTACACAAAGATGTGCGTGCCAAAGTGTTGCTTACTAAGGGATTGTTTGAACGCCTGCTATATTTTTTTGCCTAAAAGCTGGTATGGGATATTGGTTATGGCCAGGGCGAATCTAAAAATGGCAATACCTCCTGCAATGAGAAAGATTTGAATAAAATGAATGTTGAAATATTGTGATTCTAAAAGGCTTGATTATAATCTATTCTTCCCTAGTTGGAAGTAGCTGTAGCACATGACCTCGTTTTCTTGAGAATGTACTTTTCCTCTTAGGCTGTTGTCAACTGGGAAAAGAGCCAGACAAAGGACAAAGCCTTACAACGAGGTCTGTGATCAGCAGGGCAATACAAAGCCTTTCCCTATGACGTGAAAGTGGGCTTCAGTTCAAGCTCTGAGTGGTCTGTGCTGACATCTTTAGCTCATGGCATTTGCTGCTGCCTTCGTTGCTGTCTGTGATGTGTCTGATAGGATATAATTTGCTACAGCTGGCTTAGGTGCAAAACTGCCATGGGCAAAGCTTAATGTCTTTCCTTAGATGTGCCATTTCATTGTGAGTCTCATCAAAATCTGGCAAACAAATGTGGAGGGAGTAGGTGCTCCTGCGTGCGTCATGCTCTGCAAACCAAGTCTATGGAAACAATCCCTTGCTCAGAACCCTGCTTGTGCTGTCACACACATCAGAGCTCAGTGAGGGTCTCATTTGTTCTGTTTCTATCTCTACGGTGTCAGAAGAGGTTTAGACACCTACCTACTGTTAAAGCTCATTATTTTCTCTCTGAAACCTAAATGGGGTGGGGCAAGGGGAATACAAAAATTTATTCTAAAGCATAATTAGATGCAAGATGCAGGTAGGGATTTAGATATGGCTTGATTAAAACAGAGTCCTTTTCCAACATAAATGAATGTTACACTGAGAGACCCATTATTTAAGGGTATTTTCAATGCCAGCTTAACAAACAAGAGCTCTCTACTCTCTGACATTACATCTTATCTGAAACTCCCATCTTCAAGCATATTCAGTAGGGTGAAGCTTCAGCTGATATATATACCCATGTCTTTCTGGTGTAATTACACCAATGAATGCCATCTAAGGATTGGTCAAATAAGAGAATCAGAGGACATTGCTAATAGGCACATAATGTTGCTCATGTTCTGATCATTACTGGCAGGATTCAGCTGACAATCTGAACCAGAGTAAAACTTTTGGGCTTAAATAAAGAGTGCATCAAGGTAAACTTCTCTGCATCCGTTACATCGCATTACATTAACACATTAGTGGGAAACCAGAGGGAGAAAGGTGCTATAGTATCTTGTGCAAATGACTTTAATAATGAGAGATAGTCGTTAGACTATGCTAATTCCAGTGCTGAACTTCCAAGAACAGTGAGCTTATGGTTTTATGGTGATCAGTAATCAGTGACCTACGGCAAATTGTGTATTGAAAAAAACACAGACACTTGGTTTCTGACTAATGAGAGGTGCCTAAACATTAGAAAACGGGCATGAGACTATCTGAGGATTTTAACTGGCTGGACCAAACACTTAGAGATCCTATTTATGCCAAAATGTGGCTCTGGATAATGGGTGCTGGTAAATGAGTAGCGCTGGATGAGTTACATACAGGATTTTGAGGGCTGATTGAGGCTTAGAAGTGTTGGATATGTCACTGGCAGTCATTGTGCAGGAGTAACAAATGGTGCTGATCTCTTATTCAATGGGACAATCCCTATGGTTCCCTGAGGAGCCAGCAGACCAAGCAAAAATCTCCATTCAACCCATTTACTGCCATGAGCTTGAAAAAGAAACACGCAATATTGTTTGCATTCATCCAGCGACTGAAACGAACACCAGGGCATATGTATCAGCTGCCATAACAGAAAGCTCCTAAGGGCTCCTCAGTGTCTTTCCTCTGTTATGGGTTATGGTCTGGGCCTCTGACTCTTCCATTTGGCCTGGAAAATTCAGAACAGGGTCTTCCAGGCAGCTGAACCGGCATGTGTTGGCTGGGACCAGCAACAGGTCTGCCAAGCTCGTCGCGGCGTGTCTGCCCGTTTAGCTTTCCTTGTGGGCAATGCCTGCGACCCACGAACCCGCAGCTCAGCTCCACTGCTCCTCACCCGCACGATCTGAGCTGTGCCTCCTCTTGGGAACCCGCACTGGGCAGATCTCCCCTAGCAGAGGAGTTGCACCGAGAGGCATCGTGGCCCTTTCTCCATCATGTCACCAGACAAATTCCATCTCGTCTTGCATGCAGCTGTTCCTCTGGTCCCTTTCTCCTTACGTCATAGTACTCAGTGAGGTGATGTCTTGAGCGAGATCTATTTATGTAAACAGCGCATACACAGTCACAGCTTTCCAGCTTAGCCATCATAAAGCAATTCTCCTTTCTCAAGCTCATCCAATATCCATATTTGCTTATGGTAAAGCAAGGAAGTAAATACGGAGTGCGATTTAGTGGTGCTGTTAAAGAAATGCAAGCCACGATAAACCAGTATCAAAACATATCTCTTCCTATGAATCTGAGGTCTACACTACCCTTATCTCAGGCTGTAAAGAATCTGTATCTTAAAAGAAACAAAGTGTAGGAATAAAAAATGCAAAACTTGTTTTCAAGCCTATGTTGTTCATCAAAGAGACACAGCGAGGTGAAGGACAAGAAATAGGCAGATGAAAAAGAAAACAAAATACGAAACAGCAAATGCCTTTGCAGTTATTTCTGACTTTGGAAAGGAGATCATCTGCTATCATTGCTAACACAGTCAAGATGAATTCAAAATATTCTGGCACTTGTCTTCATTGTTTTGAAATCTTTAGATGACCCTGTGAGAGGCTGCTTCAATCAGAAAGACTATAATTCCCTTTTCTGTTGATACCTAATATACCTAACATTTTAGTAATATTACCTTGTCACATTTTAATCTGTCTGAGGGGTTTTGTTTGTTTTGGTTGATTTTTGCTTGCCTTCGAAACATATTCTAGCCTGGTCTGCAATTCTGTAGGGCTGCAGAGAGAAGTGAAATATTTGTCAATTGTCTAAATATTTGAAACTGCAATATATAAATTCTCACTTCTGCTCTTTGAGGTATTTTTTATAATGTAGTGCTGTTTGCTATTATTGTTGCTCTGATGACAGTGACACTAGAAGCTATTAGGGACATTCAGCAGTCATTATTCAAGAATGCTTTTACACTCAAATAAGAGAAGATTAAGATAAAGTGACTTGCCCAGATTAAAAAAAACAACTGGCAAAGTTAATATTAATGCTCTTTTTTTTTTTAAAGAAGTCAAAATAAATTCCTAATATGTTGTGTAATAGGCTAAGCAATGACGCTAAGTAATTTAAAAATATGCTGTACTTGAATCTTCCAAGATTTTATTCTGATAGAAAAACTTGGAAATATGTTACAGAAAAAAAACCCCACCAGCACAGATGTAGGAACTGTGACTTGCTACCAGTAAGATCTTAATCTGCGTATATGTAGAAAGAAGCTGAGTGAAGCCAAACCTCATTCAGTAGTCCCCTAGGGTGTTAGAATTTTTTAAGCTTTAAAACACTTGAGTAAAAACTGAGGACAAGTACCAGTGCTCAAGAATGGAAAGCACTACATATTTTTTTCATATATGAAGGGCAAAAAGTATTCTATGCTAATTTTATTTCACATAAAGGAGTCAATAAACAAATTATGCCTATGAAATCCCAAGGGCAGATATTCAGTTGCTGCATATTTACTTTACTCGAGTTAAATTATCTGATACTTCGGGAGGTTCTGACCCTCAAATGTTAAAATAGACACCAGTGTCACGGATTCATGAACAATAACTTGGTTTTAATTTGTATATGTGTTTGTATTCTTCATCTTTACTTGTTTCTCCATCCATCTACTGCTCTGTGATATGTGATATAGAAAGGCTGAAGATTTTTATATTGCTCCTACCTTTCACAAGCAATGTAGGTATTTCCTGTTCTTGCAGATAAAACATTTTAGTAGACAATTAGATCTGAATTTCAATGCTGGGTAGTTTTCCAGTCTTGTAAACCTATGTTTGAACTAAAAAGGTGCAATTAAAAACATACTCTGAGAGAAAAGTTGGAATCTTTCTAGTGTGGAGGTTTTCTTCTATGCATCATATAGGTCAAAATGAATTGAAACTCAGGTAGTACAGGGCATATTTCTGTGTATTTTTGTGTGTTTCTACACATCCATTTTCCTATTGTCAATTCTGTAAATTATCTAAGCTTTGGGCTCTAGGTGGTTCTTCCAGAGAGTAAAGACACTGTAAGACAAATTTTGGGGGCTTTGGGGGAAGGTATCCCTCATCTGAGAAACAATTCCATGAAGCTTCAGTGTAAAACTGTTGAGATCTGCCTTAGAATTCAAGCCATGACCCACTAGATCACTGGATGATGAAGGTAAATAAGTTACTTAGTGGTTAACACTGAAAACTTTGCAATTTTCCTAAGGGAAGATACTATTCTGTTTTTGTGATAGGGAAGAAGCCTGGAGAAAATCCATGGTAATATTAATGATTTTTAAATGTGCTTTGAGAGATATCACTAGTATAATATTGTATACCATCTGGATCCAGATTCTCTGGTTTAATATTGTGTACCATCTGGATCCAGATTCACTGCTTGAGAGAATGTTTATAGTTATGAACTGCATCTTCACTACAAGATTTGCACACTTTATTCCTTCACTTCCGTGGTGCTGTAAAATAATCAGCTTCCAATTGAAAAATACAGGTCATAGTTGAACCTGTACGAAGTCGATGCAAATTCTCAGTGAACTCTGGATCACATCCCCTGGCCAGACCTTAAACTGGGGTAAAGATGCTTTCAATCACTGATGACTCACAACGCTAAAGAGAGAGAGTTGTTTTTCCTTTTCTGCTGCGCGGCTCCGAATGCCATTGACAGCCAGCCCTGCAGAGAGATGGAAACAGAATGCAATCAGACTTCCAAATCTTCCCTTAATGCAGTGTCTTTCTTTGGAGCTTTTCCCTGTAGGGTACCTCTCAGATGGGGATAAGTAATGCTGTTAGTACATAATCCAATCACTGATGCAGATTGCTCCTAGACAACCCTGAGCAGCAGATTTGTGTTGTTTGGTCTTTTTTTAACTTTATAAAGAAAGTAGCTTTTTCTGCAGTAAAAAGAAAAAAAAAAAAAAAAGAGAGAGATGTTGCTTAGAAGTTATTAACAGTATAAATAAGCTTTGTCGTATAATGTCTGCACATGATAAAATTGGAAGCTGAGCTCACTGCAAAATATCAGAAACCAAAGTCAAAAAATGAAACGTTTTACTGTTCAGAGCAGGATGCTGGTTCAGTGCTCTCCTCTCCCTGTTACATTGTACACTCATCCAGGGATGTATTTGTCTCCTTCTTATCCTCAGGTTGGACCTGTTTCTTGGATTGCCGAGGTAGAGGTCTTAGTCTAGAACTTTTGCTTCCATTGCCATGCTCTCTCCCTTTTGTCTCCACATTGCGCTTACGGCGTTATTGGTTCTGTGGTCTACAGATTCAGTTACTGGACTGGGACTTTCTAGATGTGGTGTCTGTTTTCAGCCTCATCTCTAACCTCTTATTCAAATCCACATCATCTTCTCTGCTTCCATCTCCCCCTCATCATGTCTTTGGTTCTTCTGTTTTGACTGCAGACTTTTTGGTCATGGGATTTTAATTTCTTTTTGAATATAAATATATATATATTTGAATATAAATATATATATATTTATGTACAGGTAAACAAGTGAAGAACACCGTGTCTAGCTCTCCAGGCTATCAGAAACATCTCCCTTTACTGTTAAAACTCTATGCTTATACACTGGATCCTTCTTATAAATAGAAACAAGGAGACCATCAGAAAACACACATTGTTGTTCCATAAGAACTGACTCACTCAGATATTATGATAAAAGCATGGTTTCCTCAAAATCTCTCAGAATTCGTTGAAAATAGTGCGTTATTACTTCCCAGTTCCATGGAGCTGGTTTCTTTAAAAATGAGAGTTTGGCATCTGCTAATGATTCTAACAAAATGAAATCTGCAGGTGTAATGTAATTCTCAGACAGATGTCTAAAGTGGAAAATACATTGAGGAAACATGGAAATAACATCTCTTGAATAATTTTAAGTAACGTAAAATGTTTTATATGGCTGTAATCTTTCCATCTAAATTTCTGTTCTTGAGCATTTACCACATGAAGTTCCTTCTCAATGATACCACAAGAAGCCAGATTCAGATCTACGCCAAGGCCATCTTCTGCCTTCTGTAGCCCTTAGTGGATTGTGAGCAAATTAATAATGTTAAAAATTATGGTGTAAGCACGTGAAAGGCTTATTTCAGCAATGGTAAAAACATAAAAAGAAATATGAAGATGTATTCACGAAAGATTACAAGTCCTCTTTGTGTTATTGTTAGTTATTATAACATTATTGGTCTGCTTAAACAAATGCAGGGATTCCTTTAGCTGGGGTAGTTGCTATGAAACAGGAAGTGGGAAAGCTTACTAATTTTGAAGAGTATATAACTTAAAAGAACAAGTGGAAGGCTTGAAAAGAAAACCAGCAGAGTGAAATGAAAGGAATTTCTTTAGTGCTGCAGAAGAAGAGGTAGCACTAACCCCAGTGATTTCTGAGCCAGGAGTAGCCTCTGACTACTACGCCAGGTGTTTGTCTTTGCCTGGTAGATCATCAGTTGCTTTTAGTGCTAGGGAGAGGTCCAGTTTTCTAGGGATGGAGTCTGCCATATCTTACACTAGAGCCAATCAACTCTCTTTCCAATTAAGAGTATTGGTTCACAGGTGGTTGAGCAAAGGAAGGGCACCTCCCTACTTTTTCTTCCCTTGCAGATCGCAATGTAATACAGTTAGGAAAACCCACTTCTGACTGATTTCATTAGGCAAGAGTAAACCAGATTAAAAAAAAAAACAAAAAAAAACCCCAAACAATAGAAAACAAAGTGTGCAGTCTGTATTCCAAGACAGAAATTGCCACTATCTCATGTAGGACAGAGCTACTTACAGATTTCTCATGGAGTCGATGCTTAATGGAGGTGAAGAGGTCAGTGGAGGCTGGCTGTTTCTCCTCTTTTTCTTTTTACAGAAACACAGCAAGGATCTCATTTTCTGCTGCTAGCATTGGCTGAAGGGAGCAGGGAATGTCAAAATCTATGGATTTCTTAGCAGGTTTGTTAAAGTTCTTGATTCCCTTGATTTATCCTTTCGTAGCTATCATGAAAAGTAAAAGTACTGGCAATTAGAGTTAATGAGCATTTCATTGCTTGTGACAGTTTGTTTCAATTAGCATTGTTGCTGTTTTCCTCTTTAAGTGGGGAAAATATTCCGGAAAGCTTCTGTGGTAACACATGGAGCCAAGCTTGAGTTCTCCAGAGCTGGCTGAGAACAGCAGACACAACTTGACCTTTACAAGTAGGGAATATATTATTCTTAAAGGAGCCTTCATCTCTCTGTTGGCTCTGCTGCATACATTTATACATTTCTTGAGAAGATTTTTGCCACCAAAGATTTCTCTACAGGTGGACCTTGCAGAGGCAAAATGCCACATTCATTTCTACAGTCTTTCTCAAATGGGTCTTTCTGATACACAAAGGTTACAGAACTAATCAACTAACCTTCACTCCCTCCCTTCCTCTCCCCCTCTTTCCTTCTGCCCGTCTCTCTCACAACCTTTTCTCTTTCTCTTCCTCTTACTTCGTCTTTTCCTTCCTTTACTCCATTCATTCATCTGCGTATGCATTTGTCCTTCCATCCTTTCTGCGTTCCTCTGTACATATTGGGAATAAGGAAACATGGTGATAAACTTATTTATCAACTCAAGTGATAAATAAGTGAAAAGGTGATGTAACAAACCTGATTCTCCGAGAGCTGATGAAATATGTTGCATGACTGTTGATAACTGACAATTGCTCGTGTTAGTTTAATAATACTAGTTTCAGAAAAGTCCTTCTCCTTCCAAGAGATTAATCAATGAATCTGAGCATGAAAATCGACATATAAGTGCAATCAACCTGTTCCTACAGTTACAGATCTGTAAGGAATTTGATACTGCACACAATAATTCCAGCTGAGGCTGAGTTATATGCAACGTTTGACAGCTGAAAGACTGGACCTCCAAAATAAAGTTCTAGTCCTGTATGTCACTGCACCTATTCCCCTACGTATTTTTAAATCTTTGTTTTCATGGTCTCTGCTCATTGTTCTGATTAAATAATGTTTTTTCATGCTTCTTTATTAAAACAGATGGTAGATTTCTCAGCACAGCAATATTCAGTGCCTTTAGAATCCGAGACTGACTGAGGTCAACAGAACCTTTGTGGGACTTTTAATGTCCATTTAACAGAAGAATAATCTGTACCATGCAATGCTAATGCTAATGCTATAATAACAATAATAATAATAAAGTAATATAATAATGATAATAATAATGATAATGATGATAATGGTGGTAATAATAATAATAATAATAATAATAATAATAGTAATAATAATAATAATAATATCTTTTTTATTTGCATGTCATCAGACCTGCCTAGTTATACTACAGGTAAGAATTTTGACAAAGAGTACAGCAAAGCATAAAATGTTCTAATGAACTTTGTCCTCTCCCAAATACCCGAAGATATCTTACCATGTTTCTTTTAACTTCTCTAACAAAAACACTGTTTAGTTCACTCAAAATTCTTCTTCTCAAGCTAGTAATTAATATTATTGTCGACTTTCATTAGAAGAGCTTTCATTCTGCCTTCTGAAATCAGAAAATCCTCATTTACCCACTTATTTATATCACTGATATTTTTGTTACCAGTGCACTCTTGACTGGAATAATTTCATTAGCACTTCTTGAACTCAAGTTAGAATTACACAAACAAATATGACAGATTAGTTTTATAAAGTTATCACAGCAGTTTACTTTATCCAAAATAGAACACATCTTTATTTAAGTGCATTAACCCATAATATTCCAATATCCTCGATAGTCAGCCATCCTGAAAACCCCATTTCAAAAGGGTTATATAATGATTTAGGAATAGGTAAAGGGGATGCCTGCAAGGACAACTGTAGGTACAAATTCCGTGTAGAGAAAAAAGAGAGGACTGAAAAGGATAGTAGAATCTATAAGATCAAGAACACGGTTGATAATTGAATGCAATGCACATCTAGACTGTGATTATGTTTACCACAGGATATTCTGGGAGTCAAACGTATAAATGCGTTTTGAACAGGATCCAGAGCTCTAAGGTGAACCTACATAAACGTTTTGCTTACTAAGGAGCATACTTAAAACACCAAGGCTGTTTATAATCTCGTGTTTGAACAAGAACTGGAGTAGGTAGCTTCCGTTAAACTTAAAGTGACTACAAAATTGACCACATGACAAAGAGTTGAAAAGTAATTCAAAGGCTTATCTTCACCTTTTTGTTTTGGCCTGGCAGAGAAATTCCTTGCTTCCAAAGTGATTAATTAGCAGCTTGATTTTCTGTTACCCCAAAGTCTCCAGTGACTTTCAGGGATCTTTTTCTGAATGTGTCTGTTCCTGCTTCTCTCGGATGGTTTTTTGACACTTTGACAATCTACTGACTTCCATCTCTTTCCTGAATCTTGATGTTCCTTTGCTTGACAAACCTTGGACTTTAGCTCTCTTTGGCTTCTTGGAGGCTCTGTTCTTCTCCAAGGGCACACATACGGGCATCCCCTCTGGCCCAGACATTTCTTTTTTTAAAAAAAGAAAATGTTATCTTAGTAAAGAACTGCCAAGGGACATATAACATGGGTGTTGTTTCAGATTTCATAAGAACATTCAATTTACTTATTTTTTGTCTCGTGTTTTTAGTGATATACACTACATTTACACCTAATTATGGAAAACTCCATGGGAATCAACACAGTAATCTCTGCGGAAACAGTCCAAAAGACTACAGGAACAGCTCTGTTCTTTAGTTATGTATGTATTTGGAAAGGCTTACTGACTCTTTTTTTCTCCTGGCAGAGAAAGCAAATTGATCATCTTGCTCAATTTTTGGTTAGCTTATTGTGAACATCTCTGGGTCCTTATCATGAATATGGCTATTTTCTTTTCGGCATTTACAGCACAACATAAAGGTAAAAAATGGATCAATGCATCTCACACATATTTCTAAACTAGCAAGTAGTGTAGAAGGCTACTAAAATAGGAGATGAAGTTTCTTAGGCTTTGTCAGTTAGGCAGGATGGATAGAAGGCTGTGGGAGATTTACCTTAAACTGACTGGAGGCTTTTGTATCTTCTTTTTAAAACTGTGTCCCTCAAGCAAGCCTGAAGCTGTTTGCTGGAATCCAGCAACTGTTAAGCAGACTTCAGGGCTCAGCTCACAAATTCCTACAGGGTTTTCACAGTCCAGTTTTGTAGATGTAATTAATCAGCTCCTGTTCTCACCAAGTAAAGTCTCTGCGTAACTGACTGTGAAGTATTACTGCGAAGTCTATGAAAGGAATAATCTCCTAAAACCTTGTCTATGACTTTGTTAGATGCTCCCTGGCTTTGCTTGTTTAGATTTCTCCTGTATGCGCTTCTTTCTTCCTGGCTGCACCACATCAAGTGTGAAACTGTGTCTGAGTGTCCAGATGTTCACATGTATGAATGCAACCAAATTAAATTGTAGGCTCACCTGAGTGTGTATGCACTGGAAAGGCCATCCGAAGAAGAATTTAGAGAACCCCAGAGGAATAGTTTATATTGCAGTAGTCAATGATGATAAATCCAGGTAAATCTTGTTTTAAGACCAGAGTTAATTCAAAGGGCAAAAGGATTGGCAAAAAATGGAAAAAAAACCCATAAGTAAATTTTCAATTATTTAGCTTTGTCTTATGACTGGGTTGTATGGGTCAAACAATATCAGAGACCGACACCCAAAAACTATCTGCACCTATAATGAGGCTAATCAGGGATACAATTAATTTAAATGAGCCTTTCATATTTTTTCCTGGTATTTGTTATACCATTTTTCCTCATATCCTATAACATTTTTCCATTTTCTCAATGGAAAAGGAATCTATTTTTTTAGCTTTGAGATGGTACAGCTCTGAATAGTACAGCTGAGCCCTGATTAAATTATCTATGATAATTGTGAAAACAGAATTTCCCTTTGCCAAGATACTTCTGTTTTCAAAAATGTTTCATACTAAATGGAAACAAAATGTTGATGTTTCCTGGAGAACAGACATTCACAACAATTCACATTAAGAAACACTGTCTAGCCTTTCTCATAATAACTCAACTTGTTTTTTAATTTGTCTGGGTGATCTCAAACAGCAGACAAATCACCCATTCTTCTACATGATCAAGTACAGAGCTGTAATGACTAATTAATATAAATATAATCAGAATGTCAAAATACAATGAAATAGACTTATGTTCCAAAGTATAATATTTTCAGGTGCAGACCTTGAAACTTATGGCCAGGAATATTTTTATCTAGATCAAAAAGTAGTAGCTCATTGAAGTAACATTCCCAACCATTTCTTCAGAAAAATGGTCTTGTAGTGAAGTAATTTTTCCTTTAAAAATGTAATGAAAGTGTACTATTTCATTAAAGATATTTTAGTTTTAACTAAATATCCTTTGAAAAACTGTCGGAGTTCTGGAAATTTAGAAAGAAAAAAAACCTACTTTGATGTTGCAGAATTAATGGGCTGAGCTACAGCTTTAAGATGTACAAAATCCTCTTTAGCAGGTCAAGCATCAATGAAAAATTGGACCAGGCACTTTTAACGTTGCTGGTCCCAGAAGAAGTTGCCATTCACTTGTTTTCCCCAACACTGCAATACCTGCGCCTAATCAAAACTTCTGGGTTTAATTAAAAATGCCGGTTGTTCACCCATTGTCTGTAGATTAGTAGTACTAACAGAGAGACTCAGAACTTTCATTAGGCACCTTTTACTTTTCCACTGAAATGCTGCTATCATTCTGCTGTATATTTAGAAAATCTATAGGTTTTATCTGCACCCGTATATCTCTGAAGAGAATTTAAAAAATTCTACAAGTAGATGTCATGAGATTCTTTCCAAGTATTTAGACACATAGCATATGCTTAAATTGAAGTTAGCTAATCCATTCATTCTAATCCACATTCTAATATTCTCTTCATGTCCAGATAGAATCTTTACCGCCAGTCTACCTATTAGGTTTAAACAAAACCAAATTATTTCCTTTTACTTTTTCACAAAATTTAAACTATTTGAAATTTGTTCTCATGTCTTCAGTCTTTTTTTCCTTTGTCCTTAACAAAACCGATTATTCAAGTTTTTCCTCCTAGTAATATTTACTACCTCTCTGACCAGTCACCATTACCGCTTTCCTTAGGACTGTTCCAACTTTTCCATTTTTCAGAAATCCAGGAAACTCTGTGAGGCTTTGTTGTTGGGGCTTATTGTGATGGAGTGCATTGGAAGGATGACTCTATGCTTTTATTCAAACATCAAGTCTGCTGCTTGAATGGAGAGGCAGACATATGTTTTTTAGCGTTATCAATTGATTTCTCTCAAGTCCTGAAAGTAATTGCCCTAAATACACCCGCAGCATTCATCCTAAAAATAACCAAATGCCATATAAAAGATGTTGATGTTTCCCTGACAAGTGTGATTCATGAGGTGCAGCAGTGAGATGGCTGGAAATTTTCCCAGCCAAAGTGATTACTGTGACAACCTCACTATATGGGATGAACTGACTGAACAGCTGGTTTTACATTTACTCTTTATATATGCACAGCTGGCAAGTACCGTCTTTTGGATAGACAGATGGATGTCTGTTTGTTTGGGGGGGAGAAAACATATTTATCATGCATCCGCTGTCATCTCCTGAGACTATGCGTTGCAATAAATATTAAACATAAAGCTTCAAATTATCAGAGAGAAAGGAATTTTAAGCCTCTGTGTGTGGTGCAGTCAGTATTACAGCTTGAAACGCTACTGCTGCAGTTCTGAGAGACTTGCACAAACTTTATTAATAGGGACAGACTGATATTACTAACAGTAAGGGAAGTGATATCATAAAATCACCATATCCTTAAGCACCTCATCTACTTGTGTTTTACATGCCTCTAGGGATGGTGACTCCATCACCTCCCTGGGCACCCGTTCCAGTGCCTGATGACCCTTTAGGTGAAAAATTTGTTCCTAATGTCCCATCTGAACCTCCCCTGAGGCAGCTTGAGGCCATTCCTCCTTGTCCTATCACCTGTCTTTTGGGAGAAGAGACCAACACCCACCTCTCCACAACCTCCTTTCAGGTAGTTGTAGAGAGTAATAAGGTCTCCCCTCAGCCTCCTCTTCTCCAGGCTAAACAACCCCAGCTCTCTCAGCTGCTCCTCGTCAGACTTGTTCTCCAGCCCCTCACCAGCTTCATTGCTCTTCTCTGGACATGCTCCAGAGCCTCAACATCCTTCTTGTGGTGAGGGGCCCAGAACTGAACACAGTATTCGAGGTGCGGTCTCACCAGTGCCGAGTACAGAGGGAGAATAACCTCCCTGGACCTGCTGGTCACACTGTTTCTGATCCAAGCCAAGATGCCATTGGTCTTCTTGGCCCCCCTGGGCACACTGCTGGCTTCTATTTTGGCATGAGTACAAAAAGATGGGGAGGAAAGTAGGATATGATCTGTCAAGACTTTGAGCTGGTTTTGTGGAGTCACCTGGATGCACACGCACCCGTGATGCCACTGTGTGTGCCTCTCACAGCAGTTACACTGTGGTTCATGGAAGGTAAATACTCCATAGAGTCATAGAATAGTTAGGGTTAGAAGGGACCTTAAAGATCATCCTCCATCACAGCGGGAAGCTACCGCGCTAGGTGTTTTACCTAATGTGACTGCGAAAACACAATTGAAGCGATCTACTTTACAAGACTGACCACAGTCCCAGTATAAATTATTCTCATAGTGCAATGTTTTCTCTCAAACTATGAGCAATTTGAGGTGCTCTCTGTGGTAACTGATGATTGCCATTTTTAAGGCCATTTTCATAAGTTTAGCAGTAAAATAACATGAAACCTGCCTGTACGCAAACCCACAGTTCCACAGGTCTTCCAGAAATACAGCACTTCTGAAAGCAGATGGTAAAACCTATGTGTTCTCTCAACAGAGCAAAAATGCCTTCATGGTTCATTCTCATTTTATTTAATGCACATGGTGAAAACTTGCGAGGTCATGGGGATTTATGCTAGCAGATTTGGCGGCCTTTTAATATTTACCTAGGCTGTAAAATGTAATTTGAATTTTGGAAGTATTTGTCATTGTATCTAAGATGGATAAAGGTATGTTTATTATAGCTGTATTTGCTATGTGTGATTTACATTGTTATATGTTGACTTTTCATTTCCTCAAATGTCACAGTTGCATTTTTGTCTTTCTAACTTCCTCAAAGTATTGAAAGTTAAATATTTTTTTCACACTGATGGCAATCAAATCTTGTTACAAAATCTTAGGGTCAGACTGCTGTACCTACCGAGTGATGACTTATTTTTTCAAAATATTACACCATGCCTTCTGTTATCAATGTAGTATGATTCAGCACACCCCGAAGTCTCATTTGTAGTCTGTGCTCAAGATCTGTGTTTATACCTCACTAAATTAGCAGCCTGGAGAGTGGACATAAGCAGAATATCTTCTTATTTCTTCTTTTCCTTCCCCTTATTTTCAGTTTGTATTCTCTTCGGCATCTCTGTTGCATACTCTGAAGTTTGCATCTGCAAATCTTGAGCAATAGTGTGAAAGAAGACTTCACGGTTCTCTTAAAAGATGGTTTTAAACACAACCAAGGAGTTTATTCTTTTCCCAGAGTATAATTATCATTCTCAATTATTTTATTCCCCTTTCTCTAATCTAGTTGTATAGAAGGTATCTGGTTTATTCAATTCTGAGACATTCATTTTTAGATTTTAAGTTATTTGTGGAGCATTTCCTTCTTGTTTGTATGTTTGTTTAATATACATTAATAGACCATGCGAGGTACTTACATAAATTTAGGCACGATTTAGTTTGAATATGTCACGTTAATTAATTATCCAAATCACTCATTTCTCAGTCCTTACCACTATTAAAAATTCTTGCCCTCTTTTCATCAGCTCGAAGCTTTATCAGCAACAGTTTTTTTATTGCATTTCAAATCACAGATGAAAGTATGGAATGGTCACAACCTTTCATCAAATCAGATCCAGTGAAACTCACACCTGGTTTGTGCAGGGAGTCACAGCCCCGGCACATAATCTTTGCCAAGGAATATCAAACACTAGACAGAGCAAATGTACCATTTCCCACATCTCTGCCTTCTCATCTACAGCCTGTGAAACTTTTGTCTGACGCCGGGACAACTTTGTGTACAGTACTGTACCTTATTTCTGAATCTTTAAATGCTGAGAATTTTTCTTAATAGGTATATGCACGAGGAGCTCAGACTCTTTGGACTGTTGAAGCCGCTGCTGAAATAGTAACAGCAATTAAGCAGTTGACCATGTAGCAAAGAAAGAGCATCTAAAGTATTGGCAGGGAATCTGCCCTCCCATTAGCTGTCACTTAGAATGTACAAAGATTAGATTCCATAATTCACCACTTAAGTAAAAAAAGGCATATTTTCAAAATTACTGAAGACCGAGAGTTTCTACAACATTCAAAGCCATCTCTGACTTTTCACTGCTTCTGATAATGAGACCTTTTTATGTAGCTGCTTAAGTACAAACTTAGATGCTTCTAAGGTGTTAAAATTTTGGCTGGAATTGAGACAAAATCAATCAAAACCTCATAAAAACAAAGGGGGCATGAAAACAACCCAGATTTTTACAGTACAATGGGCTGAGTGTTTTGAGGAGTAAGAACTGCTCTTACGTTCCTCGTCATTTGCACATGTGGTCTACTCCCCCCAACAAGCAGCCAAAATATCTGGGATCTAAGGAGCATCTTGGCATAACATGAACATTAATAGGTTTTGTTGGTGACAGAAAGGAAAAAAGGAATATCTTTACTTGCAGTTTTGCTGCTTTGCAATCTCCAGTGTGGCTAAAGGTAACATTTGAGAATCATCTATCCTGGAAAAAAAAAACCCATAACACCGGAGGCATCTAATGGCAAGGTTGGGAAGTCAAATGACAGATGCTTGAGAAGACAAACAGCAAGGGAGCTTGAGAGTTCAGACAACAGATGCACAGCAAGGCAAAAGGGCTCATCTGAGAGAACACCTGCCATTTTTCATGCACCTGTTTAATTTTTGAACTATAATATTTGTGTCTGCGAGGGGATGTGAGGAAGCAAAACCGAAGCCACAAACCCAAGGGAGTGAGGTCTTAGTTTTTTTGGTTTTTTTTTTTTATTTGGGACTACCTGCGTAGTTGCCCTTATGAAATGTCCTGAGTGTAATCAAATGAAGCAGCTGTTTGCACTGCTGGATCTATTCAGACTGGGAGAAAAAAGGGGAAACACTTTTAATGTGAATATCAGCCTTAGCTCTCTACGCTTGCTGCAATGATTCTGTTATTTAGCCACTTAGGGTGGCAATTGGTGCAGAAAATCTCCACAGTAAACAAGGCTTTAATTAATAATCAGTTATTTTCCGCAATAAGTAATTGGGAAAAAAGCTCAGTTGAATGTTTAGACTTGAATATATTCTTGTGTTCTGATAAAGAAAGTGTTTTATTCAACTGTTTTATTAATACTTCCTGTATATCTTTATGTCAAATTTTATGCTATGTTTCTCATAGCTTTGATAAAGAGAAGGAATAGAAATGTGAAGTGGTACTAATCATTAGGATGTGTTGGCTTATTGGAAAATCCAGTGACTGAAAATTTTAATGACTTTTCACACTAAATATAAATAATCCCTAAAGGGAAATTGGCATTGCTATGAACGCTTGCTTCACAAGCCCATAAAAAATGGAAGAATGTATCTAGCATATTACATGAAATTCTTTTATTCCTCAAAGCCTTGGGCATTGAGGCATAACATTCTAATATAGAAAATACATGTCTGTATAAACTCAAAAACACACATAAAAATGTCTCAGAGTTCATAGTATAAAGTCAAAGAGTTTATTCCATAGCTGGATTGTTTTTTTTTTCTGCACTACCAATACAAACAGTGATAAACAATTACGGCTCCTTGTGATGAAAACAATCTGTTATACATAGGTTAATGTGGGTGATACGTGATTCAATGGATAAATTAGACATTGAGAAAACTTGGTTGTTCCAAATTTGACTTAAAGATAGAGTTACAATCTTTTCTTTGTTTACCTGCAGCACTGGTTACTAGTTTTTCTCTCTTCCTGGGCCTGATCCTCTGCTAAGTGAATTTAATGAAAATAACTCTGCTTCATGCAAGGGAGTACTGGATGTTACTATACATTTCCCATCTGTACTTTTCTTCTTGTTTGCTTTGCCTCTAGGAGGTAAAAATTTGTTTGACATTCTTACACTTCTTTATAGTCTTCTACTTCTTCAGGATTGTTTCTACTACACTTGATGAATAAACTCTCTGAGAAGTGTAACCAAATGTCTAATTAATCATAAAAAGACATGAAAATGCATGAAAATGTATTAATCTCTACTCAAACATATGCTAAAAATTCTTTTCTCTACATATCATCTCTTTGCCAGAGTTGTTTTTTTGTTGTGTTGTTGTTGGTTGCTTTGTTGTTTGGGCTTTTTTTAATGCTAATTCTGTTGTGTTTAAAGCTCTATGTATCTATAGAATTTAGTATTTTTTACCCAGTGATGCCTATTTCTATTTCCTCCTTCACTTTTGTTATCATTTTATGTGATACAATAAGTGTTGTAGCAAAAGAGAGCAGATCAAGTTCTCAGATCAATGTTTTTTTACATATTTATTTCAATTATATTTTATATAACATGTATAAAGCAAATATTTTTTGTCACACAGTTATGGGAACTATCTAAAAAATATAGCAAAACATGATATCCCTTCTGTTCTTGAGTGGGTTGAAATTTCTAGCAAGTGACAACTCCACCCTTCTTTGTTAAAGCTAAATAATGTAGAATGCAGAGTTCTTCCCCATCTCGTCAATTCTCTGTTCACTAAATAACCTTCGTGACAGCTACTTGAAGAAACTGTCTAAACTTTCTTATGCCTTTTTTAAATATACAATAATAGATTTTAAATTACTTTCAGATGATAAACAAGGTTTGAATGGAGATGTTTCTTTTTCTTACGCCCACTCTCACACACTTTGTTTTTCTGCAAAGAGCTGTATATTTTCAATTCCTCTTCTGTGGTGTCTAATTATTCTAGAAGTTCTTTAAAAACATTTTTTTTTTTCATTACACATATTTGTTTTATCCTAAAACATACAACTGTCTAAAGCATTCTGGAATTCTAATAGAATTTGTAGACTACGGGTTGCAGGATTCGTTTTGTGTAACTCGGAGTTCTCAAATGTTGAAAGGCAACTGGCTTGGATAGAAAGTGTGCATGGGTTGCAAACAACGGTTTGCAGATATTCTTAAACAATGACTTTATTCGTACATCTGATTGCCATTCCAGTACTATTTCTGTGGAGGTAAAGTATACTTTCTATCACAAGCTGACAATACATCACAGTTCATCAGCTTGACGGCTGCATGTATAAATAATACCGACAGTCACGTGCGTTGTGCGAAGTAATTTAAACTGTAAAAGTCCTAAAAATGTGTCTGTCAGGGAGGGGTTGACTGGAAGGACAAATCATAGGTTTCCTCTGATGCAGATATTAGGGAGTGGAGGAAAGGTAGAGGAACTATAGCAATGCTCTAATTAAAAGTGAAGCTATCTTCCAAGCTAATCCATTACTGTCATCCTCAGTGTGTTGCCATATTAAATAGGTACAGGTGGCTGAGGGATGCCTTCCCATCGTGTCAGGAGGGTCAAGATGGTTGAACCATCACCTTTTACCTATTTTTTTCTGTTTAAAATGGAAGCTTGGAAAGTCTAGACATTATTTTCAGTCCTGATTTTTTTGAGATTTAAAATATATCCCCATTTCTTTGAGAGAGAAAACAAATTTATGTGTGCAAGTTGCCTATGGCTGGTTTTATGGGAACTTGAACCACAAACCTCTCGCTTTCTAAGCTTCCCCTAAGAGGAGAGCTTAGGTGTAGCACGATCTGTCTCTAGTCCCAGACTTGGTTTCTGACTAAAGGATTAGGTTGTATGTGTACACGTTTTAGCCACTAGTCAGAATGAGCATCACCTATGAGAGCCTCTTCAGAGAGTGTTAATAGTTAATATTAACAGGGTTAATAGTTGCTGCCAGTGAGCCCAAGCGGACTGCCACCAAAGCAGTTTGGACAGTTTGGCAATGCACGCCAGATAGACAGTTTTACAATGCAATGTAGGTAATTTATTTAAAGCGACAGATAAAACAAATTCCGGATTACCATTGAGAAATTAATTTGCTGCGTTACTGCCTTAGCTCTATATTATTATAATCAGTTAACAATGATCATATATATATATATATATATATGAAGCAACAATTGAAACTTGAGTTAGCAGTTATTTTCCTGACTAAGCATCCGATAAAGTCAGAGATGCACAATTCTTACCTGAAAGGTGTTCCTTTACCAGAAGGAGTAGGGGAACAGGAAAGAGAGGTCCAAGCCTGTTCATACATCTGTCAGGCAGGGTGATCATTTTTTCTCCCCCAAAGAGGACACTCCTGTGATGCTCCTTATTCTTTCTCTTTTTTTTTCATTCTCTGCCACCCTTTTCAGTAATAAATCTGTCTGTATTTCCACTAACCAGCTCTTATGAGGCTGCTTCCCCTCTTCCATCATTTTTCTCTGAAAGGATTAATATCATGCTTGTAAATCATGGCTTGCTTTTAAATCCAGCTTGTTCATTATGCTTGTATGTTGTAACAACTGCATCACCTTTTACCTATTTTTTTTCTATTTAAAATGGAAGCTTGGGAAGTCTAGACATTATTTTCAGTCCTGATTTTTGGAGATTTAAAATATATCCCCATTTTTTTGGGGAGAGAAAACAAATTTATGTGTGAAAGTTGCCTATGGCTGGTTTGTGGGAACTTTTGCTTTGTTCTTTTGGGAATAAAAAGTGAAAACGAACGGAGAGATCCCCAAATAGTTGTGGTATCTAAGGAACTTCATGGAAATGCAGGAGACCCATATAAGTTCCATTAGCAGTAAGCTGTTGGCGGTCCGCAGTACTATTCTCTGGAATTATCCAAATCTCTATCATTAATTAAAGATTCATTAGACCATGAAATCACCTCATATCCCAATGGAATAGGTAAGTTACCTAGAATGGCAGAGATTGGAGAAAGTTTCCATCCTAAAGAAAAAGATTTCCACGCTTGATTAACATTACAACTAGAGTACTTGCTATTCTGAGAGGAGTAGCTGTCTTTTTTTATGTTTTACCAGAAACTCTATCCTGGACCAGAAGATCAGTTTCAATTAATCAACATTTTCCAATGAAAAATCCCCCAAAGGACATTTAAAAACCACGATAAGCTTTTAGTATTAGTTATTGGCCTGTCCTAATAATTTTCAGAAGTGTTATACAGAATATTTAATACAGATGAGAATAATTAACAGACGAAGTAATAGATGAAGTTCATGCAGGCTATTGATACGATGTGAATTCAGTAGAAGTTGTATCCAAGCTCAAAATTTAACACTGCTGTTAGAATTAATTTCTTGCCTTTTAGAGTCTTTTATACACTCATTTTTGGATGTATGAAAATTGCCCTTTGGAAGTGCCAGTCTCTCGCCAGTGTCAGGAGAGGAGCCTTAGATAACTAGCCTAGATAAGGCATGTAACTTTTAGATTAATTCCACTCTACATAATTAGCTGAGAAATGCTTAAAGAGACTCGAAAAGTAAGAATCTTGCAAAGTAAGGCCTGTGAAATGGGAACTTCATTTAAAAAAGCGCAGGTGAGGGAGCATAAAATGTCCTTGTGAAGAGTTCTTAAGGTTATATCTGAAAGATAGTTAAACTACAGTGAAATACGTGCCTGCTAGCTCATTACTCCTATATCTGTAGACACAGATTTTTTTTCTGAGCCATTTTCATCAAAAGAACGAAATAGACAACCTGTATAAATTCTCATCCGAAGAGAGCACAAATAGGGAAGTTTACAGCACACAAAATGAATGTGGTCAATAAGAAGAGGAACCTGCCTTTGCAATCAATAAGAGATCTTGAGGCTATCTGAAATCTAATAACTCCTACTGCATTGTCACAGACCAGAATAACACGGTCAGAGCTGGGCAGAGTGTGACTCCTTCCTTCAATGCAGGTCACGCTGATCATAATACTTTTATTATCCTGTTGCTGTGGATCATCTAAAATGATCAGTGTGACCATCTGTTTGGTTTCACCTCTGAAAGGTCCTTAGGGGAGGAAAAAAGTAGTTATCAAAGCTATCTCAAAGAAAATAGATTTTTTTTTTCAAATGGCTTAATCATCCTACTTGCTAGAAAACGCTTTTAACATATAAAAATGATCAGCCGTTTATCTTTTTTGTCAGCTAAGCGTATACTATTGAATACTATTATGTAAATATACATCACTGCAATACAACCGTTAAATGTAGGATGTGAAATAGAACAAGGAGCCCTCGAACGGGAAATAATTAACTTCTCAGCACTCTCAGCACCTTGTCCACTTAATATTTGCTGAAACTTTATATCTCTGTTATGAAAACTCTTCCCTCGTGACAAAAATACCAGGATGTACTTTATTACCGTGTCTATTTCCTCCTTCCACATGTGTAAAAATGTATGTATATATGTACACCTGTGTATACCCTGTGGTTAGAATGAGGTGGTATAAGTGCACTGACATCATGGCTGAGAAATGATGTAGTAAGAGTTGAGAAATGATGTAGTAAGAGTATGCCAGATACTCTTCCCACAGTTCTGATGCACCTAAACATCAGAGCTTCACTCATGTTGCAGTAGAACTCAGGAGGTGTCTAGTGCAACCTACTGCTTAAAGCAGGGTCAGCAGTAAAATTAGACCAATTAGACCAGGATCTGGTCTACCCTGCAAAGGTGGAGACTGCAACACACCTCTGGGCAACCTGTTCCAATGATGGACTGGTCTTCTGGGGAATTTTGGTATTTTTTTCTATCCAGCTGCACCTTTCACTTTTCTCAACTTACACCTCTTGTCCTCTCAGCACCATGTGAATTTTTAATGTTGTTTCTTAAATTCCTATTTGTAACCACTTCTATAGATGCACAGAATAATTTTGATGCCTAGGAACACACACATTTGCAGCTTATCTACTCATGTTCTTTGATGCTTTTTTTAAATTCTAATTTATTTTAAGTTTCTTTGTTAAGCTCTTTTAAAGAAGCACAAATAAATAATGTACCTATGAAAAATGAATCTTGCTGTTACCTAGAACTTTAATCACTCAGTACAGTAACTCAGTAAAAATATACACAGCTACCACCGACTGCTTGAAAATTGCTATCTCAAGAACACCTGGCAAGGGAGGATAAGGCTATATTGCACTGCCTCAAACTTAAGTGGTATTTTTCCTAGTGTAAACTTGCATTATGAAATTAATTGAGTTTTTCATACTAGCAAGAAGATACCACTACTTTAAGAATCTAGCCAACTGCCAGGTGCAGAAAACTTCCATTTCTAAGATGTTTCTGAAAAGAACTGGAATAAAAAGTACAACCACTCCTTGTTTCATCTTGGTCTAACTTAAATTTGGATAATTAGTTATTACAGTGATGGCAATCTTTATTTATATCACCGTAAATAATGGTAAAACCAAAACTCTACAGCTTTTTTTACCATATAAAACATTATCTTAAGGAATTAGTTTTATTTTTAGATGTGGAGGTACTTAGCCAAAAGAGACAGTCAGAGAAGTGGTCTGCAAAGTAATGCAACATAATTGAGAAAGGTCACCAGAAAACAGTGTGTTCTCCAGGAGCCTCAGCTTAAAAACTCAGAACTGCCCACATTTGAAAGTGGGGAATCTGTACATCTCTACATCAAAACCAGAAATGTGTGAGTACCTCGATGCACATGCCATGAGCCCACCATCACCAATCACGCTTCTGAGGTCTGTAGCATTGCCTTCCGATCAATGCGCAGATGTTATTTCAGACAGAAATATTTCATGCATATAGTGAGGATTTACACTGAACATCACACATTTCCTCTCTCCGTTCTGATGATCCTAGATCTTTTTTGGGGGATATTTTGCAAGCCCTGCAGGGATTAGCATTTCAGTTGAGAGGAAGCATGCACCAGTGAAGCAAGTACTTGCTCACCATGTTTTGCTTCCCATTGGGAAACAGTCTTGGAGTACCCAAAATAGATTTCTTTGCAATGAAACTAAACCAAAAGATGCACAGGTAGTGTTGTCCAATCACTAGTGGAAGATCACTGAGCCACAGTGGGCCACTTCTGGAGTGAACCCTCTAAAATGCCTGCAGTGAGGATGACAGGGCACAAACATCGCCACTTTCCTTCTGTAGATTCCTCATTGCTAATGTGAAGATACGTTAATTTAGCTGAAGGGTTTTTCATGTAGGCTTCTAGAAGAAAAAGAAAGGATTTTTATTTAATCAGCATTCGGCATCTTTTTTATCTCTCCTCACCTCCTCACACTCCTGGCACTGAATTTTGCAAATTTAGTCTAGTTCTACTTTGATGGGTTAACAGTTCTGGGTTAAACTATTTGATATTATAGACTGCTGAATTGTGTAGATGGTCCCTGGAACAGCTTGGGCTGGAGAACAAGTCATATGAGGAGCGGCTGAGAGAGCTGGGGTTGTTTAGCCTGGAGAAGAGGAGGCTGAGGGGAGACCTTATTTCTCTCTACAACTACCTGAAAGGAGGTTGTGGAGAGGAGGGAGCTGGGCTCTTCTCCCAAGTGACAGAGGACAGGACAAGAGGGAATGGCCTGAAGCTCCGCCAGGGGAGGTTCAGGTTGGATATCAGAAAAAAATTCTTCACAGTAAGAGTCATTGGGCACTGGAACAGCTGCCCAGGGAGGTGGTCGAGTCGCCTTCCCTGGAGGTGTTTAAGGAACGGGTGGATGAAGTGCTGAGGGACATGGTTTAGGGAGTGTTAGGAATGGTTGGACTCGATGATCCAATGGGTCCTTTCCAACCTTGTGATTCTGTGATTCTGTGATCTTTGCTTTAGGCCAGCTGGTGCTCCCCAAAATGATTCTCCAGCATGGTTGGTAAGGCAGACAGAGTGAGGGACCCATTCCAGAAGATCCCAGGGACAAAGGCACGAGGGTGCTTATGGGTGTTAAGTAGGCATGGTGAGATTATGCCACCCAGCCTCAAAACCAAGGAACTGGTCCTGCTCCTCTTGAGATTACTAGTATGGGTATAGCCTGGGGATAAAGAACAAATGAGGAGTAAAGAAGGAGGAGGCACAGTAAAAAAAATATTGGTTTGCTGAGGCACTGAATCACCTGCATGTATAAAACCTGACGTACTGCTGAGGATTTCTCTCCTGAACGCCTGTAGAGGAATTTTGGTGCGGGAGGGTTATCAGAGACCTTTACCCAGGCCTTGTTCTGCAACAGGCTAAATCGTTCCGCTCTCTCCACCATTAGAGTAAATGAATAAACCATCTCTGTTAGTCAAAGGATTTTCCCTGATATTCATTAGGTCTCTAAATTAATTAGAGAATGGACTGAAAAAAAATGTTCCTGGCTCTAAATGCTGTTCAGGAACTGCAAATAATCTAGCTACTATTGGAAATGCATCTTTTCTGAAGTGTCGTTAGAATAATTTAGTTGTAATCTTGTATAGAGGGCAAATTAGATTATTTATAGTGTCTTCAGCATCTGACAATATAAATTTGGAATTATTTTTTTTAGAGTTCAGCTTTCTCTTCTCAGATGCCACCAGTTCTGCGGCCTGGTGAAAAAAGAATAGGGAGGAAATGTCATCCTGTGGTGGAATGATCTTTAGACCACTTTTTTTTTTTAAAGAATCAACCCAGAGATGTAATCAATGTTTTCCCATCTACCCTTCTAGTCTTCAGCCCAATACAAAGAGGATTCTTACGTTGGTACTGACTTCTATCTTTTATGGCCCTGTGTCAGACACTAGTATCACACACTACTTGTTTTGACTATGATTCTATAAAGCTCATTTAAATAAATATACATTTATAATTGTTTCCAAAATGGAAAATGTAGAAGGAAAAGTCTAACTTAGTCTACCAATTACATTACACAGAACAGAAATCATAACAGGGGATTTTCAACTTTAAATCTATGAATTCACATTAGAGACGAGGTACAAAAATGGGAGATAGGTTCATGAACATTTCTAATTACTTTTTCCTGACAGATATATTTACCCATAAACTTAACTTCAAAGAAATGAAGTAGAGAGAAGCTGAAACCATAGTGTACCATTGTGGTTATCGGTGTTCAGTATTATCATATTTACTAGTTCTGTGTAATCTGACCAACCTTCTGTAAAAGGACAAGTTGATAAGTTGCCGCTGACATAAAATAATAATGTGACTTCCTTTAATAGCTTCATGTTGTAAAATCAAGATTTATCCAGGAAACTCAGTTTTTAACTCCTTCACTCCATTATTGAGAGGTTTAATCTTATTTCTGTGAAGAATTGTTTAGGTAAGCTAACTTTAGCTATACAAATATCACCTATAGCATCAGAGAGTAATTTATGTTGGAAGTGACGTAGGAGTCACCTAGTCCAAGCTCCTGCACAGAGCCCACACCAGACTGTGGAAATCTTTCATGAGTTGGTTCTCAACCAGTGCCAAGAATGAAGGTCCCCCAGCCTCTCTAGGCAACCTGTGCCATTATTTTACCATATTATAAAGGTATTTTTTCCACATATGTAATCAGAATTTCACATATTCTCACTTGTCTCTGTTGCCTCTCATCCTACTACTGTTAGCCTCTGAGAAGACTTCTTTTCTGTCTGCTTCTATTGGGTAGTTGTAAAGAGCACTAGCTGTCCCATGAACCTTCTCTTCTCCAGGCTGAACAGATTCACCTCTCTCAGCATCTTCTGGGATGCACCATGCTCAGGCCTTGGCCAGCTTGGTGGCCTCCACTGAACTCACTTCTGTATGTCAACATAAGGAATGAAGCACTTAAAAAGAATACAGTGCATTAAATTCTTGCGAGGTCATTCCCCCAACCTGTCTAAGTCCTTCTCACTGGCAGCCTCCACCACTTTGACTGCTCCCTCAGTTTGATAACATCTGTAAACTTGCTGAGAGTGCCTTCTGTCCCATCGTTCAGGTTGGTAATATAGATACCAAACAGTATTTGTCTCATCTAGTCTAAACAAAGTGTTTGGATTTTGTCAGTGTTTAAGGGAGAGAGCTGTCACTCCAGGAAGGTTATTCGTCATAGCCTCCATCTAAAAGCCCCATCAAAGAGTAGAGGCAGCTTAATTTCTTGAGCAGAGTGGCTGAGATTTTGTTTGTGTAGCGATAACTCCGCTTCAGTCTGGAGTGGATGTATATAAGGCCAGTGGAGTTAAATTGGATTCATGCTGCTTTAACTGACAGAGAAATCTTCCTTTGTTAACTCCTTCTCTGTGGGAAAATCCTTCAGGCTTTGCATGATCGATGGCCATTTTACTGGTAAAAAAAAACCTACAAAAATTAAACCAGTGGTTTACAGCTCTTAACTATTTTATCTTTGACCCACTCGAGGTGTAAACAGATCATTTGTAATGATTCACTCAGTTCATTAACGTGGTAGTTAGAATATAGTACATAGGGCATGCAAGTTTCCCTTTAATCAGGATGAGCAATTTATGTTCATGAGATTACAGCTGACTTTCAACCCTCCAGGAAAAAAACTTTCCACTGAGTAAATCTCCTTCTACATGAGCCAATCCATGTATTTGGACTGGAATTAGTGTCTGCTAGATATCAGTACAGAAAGACTATTTTAATCCATCCGTGACAGATGGCAGGCCAGTCATTGGTCCACCTTGCTGTCATGTCTCTACACTTTGTTTTTAATCTGGTCAACAGTGTTTGCCAGGATAGCTCCCAAATCTGCTCCCAGACCCTGACATTTTGAAATAATCAACCTGGTTTACAAAAGAAATGCATTTAGACAAATTAATCAGATTACTTCCGTGAACATTTTCTAAGGTTCGCTTGCTAAGAAATTCAGAGTAAGAAATATTATTGCTGACAAAAACCTCAGTAGATGAGCAGTTTTGAGGGCCAGAATGCTGAGCAAGGATAAAAATCAGAAAGACAGGATTTTTTTTTTACCTGTAGCGAAAGAAGAAAAGGTCACTTGCCAAAAAGACAGCTGAAATGGAATTAGTTTTCAAATTATAAGATTAAAGACCGTTTGCTTGAAGAGAGTGTTATTATAAAGTGTGTAAAGAAAGAGAAGAGATTAAAACATATGGAAGATCTAATCAGAGCAAAGATAAACTGTGTATCCTATAGGTTATAAGGGTTTCTGTGAGCTTTCTTTGCCGGTAGGGTTTCATAAGCCACAAAAAGTCTGCAATCTTATTTTTAAATAAGAGCTTTATTCTCATGTGCAGGAGGCACTCACCTCTTCTTGATTTTGTACAGGTGTTAAAGGAGCAAAGCTGCTACAAAACAGGAAAGAAAAATTACTTAGAGAAATTTCTGAACGTAAGTTGGGTATTTTTCAATGTCTAGGCCAGATTCTGCTGCCATTTCAGGTGGTGTAAATCCTCAGTATGGGTGATTAAGTGTTCTCCTTTGCTATTTACAGAGGAGTTTGTGTGACTATTTGCATTGATTTTTAATAAAAGAAATTACTTATCATATGCAAATCCGGCATTTCATGGTAAACAATGTAGCCTTGGAACTACAGGGCACCACACCTCCTGCTCTGTGTTGTCAAATGGCTTTCAAAACACATGGCAGGGCTTTCAATAATAATATTCAATGCATTAACCCTTCGATTTCCGTTTTCTAATTTTTGTTTTCTCGGTGTCGTTCCAGCTCTTAAATTGAGTGGCAAAAAGGAAGAAATGCAAGGTTACATAAAGCAAAGGAAAAGTCTGGCCACTGTGTTTTGTTATGATGCTAAAACATTTCCTTTTCTCCCCGGCAGCTCTCTGTGCTTCCAGTCCCTGCCTGCACTCCTGCATGGTGTGTCTCTAACTCAGATTTTGGACTTTAGATTTAATGTCCTACTGTTTCTGCAGCCTGCCAAAGTCCCTCTGAATAGCAGCACGTCGTCTTCTCCACCCAGGTTTGGGAGGGGACCTTCTGTGCTGTTGCCCTAATCAATAATGATGATATTAAACAGCGTCAGCTCCAGTACTCAGCCTGAGGATGGCACTAGTAACTGGTCACCAGCTGGCTTTAACCCCTGCATTTCCATCTCAGTATTTCAGCTTTGTAAGGATGTGACAGCGTGTTTCATGTTCTGTAACAACAAATACTCTTTTACCTTATGCAGGCTTAGCTGCTCCAAGTCTTTTTCTTTCTTTTCCTGAAAATAAACCTACAAAACCTAAACCAAAACTTATTCTAATTCTTTTTCTTCTCTGTTAACCCATCCTCATCTATAGACTCAGAGCCTGATGTCCATCAAGTTTGTGTTTCTGATTTGCTACCAGTTTTGCTTGAGTTTAATTATTTATGTTTTTTTAAAAATCAGGTTTTTCTAAGCTTTCTCATAGAGTCCGGGCTTTCTAAAACCCTAGATCAGCATAGTGATATTTATATAGATTCATGTTCCTTTTTCTTCTTTTCTTCTCTGCCCCCCAGCATCTTGAGTGTTTGGACACGTTTTCTATTTAGGGAGTTTTGTTAAATTTTCAAAGCCACTTCTGAAACACGATTTGTGACTTGAACATGTGTGACTGTCGGTTCAGTTCTTCACTTGTGGGGATATGTACAGAAATGAGGGACTGGCATGATTTCCAGCTATGCAAATGCACTCATTTCACTATTTTATTCTCTCTCTCTCCCTTCCCAGTTATGTATATTTCATAACTGCTACATGTAGATGTTACATAGTGTGATCCCCTTCAGGAAGAAAAAAAATGTCCTTGAAATACTAGCTACTACCTTTGGGCTTTATGCAGTGCTCCTTAGTCATTTGTTAGCAAGGGAAAATTCCCATTAACGTTAAATTTATTTATAGGAATATGTCAGTTAGATTGAGGTACTTGCATATTTCACCTATAACCCCACGACTGTCTATTTTTCACACTGATAAGATAACCCTAAACCCCAAGCAGTCATATTTCACCTTCCTGTGTTTCAAGAAGTATCACATTGATTTTCTTGACATGAACTGAAGTAGCTTGATTCCCACTTAAACAGTCTTCAGGAAAATTTTCAAGATACTCATTCAACCCATTTTTCAATGAGAAAGTCTTTTCAATCCCAAGGACTGTAGGAAGGGATTAAAAAAAGAATGTATAATGTCTATCAGCAGAGAAGTGCGGAACACACGTTTGATGCTCTCTGTAGATGTGAATTGACACAATGCGACTCAGTGAGATGCAGAGATGAGAAATAAAAGAGCTTGAGAGTGCCTGACCCACCATTTTACAGCTGTGTGCTATTTATCACCCACTATTCAGTGCACGGCAGGTGGCCACCATGGTGGTGCTCAGCAGAGTTTTCCATCTGTCTTTAAGAGGACTATGTGATTTCTTTCCTCCTCCTCTCTTCCTCCCAAACCACTTCTTTTTTTACAATCCATTTTGAGAACAGTTGGTCTGCTATTTACAACAGGGATGGTTGTTATAGTCATTGCTGTTGGTCTTTTATTTTTTTTCTTCAGTTAGGCAACAATTCCATAGGCAGAAAGACAGCTGGAAATTCAGGATTGCCAATTTCCACCATGCAAGAACATTTTATAACCCATGTTTAGAACTTGATTTTAGAATCCGTAGAACATGTGCTAGAAGGGAAAATGTTGTTTTGGCTATTCATGAACTAGATGACCATTCCTAAGATGCTTTTTATTCCTAATATCTGTGACTTCATCACGCTTTCTCACAGTATCTTAATTACTTGTTTCGTCTCCCTCTGCCTCCCCTTTTCTCATCCAGTTCTTAACAAATGCTGTTCTCAATTTTTATTGAGCTTAGTAGATGTGATGCGCATTCGGTGTCTTTCATTATCAACCCAATAAATGATTCACATCGTCTATCTTAACTCTATTCTGCCTTTTGGGCACCACATTTGTCAATTGATCCCTTTTGAGAGTACACCATTCCTCTTCTCTGTTGCACTCTGTGTTCCTCCACTGATAATATTCAAACTCTAATTCACTGATTCTTTTCAGTGGGAGATGAACATTATTGGGGGATGAGAAAAAGCAACGGCAAAGAAAGAAACGTGTGTGTAAGTTGATCACTCTGGGCACAGAGGAAGAGAGGAAAGCAGTCAGATGACAGCAGGAAGTAAATTATTAGCAAGAATGTAGTACTACACAAGAGGCTGTATTAATTCCAGACCTAAACTGGTAATTCCATGGGATGTTGAAGTGAATCATGTAGGCAGATTAGCTTGTATTTTTTCTCCCTCAGAGATCTCTGGACTGCACTTGCAACAGAAGGCAATATAGACATGTTCAGGGGAGCACAGCTTGGTTAACCTCTTAAAGGTTGAAAAGGGACCTAATTGATTTTTATAAGCGAATTTGGGCAAATAAATAACAGGGAAGGGAAATAATTGTTTAAGGCAGAGGATAACATCACTACAAGAATAAATAGCTACGGATCACCAAAGAATAAACTGAAGGCAGAAACTAGATTTTGTTTTCTAAACGTTAGAGAAGGAGGGTGATGCAGTAAGCTATCTACAGGATTACTGAGGATAAAGAAAAAGTAAAAGAAGGAGAAGTCACCTCTCAATTGATTTTTTTTTTTTTTTTATGGCTTAAAAACCTGTTTGTTTTGGATCAAGTTTGTAGTTCTTGATTTCAAAAAGAAATCTCTCCTGCCATTATCAGAGATGCAAGTAAATTAGCTAATAAATGATCACTTTTTATGACCTTCCCCATATTTTGGGTAAGCATCTTCATGTCAGGCAGCCCATTTTTGAGAATTTGTTATATATAGAGATCAATGTGATGGAAAGACATAGAAGGAATGACACAAAGGAGGTGCATTGAGGTGGTGTATTATTATCTTCAGGATTAGAATGGGGAGATTTTTCCCCTTTTCCAGAGAAACTTTCTTTACTGGAAAATATAACTTCAAGGCTGCTAAGAGATTGACACATTTAGGCCATAGTCAACAAATATTTCAGCAATTCAAGGAGAAGAGGAAGGATGGGTCAACATGTTTCATGTTAGCATTTCCATGGAAAGTTCACTTTTTCAGTCTTATTTTAAAGGAAATGTAGGATGTGAGACTGTGGAGTAAAATTTGGGCCAGATACTTTCTTTCAAAGGAAAATGTTAATCTCTCCTGCCAAATATATGAAGACTGCTAGAAAGAAAAAGAGAGAGCAGTAGGGAATGAGTACATGCTCATGCTTAGTTTAACTACCTTGTATGATGAAAAACGAATTCTACTATTTTCAGAAAGTAATTAAGCCTGGAAGACCTTTAAAAATATAAGAATCGCTATTGTTCTAATAGAGAACTCAAATATTTTCTGCACTGTTTGCCTGCTATTTGAAAAGAACTCTAGTCAGACATACATGGATCTTATAGACAGGGAAATCTTTTCTATTCTTGAAACTTCCCTGTCTCTACTTCCTGATATTGATATACAAGAAGAAAAAAAAAAACCAAAACCAAAACCAAAAAAAAACCAAAACCAAAACCAAAAAAACCCAAGCCATTCATAAGTCAAGCTTCAAACTTTTTACAGGCAATGGCTTCTCACAGCAGTCATTTGTTTCATCAAAAGCAGTAAAGTTTTAAAGCCTTTTTGAAGTTTGAGGGCTTGTACTGCAGAAGGAACAGCAAATAATATTTTAGACTTGGAAATGGTCTTGGAGGCTCAGTGTTAATGGTATGTGGATGTAACAGTTGGGCCACTCTCAATCTCTGTTCTGAGACTCCTAAACTTACCCTTTTTCTAGCATAAACAATGCTAGTGTGACAATTCAGTCACAATATTTTTCCCATTACACATGTTATGTTTGGATTTGAGTAGACTGGGCAATAATTTATCTCCGAGGGGGGGAAGGGAGTCGTAGAGCTTTATCAAAATTTCCTCTATATTCCATCAGTGCTTTGCTGACTTGCACTTAATTCAGACCCTATTTTGGCTTCACATAACTTCCTAGATTTCTGCTTCTGTCTTATTCCGTAGGGCTCTGTCAATGGCAGGTCATAACTTGGGTCATTACATTTCCCTCTGGGCAGTGGCGAGCGCTTTCTTCTATTTGTCTTATTCAACTGCTGTGAAGTCTGCCCATGGGTAGCAAGAGTTTATTACTTTTTTTCCCCTAGTGGGTCCTTCTTTTTTTCTTCTTCAGCTGCACCACGCCAGACTGTGCCGCTAAACTATCAGAACTCCTGCTTCATTGATTTCATTTAGAAGCCTTTTGTACGTGTGTCTTTGCCAGAGCATCCACAGTATTATTCTCAGTCATATGTTGACTATAATCCTTTATAATAATGGTACACTATCTCTTCAGCTCTCTTCTGCTTGACCCTTGCCTTGAGCTCTCTGTATTTCTGGTAAATATTTTCCAACATACGATCTTAAATCAAAAATTAGGTTAATGCTGATATTTTTCATAGTGTACATTTCCTGCTTCTCCCTGCCTATTTAATGGATTTTCCAATTAAAAGGGACCTTCCCGGCCATTTTATCTGACCCTCTGCATTACAAAGCTAAAGAAAGCTGCACAGCAATTGCATGATAATGCAATGACAACAGCCTATCTTTTTTGTCCTTCAGCTTTGGGGAAAGCACATATACATGCAGATGTTTGTAGCTATACTCGTTCTGTCACTGGAATAAAAGGACACTCAGGATTTCAAAGACACTTGGAAAAAGATACACACTAAAAAGTTAATATTATTAAACAGGATAAAGTATGGTGTGGACTGTCTTCTGAGCACCCACTATTTTCATGCTCAGGCAAAGTCTTTACAGGATGATTTCGTTTTAGTGCATAGAGATCGGAAGAAGAGTGCCTCACAACATCTCTAGTCCTCCGTGCAACAGATCTCAAGTCATTCGTATGTTCAAAAGGCGCAGCAGATGAAAAGCAGTGGTATATTGTGTGCAATTTACTTTGTGTTTCAGTACCTAGAAATATCATCATTTGTGGCAAGCATGTCCTAAACTGTGTCCTTTCACTGGTCTTTGTGTGCCCTTGAGGGTACAGGCAGAGCTGATCAGTTACAGACCTGCTTTCATATGGAACTTGGAGAAGCAGATTTCTATTCCCATCTCACATAGGGTCCATGTTCAAGCAAATATCCAGAATGATAAAAAATATGTCAATTTATATGCAAATGCCAGTGTATTAAGTACGCAGGCCTCCAGGCATCAAAGGCTGGGTTTTACAAGGTCTGAGTCCCCTTACAGAAAGGAACAACTTCTTTTTGCCAGTTGAAAGAATGATCTGGAACACACGCTGAAATCGCCAAATGTATTTGTTCAAATCCAGTCCTGGAATGAAAAAGAAAACAAAACCAAGACTGACTTCAAAATCCAGAAAATATTGTTATTTCTGTTTCTATTTTGTAATGAAATGTGGTTGAGAGTTTTTGTCTTCTTGGTTTGGAGTCTACAAGTTTTACAGTTCTCATCATTGAGTCTAGAATTACTTTTTGCTTCAAGGAAAGACTGATATTCTTGAGTATTCAGTTCTATCCAAGAGAAACACAAACTACAGTAGCAATTGACAAGGTTAAACTTAAAATAAAACCTTTTAACAAAATAGCGTAAGAAATTGCACTTAAGAAATTAATTAGCTGTTTTTCATAGAGGGTAGGTTTGTCCAGTTGATCAACAGGTGATCTGGGGAAATTCCATGCTGAGGTTAAGAGACTGTCAGAAAACCAGACAACCTACAAGAAAAAGTTTCCAGTTTAGGGGCACATCTTAGATATTCTTATAGAAATGTATGAAACCATATCTTTAGGGTTTGTGTCTGGGTAATGTACCATATATCTGAGTATAAGCTTTTATAAATATATATAATCAGGGATCTAATAGAAGTTTGTCTCCTTTTCTATACTTTGGAACTGCTCTTTATACTATGATGCAGAGTACAGTGTTTTCTTCTTCTAGGTGTTGATTGCCCTGTGTGCAAATTTCTTGGCTACGTAACCAGCTTTTGAAGCCATAGACCCTTTAATAGGGTAAAGATGCTGTATGTAAAAATAATAAGCGTTATGTGCAATGGGTTATAGTTATGATACAATCTGAACTGACTGCAAGCGGTAAAATCAGAGGATACTCCCTCTGTGAGAAGATGTATATGTATTTTAGTACTGAGATAGCCTTCAGTTTGGGACATACCAAATGCTTTATCCGCAGGGAAATCTCTCTATGATTCTCGTCAGGCTGGTACGGTTTATTCCCGTTCATGCTTGCACCGGGGATGAAAATGATTGCTTATATTTTAAAGATGCTGTCTTAGAGGAAAAGCGGGGACTCAGTGGATTGTCAGCAACAGATGGAGATCTCTCTGTAAAGGAAAGAGATATGAAAACAACAGCAAGCAAAGAGTACACTTCTGTCTTTCTATATGCGGAGGTAAAAAGTGAATGGAATGTATCAGAGCCTGGAAACAAAATGCAAGAAAAAAGGAAATATTAACCGAGACCATAATACTCATTTTTTTTCACTTTACATAGTATGACTCTTATGGGAATATGTATTTCTTCTTTTTCTGTGGGAAGATTTTGTATATAATCACATCAAAGTGAGATTTTTGACATCTCTGAAAAATATATAGAACTTTGCAAGTTTCTAACGTAGTTATTTCATTATTTTTATTACTTGTTGAGACTGTCCTTTAAGATTGATGGGACCAGACTGTGATGCGCGAGATTACACAGCGGACTGAATTCTTACGGACATCTGCTATATCTGTGGGCTGCACATCATGTTGTATATTAAGTGGGAGACTGGAGTAACCATATCCAATTGCATTCCTGGGCTAGAACATTGTAAACTGGAATCTATTTCCTACAGCGCAGTAATCTGCCATCATTTTTGAATAGCCAATAGAATAATTCATTGTCAAGACATTAGGAAGGGAGTTGCAGTGAGTCAAAACCAAACTAATACCTGCAGAATTCACTGAGACTGAGGCTTTTGTGGCATCTGTTTTACTTCTGGATTTCAGTGAAGCAAATGTATGAGTCTGACAAACACAGTTTAATCCTATTTGATTGTGCGTATGTAGATAAAGGGAAAATGCTGCCGGTGTTTTGAAAAATGAAATGCTTCGTATGTCTTCAAACATCAGTGCTTTTCTGCAGATAGTTCTTCATACCTCTCATAAGTGTATCTTTGATTTTACGTTACCTCAATTGCCTATAAAGTACTTTTTTATTTCCCTTGGGATATCATGACAAGACATCTTCTGTGTTGACTTTTACTCCGGAGATATTTGAAGCGCATGGTTGCAAACAGAAAGTTACCTCTTTTGCAAAGGGAATTTTTTCCCTCGTCCACAAATTCTAGTGAACTTTTACATTCAGACTGACACGCTCTGATAAGATGCCCCATTCTTTTCAGCCGTTAGGTTTCTTTGTGGCCAGTGGCAAAGTTGGAAAGAATCTACATTTCTGAGATCTTTGTAGGTCATAAGAATGTATCAAGAAAAAAGAAAAGGTGCAAGCTGGCGTTAGGTTGATCAAGAACAGTTCATCCCTGGGGTATACCCTGCCATTTCCTATTGCTATTTCTTCATATTTTTGGCACTGTACTACAGAGGACATTTATTTTTATGTGATTTATTCACCTAAATTCTACACACAGATTTTCCTTCTTCAGTAATTTAAACCCTAGTTTCTAAAAAAACCAAATAAAAACATAAATAGGGAATGGGCATATATTTTATGAACTGAATTGTGTTTTTTTAAAGGCTGTAGTCCCTATATAGATTGTCTCCTGGGGTGAGAAAGGTCTCTCTCTGTGATGCTTAGAATTTGGGAATCAGAATGAGCAGAAGCGGAAGAGGAGCAATGATGGTCTATGACTGTATTTTCTTGGCAGAAATTTTTGAAAACTGAAAACAAAGTATGCGTATGACTGAAACAGAAGAGCTTTAAGAAATTTAATAAGTTTTTTTTGAAATATCTTAAAAATAAAATAAAAGAGCAAGTCAAAATTTTTTCTAGAAAACACATAACCAGTATCACCAGCCTACGACCTACTAACAGATTCAGATGAAACCTGGCTTGTGTCTAGAAACTAGCAGAAGTTATCTTTCCCTTGTGCTCTTAGATGTGTCCTTAGAATGCTGAACTGTCATTTTAGCAGTACATGACATTTAGCATGTACATGACAAACACAAGTGGATTTACTGAGGATTTGTTCATTCCTGCCTATGCTACCAGAATAACATGAAAAATGTAATTTTTTTGCAGAACAATTCCCAGAACAATTCTTTGGATAAGAACTGGAGGACCTGTGATGATGTCAGTGAGAAACGCAGCCTGGGATGTTGGTGGAGAAGCTACCCAGAACGGAACCAAACCAAGAAGTCCCAAGAACGGAACCAAACTGCTGTAACATGTGAGTCTGTCTCTGATTCTCTTTACAGGGAGAAAAAGACACTTACATACAGTAATTTATCCTTCCTTAGAACAGAAACTAAGAGACATTAGTGTCCACTTTTCCCTGTCTATTATTAAAAGTCTTCATTCATGGCTTGGATAGAAATTTTCATTTTGTAGATGCTGTCTAAAGGTATATGAGATATAAGCTGCCCTGTCCATATTGAACTTAACACCCAACCCAGTTCAGGTTTCTCCCCAGTCCTATATCGCAATACTTAGCCTTTTTCTCAGCATAATTGGGAAACAGACTGGTAAGCAGTCCTGAAAACCGCAATTAGGTTTTTGGCTTTTCCATCCTCCCTCTGCAGAAAGCAACTCTGCTGTAATCACATTTATGATTGAATAGGTACTTCACAGTCTTATGAATTAAATTATTTATCTCTTTAAAAATATCAGCAGACATATCTTGAGTTTCAAATGTTGACACTTCTCTTGGGAAGCAGGAAGGAAGAGATCAGGAGGATATCACAGTGCCAATTAATGAGGCCAAGCCTTCAAGTAGAACATTCATTAGGTTATGTGGTAGTCTCTGCAAGCTGTTCAGAAATGCAGTCCAAAGCATATTTAACTGTAGAGCAATACTTTCCAAAACTTTGAGAATAACTGGAGGAAAAGGAAAATTAAGTCATAGAAATGTGACTTAGTACTTTCAAACAGCTTCTCCCCTTTTCTGTGTAGAATGATAGAGAGTCTAAAGCCAAGACAGTAGCTGTAGGGTCAGCATGAGTTCGACCTCTGTCGAGTTTCCCACATTATTAGCAGAGCAATAGGCATGGACAGAAAAGACATTAATGAAAGGTTGTCCTTTCATTATGTTGTTTCCACTATTACAAACAGATGACTAATAACTTCATTTTGCCGTCAGTTTAGTATATTGAGCAGAAAAGAACAAGTGAAGTAAATGATGTAGAGAGTATGAGAAATATGTATGAAAGCAGTGATGGAAAGAAATAAGTGCACTCGACATTATCTTCTGAATTCTACATTTGGGAAAAATATTCCTGTCAGATGAATTCCTGTCTTCATTGGCAAGACATGAGCTGGAGAAATGTTTTGCTTTAGAAAGTACATGATGTTACAGGTTATGGAAGTATTTCACTATATCTTACAAGGAATTTAAAGCCATAAGAGACAGGTTGTGAAATATGTTCCTATACTGAACTCAGTAACCTCAGTTATAAGCTAAAGCACTTAATTCTCAATAGATATAAATATGGATGCACCATGGGTAAAGATCAGGTGAAACTGAAATACCAAGCATGCCAGAGGCCACTGCAATAGTAGGGAATCAATTGGATGAAATACATCTAGATGAGCTTACAGGGCACATGTATCCTATACTGCTGAGTCCCAATCAACCTATCTAAGTCCCAATGCCCTTATCTAAGGGCAATTCTTAACTGGCACTAAATCTGGAAAGGTTTGATCACGGGCATGTGAGCAAGAGGATACCCAAGGATACAAGAAATAAAATGTTCATTTCACCCTATTGGAGAACTGATCTACCCAACTAGTGTCTCATTTCTATGTCAAAAATGTCTGAGGTGAAATGTGTGTGTGTGTGTGTTCATTGGTTCTGTGTACAAATACAGGGGAAAAAATTATATATATATATATAATCTAGATGATAGCAGGTCAACTTTGGTTGCAGATGAGACGAAGGAAGATGGAATTCCCAGTCTTGTGTCACACAAACCTCTTTATAGGGAGGAGTTTTGAGGATTATGAGTTTATTCAATAGGAAGACACTGACACAGTCCTGTCCTCTCAATAGGCAACAGACAAAGGGAATTAAATATTCAACGATTCCAAGTCAGATCACATTCACTGATTCTGTCCTTTTGCTGCTCAAGTGGTGCCGGTGTTGCAGGAGGGGATGAATGGGAAGAAGACTGGAGGATAAAACCATAAAAATTTGGTGAAACCTTCTTCCACATCATCGCTGGGTCAGAGTGTAGAGCTCAAACTCCACACAAAACCATCGCAAAGGCAGCGTGGGTGCCACTAGTAGTGACTGGCTGGAGAAATATGTCTGTCTCTGTCTTGTCCCACCTGAGGACTCCTCTGCCACAGCAGTTATTCCAGCAAAGGCAGTACCAAAGGGTGGGAGAATATATATGTGGAGGTTTTGAGGGAGTACACACAGCTTCTTAACATTGGTGTGTTATGGATTAAGAGGCATAAATTCATGGAGGGAAACAAAGCTTCAAGCCATTAATGAATTTCTTACCATTATTTTTCCATCTGTTTTATCAATTGTTACTATAAGACAGTATTAATAATTTAGTGTGAACTTGTTGAATTCTAACTCCCTTAACCTCTGTCGGGAGAAATGAGGAATATCTCATCTCTGGGGCACAATCCCCTTCTTTCTTTAAGCCTGCTTCCTGGTCAGTCAAACAGCTTCTCTTTCATTTTTTAGCTGCTTGAGGTTTATTTATTAATCCTGTGTGGTCCATGGGGAGGTTTTTAATAAATGTTTTAATAAAATATATTCAGTGAGTAGAGTTTGTGTCTATGTGAATTTTGGAATCCTATAGAGGGTGGCCAAGGGGGATCTGATAGTAATAATTATCACCCTTACAGATCTTACCTACCTGGCTTATTACAATATTTCTGACAACATTGTGTGTGATTGCCTCCATTTTTTCAGTTTTCTTCTTTAGATTCTTTATAGAAACCTTTTTACCAATATTTTGTTGTCAGGAAATGTGCATTATTGATAGAATTCTTTGTAAAAATATGAATGATTCTGTAACTGGTGCTTGAAAGAAACAGATCCACCTTCTGGCTAGATCCAATTGGAGAGGAAAAATTGTTCCTGAGCATTTTTGTTATAATACCAACCCAACCCAGAGCAAACTCTTACTGCTTCTAAGTGCTTGGTACTGAATTCTTTGACACTTACTGAGTTCTCAGTAATCAATCATGTATCAGTTAATCATATAATTGTGGATGGATTTAAATGATTTCAATCGGTTTTATGTGGAATTTTGTGATGGTGCGCTTAAAGACTTTTTCCCCCCTTCAATTTGGGAGAGATAAGACATTGTCATTGTTTCTTTTGTTTAGAAAAACCCAAAATATCAAAGTAAAACCAAACTGGTGTAGATAAAAATCCTTTTGTGCAGAAATGAAACAAAACCTCTTGTATTTTACATGGTTTGTTCAAGACACTGTTTGTATCCTTCTCTGGCACCTGGAAGTGACTCAGATCTCAGTCCAAGTTTGTGGAAGGTCTCATGAACCTTAACGGACCTCTCAGTAAACATATCCTCAGTTTAGGGTTCATAGCAGAGCCAATTTTATGCATGGCTGCTTCTGAAATATGGCAGTGAAAGAAAACACACTGACCTTTGCTTTATTTATTAAAAAGATCAATCATTGTTCTAATTTTTTTAACAGTATATTCAGGAAAAAAACACCCCAAAACTTTCCTAACTAGATTCTAGGTCAGGTATGAATTTATATGCTTTCTCTGCTGAATATGGGGAAATGTTTATTCCTCTTCTGCTCAACTGCGAAGACTTCCAGTTAGGTACAGGAGGATGCCATCCTACGAGTAATGCTTCATTCACTTGGGCTTAAGGGATTTTTATTTATAACACACTATAAATGCATTTATTCATTTATTTGCATTTCCCAAAACTGACTGTTGCTTAAAACAGATAACGTGAAGAGTGTGGAAGACAGTTAGATATGCATCTTTGGTGTTCATCCAGCCATCGAGTTTCATCCCAGTAGTGGTGGCAATTAGCACTTTAGGTTAAGAAATATAAAGTGCTCGGGGATCCCTCAACATAGGAAACATAATGAAAAAATGCAAAAAGCTATCATCGAAGATAATGTGGCCTTCCTGAACGCATGCTCTGCATCACCAATAATATACAAAAAAAAAAAGATGTTTTAAAATTTGGCTTAATGCAAGAATTAATTAGCTTTCAAAATCAATTTCTGGCCAAGGAGAACACTTGGGGGTTCCAGGCAAGACCGCTCACTAGAGACTGACAGAGAAGCTCCCTATATGCTTAATTGGAAACACTTTGCCAACTCTTTCCTGTTTGCCTGTTATGCTCAGGTTGAAAAAGCAGAGCAGGAAAGTTGTCAAAACACAAACACTTTTATATCTAATCCAGTCACTTTACTTTAGAGTGAGGCTAGTCAGAGAGAAAGAGTTCATGACCCCACACTAAAATATATCCAACAAGAACAAGCCTAATTATTTGTTTTCTCCTACCCTTCCAGCACTCAGTCTCAGTCAGGATATCACTTTGGAGAATATTGTAGCTTATTAAAAAAGAAATCAAAGTAAGGAGTCTGTTTATTGTATGCAGGGATTTTTTTTCCACTCCTGAAGCTGTAGTATAATCTGTGGATTGTTCTGTTCACAGTTGGTATTTGAATTAGTAACAAAGCCAGATGATGTAGGAGTCTGCCCTGGATATGACGCACCGGAGGGTTGACTTGGGCAATTTCCATCTATGTTAATGGAAACGATATTCATAAATCACCCACACATCAGTAGGGAAATAGACACTTTTGTCTACCAAATGCTTCATTTTCCAGTATCACAAACTCAAATCTGATCTTTTAGTATCTGCAGTTATTTCTTCTTCTTAAATAGGCAGAATATGAATAATTTGCTCACTAATTCTCAGTTTGATGCAGTTTCTATTGGGAGACAGGGTCGGTGTTTGATTTTGTTTAGTGAAACTGTTGCAAGTGAAACTGTGAGCTGTTGATCTCATAAAGGACATCGCTGAAAGTCTGGAAGACTCTGTCCACAACTGTATTAATAAAGGATAGAGTGCTGGTGATTCTTCCCAGACACTGCCATTCAATTGTACGTGCTGGCAAATAGCTGGAAGGGTTTCTGTCACGCTGGAAAGCTATGCCATCTAGCACTCTACCAAATAATTTGTGGGCTTATTTTGAGAGCTAGCATGAGCTGAGGACCGTTTCCAAACAGCTGTCTGGATGCAGGCATTTTGTTTTGAAGCACAGAAGAGTTTAAGTATTGACTCCAGCTATTTCTTGACAGGTCAATGATTGGGAGAAAGTTTACTTTTATTGGCATAGACTTAGTCTCTGTCTGTGGCGTTACATAACCTATGTGGTTCCTAAGCTTTGCAAGAGTGGGTGCATCCTGTTTCCATTAATAACATCTTAATTCGAGAATATTTTACAGACGCTCAAAGTGTCTTCCCACAATAAATAAGAGTAGGAATAAAGCAACAGTTCTTACAGGCTCTTCACTGCACTGAATCTCCTTCCTAAACCCTACAACGATCAATTAGTGATAAATGTCACAAGCGAATAAAGTGGGTACTTTCCCATTAGGCATAGGACTGAGTAAAGCAATATATTTCAGTCCCTCCCTAAGAGGCATAGAAGGACAGATAACTGTATAACTGTTGGACAGACAACCCTTCTCTTAAATGAGCTTCTTGAATTTGTGTTCTAGATGAACCATGAAGATGATATTTACTACTTGTGTATACCAATAGCCATGGTTACTTCCAAAACACTGACCAAGAAATAATTGGTTCTGTGTTACCCCCCAAAGTCTCTACATTGTTCATTTTAGCAAAACTTTAAATTACTGGAAGGCTTGACTACCAGTGATGATCTGGGCAGTTGTGGTTTTGGACTCTAGGGAATCCATCTGGTGTTGCAGCTAATATATTTGTTAATGCTTTACTCTCAACAGGAATTAAATATTTAAAGTTTGTGACCTGCTCTATCTCCAGCAGCTTGAATCTTTTAGTTTTGATATTATTTTTTATACCTACTGCAGCAAAAGAAAACACACTTCTAAATAGTTTTTTTTCCCCTCTCTTTTTTTTCCTCTCTGTGCTTCTCCGAAAGGTTAGGTTTGACAATAGGAATATAGTCACAGATACTCTAGGCAACAAATGAGAAATGTTCTTTTGTGACCTTAATGTTGGCAAGTGATAATAACCAGTGAACCATGAAATACTGCTGCAATATTGTTCATGACTTTTCTGTTTTCTAAGATTAATTTTATGTTCTGAAATGAAGTGACAATCATTTATTATTCTGTTTTACATAGCTTCCACCGGGAAGCAAATATGAAAAGCTTAATTTTCTAGTCCACTTGCAGCAGTGTTCCCAGTGAAGAATCAGATATATGTTTAAATATTCCTTGTTTAATGTATACAATATAATCCTTTTGTTTAGGCTTAGTCAGAAATGTCTGGGTTAGGAAAGAGAAGGCTAATGTTTAGAAGCAGAAATTAGTTTTCTCTCCTAGGGGTTAAATAGTTATAGTGCTAATTATTAATACACTACGGGTGTGAATTTTGCAAGAATATTTAATTTTGAGCTAATGTTTTCTAAGAACATATCGTACTTTCCTAAATAAATATTTTCCCTTTTCTCCAACTATGGTCTCTTTAAAATGCTGCAAATGGAAATTTAGACTCCAAAAACCTCTTGCTGCCAGCAATTTCTATTCTACAAGTAGATTAGAGTAACATTTTCATCAGAGGAAGCATATATGGTTCTCATATCAAACCTAGTCCACCTTTCCACTTACACCATTATCTTTTCGTCCATAGGCTGTTGGTAAGCAAACAATTTTAGGCTTTGATAGTTCAAGTCTTACTCATCTTGAGTAGCACTTACGCATATCAACGCTTCTATTGATTGCAGTAATATTGCTGCTCTGAAATACACCAAGTGAGTAAAGCTAGGAAAAAGAAAACCCTTTAATTTCAAGGTCAAATGGATGGGAGAAAAATAGATAGCAATATTTTTAAAGTTAATGTGGTTTGGGTTTTTTCCTTCAAAACATGTGTGTGGTGATGTATTAGGATACAGTTATTTAAATAATTAAGGGCTTGATTCTCAGAGGAGCCGACTACCAATCATTTTCAGTAATATTAAATTTCTCAGCAAAGTATTTCAAGAAGCATAGCGGTGGCCAAAGATGTTTGTTTATTTGGAAAGGAATCTGTTCAGAATGCAATGAGTAGCCTTTCTTCTGGAAAACTATGTATTTTCCAGATCTGGGTACATAAAATTGCACACTGGATCTTTCATTTGGTCATCTCAGTTAAAGCGGGCTGATTGCAAGAGGGAGTGGATGAATTCAAAAGGAATCTTTGCATTTTGAACATCGGATCAGAACTAGGAGAATTACTTAAGCACAGAACTAGTTGCCGGGCATCAAGAGCTGAAAGATGCTGATCTACGTACACTGTGAGTTCGGGACCAAAGACAAGAAGCCGTGGTGCACCCATATGGAGCACTACGCTTTCAGTGTCTCTTGCACTGAGTAGTAATAACTGGTAGATCAAACAATTGCTAATGATTTTGGCGTCTTAAAACAAACAGATTAAAAAGAAATCCTGTGTGTTAATATTCTGATACGTAGCCTAAACACCAAGGTGATGTGCTGTAGCGTGACTCTGCTGGGTTCCAGCTGTTCACACATTGCACGATGTTGTTTCCTGATTTAACAATAATCCCTTTTCTGGATTGTTTTGATTAAATAACTATTAAAAGCAAGAGTGAAATGTTAGGTTCACTACTATTAGTTACCAAAGTCTCAACTGCCAGGAATTAGATACTGTGCTGCTGTCGCTAGATGTGCAATAAATAGTGTTTGTGTTAAGAGACAGAGATTACTCTTGCTCGAGTCAGCTCTGCTCATTATAACTCTACTTGAGGAGCCTTCTTGAAGATTCACAGCAAAGCCCAAAGTAAGACTAGATATAAAGCCAGCATCCTAGTGGGATTTAAAACAAATAGGAGATAAAGGACCCTTCTTTTATCTACTGAAATGGCCACAACTTGAAGTGGATAATTTACTGAATTGCATTTCATTTCCTCGTAATATAGTACATGACATACAAGCAAGATTAGGCACCGAGATGCAGAAGCAATGAAAGAGAAGTCTGGGGGTACTCAGTGGATATTTATATATTTCTTTAAAACATGTTTTATCTGAGGAAATTAAAATGAAGGCTATATGTTGTTATTCAGAAAACAGTTTTATGGTGTGATCATGGATTATGTAATCACGACAGGCAGTGGTTATATCTGAACTACTCAATTTTCACTATGTAATTCAATAAGACTGCCAGAAAGGAGGTGTATGCAAGTGTGACTAGAAAATGTATTTTCCATATGAGGAACACAGAATTTTGCTCTAAAGTTATTAAAATTGGCGTAGCTAGAAATGGAGTGCACAGGACAGTTTTGGAGGCTTAGCAAGAGCTCAGTAAGAAAGAGACACTAATCAAAACAACAGGAAGTATTGGTTTATCTAGCTACATTTTCCAATTCCTATTAAGATAGTGTTGTCCCTTGTTTCTCTATTTTACAACAGTTTACGGTGGCATAAAGTGTCTCAGGTGTTCAGCATATTTTGTTCCACATATGCTTTAAGGGAAACTTTCAGGCTAAAGTCATATGATAATTAGTTTCGTATGAAGGTGTTTAAGACTTCAGGTAGGTTCTCAAATGCCCCACATCTGCTTTGGGGGTGGGTCTAGCTCCTAAATTCTTGAATCATTTGGACACTGAAACTTTCACCCTATAATGCTCTATAATAGCCATCCAGATCCACTATCCCCTAACTCATACAGATTTCAGCAGGAATTTTTGGACCTATAATCCTGTGTAATAACAATCTTCGGTTGCAGGACATTTACAAAACACACAGATATCATTCGAGTGCTCATGGATGGCAAATAACAAGACCCTGCACAAGGCTAGCAAAGAAAGAATAGTACCTTTTTTATTTGAAGCTCCATTTCCTTGCCACTAGTTGTAACCAGCTCTGCGCTGTACAGCCTCTGTATGAAAACTCCCACTCCCAGCAAACAAGAGATGAAAACTAATTGAAGGATCGATTTCCTGCTCCAATTCTAATGATTCGTATAGATTTTTTCTGATATATAAAGAAGCTGTACCTAGACCTGAACAAAATGTAAAATCAGGAAATTATTGCATTTCCTCAGCTGGAGGTCATTTTTTCCTTTCTTCCTAGGAAGCAAGAAGTTATATTTTGCTGGAAATAAACAGATTTCTCTGAGTGGCAAATGAAAATTGTTTGTCACAGCAGAGGGCAGAGCTGAAGGTCAGAGCAGAAGCTCTGTTTGCTGTGACACGTTTTCTTGAGCGGGATCATCTCTCTGTGATTGACAAAGCTGACACTTGCAAGAAAGGGACTGAAGGTGAAGGGGCAGCAGATTTCCTCGTGGTTCTGGGAAGGTGGGGGGAAGTAAAGGAGGGACTGAGATTAAGGCCATCTAAGCATGAATTTAACATCATAAAAAAATAAATACCTGGCTACGTGCCAGAGCCCAAGGTTGAGCCCTTAGAGGGGCAGGTAGAGGAACAGATGCTTTCCAATGGACTTTAATCAGCTGCCGCCCCAGTGGCTTTCTCTACCACGTGCTGAGGTTCAGGACTTTTGTTTCTTTAATGGAAATGCACAGGAATTAAAAAGGGGCATGGTATCTGGGAATGAAAGAGAGGATTTTTCTTTTACCATTAAAATAAATATGTTAAGAAAGGATTTTGCAGTCGATTTCACTAAGATGAAACCATCCAGACTAAAATCTTACAGCAGAGTTCAGTGTATCTTGAAATCATCAAACACTGACTTGAAAGATCAGTTTCTCGGTATTCCTTTGATTTCACAGCAAGAGTTTCTCCTTCTGGTGAGTTCTTTCCTACCTGCCATAAATTCCTCTCCATGTTTTCCCAATAGCTTCAGCCTTTTCTCCATTGGCCATAGGAGAAGCAGCAGACATCTTCTGTTTCAACATCATTATTTAGACTTTTTTTTCTCACATGCCAGTTGTACATTCAAGCTGGAGAAAAGAATCCAGAATAAACTACCAAATGTCTGATAAAAATCTATTTGTAAATTCGTAATCAGAGAGGAGTCAATCACAGAATCACAAGGTTGGAAAGGACCCATTGGATCATCGAGTCCAACCATTCCTAACACTCCCTAAACCATGTCCCTAAGCACTTCATCCACCCTTTCCTTAAACACCTCCAGGGAAGGCGACTCGACCACCTCCCTGGGCAGCTGTTCCAGTGCCTGATGACTCTTACTGTGAATGTGATGTTGTCTGCATTGCTGCATGTATATACCAAGATGGGATAAGATGTAAGAATAGTGAAGGACAGAATGAGGGTTCAAAGTTATACGACCCCCCCATCGTTCCCCAACAGCATTTATTAGGATGCACTTCCATTTCATCCTTTCTATGATCTCATATTCTGGAATTCAACATTTCCTTATACCACAGGCAGAAACTCTAAAATACGTGACTCTGCCTATCACTGTTACTGTGTCCCACCCATTCATTCATAATGAAGATCTGCACCTTCTCCCAGGTCTGCCGATTCCATCGCTCTCCTATTTAATTACTTCCCACTATGATTTCTTTGAACAATCTTAGTTGCTTTCAGCCTTAATTTTTTCTTTCTTTAAGGGTTTCAAGGGAGGAGGACTATGTGGTGTTGAAGGGGTAAGTGACTGTTGATTTTTTTTCCCCCTGAAATCTTTCTCTATAGCCATTATTACTTGAATAACTTTTCCTACTTTATCTTGAGTTCTATGTGAGTAATTCTCTGGAAGAGGGGAGATTCTCGAATTCTGAATTTGTGGAGGGTTAGAGGCTGGTTTTGAGGTCATGGCAGGATGGAACAAAGAAAGGGAGTGAAGACTGAAGTGTTTTTCAACATCTGTGAGTTCCACATAGTGGGCTTCAAAGCCTCTCACACACGATCTGCTCCTGTAGCTGTGTGCAGAGCTTCTTGAGCTCAATCTGTACATCCACTGAGGTTTGAATCAGACCAGTGCACTTTTCATCTTGATTCCTTTCTAGATTATTCTCCAGTTTTTCTTGTTATTCTCAGCTCATTTTTTTTGTCACTGTTATTTATCATTATTTATGAGCCCTAAGAAACAGCAGTTTCAGCAAAATACGACTTACTTCTAAGACTGGGAGCTAGCTGTCTGGTGCAAATTCAGATGGGAAATATGCTTCTACTGCTGTTCACCAATCTCAAACTCCTCCTGTAAATCTTAATAAGGTCTCAAATCTGGCAAGGAGGGATACCCGTGGGAAAGCTTTAATGATTTGACAGTACTAAACATGTGTAGAGGACAAGCAGGATGCTTTGTCTCCAGACTTGTAAAATGTAAAGCGTTACTGAATCTTGTCAAGTTACAGACTTTGCATACTATAAATAACAATAACAAGGCATTGAAAACAGAAGTGGAGAATGTGAAAACTCTTTGTTATCAAGGCAAATATTTCTTTACGTCAAAACTGCACAGATTGACACTAGAGCAGGGAATTTACAAGTCAGAGGATTGCTATAAGGGAATGAAAGGTCAGGATTTTGTTGCTGTATTTTCTTACAGTTTGGTTTTGCAGGGACGAGGATCAGCTTCTACATGATGACAGAGCTCCAGATTTGCTTATATATCAGACGTTATGTTTCTTTCTCCACTTGTCAATTTGCTTTCTCAAATAATACACATAACAATATAATATGAGTGCTTTCCTGGTGAATCAAACATTTTCATTACTTTTTTTTTGAATGATATGATAAGGACCTTGTTTTATCATCATTTAGTCTTTTTGTCAAGAAAGACTTATGCATGTCTCCCACACAGCTTCTCTTTGCAACTCTGTTTCTTCACTGCAGTTGTGATAGCCCTAAAGTAAAAATTTCTAAAACTGGGGAACAAGCTGATAAGCTTCATCCAGCAGAGCTGCAGGATATTTTTCATGATTGCACATATATTGCGTTGATTATGATGAAGCCAAAAGATTTTTAAATAGGAAAAAAAACAAGGGAGGAAAACAAGTCTTTGGCTTTCTGCAGCCTGTCAGGAGCTCCTGAATGAGATTAAAGATGAACCTGTCTTACAAAATTGTTATTATTCTGAGTGATACTAGAGGAGGGTGAGTATTTTTCCTCTTTTGCTGTGCAGTCGCTTTGATATTTTCCTTTTAAAAAATTGTTGATTGTATATTTCTATTGCAAAATATGAAATATTTGATGCATATGACTATTTTTTGTATATTTGTAGTATTTATTATGGAAAATCACTGCATTGTAACTACTGCAACTCGAGCTTATTGAGCAGCACCTGCAATTCAGAGCTGTCCTGTTATAATGGTTCAGTAAGATGGGAACAGGTAGAGAAACTCGGGTACAAAAGGGGAAAGATGTACGATTAACAAACTAGAGGCAGAATAAACAAAAGAACAGAGATCTTTTGGCTTTCAAGACAAGGACATCTCTATTTGTTAAAGGGATAGAAGTGTTTGGACTTCATTTCCTTTGGGATTATCATTACAAGTGATTTATGCAGATCCCACAGACAAACAACTGTGTAACCACAGTTCCTTATGGTTTTCACGTTGGTAGGGATTTGTGTCTACAATTTTGTCCACAGCAAGCAAGGTTGGCTAAAAGCTTCAACAAGAACTTCTCATCCTAATTTCCTGGGGTTCGGAGAAGAACATTATTATGGAATAGAATTCAGCTGCCACGTCTGCCACTCATTCTTTATTCCATCAAATTATTGAATTTCCCCAGCTTCCATTTGTTACAGTTAGCATTTAACAAAAGAGATTTGCCACTGCCTCTGGCCTTCACGAGAACTTTACACAAGATTTCAGTTGCAGCCGCTGCGGAAGAAAGGCCCAAGGAAGATATTAGAAAGTTTGGATTTCTGATAAGAGTTTTTCAAATAGATCTCATTTACAAGGAATAACGCCAACATTAATATGACTCAGCTTTTCAAACGATTCCATTAAACTGCATTAAATTCAATAGCTAACATCCTTTTAGAGAATAAAAATATATTAGTTACAATTAGTTCCCTGACAAAAGTGAAATAAACTAAATAGAAACAAGGCCACTTTTATTCTTCCTAGGAGTGTTCACAAATGCACGTCAGCTAATCCACTTTCAAGTCACACTTTTAGTCGAGTCAGGTTCATTTTCCTGATTGCCCCTATTTAGACAGGTCTTTGGAAATGGGCTCCAGTTGCAAAGCTGAGGTTAGGATGTGAATGTAAATTAGTGAACTCTAAGCCTACTGTTGGGATCCTGCCTGGGTCAGGCCAACATAGCTTTGCCCAGTTAACCTCTTTTACCTTTCAGCAGCAATGCCTTTAACATCATTTTACTGTTATTAATGCTGCCCGTTTCTGTAGCTTCTTGAGCAAAAAGACATTGGGCTCTTCTGAGCTAAAGCCCAGCAGTGGCTAATAGCAAGGCTAGTGGCACTGCTGCTGAGGAAAATAGCAGTGACAGCAAGAAACACAGCTAAAATTGACACTGAGACTCTGACACAGTAAAGATTAGTTTCCAGTGAAAATTACTCCCTCGTGTAAGCCAGCAGAGAGACCACGAAGGGGATTCTGCCACTAACACCCCCCATCATGGAAAGCGAAACCAGGGAGTTTTATTCACTTTTCTTTTTTTTTTTCTTGGAAAAGTGAAGCTGATAGTCTGCCTCCGCCTCCCAGAGGTTCAAATCTGCTGTTTCAAATCCTTTATTTCCTCGCACAAGGCACTCCCTGCCAATGCACATCACTAGCAGTGGCGGCAGCATCTTGCTCTCTCACAAACACGTCTCCACTTTCTGCCAGGAAAATACATGTTCTGGGAGTGCCTATCACCAGTTTGTGAGCCAAGAAACATCTTTACCCGCACTCCGTCCCAGCTCAATCTTTGTGTTAGTGTGGCGTGTTACGGGCAGGCTTTTCCGGGAGAAGAAAAGACCATCTGAAGCACTCCTAGAAAAATAAAGTCCTGAGATATGTGTGAAAGAGAGGATATTAGGATGGTTGTGCAAAGAATTGCATGGAGATGGGCAAGAAATAGCGCAAGGATCCATTTTGGCTTGAAAAGGGAAAAATATGAATGGTACAAGAGGATTTTGTGTCTCCTATGAGAAATGGAGTGAGGGGTGTTGCTGCTGTGGCTCCCTCCGAGGAATCTAGTTTTTCGGTTAAGAAGTTTTTATCCCCATTTGTGGCCTCTAAGAATTCCGGTTGGAAAGGGAATAGACAACATCAAAGCTGTTCTTTTCAGGCATGGTGTGCGCTGAGCTCAGGAATCATGACTTCCCATTCTAAATTCTGCTCAACTGCAACCAATTCCTCAGACAAAATGTGGACTTCTCAAATAGACTGTCCACATCACACCCTTAACAGTGATCATTTTTTTCCTCATTTAAATATAAAAGGGATTTAGGATGACTAGCTCATAGCACAGACACTGTGAGTGAGATGACTCACACTTCCTCTGATTAACTCTGGAGACTTGGCAAGATCCAACCAATCCCCAGACTTGCTCTGAGCGCAAGAATAGCAATGATGACTCCTGTGTGATAGCACTCATACACAGGTTACATAAGCACAGGATTATCTACCTCGTAGTTAAATCCCTGTTCTAAAGCTGTGGGAAAGTCCCCACGACATACCAATATTGTTGTATTACACCACGAGCTCGATTGGGTGAAGGGTACAGAACAGAACCATGATGTCACCACTATTACACCTATGGTTTCCTTGCATTCAGGTTGCTTTGGACCAGTGTAAAATGTTCTTTTGTGATGACCATCTTTATTTGTCCTGATACGTTCAGTTTGTGGTTGTAAGTCTAAAAAAAAGAACCTGAGGTCCGTGAGAACTGATGTTATTATTAGTGTGAGAAGCTTATGGCAGAGTTGAGCCTGAAAAATTTATAATCAGCAATTAGTTCCTGTTCTGATGACCTAGAAGCTGAATCTTTTTAAAATAAATCACAATGGTGTAGCTGATACATTTTGATGCTAATATTGTCTATCGTTCTGACTCAAAATACAAAACACAATAGGATTCCAAAAACCTGTCTGAATATCTTTGCACTACAAAAATATACATAATTGCTTTCAGGGAGAGAATGAATGAGGTTTAATCTCTGGAGCCTACGGCATGGCCCAGTCAAGTTGAATGAGAAACATAAATAGTACACATACATAAATGTAAGCATGGATATAGATACATTACTTGCTTGTTCTCAGGGGTAAGGTAGCTGGATTTTGACACCGATCTTTATATTTTTATTTCTCAGGCAGCAGTCTACATGCATTTTATTCAGCTCATTGATGGACTTATTAAATTTCTTATTCCTTTCATACAGTGTCAGAATTCCATCTTATCTCACTATCCATTACATACTGACATGAATACAAGTTTGCTTTTCCTGTTGCTGTTTGCTCTGCTGGATTTAGCCCTTCAAATTTCGTACTGAGAGCTACAGAAATTACGGGAGCAGAAGCTGATTTAAAGAATACAGGGACAAAAAGACACAGCATTAATGCACTGATAAAAAGTAGATGTAAAGCAAAGCTAGAAGAAATCTTGAGAGATTTTCTTAGATAAAATGCCATAAACTAGGGTGGAAATTGCATCATAAATTTCATCTGTAAGAAAGCCGCTAAGAGTTTCTTCTTGAATTAGAAAAATACAAAGAAGTTTCCTGTTATATTAGGTTCAGTGGTTGAACCTTAACAGATTTGAAAGCAAGATTTGGGCAGAAGGACCAGTTTCTTTTTAATAAATTCTGAAATTCAGGTTGGTCTTGTGCTTTAGTTACTAAATCCTCAGTGCTCATCTTACCTTCTATTCTGCCTCAGTCATATATTTCCTACAAAGAAGTACTTTAATATCTTTCTGCTTCTGTTTTTCATTTGTAAGATAGAGACAAAACATTTCTCACCTCTTTTTTAAGTTTAATTTAATCTATGTTGTGAACTCTTCAAGCAAGGAGCATCATTGACTATCAGTTTTATAATGCACACCATCTACCTGTGGTAAAGCCTAGACATCCTTCCACAAAAATAAAAGTAGTCATAGAAATTAGATGAGAAAACTTCAATAATTTTTGTTTTTTTTCTGAAGGAGCCATTTAGGGCATCTCATGATTACGTCTATGTGTGTGTTGTTAAAGGTTTAATCATTGTGTTAAGTGTTTATGTATGGGTGAATGAGGTGTATGTGCCTGCATCTACCAAAATAGATAAATAAGATGTCTGAGTATGGATGTGCAAGTTCCCAGTCCTTATGAGGAAAGCCTGAAAAGATAATTTCCCCTGAAGACTTAAAAATCAGAATGATTTTGAAATCATTTCCCAAATATGATTTTCCCAGTCTCACAAATTTAGAGCACATTACATCGTCTGAGCCTCCTGTACCAGTTCAGAGCACAACCTCTCTTAATACACATCTGGCGGCCAAACCTATCATTTTTTTCTTACATAACTCAGGGCGGAAGATTAGGGTACACAGAGAAAGCATAATGAATAGGATTTCTCCGCATTTCTTTCTCCAGAAAGACTTATTGCTCCATACTGTTCCTCTCATAAAGCAATTGAATTTGCCTTTTCCTAGACCATGCATACTTTTGCACTTACTGCAGTGTTTTCCAGAGGGAAATTAAATTATCTTCATGGCAATAGTTTTGTGAAAATTTATAAATATATGTAAAACTGATGTAAAAGAAAACCTATCAGTTTTTTCTGTTAACTATGAAACTAAATAGAAGTTGGTTACTGTTTGGTGTATTAACTTTGATCCATGAGAGTAAACTTTATAAGTTAAACTGTTATACAGTAGCTGTTGCTTTTTCCTGACACAGGGATTTAACATCTCAGGAAATGCTTATTTATGAAACTGTACTCTTAGCTACCTAGAAGTGATGATAACTTGGAATAAGACAGGGGATTTTCTTTTGTGTGTGTTGAAAAGCACTACGTAAACCAAATAATTTAGTTGAAATATAGGAGAACTTAAGGGCAAACAATTTGATATTTCAGTTTGAGATGGTTTTTTTGGTGGTTTTGTTTGTATGTTTGTTTTGTGAAAGGGCTATAATAAATGGTCTTGCTTTCATGTAGCTTAGCAGAGTGTCTATCATGAAGAAGGGTGCATATATAAGAGTGAAAATGAAATCCTGAGTTAGAAGTAGTGAAGGTAAAGTCAGTTTGCAATTGGTAGTTCTCATATCCAGGCTCGAATCCTTAGGGAAAACAATTACCCATACGTACTTCTACCAAAAAGGAACACCATTTCAGATTGAGGCCTTTATTTTTTTTTCCTCAAATCTCTTTTCTTGGGGCAGCCCCACCTCTTTAAACAGATTTCAATTGCCCACAAAGAATTTCCGAAGCCTTAACTCAATATCAGTCAAAATATCCATTTATAATGTTTCTCCAAAGGGTTAATGGATCCCCTACTCTCGCTTTAGAAATGCTGATGTCTCTCTAGCAAGACAAAAAAGATTAAATTCTCAGGTAGGAAATTAAAGTCTTTACTGAATGTGAATGTAAATTTAAAGTAGGAAGTTAGTATTCAACTCCTAAGAAATCATTTACCTATTGTGAGTGAAGGACTCCATGAGGAGTCATAGGGCATAGTTCAAACCTTGGTACATAACCTTTTATGCACTGAAAAGATATGTTTCATACAAATAGGCACTGTGAGAACCCATCTTTAAACACTTAATATGAGAACAATACGTGAACCTCACTCTTGATGGAGAACAGGCACAATGAGATCCAATTAACTTTGAGGTGATGGTAGTTTTGACTTGCTGGGATTGAAGGACAGTGTGAAATAAGGGCTTATCATTATGTTGAGGATCTGAGCAGAAAGAAAGAAAAATGCATAATGCTAACCATGACCATTTTTGAGTACTATTATCAGTGTAGGAATTCCCTTTCATTCATTTTGAAGCAGTTCTCATTCTTCTGAAAAACGGGTTTCGCTTGAGAGAGAAGGAGCCTGATCTCTAGAAAGATGTGCACCTAATTTCAGGAATGAAAAGGGCATCCAGTTGAGCACTGTGTACAGCCATGTCCATGTCGTTGCGTTTTCATTGTGGTTAACTGCATCTGGAACTGCAAAAAGCCTGTGCCCAGCTGCCCTACATGTGCTTGTAGAACACATATATATATGTCCGTAAAAGGAAAAGTATAGAGAAAACCATTTATAATAACTTTCGAGTGTATATCTATTATACCTGTGCGGGTGATTCAGAGTTCTTGCTCCTATCTCACCTTTAGTCCTTTTCCGTTGTATTAGCAACAAGATCTGTGTCCTAACTCACTTGCACCTATGCAGAAAACCAGTGTTCCCAATAAGTGGCAAACACCAGATTGCGTACAAAGCCACCTCATAAACTGTTCTCTTGTCAACAGCCTTCATTTTTTTTTTTTGGCCTTTTTTTTCTGCCATAATAATTTGAACTTTCAGATTAGATTAAGCATCCTTTAAATGGAATTAGTTTTTATTTCCAGATTTGTCCAGTTCTTGTAGAATAGGCCTTTACCACAAAATTAAGCCTTAACTTGAATGACAGAGGCTTTTACCTATCAAAGTTTCTCAGAAAACTTACATCAACGTGGAGATCACTTGCTTAGACTATGGATTTTCTTTCTGACATTATCCAGCTGTGCACTAGTCCATTCCAATAACTGAGATGAGCAACCACTAAGCTGTGAAGCACACGGTCGAGATCTCAGAGTGGCAAAAATGAGAATCTCTAACAGTGTTTTCGAGGTGTTAAAAAGAGATTTTCTTTCATGGCATACATGTTGTCCCACGGCTAAAGTGTTGACGTCTCTTCACCTGTACTTAAAGTCTGTAGGTATTAATCCTCCTGCCATTCTTGTCTTCAAGCCACGCTTTGGTTTAAATTCAGCTGAAAAAGAAGAACAAATTTGCTGTCCTGACCATGTATCACCTCACTCAAAGTCTTTAACTTCTGTGCAGAAATATCAAAAAGTGTGAGCCAGCTGTGTAACTCTATGCAAAATTGTGAGCCTGTAGTCTCTCTTTGTTAGTGCAAAATGGATTCTGGAACATGAATATATAGAACCGGGGATTATTTTTATTAATAGAAGTGAATAAAATAGCAATAAAGGACCACAGAAATAGAATACATTTTCTACCTGAGGTCATGTTAATTTTAAGGACACAAAGTGATCCCTGTTGTCAAGGGGTTAATTTTGTTGTTATGATAAATTTAAAACCTAGTAGAAGGTTTAAATTCTAAATTCTAAATTACCTAATGTCTATGCCTACTTCTGCCCCAAAGTCTTCTATAGATGCCTAAATGTATCTAAACTGATAGAAGTTTCAGTAATTCTTTCAGACAGTGTTGCATCTAACTTGGAAGTTGAGAGTGTCTCATTGATAACTTTTATTTCATATGTCAAATATATCCTTTCTCCATTCAATTGGTTTCCTGTGGCCTTTCCCTTTTCTAAAAATACTGCGCATTCCAGCTGCTTGGAGCAAAATCCCAGTCCCAGTGGAGTCAATTTTTGTCTTTTTTTACAGCCTATTGTAAGGGACTGTATCAAAGGCTTCCAGGAGTTTCCAATAAACTATTTTAACTGGCTTTGCTTTACTGACTCTTTTGTTAATGCAATAAAAGAATTCTGTCATATCAGGGCAAGACTTGCTTTTCTCTAAACTGTATTGCTTAATTCCTGCTAACTGCTGTCCACGTGTGCAGTTTGGTTACTCTATGTTTAATTAGCTTTTCAGCTATTTTAGCAGGTACTGAGGAAAATCTATTCTGATTGCTATTGCTAGGATCTACTCCTTTTTCGATCTAAGTACATCATTTACTACTTCCCAATCTTCTGCAATATAGCTGATTTTAATGAGCAACTGCTTGTGGTTAGCATCTCAAAAGACAATGCTTTGTGTTTATTTCAGCTATTTTCTACCCCCCGGAGAGATTTAATATTCACTTACATCTAAATGAAGATAAATGTGACTGATTAAGTTGACAATTAGTGTTGTTTACGGAAATGATTTTTCAAGTGTTTGCAGTTCCTAACCCAGATTCAGGTTCTGCTTTGGGATGTCAAAGGTCTCCGTGGAAATACAGTGTGTTTTATTGCCCAAAGCCAGGCTCAGACCTGGAAGCTTAGGTGGAGTCCATAGCTACCTCTGGTATGGACTCACTGTGTGATATTTGGCAAGTCATTTTATCTCGCCATGTCTCCATTCCTCTAGCAATAGCATCATAATCACCTTATTTACCAATGAGCTCTCAAACACATGAGCTCTCAAACACTCTGGTTAGGAGGGTTAACATGGGAATTTTGTTTCTTTTTTTTTTTTGGATAGCTTATCCATGCTCAGAGCCGATGTTTCTGCAGTAACGGAGAGTTTAAACCGCAGTGCATCTTATTTAGGGTGGTACTTTATGAGTTGGGTCCTTTCACATTGGTGTGAGCATGGAGTCACAACGTTCTAGGCAGTGGACATGAACAGGGTTTTCTCTTATATAATTCTTACATGAATTTTCCTCTCAACAGCATTTCTGGAGATTCTTAACGTATTAATTTTGTTTCAGTTTTCTGCATGAAGTATTTCCCTTTTTACACAAAGCAAGTCCTCTAGGTCCCATAAACACCAAATTGATAGAAGCAAGGACCTCCTCTTGTGATAATGAAGAAATCATCAACACTAATTCAAATTCGTATTTTCTTCTCAATCTTTGTATAAGATGAAAACAACAAAGCTGATTACTTTGGCTGTGTAACTGCCTTTTATTCAGGCAGTCAGGGGGAGAAGTGCCAGTGAATTTTAGTTATAAAGGTTAGAAGACAAACTGAACAACAATAAAGTAAATTTAGAAAGAGCTCTAAACACAGTACTAGCCTTGTTGAATCTATATGTGCCTCTCACTATCTAACATTTTACATACACTAGAGTGAGGATTTAACTAGAGTGTTAAAAATCTATATAAGTACTCCCCCAAATTCTCCTTTTTATATAAAGCACCTTTCCATGGTTATAGCATAAACAAGATTTTGCATGCATGCCTGCTATGCAAGGTTTGCTAAAGATTTGCTTGTATTTTATTCAGATGCTGAGTATGTTTGTTCCAGCATTTTCCCCTCTGAGTTCTAATGATTTTTATTTTCTCAGTACAATGCATATAATAATGCCTTGCTTTAATCAAACCAGCAGAGGGTTGAGCTACAGAAATACCTGTATTGTACCTCTAACTGTATGTTGCTCGGGAAGGTCATTTTTGTAATGTAATTGTGGATCACCAGATGGCACTCTCGCAGACAGTATATCAAGTCAGAAACCCTATTTGTCAAAAGGGAAAAGAATATATAACTCTTTTTACACTTCTGCTTTATGTAATCTCACCAGGTCACACCACTGTTGCCATGTTCTCGATACTGTCTCACAAATTTATTTTCCAGCTCCTGTTCCTGCTCTCTGTTCAAATCCAGTATATGTTCTACATATTTGTCTATCTCCCAACTTTCTCCTCATTACCTGAAACTTAATATTGTTCAGGTTAAATTGAAAGCTCTTTTCAAGCCCTTTTCTTGCCTCTGGCTCAGAACACCATCATGTTTTCTTCATCTCAAGAAGATGGGTGTTAAAGTTGGATATTTTTCCTTTCTCTCCCTCCTCATTCCTGGCCGTTCCTTGTTCCTTACTGGACCAATACTGAACAAAAGTTCACAGCAGGTTGTGTTTTTAGTAGCACAACTTCTCCGCTGACTTCTCTAAAGCTTAATTCAGGGCAGAACTAAGTGCAATCTGGTGCAATGGGGCAACGGTGGAAGAAATCCAGTCGTATCAGATCTGTGCTAAGGTGCAGCAGGTGTTTAGCAGGTGTAATATATCCAGGAAACAGCCAGCTAGAGGCAGTCTGTAGCAGTATCCCTGACTACACGGGCTCTGTCTAGGACGGAGCTGATTTTCTTCGTAGCAGCCCATATACTGCTATGCTTTGGATTCGTGACTACAATATCAGTGTTTTGTCTATGGCTGAGCAACGCTTGCTCAACATTCAGCCTTTCTCTTTTTCCTGCTAGAGCTGCTCGAGAAGCTGGAGTGGGGACACAGCCGGGACAACTGATCACAGCTGACCGAGAGAGTATTCTGTGCCATATAATGTGATGCTCAGCAAGCAAAAAAGGAGGGAAGGGAGTTTTGGGACAGATGATAACTATTGCTCACAGACAGGCTGGGCATTGGTCTTCTCGTGGGAGGTGCTTTTGCATCTCTTTTTTCTCCCTCTTTGATTCACTTATTAAGCTATTTTTTATCTCATCCTGTGAGTGTTATTGCTTTTGCTCTTCCTCCTCTCTTCCCAGTCCCACGGGATTAGGGAGTGAATGCGTGCCTGGGTGATACTTAGCTGCTGTCTGGGTTTAACCCACCACACTGATTCAACAACTTTAGCTCGGTGATGAAAACTGGTATTAGGTTTGAGGGGACTGAAGAAGGCATAGTCATGCAGGTGAAAACGTAACCACAAATGATTGAAATATTTGTCTAGTTTTAGAGGGGCAAATCTCATCTGCATTGCCTCAGACCTGTCAGGTCTGTACCTTTCATATCTTTCTGCTGGATTAAATAAAATGCAGTCATTATGTTCTCATTCTGATCAGTTCTTCTGTGTATTCTGAGTACAGTGCTCCCACTCTTCCCACACCATTACAGTGATTCCTGTTCGGTGACATCTTTCTTGATGCCTCACAAATATCCCTGTGCTGTTCTTCCATATTGTCCTTCATTTGTGGAACAGGCTTTGCTTGGTCACTTCATTCCTTCCTGTCAAACAGTCTGTCAGTCCTCGTCTATGCTTTGACAGGTCCTCTCTGCAGTGATAAATTTCCCCCATTAGGAGTTACTGCAGCGCCTGCAATTCCATATAATAGTATGCAAACAACACGTCACCTTATACAGAGTTCTCCGAGCCATTTCCCCTTCAATGGCCGTTTCCTTACATTTTCAGAGCAATGCATGTAATTTAGTCTGTATGACTCCTATCAGCTGCAAGGAACTAAATCCACACGTAAATCTTTGAAAATTTGGGGGTGCTTTGGCAAGTCTTAGATTATCTATCACTCTAATCAGCTCAATAAATCTGACTACACGTCTTTCAAATAAATAATAGTGGGTTTGCCTGAAGCTTTTACTGTTTTTCAATCTGTATCTATCAGCTGAAATTTTACGCGCACTCAACAATTTTTATTCTGTTGTTAGGAATTATGTTATTGCTGGATGCAATAACATTAATTTGAATGATATGGATATAAAAAGATCCTTTGTTTCTCACACAGTGCAGTTAAATTGTAAGACAGCGTTAGTTAAAAACCAGTGTCACTATTATGAGAAGTTGTACATCTTATTTTTTTCTTATTCTCATCCTAAATAGATTCTGAAAACATTCTGGTTAAGTTAAATTGACATTTCTAAAACTGATGAGACCATGGAAAATAACTTCACTGTCTTCACCTAAAAGTTATGTTTTCTCCAAAAATGTTTGAAGTTGGCTAAGTTAGATTACTTGAAATCATGACTTTTTTCCCATTTTTTTTCAAAACACCAAGATTAGGTTAATTCAGATTAAGCTGCTCCACTTGTAACTGTTGTACATATCCAGAGCTGAGATGTGTGAAACTATCTGCAAGACTCTGAACACATCTGTGCTTAGACACGTCTATCAGTTCATGAGCAAAATCATTATTGTGATGCCTTTAATTTTACAATCACATATATGAGCACCTATCTTTTTGGTGTTATTACCAAACCGTGTAACCAACAAAATTGATGTTACTGGCATGGCAAAGACATATATTTTACAATCTTGTCATGTTTAGTAAATAAAATGGAATTCATCCTTTATCGATATAGAGCTTGACCCCAAAATACCGTAAGTTCCTAAACTTTTCAGTGTCTCAACGGATGTGAGGGTGGGAGGAGAATTCCTTGAACAGCAAAGTGAAAAAAAAGTAAAAGAGTAATGTGAATGTAACAGTCACTGAGGGGCTGGTTTGAAATACAGTCCTATTTAGTTTTGTGCTAATCCTGGGAACTATTTTGACCTCTGATTGTCCCATCCAACTGCCATCATACCTCGCTTAGAGAAAAGCTGCTTCTTGCTAGGGGTGACACCAGGCTCTAGAGCAACTGAGAATGGTTACTAGCAGTGCACAAAGAAATCCTGAGGAGATGCTTTTCTGGTTACAGTCTTGGCTGGGTCCTTTATATGTTATAAAAATTATAAATGTTGTTATAAAAGGCGAAGTCAATAAGAGTTGTTGTATTTACAAGGAGCTCTGAATCACACCTGTAGATAGCAGATCTGCAAAGCCACTCACCACGGCTGCAGTTAGGGGGAAGCAGGCACTAAATCAGCAACACAGCACTGTTGTGTAGTGCACGGTACTGTTGATAGCATGAAACTCTCATATAAAATGTAAACTTGGTGCCTGGAGACCTGTTATTACCAAAGACCAGCAGTCGGGTTTTGTGAGATATCAGAGGCAGTGACTCTTAACAGTCTGGGTAAAATCCAAACTGGCAAATACTTATCAGAGGCGTACAATGCATTTCTAATGAATGCAAAGCTGATAGCAATTCAATTTTGGGGGTATTTTATTACAGATATCAGTATAAGTTTATTTGAGTGGAGTAAGTGCACATACTTTAAAGTAAAATGAGACATAATATCACGAGATGGTGGAAGAAACACAGAGTCTATCTGTCTTGCTGAGTGAAAGCGCTCACATTTTATAGATAAGTCTTTCATGTTGAAAGGATGTGAAAATTTATGCTGATACAGACACTTGGATTGGAGGGATGTATTTTCCATGAAATACTTAAAAATAAAAATCTGCAAATTTGGGCAAGGTAGATAAGGTATTGAAGAAAAGTATAATTCAAAAATAGGAGAATACATATTTTGATATTTAATTAGATTTCACACAACTCAAAAAGGAACAATGTTTGTCTTGTAGTTTCCACCAACATATAACAAATTCCCTAAATCCTTCCAATACTTTCTGGGAAAATCATCTATTGTGCCAACTAAAATGGATTTAGATGTCCAGATAAGTTATAATCTGGGGCTGCCTATCCTCAGAAGCTGAAAACCTGAACCATCTCCATTTTAGGGCATTAATTTTTCCCAGCAGCCAAAGCACAGACACTAGAAATAAATAACAGTTAGATATTTAGCTCACACTTAAAAACTGTCAGTAGTCAGGAGTTCAGGACAAGGAGGCTCCACTGAAATTCCCAAGAAAGATTGTATGAAACCTGAAGAGCAGAGTCCGTCTTTTCTGCAAAGATCAGAGTAACTTTACTCAGACAAGAGAACACGCATTTGAGGCTCACCTCGGCCTGAGTCAATAAAGAACCATAGGTTACATTTTCCAGGAGACAGTCCTGACATCAGTAGATAAGACTCACACCGTAGCAAATGCAAGAGTTCTGGAATAATGGAGACCATAAGCAAGGAGGAGCCTAACTGTAATGCAGTGAGATGATGAACCCCCAGAGATTTGTTCCCAGTAGAAGAAAATCTTTCTGTTTTAGTTCAGTTCTTTCCTCTCTGACAAATATTACCCAACCTTTCTCTGACCAATATTACCCAACCTTTCTCTGACCTTCATCACAGATACAATTTTTAGCATTATAATAACGCAGATGGGTCTGCCAGTCTTTCATAAAAAAAACTTTGTCATTCTGCATTTTATAAGGGTTGAAAGGCTCGTGGAAATTAGAAATGTCACCTACAACATCAAGCTGAGTTAAATGTCCTTTCATGTTCATTGTCATTTGCTCACTTAGAACTTTTACTATCTGTTGTCTTTCTGCAGCTGCAGCGGTGCTCATGTTGACAGGGAGAAGTGACAAGATGCGCGGGCGAGGAGGCCGATGGCATTCCGAAGGCAAACAGAAGATCAGCTTTTGAACAGACAGCAGCAAGAGTTTTGAAATAATCTGGTTCATTGACAAGTTTCAAAGGAGGAAAAATCTATGTGTGCAGGAAATATGCTGAAATGGCTGTGGTTGTAGTGTTGACAGTCTGAATAGCCCAGGGAAGGAAATGAAATTTATGAGTCATTGAACATCCCAGGTGAGTTCTGGTGATTTGCTGAACGACGCAGCTGTTCCACATCTGGGTGCTTTAGGCGCAGTACTCCCACTCAGTGCCAGCTCTCTGCATTATTATCTAGTATGTCCTCGATACTTCTTAAGGTTAACAAATTCATAACCAGGGATATGGTAGCAATTGCAACTGCAGACCTCAGGGGGTGAATGAGATCAGGATTCCAGAAATGTACTAGTAAGAGAGCTAGTGATAAATCTAGATGAAGGAAGGCAGACAAAGAAGCATTTTTATTTTCATTTCATTAATAAAATATTGAGATAAGAGAGTAAGTCTAGCTACACACTGTTTTTTTTTAACAGAGCTCTTGCAAGCCCACGTTCTATCTTTGGGTTTGAGTCTTTCTGGAGATAAATCTGTTATCATCACTAGGCAGTGAGTAAACTCTACTGCAAGGGGTGACAAAGAGCTTGATTCTGCGCTGTCCTTTGGGGCAAGCCAAAAGGTGGCTCTTTCTCCAGTGTATGAAAGTCAGGTATGTCAAAACTACTCCTGTTTCCATAATATGCTGTGATTTCTGAAGAGGCTGGAAATGACTCCAAATGGGTTGTCATTCTGTAGAATTTCATTGTGTGTGGCGTCACTCAAGAACCAAAAACATAATCTATGAGTTCAACTATATATAAGCATATATATATATGTTATAATATACTATATATTATATAATATACTATATTATAATATACTATATATAATATATAGTATATATAACATATATTATAATATATATTATATATATAAGTTCAATCTATACTATTACAATATTCATAACACATATATTTTTAATGTATAGACCAATTTACTGAATTTAAAGTTCAGTGAGAGGTACATTCCTCACTGGGAAATGCTGAATAGCCACCAAAGAGAGGGGTGGAGATTTTCACATCTCATTGAAAAAGAGAGCTGCTTATGAACCAAATGTAAGAGATGGCACCCGGTGTAAGAAAATGCTGTTTGCTCACCTGCTAAAGGGAAACACCATTTTCTCTAAATAACACGATGGCCGGTCAGTCTCCTATTGTGGGGGGAAAAAAAAATGAAAACTTTTTGTCTTTCACGTGGTGTTTCCACATTTGGCACAGAGCCTGCAGAAGGCTGCTGCTCTTCTGGGCCAACAGCTGGCAGTAAGGGAAGAGAGATACAGGGCACAAAATGATGAGTCTGTCTGAGTCTTGAGAATGGAATCCCTCCCCTTTTCCGTCCTCCATGTAAACACCTACCCCTGGGTTTAACCAAGGATGTGCTGGATTGCTAGGTGATAAATAGGCCCATCTAAGCTCTGAACTATTACACCGCCGCAGGATGTATTTCACGTTAGAAGAGCATCTCTCTCCTGACTTAAAGAAATAGTAGTGGTTAGTTTAGATATAGCGATACAATGGGATCGGCTCACAAATTTTGACACCCAAATTTAGGAATCTCTGTGCAGACACATAAGTCTGAAACACAGGTGTCTATTGGTAAGTGAATACAGGCATGTAAGAGTCCAAAGCTCTAGTTAGAGTCAATAGAACTCTAATCAAAACAGCCTCTGGAGCTCGGAAGCAAGTTTAGTTTGCCCTAAAGTAGATATGAATTAATTGTGCACGAGACAGTGCCTGTTGCTGTCTGGGCTGATATATTACACCTTGCAGCAGCTGATTTATCTCATGCAGGTCCTGTGGGCTGACTGTAAACTTGATAAGGCCATCTCAGATAGCATTAGGTGTCTCATTCCATGCAACTGAGCTCGCAGGCTGAATTCTATTGAGTAGTTGTCCATTAACCACAAGTGGAGGTGAGGCCTCAAGTGTGCCTCTAGGCACCTTCATTTGGATGTCTTTAACTTTCAACTGAATCTTGAGCAAGAGCTCTACTCTTGCTCAGCTGAATCCCATCGTAGGAGCCTTTCCCAAGAATTTTGCCCTAAAGACTTGGTACAAAAAGTAGTCTGGAAATCTTGAAATGCTTCAGTTGAGCTGAAAGCCTCTAAGACTTCATGATTTCCAGCTTTAGGGCTGTGAGTTCCAGAGCCAGGCAGGTCTCTGTGAAGGTGCAGATAATCCCTCACTGCTGGACATGCTGATCTAGACCTCAGGCAGAGGTGTGCTCATTTAAAAACGATTTTGATGTGAGCAGACAGAGTCGAAAAAGATGGGAAAAGAATCACAAAAGTGACAGTGGCATTAAGTCAGGAAATTGGGCAAGAAAATATCTGTTTCTATGATTTCTCTCAAGAGGTCCATATGGAGCTTTACTTGATTACAGAGCCTTCCCAAGTGGCAGAGCCTTGACTGCTCTGGGCACTACTGGGTCCCTAAAAAACAGAACTGTCAGAAAAACCACCTACGATTCAGCAAAGAACCACTGCATCCAGGAAGCTTTGGGATGACATTCTGCATACAATTTGGTATTTTTCTGTTCTTTCTCAAAAAAAAAAAAAAAAAATCCCATTAGCTTTAGTTTTCAGTGAGGAGAGAGACATTCTCTCAAGCACAAAGCTTTCTCTTTATCTTAGAAGGAAATTGTCTTCTGTACTGTACATCCCAGCTCTAAATTTGCTTAGAAATATATACATACATACACAGGTAATGCTGAAAAAGACAGCGACATGACTGAAAGCTGGAGCACAGACAAGACAATTGGTTTCACTGTATCTTTGTCTGCTAAGGTGCATTAATCTTGCAAAAGCAAAATGTTATTAATGGTAATTTGAAAGAAAGAAGTAGGTTACTTTCAAACTGATTTATTTCTCTGGGCAGCGTCACTGTACGCTAGTGCATTTACAGCTACAGTTCAAGGATAATAATGTATGCAATTGCTAGCAAGGCAGGTAGCCAGCTATACTTTCAGGCTTGATAGACAAATGCCTGTTTACCATGACTTCTATTTTCAAACTAGTTTCTTTGTATTTTCAACATCTGTTGACAGAACCCTAAATATAGGAATTATGCTAAATCTTTGCTCTGACTGGTACGCTTTTGTGATATGATCTATTGCAGAAATATCAAGTTGAAATTGGATCAGGAAAGCAGACTTGCAATTGTGAGCTATCAAAACGATGTAGTGTTGTTATACAGTATAGTTTCAGAAAATATAGTGGCAAAAAAAGATTGCTGTGGCTATTTTTAAGTTGTGAGAACATAAAAGTAGAGTCTTGCAAGGCTTCTTTTTCCAATATTGCCATTTGCGATTTTATGTTGAGCAAGGAAAATATATTTAATGGGGATGAAAAAAAGTATATTTTATGGAGAAAAAATTATAAGAATGGTTATTCAAACTAAAATATCAATACTTGGGAGTTATTTTTCTTCTGAAGCAAAGATCCCGAAAGGGACAGTGCATACTTAGCCAATATTCAGCACAGTAATGGAGCCATTAGAATAAATCACTAGATTTGCTTCATCAAATACTGATGTAAATGATTGTGTTAATGTATAATCTATCAGCTTAATAATATTCATTATGAAACTGTGTGTTTCCTCTCCAACCCAGATGAAAGGGGACCTGGTCAAGAAGATTTTGTGGAGCTCCGTGCAGGCAGATCCCATAGCAGGACTGATACATGTAACCGAGGGGATCAGATTATCCCTGGAAGCAATGATATTGTTTTTCTGAAAACAGAGTTAACTACATCAAAGACACTGTTTACCTTTACATGAATCTACTTCATTTTCCAATGGTCCAAGTATATATAGTTACAGCACAGGCTCACAAAGAGCAGTCCGTTCTGACATCTTTTCCTTGTGCTTAAAAGAAAAATGTGATGTGCTATGTACATGAAAATTCAGTTTAAATATAGCTAAAGCTATAATGAAAGTCATCAAAGAAATGTAAAGTTCCCTACAGAGTCACTCTTAAGATAAAAATCATACTAAATTTTAGTCGGGACCCGCATAGCTAATAAACCAGACTGTCATTTCACAGTAAAGTAAAATGGAACAGTTTTTAATCCAATTTACATTTGAGAGAACATGTGTTGGAGCTGCTCTTCAGACTTGGCCCATTCCCTCTCAAAATGCTCACCAGTCTGTTATAAATTGCCTCAACACCATATTCCCTGTTTTTTCTTTGTGTAACTACAGGGTCTGGATAAAGTCTAGTCAGGATTTTCCAGTTCTAAATCTATCCAAATCTTCCTCTGGGAATCAGAGGCTCCAAGGAAGATCTCTCAGATCAACCTTTGGGCCTTGAAAATGTACCCTTACCCCTCCTGCTCGCTCTCACATTTGAATATTTGTTCTGTAGGGGATTTTGCATTAACCTCTCCTTGGACAATGCAGCAGGAAGGCTGAAAACACAGGGAAGAGGTGAATTTTTAATTATAGTCATCTCGCTTGGTGTGAATACCTTCTCCGGACAATATCGTAAACTTGCTTTAGATTAGAGGAGGTTAAAAGAATTGTGCTCATGACATAAAAATGAAGTTCCTGAGTAGAAAAGGGAAAAGAATTCTCAAAGGAATTAGTAATTTAACAGAGATGTATTTTGCCATGGCATTTTTTCCTGTACTCCACTCACTTTGGGCCAGAATTTTGCACCATATGCTGCAAATACTGTTTCGAAATTTCTGGTTGTTGGACACCGAAGTATTAGGATTATTGATAACAGAAGCAGACATTTAATTATCCTGCCAGGAAAACTGAGGGATATGATATTGAAGGAAAGAAAGGATGACATGTAAGCTCTCTCCGAACAGTCTCTGCCACAGTAACTTTATTAAGTGCGAATAGGACTTCCGGGAGGATGCTCATCAATGTAAAGAAAGTTATGACAATATGGTCAGAAGGTAATTGTGCAAAAGTGTGTTGCAGCAGTTAAGGAAGAATTAGAGCAGAGCCTAATTCCTATAAAACTGAAGTACTTTCAGTTTTCTGTCCCTTGGTTTTCCTTAACCATATTTTAATCTGAGCATATTTTTATCAGTTGCAAAGCTGTGCTCTAAAACAAAACCATAAATCATAAAACAAATACCTCACATATATTTCCCTTGTTTAGCAGTATAATTTCTGCAGTCATGCATATACCCTTCTCTTTTTGCAATGCTAACTGAACGGGGAAAAGAGGCAGTAACCTGGTTTATTCTGGAAACAGGAGGTAGTTTGATCTATTTTTACTGCAGATCATTTCCCAGGACACCGTGATTCTTATATTTTTAATCAAATGTGTGAATCGAAAACTGTGCTGTGACCTTTAGAAAAGACACTGCAGGACATCAGCTGAAGCTGTGAATAGTTTAAGCACAAACAGGAAGTTGACTTGGTTGTTCTGTAACAAAAGGCTGTGGTAATTTATGGAGTAGGAGTTGCAGTTTCAAAACATTTTTAATTGCTATATTTGATCTGCTTTGCAGTATTGTGTGGCAACAGCTAAAAATGAAATGTCAGTGCTCATGTTCCAGCATAAATTTATACAGTGTGAAAGCAGAGACCCTGTTGATTCCAGCTTTTCTTTTTCTAAGTATCTCAGATTTGTTTGAATTACTTTCAGGTTAAACAGGGAGTGAAGAAGTGCTCGGTCTTGCAAAGCAATAAGTATATGCATAACTTTGTTCTTACTAAGTCTACTTATGATGAAAAGAAATGTTAATACATAGGGAAAATAAAGTGTGAAGGGATTTCATAGTGACCTATGTACCTGTGATCACTCTTTTTGATAAATGTGTCCCTCAATGTATTAATACCCACTCTTTGCTTTCAAATCATTATAATGGTAACTTAGGTCTACAAAAAATTCCAAAAGTTTTACTTACAAGAGTGAAGTTTTGCAGGTACTTAGGAGTACATAAGTTTTCTAAGCTGAAGAAAAAAATCCCCCATTGTCATATTTTATAAGGCATTATTTCAAAAAGTTCAGAGCTACAATTATGTTGTCAAATTCTTTTCAATAGTTTATGGAAGATAAACTGATTTCCGCAGCATACCTTTCAAAATCTCTAATTTATTTACCTACCCAGAGGACAATACACAATACCAGTAGCTACATGCTGCTTCTTAGTGATGACTGTGATATATAATGTGGGCATCCAAGTCTTCCCATAGACCAAGAAAATGAAACATAAATCCTTTGTGAGCCAATTCAGTGATTTCCAGAGACAACCACTGATAATTGACAGGATCAGAAATGTGTGATCCAGATGGTCACTTTTATGAGGCTGATAAAAAGATATTCTATATACAATAAAGGATTTAATCTTTCCTGAAATAGATTATCATATTCATAAACAAGAAGGGTATTTTGAAGATAACTTTAATTAATTATAGAGAAGATTGCTTCTTCAGGGCTATACAAAGTTTTATGTTCCTTCATCAACCAGGAGCTACCTTTTGATAGAATCATCCGAAAATATATGTGAACCTCAAGTACACAGGTATTCATGCACTTGCACATATTTGAATTAAAATTGAGTCTTTCCTTATTTTTCCTTATGTCTTTTACAAAGAATGGCATTAACAAAAACTTGTTTGCTTTATTGTAAATGTTTAGTCCAGTATTATCAGTGGGTAAATAATGAAAGCTCAGGCAGAGTTTGCTGGTGGGAACCTTTGCAGTGTAGCAATGTAGGTAGGACTAGAAGGTTTTATCGTTGTAGAGAAATTGCTTAGTTTACAACAGGCAAAATTTAACTAGAATTTGAAATTAAAGATCCTTTTCATAGATATTCAACTAACATTTAAATGAAAGAGTTCATTAATTTTTAACTATATTTCAAAATTAATTATAAATGCACATTTTTAGCTGTTTTGCAACTAATAAAACTGGAAAGGTCTCTCCTTTTGTTATGATGTACTCTGCTCTATTATCGCTGTAGTTAAAACATCTAGTTTGAGGAATAGCTGTTTAAAACCTTTGTAAATCAGTTGATAATACTGCAAGTTATTTGCTTATAGTAGTATTGAAATGAAATGTGTTTTAGGGCATCTTTCATGTCAAAATTCTGTAACAGTGACAAGAAACTCCTGTGATAATTTTTTTTCAACAATTTCATACATTTTTTAAATTCGGAGAGAGGATTTTTAATGTTTTCTTCTATATTTGGTCTTAAGGACAAAACTGGAAGCCGTATTAGACGCCTTCACTTTCTGCAAGGAGAAAAAAATGGTGAAGAAAACTGACGGAAAAATTAGATGAACTACTTAGTAATTTGCATCTTGCAAATAATTGTCACAATGCTGAGAAAAGTTTTTTTCTCCAGATGAGTAAGTATAAAACAATACGTTTGCAATTTTTTCCATGGAAAAATCACAGTAATAATTGCATGTGTGGTCAGTAGCCAGGGTTCTCTTTTTTGAAATCCAGATTGCAATGAGAATTTTAATAAAAGAAGTAAGATTAAAAAAGATATGCAAAGTACAGAACTAAATCTTGGACTGTCCCTTCCTTTTAAAGGCAACGTTGTCGAGTCTGGTTTATTGCTTTTCTGTGCTGTGTTGCTGTTGAAGGGAAATTGTGATGGCTTGTGGCTTAAGACCACTTCTCAGAAATTGCGTGGAACTGCAGAAACGAGAGTTTGTAGCCTAAGCAGTCATAAGCTCTAAACTACTCCTGTAAGAACCACTGGCAAAGTGTACATTGAGTGCGGTGGGGCATAGTCAGTTCTCATCATAGTGGGTGTTTTTTTTGTTGTTTTTTTTCAGCTTGAAGTGTTCAAAATCAGAAAGTAGAGGATATAATTAAAGTATCAGAGTTTAGAAAGAAGGCTAATCTTCCATCAGATATCTCCAGAATGAGTTTGAAATGCCTCCTGTATGTATCTCTCTACTGTTATGGTCACATCCAGTTCCTTCAGAACCTTACTTATTTTTCCATGCTCATCTTTCTTTCATTCTTTCCTCCACTTCTTCTTGGTCCTTTTTTTTCTGCCCTGAGATCTTTGCCCTCTAGCTAAAGCACTCTGAGATACCGGGTAAGCAATTCCTCAATTGGAATGAAAGGTCAGTTTAGAAAAACCATCTACACTCTCATCATTGAGTGCTGATAAAGCGAGGTCTGCCTAAGTGCAAAGGCTGCTTTTGGTGGCCACAGAATAACTTCAGACTCAATACTGAGAGTACTACAAAGAATCAAGTTTGTATTACTTAATCCTATAAAAATAGCAAAGATCACATAATAGGAAAGGGTAAATGTATCAGAGTTGGCTGAACGTTTTCTCATTGAAAACCTTTTCTTACTAAATTCATTTCCAGAGAACTGATTTGCTGAAGTCTGAAAGATCTAGTTTAGCTCCTACTGAAAACAGGACTTCAGTATCCACAGGTCTCAGAGAGGTTTACTAAACTTAATAACAAAGAACTCAAACAGTCCAGAGCTTCCCATCATCTTCCTGCCGATCAGGAGCCTTCAAGCACCGAGTGTCTTTGCTGCAGTAGTGGTTCCCGTGTCACTCTCCTGACTCTGCATCAGTGATGTCCGGGGTCCAAATTACCTCTGCTTAAGGTGTGGATTTCCTGTTGCTGGAGTGTTTCCTGACTGTGAAATGCTCAACTCTATTTAACATGCCAAAACCTCTCTCAGTCTGTGAAATTTCGGTTAATATTTTTGGAACAAGAGAGATACTTGGAATACCTGGAAAGCTTAAGTCCAAGGTTGATTTTTGAGAACAAACTCAATGAAGCCTGATTCTTTTCTAAATAATAAAGAAACCAAAACCAAGCACCGTACAAACCCACCCACCCACCATCCCCCCCGACACTACTGAAGTATATGTAGTAATCTTTCTTTGTTATAACTTGAGATACTTGTTTTTCAAATATTGAAATGTCTAACTGGACAGAAATTCCACATTTCGACCATTTCAAGAACAGAGAATTCACAGAGGAATTCGGGTCTTTATGAATAATATTGTGTGACTAAGAAAAGACAGGACTACTTCTGTGTGCAGTCAGATCCACAGCATTAACTCCTGCAGTACCGCCCATCACAGCTGGATACTACTGATTTGTTCGACACTATAGAATTTGAAAAGATGACTTTCCTAACAATCGACATTGTAACAACTGCCTGGGCCATCCAGTCCCTTGGTGAAATACCTTTTCAAAGAATACTCCCTCTTTCTCTCTCCCCGACTGTTTCTAAATGTGTTGTGTTGTTTATATTAGAAATTTATAATACTGACATTTAGCATTTGACAGTGAAATATAATGTTCTTTAGGCTAATTACCCTTCCTACACACAGTGACAAGTACTATAAGATATAGTATATAGAACAGCTGGGACATTTTTGTGTGGGATTTCAGAAATCAAATCTCCTACGAGTAATGTGAGCAACGCTTAGTGTGGGAAACACTTTATAAGAGGGTAAAATGATGAGTTCAATTAAGTGCTGTATACATACACCATGTACTCCCTCAGCCCCATTAAAGCCTGTTCCTCGTTATTGACTGTGATTTGTGCATAAGGAGAGATTCAGCATTTGCAAAACAACTTCAAGTGGTCAATGCCTTATGGACTGCATCCAGCCCCATTGATATTACTGCAGTGACTTCCATTGACTTCACCAGGATTTGGATCATGGACCTCAGGAAGTGATTTCAGTGCAGCACTGAATAAGAAAGGCTCTTGAAGCATTTTGAAGTCCCAACAGCTGAAGATTTGTTAAGAAACCTTTCTGAGTGACTCTGAACGAGGAACTTGACTGTATGTTCCTTTGCTCAACAAAACCCCTAAATTTAGTCAAGGAGTGATATCAACTAATGAAGAACAAAAAGGTAAATATTGAAATATGCAAATAAACAAGTCATGTTGCTTTTATTTAGTTTTGCTTTTTTTATGTAACACATGGTTTCTATATTAGTGTTGAAAATCACATAGAAACTGAGAGCACCTACTGACGAATGAGTCTTCTTACTGTATGGTTTTAGAAGCAGGAATGACAGGAGGTAGACAACCTAAAACTACAGCCCTTAGACAGTAAGGGCTGCAGGGATAATATATTAGAATTGCTATTTTATCCAGGCTTCAGCAACAAAATCTATGGTCTCCATCATTCAGACAGCAAAAGACCAATGCAGCATGTTATAAAACACAATTTGTAAAAGTAAATAAAACTTAAATGTGAATAATGAAATCAATCCAAACAAGGAGACCTCCTGATACCCTGGAAGATGATTCTGATGTTTTTTTTGTAAATTGGAAGAACAAAGATGAGAAAACAACATAACAGCAGTAGCATGTCAAAAATTAACTTTAATAGATGAATGAAAACATGAGAAAATGGGATATTATGCCAGTTGCCATACTTGGCAGCGATAGCTTGACAGTACTGCTGGGAGAACAACACAACAGAAAGGAGTAACGTTTTTCACTTCAGCTGCCAGGGTTACCAGTTTCAGGAGCCGAGAATTTATGGAGACACTTCTATATTTCTGTGCTTCTGATCCTGTGAGTCCTGAAAGTTGGTTACAACACAGGACTTGTGCCCTAGTGCAACTCTCAGGCTCATCCTTCCTTATCTTTACCCCCACCCTCAGGGTTTTTTCTACTTGAATGGAATCTGGCTTATTTTGGCCAAAACTATTTATGCATTTTTTTTTTCCTCTCTTGTAGGTGTCATTAACTTTGTGAGCAGACAGGCAGCCAGCAGTAATGTCTTAGCTTGACATTGGTTCAAGCTTGCCAGGTCTTGGACTAGTTGATAAGTCTATGTGCTATGCTTGTATTTCTCCAGCATCGGGGTTACAAATCAGAGTCAACAGTACAAACAGAAGCTTTTCTTACTTCTTTCGGCTATTTTCCCTGCTCTATTTGTGTATATGCTTGTCCTGTTTTAGTTTTGCGGGAGCAGATCCAGGTCCCAATAAAAGAGTCAACAAATGCAGCTCCAGCCCATCTCAGCTACTTTTTAGTTTCTTTTTCTCTCCCAAAGGGGGAGTTAATATCATCCTAATACTGTGTAAAAAGACAGTATCAACCAGGGAATTTTCCTCATAAAAATACTCTGCGACTAAAAGGAAGGGGAATAATGGATGCTGTTAAAATGAAAGTCTCCTAAATACTTTACATAACAGACACTTTGTCTGCTTCTCTTCTTTATCGTTCATGAAAGATTTAAAATAATTTAATAGTGATCATTTGCTGGGAGATTTATTTGGCTATTTGTCCATCTATCCATGCACCCAGTCCCACAGCGCATTGAGCTCTGCGATGAGAAAGTCATGGCAGCACCTTTGCCCCTGAACCTCCGTGCTCCAAAATGCAAACAACTCACCGAACACACGGAATCCTAATCCCAAGCCCCACACAAGGTGTACTGGGGATTGAACTGCTGCAAGAATTATTTCAAAGTGCATTCAGTGCACATCTATAATTTTTCAATTCTTGACACGTGTATTTCCATCTTCTTAGGGGAGAAACTTGTGACTCCTTCAGCTCCTTAACTAGAGAAGGTGACATGGTTTTCTACAGCAATTATTATCTCCTCTGAACAAGGGCTAGTGTGGCTGAGCAGGTCCCATTGTATAGTGGCATTTCATTGGCTAGAAAGGTTGTCATGCATCACTGGTGTCTACAGTGTTTCAATTGAAAGCTTTGCATTATCTCTAATGGCATAATATCAAAGGCTCCTTGGGATGAAGAGAACTGAAATGTGAGGCTGTATCACTGCCGCTTGTGACAGCATGAGGTTTGCCTACTGTGCAAAAACACAGGTTATCAGCTCAAACCCGAAATAGAAAATGCAGATATTTAAGAAAATGTATAATTTATACACAGAAGCTGCTGGCGAGACAGAAAAAAAAAACCCCAGCTCTGCTTTTCTTTTGTCTAAGAGATGTAGAGTATAATGACATTTCTTTCATTCATCTTCCATTTTTTTGGAAGGGCAATAGAAACTTACACAGCTCTGACTCATCTTTGAAGAAGTTTTCAGTGCTGAAGTTCTTTCTACCAGGATATGTTTCTCACAGAAGGCATTACTTTGTCCCTTTCACAAGGGCCAGCAGTATGAATGGATAGTACATAAGTCAAAAACAAGAGCTGAAAAGCAGTAATTTGCCATTTTGGCTTTTTTTTGTTTGCCTACAAATGCATAAAAACTGCTTTGCTGAGTAAAACCAGACCAATATAGGCCTTTATAGTCTACTATCCTGTCTCTAGCAATGGCTAAAGCTGAATACTGAAAATAATCTTAGGGTGTAATCTACACATGCAGAGACACACATGTGCACACAAATGTACGTATGCAACATCTGTGACATTCCCCCCATCTGGTATCCCACGTGGGTGATGATCTGCAGCTCAAGGCCTCCCACGGTGGTATATTTTCATGAAAGTAGGGACAAAAGGCAGTGCTGATGTATCACACACGAGAATCAGAATGGGAATGAAGAGTAATCATTATGAAATCATAGCGCAGTTCTAGAAGCGAGTGTATTTCTAGGGCACTTTCTCATGGAGCTGATGAGCAGGGAAAACCACCCATCAATTCCTCACTGCAGGAAATAGGAAAATTCCAGCTGATGGCAAGGATGTTCACAGAATCTATTGAGCCGTACATTTGTCTTATTCTGTGCTGGAGAGAAAGATGGAGGGACATGTGACTAAGCAATGTCTTGAATCAGATGCCAGGAAGGGTTCATTTTTTTATACGCTGCTCCCTTGGCCTTTTTAAATTGGGAAGGGATCCCAGAGGTACCCAGCCATGTAATCTACGGCAGAGAAATTGCTATGAGCCCCAAGACAAAGCTTAAAGCACAAGATGTGAAGATGAACTCATTTCTTTCTGTACTCGCAGGGCTATTTCTGAGTCAAGCTGCACTTCCGTAGGCAGGAGCTGTAAAGGGTTCAAGGCACATGAAGTGCCGTCTCAACTGCTTTTAAGCAACACTCAGGGATTTGGAAGAAGGTACCCGTGTCCAAGGATACTAGTCTTTTCAGGATTGTCTCACTTGCTGTCATCTCAGTTCCTGAGAAGGAGAATTAGCGAGAGGAACACTTGCGCTTGCACTAACAAATCTGACTGATTTTAACAATATTTAACATAATCAAAGAGAACCGGTATCCAGCATGTGATCTTCCCATTTGAATGGAAAATGTACTTTAGATGGGGTCTAATGTTTTCTTTTAAGCTGAGAGTGCCCTATTATTTGTCTTTGTTTAGGATTTTGTTCTTTTCTCTTCCTTCCCTTCCTTCCCACCACACGCTCCCCCCCCGGCACATCTGTATCTTAGGACTGGGAGACCTCAGTGCTCGTGGTGAGGAGTCTTCATAAGTTGCTTAGAGGGAGGCGTGGACTGTTTGCTGTGGTCTCTTCACCTCTACCTGACTAAGGTCATTCCAGTTCATTCTGGTTACAGCATGCACTGCACTTGGCTAAGCGTGAGCTCTGCACCCACGCTGGAGAGTAGCTGGGACTGGGCTGTCATGGGAGCAGCAACTTGCTGAGCCTCCTTATATCGGCTGGACAAGGATCTAGCACAGAAAGGCTAAAATAATAGCACAGAGGCTGTGCACCTTTTATGGAAGATAAATATGGGCAGAGCAAGTCATTAATTTTTCTCTTTAAAGTTCTACTAATAGTATGAATGGCCCTTGCAGGATGCAAATCTCCCCAGGCTGCAGTTTGTATGCTAAGAAAGAGATCTGCTTTTAACGGACAGCTGATTATTTTTTTTCTCCTATGTATTAAAACGGAAAACAATGAAATATATCACAATTCTGGACATTTTGGAGCTCCTCCATCACTTAACAGGAAGTTCCTTTCTAGCTAGGATCGTCAGTCAAGCAAACTGGCAGTTCCACATAAAGACCTCATTTCACGGACCTCCATCACCGGGGAACTCAGTGACCACTCAGAAATTTCACTGAGATGATTTACGAGTCATTCTCAAAAAAAAAAGAGGAACTTTTTCAGGGATTACAAAAGGAGCAATCTTGCATCACTGGGCCATTGATACTGAAAATGCCAGCAAATAAAACTCTCTAAGACCAGTTTTGGAGTTTTAGAAAGCAAGCGTCCTTTATCAGGCTTGGGCAACATGAGGGAATGATCTCCATCGTTCATGTGCAATGAGACAAAGGCTAGTTACAGAATAGATTTCCCACTTACATGCATATGTATAAATTTTCCCAGAAATCTTATGCATATTCTATTACTGTCCAAGGTCTAATTTTAATGTTATGAAACTTCACAACAGTCAAAACTCTTGCTAATTTGGAGCTGGCTCCAGATCTCTGCTTGACCTTGGCTTTAATATAGATGAAAACTCCAAACAGAGGTGATTACAGAAGAAGAGACATCTGTTCAGCACGGATCATACTGAACACAAGCCGTTATCATCTTCAAGGAACAACGTCTAGAAAACACTGTTGTAAAGAAAACATTCTATCAAAGGGACATTCTGTCTAACTTTCAAAAACCACAACTGCTTAGACGAAACTTAACTGTACTTTAGCTTAAATCAAAATATTCCACTTTGAAATATTCCACATATTGTAGCACTGTGATGTGCTGATCCCTTCAAAAATACCAGTGTTTCCAGGGATCCTTCTGGTGAAGATTTCTTCCTGGGGAAGAGGAATGTGAACTAAGCATGTTCGGGCTTTTGACAGCACAAGGTCTGCCTGCTGTGCTAAACACAGGTTACTTATCCAAACTCAAAAGAGAAAATGCTGATATTTTGGAAAATATATAATTTGTACACAAAAGCTAGGTTAAAAAATTGTGATGTTTCCAGTATCTAACTAGAATCTTATTATCTTAAAAAAATTTGGCAGCATTAAGCTACCCAGCTGTGAGTAGCCTGTGACTCCTGTTTGTAACCCACAGGATATTTGTCTAGTATGATTTCCATTCAGAAGGCAATGCATTATGTGATTGTCTAGGGTTATTGCAGGTCAAAACATGGTATTAGAACATATGAACTTGATTTTAAAAAAAAAATACTTTTTCATAAGAAAAATATGATTTTTTTCATATTTTTTCATTTTTTCATAACTTGCTTATTCAGCAGAAGCCATGTGCCAAACAATTTAAAAATATGATATAATTAACATGCAGAATTACATTTGATTTTTTATAAATATGGATTGTCTGTGTTCTGGTTTAACTGCTCTTAGAAATACGCATTAAATGATAGGTTCCCTATGATGAATTTAGATTGACAGTAAAGTACTGAAGCTCTGTTTTATTGCGGTCAACTCTCTCTTCCAACTTCTGTTTAAAAGCGACAGAACCCAGAGTGCTCAGATTTTAGCAGAAGGCTAATCTTTATCCATACTGACTCCCATTTTGAAGTCAAACAAACTTGTCAGGGTTGTCTGTCTCCACGGCTCTGATCTTTCCTCATTAAACAAGCCTTGAAGAACATGGAGATTATAACCTTCCCTCTACTAATAATTTCAGTGTAAACTTAGTGATGACCATAAGCAAGATACAGAAATAGTAATTAAGTTTATTTTTCTAGTGACGTGTGATATATGAACAATGATAATTCAAACTTCCAAAGGTATAAATGTTTGTAAACATAACCATCACGGGCCCTCTCTGGCACTTTGGCTCCGTTCTTGTAAAGAGATAACCACTATTTATTAGGGTATTTGATGCGATATATGCCTTGTGAGCTACAAAGTAGGCAGAGACAAATAATTTGATTTGTTTAGGTTACTATGCAACCATAATGTAGTAAAGACTTCCAGCCAGTGGTTAAGGATTCAGAACACTGAATGAAAATTAAAAATAATCTCTATTATTAGTGATACTTTGAACTAGCTCTTGTCTTCTTTATTTAACATAGCAGATAAATAAACTACTTGAACAATGTAATTTTTATGAGCATCTGAGGCAAAAATGGGAATGGAAAAGATGTAACATTTCACACGTGTGTTTTAATAGAAAAAGGATGCACATTTTATCTTTAATAATTGTAATTCAGTTTTTCCCTAACTTCCATTTTTGTTCCTTTCCCTTTTTGTACTCCATTTGCAATTTTAAAAGGAGAAGAAAAACAGTTGAGGAAAAATTAAAAACTGGAAAATTAATACTTTTTGTATACCACTTCCACTGAAAATAGGGAAAGTGAAATGGAAAACATTTTCAATCTCAGAAGATGGTAATTTTTTTTCAACAAAAAAATGCACTCAACAATGCATTAACTCCAGAAATACCTCTGGCTCTCTATCTGTGCTGTTACTGGATTTTATTCAGAGCTTGCCATGATCCATCGACTAAAATTGCTGCCCACTTCTACAGGTTTCAGAAACCAGGAAATGGAAGGAAGAAAGGAAGGCAAAACCCAACCCAGAACAGAAGTAGTGCAATTGTAATATATGTTTATTTTAAAAGAGAAAAATGGGGAAAGTGGAAAAAAATTTGCCCAATCACCTTTTAAAACATACAATGTTATTATTTCATCAAAAGTTGAAAAATACAAAGCTACTCTATTAGCAGTAGAGATATATAGTCACGCTTGGCTACATATCTAAACATTCTCCTACATTTCATCATTGGCTGAGAACAATGTAGTTTAGAAACATCCATCTGCACAAAAAAAAATGACTTTGCTTTCTTTCAAAATCCAAAATGACTAACATAGATTTTTCTGATTCCATTCCTAGTCTCTTCTTTATAGCACTCTTCAGCACAGTTTGTGTTCACCTAAAAGAAATAGCTATTAGCTAAAATAAATATTTTCAAATTGCATTATCATAATGCATTCATAAAGTTACCGGAGGAATTCAGTTCTAGAGAAACTTCTAAAGTGGGAAGAAAAACTCCCTTAAATAACTATTTTCTGGAAGATAATTGATATTGTATCCCTGATCTGTCCTTCAGCATAGATGCATAAGCCAGAAGGCAGGTAGTACAACCAGAGGTGAGATTTTCTTTAGTTTTTGCTACATTCAAATATTCCTGTATCTTTTAAAGCTTTCTGGCAAGGAAATAATATTTCAAATATTTATTTATTACCTCAGAATTTAAAAAAAAAAACGTAGTTCTGATATTCTGAAATACTTTGACTGATTAGCAACCAATGTGCACTGGTGATACGCACTTCCACATTCACGAAAGCCTCACTTCTTCCATGTGTCTGTCTCATTTGTATTGAACAGCCAAATCCTGTCTCTTTACTTGAATTAAGATCATAATCTTTTGGGGGCATAATTTTGTCATATATTTGATCTCGTACATGTTATCACAGTGCAAATAAATGATAATACTCTTTATTATACGTATCGGGGCGGGGGACAAAACCATTTTGTATGACATAATGCAAAGTTTACATTTCTTTCAGAATAGTAATTTCAGAGTGAAAACAAGTCCAGACTCAGTGACCCAGGGAACAAGTCTGTGTCATGTTTTAACTATGATCCCAAGCCGCAGATAAAAGGTCATAAATAATATAAGCATGCACTGCCCATTGATTTAGACTTTTTGATTTGATTTTTAACAAATGGGTTTGTGAAAACAAAGAAGCCAAACAAAAAAAAAACCCCAAACAAACAACCTGTGAGAAACATTTCTACTTAAGACACGTTCCTTAGAAATCTATTCTTGTGATTTCACCAGGTACACAACTCATGGGATTTTCAAATGGATGTTGTTATGGATGGGAAAAGAGTAAAAGTCTTAGGAGCTGATATTAAATTCCTGAACGGAGTCTGTTATGCTCAAAAATCTTTTGTGTGAGCAAAAAAAAAAAAAGCCAACTTCTTATTCATAAATCCAAGAAATCTTAACAGCCTCATTCAAGACTTAATTCAGATCTAATATGTAAAAAGAAAGAACACTTTTATGTTGAAAAAGTCTCAGTAATAGTAATTATAAAGCTAATATTGTTATACACACTTCTTTTCCTGGAGTTATGCACACCCTTCCACTCCCCACCAGGTCCATAGCTTTGTACCTAGGATCCAATTGGGGTTATTTTGGTATATTTGCTGAAACTCCTGTACACTTTGCTTTTTCTTCATTGTTCTGCAACTCTATATTACAATTGAATTTGCTACCTATGGTGGCTTTTACGTATGCTAGGCAATATTTTTCTATTTTCTCTTTTTACTCTTAAGACCCATGTGGTCCGGCTCCAGGTCTGCATTTCTTTAATTGAACACTGGTGACTTGATTGCAACAGTGGGATTTCTGGTGACAAACCTGTGCCAAGCCCCATGCTGTTTCTTTTGTGCACCATATCCTGTCTCTCCACTACTCAAAGTCTCTGCTATCATACCATGGCCGTGTTCCTCTATACTACTTTATTAGAGTGAGAAATACCTTGTTCTGCAAAGAATCATAGAATAGTTTGGGTTGGAAGGGACCTTAAAGGTCATCCAGTTCCAACCCCCCGCCAACAAAACACACAATTATCCTTACAAGTCCTGAGACCTTGAAAATTTAGTAGCGAGGCTTTAGCATTCACTAGCAAGAGGAACACTTGTGTTCCGGGCTACAGCTTTCCACGTCTTTCAGCATTCAGTCTGTGTACCTCACTGCTCTTGGTTTGTTTTGCCTTTATCATACCCCCATGAAACAGGGATGCATTGTTGTTCCATTATCTCCCCTACTGAAACACTTTGTAGGTTTCATTGCTTTCTAAAGGTTAAACAGAAGGTTTTGTGAATTGGAGTCGGGTGTGATACACTCCAGTTGAATGTCTTCCCAGTTAAAATATGTTACTACACAAAATGAACTGAGAATTTCTCTGCCATCATATATCCCGATCCTGAAACTTAACAATTCAAGTTATGCTTTTCCTCTTTATTTTAACATTACGTTAAATTTGACATGAAAGGTTTTAATGAAGGTGTGAAATATTTGGCAGTTAAATGTAGCATATGCTATAACACCTGTTAATTTCAACTGTTCACTTTAAGCTGCTACTTTATTCTTGGTGTTTAGTCCAATTCATACTGTGACTCTTAGGTTGAAAGAAAAAATAAGTCTAAGCTGCTTATGTATTCTCTTCTATAGCAACTTTTCCTTAATATTTTGTCATTTTGCCATTTTTTTTTTCTAATATTGTGCATTTGTAAGGAAAGGGTGTTAAAATCAGAATTGCAACCTCATGCCTCAAAAGATTAAACTCAAGATGAGAAAACATGGAAGTTAATGATAGAAGATTTATCTTGAATTTTCCTAGGAAGGCTTGGATAAGCTCAAATCCTTGGAGCCTTCTGGTAGCCTGCATCCATTTAGATTATATTTAAATGTAGGTCTGATTAATATTTAGATATTGCTAACATAGAAATCTGACCTTTTGTACTACAGTTATAATTTTAGCAACAGATATGTGACTAAATTGAAGTATATAAAGATTTACATTTATCCTAAGATGATGGTAAGCCCTGTGCTCGTTGCAGTGTTTAATGCTAGTGGTGGTCAGCAGCAGATGGTTTAATTGTGTGCCGAATTTCAGGACTGCTCCCAACAAAATCAGTTCTTATGTCAAATTAGGTAGCAATTAAATATTCAAACCTGATTCATAAAGAAGCTTCAGCTGCATTGTATAAAGTAGTCTAAATATGTATCTCTCTTTTCTATGTATATTAAGTACTTTAATTACTCTGTAAGTACAATGCCAAAAGATATGCCATGGCTAAAACAGGCTCTATAATTATGAATCTAATGGTAAGGCAATAGCATATTATACGGGGCTAAGACACCCTAAATACATAAATAGCATCATAAAAGAGTCCTCCTCAAGGCCACTATCGCTTTTTAGATTTCGCAGCTGCAACATCTAGAGCATTAATGATCTGAAATTCCAGGTGTTTCTTTCAGGTTTTGAGACTTGAGACGTGTAAAGAGATGATATTTTCAACTGCTTGATTAAAGGAATCGGTACATCCTACCTGTCGAGACTAGAATCTAGAATGCTTACACATGGGTACATTATAAAGTCCTAGCAAAATAGGTTTGGAGAAGACCTCATGTCGATCCCCTCACTGTAAGGCAAAACCAGCAACACCTGTAATTTTACAGTGTGTAATAGACTGGAACAAGGTGTGTAGGCAAATAAAGTAACCCAGCAAATACCTATGTTTAAGAGAGATTGTCTCCTCAAGAAAAAAAAGATTTCCTTTATGGATTTACTATCTCTTATTCAAAATAAGTGGCATATTGCGCGTCAGGAACATTTTCTCCTTTTGATTTAGTTGCTTATTTTTTCCTTTGTAGATGGTTAATTTATGCATGAATATGCACATATGTGTATGTCTTAAATTTTCAGTTCCAGAAATATTTGCTGCACTAAAAGTACTCTGGGTACAACTAGCTCTGGCCTAGTATTTTTCAAAGAATTCTGTATAAAATCAGGAAATCAAAAGCTTCAGTCACATTTTTGAAATAAAAGAAGTGTCTAAATGTTGAACACTAGCTTTTTTTGAAACTATGGTCCACACTGAGAGATGGGCTCTTTGAAAATTATGAGCCTGGATGTTGATTTACCCTGAAAACAAGAGACACCAGAAAGTGAACCCCACCACGCAAATTAAATTCCTCGAATGTCCCAAACTACCATAATAACTCTCCTTTTAAAATAACCACAATTCCAGCCTGATGAGGGATTTCACAAATCATAGTTCTCAGACTTCATTACTAATGAAATTTGTTGTCTAGGTTTGGCAGCTGTGATTGCCACGCAAATGTGAGCCACTAATTAGATTGATTGTCTATTTGATGCCTGCTGATTAGCTTATGAAAACCCTCTGTATTCCTGACTTCATGATAAAACGTTCCTGACTTCATGATTGCTGATTGATGCTCAGAAAATCTGATTACTGTCTTGAATAGCCAAGTAATGGCTCTGTCAACTTTCCAGGGATACAGATACTCACCTGACAAGGATGGTAGGGTAGGATCTTACAAGCAGTGTGGGCTATTATATGTTTAAAGTTTGGGGGTTTTTTTAATTAACATGTTCATGACACTTCTCTGAACTATGAATGGTAGATGTTTAGATGCCAATCCAAGATCTGCAGGGTAACAATCAGGTGTCTATTTTCTGACCTTGGATCTGGAGCAAGTCCAAGAGACTCGGGAGCTATTGCAAGCAGGTTCTCTGATTTTCAGTTACAATGACAGAGACATCTAGTGACATACCATTCAGCAGTTGGGTTATATGTGGCAGAGAACAGCACGTTACCTGAGATTTTTAGAACCATTTTCTGAGCAAGTTCAGAGAACTTAGTGCCATATAAGCTTCAAAGATCTTAAAATCTTTGGCTTGGACTGTTACACACTCCACAAATCTACCGCCATGTGATATTTTGGTCTTGCGCTACTCTGTGAAAGTGAATACTCTACCCTTGGACATACATTTTGTATATGTGTCTTATGAGTTTGTGAGTTAGGTTTCCTTTGGTTTCTGTAACTGTCAGTTGTTCTTTGATGCTTATGCCAACAGAGGCAGCAGTGATTGGGTACGATGCAGGTATCCTAACAGCCAAGAAAAACGCAATCTGAAATTAGGCCCACAGTGCTCACTAAGGTGTATTGAAACGGATGTTGTTTCTTTCACTGTGGCTTAGGCAAGCATTTATGCAGAGGTAAAATTGTGTTAGACTAACATCTATGTTAACAACAGATGCAATCTAATAATGACAGTCTAATTGTTTAAAGTGTATAAACTTCACTATTACTCTTCAGAAAGTAAGGAGACTAATGCCGTGCTTATTACAAGTCTGATCATGCTAGATATGGCAGAAGATATTACCAGTCAGATCCTGTCTCAGTCAATTTCCATTCTGCAGAAGAGATATCCACAAAGTATCACACACAGAGGGTATTACGACCAAAGGGATGAGAACGCAGAGATAAGCAACTGAGCTTCTCCCTCTGGAAACGGCTCAGGCATTGATTCGCTATGTGAACCTGGGTGAGTTGTTTAACCTTTAGTGTCTTCATTTCCCATGTGTCAAACTGGATATCCCTGGTGAAGCACTACAAATGCAAGTTGCCATGTAATTACAAACCACCTTTACTGCTCTGGTATTTGCCACCAACATAATTTTGGATGACTTCAGTACGTTGTTGAAAACCAGTATCTTGTTAAAAGTTAGTTGCATGGTGCATTTAAAGCTTATAGAGTGTCAGTGACTATTAAATTATATTGAAAGGCATACTTGGTTGATATTAGTGACATTTTCTTTGACTTTATTTGATTTATTTTAAAAGCCATTAACTTCAAGAAAATGAATAATGTAGAAAGACTATATTGTGCCTTACTATAATGTATAAACAATGATAAGCAAATTAATTAATGTAGCAAAGGTTATGGAGTTGAAATAGTGCAACCTTTGGAATAGATCCATTGCAATAATCTTATTAATAGCAAAATACATTTCAAGTCCTTGTTGGCCTTTCAATACTTTATTATATATGTAGTAGGACTATTGAATAAGAAAGATGTTGATATTTAGATTTTATTATGACAGAAATCCAGTTATGTGTAAAGCCCAAGGTACTTTTAAGAGGCTGATTACATACATTGATTGATGATTGGCTTCAGAATAGTTTTCCTTCGCTAGATGAGAAAAGTGATGGTTTTGATGCTGCTTATTCAATCAAAATGTTAATGCAACAGGAAGCATGGCTGCCTGCAGATTCAACAAGCCAGGAAAGAAACTAAATTATGCACCGTTTGCCTCTAATGTACATTTATGAATAAAATTGATTGTTGCCCACCTCCATCCCCTATGCCAGTGCTGAAAATCAAATATGTTTTTGCCAAGTTACAGTCAAACGAGATTTTGAGGGAATAAGGAATACGTTTTAGCATATAGCATTTCAATTGAATTGAAATTATATCTGTATTTTAAGATACTATTTTCTGTAAGAGGTTCAGGTAGAACAAATGCATACGATTGGAATAGCTTCTGTATACAATGAAAAAAAGTTTTTACTTTAAGAGTTTTAACTTTCCAACTGACACATTTGTGAATATTGAAAATGGTCTTTTAATCAAGATAGAAAGCAGAGTGAAGAAGTTAGAAATGAACAGGAGTATAGTAGAAGTTTCTTACATAGTAAATGTTAGCTGGTGACAGATTTTTAGCTTTCTACCAACTGAGAGATGCATCAGTCATTGCTAAGGGTTTCATTTGGTGTCATAGCTTTCTGTACTTGGTCATGATTTGCATGCTTTTCCTATTATGCAACTTTCTGGCTTTTATTTCTGGGCCCCACAGGAGAGCACGAAAGCTAATTAACAGACTGTTATGAAGACATTCTAATTGCCCAAGTCATAGGTTCACTTGAGGGAATTTCAGTTCTGGGTGATTTGACTAAATCTTTTTCATAACCAATAAATGTATCTTTTAAGAACCCATTAAATTAATCTAAATAAACCATTTGATCATCCCAGCATTTACACCTCTGCTGTCTTTCAGGGAGGTAAAACAGTAAAACAACTTGAATGTTCAGTAGGAGATGCACACTAGAGTCTCCATGTGATCAAGAGTCACTGCAGTCAACAGCCACACACGCAGATGCTCAGAAAGCTCAAGGGAAGGATGAATATGAGAAAGGAAAGATGGTGATGTCTATCCAGCCCATCACAGGCGGACTGGGCTAGATAGCCAGCTGGCTGTGAGCCAGAGCTCTTGCCAGATTCTTTCCACCCAAACTGGACCCAAAATCATCCAGCAGGGGTGTGCCACATTGTCGATCATCTGAAACAGCTCCGGTTTGGGAGCTACAAGGAAACCACAGGCAGCACAAGTCACAATTCACCTCTCCACACTCATAGTTTAGAAAAAGTCAATTCAGTTCAGTTAATTCAGTGAAAGCAAATCTACCTCACAAAGAGAGCTTGAAATAGAACAAATAGACGTATAGATCTACAGGAGAAAACTGACATATTAGGCAGCCTTTGATGATGAGAGCTAGTCAACATTTTCCCAGTGTAACAGGTTGCCAGAAGAAAATGTCAGATTAACAACACCTAAATGATTTTCAAGAATGTACCAATTTAATCTAAAACCTTGATGGGAAAATTACCAATATGAAACATTTTGATAAGGTCAAAACATTTCATTTTGACATTTATTTTATATTATCTTTTAATATATAGTAAAGCAATACAGATGAAGCAACTTTTCCAACTTTATGAGAACATCAGATTTCTCCCTCATCAAAATGTAATGCTTCAGAGCAGCTGAAACAAAGTTTCTTGAATATTGCACTTTGCAGGAAAACCTTGGATTTTGACTTCTGTTCCCTTTTAGAAATAAAGACACGTTTAAAGTCTGAATTTTGTGTGCAAAGAAGTTCCATTTGGAAGACAATTCTAACAAAGCGTTCACCTTTTGATCTTATAATGTATTATTTCTGAGTCCTATGAACTGCTGAACAGCTCCTGACAGCAGATGATGAGGTTACCTTAGAATGTAGTTTTTGATTAAGATACCAAGATATATGAGTTGTTATCTCAAACTGAATTCCCCTAAAATGTGTCAAATTACAATGTTAGTATTAATTAATATGAATATACTATATATAAAATAAGTTATATATTAATAAAAATAATATGAATATTATATAGAAAGCTCCAGGGAGACTTTATAATGGCCTTCCAGTACCTGAAGGGGCTACAAGAAAGCTGGAGAGGGACTTTTTACAACGGCTTGTAGTGATAGGATGAGGGGGAATGGCTTTAAATTGGATAGGGGAAGATTTAGATTAGATATTAGGAAGAAATTCCTCACAATGAGGGTGGTGAGGCCCTGGCCCAGGTTGCCCAGGGAAGCTGTGGCTGTCCCATCCCTGGAGGTGTTCAAGGCCAGGTTGGATGGGCCTTGGAGCAGCCTGATCCAGTGGGAGGTGTCCCTGCCCATGGCAGGGGGTTGGAACTGGATGGGCTTTAAGGTCCCTTCAAACACAAACCATCCTGTGATTCTATGATTAATAAAAAATAAAAATTCAAAATTCTGAAAAAGAGAGTCCCATATGATTATTGGAGGTGGTGATGAGTAACTATAGGTACTGAAATCATGATGTGACTCGAAACATAAACAAGCAGGAATTTAATTTGGAACTGTCAGGAAAATCTACAGATAGCAGCTACCTAGACCAGGTACCTTCTTTAACAATACTAGCTTATTTTTGTAATGCACGAGGATATTAATATACTTGATATAAATCTCTTCAATAACACTAAAATTCTGAAATGCTAGCAACATGCAGGCTATTGCTTTCCTGTAATGCAATTAAAAAGCTCTAACGTTTCAGCCAGACAGCATGTTTCCTCTGAAATAGTTTTACCATCACATTTGAATTTTCCTTTATTTTTAAACTTATTACTACGCTGCAGCAGATATTCAGGGTGAAATTAGAGATCACACTCTGTAGTTCAGTGCAATGTGTGCCAATAATATCATGGTGATGAGCTTAAACTCTTTTGGAATTCTGGTCCATTATTTTTTCTTGTTTACACAGCGATGATCCTGAAAACACAGCTCTGCTCTATATACTGCATAAATCTGCCAATCTGTGCATGTTCCTCAAACTTGTAGAAGATATATCAACTCTTATTTGAAAAGCAGACATTTATTATCTGCCTTATAGTAAGATACAAGTTTTGAAAGTTGTTATCCTCTGGAGGTACCTAAGGAGAGAAAGAGAAGGCAAGAAGTGTTCTTTTTTTTCTTTTCTTCTTTCTTTTTTTTTTTGCTGAACTATGCGTTAGAGGGATGCTGCTAGCTATTCTCTGGATCCACAGCACCAAGGATCAAGTAACTCTGTCAAGGGCTATGGGTACAGCAGATGTAAGGCTCTGTTTCCTCAGAAGTGCAAGTTACCAGCGAAAAATCTCCGTACCTATTACCGTCTCACTGGCATTCCCAGGAGACCATGGGAGACTATTTCATGTAAAACAAACCACTGCATGATTCATTTCCTTGTTTCATTTCAGGTAGAGGAAGAGGTGCATTTTGATTTTTCAGAAAACCTTGCCCTTAAGTTCAAGTGGTGACGAAGTAATAAAAACACTTTGTTTCTGTCAAGTTTTATCTGCGCAGTTTGTTTTTTTTTTACCACCTAAATCTTGTGTGGTTTGTACTGCAGACAGCAGAACTAGGGCGGAACATCATGGAAAATCATACGGAGTAACTTGTGAAGTCCAGTCACATCTCACTAAGTACAGCACACTCTGTTAAGAGGAGGCGGTATTGTATGACAAATTATATATCTGTATCGCTATCTGCATGCGTGAACAGGTAGAATTTCAGGATGCATCTGATGCTTTTTGAAAGAGCAGCTGTTTGGAGAAGCATTTTTTTTCTCTCTAATGAGAGCAAAATGAATATTGAGAAGAAAAAAAAACGCAAGGAAAGAAATAATACAAGAAGCAATTCATACTATTCTTGAGCTATAAAGTTAACTAAGAGATAGATGTGCGCTACATTTTTCACCTTCAGAAGGACCACGTAGAAAGGATATGAGATAGACTGGAGGGGAAAAAAAAGGTAATCTGCTTTAAGTTAGTGATTCTCCTCATGAATGTTCAGCTGTGAAGTGTCATTTTGTGGCAGATTTGTTACAGAGGTATCAGGGAAATGGATCATCACATTAACAAAACAGTAACTGTGTGATTTATCTTTCACACTATTTGTGTCTGACCTTATTATTTATTATTTTTAATGAGAAGGCTATCTTGCTACCCTTAATGAGTTATTTGTTAAGAACCAAGAGCATGCTAAGACAGGACTTAAAACCTCTGAGCCTCTGTTGCACAGTTATTGTCTCATCTTGTAAATTGGGTCCCAGAAATCTAAGACATTAACAGAACTATAGTTGTTATAAGCTTAAATAATCTCTGGTGGTCTAGGAGTTAAGGTCAAATTACTCTTGCCTGTCATTTGCTTTGCAAAAGGAAAGAAAATCTGACAGCAAAACAAAAGAAACAATTCCTTCCTCTTTACATTTAATGTCTCCTCTTCTTTTAAGCTCAGAGGAGTACCTGCCTGACACAGATGAAGAATATATTTCCATCATTGCATGATCCTTGTTAAATGTGCTTTGAATTTCTTTCTGTCTACACACAAACCTCTGGGCTAACTGGCCCGGATGGGTTTTGCCATCTCTTAACAGCCCACCATGAAGACAGCGTAGGCCGAATAGCTCCCAGCAAGACAGGTGTGTTCCTTCATGATGAGTTGGAAAGGAATGGTAGGATGACATCTGCATCAGTGGGCTTCAGGCACCTGAAGTCAGCAGGTGCCCATGCCTATGTCCCAGCTGCTCTCAAACCCGAACATCAGCCTTCTTCATATGAGACTTCTATGTAATCTCATTTCCAAAAAAAAAAGGAAACCCACATATGTGCTCCAGACATGAGTCAAGGTTTGCTGCAGAAGTCAAGATAGAACTAGGATCCTAGGGGTGCATCTCAGCAAGCTCTAGAAGTGAAATATAAATTCATCCAATAAGCATCCTCAATGTGCAATTGAGACACAGATTATGGCCTGAGAACATCATCGGGCTGAACAAGAATGGACAACACTAGTGAGAGTGCCTGAGTATGGTCTAGTTAGACCTATACAGCAGAGAGAGTCTTATTTGGCTGTTAAAGCCTGAAAATGAGGAACTTACGTTACTTCTGAATAAACGTATATGGTTAAAGGGATTCAAAGGTCACATTTATTGTCTTTTTCTTATTGTTTCCTTTTTTTCTTTAGAAGAAGAAAACAAAGAGAGCTGAGGGCAATTTGTGATGCTGCAGCTAAAATCTGATCCTGTCCCCCGCTAGATAAAATAAAATAAATGAACATAAGCAGAGAAAAGAACAGTGAAGATACAAAAGGTGGGTCAGGCATTTCCTTTTATAACACCTTGGTCACAGGTCAGCAGCACTGGAAAAGGTGAATTTGATTTTAAGAAGACAATATTAACTGAAGGGATAAAATGAGTAGAAATACATGGCTGATGGAAAATTGTGGAAAAAGGGAGTCTTATGTTACAGAAGACATTCAATTTTTAGCACAGACAATGAAGGTGTTGCAGCACTCAGTTCCCTACTTCTCTCTTTGCCAGTTAGGATGTATTTCATCACCTGCCTGATGAAGTCAGAGTTCTGTTGAGGAAGATCCCAGAAATCTGGGAGACAAGAACAGCAATGATGTTAATAAAAGTTTCTTCTTACAGCTTGATTCGGTCCCAGTAACTGACAAATACAGTCCAAGGATACCAGTGTCACCTTATTATAGTCAAAGAATTTCAATAATTCCAGCTGTAAACATTTCCTCTCCTGTATAAAATCTTTCAGTTCATTATCATAGCAACCCTTGACATTACCGGGGGCTTGAATGACCTCTGATGATAGTTTTCTTCTTCTGAATTATCAGTTTAAATGGACTGCTTTTATAAACAATTTCTCTCCACTCATCCTATAGGCTAATCTAAGCTTTCATGCCCTTAGGTACCCCAAGGTTTATCATCACTGTAAAAATTTAGCTCAGGAAGGTACATTCAGATGATCCGATGAGTAATACACAGCATCTGATCAGCTGGGTGGTTGAATTAGTAGCGTAGGACTTACAGGGACACAAAGGCTGTACCCCCCCTTGTGCTGCTTTCTGCTTCAGTGTCACATTTGAGCTCACTGTGGTGCCACCCTCACAGAAGTGCTGTTTGGATAGGAAGGAAGGTAAACATTGAGAAAATTCAACTTCCAGTTCCAATAGTTGAGAAAGTTTTCTACGTCTCAACCTTGTACTACATGGTAAGAAAAGGAAGGGAGAACACAGTTTTAACAAAGATCAGACGCAGAGCACAGTGGACGCTTGGAGCAAGGAGAGCACTTTCTTTCCAAGAAACACAGGTGGGGTTTGCTGTTAGATCAGGAAACTTCTCTCTCACTTTCTGGTGAGAATTCAAAGCTTCTTCAGACTTGTCTTGCAGACTAAGAATCTTTTTCCACTGCAAATTAGCACAAGATCATTTGAGCTAAGGAGTTACATGTGAATGGGTGCTAATATTATCAGCTTCTCTCCCTTGAGTGCCACTGGCTATTAAGACTGCTGTGCTTGAAAAATCGTGCTAACCGCTAAGGTGGACTGACCCGGGACTTACGTGTTAGGTTTCTGACAGCATTATTACCAAGTAGTTCGGCCACTTAGGTGGAGTGACCGGTGACTTACATGTTGGATTTCTGACAGCATTATTACCAAGTAGATTGAGACTAGAATAAAGATTGAACATAGCAGAACTGATCTCTGATCCAATGAGAAAAAGAGAGTAACAAGAGGTCAGAGTATCACATATGCAAAAAAGTGGAACCAATGGACAGAAAACACAAAATCTATAAATTGTAAAGCCTGCAATTTGGCTTCGTAACTGAAAGGTATGAATGTTAATACAGAAATACATAGTATGTCAAGTGCCAGTAGATGTTGTTAGCGAATACATAGTTAAGCACTGTTTTGTCAGACTAAAATCAACTTCTTGTTATGCACTAAAATGGTCTTTTGTTCATAGATGTTTACAAGCATTTAGTAAGAAGGCTATTCTTGTCTTTCACAGAGTAAGAAGCGAGACAAATTGTGACAGCTGGCATTCACAAAGGAAAAAGAGAGGTTAGAATTGAATTGGCAACCCTGGTTTTTATTTAAGCTATCTTTACAAATGCATGAGTCCTACTAAAACAAGAAGGAAGCTAAGCTGAATTTGAAACTAGCATATGGTTCATTGTTTGCCCATCTAAATGAAGTTGGAGTGGGGCTTCAACTTGTCAGATTATGTTATAGAGGACATCCAAGATTCTATTATATTCTTATTAGCTGTCCAGAATTTAATGAGCTCAATAGAGATAGATTGCTTAATAAGGCCCCCTCAAAGTATATTTTTTCTGTCAGGAGATGAGGAAGTAATTTGACCGATCTTGCTGTCCAGGAGTTCAATTTTTTAATCACCCAGATGTATGAAAAAATTCTTTCCCAAGAACATCTACAGGAGTCAGATTTTTCTCAGTTATATCATTTATATACTTTCGGTAATTACACTCCATTTACTGGGTCATGGGAACTGACATTTAACTTTGAAGTGAAATGAATAACAATGACTTCACCTCTAATAGTTTCCCGGTTACTCTGACCTTGCAAAATTACATTGTGATTTACTTTTTGTTATATGAATTTACCTATTGTCTTACTAAATACATATGTTAGGCAGAATACAAAATAATAATCAGATAGAAATAACTAAATTGTTACCTCTACTTTAAGCAGATCACTAATATGACCTTTGTTAACGGCTTATACTCTCATCAGGAGTGCTTTGTTTACCAATATATGAAACGGAAAACTACACACCTAAACTCACCCTATGGGCCCTTCCTGAAACTTGGTGAAAAGTTCCAATTTGCATTTGAGGGCAAATCCACGTGGATCATGTTTCTGAGTGAATTATGACATCAGCAAGTTACGTCCAAAGTTGTATGCATATTCCTCCTCCCATGAGAGAAAAGAAATGAGATTTTCCAGGAACCAAAAGCTCTTTGGTTACTGAGAAACAGTAAAAGAAAGCAATCTCCAAAAAAACAAGCACCAAAACATTATTATGAATAATTTTTAAGATAATACTATATAAAATCATAAACCGATCAGTGACTAATTTACAGTATTTGTAGCTATTTTACTATTGCTTGTGAAAGCATAGTAGTCCAATAAACCCTTGTCCTTGGAGCATGTGTAATTTAGAAACAATTAATTATTGCATCAGTTTTTATATAGTTATCCTTTGTTTTAATCATGACAAAGAAAAGCAACAATTGTGTGCAGATAAAGATTAAATTTAGCCTTAAATTCACTAAGCAAAACTGAAATTTTCCTAAGATTTAGATTTAATACAGGGGAATTAATGACATTTAAATGGCAGTAATATTATAAATTCAGTTGATTTTCTGAATTTCAGTCTGATTTTTCAGACCTTTCACGGCAAGCTGTTTTGGTTAGATACTGCTGACATCCTAGATTGAGCTATGCTTTTAGACACCTTCTGGACTCTCTTTGACTCTGAAAGTACAAAAACTAAGCACCACTCACATATAAGATTCTGATTAACACTTGCATCCTCTTTGATCTATTTGTTTCAGAACACCTGGTACCCCAAATACATTTCTAGAGGAAAGTGCAAGCTGACTGAAATATTTGTTACAGACCAAATGTTAACAGTTTTATGTACAATGGTGGTGTATACCTGGGTGGAAGGTTAACTTGAGACTACAATAGAAGCCCATGAGTTTCACCTTATCTAAGTAATGTGGCAAATTTCTGCTTTTCACAGGAGCTACATCGTGTTCAATCTCATTTCAGAAGTCTTTTTATAAAATCTGACTTGTATCCCCTTTGCTTCTTTTAAGCACTTCATGGTAAGACACTGCTTGACTCATGACATTAGAATAAATTTAAAAATATATATATAGAAGACAAGAGTAACCAAACAGCTATTCTTTCTGTTCTAAGCTAGAAAGTTTACAATTGCCTACCAATCAAACAGATCAAGACTTGAAGTTTATTCTGCTTTTCAAACTCTTGATTTTACAGCCTTGTATTTTTCTATGGCCCAGCAAAGGCCACACGTGATGTATTGTACAGAGTAGAAAAGCCGGCTCCCAGAAACACTTCACCATGACAGTGCTTGGGGCAAACCAATGCATCTTTGGAACAAGGCATAACATTTCACAATGCACTTATGATAATTATCCACTGGAAAAAGTCCTTATGTGTCATCTAAAAGGCCCTAAGTATAAAAGTGGTAAGGTGCCCAACAAAGGACTGTCAAAACTCAAGGTTCAATTACTTCTTCTCAGAGTCTGATTTTCTCTTACATTATCTGTTATACTATCTAATCAACCACTAATGGCATAGAAAGTGCTCCCCACACACACTTAAAGAGCTTTGTGTCCTCTCTAGCCTTTCACACGAGAGCTTTCAAACCATATTTCACATGCATTTGCTACTTCCCCAAACCATTTGTCTTCTATCAGATTAAATCTTTTGATTTTGGACCACTGAGATGAAAGATTGAACATGTTACCAAGTTGCTTCTACATTTTGTTGGATTTTTAGTTTTCTGCCTTTTTTTTCCTTCCTGAAATAGCTATTACCGACAGTAGCAAAAGAGGTGTTTTTATTGGAGATTTGAGGGATAAAATATTTTGCCTAGCAACCCAACAGGAGAACCCCCAAGTGGGATTAGTGCCTCATTCTGCTATGTACTTTACAAACATAGTAAGAGACAGTTCTTGCACCAAAGTGTTTTCAATAAAAAAGAAAAAAAAAAAACTAAACAAAAAATCCACCAGAAGGAAATTAAAGCAAGGTGATCTAATTTTAGCAACAGGGAGCTTCGTGGCAGAAAAAAATGAAACGTTCAGTGATATTTTAATAAAGATAAAACCTTTGATAATTAATAATACAGAGTTAGGTGGCAAAATGTTAAAGTTTGATTGTAAAGTTATTAATGTGGAACCTTATAAGTGTTGCAGTTAAAATGTGAGTTTTCATGTAATTTCATTGTAAGTTTTACTCATTTATATAATTATTTATATATAAATCTATATAAATATATATTTACCCATTTATATATTATTATTATGTCCTCCTGCAAAATGAGGACAACTTCAGGGGTTTTTTTAATGTATGTTCATTCAAATATGTGAGATATAAAATATGAGGGAAGATTGAAGCCAGATTTGGATAAGGATGCAGAAAATAACAAATGTGAAAAAAGTGAAAGAATGAAAGAGGTAATGATAGTAAATCAAAAAGAAATAATGTAAGATAAAAGAAAAAATTTTTTTTTGTATTCATGTCCTTTTTTTTAATTGAAAAGGTGCCTGGAGTGTACAGAAAATATTACAAGTGATTTTGAAAATGTGGTTTGTTTAGTCTGGAAAAGTGAACATTAATAGATTGGCAGTTCTTCAACCGAAATATTCTCATTTTCACAAAGAGAAAACAAATAACTACTTGTTTTCAAATGTTCAAGGAGACGAAAAAATCTGTTTAATGTACAACAAATATGGTCAAGCATTGGCTCAGACTGCATGAGAAGGATACAGAATCTGTCTTAAGAGATTTTTTTTTTAAAGAAAAATTTAAACATGCATCTGTTTTTGTGGTTAAGGTATTATTGACACTGTCTGAAAAAAGTTATTGACTTGAGTTCTTCACAGTTTTCTGATTCTCTGATTGTATTTCTTTGCCAGAGAAAGGAACTGTAGGAAGAAAGACAAAACCGAAGGGCAATACAGAGTCTAAATTCTGATCGAATATCCCAGGATAAATGTTTAGTTCTACAGATGAATTGAGGTTTCCATTCAGGAAACTTGCTCGCTTGCTTTTGCTATAATAGTTTCCCAAGCGACTATGAAAATTAATAGCAAAGGGCTTGCTTGAGACTCCAGTTTCCTCTTACAAGTCTCAACTGAACATATACTATGATGTGTCCGGGGTTATACCTGTTTCGCTCTCACTTGCTTCACTCTCCTCAAAGTCTGAGGAACGCAGGTGTGGGACTGTCATGCTGAGTTGGCAAGATTTTGGTAGAGGAGGGGCTACAGGGGCTTCTGTGAGAAGATGCCAGAAAATTCTCTAGTGCCACCCGGCTCCTTGATGGTCCTGTCACCTGTCACTGGCCAAGGCAATAACATATTTAAGAAGGGAAAAAAACTGCCGTGCAGCAACAACCAGAAGAGAGAAGTGAGAATATGTAGAGAAGTAACTACGCAGACACCAAGGTTGGTGAACAAGGAGAGGGAGGAGGTGCTGTAGCAGAGATTCCCTGCACAGAGGTTAATGATGGAGCAGATATCCGTCTGCAGCCCATGGAGAACCATGCGCCAGAGCAGGTGGATGTACCCAGAGGAGGCTGTGACCCTGTGGGGAGCACACGCTAGAGCAGCTTTGTTGGCAGGACTTGTGACCCTCTGCGGGACCCACTCTGGAGCAGTTTGCTCCTGAAGAACTGCACCTCATGAAAAGGATCCACGCTGGAGCATTAAGAACGGCAGCCCATGGGAAGGACCCACGTTGGAGAAGTTTGTAGAGGACTGTGTCCCGCTAGTGGGACACCACACTGGAGCAGGAGAAGAGAGGGAGGAAGCAGCAGAGACAACATGCGATGAGCTGACTGCAACTCCCATTCCCTGTCCTCCAACTGCAGTCAGGGGAAGGAGGCAGAGAACTTGGGAGTGAAGTTGAGCACGGGAAGAAAGGAGAAGTAAAGGAAAGATTTTATATTTATTTTTACTTCTCGTAATAAGTGAACAATCTCCTTGTCCTTATCTTGACTCACAAGCCTTTTGTCAATTTTTTTCCCCCCTATCCAGCTGAGGAGAGGGATTGATAGAGTGGCTTGTTGGGTAGCTGGTGTCCAGCCAAGGTCAACCCACCATGCATGCACAGAAGTCCTCTCAAGTAGTAAAGAATTTCTCCTCCAACAGGGATATCTGAGCCCAGTTCTTCAACTGATCGACCACTTGCTTAGAAGAAGTATCTTCAGCAGACTTTATGTCACTGATTATTTCACAGGCTTCACAACTACAGACTAAAAGTTACGTATTTCTGGAGAAGATCATGTAGATGTATGAGTTTTCAGATGAAAGTCTGCCAGTTTTGAAGTCTGAAAGTATATTCTACCAGGCTTTTAAAAAAATAAATTCAATGTTAGACGAATGGCAATGAAATGCCTCTGTTATTTCTACAAAGTTGTCTCAACTTGGAAACTTGAGACAGTTTGGGGATCCGTTTATGAAATTCTGAGAAGATGGGGCTGCATTCATTTCCAAACGGGTTGTCAGAAAGGCCTCAAACAAAATTTTGCATTGTGCTGAGGCAAAGGTGATCTTAGCCTTACTGTATTTCTCTGACTAATGTGGCTCACAAAGAGGTCTCAAAGTCCAGAAAAGGCATGAAAATAATTGGTAAGGAAATATCGTATTCCATCACACTGCACCTCCAGAGAAAGAGTGTTGTCTGCAGAGTTTCATAGTCAGCTGAAGTTATTTATGTTTCATCTGAATTGAGAAGGAAAAGACCAGTTAACATAAAAGAATGTAAGTCTGATAATCATACAGTCAGTTAGAAGGACCTTTTATCCGGGTCTGTGGATTCCCCTATCTGTATACTGCTGAGGAGATAGTTAGAATTTTGATTACGGAATAAAACACCTACAGAAAGTGCTGTATGCAAATGCTATAGAGTATGGGTCAAAGTTTTATGCTTTCTGGGACTGCCTAGCATATTAACAGGTCTAGGGAAAAAATGACTGTGGTTAAAAATTAATAGCACACTGACAAGTATGATTTAAACCTATCCAAATCTAAATCAGTCAGCCCTAGTAAAATCTTCAAATACTTAAGAGGTAACCCGTAGCCAGTGGTGTCAAAAAGTGCTATGAGGGTTGAGAAATTAATCTGCATTTCTCTCATATAGCAGTTTTGTCCTTGTATGAAAAGTAAGTGAGGGTTTTTGCTGCCCTTGCGTCTTTTATTTAACCTCCATTAGCCTTGCGTGTAGTAAAATGCTACTGTGTTAAATAAACATTACTTCTTTGAAAAACAAATTAGATAGCAAATAATATGCTAAGAGGTGACTGAATACTTCCTCCCCATCTATTTGAGACACATCTCCTTTTACGTCTGTCAAGCAGTTGTTGCTTTGCACTTCCTTAGGCTCATCGGAAAGTTGGATGAATTATTTCTGGACATTGGACTAACTTTAAATCAATAACTTCCTCTACTTGGCACTTACGGCATAGTTGGATCATCTATAGGGTTGTACTGCTTCTGCTTACTAAGTTGGTGTCAGAAACTTCCATAATTGAAGAGCAGCAACGGAATTATAGTTATTTACAGAGAAAATAATGTTTGGAAGTTTTGGAAATGTTTCCCCAACTCAGCTACTGTCCGTATATTAATCAATCATCTGACCTTATACAATAGAGCAAACCAATCTTGATTCAATTTTTAATGAAAGTCCTTTCTGAAACTACTCAGCCACCTCTGCCTATGAAAAACCAGTGATGGCAATGTGTAATACAAAGATTGCAGTGATAATTCAGGCTGTGGAATGAATGGCAACATCCATATCTGGCTCCAGATCCAAAATGTCATCTATTTTGTTATTTTCTTTATGGTAACACGCCATATGTGTTAAGTGCTTTGCTTTCCCATATGCGTTAAGTGCTTTGCTTTCAAGAAGGACAGATGAAGATCCTATTTAAAGAAGTTCAAGTCTAGGACACACTAGTGAAAAAAACTAAGGAGGAAAGGAGCATCAGCAGATGATTCATACAAATATCAGCCAGTAACTTTACTGCAGAAATAGGGTTGTTATTTTTTTACCAGAATTTTAAATGTGGAACAGGACAGGTGCTCACTGGTACTTTTAAATCACTTTAGCTGCTTTAGCACTTCATGTCAATGACTGATTCCTGGTAATCTTAGCTTGCAATCATAGCCTATTTCCAGTTTCTGTGTTACTATTTAACAACCAAAAACTGGGAATCAATAGCTTCTGTTTGAACCTCAAATAAGTATATTTCAATTCTATCCCTGCTTGGACATGTCTTCCAGCTGTATCCATTAGAGATTTCTTTTATAGCAGTAGCACAGTTTTGAAGCATCTCAAGCTCCTCCATTTCTTCTCCTTTGGTTTGATTAGCAAAGTGATTTTGGTACATAGGAAGCAGACTTGTCAGAAGGAAACAACTGAGAAATCACCCTCCACAAGGGTGATTAATATTTGCTGTCCCCTATCATAGACTAAGAAATAATGATCAGTCATTGAGATAGTCTTGAAATATCCAATGTAGATATTTGGTACAAGGAATCAGAGTAAATCTATCAAAAGTACACTCTTGAATCACTCTGAATTACTTCCTAACATAAGCATTCCTTTTGTGTCCAATATAACATTCCTTTTTGTGTCCAATATAACTTCAGCCGGGTCCATTGTTCTTGTTCACCTAATGCATAAATTAAATTCGTAGTGTTCAATGAAGATGGAATGATAGCAAAGATGTACAATTTAGTGATGTAAAATGCTTTAAGAACTTGGGACATTAGCCTTGTAAAACAGCAAATTATTATCATATGAAACAAACGCCTTATTCTTTTGAAATTTAACGAGGTAAATAAATGCTTTAGCATTAAGTATTCAAAAGCACTTGAAATTGCGTAATAAAGAAAGCAATAACAATAAGGAAAGAGGGCGAGCAAAGAAGCAATGCCTCTGGCAATTCCAGGGTTAGGCAGAGAACTAGAGTGGAATGATTTCTCCTTACGAAGAGAAATGATATTTGCATTTTTACTGTTTCTTTTGCTGAGTGTTACATTTGAAAGGAAGTGAAGCTGTCAGTATTAGATATCTAATTTAGAAATGTAATTTACATTGGTTTCTCTTTCTTTTTAAGTTTACCCATTTTTTATTGGATTTTATAAGAGCATAAGCATAAATGAAAAAGAAGAGTAAAAATAGGTAATTATATGCACAATTATTTTCAAAATACCGTAGCAATAGCAAGAATAAGCTGAAAAGTACTCATACACCGTTATAGTGTCAAGGTATTGACCGACATATTGAGAACAGTCAGAGGATTAACGTTAGTGAACAAAAGACACCTCTTTAACATTATAGGTAATAAAAATAGAGAGACGGATGGATAGTTTGGATAGACAGACAGACAGACAGAGCTGAGAAAGAAACATCTAGAACATTAATCCAGAGGAAACCTAAAGATGGAGACAGGCTTTAAGCCAGAGCCTTGCATTCTTTGTTTTTATGCTCTTATATGACTTCCAGTACAGGCTAATTAGTTTCTCTAGACGTCAAACTCTACTATAGCCAGAAAAATAATGATTTTTTATGACTGAAAATGCAGTTTTCTTTTTCAATTCTTCTACAGCTGGGTCCAAAAAACGCTATAATACAGGCAAGTCATACAACTTTGTAGTCAGACGGCCAATTATATTTGTCGTCTGAGGCTTAAAACAAAGCAAAACTTTAAAAAGCACGTTGAATCCTAAAGATCTTCAACTTAGAATTTGTTATGATATAATACGAAACCAAGAGTTTAAAATACCTCAAAACTTACATAACTATGAATTTGACTTTGCTATTAAACTGTAATAATTCTATCAATTTACTGGAGGTGATTTTTTTGCCATACCATGCATTTTTTCCAGAAGGAATATTGCCTGACAAAAGGATAGAAGTAACGTCTTTCAGAAAGTTAGCACTTGCTGAAGGCTACTTAGAAGAGCAAATTCTTCTAGATTAGCACAAAAGCTTGCAGATTTAAAGATCAAAAGTATTTTCTTAGAGTGTTTTCCCCAGTCGTTACAGTGACAAAAGGATCCCTTTCATTTTCTAAAGGGTTTGCTTAGTTTATCCAAATAATCTACTCACAGTATCCCAAGGGAGAACACTAATTATATAGCGATGTAAATATGTTGTTTCAACAAATAGGAACAGAACAAGACTCCTACCACCCACATAAAACTCTAAATGAAGTTCAGCATGTTCTCCCTTTCCTGGTAACCAGATAACATTTAACTGTTTTAGTTGCTAAAAGTCTTTCAAAGTTTTTAGTGCCATTTTCACGCTATTGAAAGTATTATTTATTTAAATCTTCGCTTCCCTGAAGAAGCTACAATTTGCAATAAAGATTGTGCATGAGCAGTTTGATATCTAATCCACCTGGGGATCCTACAGCTTAAAGTTTATTTTTATTTTATTTTTTTTATTTTAATTAATAATACGACTGAATAATTTGGAGAAAGAACATTAGAGACATGTATATCAGATAAACATATGTACACATATATGTGTGTCTTCAATTTTGCCCATATGGTTCTGTTAACCTGCAATTTTCTACCCTCCTGTAGAAAACAGAAAAAAGATCATACTGACTCCAAAAGCGACCTTCTCATTTGTTTTATTTCTAGACTCTTACCTCACCAAGGTCATTCATCTTTTAAAATCTTCCTTTGGGACACCAAATAGACTTTTCTTCTGTCAAAAGCTGTATCCCATCAAGTAGGTTTCCTTCTGCCTGCTGCTCATGTTCTTGATAAGCTGAGGAACTCCTTATTTTCTGAATGAGATGAGAAGGGGAGCAGACAAGAATAAAAGCAAAGTGGAGGGATAAGACAAAAGAAAAGGTAGAGATTGTAATAGACACGAAGTATTTGTGAGACACACTTACCCTGGTATTACAGACTTCCTTTGACTGTCCCACTCTCAAGCACACCATATGGAAAAGAAAGCAAGTGCTATTGATAGGTCAACTCCCAAAGTGCACAACAAAGTCATGTAAAAACTTGCAAAATGTTTATAGCTCTTTTCAAAGGAAAAATCTGATTACAAAGAAAAGATTATTCTTATGACCCATTTTACCTCAGAATACTCAAAGGGCTGTGGAGATGTTAAGATTTTTTAAGTATTTGGGACTGTGTTCATTTAATTCACAGATCGAATGTGCAGAAGCAGAAAAAGAAACCCCAATTATAACCAATTTTCTCTCTTTTGCTTATTCCATTATAAGGCTCATAAGTTGCCTAAGCATTCACTTGCAGCCAGGTGTGGCCTAAGACCTCCAATGCTCATCTAATGATTTTTTTGCTTAGCTTGAATATTAATGAATGATGCACTCAAATGTTCCCTATGATGTGCAATGAGGAAATTTTCATGGATAAAGATTCTTCTGTTTTTTTATCCTAAGGTTTTTTCTATTGATCCAAATTATTGTGTCACCTGATGTAGCACCACCAAAAATGTGTTACCTCGCTTAATGACTTTTATTCTTAAGGAAGTCTCTTAAGTTATCTTGAAGCATTCTAGCAAGTATATGGCAATTATGTATAATATCAATTGGGCTACAAACATATTTCAACTGCATTCCTCGTTTTGTTTAAATTTGAACTGTTTTCTTCTGATGATTATGATATTTATTTCTAATTGTCAACTTAAATTTAATACCACAAAACCTCTCTGGATATCAAATAACAATAGACATTGAAAGCTAATTAAATTAATTCTGCATGAAGATTCATACAGTTCATATATTTCGAACTTTCCTTACACACCAGGAAATATTCAGTGGAGTACAATGGAAAAATGAATTGCATTTGGATTCAGGAAATTTGGATTGAGTTTCTAATGTTACAGCCAATATGCTAGGTGATGCAACAAAAGTTAATTTACATTTCTATGACAACTTCCCTCCCATTCTTCTGTGTCAAATGTTTAGACGTATATTGTTCGAAAGAGAGATTGTCCTTCAATGAGTGGATAGAAACCATCCCTACAATGAGGCCTGAATTTGACTGAATTCAAGACTTTAAAATGGTAAAAAAATAGCAGCAGCAATAACAAGGCTCCAAGTATTTGCAAGATTTTCACTCTTCAAAATACTAAAGAAAATGAGTCTCCACTAGGGACTTCTTTGCCTGCTTTTCTAATCTCCTTCATGAACTTGAACATACTTTCTTGTATTGGTTAGAAGGTAAGAAATATGGTTTAAAAACCATGCAGAAGTGTGTATGTAGCTATACATATGTGTACATGCTTATGAAAATTCACTTTAGAAACTCTCTTACTTGGAAATCCATAGTCAAACGTATATTATACCTTTTGCAATTCTATACCAATTTTCAGATTTTTTTTGTTCTTAGACACAGTATGCCCGGATTTCTCTCTTTATTTCTGCTTGAGGTAGTTTAAGAGTTTCTTCAATCCATTTAATAAAACATCCAGTGTCACCACCTCCAGGATCTTCATACTCTATCATGTCAAATCAGGGGAGCCATTAGTCCTGAGTGTCCTTGTAACTTACAAATTGCAAAAAGCACATATAACTTGTCTAAGTGATACACTTGAAATGTTCTTCAATGTATAACCTAAATGTCTGATTAAAAACTCTTTTTTCCCCCCTCTTTCTTTTCTCTAGATGAATATAAGGCTCTGGATTCATAGTGTGTGTTTGTCTAAAGTTTGATTTGACTTATACAAGCTTACTATACATTTATTTTTCTGAGACAACAATGCCACGTCAGACGAATAAGAGGGTGATGAAATTTCACCGCTCTGAGCAGTTATTTTGGGAAGGCCATGGAGTTCTGCTAGACCCTTTATGGCTTGGAAAAAAACAAATGGAGTGTCCATGTTTAACAAAGGAGATAAGGAAGAGATGTAGAAACGCAGATGAATCCATCAGCTTTATTAATTTCCTAGAAAAATACTGTAAAAAGATACACAGACAATTTGTAAGTATCTAGAAGATAACAAAAGGGTGAATAACAGCCATGCAGACTTATACATGGTGATTTAAAGCAAACAAAGGCCAGGCTGGATGTGGCCTTGGGCAGCCTGATCTCATGGGACGTGTCCCAGCCCATCTCAGGGGGGTTGGAACTGGATGATCTTTAAGGTTCCTTCCAACCCAAACTATTGTATGATTCCATGATTCCATGAATCTATGATTCTATGATTCTATGATTCTAGAAACCAGCCTAGTGCCTTTTTTATAGCAGGGTAGCAGACTTTATAGGAAGAAGAAAAACAGCCATACTCCTGTTTTCATATGGTCCCACTGCCATATATCTTCACTTCTGAGTGGCTTCTGTTTGTTCTTTCTTGTGTACCATTCTTAAAAGTTCATTATAGAAACCTTATTTGCATAATACTAGTGTAGCATAGGTGGAAAGATGTTTGAAAGCTGAATATAAAGAACAGTTTTCAATAGTTCCTATTCAGACTACAAGACTGCACCCAAGCTTGTCCCTGCCAAGATCTGTCTTACGTGGTACTTATTAGTATTTTTACAACTAAACATTGGAATAAACAGTAGACATATTAAATCTGCCAGCAACTGAGGTCAAAAGGAATGTTATTGTGTTGGGATATGCAAATAAAGTTCAAAATGATTTTAATACAGGAGAGAGATGACTCAGAGAAAAATATACCATTTGGTAGGAACAAGTGCAAGATGTCATTCTCAACTGAGAATAATCTAGCGTACAAATAGAGGATAAGAGAGAACTGAGTGAAACAACACTACAAAAATGGATTTGAAGGCTATAGTGGATCAAAACTTGGATTTTATTTAAAAAGTTATAAAGAAATCAACTTTCTTACTGGGGATATAAAAACATAAGTAGCGTCTCCAGAACTCCTGAATAAATCGTATCGTGTTTCTCAGCAGAGGTGAGAATTCAATCAGAGTTCCCCAAGTGGTACTATGCTTCTGTGACTTTAGTTAATAGGGTCCCTTAAGAAGCCTTATAAGTAATTTTTCTGGTCTAAACAGACATTTCAACTGGTCCTCAATGTTGTTATAAAAGCTCTCATGAAGTTATTTCAGTTCCCACAGTTTTTTATGTAATCTTTTTATTTTTTTTTCATATAACAAGATGAGTCTTCAGTAGATAGATGATAGCTTTTTTTTTCTTGCAATCATGTTGTCTACAGTGATGTAACATTAGTCTCAGCCAAAGTTTTGTCTTAGGGTCAGTAGTCACATGAACTTTCTTCCTAGTGTCCTGTTGTCTCTTTTGCTTTCTTGGTTTTTGTATGTATGGTGGGAAATGTATGTTATCAAAAAACTTACAAACAGAAGTTCATGCATGGATTTGTCTCAAAAAAAAAAAAAAAAGACTAATTAAAACTTACAAACTGCTTTAACAGTAAACTTTAAATTCATGTTATGAGGAAAATCTGCTTGCATACCCACAAGAATATTTTCCCATGATATACAAATACCAGTGTACTGTTCCATTGGGCCTCAGGAAATCAAGGCAACTTGATGGCATTTTATCATTGCAGTCCAAGATACATAAGGATTCATTATATGTTCCCAGGACATATAATGAGACACACTTTTCTATCGCCTCTTAAGCCTTTGGAACTTCTAATGGTAGAACAGATGGAGCTGTTAACTCTCTGAGGAACCACCTAACGCTTTTAAGACTAGCTTTGAGTTTTCTCAGTTATATAGATATATATACACACAGCCTCAACCTCTTGCTACTTATACAATTGCTTGACTCTCTCTCTCTCTAGAGAGACTGCTATTAAATCTTTCTCTGGGTTGGATGAGATTCAAGCCCACTATTTATAATATGTATATATGCTTCATAGCAGACTTCTCTCCTTTCTGAAATAATTGGATGGTTGATGTCAAGAAGAGATGACACATGCCATATCTTCTTGCTTATCAGAGTCCCTTGAAAAGTTTCAAAACCAACTTCTCTAACAAGGAGTTGTTCTATAATCTAAGCCTAATGAGGTGAACAATCTTTTGATAAAAAAAAAATCATATCCACAGATGCTGACACTTTTGCAATGGTGGAAACAGTGCGAGTATAAATAGAAAATATTATGGCTTATGGCTATGTTTATTTTAATTCCCAAACAGTGCAAAGATTTGTTTTCTGGTCTTAAAGGCAGAAATCGCAACACACTCATTTGACTAGTATCTCTTTGCTTCTTAAACAGGTTGGCCACGTGCAAAACACCTAATGAAAACGGCTCCTGGCCCTGGTTACCTTTGCAAACACCCACTACTTGTAAATTTTGTTTGGCTCTGGCTAAAATAATTTCAGTATTTATCTGTTACAGACTACTGAGTTCCGGTGCAAAGGGCCTGTCCTCTCACACTAATGTGCTCAGATAATGATGTAAATTTGGTTAGTTAGCTGGGTATGGAACTAGAAATAATTAGAAGATACTTAGGTTTCGTTAAATTTTTAGTTAATAATTCCTTCTGACATGTTGATTTCCTGGTTTGGAATACAGTCATCTTGAAATGACATGTGCAGGCTACGCTGTTTTCACACCACAGATTTTGTGAAGATACTTTAAGATCCCTTAAACAGAATAAGATAATCCAAAAATTTGTGGATGGTAGGACCATAAATAGATTTAAATGAATAAGTAAATTAGATAGTTTGAATTGAATTATAGAAGGACAGTTTTGAACACTGGTTCCTCGACAGTTTGCCCTTTTGCATCTGCTGCCCATTTGCTCTGCCAGGCCAAGGAATTTGTGCTTATTAAGTGAGTAATAAAGTGCTTCCTTTCTTCTACAGTCATTCTGCTTTTCTACTATTAAGAATTTATAAATGTTCATAGAAATCTTACTATGGTAATTAGAATTAACTAAACAAATGTAAATGGTGTTACCCAGCCTGAACATAATGCCACTATAATGCCACTATAATTTGAGATATGCAAAACCGTGGTGTGCTTCTATCCTCTTCTAACACATTGAATTTCCAACTGTTACCCTACTTTTTGCACTGCTATTATTTGCTGACACTGAACTGCAGACTCAGAAATACTCTCTAACATGGACTGAAAGTATACTTGCACTACTTTTAAAGTTATCTTAGTTTACTGCCGAAAGGCCAATTCATTTAATGACATTTTGATATAACTAATATGCTTTAGGTAAAGGGCAAAAGACTAAGAACATCTTTTTATTGATATTTAATTGAAACATTCTTCCAGGTACTTCTATTGATGAAAGGCCAGTCGAGTTCTGCATTCTGTTTCTGTGGCAAATTCTGTAGCTACACAGTTGGGCTTGTACTTGCAGTGCTCTCTAAATAGTTTTTTCCCTCAAGCTTCGATATTGCTGTTGTCTCTTCTAATCTCCAGAAGATGAAAAAGCAGAAGGCTTTTTTCTTTTTCTTTTTTTTTTAAATGGAATTATTCTTATTATTTTTGAGGGATATCAGACTTTCTGACTGCTGAAATTTATTGTGACCTTTCTGTAGGAACAAAAATAAGAGAACTGAGGCCATTATACCTTGGTTTCTGTCTACTCCAAACCTATTGGATTTGTACATATTTTCAATGAAAATCCAAACTTACAAATGGGTCCAACCTATGACTAAAGTTTATAACAGTTGAGGACCTACGAATGAATGCTGGGCATGGCTTACATAGTCTGTGCACCAGAACAGCAAGAACTGGGGCTCACTGAGATTTCTTTCATCAATGAAATCTTTTTTGTCCTTTGAACATGCAGTTCAAGTTGCTACAATTCTCTTGATGCGTGCAGTATTTTCCTAGTAAATGTATGGGTCTGAGTGATTTCCAGATTTTTGGGGGGAGGAAGGGAGAGAAGGGGATGGGTTTATTTTGTTTCGATTGCCCTGGCAAAATTTATTTAATTTTCATTCAAGCCTAGCCGACCATAGCCAGATAGTTTGTATTTTGCTGGTGTACTTGACATATATGAAGTAAAGCTGAGTGTGTTGTACGCTTGAAGTGCTATGTTTTTTCTGTTCCTTTCTGCAGAATGCACACATTGCTATGCAGCTTCATTTCACACCTTCAGAGTAATCTGATTACTTTTCTCTTTGTTATTAGTGTATAAACATTCCATCGAACAGAAAGCTTCCCAACAACTCAGCGCAGCACCTTTGCACTCTACCTGCCTGAACAAGGATTTGCCATTTGATGAAGCTGTTTATTATTGTCACAGGCATACATACATACCCTGAGATATTAACACTGCTCATCTAAATGTTATATTGCAGTTTCCAGAGCCCTCTTTTAAGAAATACTGTTTCCTTTTAAGATTCAGAATTCAGAATTCTAATATTTGTGGCCCATCAACTGGCGAAACCAAACTGAGAAAGAAATAGGATTCTGGTCCCTACTTCCAACCCTATGTTAGACATTTCTACTGTAGAAAACCTATTCAGTAAAAAAAAAATAAAAATTAGAAATTGCTCATTTTTCTGGGCCCATGAATTCTGTAGGTTTGGACTATGTTTAATGTCTGAGGGGAGAGGTTCGATTATAAACTGTTGGTTTTGACACCATTCTGAGAATGGCTATGCTCAGTTTTCCCATTTCCTGGGCAAGTGTTCCAAGCATCCGCCTAATGCTAGGAGAGCATATGGCAGCACCACCAAGAGCAGCAGCTTTCAAGAAAACAGTACTCTTGCTCTTTCTGCATAACAGAGACAAGAAAATACATTATATATTTTCATATTTTGAATCTTTTTTTTTTTCAAATGCATGTGTGGATGAAATTTAACTCCTGGCCACTCATAAATTAGGCACCTATTCTAAGGAGGTCATCAGACTTCTCTTCATGGTGAACAATGAGAATTAAATGCCATCAGAACTCAGTCCATCCTATCTTAAAATAGGAGGTTAAAATAAATGGAATGCATGATCTACTACAATTTTTTATCTCTCTCACAGATACAGCCTAGACAATTACCTTTAATTTTAAAATCAGCCTTCAGACACCTAAAGTTAAAAAAGACAAGTCTCACTTTTACAGGGACTGAATGAATAACATGAATATGTACTTCAGGATATTATTAGGCTGGGGTGATAGAAAATGAACTCTTTTTAGAGATTTCCATACTGTATAAGACTTTTTTCCTCTACCTTTCTCTCTTCCTTATGATTTCAAGATCCTGTAAATGTACAGTCTAGAGCTGCTGAAGTGTGTGGTCACTTGGAGGCTACTGCAGACTGCTTGAGACTACTGTTATGTACTCAATATTTTTCATCTTGATTGGCAGTGAAGGAAAATAGGATTTGCTGAATAAGAAGTGTTTGTTGTTTTCATTATGGGTAAGTGAACAGGTATATATGGTTGTGAGGAGTAAGTTTGTGTTCTAGAACAAACAAGCTTGCCAGAGTCCCGATTCTTTCTATTAAGGTTGTGGGTTTTATCATATATAGTCCTACAACAGGTTTAAATGTGATCTGGTACTGAATTCACTGCTTTGACTGAAGAGCTCTAATATTCCAGCTTTATAAAACCGTCCATTTTCATCTGCAGTGTTGCATCAGCAGCATTGCTAACAGATAACATGTTAGCCAATAAAGAATCATCTAAAAGAACACTTTGTCTGCTGTATTGCCAGACTCTATTATGGGCTCCAAGTCACAAAGAAATGCTATGTGCTTCTCAAAATGTCATTACTTGTTATGACTGGGAAGTAGATTTTGCTGTAACCTCTGTCAACAGGCAGCTGAAATTGTTTTTTGAACTCCTAATACTCCTTTGACTTTAATTGCTTAAATGAAAACTTAGAAAAGGCAATTGCTATTGTAAGCACATTTTTGACTTAGGTAATATGTTTTTATTGGTATATCTGAGCTGTAGTTTTTGTACTCTGGATGAAAGGGCAGTCAGTTTTTCCTTCAAAAATGTTTGATCTGTGTTTGTATATGCGACTCATTGCTCGATAAAGAAAAATATTAACACGTCCATGTTACCATGGAAGGTTTCTTTCCCATTATGTTCAAGAAGCAGCTCTGCTTCTTCTAGGATTTCACATGTAAGGAAAACAGATTGACCTTCCTTTTCTGACAAAAGATGTCCCAAGTGATCAGAGACACCCAAAGCCACATATTCTGTCAGATTCTACCTGATAAGAATTGTTAATAATTTTGTAATTTTATTTATTTTTTCTAAAAACTTTTAATTTCTTTGGCTATAGAGAATTTTTTTTTTGCATGAAGACATTCAATTGTGACCATCGGGGTCCCATATTCCTATCCAAGCTGAGAAAATATATTATGCATTTGGCTTTCCATTTCTTTTTCTCTTTTTAAATAATTCACCGAGAAACTGTGGTAGGAGGGACTAATATGATTTACCCAGTGAAATTTAGCTTTAGATTAAGATACTTAAGCCCATTAATTCACAAGGTACATATATGAGAGCTAACATTTAAGGTCCTATTATGATTAACAGAGAAATAGCTGATATAATCCTTGGAGCCTAGAAAGCTGATCGCCACTAGCTACATGTACACAAGCAAATTAATCAGAGAGAAGGCATGGGCTAAGGCATCGGATGTTAGTCATTCACACTATCAAATTGTCCTCAATCTAGATGTTTTATTGCCCTCAATCTAACTTTATCTTATTTCCAGACACATTTTACCCGAATAATTCCATGGCATATTTTGAACCATAGCATAGATCAGAGACTATTTATGACAGGTAATTTGGATGGTGCTAACCTGTTTTGGATGCAGAGAGGAATAATGACATAATTATACCATACTCGCTGACCTCCCAGCCTGCACAGTTCAGGTTTGTTTAAGAGTGTGCTTTGGTCACTCACAGGTAGATGTTTACTGCCCCCGCCAAGACGCTCTAGCGGGCCTTCTCCATCCCTCAGCGCTCTCTCTAAAAGGTCATGGAACTCCCTTAAGTTTTCTACTGTACCTGTGAGCAGTTTATAGAAGTTTCCTATAACTTAGTGTACCTCAAACGGTGTGAGATATTTATGTGAGGCCAACTGAACCACAACCTTTGTGTCTTCTTTAGGGTTAGCTGAAAAGCTGTCCAGTTTCTATTAACTGTGTTGTCAGAAGAGTCTCCTATGGCAGCAGGCTACTGTGTTTAGTCGACCAAATACATTGTAGGAATCTGAAATAATTTTAGCTCAGGCCTTGATACAATTCAGTTCAGTTTACAAAGGTTTATTTTTAAAGCTTTGTTTTCAAGAAAGGAATATATATTTGTAGGGTACTATAAAGGTCATTTTGTGTGGTCTCTTTTGGGATGAGATGACTTGCATTCCACAACCACTCTTCCTGCCCAGCAAATACAAAAAGCCTCTATGCAGCTAATTCAGAAATAGATGCCCACACTGTAGGTATTCAAAGTTATTAGTCCCCATTAATGTGTTGCATTACTATGACTTCTGTTTCCAGGAGCAGAAGCACCATTACTAAGCTCTTTGTTTCTCCAGTGTACCACATCACCCTCAATTGTATTTATGTAGCCAGGTATTGTTTATATATATATATATAGATATTCCACTTGCTCTGAGAATTCAGCTGACCTACCACAGGTACTCATGACTACATCTGATGACAAGGTCAATCACTGTTTGTAAGCCTTGCCATTCCTTTATAGCCTCTTTTTTTTTTTTTTTCCATATACTCACAGATTTCCACTTGTGTGACAGCATGTGAGTATCGTGTTTCTGCCTCTTTCAGTCCTTGGACACATTCCAGCATCTCTACTTACTGCAGTGGCTATGTTGCCAGCTGCTCTCACAGAGGTGTAATCATAAACTAGTTGTTATACTGTCTACTTGGGTTTGTCGCTTTTTGCTAATGTCAGCATGGGATTGAATTGGAAGTTTTCTGGCAGTTTCTGGCCCTTTTATACACACAATGTTCCTGTCTCTTCTCATTTCTTCATGTAAGTGAAGAAATGTGTTGGGTTGCATGAGGCTGTCTACAGCTGTTTGTGAGACCTATTTAGTTTAAATTAAGCCTGGGCTTTTCTGCTGTCTTGTGGGGAAGTGAATCTCAAACATACGATGCTTTGACTTCTTATTTTTTTCAGTCTACTTTACAATACCAAGAATTCATTGTCCACCCTTTCTTTTGTGCAAACCTTAGTTGTAGCTTCGAGGATTCCTGCTCAGCCCATATGAAGCTCAAGTCTGATGAAGTTGTGAGGTGAACGAAAAGAATATTTATTTTAAAGTTTATTCTTTAAATTTTGGCAGTTTGGAAATCATCCTACTATTCCCTCATCCCAGCCTCAAGAATTCAGTTAAAATCCTATGCCCCCTGAATTCCTTTTGCATCTTTGATTTATAATCAGCCCTTCCTTCTGCTGCATTCCTCTCCCCACCTAACCATTTTTACAGTGAGTAAAAATTGACCCCCTTAAATCTCCTGCATCATCACGTGTATTGAAATTGCCGTCTCATGTATATTGAAATAACTCCCTGTGTTTGGAATATTTTATGTCGTTCCTCAACACCTAATATTTTCAAGTTTCTATGAGTGGCTGTATTATTCTCTTGCATGCTTTATGCACGTACATGAGTATAGATAGACACGTGCAGTGTAAATTTGAACTGATTTGTGGCCAGTAACAGGTATGGATTTACTAAGGTAGATAGCGTAAGTGCAAGTATAACTCAGGTTAATAATCCTGAGGCTAATAGCACTGTGTAGTGTCCATTATAATATTAACTACCCAAATTTCCTTCCATTTGGCTTTGGTTGTTTTGGGGTTTTTTTTTCCCAGTGAGAAAATTTGAGTGTGTACTCTTAGCTCCACTGGATATCAACTAGAGCTATCACAAAATCATAGATCTTGGGAAAAGGCCTTGGAGGCTGTCACTGGTTGTGTGCCAGGCATTTATCTCCAACAGAGAAAACATCACCTCTGGAGAATTATGTGAAAGACTGCGCAAGGGATAGAAATCCAGTTGTGCCTCATACCTGGTTCTCCGTGTACCACTTTACATGCGAGAAACTACAGTCTGTGAACGCCCATTACATTCCTATTCCCTGGCACCTAAAAATTATGTTTTAGTTGTTAAGATTCTACCCTGTAAGTCATACTTTTACTTTGACCTTTTTTCAGAGCCAAGACCATGCCATCTTCCACCTAATTAGCTATTTCTTCCAAGATATTTTGTGAGCATGTGTCATTTCTCAGTTTTAGAATCTGAGCCTGATTTGATGAGTTAATGATCCTATTAGTAGACTCAGCATGGTAGTGACATTTTCAGAAATAGTATATAGGAAAAGATTAGGAAATAGGTTGTGTTTCTTATATATTACTCATAATCTTCCTGCTCCATCCTTCCAGAGAATCTGCATAGTGACATTTTGAGGATAAATAGAATAAAAATATTTTATATCTGAGTGGCAACATTCTGCTGATTCTGAGTTTGTAGGAGTAAACAGCTCTTTGGGTCAGAATATCTTGCTTCATTCCTCATTACTTAAGGTTTGGGGGTTTTTTACTGTCTGCAACATTTTGCTGTATTTGTTTTCATTTGAACTAAATTGTGGCTGGAAATATCCTTTCTGTTTCTTATTATGTCAATTTTCTTTCTCACTCTTTATGAAAAAGTCAGACCCTGATGTGAGCGGCTCAGGACCCCATTGATATTCAGGAGTATGTTTCCAAAGTTTAACTATTAGTTCTGCAATCAGAGGAAGACAGTTTCCATGTGGAAGATAGAAGTGGGAGGCAGCAGCCACAGGGAATGGAAAGATCTGGAGATATATTTTACTGCTTTGAGAAAAGCTGTGATTTTCATCAGTTTTCTACCAAACTGGACAAAATCATTCCACTTCTGAGTAGCCCTGAGTATATAGAGTGGATATAATACTCAGCGGGTAGTGTATGTGAGCAGAGCTGACAGAGAAAACATGATGTGACATTCTCATGGTTAGCAGATATGAAAGTTGGCAGCTGGATCTTTCCTGTTTAAAAACAGCCATATATTATCTACTGCTGTTACCAGTGCTACCAGAAAACCTAAGTTACAAACACTGATATAAAGTCCTTACATTCACTGTTTCATCTGGGTGCGATTTTTCTTAATTACTATTTTGTTTAGAAGCAGTAGGAGGACTATTGGTAAAGTTATGAGCCTTACCACACAGTTTTTCACGAGAAAAAGAATCTTAATGTGGATCTAACTTCGACCAAAGCATTGGTGAATTGGGAAATTTAATTAATTCTCCACTATTTTCAAGTGCCCAGCAGTGCTGATGAGGTAAGGGCATGTGGCTTCTGACAGAGCCAGATTTCCACATATCTAATGTGACTGTGATTTGCACATAGTGTAAAAACTTCACACAGAGTTGGCATTAAGATTACACACTTTTAACTCCAAAGGATTTTTTAAGTTCCTGGTATAACCGATTATATTTATTAGTCTTGTATTTTAAATTCAATATACTCATCAAACAAAAAAAATCAATTTTTAGATAAAGAATTTTTCCATTCTTTTTTATAATGACTCTATTAAGACATTTCAAAGTAATGAATGAAAAATACCATAATCTTTCATTGGTTTTATTCTCTAAGAAGACCTTGTTTGGTCCAAAATTATATTTTTTTTCCTTCCTGTAACCTTTACATCTTACACAGCACTACTAAATTTGTTGAGTTCCTTTCAGACCTTTCTTCAGACAGCGTGTTACATCCCCTTGAATGTGACTGACTGTATACCCTGTCTTTTGGACTTGCACCTTATCCGTCTCCTGTGCCGCATTAATGTCTCATGAGCAAATAGGCGTCCACTTCAAACCAAGACAAAACAAAACAAAACAAAAATCCCCAAAGAACACTTCTCTAAGCTATAATTTGTTTCTTTTTTTCTTCTTCTTAAGGTTCCTTTTGCTGTCAGTCTAATGACTTACATTTACTAGGATTTACTCTTTGGAATAGTACTCAAGGTCCTCTCAGTTCATCTTTTACTCCCACATAATTTACTTCCATTATATGTTTCTGTTCCAAAACATCTAGAGTGCTCTTAGACCTTTTCTTTCACTCTTCTTTTCAACCTGGAGCCTTTCACATATGAACTTGTTATTACCTAGTACAATGCTGAGAACCTTTTGCTCCTCCAAATTTTAGATGTCTCTCTAAACATTTTGCCACAGAAGAATTTCACATAACGCAATATATTTTATTTTTATTGTCTTGTTTTTCTATGGAGCTGTGTCATCAGTATCCCCAAATACTTAAGAGTCATGGAGTCATTAAGACTGGAAGGGAACTTCACAGATCTTTGGTCCAAACTCCTGTTTATAGCCGGGTCAAAGCTGAATTCAGACTAGGTTGCTTAGGACATTGTCCTTTCATGTTTTGAAAACTTCCAGGAACTGAAAATTAATAGGCTGTCTGTGTGACCTGGGCCAATGCTCAATCATTCTCATAGTAAAAATCCATTTCTTTATATTGAATCAGTACTTCCCCATTTCAATTCATGATTACTGTCTCTTCTCAGCTCACTACATACCTAAGTGAAGAAGCTGGCTACATTTTCTTGGCGAGCTACCCATAACTACTGAAAAGCTTTAATTAGACCCCACCAAAATCACCTTTTCCTTATGCTGACAGAGCTCAAATCCTCCATCCTCTCTTTATAAGATAAGTGCTCAAGTCTTTAATGTTTTGTGGCTATCGACTGTATTTGCTTCTGTTTATCAACATGCTTTTCTCTACAGGGAAGTCCAAAACTGGAAGCGATATTCCAGGTATGGTTGATTAAGTGCATAGAAAAAATGAAGCATCACTTCCTTGATTCAGCGAGGGAATGGAAACAGCACTTTAAGAAAGAGGGAGGATGACAATGAGTCATTGAAGAGTTGTTGTGGATAAGCTCTGTGCCTTGCTTGTCCAGGATTTTAATTCATAGTTCAGATGCAGTAGATACTTCTCCATATAAGTTTGTATCAGTTTTACCAAGACATCAGTCTACATAATATTATAATTTACTTGGATGGTATGGTATGCAGTAGTCGTTGCAAAACTTACTGAAAATATGCAGTGCTGGATGTTCATTTTTATTCAAATCTTTTTTGTTCTTTGAAGTATGAATTTTCAACATTCTTGCAATATAAACACAAGCAGCTTAATTTTTAACTATCTTTTTTCCTACTTAGTTCTGCCAGACTTGATCGCATTTATCAATATTTTCTTTCGGTGTATTCTTACAGTGTAACTGAAAAAAAAAGTTTAAAAATATGGTCCTTACTTCTGCAATTCTTCTAGCTCTACCTGTACTAAGTACGAAATGTGGATGGAATCTGAGCAAATTGGTTAAGCTCATTAAACAATAGTTGTAAAACTCATCCTTCCCTGGTGCTTTTCTATTATGCAATTATCTTTTGCATTCTCTGCTTGCTTCATTTTCACAAGTGATACCTCGTCATGTATTATTATGGATGCATTTGTCTAACTACAGTGCTTCAAAATTTTGATTGTTGACTGGAACCCTGTTGTGCTCAGTGCTGGATACATATGGATCAATAATGATGCAAACCTATCTCTGTTATGAAAAGTATAAGAATAAGTTGAAAGACAACATATGGATATAGACAGATGGGACAAAAATCATACAAGAAGAAGTATTTTCACTGTGTTATGAGTATGTTCTGACTCCATCATTCTTTTGTGGTTATGTATTTTCATTTAAACTGACTCATGTCTGGGAAATAAGCATTGTTTAAAAACTACGCTGGTTTTACATTAAAAAAATGTATGTACTTTTTGCTTGTGTTTTTAAAATCTACAGGTATGCATACTGAAGGACCATAAGAATAACTTTAGCATTAAGAGGACATTGTCACTGGAACTTTTCTGGAGAGGTTGAACAGCAATAGTGGTGTTTGTATTTTACTCGCGTCTCCAAATAAAGACTTTCTTAACTATACCATTCTGCTGTACGGTAGGGATGGCAATAAGCAAGTTTTGGTCTGTAATGGGGTTATTTTGGGATAACTGACATATTTGTAGGGTTACTATCTTTTAGATCTTACTGTATTTCACGGTCTTACTATAGTTCGAAATCCTTTACGTCTGTTTTATGTTAATATTATTTGAAGGGATCTTGTATTTCTTGTATTTTCTGTACAGATCACACGTTACATGTAAATTGTTGTTAGGATGGTCTGTGTGGTCTTCAACATGCTTCTGCTCAAAGTGAGGAGGGGTAAGGAAGTGGTGAGTGTAGCTCTAAAGAAACAGACTCTGGTTTAAAGCACTGATTATTACAGAAGGCAGCTTAGATAACTTTGGCTCAGCTGGACATGCCTGCATGGATACTCTGTGGATGGCTCTCAGGCACAGTAAATGTTAGAGAGGGTGGGAACAGAATAAGTTGAAGTCTAAGTGCCGAACTTGTAGGGATTTTACTTTAAAGGAAATTTTAAGCGAATGTTAAAGTTAGTTTCCTTTCCATACTGAATCAAAAGCATTTGTTCTCCCTGTATGTCTAGTGGTAACTCTCGGATATCGTAGCTGCTCAGGGCCATTTGTGTTCCTGTCATTCCCAAATAATCCGCACTGCTATACGGATAATACTGACATTTCCGCTGGGCAGTTGCAGATGATTTGGCTCTTGATCAGTTGTATGAATGTGATTTGAGCATCTCACAGTTTGTATAACCTCTGTCCCTATGGCAGATCTACGAGGAAGTAAAAAAAAGGGTTCCTGGCAAGCTGAGCTCTACAGTTAGAGAAATTTTGTTAAACCCAAGTCTGAAATGGGACTGCTGAGCTCAATGAACTACATGTTTCTGTGTAACTTTGTTTTGTCAGGACTTATTTGACTAGCTGCACATGTTGGCAGCTGCTGACAGACAAATACCTTACCAGCGGTCTAAACAGTGTGGTTGTTCTAAGGGAGAAAATGGCTTGTACTCAATGCATTTATCAAGTGTTTCAAACTAAACTCTCAACGCTATAGAAATGCATCTGACACTTTCACAAAACTTACATGCAGTAATTGGAGATAATCATCCTCATTCCCAGTTTCTTTCCTTGCTTCAATTGTGTTTTGGCCTGTAAATCTTTTAAGATCAGAGATAAACTATAATGTAGAGTTTTGGATACTGCTAATGAAAAGAAGAATCAGAGGTAAAACTGTTTCCAATCTCCTAAAGCCAAGAACAACCCATTACCATGGGAAACACAAATTTGAGCCTGCATCTCCTAAAATCCAAACATAGTTAAACAGGTTGAAACCCACATTAGAGAATACACCCATAAGCATTCCCATCAATTTCTGTTTTCAGACAGGTGTTTTAATTACTCACATTTTTTCCCAATGATGAACTGAAAAAAAAAAAACCCTACAACTTACTAGAGCATACAGGTATCTTCTACTTTGGACTGTTTCATCCGAAATGTGTTGGTCTTGTGTCACAGTTGAAGAGTGGCTCCCCCTACTTCCCCCCAAACCTGCTGTATCATCATCCACAAGTGCTTTAATGCCCTTATCAGAACACTATCTCCTCAACACAACCAGTGGTTTACTAGGAAAGTTTCCTTGTACCAGGTCAAGTTATGAATAGGAGGTCCCTCTTGCTACAACTTGTCACTCACATCAAAGTCATCAGGACAGACTGATGAACAGTGAAGTACCTAAAAGTGTCAGAAAATAGATGTGAGAAAGGAATTCTATTAACCTGACAAAAATTAGTCGCATCCCTTAAAACCAAACTCTCAGTGTCTGTAGGTGTTCCCAATCTGCATTCCTGACATCAAATGCACTACGTTACTAAAACAGCTTGTTGCTTTCTGCTACAAAAACAAACGAGCTTGAGTGTATGCCATTTGCTTAAAATTAACCTCAAGGTGTTAGTCCTGTGTTATAATTTTGTTTGGAAATTTTCTCACTGTTTCTTGGACTTCTCCAGCAAGCTATTAGTTTCCTGTTTGTCTTTGTTTGTTTGTTTGTTTTGCTTTGTTTTGTTTTCTTTTTCCCTGTGAGATTTCTTAGAGAAGTAAAATCTAAGTGATCATACCAAATCATAGAAGCATAGAATGGTTTGGGTCATAAGGGACTAAAGATGATCCAGTTCCAACTCCCTGCCGTGGGCAGAGACACCTCCCACTGGATCAGGCTGCTCAAAGCTCCATCCAACCTGGCCTTGAACACCTCCAGGGATGGGGCAGCCACAGCTTCCCTGGGCAACCTGGGCCAGGGCCTCACCACGCTCATCTTGAAGAATTTCTTCCTAATGTCCAACCTAAATCTTCCCCCTTCTGATTAAAAGCCATTTCCCCTAATCTTATCACTCCATGCCCTTGTAAAAAATCCTTTCCCATCTTTCTTGGATGCCCCCTTCAGGTACTGGGAAGCTGCTCTAAGGTCTCCGCTGAGCCTTCTGTTCTCCAGGCTGAACAACCTCAACTCTCTCAGCCTGTCCTCATAGCAGAGATGCTTCAGCCCTCTGATTATCTTCGTGGCCTTCTCTGGACCCGTTCCAACAATTCCATATGCTTCTTATGTTGGGGATTCCAGAACTGGACACAGGACTCCAGGTGGGGTCTCAAGAGAGAGGAGTAGAGGGGAGAATCACCTCCCTCAACCTTTTATGTCTATCTATCCCTCCCCCTTGCTTGTCCATAAGTTTTTCACTTGTCCACTGAGTTCGATGAACTTTGACATAAACACAGTCATTTCAAAGATACTCAGTTCATAGACATATTGTGAAAACAGACAGCTAAGTACTTGAGAGAGAATATACAGCTGTCTGCAGTATGACCTCAGCCCTTATTAAACAGTAGGGAATACACATGGAAGAAGTGCATTAAGAAAACTTCAACCATCGGGTAGATTTTATATGGAATTCATGTTATCCTAGATAACACCAGTGACAACTCCATAGGAAATCAAAATTTATGGTTTTCTCCATCACGGAGCTAGTGTTTAGTTTCTAAAATGTTTATGTCTCTTTTTAAAACACATCTCAGATGACCACTTTGCCATCACTATTATTTTTGTTAAATTCCTAACCCTACTTTTCTCTTTTTCATATTCTCACTGTCTTATTTTTCTACTCCCCAGGAAGCTTAGAAATACTAAATTCGTACTTGACACCTGGATATGGAGCTATATGAACCACGACAAAGTTTCCTTTACAGTTTTTGGCTTCTACAGTATCTAGACTCTTGCATTCACTTGTCTTTTCTACACTGGCACTAAGGGAGCTGTTTTGGAGATTAACTTTACCATCCGATGTCCTGCTTTCTATAATCTACCCTGAATCACCTCTCCAAGAGCTGTGCCTTGCTGTGAACTTAAGTGTTGCAATCCGCAGATATTTGTCTTCTACGTCACAACCAAAGTTGTCAAGTTAATAGCATGTAATTAATGAATAGGAAAGCCTTTTATCTTGTGCTAAGTTCACTAATATCGTGAATCCATAATGGAGAGCTAGAAAAACTCGGGAAATAATTAAAAGAAACAAAGATAGATAAGGTCAGTGCAAATGCTAATCCAAAAGCAGATGGAGTACGTCTTCATACACAACATCCCGAAACACCCCACTCAGAGGCCAGCCCATCTGATGAAGTACAACGCTGTCCTGAATTTTGATATGACAGCTGTACTTTTAAGTCTCTTGTTCATAAATCAGTACTTGAGCACTATGGAAGGATCACAGTGAACTCCTTCATCATCCTTTATTTATTAATCAGGTCCAGGAAAAAGAGGCTGCACAGACATCCTCACCCATACATTGAATCTGTCACTGGATGCAATCAGCTGAGTGAAGTACCAAGCTCAATAATATGTATAAAAGGATTTTACACAAAGTGCAGAATAATAAGAAGGAAATATCCATAATAAAGCTATTTTACTTTAGCCAAGCATCAAAACTCCTACAGAGGTGGGCTAGGGTGTTTAAATGCACCTGAAGTTGGGATCCACAAACCTTCTTCATGTGGTTTCATCACAGCCAACACTTGTCTCTGTCCCTCCTAACCAAACTTGCACAGAATCAGTTGCTCCCAAACCACCATTGCGACATAATTAAATTCCGTTTCTGAAGTCATTACCGTAGGCCTGTTGCTATGACAACATAACACTCTCTGTTGCTAATGTGTATGTCTCAGAAACAATTAGAGAAGTACCACTATGCCAAAATTGACTTTAATTAGATTAGTTCAAAAATTAGTCTCTAATACCATACATTGGGGGGGGAAATGTGTGATAAATCTTTTCTTTAATAAATGATACAAGGCAAAAGTCATTTGGTTCAGATATATTCCTCCTAATTTTATAGCTGTTGACCTTTCAGCTGTACATAAGAAAAAAAGAAGGTGAAATCAACAGTTTCATTCCTTCTACTTAGGAATATAAAATAATGACATTTAACTAGGAATTCTTAAAAAGAAAGTGGCTATATCCTGGTTAAACACCTTGCTTCTCTTTCTGAATATTTTTAAATGTTCAGCTAGATTCAGATCTTACTGTAATTATTATTTTTGTTTTCTCCTTGTATTTTAGTATCTACTGACATGAGAATACACTACTGGATGCGTGTGATTAAAGAAACCTGCCTATGCACAAAAAATATGTATCCTTTCCTGCTAACACAAATTTTCAAGTCTCATTCCACGTGATCTTTATCTCATCTGTATCTTAACTGTATGATTTTCAGGTTTTTATCTCAGCTGTCCTGGCAGTCCTTTATACTAATTTACTTTTTGACAGTAACAATACAGACAACACAAAAAATCAGTGCTACGATTGGTGGGACTGATTGCCCTGACTATGACCCTTCCAGTGGAGTTCTGCCAAGCCAATGCGTCCTTTTCAATCCCAAAGTCCTGCGCAACAGCAATGTTGTTACCTATCACGATGTGGAAGCAGAGAAGGTTTGGGATTTTCAGCAACCAGGGGCTACATATTCACCAAACAAAAAAAGTTGCTTTTCAAGCTGTATTTGTTGTAAGATAAACCCTCCTAAACCTGCAGTTTCCATATTACTCTGTTACTTTTCTGAACTCTTTCTGTGTCACTATAACATGTAGTTGTTATGTCACAGAACAAGGAGTGCAACTGTCAGGAAATTAATTTATTGTTTATTTAAAAACGTGTTCCATGTTAACAATTTTGTTTCCTTTTTCAGGGTGAAAAAAGCCATCATTCCAAAATAATTACAAAATAAAAGCCAATTGCTTTATACCTGAGGTATGTTTTAGCAAATTCTTTTCAAAAAAAACCTGAACAGTATATGCATATCTTCCCCTCTTTTTATTTTTGCAGATATATACCCAATGATAATGATTATAATAATTATAGCAATTCAATCCACTGTTCATATGCATAATTTTTCCATGTGTCCTTTGTCAGTGTCTGGAAAAGTCACAACTGTTGGGTTTGGAACAACTGAGAAATGATAGAATTAAGTACTAATTGCTTCCCTACTTAGTAATTTCTCTAAACTAGGATTAGCTGAAGAAATGAAGTCTTCAGAAAGGAAATGGGGTAATTCCTAAACAGTCCTCAGCAAAACTGATTCTTGCATGTATGTGATAAAACCGTTTCTTCAGCTGAGAGACAGTAGCTCTGAGCTCTGTAGCTGCAATGCCCATCACTGAAGTATAAGTTCAGCCAACTTAGGTTCAGTGCCCATAATAAAATAGTATAAATCCAGGATTTCTTGACAGAAGCATGGATGATCTATTTTATCACAATTTTGACGCTTTGGAGGACACAGAAGCCTCCAAAATAAGAGCTGGTTTAAAAGTCTGGTGAAGCCAGAAATCGATCTGCCACTGAGAGAGCAGTCAGCTGTGTTGAATTGTGAAGAGCACTATCAGAGCAATCCTGGCTTCACACTGGTCATGTTTTCCACTCTTACATGGAGCTAAGGTGCCTGGGGAGCATAACTTAATTTATGGTGGTCACATAGTGACATGGGTATAAGTAGAAGTACCTGACTCATGATGAAATCCCTTCTCCAGGGATCTCTTCTCTTGAAGAGATCCAGGCACTCTGACCAGACCAAATCACTCTAAACTCAGTGCTGATAATTTTCTTCAGAGCAGACCATCTGGTGGGAAATGACATAAACCCTTCACAGTTTCTCAAAGATATGGGTGATGCTGTATATGCAACATTTGAAGAAAGTGATTCTTTGGGTACAACTTGGGGAACACTCCTTCAGTTTCTCTGAAATCTTTAAGTCCCCCAGTTGAGGGTATTAAAGTCATCTGTTATGGGTGCCTCCAGAGTCCAGCTGGAATCCGAGCAGGCACAAAGCCACTCAGGTACCACTGAGTTGGTCGATATGGAAATCCCACTTTGACCATCTTCTCTAAAGGTTTTATCTTGCACATGATTCCAGACAGTATATAGAAGATTAGGATGCATATGCAAGACAAACTGCAACTGCTCATTCTAGGGCTGGATAGATAGATATGTGTTCCTCATAGTTTTTACAAACACTTTATTGATTAAGGGACTCACCTGAGTAAAAGCGACTTTTTAAGTCCCTGCTATGCCTTGTTTGGAATTATTTTTGCGAGACAGGCATTAACATTCCTCATCTCTCTCTCCTCTTGTGATTCCCTCTTCCCTAATTTAGAGACCTAACCACTCAAAATGATAGTTGTCAGATATTTTACTATTAGCTCTCCTGCTCTGCTCATAGACTGTATTGGGAGGCTGGGCAGAAGTTTTGTGACTGGGTGCACCCCTCGCTCTCAGAGGAACTAAAATTGAGTGGTGAACATCCAGAGAAACAGATGTATAGATTCTTCTGCTTTTGTGATAGGTTGTGGAAAAACATCAGGAATACAACTACAACAAAATTCTTACCAAGGCTGTTTCAGACAGTACCTTGATGATGAGAAGATCACTATGTTGCAACTTGAATAGTCCTCGTTTATTTTTTTACTAAAGAAACAGTTAAGCTTAAGGAGCAATGAGTCCTTTTGTTGTTGGCACTTGAGAATGAATAAAGTGGCCCTGTGGCTGCTGTACTTTCCATGATGACTACCAGGAAACTAGGAAGGAAGGTGAGTGTTTCTGCTGAAGTTCTTGGACTGTTAATTCACATAGTTGGTGTTCCTTTCCCCTGGAAGTGTGCGAGAGTGAAGGGCAGGGTATTTAAATGTTGTTGGCTATGTCTATTTTAGTAAACAATATAGTACAATAGAAGCTCACTAGATCAAAGCGATTAAGGCTACAGGTCTTACACGAGTATCGTGCAGCTCCAACATTGGACTAGACTTAACTTGAGCCATTGGATAAAATGAAAAACTTCCGTTCAAATCTGTCTGAAGGATCAGTGACTGGTTTGGAGCTTTACGTTCCCATTAGGGGTTGAAATACATTTGTTGTGCACCTCAAACAACTCTTCCATTTCTGTTTCTTCAGAAAGGACATTTGTTCATTTACACCAAGTCCTGTTTAAAATGGAAACAATATGCAGTAAATGTGGTCACGGGAGATTTGTTTCAAAACTACATTATTTCTTCATCTCAAAAGCTAACATAGATGCAGCTTTTGAAAAATAGACTTTATTTACTGATCTAGAATGAGCTGCAGCCACATAAGCTGAGATTCTCTCAAGATCGTCACAAAAAATATTGCTCCTCTTGATAACTTTTCCTTCACAGGTGACCCTGGTTAGAGCACAGTCACCTCTGGCACTTTCTAAACGATGTTTAACATAGACTCACGGTCTACACTAAAGTCACTCTAAAGGGGAAAATAACATTGGATATAAGAATAATAAGATGAAAGAGATGCGCCTAGCATAAATGAGTATTATAGGATACAAGAATAATAAGATGAAAGAGATATGTCTAGCATAAATGAGTATTTTCAGTGCTCGTTTCTTCCAAAGTGAACATGCTTGGAAGAATTCAACACTTGCCAGTAGCTTACATCATGATGGAAATTATATCCTAATTATTCTGATAGTTCAGTATTCTATCTCTTAGTGGATCTGCCCTAATTCCTAAAGCACTCAAGCTGGACAGTGCCCTTTATCAGAAGAGTTTTATATCAGGTTTTATGCAATGCATCTACATGGATAGAATATAAACCTTGGTTAACTTTCTCCATTAAAGTAAACTAAGTATCTTTTAAATAAAATATTTTCTCTGGTGTACGTAATAACTCATTGCATATATACGAAAGCATTCAACTGAAATATTTGAAAACAGCTAGCTTTTAAAGAAAAAAAAGTATAGTAGCTAAGTGTACTAAGCAATAAAAAGCTTTTTTCTTATTGAATCTGAAGACAGATGAGAATTTCAAAGGTAACAAAGACAGGGAATCAGGGTTTCTGAGTCAGTCTGATGCAGTGGTAAACCAGCAGCTCTTAGGGATAATTTAGGGTGAGTGGTTTTCATATGCTACAATGACATGGAAAGCATAATTGCTATAGTTAAAATTTAGAGACCACTCAGTGATGCAAAGTGAAGTGAAAGAAGAAACAACTCCTGTTGTTGAAAGGCCAAGAAGGTTATTCATAAAGTGACAGCTATTTAATATACACTGGAATATTTTATTGCTCTCATCAATGAGATTTATAACATAATTAGAGCTCTTTTACTTATATTCACTGTGAACAGTCTTTACACATCAAATATCAAACCTCACTTTTCATGATTGTCTACAATTTGATCATTTTGTCCAAATGCCCAATTTATTGTTAGAAACAGATCAGTGGCTTTGGTTCTTCACAAGTCATTTGTACTGAATGGTGCTGTAAGGTGGGGGGGGTGTGTGTGTGTGTATCTGACAGGATTTATGGAGAAGAAGTAAAAAGAGGAGTTTGCTGGTTTTCCGCGTATACGGTTACTCATGTTGTTCTTGTATAGAACTCATAAGTTCCTGTAAATGAGGAATATTTTGCACTTGAGAAGGAAGGTAAACTCAGCATGGGTCACTAAACAGCTACTTTAACTCATGACACAATTTAATCAAAACTTCTAGAAGGCAGCGGATATCTCTAGGTGACCTGGGACTTTAAATACAGCAGATACAGAAAGATTTATGGGTGTTAAGTGAGATTTGCCCTGACAAATTGAGCTTTGAATTTACATCCATCCTCTTTAATTGAAAGTAATTTATTTGACAATTTAAAAGATGCTGCATTTGTGAAAAACAATCACAACAACAACAACAACAATAAATCGGCGTTTTGGTGAATGAAAATTTGTTTACTTTCAATAAATAAAAACTGTTGGAGTTATCTCCCTTATTCTAGGACTTAATTATCATTAGTGTCCTACTCTGTCTTCACACTGATATAGGAACCACAGCTGAAATCCACAGTGGCAGAACTGTAAAAAACTTAAGTATACTGTGGGGACTTCAGCTTGTGTACCTACTCTAGATGCTCTTTTTTTCAATAACTCTAGCATTAAATCTTGATCTGTTTATTATTCCCCCTTAGAGCTCCAAAACAAAGCTATTTTTCTACCTTATCAGAAATAGTTAGCTCAATGCATTAAAACAGAAATGTTTGTCCTCTTGCTCAAACACGGTTATATAGGTGTAGAAACAAAGTAAACTTTTTCAAAAGCAGTGTGAGTACAAATCTTTTTATGCTTTTCTGAATCAGTTATTTCTTTGCTGTAAATATTCTGTTTGGTGAGTTATAAAGCTTAATGCTACGAATATATGCACTGAAGACGTTTAAGGTTGTCAAATAGTGCAATATCTGGTATGTGGAAAATAATCTTCTAAGGTTCATATATTGCCACTGATAACTTAGTAAGCATGATTGTAAGTGCCACTTGGCTCATTAATATAAGAGTCAGAGGCCAGCCTTAAAGATTTATTTGAAGCAAACCTGAGAATAGCACATAAGACAAACAAGTCCAAGAACAATTAACCAAGAAAGACCTAGATCAAAAGAAGCCTAAAAATCAGCAGGCAGTTTCAAATCTGGCAGAAATGTTCGTAAACACATATTTCACCCACATTATCAAAACAATCTTTTGGTCAGAGCACTTTCCTTACAGGCTGGTGTTCTAATTTCCATTTCCATCTCCTAAGGAAGGTAAATTAACTATAGGACAGTGATATTAGAGCGCTTGGTTGGGGAATTTGCATGTAGTTTCTGCTCAAAGGTTTCTGAGGGCAAGGATTGGAACCCAAGTCTACTCTGTCTTTGCCATCATTGGTAGCGATAAACCCCAAAGGAAGAATACCTTTTGCATTTATTATATGGCTAATAAATGATTACATGCAGGTTGGTGTCTTTACTGCTTCTTTTCCCACTTCTTACAATGCTTTTAAGACATCGAGACCTTCCCAGCAAGGTGGTTCTTTTAGGAATATATAAGTGTTACAGATGCATCTTCCAGTAAACTGTACTCCATATAAAAGTAGAGTCCAAACGCGTGGTTGTCCATACGTGATTTCTGTTCAGGTCTCTTCAGAAACATGGCATTCCCCATTTGCTTACATGAAGCCTAGATAACCAACTGGGAGCTCCAGCTAGGGCCAAGTAGTCAGTTCTCAAGGATTCTGATGTTTAATTCAATGATACATCAACAGGTGCTGTGAATCTTGCCTTAAATATCTATTCTGTATTTGAAATACATCTTTCAGCTGTTTATATATGCCATGATGGCTATACTGAAAAACTCCTAACATCATCCACAGGCAGAGTCAAGTGCAAGGTTCAATTCAAGGCATGAATTTAGAATCTGCAATCCTTCACAAACTTTTTAAGGAAAAAAATTGAAAGGAGGAGCTACCAGCTTAGATGTTAATAATGATGTCATTTTGCATGGTGTTTGTAAAGGTTATTGAGTTTTTTGTTGCAAATTTTGCAAGGAATAATAGCAATAATAACAATAAATTCCTGGCCAAAACTCTTGGAATCAATAAAACAGTGCTATGAAACCCACAATGATTATGAGATGCATAGTCCATAAAGGTATAAGTTATACCAAACCGATCTTCAAGAATGTTTGAGAGATTATTTACTTCCTAAAGAATCTAAATTCTTTGTTAACTCCCTTTGAAATATTCATAGAAATGTGAGAGATGAAACATTCAGAAAGGTTTTTAAAATATCTCATGAATGCATCATGGGACAACTGCTGAGATCAGTGGAAAAAGCAGAAATTTACAATGGATGGAGATTTCTTCCTGCATCTCCCTATTTCATACTCCTGCTGGTCACTAAGGAGATCTCTAAAGCAAAGTGAGAACAGTGTCAGATTGTCATTCTCTTCCTTTTGGGGAAAACTTGTGGGGACAAGAGTAGAAAATTGCACTGAGGGTTTTTTTCTTCTTGTTTTTCCTTGGCCTTTTCAGCTTTCTTCAGAGTCTGAGCTTTGAAATTTCATGAAATCTACTAGGTGAAAAGAAGGTCTAGTCTCCCAGGAGGAAGCGTTGATGAGATGTGAGAACTTAAAAGACAAGTGACTTAGAACAGCAAACTTCCAAGTACCTATGCTGAACCCATAGGTGTGGTGAGCACGGAAAAGCAATCTCCTTTCATGCTAGAGGTAAAATATGCTCAGATGGTGATAATAATGATGAGAAGGAGCACAGGATTTGTCATACTGGATCAGACTAATCCTACGTTCCCTCTCATTTGTTGAGTCCTGCATTTTTGCTGCCTTCAGAAGTGACCAATATCTGGTGCTTGAGGGGAAGTTGAAGAAAAGCCCTTAATGCACTTAGCCAGTTGTGTGGAAGGGAAGGTAGAGAAGGGGATATCTTCTTGACCCCTGCAGCTATCAATTTACCCTCTGAAGCATAGCAATAGATTACTTTAACATTCATATTGTTGTTATTACTCATAAAATTATTCAGCCCTTTAAAAATCTTTCAACGATATTTGACTTAATAATCTCCTGCTGGAGTTAATTCCAAGGGAAGACAGCATGCTGTGAAAAGTATTCACTTTCACAATTTTTGCTTTACTTTTGCCTTCCATTTATTTCATTGCACATCCTTTATTGACTCATTATGGCATAGGGTTAAAAGTAGGGGCCTGTGATTCTGCACTTCGTAAAAATAAATAGAAAGAACAGACCATTCCATTTTCCTATATGAAACAAAATTCAAAGTGTTTTCTTTCTGTGTATATAGTTAAGAAATCAGGGTGTCTCTATTTTTCTGAACCTGCAAACACAAATGGCTATGATGGCAAAACATTCCACAATAAATGATAAAATAATTTTGTGTTTCCTCTAGATGTGTTCTGGATCTGTGTGATATATTCTGCATATATTGTTTCCCTATGCAAACTTTTATTATCAACAGATCGATTGATTCCTGAAGACATTTCAGTAATATCTGAAATGTTAACATGGAAAACCATTGCCAACTATCAAATAATTTGGAAATGATGCTTATCTTCCTCAGGTTAAAGTTCTGCTGCACAGTTTCACTTGGAAAACAAGAATGGGAATTATTACATTTTTAGAGGCGGGGGGAACATTCTGTTTATCCTGCCGTACGTACAAATTCATCAAGAGATTCTTATTTTTATATCAAGCTATACATTCTGAATGATCTGGATCTCTGCTAAAATTGCACTTATCTTTATGAATGCTGGACCGAGATTCTTTTGGCATATTTTGTGATTACACGTGGGATTGTCTTCATCATAGTTAGGATCACACTGTCTAATATAATAAAAAATGTATACTCAAACATCCCAAAGCATTATTTCAGGAATAGTTAATAGCACGTGTAATTTTACAGTTGGTGAAAATTCCCAGAAATGTTCATACCCATATTTATATATTGACAAATATAATCTTAATTAACCTTTAGCACAAGTAGCTGATGAAACTACTTTGCTGTGAAATCAAATCCTGAGTATCTATATTGATTCAGCTAAACACAGATTTTTTTTTTTTCCTTCTTCCATTTCCAAATCAAAACTAAATTATATTTACCCACTAACTTTATTCCTCTAGGCAACTATCTGATAAGAACTGGAGCTGTGCTGTAGATTTCATCCTGCAGGTCAGCATGGTCAGTCAAACAGGCCACCTCCAGACGAGCTCCAGCCTCAGGGATCCTTCCATCTGTCCCATTAGCTTTTCCCCAGGGCATGACAATTTGAGCAAGAAATGCAGACTGAGCAACTTTCTGTTTCTCCTTTAACACTGAATCCTGTTTTGCTGCAGCCGGAGGATGACAAAGGGGAGACTGGAAGGAGATGTAAAGGGCTTTAACTGAAGCTTCGTTACCTCTTCTCTGCATCGGAGAGGGACAGCAGGAGAGGAGCTGCTGAGCAGCGGTGCTCACTCTTCCTGCTCTCTTCAGGCTCCTAAACCCCAGACACTCCAGTGTGTGTCCTGTTTATTCCTGTCATGCTCGAGGTCTGCAAATCTGCCAGTTGGGCACATCTAGGTAATCTGCTAGCTACAAGAAACTGTTTTTTTCTCTGCCCGTCTCTTTTAAGCTTGTCTGTTCACCAACTATTTGCAGACCATCTCTCAACCCCTTCTGAAAGGATTGTGGTCCTCACAAAATAGAAGTGCAAGTGTTAAACTTTTTTCTTCAAAACAGCACAGAAAGAGTTGCTCTATGTTTTCCGAGATCTCAGTTTCCTTCAACAAGGCCTCTTTGAATTAGATGGGTTGGTAGATTAGCTCAATATTTCCAGATGTTCATCCAGGTGTGCATGTTTCTTGTTTAAGCAAGAGAAGTGTCCTCACTGCTGCGCCCCTCATAATCAGATCAGTGCTCCATCTGCTGCTACGTAGTAGCTTAGTATTTTTAAAGCATTCAGTCATTAAGTAGGTGACCCAAGTTCAATTCCTTTTTCTGCCTGATGAAGGGTATTACCTGTGTCACTGAAAAAAGAAAAAAAAGCGTAGTTCTTGCTCTATTTTCCCTTTTCTAATCTATGTCAGTGTGTGTAATAGATCTTGAGTTTCCTTGGTCTGAAAAGAGAAAAGGCATAGTGGTGTAACTGCACTTCAGTGCAGAGTAGTGTTGCCTCAGAGGAAGGGGATTTGCTGCAAGGAGTTTTTATATATACATCTAATCTATGCTTAATTTGGCCACACGAATGGCCCTGGGAGAGAAACTGGTGTTTTCCAGTCGGCTAGTGAATAAATACATTTGCATTGCCTTTATACAGAGAGTACTGGATATTATTTTGAGGTTGTTGAACGCTCCTATTCACTGCAGCAGGGATGTGCATGCCCACCAGGAGTGCTGGATGTCACGGAGCCGTGTCATTAACACTGGGTACTGAAGCTTTTAGGCATTTAAGCATTAGATTTGTTCCAGTCTGTGATGTCTTTCAATGTCTGACCTTTTTATTTCTTGCTGCTTCAGTATCCACTGAAGATAGTCTAACTTGTGACAGTGTTATAAATTGTTTGCTTCCTCCAACTTAAAGAAAATTGTGAATTTCAAGGCCATTTTTTTATCAGCACTTTTCCCAGATATAATTATGGCTCCTACTTGATCAAGACACTCAGAAGTTGGTGGTATGCATCATTTTTCCTTATCAGCTCCGACAAAGTCATAACAGTGACGCTTTCTTAATCTAAACACCTGCCTGTCCTTTGCAGTACCAAAAACACCTCTCTTCTCATTTCCTGTAATTTCACTTTGTTTATATTTTTTCTTCTTCTCTGTTAAACCACAATCGTATCATTTGCATTTTCTTCACACAATCTTTTTATTTCACATCAATGCACACCCAACCGATCACTTCCTTCTGGGCAAACAGTACCTCTAATTGATAGTGAGAATCCACCACCTAGTTTCTTTTGCCTGTATCTAATGTAAATCTCATACATACAATATGTATGTTTTATGTCCTGCATTACAGAAGTGTCAAAACCCAAACCAATCCGTTTCACCTCTGAAGCTGCTGAATTGTGTGTTCTCAGCGCTAGGAGCATCGTGATGGGTCAGGCTTGACCCAGCTCTAGGTCTGTCCTTTGATCTGACCATAACTTTTTTGGTTATAAGCATCAAAAATTAGGACTGGATATTCAGAAAATCTCTTTTTCTTTTTTTTTACATCCCTAAGGATGGGATAGTAAGCAAAAGTTTTCAAACATTATCAGCTCTGATGTTGTTATTAGCGACTGGTGTTTCAAAGTACACAGGACTCTGTTGTAAACTATCCAGTTTCCTGACTACCATGCTGCAAATGACTCTAATCCAGCTGTTTAATTGAGAAATCATACAACCAAAACTAACCAGAAAATGTTGTGGGAGATAAAGTATCCAAATAGAATCAAAGAATCAAAGAATCATAAAATGTCCTGAGTGGGAAAGGACCCAAAAAGATCATCGAGTCCAGCTCCCATACTCCAGGTATTGAGCATGTATTCTGTCTTCTTAAATTAAGCCTATAAAATACTGTGCACCAAGAATTTGGGTTTTTTATTCTGATTTTATCAAATTAATATTTGATAATAATTAATTATTATAATTAATATTAAAGAATAAGGCATAACTAGAAATAAAGGGGAAAACTGTAAGGATGTCAAAGGAGAAATAAAACTGATCAAAAGAAAAAAGTAAGAAAAACAACACCAAAGGTAAAAAGCCAGGTTCCCCCTGCTGTTAGATGCAACAATGGCCTTAAAGGAACCTTATCAACAGAATGTGGTAGCCTTATTTTTTTGTTGTTGTTTTGTTTTATCTTTATTAACCAAGTTTTACATGAAGAAAAGAAAGGAAAAAAGACACTGCCTCAGAAAAAGCCAGGCATGAATCACAGAATCATAGAATAGTTTGGGTTGGGAGGCACCTTAAAGATCATATGGTTCCAACCTCCCTGCCATGGGCAGGGACACCTCCCACTGGATCAGGCTGCTCAATGCCCCATTCAACCTGGCCTTGAACACCTCCAGGGATGGGGCAGCCACAACCTCCCTGGGCAACCTGGGCCAGTGTCTCATCACTCTCATGGTAAAGAAATTCTTCCTAATGTCCAGTCTGAATCTGCCCCTCTCCAGTTCATACCTGTTCCCCCGGTCCTATCCCCAAAAGCCTTTGTGAATAGCCCCTCTCCAGCTTTCCTGTACCCCCTTCAGGTACTGGAAGGTCGCTATAAGGTCTTCTCTGAGCCTTCGGCTGAACAACCCCAACTCTCAGCCTGTCCTCCTAGGGAAGGTGCTCCAGCCCTCTCGTTGTCTTTGTAGCCCTCCTCTGGACCCTTTCCAACAGCTCCATCTCCTTCTCATGTTGAGAATTGCAGAACTGGACACAGTATTCCAGATGAGGTCTCACAAGAGAGGAATAGAGGAGCAGAATCCCCTCCCTGGCCCTGCTGGCCACGCTGCTTTTGATGCAGCCCAGGATACAGTTGGCCTTCTGGGCTGCGAGTTCACATTGCCAGCTCATGTCAAGATTCTCATCAACCAGGTGTGCTAGCAGTCTTCAAAACTCCAAGAAAATAGACAAAAATTTACAAGACAACAAAAAGAAATAGTATAAATGGGAAATAGATAGAAGAGTGTTACTGTAAAATAAATGAGTTTAATTTTCTTGACGGTTAACTTAGATTATATCCCTCGGCTTTGTGAGACTAAATTAATTTAACATGTTCTCCAGTAAGCCATCGTTTAGGAGGAAATACCAGAAAACAGAATACCTCAAGTAACTTCTTAATTGAGAGGCAGAGTTCTGAGCAGCAACCACGTATGGGCTTACCAAGAGGATTGATTAAGACATATCTGGTACAGGGGAACAGCAGTATCTCTATGCAGTTCTGCTTCTCTCTCTTCATGATTGGATGCATGATATTTTGCAGATGGTCCCTCACATCAGCACTCTGAGGTCTTAAATACTGAGCTGAGACCTAGTTAGACAGTGCTATTGTTATGACAAGCTTGTTCCAGGTATTAAGAACATAAAGCTGGCTAAAATGCATTATAATTTGATTCTGCAGGTCAGGTTTCAGGATAGGATAATTATATCAGTGTAAAGGTAAAAATAACTCAGTGAGCAAAGTGCACAGGAAGGTGGACACAGGATTCATTCATTTGCTAAGAACTACTGTAATGATAGGTGGTGAGAGAGTTCCTCAAACGAGAAGACCACAAGATTCCTTCATAATGGAAATTGCTAGGAAACCTTAATAGATAAACGGGTCTTAATTACCCATCATATTCTCAGAGCAGAGTTGTACAATACACATCAGGTAAAAGCACATTGTAGGAAGATAGTTTGGTTTTAAAGTAAATGTCAAGACCCTCTGCATTAAGAAAAAAAATCTATTCCTTTACAGTAACATGGGCAAAGATTAAATTAGGGATGAGTGGAGAGGAAGGAGTGAATACCACACAATGATGGCAGTGTTCACCCTTTACTGATTCAACCTGTACCACTTGCACTTCCCTGACAATCATTTAACATGCAACAGTGACTATATTAAGTATTTTTACTATTCCCTACAAAGTCACCCTGGAGGAATGGCACAGCAGACCTGCTAAGGTTCTCAGCTTCCATGCTTTAAGCTCAATCTTAATTAGCTAGTGGAGTGAATGAAATTATTTTGCCATTCCCGTGTCCCAACTTGACAAACTGGGACTTGGCACTAGCTCTGTATAAGACACTCCAAGCAGCTATATATGGTCTGTGTTAATGATGCTATTAGTAACACATTGCTGAATGTTAACATGTTGGAGCTTGTAGTTTCATCTCTCAATGGAAGTGACTTGATTAATGTTAGAGAGAACTTTTTAACAAAGGTATAATTTCTGTGACACTATTTTATATTGCCAAAGAAAGAGGGATAATCTTTACATTGAATTTTATCATGTTTAATTTAACGGGCTGTGCCAAGCTTCCTCCTCCCCTATCCAGTCACACACATAAAATATTTTTCTTTTTTGTTTTTTATGAAAAAAAGGGTACTAAGATTTGAGGGGTCACTGGTCACCTTAGCGAGTTCTTTAATGCCTGGTCTACTAAATGTTAGTGGATACACAAAAGCATAGCAGTTGCAGGACAGCTACTCAGTGTGAGATGTCATTTCAAGAGACTCTTTCTGTAGATCTAGTACTTCTATATGAAAGCCTGTCATTGGAATAACTAAGACAGATCTTCTAATGGGAGTGGTGACACAATGGGGACACATTCATGAAGGAACTAGCAGGTAGGGCGTTTTTTAGAAGGGGAGATTGTTCATGATTAAATGGCAATCCTACAAATTAAAAGTCGAAAGTGGATAAATAAGGGATAACTCCCATGATAATTGCCAAATTTATATATTTAGAGAAACCTAGCACATCATAAATATTAAATTGGGCTATTATCTTATTATCTACTGTGCCAGGGATCCATAAATAAAGATCTTAGGGACTAATCAGTAGAAATTATCATTATTTGTCTCCTTCTACATTTTTACAACAGAAAAGCTATGTCTTCCTTTCAGTATAAACCACAAAGAAATATTCTCATTTTTTTTGATGAATATTTTGGGGAGGAACAAAGAAAGAAAAATGCAGTGGTAAAGTAGAAACAAGAGAAGATCTCAACCATGGCAAAATCTTTCAGGAGAAAGCTTGGCTTCTTTTTACTTCTGAGCATTAACCTCCTATTAAGTACACTAGTTTTATGTCAATGTGTAGCTCCATTGACTTCAATTAAGCTCTCTCAGACACCCACCCTGCTGAGAGAGCAACCACAGACTTTTTAAAAGTCATTCGACACAGAAATGCGTCAAGAGTGGTGAATCAGGTCGTTTGTGTAATTTTAATCATTAGTCCTGCCTTGCAACTTATGTAATAATTTAAGCAAAGAAAGTACCTAAAGGCCTTTTAAGGGCCTTTGGTATCGCTACTGATATTAATGGAACTGTTTTATGTCCATTTTTACAAGATTAAACGCATATTATGTGCAAAATTTTACGCACAGTTGGCTTCACTGAACAAGGATGCTGAGGCATTAGGATAGATCCTGCACTGCACAGACCCTGGCAGTGTTGTCTTCTTGGCACGCTCAGTGTAGCCAAAAACCACACTGAACAGGTTGAGAAAGTGGTTCCTGGCTACATGTGGTTGACTTTCCAGTCCTCTGGGAAATTAGAAGAGAGGATAGGGTGAGGAATATAATATATCAGGGCAGGATTTGAAAAGTAGTTTCATTTATTGGAAGCTGCAAGCTTATTTGGAAATCTCTGTGGTTAAATTGTGCCATAAACAAATCAGACCTCTGCATCTGGATTATTCTTGGAGTCGCTTTGGTTTGGCCAGAGATTATTCTTGATCCACCAGATGCTTGAGGATCCTTAACAAGGACAAAGCGTGGGAGGAATTCAGCAGCATGACACTAAGGTATTGACAAAGACATACAGCTACTGACAATTGGCAGTGCTTCCCTTCATATCCCTGCTGTCAGTTCTATGGTAATCCTCTTCGCCCTTTTGACTGCTGAAAATGGATATTTTTCCTTACATTGAATATGAAAGCTAGTAGTTCTAAACAGTTAAAATCCAGCTAAGAATTGCCAAAAATTACTTGAAGGGAGTCCCATCCTGCTGTTGCTGGTATGCTAAGACATCAGATCTTTTTGAAGCATGCCAAGTAAACTTGCTGCAAAATTGTTCTCACACTTGTACAGAGATTTTAGGCAGAAGTGATATCCTGCAAACTGAGATCCTGACTCCTGAATTCCAGTAGTTTTCAGAGGATGAAAGCCCTGCAAGTCTGTGAAGTCACCCATCCAATATGTGAGGCCAAGAGTGAAAACAGGACCCCTGACCTCTCCCTTCTTCCTCATTTAGATACTTTTCTCTGCAACTGTGGGTAAAGTGCAGTAGTGGAATAGTATTGCTATTAAGTGAAAAATGAGCTTTTACAGTAAGCCATGAAAATGAAAGTAATAATTAAATCTTCATATAACTTTAGGTTGTATTGTAAGTGCTTAGCTGCAAAATTCGTCTTTAACTCATGGCCCGCAGCAATCACATCTGTTATATTTTAGGAACAGAAAGCTAATGAGGTGGAATCTGGAGTACTGAGCTTAATTGGGCTTGTTTTGATTAAGTGTATGTGCTGGGAATATTTTACACACTAGTATAAATTGCAAAACAGTCAACAGAAGCCACAAAAATTGCGAAATCCATTGTGGGGAGTGTTAGAGAAACGATGGTTTCCAATAAACAATAAATGGCAAAAGAAAACATCTGAGTTTTCAATGAGAAAAATGTACCTGAATTTGCCTAATTAGTGGCTTTCTATGGTTGTAAATGCATGTCTTCCTCTTGTTCACATACATGTATATAGACAGACAGAGACACACATGAATGCGCTGCACAATATAGAATTGTAATAGCTTGTGTTTGGGCTGCGTAGATTAAGTCTGACAGTCAAAAGTATTTAAAACTGCATAATCTCTATACAAGCATGAACATTTGGTGTAACCTTGATATATTACATGTAGAATCATAGAATCACCACGTTGGAAAGGACCTACTGGATCATCCAGTCCAACCATTCCTATCAAGCACTAAATCACATTACTCAGCACCTCCTCCACCCGTCCCTTAAATACCTCCAGGGAAGGTGAGTCAACCCCCTCCCTGGGCAGCCTCTGCCAGTGCCCAACGACCCTTTCTGTGAAATTTTTTTTCCCTATGTCCAGCCTGAACCTCCCCTGGCGGAGCTTCAGGCCATTCCCCCTTCTCCTGTCCTCCGTCACTTGGGAGAAGAGGCCAGCTCCCTCCTCTCCACAACCTCCTTTCAGGGAGTTGTAGAGAGCAAGAAGGTCTCCCCTCAGCCTCCTCTTCTCCAGGCTAAACAACCCCAGCTCTCTCAGCTGCTCCTCGTAAGACTTGTTCTCCAGCCCCCTCACCAGCTTCGTTGCTCTTCTCTGGACACGCTCCAGAGCCTCAACATCCTTCTTGTGGTGAGGGGCCCAGAACTGAACACAGGATTCAAGGTGCGGTCTCACCAGTGCCGAGTACAGAGGGAGAATCACCTCCCTGGACCTGCTGGTCACACCGTTTCTGATCCAAGCCAAGATGCCATTGCCCTTCTTGGCCCCCCGGGCACACTGCTGGCTCGTGTTCTGTCAGCTGTCAACCATTACCCCCCCGGTCCTTCTCCTCTGTGCAGCTCTCCAGCCACTCTTCCCCCAGTCTGTAGCACTGCATAGGGTTGTTGTGCCCCAAGTGCAGGACCCGGCATTTGGCCTTGTTGAACCTCATCCCATTGGTCTCAGCCCGTCGGTCCAGCCTGTTCAGGTCCCTTTGCAGACCCTCCCTACCCTCCAGCAGATCGACACTTCCTCCCAGCTTAGTGTCATCTGCAAACTTGCTGAGGGTGCACTCAATGCCTTCATCCAGGTCATTGATAAAGACATTGAACAGGGCTGGACCCAGTACTGAGCCCTGAGGAACCCCACTTGTGACTGACCTCCAGCTGGAGTTAACTCCATTGACCACCACTCTCTGGGCCCGGCCATCCAACCAGTTTTCAGCCCAGGAGAGTGTGCGCCTGTCCAGGCCAGAGGCTGACAGTTTCTGCAGCAGAATGCTGTGAGAAACTGTGTCAAAGGCTTTACTGAGGTCCAAGAAGTCTACATCCACAGCCTTTCCCTGATCCAGTGGTTGAGTCACTTTGTCATAAAAGACATGTCATAGATATTTAGCAGGAAGAATAATATTTTACAACAGTTTAAAAAATATGGGTTTCAAGTTAGGGGACTGTATGTGCAGCATTTCTTCTGCCAATCCTTATCACTTTGGGCCATACTCTTGGATAATGTAAATGCACATAACTTGATTGACTCTAGTATGCTTTGCTGATCCACTCAGTTTTGGGTCTCTCAAGTTCCCATGTGTATTCAAAACTTAAAAGGTGGAAAAAAAATATGACTAGTGGATTTTAGCAACATTAAAAATTGTTTTAAATGGATTTTCTCTACATTAAAAAACGCAACAAGGTGGATGCCTGATATTTTGGTATCATCCATAACTAGAAACAGATATGTACTCTTCAAAGTAAATTGCATATGAATACAAAGTTTTTCTTGTTTATATTGCAGCAAAAAACATATCAACCAAAACAAATTGTTCAGTGCGTTCATTAGTAGCTCTCAAAACAACTTTCAATTAAAAGTACCTCCATTTTTGCACAGAAAGAAAGTGAGATATCAAAAATTGGCTTGCAGAAAGCCAATGACAGAGTTCCCTGAGTTACGATGATCTGTCCAGTGGCCACCTGATCTGTGATAGTCTGTGGAGCTAGACATGAGTTGCGAGACAGGATCATTTGACTTTTGAACCCTTCTTTGGCTGTGTGGGTTGAAGATCACAATGCTTACATCTTTATAGCACTCATATATATAAACATACTTTTGTACAACTCAGACACGACTCATGTCGAACCCTTCCAGCTCCTAGGCATTTTTCTTCTGACTCCAAAACTAAATAAAAAATTTAGGCTGAGATTTTCAATTTCTTTTAAAATTCAGTGGGATTTAGCTATAAGTTTTTCAAGACTCTTAAGATCCTAGCTTTGATCAATGGATGTTTCACAATAACTGACTAGTACCTAAGAATCCCTTGAGAGCTAATGAGTTTATTTTAGCTGCTTACTGGTTTTATGCATTTCAAAGTCTTTAGCCTGGGGTACAATTATTGCTAGGTAAAGGACGCATTCCTTCAGAGAAGTCTCTAAACGATTCCTGTTCTTCGCAGTATTCATACTGGCTCTTCCATTCCACAGCTCACTAAGAGCTAATAGGAGTAAATACACTGGACACAGGAAGCACACTGAGCTTAAGGACAAACACTCTGCAGCCCTCCAGGAAAATGATGATCATGTTTTAGTTGGTTGGATTAAGTTCTGTCAAATTGAATATCCCACTGGAGAAGGAGAATGGTGTTTAAACACACATAGACCTCCTATATACTCCTTATACAGGCTAAGGGACTGACTGAACTAACAAGAAGCGAAGTACAATACCTCAGGTTAGGTCTTGCTGGCGAAAGCTTCTTCAGTCTTGGGTTAGAAAAAAAAAACCCCTGTCTAATGGCCACAGTTATTCAGGGCTTTGGCTTTACATTTCTTTCAGAACAGTGCACTGCTAGTTGCATTGTGACCCCTAACACTATATTGTCTGATTGGTTCAATAATGACTCTGAGGAATGAGAGCCACCTACCCTATTATCAGCTCCACCTCCTGGGGTTTCCCTTAAAGGGACTTCCATTCAAGTCTGGTCCAGAGTAACATACGCAATTACACCAGGAAGAATGAAAATGTGAAGGGGGCAGCTGCTGCCGCTTCAGGTCATGAGATGATTGCTGAGTCTGATTAGGAAGAAATCCCCTCCTCTTAAATGAAGTATAATAGTGCTCATATCTAAGGATCCAGTCTGGCCATTGTTAAAGATAGGATATTCCCTGTGATAGTTCATGTAGGCTCTGATTTCCCTCCTCTTCCCCTTTCAAAATGCAGCAAAGGAAAAGAAACTTTCAGAAACTTTCTCAGTAAAAAAAAACTGGGAAAAGTGGAAATAGATTTCACTACTCTGCTACCCAATTTTCTGCTACAGCTTTGTCCTTTAAAAGTCATTTTGAATGTTCCTTTTTTTTTGCATAAACAGTGTTTAATGTTTCTAATATTTGATGTAAAAATTCTGAATTAATTTCACTGTATCGAGCCTACTAAAAATGATTTCTTTTTAAGCGTGTTCCTCTTGTGAAAGACCGTGGTCTCTAAGGATTGTCTGTCAGTCACCTCATAAAATAAAGGTTATTATTATTATCAGTGGAGAACAATAGCTGATGACTTCAAGTTGAAGAAAGGTCAAGAGACTAATCACTGATATGCTTTCAGCAGCTATCTTTTCTAGTCAGGACTTAAGCAATTGTTAAAGGCATATCTCTTCAGCTTTAAAATTTATCCTGTTTTTCCTCATTGTCTGTACACGTTCATGCATGGGCACACAAATCCATCTCAGGTTGGGTCTTTTTGTATCTGCGAAGTTTCTCACTAGCAAATGAACACAAAAACATAACCATATCAGAATCTGGAATAGGAATAATTGTGACATTCATGCATTGTGCATCAGAGAAGAGTAAGTGGATGGGAACTCACTTTTTCTGTTAGTAGCTGCCACACCTGTGGCATCTTTAAGCAAATTTCATTTCTCTAGCATGGCTCTTAAACAATTACTCCATTACTCCAAGACTCTATTACTCTGTTTCTGCTGGAATATTTCTTCCATCTGCCCCACTTAAGAGCATAGGATACACTGCGCTTCTCTGAGATTTTTGTTTTAGAATTCTTGCGCCATAAAACTAGACCAGGTTTTCTGGAAAGACATCCTTTTCCTTCTGATCTTGTAAACTATGGAGAATCAGTAATGTGTGAGGCTGTTCATGTCTGGGAGAATGAACAGAGCTAGAGGGACATGCTGCTTCTGCTCAAACTCCAGTTAAAGCACGAGAAGTTTATATAGGTCAGCAGTGTCTTCCTTCAAACCAAAGAAGTTGGCCATGCTTGGAATATGTAATATAGGTGGAGACACAACCTGACAGATGCAGAGAATTGTTCATCCGGAGGCTGGCATCAGCTGAATCCTTTCATTGTTTCTGAACGCATTGTTGAAACTAGTGAACAAGTCATTGTTGGTAAATGACTGTCTGAAATGGTCTATTTCTTCACTATAGATTTAAAAGAAAATATTAGAGCAAGAGAAAAAGTAGGTGAAATTGATTTCATTTAACAATAAGCTTCCAGCCTTGCTCACTCAAATAACCTTTGTAACTAATTATAGTGGATCCTGAAAATAAAGCACTTCTAGGCTGAAGGGTTTCAGAAGTCATCAAAATTATTCAGTGCTCAATATAACCAAAATACTATAAGCTATTATGTTCTTATGCCAGCAAGGGTTCCTGCAAGTTAACTTCCTTAGAGCTGTGAAAGGAGCAAGAGGCAAGCATTGGTATCATATGATGTTCTATTGATATCCAAAGATATTATGGCCGCCTGGGAAATCAATAGTTCCTAAGCGTTTTCTTCTTTTGACTTTGTATTAAACTCTGAATAATTGCAAAAATTGGTGGGTTTTCTCCTTTTTCAGGTCTGGTAGGATATCCAGACACTCAGCTGCATGCACCGTCTGCCCTTTAAAAGATTAGAAGTACACTTTCATATTTGTTGGCTACTATCCTCTCTGATTCAGATTTATAGTTACTAAAGGCTTACCTATCCCACACTCCATTTATCTGAATTTGGATATCCTTTTGGATCCCTAGGAGTCAGCTTTTAGAGACTGTTTATATTAAAAAAAAAAGCCTAGATTCCTTTGCCAGTTCCCAGATGATCTGTGGCTTGTTCTTGTCTCTGCTTCTGTTGACGTTTTTCCTTTATGCTAAATATAGTATTCTAAATATCCCTATTATTATTTTTTTAACTTTCAGCTTACCGAATGCTCCACGCACAGTGCTGTAGGTGAAATTTTGTTTCTTATGTTTAGTCACCTTCCCTATATACTACAAGGTCTATCTGTTTACTTACTCAGGCTTTCTTCAAATCAATAGCTCCCAAGTGTAGATGACGCACTATTAGTGATCCATGGAGCAGTTGCTGGAGGTCCATAGAGAACTGCTGAGCAAACTCTGCATTTCAGCTGCTATGATACATTAAAACCAACTAAAATGATAGTAAATAGTTTCTGAATGCCCCCACTCAAAGAAGGCAGTTGCTGCTGTTACACCAGGCTGATACCTAGTTGTGCAATGTTCTATGTGTTGACCAGTTGGAGGGGAGATCAGGAGCCCAGGGACTGAATTGTGATCCACACTCTGGAAAATTTTGAGAACGCTTGCTCTTTGCAACGTCTCTGCCTCAGCTACAATCCTCCAATTGGCCTGTATGGGATATTCTTTTGAGTCAAATCAGTTTTACGATTTCTAAACTCCGATGTCTTTAATTTGCTGTAAATCTTTCCAGAAATTATTATACTTTGTACAGCACACCCATAAATAAATTCTATGACAGCATCATTAATCAGGCTACATTTTAAAAGCATTAGCCTTTTTTCCCTCTGTTGAATCCACAGCTTATCTTCCTTCAATTATAATTAGCGTTCATTTAGGTCAATACTTTTTTTTGGCAAACTAGGGAGTTACACTAGGCCTGATCTAAACGCTCTTCATTCTCTAATTGATGTGCCCCAATATTTGATAGGTGTTTGAAAACTCGGATCTGCATTAGCATACTGCAAACGGACTCTATTTTAAGCAGAGATAAGTCTAAATAGATCAGTCACTGAAAAGCTTGCTCTTGATATTTTTAACTTCGGTCTACCAGGCTCAGAGAACAGAGCGTGAATTGGTCATCATTATTTTCTTTGAGGAAAGTGGGTGACCCAAACAGGAGTATCAAACACCAGCCTACTGAAAAGGAAGCCATTTAAAATAGGTCAGCACCTAGAAACCTTACCTTTTCTAGTCACGAAAGAATCAGCAGGCCATTAAAAAAAATAAATATGTTATTATTGGAAGACCTTCAAGAGGAGCTGGGAAAATATCCGCACGACCAAAAGAAAAAATTGTCATTTGAGTTTTGACCACTGGGGGGTAAAGATATCAGAAGTAAAGCCACTAGAGAAAAACATGGTTCCTAGGACTTTCAGAATCCCTGTCAAATGTGCTGATCAATACTCTAGTGTGTGCATTGGTAAGAGTTATCTCACGCAAATATCTACAAGTTAGTTATCAAAGTCCAAAGATTATGTTTTGGTGAGAAGTTTGGTTTGTCAGCAACATGGATTTAAAGCATGAACTTAAAAAATTAAGTTTGAAAAAGACATCAGTTCTTTCCGCGCATGCGAAGGGAGTAGAGAGTACAGGATAGGAGTTTGAGCGGATCTATGTGCCACGCATTGGTATTATTGTGGCAAACACAGTGTTGCATAGCATTATTTCCAGAACTCACCATTCTAATGCCTCTCTCTAGGCAGTGGTGGACAGAGATGGTCACAGAGTTGCTCATAAGGGATACCTTTGGGTCACATTAATCAGCCTCCAGGGGTGCTTGACCTTATCAATTGTAGAGAGTTAATAAAAAGTTGGCTAGTTTCTAGATATTCAGGTTATGTGAGGTGAATCTAATCCAACCTTGACAGCCCATCTGACCATGTTAAGTCATAGAATAGAATTGTTTTGTGTGGAAAAGCCATCCAGGATCATTGAGTCCAACCATACCTGTCCAATATGAAATCTTATCCTTAAGCACCTCATCTATATGTCTTTGAAATTCCTTCAGGGATGGTGACTTAACTACCTCCCTGGGCAGCCTCTGCCAGTGCTTGAGAACCCTTTCAGTACAGATTTTTTTCCTAATGTCTAATCCGAACCTGCCCTGGCACAACCTGAGGCCTTTCCCTCTCTTCCCCACCTACCACTTGTGAGAAGAGACCAACATCCACCTCGCTACAAGCTCGTTGGCAAGTCTGTGACAAGGACTCCTGCTCCCACAGATGGACAGTTCTGCTAAAATGTCACCCTTCTATGAAAAACATGAGACAGTTACAAAAATTCATGTTAAATTATGTGGAAGGGATAAAGGAAGTGAAAACTAAACAGAGCTGTGAAGGATCAGGAAGAAGAGGATTACATGGAGGTCTGATGGTTCTCCCTGTTCTGTTACCTTCTCTTTTCAGAGTTAAATTTGTCAGCAATGATCATTAGGGGTTTTTTTTAATTTATTTTTTGTCTGAGGTTAAAATTGTAAAGTGACTTTGTGTTTTAAATGAGGTGTTATCAGAATATACTCGTGATGTACACAGTGATGAATGAGAATGTTAATCACAGGAAGGGGCAGCAGGAGGTGAGGGAAATTTTCAGGGTCAAATTCAGAAAGTTTAAATATTTTGAAACCAGTCCCAGAATTCTAATGAACATATTCCATGCAATTTTATTACAGAAAATAATTTGTCCATGGAAGATGAATACCATATTCATCCATTGCTGTAAATCATAGCAACAGCCACAAAGAGGGTAACGACGACTTTACACTGTGCTCACTAACTAGAAATAATCTGTTCTTGCCCATCCTTCAGTCAAAATTTGGCCAAAGTGAATTGTAAGGAGAAGTTATACTTGGCACCTAGCTAAGTATATGTTCTCCTATGCTGTGCCACGTGTGGATTCCATGCATCCACAGGGAAGAAAAAAAACCAGTCATTTCAACACATGATAGATGATAATCCATTTTTCTCATTACAGCTCTTCAGCTCAGAGACAATACCGGTTGGAAGAGGGTTACACTGCTGCTGACTTCCACCCTATTGCTGTCTCCATTACTTTAAACCACCTTCATCTATATTGCTTTGATATGTCCTACACCTGGGAGCAGGACTTCCTTTGAGCACTTTCCTGTGACTGCCCAGAGGGTGGCAACAGCCATCTACAGTTCATTTAAGAAGATTCACGGAGAACCTCATTTTACTGCAAAGTAAAGAAGTAGGTGTTGTGCTTCTACAAGCCCTAGTGGAATGAGTGGATGAGCAAATCCTGGAAACAACAAAGCCAATTAGATATGTTTTTGCAAGTTGGATGCTCACATGCACACTGAAGCACTGCAAGTGTTAATGAAAAACACAGAATCTCTCTGACAAATCAGAAAAGTCTCCTTTTAAAGGACAGAGGAGTCATGTCATAAGAAATACCAGACAAAATACAAACTAGCATAGCCTTATTTTCCACAGTGACTGTAGATGTACAACTTCAACGCAAACATCTTCATTGTTGCTTTCTATGGTGGGGGATTCAATCTGAGATGTAGTCACTCACCTTTAGCATCTTACAGGTATAAACTCAGTTAATGGAGAGCAAGGGCTTGTTGCAGAAAACCATACAGCTACATCTGACACAACCCTAAAGAGTTCAAACCATCCAAACAAGACTGACAATGGAATTAGAGGAAGCATGCATACCCTTCTTGAGGCAGTAATAGCTGGATCTTGGAGGGCTCTAGTTTACAGATCTCTGTAAACTACTATGTTTAAAATATTGGATTCCACCTCCTAGCACACACTTAGACTGTTCCCTGTGGACTTGAATTTATGTATCATTAATTTAAGCAGGATCCTGTCCATAAATTTGGATGAGATGGATCCCATACAAGAGATCTGAAGACTCATGCAAGTTTTGTGGTAGGATATGTCTTCTTCACAGGTACCAATAATATTTTTCTCCCCATGAACATCTCCTTCTCTAACTACTATGAACAGACACGGAACTACTGGACAAAGTCCAGCAAAGGACCATAGAAACAGTTCCGGGCCTGCAAAATCTCTAAAAATTAGGAAAGCTTGAGAGAGTTAGAACTGTTTATCTTAGAGAGGAGAAATGTAAAACTGTATCCTTTTCCACTAATTAAATTATTTGTATGTATCGAAGTACAAATGCTACATTATTCAGGATGTATTTTTATTTCCCATGCATTTTAAAACACCTACTGTTTTGTATGTGTATGTTTTTGTGTATCTGTCTGTTTGTTTGCATAGTCTTTCAAGATAAAATCTCCGTGTGCAGGAAAATGTTTTGAATATTTACACAATATATTTGCCAGGGCAACTGGCAAATCACCTATACCACATGCTTTTTCCTCCCATTTTGGACAGATTCTCTTATTCTTACATCATAAATATGTGATCTAAACTAACAAACACAGTTAAGGTGAAAGAAAAAAAGACTTTTAACCAAAATTCATGAATGTCCTGAACACCAGGCTGTTTGTATCACCACAGTTAGATGTTATCATCAAATTACACAATCTCAATGCATTGAGATAGTTTGGATCATGTTTTGCTCTACAGATACGACAGTATAGCCTAACATTTGGCCAAATTGACTTGTAACTACAAATTCAGATTTGATTTTTTCCATTTACCCATTTGTTCTGGGCAAATTGAAGCCAAAGATCCTTCCTTCCTAACATTTTCTGTAACAAATTCAATTTGTAGTGCTGTGTAATAACAAACGGACCATAAATGGTGCAAATCTGCCAGTAATTGGCAAGCAAACGCTGTCTGAATTTGATTATGTTTATTCTTATAGAGCTCAGGTCTTGCAAACGCACATATTTTGTACATGAGTGTTCAGAGCATTCAAATATCTGCAGAACTATGGACTAGTAAGTCATACACGTTCTTTGACTGACTGCTGAATTTATATAAGCATAGATGTGTACTCAGAGTTAGTTGGAGGCAGTATAGGCAAAATCTAATTCTCCTGCTCTTGAGATTAAGAGCTGGGGCTGAGTCATGTTCATGTCATGGCAGTCAGTGAAGCAGAAGCAGTGGAAGGAAGAGCTGGGAAAGAATACTTCAGAATAAGTTTGCTGGTTCCACTGCCTTCACGGAGAAAATAGGACTGTGGTTTGCCTTTAGGAACCATCTATGCAACTTTTCTTAAAAGACATTGCTTCCTGGCAGCACCTATTTCCTCTCACAGCTCCAAACTTCCTTCCTTGGTGGCGATGACCAAAAGTAACCTAGCACCTGAGGACTTTAAACAGGCACTAGGGCTATGCTGGGATTTTTTTTTTTGTCTTTTTTTCCCCCATACCTATTAACTTAGGAAATTGCCTACCTTGCTCATGTAGATTTATTGTCTTTGTATGACCAGGAACCACACACACACAAAGCAACCTGCGTTCCCCATGGCCAGATTAGCTCAAATAGCAAGGATCTCATACAAGCATAGAAAAGAAAGTCTGTTTTCACAGATGAGCACTATGCAGACAGAGAAAGAAGTGAAGCAGCTTGCTAACAGCATCCTTGGAATCAGCCCCGGGTAATGAAATATCTAACACAACATGCATAAACAAGTGGTTGCCTACCTAAATTACCTGATAATTCTGATATTGGCTGTTGGGTTTGTATAAAAATATGTATTAATGCATTTTAACACAGAATTCCCAGTCGATTTTAGTAGGGAACGCTACAGAGAGAACATTGGCAGACTACCCCCCTGACTGAGCAGGGCTGTGGGAGGCTTAAGTGTGTTCTGGGTAATGTAGTCTGATTCCTGTTTTAATGGACTGAATAACTAGAACAGGCACTTATGTTAAATGGCCCAACTGAGAACTCAGCAGCCGGCTGAGGTAAGAGAATTTAAGATTAAAGTAATAATGCATAAGAGTATAAATCCATCGTTCCAAATGAGAATATAATGCCTAGTATCAGAGCCCAACAGAGCAGGTGGGAAAGTCAGTTCTGTATCTGACCCTGCTGGTGATTTGCTGTCTGACCTTGCACAAATTTCAGAAAAATTCCTGGGTCCTTATTTAAATGCCCATAAACCAGTTGTATTATGATCTACTTTCCACTTGGGAAACCATGGAAAGTGAGATTCTGGAGCTTAACCAGTGTTCCTGAAATGCTTTAAGATTGCTGGCTGAGTGATATTCAGTAAATATAACGTTTAAAGACTTAAGCTTAATCTATCTGAAGTAATTCAGGAGGTTCTCCATTGAAACCCATCGAGTTGTAAGAGCACAATGTTAGCATAATATCACACCGCATTCCATTGTTAGGAAGAAAAAAACGACCTTTCCCCAATTGTACATATTGGTTTGCTGTTACTGTCATTACGGTACTAGGTAGGGAGATAATTTCATGGAGACACTGTTTCATATCCGTATTACAGAGGCAAATGCCTGCACATGAGACTATAACTGTTTACAAAGCTTCAAAGACAGTTAGAGCAACGATGACGTTTAAACATGGTTACAGATTAAAACCATTCAGGATGTCATAAGAAAGAAAAAGACCACTAATTTGTAAACTTGATGTTCTATGTCAATGATACATAGATGTAATACTATTTTTTAAGACAAACACTTTAGTCTCCTGGTGTTTAAATGACTCAGTATGGAGGAAAACTAAACAAGATAGACTCTCGACTTATAGTAAATGGCATGAACATTTTCCTTAATATTACTTCAGACATTTTTCTCCAAAGCTTTCAAATTTCAGTCACTAACCCATTGAGTCTGAGGAAAAATTGATTTTAAAAAATAGTAATATAGCATTCCAGTCAAAAGTGAATTGAATTCAAGACCATTTAGGGCAGTATGAATCTTTTAAAAGATAAACATTTCAGAAAAATGCTGAAGGGAGTATCTAGTTCTCCTCCCTTTTGGTACACGAAGTTTATGTGCTTCTAATAGAAAGTAAAACAGGCTAAAGGAATTTAGTGAAAAGGTGACCTGGCAAAGTACTTTTTTTTTTTTCCTGTTCTTTTGGGTGCAAAAAGGGAGGGGTGGCTTTCAAGTTTCAATCATAACATCAGTGGGGTTAAGAGGAGAGCTAGTTCAAAGGAACAGTGCTGAAGAAATTGAATTTTCCTGTGCGGTCTGCAGTGAGCTGGGAGCCTTGGTGTGTATGTAACCTGTGCACCTCGATACGGTGGTGCTTCATCTTCAGTGAGTCAGTAGGAATCTACGTTCCCAATAAAGTCAGTGAAGAAGATACAAGGTGATCCAGTATGCTTAAATTTTTCTTCTGCCACTGCAGGAAAATAATAAGAAATGATTTACCTTCTACTGATAGTCTTTAACAGGATGGTTCCCCTTAGAAAAGGAAACAACGGCAGCAATGTCCATTCATCGCCCTCCTTGTCGCCATTTGCCTAAGGAGTGTGGGGGTCTCCAGTCATGTGTCCCATGCCTGGCAGAATGCTTGGACCATCAAGTAAGACCTGAGACAAGGAACAGAAAGAGCCAGAGTGATGCTCCAGAGTCTGTTTTCCGAAGTGTTACTATGTATCTAGATCAAAACTACGGGATTCCTCCTGATTTCACAGTATGGATGACCACATACATCCTTTTAGTTTGACCCTGTTTAGCTTTCCAGTACAGGTGCAGCCTGAGGTCCATTCTAAGAATTAAATGGGTTTAAAACCTGGTATTTCTGCACATGTGTGTATGCAAGCAAATTTCAGAGCATGACTAATGTGTGGTGAAATTTCAGTGCTTACAGAGTCAGACAGCATTGTAGAGGAAGCGGGCAGGTGCACTGTTACAGGATTAGCGAGGGTCTAGGTCCCTAAATCCATTAAATGAACTGAGCTGCCTCCTTTTTTTTTTCTTCAGTTTTTTTCTTTCTATATAAGTGAAAATCAAAAGATGCTTTTGTTGTTTAGAATCTTTACATTAGTTTTGGACTTTTATGGACTGAGCAATCAACTATGGACGCTGCTTTCCTGAAAAGAACATGATCACCTTGCAAGCTGGGATAAAAAGAGCAAAGACAGCCTTGGGCAGGGTCAGGGGTGGGAAGGGAAGCTGACTTAGATGTTTAAGTATGGAGAATATTCCCATCATTTCCAGCCCCTCATGCCCTCAAAGTTAAGTACCTACTCTTCACTTAAGATGTGGAATTTATGTATTAACTTTCTCTTGAACATTTCTTCCTCGGCTCCATGTTATGTGTGTGGGTTTTGCCGGATAAATTTTCAGCTCTTTCTTACTCTCCATCTACCCACTGAAGAGCCTTGTAGCTGTACTAAGATTTCTTTAAGTATTTCTAATATTAGCAACAGTATTATTTATCTTTTGTGGTGAGTACACAGAGGGTTGTCATAACCTTGTTTCCAGTGCAACCAACAGACACAGAAAGATACATCATCAAGATATGGTGAAAGCACATGCATCTCACGCCTGTACTACAACACAGAGCGCATACACCTGCGAATGGAGACTGAATGGAAGAAAAAAACACCTTTTTTTTTATTGTTCAAAACATGACAGTTCTGTCTGCAAGGGGTAGATGAGCCTCCATATCACTGGCTGCAAAAGTTCTTTATTCACAGTGCAATTCTTATAGAACTTAATTTTCAGCGTGGAAGAAAGAAAAATGAAAGGAAAAGAACACCCGAAAACTCTTTAAAATGTTCTGTATGTTTCAGTAAAAACATGAGAATGTGTTTTCCGTTTCTATAAAAACATTCAAATGTCTTTTCTGTTTCTATTCGCTTTTCTGGAATGAGTACTTTTCTGTATATAGGTAGAGATTTTATGCTATAGCTTTCTTTCTGCTTTGGTGAACCGGCAAGGAATACTGCAGCATTACTTTAGAAACACAGACACTTCATTTTTCTTAAACAGACGGTATAGAAGTCCATTGCAACCATGAAATTATTTGGAAAAGCAGCTAAAATGGAGGAAAATACTTCAATGTAATATAATGTGCTATTCACTGATAATAGCTAACTTCTACTTGATCATAGCCTTGGATTTCTATTAGCGGTATAGTTACACAGAATGAAAAGCACTGCAAAGTTGTAGATAGCTTTGGTTCGATTACATGGTAGAAATTTTTATTTCTGAAGTTAAATTGAAAATAAAAGATAGGAGTATAATTGGCTTTATTTCTTCTATTGAAAAAAAATTAAAGAAACAAACAACTATCTGTCCAAATGCTAGAAAAGAAATTAGTCCTTTTAGCTATTAAAATTGAATACCTCAATGAGACATTGAGAGGACGAATATAGGAATATGCACTGGACAGTATCAACAGTGTCCATATATAGATGGTTCAAGGGTGTAATTTTTCCACTTAATTGGCTTAGAAGGACAGGAAAAGCAACCAGTAGTTATCTTTTAAAAAATGGATAATTAGCTTATTCGATACTTGGCTTCCTTTTGTTTCATGCTGTTAATTGTATGTAGACTTTTACAGTGAACTGAAAGGTTTCTTGAATGGACCTATAGTATTTCATCCTGTAAACATCATTAAGAATACACAATATAAAGGCATGCCAGTGTTAATAAAGGCATAGTTAATAAAGTAAAGGCATAGTTAATGTTAGTGACATACGCGTGAGTGTATTTATGCAGAGATAACTCCAAAGCCAAGAACAGGATCTACTTGAGCCAAAGAGTGTGGCTGATGAGCAGGGCACAACTGAGGCACAACTTCATGCCAGCACCACTTCCATTCCTCATGCTGGAACCTCTGAAGAAAGCTACATTGTGTGCTGTGGGCACACTGGTACGTGCAAAGCTTTGAGCACCAGGTTCCACAGCAACTGCCTGAAGCGCCAGTTCTGTACTGTGAGCTCAAGAGTTAGACTGTTCCTCGAGGGCATCAGTGGAGCTGGAGAGGAAGGTACCAGACGGCAGATGGTTTCAAAACAAACAAACAAACAAACAAACACTCTAGAAAACAGATGGGAGAAACCCAAGTGGGATGAGCATGTTTAGATGATGTGGAGCAGTCTAGAGCAGTAGCTTCGTTGTGAGTGTTCATAGGCTGGTTAACTAGAGCACTGCAGAAAGGAAAGGGGTGAAGGATGTTATTACCTCTTTGGAGGATTTGGAAAGAACTACCGCACTAAGTCTACTAAGCTGGAAAACAGCGGTTTTTTTTTTAACCAGTCACCTCTGAAATTAACCTCCATGTGAACTGGAGATTTCCACCACTCCAAAGTTGAGCCGAACTGGAAAAAAATGCAGTCCATTTTTTCTGATTTTGTCATTCAGCTCCACCACCCCTCAGCTCAATAACTCCATAACCATGTAACTTTATGACAAGAGAAAAAATTCTACTCATGAAGAGCAAAATGAGCTTCTGGATTCAAAACCAAATCTAGATTTGATATTGCAAATCTTCATCCCCAGTTTTTTTGTTCTCATGCTATAGAAGGACGTGTGGAGACTCCCTACTTACACGCTGAATGATGATGCTGTGGAATAAAAAACAATGCAGGTCTGAATTGTGCAATTTCCTTTGAGTATATTTTATTTCTAGCCCATCTTCATGAATTTACAAATGCAAATGTGATTTAATAAAGGACAGTGGGTGTCTGTGCCATGTAGTTGCATGAAGCAGAGAGAGATGGGGGTGGAGGGTGGATAAGTGTAATCAAAATACTCACACCTTGCCCTCCTTGACATGCAATACCACTTTAAACAGCAGTGCTCTAATAAAGAAAAGAGCTACTGTACTTACCCACTCAATAATTTGCATAATTTTGAAGAGCTGAAAATGTCATTGCTGTTTTATGATAATTGTTGAGAAATGATTAGCTTCAGCATTTATACATTCCAGAAAAAAAAAATACTATTCTGTCTTTAATATTAATAAGGATTAATAAAATGAAAAATAAAATCACCTTGGAGGACAAATATTATGTGTAAAAGAATAGATGTCATATGAAAGCACACGAGTTATCTGTCCATTTGTTGTAACTTGTCATATTTGGGAAAGACTTAAAAAGACACACTCTTGACTGTCCCTCATGTAATTTCATATATGAATTTTAGCAATAGGAATAGCTAAAAATAATCTTTCATAGTTGTGATTAGAATATACCAGATTTGTGTCTCCTTTAATTTTAATAGTTTTTAATTGTGACGGTTGTACATGAGCTGCTTGTCTCCTGTTTATCTTTCTTCTTCTAGCTAAACTGTTTGATAAGATGATAGATAGTAGTTAAAGTTAATAGCATATCGTCCTCACAGTTCCCTGAACTTAATAAAATCTGCTGTTGTAGAGATACATTAAGTAAAGAGTAACTCTTATACAAATGCTGGAGGGAGTGTGCTTTCATAGAAGAAGAACAGCATCCTTTCACTTGCTATGTGTTTCTCAGACTCCTCTTTCTCTTATACTGTAATTAACACAAGTATATAAAGAAAAAAGTATCATGTATTTGTATGATATAAATCCTCAGTCAAAGAAACATGACTTCTATCCAGACCCGATAAATTTTCAAAGATGTGACATATATACTCTAGAAAGCTCTTGAGATGTATTTATTTTTGTTTTATCAGGAAAATATATTGTCAGAAATATCTAAAACATTTCTATTTAAAGGGATTGTTTAATTTCATTTATTAGGGAATAATCCTGAACACTTATTACCTCTATTGAAATGCAGATGAGAGAATAAAAGGTAGACATGACTGGCATGAAAGAGCTAACTCAGCCTCAGCAAGAGTGGTCGCTCATCTGGCGTACTAAAAATGTGACTACGTGCAACAACCGGGAAGATCAACAACCATTTCATGTAGAAGGGCCAGAATTTCAGTAATTGCTCTGCAAGTCATAGTGGCAGGACTTGCTAGAAGTAAAGCGGATGATGCCATCAACAGATCTCAGAGTGGAAGTCACATTCTCCACCTTCACTGGAAAAGTTTGCAAAGGCATTTTATGATACAGAATTCCATATGGTTACAATGCAGTGTGCAGAACTGTCTATATTTATCTGGACCATTTCTGTGGTAGTGTAGCCATCCTGGTGTGGCTCTCTACCCACATGAACTGACCCAAGCGTCTCATGATTTGTCTACTATATTTGCTAACACTAGAAGATATTGAATACTGTCGCATGTATAGACCTCTCACTCACAAACCGTGACCTTAACTTTGAGCTCCTGGGTTTTTTCCAGGCTTTTTTTTTTTTTTTTTTCCTTTTTCTTTCTGAGAAATCAGATGAGAGCATCTCCTTTTAGAAAAACATTTAATCTTTTAGGGATTCAAAGCTCTGGTGAGATGCTCAATGTTTAATTACCCTTACTCCTAGAAAAATGCAGTTATTGTGCTATTTCAAGGTTGAATTTGTCTAGCTTCAATTTCCAGCCATTTGATCTTGTTAAATCTCTGTGTCCAAGACTGAAAGACCTCTGGCATCAAGTATTTGTTCCTTGTGTCAGTACCTATTCACAGTGATCAAGATACCTCTAGACCTTTCTATTCGATAAACCGATCTCTTTAAGCTTCACATCATAGACTTGTTTTCCAAGGTCTAAATAGGTTTTTTTTTTTTGTTAAGTTGGCAGGTTTTATTGTTTCCACTAATCTTATATGGAGGGAGTTTTGGTCTCTAAGATTTAGGTGATATAGGCACTACCACCCCCATCTTTGCTTCTACTGCTCTTTCTTGACTGTTAAAAGAGATACTCTAAAATGAACACTCTAAAATTTTATCTAGTGGAAAGGGATTCAGATAAATGAGTACCTTCATTTGACTTTGAATGGTGAAGTGCATACAAAAGCAGTAGGTACAAACAAACTGTCACATCACTCAGATATCTTCAGACCATCAATTCCACCAAACATCTGTTTTGCCCTCCAGTAGTTGTGGCAATGTCTTAATTTCAAAGCTTTGTGTATGTTTTCCATATGACTCATAAACTCTTTCTTTTCCTGGTGTTTAAATTTTGGAGACAATGTTTTTGACAGTCTTTTTCCTTCAGGATTTTCTACTTAGTAGTTCGTGCTACATCTTGTTTACCAAGAAAGGTTTTGAGAAAACTGGAAGTCCTGGACTTTTAAAAATATACATCCTGTTTATTTTAAGTTGTTTTTTTCCAAAATAGCCAGAGTAGATCTTTTATAACTCATTCGAATGGGGAGTTCAGAATGAAAAAATGATGTATATTGATAACAGTTATATGCTAATTCATTAAGGTCTGCTGTTACCTGAGCGCTAATTAAAGGAAAAATAGTTGAAGGATAAAGTAGGGCTTGCAAGCATATCACACATGGGTTCTTTCCTAATATATTTCCCGTCTATCACGCTTATTACTGCAGGGTGGGCTGACAGGTTAATTATGTACTTGCAGGAGAACTGATACAGAGGATATTACAATCTCAAAAGCAAACACTTATAATCATTTTATCTAAACAGAAGACAGCCTCACCTTGATGAAGGTCTACATTTAGCGAACATTTTAAGGCAACAATCGCTGCACTCTCACAGAGGACACCTAATAAACTATCCATCAGAAGATACCAAGCCAGCAGTATATAGTATGTGCTGCAAAAAACAATTAGTATGGTAGTACATGGGAAAAAAATGCTGCATTTGTGATGAAGCCGCAGGACTGGAATTCACAAAATTCTGTTTTAATTTCCACATTAATTAATTTACACATCTCTTAGGTGCAGACCTTTTGCTGTCATAGAGACACAATGTGAGAGACTCTGCTCAGTGCACCATATAACATGGGGAGATCTTTATCAAAAGGGATCTGATGTGTCCCATTACATGATTATCATATCTATATATATACTATTGTCTGGGAGGCAGATCCTCACTGCTGGGAATGTGTTTCCAGTGAGGTTACACTGTGAGAGGCATCCTATTAAAAAGCACACGTACTCCTGCTGTTGTGTAATACACAATTTCTTGCCTGTTTTGGGACAGGCAAGCGCATCAGCTGATCATGGGTCAGGCTGTTCATCTATGTCTCGCAAATCTTTTGCCGCATCTTGATAATGCTGTTGTACTGACTACATATGAATTATCTGCCTTCTGGAAGGGGCTATGTGGGGAGAGACAAGAAGACCTAATCTCACACAAAATATACGGACTTGATAGATGAAGATGTAGTTGCAGTCAAATCATAGAGGTCTTTATATATTTTATTCTGAAAGAAATCCCTACACTTAAGTCCGTTAAGTCCTGAAATTTTGAGGTTTTTTGAATCTTTTTTGAACTGTTTTTTCTCCCAGTTCATCATTTTTTCTTTTTCAAATGGATTTCATTATTTTTCGTGCTTCCTGTTCAGTTACGCACCATATTTAACAATCATCTGTTTGATGTTAGGCATTCTGTACTTTATGTTTGTTCATTACTGACTACTATTAAACCTAGGCAGTAATAACACCTAGATACTCAGTCAATTCCTTTTCTACAAGATTTAGAGTCAATCATAATGCGTTTTACCTCCCTCTGTCCCCCAAAGCTACAAAAGAAGTTCTACATCAGCAGTTGAGTTTACATCAACTTTTCATAAAGGTCCAGCAGTAAAAAGGTTTTGCACAAGTATTAGTTTCCCCACATGGAGCTGGTCTTAACACAAGAATAAAATATTCATCAACTAAATTATTCAAGGAGTAATTGTTGGTATTTGTTGAATAATGTATTCTGTTCATGGTGTCTGAATACTGCAAGAATGAGGTGAATAAATTATATGACAAAGTAGGAAAATCACTGACTTGCATTTGTTGACTAGCATGTAACCTAGGCTAAATGTATTTTAATAAAAGCATAGCATAAAAGAACAGTAAAATTTACCTTATTTTCCTTTCTGACAAAGAGTATGGCTTTAGGTATGTATTGTGACAGTCCTTAAGCTATGTGACAGGTGCTGAGGATTGACAGCTAGAACAATAATAGGGTACACAGCGATTTTCAGACAACATAAACCACAGTATTTCTTCACTTCAGAAAACATTTTATTGCCACTAGAAAGCATCCTAGTAAGTAGGCCATAGTGATTGTAAAAATAACTTAACTTCTGCTTATTCAGTATTAGAGTTTGTATGTCCTAAATGTTCATCTACTTTACTCCCCTTGCGCACTTGCTGGAATCACATTCTTCACTACAACAACAAATATTGCACTACTATAAAAATACACATGTTTTTATTTAACAGTAGGGCTGAACAATTCTACATGAATAGAAAAGACCAACTTGCAGCAATGAGCTGTTTCACCTAAGGAACCTATGAACCAAGAATCCTGGTTGGAATAAATATTGTGGACATAAAATATGTGCATGTTGAACACGATGGAGTTGGCAGTCCTTCAGTTCGATACCAACTTGAGTAATGACAACTATATCCCCAGCAGAAAAGGTCTAGCAGTTCAGTTCAAGCTGCTTCTATGTGGGTGGGAGATATGTTAAAAAGGAACAATGGTACTTGAAAAAGTTAACATTGTCATTGCCTCGTGACTAATATTCATCGAAGCAATGCCTTAACTGCAAAGGGCTGCTAACATCTCAATTTATGCAAATGAATTTCTGATTGTTCTGATATGCTTGCCTGTGGTCTCTCTTTTGATTAAATTCCAAGTGAACATCCACGTGGACAGAACATTAAGCCAATCAAATCTAGTCAATAAAATTGCCAGATATCCCACATTCAATACTTACTTGCAGTGAATAGAGGGTAGTATGGATTCTACAGGTCCTGCATGTAGAATATCTTATTGATATTTATGGAAATACGGCTTTAATCTTTTCATACTCTCACAATAATTCAGGCTACATTGACTGTTTCCTACCACTGTAATCACAGATCATCTTAAAACATGGAATTTAGGCTGTGCAATGTATTAAAACGTGCTCGGTAGCTGCATGTCTATATGGACAAGCAGCTAAAAAAATAGTTCCCTTTGATTACTTCTTAATTCAGCAATACAGCTGCTCCCAATATCTATTTCCTTCAGCGTCAATCAAAAGAGCTTGACATCTCATTTAACTGTTTTGCTACCTGAGTCCTAAAAAAGCAACTGTCATTTTATAGAAAATCATATTCTGATTTGTGACTGTAATTCTGAATACTTTGGGAGAATTTATCTTCCTCAAAAATATTATTAGGAGTGCTGACTGTGTGAATAGAAGGGTTGAATTCTTCAGATACCTTTTCCTGCCCTCATAGCATGGCAAAGAGTTTAAGAATTACCAGGAATGCTATTCCTGATGGTGACTCCAGCCTTGAATGTTATGAGATTCCATTGCTATGACAAACCCAAGGTGAAGTTTTCACCTGGGGAAAGAAGCATGCAAATATTGTGTATGATTAAAAAGACAAGAGGAATACTGAGAAAAATTATTGTTTTGTTAGAGAAAAGATTATGTTGTAAAGTTTTTTCATGCAGTCCAGCAGATTATTTAACTTTCACTTAGTTTGGAGAGAGAGAGAACAGCTATACTGCGATTTGTCCTCTATTTTTTTTTTAAAGACAGCTACTTTGTCGCTTCTTGCAATATAGATGAATTAATGTGAAAGGATATTTTCTTCTATATGACACCTACACGGACTTATGCCACCAGAACTGTCTTTTGCATCATGTCAGTCTTTTGCTGTAAGAGTAGTCATGCTACCAAGTTAGTGTAAAATGTCCTCCCTGACTTAGGAAGGCTGTTTTTCCCTTCTTGGACCACTGTGCTGATGCGGAAGCTTTTGTTTCATCTCCTTACCTGTGTAATAAATACAAATCAAAAAATGCTTCTCTCTTAGACTTAAATTTGTATTTGATCATCTCATCTTTTTTTTTGCCTGGAATAATGTGACCTGTAATAAAATATAGTTTCTAAGAATGTATCTGGGAATTTATCCTAAAACTTGGAACAGATTATGTGGAACATAATCTGTTTAAGAGAAGAGGACAGTAAAGACTCTTTTTGCCCTTGCTTTCTATCGTTGAAATCCAACAGATTGGCTTGTATTTTGTGGTTATAAATGAGTGCTAAATATGTTCTCAGAAGGAGAATGTGAATTAGTCATATTGGAAAAGAAAACACACTAAAAACTTATGACTCTGATGAGATTGTGATGAGTGGAGGGGAGAGCCAAAGGAGAACTATAACAATAAATAAAACGAAATGTTGAGAATGCTATTGGGGAAAAAATATTAATTATGACAGAAATTTATTCCCAGTCACATACTAATGGGTAGCTATATACTTGGACAAGGGAGGTTTATAGAGTTTAGTCTCCAACTTGTGTTTTAAAATCACCATACAGAGATGTATATACACTGGGTCCCGTAGTACACAAGCAGTCATTTAACTGTGCATTCCTTCTCTCTACTTTACAACTGCATCTGGTTCTTTAGAAATCTGCATAATATTTACATAATGAGACTCCGATCCTAATATGCAAGCCTATCCTTCAGCAAGCTTTCCTTCTAAGCAGCTGTTATAGACAAAGAGTGGGAGGAAAACAAGATAGCAGAGAAGTCACTGGTCTGTGCTGTGACAATACATCTGAATGGACAAATTTATATCCTGGCTTTTGGCTTGTGCCTTTCCTGCAACATTTACTGTTGGCCTAATATCACTGTTTGTTCTTTCAACCTCTAGCTTGTTGATTTTCTGTCCATAAAATTGAAATTAATATTTCCAAGGATCACGTATGCCAGACTATGCTGGCACGAGTACAATGCTAGTTAGCTTCTTATTCCTAGAAAAGTAGTGCTCAGGATGTGTCCCCTGACTCCTAGAAGTAGAAAAGAATGGCAAACTAACAGAAATTGCAGGGATTCACACTGTGCCTCTGTCTAAAGTTCATACAGGGCTAGGGAGCCCTACAGAGAAACTCACCTAAAACTACACTGGATTTTACACACTTGAAGAGAAGAAATGAAAATATTTTTAGCTCTTTTTCTCCTGTCTGCCTCCTGTTGATCTACACTTTTTCCTGTAAGAAAACTGTATTTGAAATGGGTGTTTCATATGCCGTAAGTATAATTTTCTGCTACTTCTTTTCCTTGTGACCTCATGAAAGCAAGGAAAAGGGTAATGGAATCAGTTTTTAAAAGGAGCTTGATTTATGACATCTTGTTGCAGATTTGGTTCTTGGTAAAAAGGAAACTGAAGCGCTACAGGCTTGAAATATCTGAGCTGCTGTGTGGGCAAATTATGCTCCTCTTGAGGTTAGTCTGAATACAATATGGGCTCCATAACCTCTCCTACGAATATCTGTCTGGTGTACATGGTTGTATAGCTTCTAGGACTTAATTTTCTCCTTACCTTCAGTTTTCTTCACACCACAAATTAATTTATAGTAAATTATATATAAACTATATATAAACAATATATATATAAATTATATATAAATTATATATAAACAATATATTAATTTATATTGTTCGTTGCCCAGCAAAATGGCATCATACCTGCAACTGCTTCCCTACCTCCCCCGCAAATGTAAGAGAAATATTTCCATGATAGCTATGACCCTATTTATTTGCTTTTTTAAAGCACTCATATGAGAGAAACTCTGTTTGTTGGAACATTTGTCAAATGTTAAAGTGCCATGAATATGCATACAAGCATGTATTCACACAAACATTGATATCACATGCGCTTGTGTGACCTTTATGAAAGCTTTCTGTGGGCTGAGAATTGGAAGTAGAAGGAAGGGTTTGGGTAGAGAAATAGCAAGTATGACTTTCTTCATAAAGCCTACAGGAAAATGAGCAGCTGTTGTGGAGGAAGTAAAGGACGATATGCAAAACAACTATCAGCAAGAACGTGGTTGTTCACCATGTGGTACTTCTTCAAAACTGGGGATCAACTTGCTTATTCATCTGTGATCCTGAACTCAGTTGGGAAAAAGAAAGAGCATTTAAGCCATATTCTCTGTTCTTATGTCACAAAATGAAAGGGCAAAGGAGTTTGTAGTTCTTCAGTGTGTTAACTTGCAACACAAACAGAAACTTAACAAAACTCATAGACATATACTGAAACCTCTGCATACACTTAAGAAGCTCACACTTTTTTTCTATTATTCTTGTATCTGAATTGCCTTTGACTGATCATTGTCAATGTTAGGATATCAGGATATTTAGTAATGTTGACTGTACTGGCCACATACAGAGAATTGAGGAGGTATGTGCCAGTAATATAGTATGGAGAAATCTTATGACTGAGGAAATAAGGGGAGAATGGAGAAAGATTGAGGGAGAGGGCAGAGTACAGTAGCACAGAAGTGTTGCCTTGTATAGCACTTTAGTGACAGAAGTACCTTCAAGATAATGCATACCCTGAAAGCTGTGATCTGAAAAGTATCTGTAGTTTTAGAATCTTGAGAAATTGAGATACAAGCAGGAAAAAGAGGAAAACATTCATTAAGCAAAAGGAAAAAAGGATTTTTCTGGGAACATAAAGAAGTCATATTTCGTCATGGTCCATTTAGATCATGAACAAGAAAACGTCCTCTCTAAATTAAGCTTTATTTTATGAGCTTGTTAGAAAACTAGTACGACAAATACAAGCTCAATCCACTTTGTACAGACTAGTATAACACATGAATTCACTAATTTGACAGTTAAATAATGAGGTTTCTAATTCTCACAAGTTCTTTAAACCATAGCTTGCAACTCACGACTCTCATCTCATACCTCACAACTTGTAACTCATGCACTTATGAGCGAAATAGTTACCTATGTGACAGTGAGCATTCTCATCCTTCCTCCTCTGTCACTGTGTATGGGTTTTCTCTATCACACTGGGAAATATAAAAGCCCCAGCAGTCCACCTGCTTTGGGATCCACTTTTTTTAAGGTAAGTTGACGTATTTATACGGTCCAGCATGAATGTTTGGTTTATACAATTTCCATTAGTTAGCAGAGCCTAAGAAAATTGCCAGACAGTCAATATGCAAGGATTAGGGCTGCAGGAGACAGCAAACTGATGACCGTTAGCAATTTCTGTCCACTGTGTCCTGCCTTCATGTTGCCCTTGCTTTGCCCTTGCCCTTGGATGCTGCTCCCAGGATACAGCAGGCCTTAATATCTAAGCCAAGATCTAAGCAGGAGACGAGTGAACAGTCACATTTTCAGCATGTGTCTGTGCCTTTAACCGTATCTCCTGGTCTGCAAAGTACAGATGAAGAGGTAAAAAGTCTGTTCATACTGTATCATTTGGTGACTACAGTGGACAATTGTAGGAATGCTCACGTCTTTCATGCAACCGCTGCTCTATTTTCTCAAGAAAGGGCATTCAGTGAAGGGAGAGTTCATTTCCAACATTTATTCATAGAGCTGCATGCATTTACATACATTCCGTCTCTATAAAAATACAGTTTTGTAAGGGTACCTAAGGAAAAAAAAGAAAGTTTTGTTCTAGAAGAAATGAGGAAATGCTCATTTCCTAGAGGAAACCCTGGAGGAAATGCTAGGCTACACTTACAATACAGAAAGGAGAACTAGAAGTTCCACAACCTTTTAGCAAACAACAGTTCAATTGATCCTCCAAGTCAACATAAATGGTGAATGAGAGGTTTGGAGACCTTACCTGCTGCTTTCATCAGATGAGGTCTGAGATTCCACTGATATTACTCTACTGATATTGATATGAAGAACTTAAAAAAATACAGTTTCTGCAAATTTTTTTTCAGCAACAATACATTTACTTCAATAATAACGATTTTTTGTTGTCTTTTCGTAAATGTTCATACAAGAGAGATTTTGTGAACAAGAACGTTTTTTTTAAATGCATTCCCATGTAATTACTTTGAGTAAATTTATTGAGAAAAATATAAAATTTAAAATCAGCTACGTGCTTTCGCATTCACTTTGGGAAGGAATCGCATGTTTTGATAAAGCTTTTGTATATATCACTAAAAAGATTAAAAAGAGAGAGAAAAGGAAAAAGAAGAGGAAGGGAGAAGGGGAAAGGGAGAAGAGAAAAAGGAGAGATTTACAGTACTTTCCTCTTCTGTAGTCCTGATTATCATCTTATCATAATCTCCATCTCCCTTGTGCTCCTTAGACCCCACAGCATTAATTAAGATCTCTGCCTTCTTATAAAAATTGTATCAGTCAAGGGGTGAAAGAATGAAAAGAGCTCTGGCTGTAACTTCCAGTAAATTTCCATGGAATGCCACTTTTAAGGTCACAGTATCCACACATCCACAGCCTCTTTATATACCAAAATGAACCTCCAGTTTTCAGTATAGTATGAACATAGCAGAAACTGCAACCTTCTCTTCAGATATGGATCGTGGTGTTAGTAAATGCATGCTGAAAACTGGAAAAAAAAAAGTGCTTTCAACTGGTCCCTAAGTGTGCCCAGATATTAAAAGTCCTGAATTACTTTAAGAGACGTAAAAGGGTGTAGAAAGTATTTTATGGATCATTCTTTCGCTATGCCCATCTTGGTTATTTTCAAGATTCATTTCCACTTCTGGCTGTTGAGCCCTGGTAGTATTGAAAATCCCAGAGTAGTTAATCAATCACACAAAACAAGTGCTGATTGGTTGCCATGAACACCCCTCAGAAAACCCTTAATCTACAGGCGCATCTGACATTTGCTTGTAACAAATAAGTAAACGAAGACTACGTATGAGAGACACCATGAGACAGTGTCTACCGCCGTGTCTACCATACATGAGACACTGGCCCAGGTTGCCCAGGGAAGATGTGGCTGCCCCATCCCTGGAGGTGTTCAAGGCCAGGTTGGATGGGCTTTGTGATGCCTGATCTCGAGGGATGTTCCTGCCTATAGCAGGGAGTTGGAACTATATGATCTTTAAGGTCCCTTCCAACCCAAAATATTCTATGATTCTATATGTATGGACCATAAATTTAAAATAAAAAAAAAATATGGGAATCAGTGATTTGTAGACTATTTTTCTGTCATTGAGAACAAAGTAAAATCTGCATATTATTACTCATGTTGATTGAGGCTTAATTTGCCTGCATTTTTCCAACAGGTGACAGGAGACATGAAAGGCATGTAGGTAAAATCTGAGCACATCATATAGGAAGACTCCATTGTATATGCATATGAGCAAGAAATCACCTCTGAACTCAAAAGGATGTGGGGAGAAGAACATCTTTCATGTGGTCTTCGCAATGTATCTCATTATATACCTGGAGCAGTGAAATCGCAAGGGTTCAACACCAGGTGCAGCCTTTCTAAACTCACTGGCTCTCATACAGAGGTTGCAACCTCTTTCCCTGCTCCTAGGGATCTGGCTGCTCGCGTTCAGGACTGGCTCTGGGATGTTGTAACCTTGTGCAAGCATGTTCCTAACCTGAATCATTATCTGGAAGAGTCTGTCACTCTCTGGATACTACAGGGAGCAATTAGGAGCTGGATAACCTGCTGGGTGATAATAATTTCTTAAAACCAGATGCATGAAAACACAATTATAAGTCAAAGGATTACTCCTTAGAAAGGTTTCCTCTTTAGCACACCTGAAACTGATTGAAAGTAACTTCACAGAACAACCTGTTTAATTTTAATGACTGTAGAAAAAAAAAGGAAATAACAGCCCAAAAAATCCCAAATGATTCTTTTAATAGATCTTAGAAGACATCCTACTGGTTTGGAATATAGGAAGGAAACATCATCTTAGCAGAAAAAACAGAATTTCTTTTGAAAGAGTAATATCACTATCTGTCCATCCTATTCCACGTTTTAATTTTTTGGGGGTTTAAGATCCAATGCTAATTATGATAACTGCTGAAAACCAAATCAGCGGAAGGTTTTCATGCATCTACCATAACTTTAATGAATTTAGAAAGGTAATCAGAAAGAAAGGATATAAATCTTGCTTCATCAAGACTTTAATGCTGGTCTTCAACAACTCAGTAGAAAACTTGGGGTCATAATAGCAATTAAATGACTATTTCAGTATATCTTAGATCTTTCTGAGAAATGTGTGCTATTTGTCTAAATTCTGGCCTAGATACAATATTGAATACCTTAATCAGATGAGCAGATTCTTACTTAAAATCAAGCCTTGACTCTGGTCTAGTGTAAGCAGAAAGGCTTTCAGTCATGTTTCTTCTGCCACATAGACTGTTGTAGGTTTTAAAGTCTTCATGTTGTGAAAAACGTTTATGTACAGTTCCTATAAATTCTATCCATTTAGATATAAATATACCATACTTGTAAGTATAAAAGAAGGTGGGAAATTAATCATGAATAAATGACATTGCAGAGAAAGAACTGTTCTTTTGCAACCAGTTCTTTTGCAATATACAAAAAATTTCATCGATATGAATATCACAGTGTCCAGGGTTAAGAGGAAGGAAATCACATTTAGTAATTAGTACTTGCTCTAAAATAATCCTTAGACCAAGCAGTATACAAGACATTGTGGACACACATTCATTTCTAAGCACAGTGGAAACAGTGGCATTTCAGATATCAGTACATCAAGCCCACTAGAAATTCTGGTTAAATTTAAAGCAAATAATGAATATGTAGTTGTAAAACTTTTGTAAGTTTTTCTCATTCCTGTGATCATTGAATCTGCTGCAATAGAATATGAGAGGTTAAAAAAAAGATAATCTAATGCCTATGGCTAGCTTGAATACATTTGCAGGTAGAGCGTTTACTAGAAAAATATAGATGAAAATTGCACTCTGAAATAAATATCAGTGATTTTCAGAGCAATGAGCAGCAGGTCCATGGTAATCCTTATGACCGTCACCTAGAATTCCACAATATTTGGAGGAACTCCTGGGAGATGTCTTATGATTCAGGAAAATTCTATATATCCTTGGAACATTAGACAAAAGCTTCCTGCAAAGACAACTAAGGTCTTCAGCATGCTTTAAATATATTTGTATTCCCTCAGGATTTAATGAATTTTTCAGAGTATGAATTTAAGGAAAACGGGGAGGGGAAGGAAAAAAAAATCATCCAACTGTACTCCTCTTAGAGAATCAGAATTAGTGCCTGTATTCCTTATGTAACCAAACCAGTTAACTCTTCTGGTATGTGAGAAACAAAGGGGTTTAGATATATGGATTTGGAATTAGATTCTGTATATATATATGAATTAATTCAATACCTACATTTAAACATTTGTAAAATGTGAGATATAGTAGGAAAAAAACATATTCTGAATGTATAACACATTTTTCTGATACTTCTAGAAAAATGCTGGAGAAAAATCCTAGAATTCAGTGAAATAAACTTTTACTTGAATGCTAGAAATATACCTGTGTCCTTAGCTTGAGTGCCAATGTTGATAAATAACTTAATGAAGGATTGACATAGAGACAGTTCCCAATGTAGTAACGAGCAAAATCAAATGTGGAAGATGCATGCAGAAGTTCTGCAAGTAGTGGGGATGAGGCAAAAAAATGAGGTAGCACCAGTTTTTCTGCAAATGCTGATGTCAATTATGTTTACCAATGTATGTCAACAGCAAAGATATAAGACTGCAAGAAGTGAAATCTTGACACAGGTATTGTATTACTCTGGTTGCTGCGCTTGAAATGATCCCTGTTTAGAAAATTATAGACAGCTATTGTAGGAGTTTGGTTGTTTGCATGGACACATCGCTAGTAAATTGACTCCGGCTTTCAATAACAGAAAGCTAACAGCTAATGGGATAGTAATTTCTGTGAGCCATATGGGCACATGAATATTTTCTAATTTTGTTCAATGAGTATTATCTGTTCCTTTATGTATGAGTACATTGTGTTATAATTATTAGTACTGCTTCTGGCTGAAATAAACAAAATATGATTATTGGAAGGTTAAATGAGAAGAAAAGACAATGACACTCTCTCGACAATGGGAATTAAAACAATGAGTCGCCCATATTTTTAAAAATACATTATCAGTGAAGCTTTGCAAATCAGGAGGCAGATGGTATGATGTGCATTCAGGTGGAAGGTTCTGGACAAGAAGTTAAGTGGACTGCATTTCAAGAAAAGGTATCTGCTCTTTTGATACAGTAAGTTTAACACAGGGAACCCATTTTTGTGCAATTTTCTGCACAGCCACACCTTAATTAGGAACTCCTTGCCACGGATACATATGACTTTTCCTTTTCCCAGTGGAATGGACCATCCTGAACTACTTCAGCTAACAAAAAGCAGCATTGAGATAAGGCTGTGCTTTGAAACCTAAAAATAATATCAGAATGCTGGCTATAAGGGGCACAAATTTTGCAGAAGGCAGACACTAAGTGTCAGATGCTCCACAGGGCAATAGAAACCAACATGAATCCTAGAACAATGCAGTGCAGACAAATAGGAAAGCAAAGGAGCCACTACACCAAAACATTTATGTTCTTGTTTGATCTAATTGGCTTCAGTAGTAAATGATTAAACTCTGATTGAAGAAGATGATATTAATAATATATTTGATGTTTAGCTCATGCTTAAAGGGTTTGCTGAATCTAAGGAAGCCTTGGAAAGTCCTCAGGAACTTTTTGGAGCCGAGATGTCTGGTCTGTTCAAAGTAACACTGTTCAGACTCACAGTTAAAGACAATAAAGATCTCATATAGGTGACCTGACCACAAGCACATCAGGATTGCATTTGTAATACCAAATCCATCTTACATGAAATTTCATTAGACATTTAAAAATGGCATCACATTTAAACATCATTTTAAAAGGAGAATAAGTTTTGCAGAGTAACAAAAGTTATATTCAGCAAAAAAGTAATTTATACATTCTCTACTTAATAACCTCCTGTATGCTTTAATAATTTAAACTACCTATCAATGGGAATGTCTTCTATGTATACTTCAATTATTGCTTTTAGTATATTTTCTCTCTTCTTTCATGTAGCATGCCACATGTACTCAATATGTCTCCAGTGCCTCTTATCACTGTTCCTCTTGTATAATAAACTTCTTATCTGTGAGAATGTGACCTTGACACTGCCACAAAAAAAAAAAAAAGTCTTTTAAAGAATAGCTCAATTAAAATCTAATACCTCCGTTTAGGATTTAATTTCATTACTATTCATAAGACAATGCAACGTTATTTGAGTCATGAGTTCTCATGCAACTTGAATACTGGTTTCAAAAAGAGTCATTACAAAAATAATTTTTATTCTTCTCTCTGCCCTAATGATTTTCAGTCACTGTGGAGCTCTCTTTGTTGACTTTGCAAAGGCCTCGGTTGAATGTTCATGCTCTTGTTGTGACAGTAAATGTTGGTGGGGGTCCATTCGAAAAGGGTAAATTTAAACTGGAAGTAGGTATAGATGGGTAGTAGAAAAAGAAAAAGTAGAATGCAAACCTGCATTCATATCTGTGATTTGTGTAGGCAACATTAAATAGACTCAGAAAGTGTAATATAATCCACAGGACTGTCACTCAGGAACATGGAATTGCACTTCCACCACTGATTAACTTCGGACAAGTCACTTAACCTGAATATTTGTTTAGCCATTTGCAAATGAGAATTATAATTGTCTGCCTTGCAGAGGGTTATGCTTCTCAATCAATTAATTTTGCAAACTGTTCTAAGAGTGACAGACAGAAAACCTTACAAGCATGAAGTGGAAAGCAATATTTAACTGAGCTCTAAGTTTGTCTTCAGCGTTATTTGTTTTGCACTGGCATGGACATTCACCTTTTTGAAACAATCTTGGTTTTAAATTTTTGTTATCTTAATCAGTGAATATATTTCCTGGCTTCCGCCTTTCTGATTTTGAAACAATCTTGGTTTTAAATTTCTGTTATCTTAATCAGTGACTGTATTTCCTGTCTTCCGCCTTTCTGATTTTGAATCAACAAGCTTTAAAAAAATCAAGAAAACCAGTTAGTAAAACAAGGTCAAAGACATAAATTTATTGGAAGCTTCAAATATCTTTAACCTAAAGTTAATAGAATTATCTACAAACTGCAGGCCACAACAGGGAGCAAAGAAGAGAAGGAAAACACATAGAATTGAATAAATATCAACTTCAACAAAGATATTATACGTAAACTAAGCATCTACGGTGAACAGGAAAAAGAAAACACCAAGAAAATCCTACAGATCAGAAGGTGATTCAGATGAAGATAAAATGCTAGCTGTCAAAAATCAAGCTGAGTTCAACCTCCCAAAGACTATGAACATGGTTAATAAAGATTTATAGCTGTATGTAGACAAGAAACAAGAAAAGAGAAATAATATACGTAGCCCAAATGTTAAACAAATACCTCATCTTTTACTGAAAAGGAGGATGTGGAACAAAGCAAAACAAACAGAGGTTGTGTAATCGAGACAAATAGTTTAAGAAGAAAGTTATAATCTGAATTACTACACCCAAGGTGTAGTAAAACATTCGAAAAACAGTCTCAGAATCAAACTTAGTTGGTATCTACTGATTTTGCTGTAAAAATGTATTAATAAAATGGGTGTATAATGTCTTTCAAAGACATAAGCAATGCACATAATGAGAAATAAGACATGGAGAGCATTCAAAGACCCAGAAGACTGAAGGAAGGTATGTCGTAAGACAGTTAAAGATCGAAGACAGTGTGATAAATTCAGTGACTATTAAAAAGAATTACCAGCACGAACAATGTTAAGTGAAGGAGATCCTTCTAGTTGATTGTCTGGCTGATCTGCACCACTGATCTGATGTAAGAACAAACAGTGCAAACGCAATCTTCCAACGTATCAGTTAAGAGATGCTTAGTGATGATAGGCAAGAGTTCAAGCAGAGCAGAGCTAAGACATTTTTGTGTCTGACTGTCTATGACTCATTATCAAGAAATACGAACCCAGTGAAAGAAATGTGAAGAAGAGCTTGAAGGATGATCAGAGCAGAACTAAAACAGAAGAGCATCATTTCTGTAGCAAATTGAACATCTAGGGCCTTACGATTTTTGAATGTGAACATGAGAGATCCTTATCAGTAACACAAACAGCCCAGATTAATCCTTGTTCTTTATTCCTTTGTGCTCTACGTATGTCACTGTGGTGTGTATAGCTGTTTCTGACATAAAAAATCAGGTTTTGCCTCTGCCTTAAGCTTTAAAATTTTTGAGCCACTTCCCTTTTTCCTTACTACTGAGAAGTCATGGAAAAAAAGAAGAAAAACTCTAGCTATCAGGCTGCCCAGCAGAACTGAGAATTAACTGTGTGGCTTGGATATAATTTTCTCTAAACTTACTCTTCATGGTATTAAAGAGATTGTCTGTTCAGTGCATTTTTTAGGAACCTGAGTATCTGATGATCTGTCAGCCTCTAAATTGCGAAGGGTGTGATGGATGAGGTTGTCCTACTTTGACATTTCTCTCTATATAAATGATAATATTTTTATTATTAGTACCAAAATTAATACAAAGTTTTAAATTCCTGCAAAATATTTTTTCTTCATTTGAAAAGCTGTAGCACTGAAATCTTCTTCCTAACTGATCCTTTGAGCTTAGCGAGAATTAATGTTGTCCGGATTAGCATCTGATTGATAATTTGACACTAGCCATTTCTGACATTTCACTGGCGTTATTTCATTTTGGGTTCTGTGACACTTGCACAAAGTGAAGAGTTTAAAATTCTTTCTGATGTCTCAGCAAAAGGAAGGTCAATTAGCTTCTGAGGAAGAAAATATACGAGACGGTGTGCGGCAATACACGTTGAAATATCTAGGAAGAAATGGAAAGAATGCACTACTATATGCTTTTAGCCAATAACAACAATCTTAGTAGTGGAAAAAATAACCTGATTTTTTAGATTAAAAAGCTGAAAAGCTTGCCTCCTAAAGAGCATTCAATACCACTTGTCTAGAAAAAAAAAAACAATTTTTTATAATTGCCCCCCAATTATAATGCTGTTTATAGAAAGGAACCAACTTTTACGTCTCTTCAGAAGAGTAAATAGTACTTTTCCAATGATCGTGAAGAGGTGCCACTGCATAATGCGAGGCTGCAGCATTGAACTCTTTGCTTGATTATTTCAGATGAGTGAGTGATTGGAGCTTATTTTTTGAACCATGGGGAGACCCTACAAGCTGCTGCTCAGCATCCACTGACTCAGTAGGAAGGTTGTAGCAACCTTGAAGGGTCTTGGTTCTTAAGAATAATATTGCTGCCAACTTAGAGGAGATAAAGGGAGGAAATAAAAAAAGACTTTGAGAAGACAGATGTTTTATTAAAAACAGCTTTGTATTTTCTGAATGTCCTCTCCTACTACTATGAAATTCTAAAGAAAAAGAACTGTTGCCATATTTAATATTTATAGAGTTTTAATAATGTTTTTACCTCTAGTGATATATTACTATATAATTTTCTATTGGATGATTTTAACTTCATATTCATATCCTTCATTAATTTTTATTCAGTTCTGGGTTAATCAGTCTAAACCTCTAAATACATATTACAGAACTACCTTAATTTTATTTATTTCAAGTTACAGAGGATTTTTTTGACATGATGGGAGATTGCCTGTAATGAAAATGCTGGCAGTAGAAGAAGTCCCTGCAGGATAGTTTTCAATGAAAGTCAGAATGCTTTAAATCCTCCAATGTTTTGTGCTCCAAAGTTCATTAGGGACTGTGTATCTGCTTGTGACAAAAATACAGAGCAGGATAAAAAGCATCCTTATTTTATATGTGTAATTTTTTTTTGTTTCTTCAGTGATGAGAAACGTGCCTATTTGCAAAATCCTCATTTTCCCCTTTCTTTTTCTAATGTGACAGTTTAAAACTCATCACAGTTTTTATATGTGTGTCTGCCTGTTTGTCCCTCCAGTTCCTTTATAAAGGAATAATCTTTGATTGAGTTCTACAAGGAAAGTAAACATCTCCGAACTATGAAATTCTTCCGGTTTTAATTAAGTGTAGTAGCCAGGTAGAGCACAGAACTTTCTCACAGGCTACCACTCAGAAAAATGGTTCAGGATAGTTATTTCTTCTTAGGCAGCAGATAATACTCTCAAAATACAGCCACCAGAAGCGCCTGCAGTTGTTGAAAACCTTCATTCAAAGCCCATACATTCCTAAACGTTAAAGCCAATAGCACAGGAGTTGCAAAACTATATGAAAATTTTCCTTATTTTTTCCTTTGTTTTATCTTGTTGTCTCAGTGCAATCCGTTGAAAAAGCCCTCTAACACCTCTGCAAACTTTTCAGATTGATATATTTTTTTTTTGAAAACTTCAGGTTAATGTGAATGAGTGTTTCAAGGCGTTGGGCAGGGCAGATGTTTTCAAGTTTCTCACTTCTTGCCACCCAGTTCTCCTGTTTCTACCACTCAGTAGGCTGTGATATGGGAGCAGATTGTGTGATCCTGAAGCCAGTCTGCCAAGGTAAAACCACACCATGCAGATCAGTGTGGAAACAAGAAAACAACTTCCCCATCATGAATAAAGCTGAAGTAGGTGTTGCTTAGTTTAATAGGAAACAAGCATACAGTAGAGAGAAAGTATTTTTCTCAAAAAAAAATGGAAAAAAAAATGGCTATGATTAATTTCAGGAAAAGGATTTGAATCTTTGGACACATTGTGTGAAATTTTGGTCTTGTAAAAAGAAATTTATAAAAAGGATAGAATGAACAGTCATTTCATCAACAGCACAGAAATGCATGAACTTAAACACAACCGAATGTACCAGTCTGATCGAGTATAAATGGAAATACTCAGTATCTACCTGGAGCTGACAGTCATCAGGATGAAAATGAGACATGCCAAAAGAGAACAGTAGTTTAGACTTGCTTGGTGACACCATCATCTTGCCTGGAGTGTTTTGAACATCCTTCCCTGGGATGCTGGAGGATACAACACCCGTCGAGGGTGAGCCGGGGGCAGCAAGCAGAGAAACCTGACCATGTGTCTGTGGCCTTTTGGGGAGGTTCTGCGCAGCACGGACATGGGGGTTTTCGGGGAGCAGCGTGGGCACCTTTCTCTCCCATGGGAGGGGGGGAATAAAAGTAGAGGTTGTACACTCAAAACGAGAGGTGTTAGTAACCTGCCTGGCCTGTGGGATCTGTTTCCATAAGTGTGTAAATGAATGTGTACATATGTAACTATAAATTTTGGATTATCTATAAAAGGATGTTTAGAAGGTAGTCCATCTATATCAATATAGGTGTGCAGCCTTATGGTTAATGTGTTGCCTTGCTGATATTGATCCTGAATGTATAGTTCACTGATTGACAATTAATTACATGCCATTAGAAATTCAATAAATTACTTCAATCCTAATCTGTTAGACAATGTGAATTTTCCCCTCCTATGTGGGCGTGATGGTGATTAGTTTTGATTAATTTAGCTAGGTGTGCAAAAAATGTAAGTAAGTGATCCTGACTGAAATACACACTCATTCTACTCTTTATCTGTTTAATGCAAATAGAAAACTACCTTGCCAGGGTGATTAATTTCTTCCTAATTATATCATTACTTTGCTATGCAATATAGGTAAAACAATGCTCGAAGCCAGAAATAATTTTTAAAATATAATTAATTGAACTAGAACCTAAGATTGAATCAAGTAATTATTTTATCGATTATAAATCCAATACATGCTGAAATGAGTCTTAGCTTTTCATGGCCTGTATCTCATAATCCTACACTATAATGAAGAATCAATGGCATTGCTTTTAAAACCTATTGCCCTCTTTTCAAAGAGGACAAACAATGAATGAATTTTTAGGACCTGCACTCTCCACTTAAAGTTTGAAAAAATACCTATCACTAATTCCTGCATCTCTGATAGAAAACTAGAGAAGTTCTTATAGCTGCTCAGTAATCCTTTCCAACTCTGCAGAAAAGCCCTTCATAAGTTGTTAATCTTATATTTATGTCATCGAGTTTTACACAGACCACTCGTGTGACTGTATTATTTGGTGCAGTCCACTTTACAATCAGTGCAGAGAGACAGATGTACCCAGAAGACATCTGAAATGCTGCCGCCACTCTTCCATAAAGGACTTGTATGGCTGGTCACCTTCATGACTGACTGCAACAGAATCCAAAATCTCAGAAACACAACAGTAAACTTAGTTGGACACTCTTACTGAATCAAGATATCATCTCGGACTGTACCGCGCTAAATGCACAGTTCCTTCTGTTAAAGAAGAGGCAGGACAAGAACTAGTAAGAAGCTAACAGGTCTGATTTATCAGGGAAGATAAGCAAAGTGACAGTAGGAGATGCAGCAAGTGGAATGATGTCAAGATACAGACAGAAAAGATGTTGAGATACTCAGAGGACTGAATCCTTGGAGCTACATGCATGGAGAACACCTCCAGCTCTGTTTTATCTTTGACAAGTTCTTTCTTCATCTGTAGATCAGCTGCTGAGGAAATTTGTCTTTTTTAGAGGGGTTCTGGGTTTCAGCAGTATACGTTTAGATTTGTGGAGCCCTGTTCCTGCTCTAAAAAGTGCTGCTGTTGCCAAGAGATAGAGCAGAGGAGAAAATAGAAATGCTTATCTCTTCACTTTTGCAAGAATTTATCTTCCAAATTGTCAGAAAATACCACCTGCTCTCTCCAGCATGTGAGTCAAAACCCCCTGTCATTGGTAGAGCCCATATAGCTGCTGATTCTGGGGTATAAATGCCTAGAAACTTATTTGTCATTAAAGGATATGCCCAGGGAAAATTCTAAACGCTGGTATGCCATATCGGATGCAGTTCAACAGGAGAACCCTTCAAGCTATGCCCAGGATGAATGATGCTGAGGAGACAGGTGCATTTAACAACATTTGGTAGGATAACTGATGAATAAGACAGAAGTGGTCAAGAACGTATGTCTTGATACTAGTTGGGGTTCTTTCATGTTAGCCGTAATAAGGACATAGCCGGTAAGTCAAGGGAAATGATTCATCTCCTCTACTTGGCCCATGTGTCTTCAGACCTGGAGGCTTATGTCCAGGGGCTTTCAAGGATAAGAAAATGGCTGAAAAAAAGTACATCCAAAGAGTAGTGTAGTGCAGTATGACTGGTAGATCTACATTTATATTCAGCATTATTAAACAATGCCATTGGAGCGTGGATGCCTGGTACATGGATATGGTGTTGGATGCAGCTCTTGACATGCAAATGCAGTTCCCATGTCACAGATACTTCATGACGTTGGGGCTGTGTGTGTGGCTTATACACAGATAGGTGTATAGCTCAATTCTTTGGACTCTGGAAAGAAACAAACCATTTGAGATTGCTGCAGTGAGAAGGGACAGAAGTGATCCCAAGTTACCCAAGATCACACTGTAAAGTTTTAGAACCCCTGGTAGAAATCACCATCAGTCTGAAGCACACATGGATTTCTCCCTTCTTCCTTGCCCTGTTTCTTCAGTACACTCAGATATGTGGGATGCATATCTTGTGTGCAAGAAGATGATATGTACCTTATGAATTCCTGAAGACTGGCTGGTCCTCAGGATAAGTAAACTAGCAGAATGCCTGTGGGTGGAACCAAGTTGTTACTGATATTATTTTTTCATCACAGATAAACTTATTGATTTCCAGACAATTTCCTGTTCAAAAAGCTGTATTAGAGGTGTATACTGGAGTAGTCATAAGTCAAAAACCTTTCATCTAGTGAGGTCTACTAAAGGATATGGAGTGCCTCTAAATTGTCATCCGTATCCTGCACCGAGACAGTTCTTCACTGACATATTTCATCTTCATTGTGACTGAAAAGATACAAATTGAAGATTCTGGGAACATTTGATGCGTTTAATGATAATCATAGTAATAATGTGATATAAAGCGATTACAAACTAAATGAAGTTCACTCTTTGGCCTTTCCAAAAGTCCCTTCTTTATAAAACCAGTTATCCCCTGAACTCCGAATACGTCCAGTACGTGTCAGATTAAGTAAAGCAGAACAAACATGTAGACTCAATGTGTGAGCGCTTTTACTGGGAGCGCAGGTGGAAGGCGAGTACTGATGAATAGCAGTAGACAATAGACAGTTTGAGTCTATTGCCTTACCCCCAACAGTGGTAAGAAGTGGGTCATATATTTTATTCCAATAGCTGCAACTTCCTTTCCCTGAGCTTGGCTATTTCAGGTTGCTGAGGAGCACTGAGTTGTGGTTGTCATCCTTCATGAAATATTAGTATGACTGAAATATGAGCCATACCACACCTTTGTCTGCAGATGTAGAAAAGCCTCACTGGACAAAGTTATAAATGGTCAATATCAAGATCTTTTACAGCAATACTATTAAAACCGAAACATTAAAACTTCACTTTTGCAGCGCCTCGATTCCACTGAAAAAAAACAACCCTAAACTTCCTAATTGAAAAATTTGGTTAGTGAGATACCAGTACATAGAACAATTATTATATTTTATTTTAGTGTAATGATTACTATTTGGAAAATAATATTTCAAGTCCTCAAAAATCTTTTTAATCAATAATTTCTCTCTTGATCTTGCAATAAAATTGTTGGTTATGTTTAACGCATTAAAATTTATGAGAGACTTCCAGTCCTTGCTTACATCCCATATATATCTGTTTTCCTATGCACATCTAGGTTAGCCATGATGTTATATTTTATTTCATTTTTAGGTCTTTTCTTACTTACACGTTCATTTTTTTTTTCCTTTTCCCCTCCAGGATAACAGAAAGAAGGGAGTTGCACATGAGGATTACCTTGTGTAGGAATTAGAAATCAATGCTGAACTAAGCCCACTCTAATTCATTGTAGGATCCTCTTAGCCATTGTTTACAACTTTACTTGATGATTCAGCCTGAGTGCCTGTTTCTGTCAGTATGTTTGGAACAAAAATCAGAATTGCTCTTTACCTATGAATTGAGCGGAGAAAAAATACACATTGGTGATTGTATCCAGACTGTGCCACAGATACCTCTGCAATTGCCATGAAGCTCTCTGGCACGATGTGGCACGGCAGCGCAATTTGATTGGTAGAGAAGATGACGAAAACAAACTAACATCATGCATCATGGGAAAAGTTGGATTCAGCGGACTAAATTATGCATAAAAATAACAAATAAAAAAAATCCTTGTAAGATTTCCTTGTATAAACGGTATAAACGTCAGTTGAAATAAAGCAACATCATTTAGTATGGTTCTGCTGTGGCACATTACGAGAACCTCTATGCATGCAATGAATCCAAATACGCCTTCACAGATTAATAAGATAATATATGCACAGTACATTTTGCAGTCCATAGAATCAGTAATTTTCTTAAGTAACTCTCATAACAGAGTACCCTTGCATTTAGGCAGCTCAGAGAAAGGATATTTGTGTGGACAAGCCATCAGTATTTTTTTTCCTCATCATGAAGCACTCCCAAACAGGAACCGTGTGGAGTAACTACTGTGGGAAAACCCAATTTGTAGCCTTAAGCATAAGATAATTCTTTCTCTCTGTGTTTTAAAAGGGAGAAAAAATCATTTAAAGCTGTTCAGAATGCTTGAAAGAGGAGGATGAGTTAATATTAACAAGATTCTTCTATTTTGCAGTGGAAATGAAGCTAGACACCATTGATAACTATTTCGTAGAAACCACTGAGGCACTCTAAATTGGGAGGTAATTTAAAGCTTTTCTATTAAGGAAATAATGCAGTAAGTAATTGCTTTAATTTTAAATCAAGAAATAAGCTTCTGACTGTAACATGTGTGAAAGGAAAAGAAATTAGTATTTTATTGGAAGAATTAGCAAAAGCATTAAAAGAAAGAGCTTATTCCTTTTAAATAAATTAAGAAAACAACAACATTTAAAAAGATTGAAGACAGGATAAATTGGATGTAGTATTTGTCTTTCCCTCCATCCTATTTTGTTGCTCAAAGCAGTTAAGTGGATGTAATATTTCTTTACTTAAGCCAACATTATCAGACTTCAAAGTTTAAAGTCAAAGATTTATTTCTGTATTTAAGCACCTTAACAGATTTCACATACTCAAATAACACAGCACCCTTGAAAAAGCAGTCTGTTCGTATTAGATGCCTAAAAACCTACATTTAAAAAGGAAAAATATAGCAAGCGTTCTAGGAAGGACGACAAGAAAACAAGAATCCTCTGTAAGTGCAATATGTTACCAAGGAAGAGAGAGATCAAGCAAAGAGTTGATCTGGTGTTTAACAAGGAGCTATCGACAGATGATGCGAAGAAAAGCCAAAGCACTTACTACATTTTTTCCTTCAGCCTTCGCTGACAATAACAGTGTTCATCAGACAGCTCGTTACGTCACCGCCCACGACAAGAGGTAAAATCTCAGGCCAGAAGAGCAGTTAGAAGAGCCAATTAAAGTGCAGCCAGAGAAGTTTGATGCTTTGAACTCTCTGAGCTTGATGAAATTCACTTTATGGTACTGACTCAAACAGTCTCAGGGTCAGCAACTTTGTGAACTCATAAGGACTAGTGAGGCTTCAGAAGCCCGGAAAAGGAAAATGTATTGTCTGTTTTTAATAGGTGTAAGGAGTAACCTAGCAGCTGACCTTCAGTTCCTGTGAAAATACTGGAATAAATAATTGAACTACTTGTATACAGCTCGTACATGCTTATAAGGAGATGAAGAACAGCCGAGAACAAATCATGTCATATCTATTCAGCTTCCTTCTGTGAGAAGTTAAGAGCTTTCCTGAAAAAAAAGAGAGAAGGAACAGAAATCATGTGGCTAAGTTTCAGCAGGTCTCTCTTAAACAAGCTGAGGAAATATGGCACTGCTGGAAGGGAAGAAAATCATACTGGGGGAGTAGCTATTAAGGTTCACTGCCAAGTTGGAAGGATGCCGTAAGTGGAATTTCACAGGGGCTGTCTTCAGTCTGCCACCACTCGATATTTCCCTTAATTATTTCGAAAGCATGAAGTGTATACTTATTTAATTACTAATCAGCACCAAGCTAGGAGGAGCTGCAATAAGATTTGAGGGAAGGACCAGAATACAAAATGATCTTGACAAAACAGCAAAAAAAGATGAAGAAAACCCAAAAATTCAAGACAGTTCCAGTTTCAGGAGTGAAACAAAACGTTTCTATTAAGGAGTTGCAGGAGCAGGACTGCATAACAAGAGAAGCCAAGCTGGGACCAAGGGTGACCATAAAACTGGTAGGATGGTGGCCTTGCTGACCTGGATGCAGTCCTGCGAAACACAAGTAAGGTCAGGTCTGGATAGTAACAGTCTCTACCCACAGTTTGGTGAGCGTTAAACAAGTGCTAAATGTCTGAGCTCTATCTGGGAATTCAAGTGAACAAGTCAAGAAGAACAGGGGACAGGGCAGGATGCAGACCTCCCTTCACCGTGCCAGGCAAGGATTGGGATTGATGCTGATACAGAGCTCCTGGGTCAATGGCTGGAGGACTGTCAAGGCTGCTCAGAGAAATTCAGACCTACTAATGCACTTAGGATCTGTCCAGAAAACTTGACCTATTGAAGGCACTCAGATTGCTTTATTTAGGAAAAGAAATCTCAAAGGCGGGATGATAACTTGTCTTCAACAGCTTAAGCAACAAATGGGTAGAGGAAAAGAGACCAAATGAGCTTTTTCGGTGTCCATTATACAAAAAGAAATAGTCAACTTAAACTGATGTAAAGGAGAATTAGTGTAAAAATGAGGAAAACCTGTTCTAATTATAAAAATAAGCAATGCCGAAAGAGATTTTGCACAGAGTAAAATCTCCCTCTCCTGTTAGGGATGTTTTAAGTATAGCTGATCACGGTTTGAGACAAGAAAATGGACCAAATGACCTTTAAGTCACCTCTAATCCTATTTTCTCTGATTCAGTAACAATGTTGATGAGTGTACTCAGTGGAATATGTATCTACAAGTAATCAGTGGGATGATTTGTAGAATAATGTACTAATATTAAGGCTATAACCCTTTAGTCCTAAGTGATTCAAGTAAACAGAAATAGAATTTACATTTTATACTATAATTAGAAGTCATCTAGAAGAGCTGCTATTTATTAAATTACAAGATGTAATTATTGATACTGAAATATCTACTTCTAGGTGACACGTTTTGAAAATAAGCTTCAGTGCTTTTCCAGTGTTTTCTATAAAAGCCTTCCAGATCACAAGTAGCTCTAGTCAGAGCAGAACACATCTTTTTTTGTTCATGTGTAGCTAAATGCTGTACAGGTTGCAAATGTGTCTTTAAAGACAATGCAAGGCCTAAATCAGTCAAAAACTATGTTAATCACTTGTGGATCATTTGAAACTGATTAGCTTTGTCTACTTGAATGGATTAAATACTGTTAACATTTCTTCTCTGTTTTAAACTCTAGTTTTCCACTCTAACTTGTTCTTACTGTAACTTAATTCAAGGGCAGGTAGTGATACCCATAACTTGATACAGAACTTAGGGTGAAAGTTGCCTTATGAAACTGCAGTTGCTTATTTATTCATTCATTATCAGATTACGGTATGCTTGGTTACACGGAAAAGGACTTCAGTCACTCTTGTTAGTATTTACTTTCATCTTCCTTTTATTGGGATACTATCTGCTAATTATCACTCCTTCAGCTCCATACAGAATGAGCTAAATTGAGATCTGTGTAGATGCTCACATGTGTATTAATGACCTTGGGCTCCCTCTGTGTTAATGGAGGTAGAAAACAACCTCACTTGGGCAGGTTTCATCTGCCTGATTTCAGGTGTCTGCTTTGAGGGGAAGCAGATCTTTTGCAGAAGTGCCTGTTGGTCTTTTTCATTAAGAAAGGCCAGAAAATAAACTCAGGAGCAGAAACGTTTAGTAGTTAATCTACTAAACCACTTGGATATGAAGCAGAAGAAATAATTTTAAAATGCCCCCAAAGTGATTAAATGTCACCTTGTTCTGTTTTCCGTGCAACTGGACGGAGGGCAATTGCATAATCAAGTATCGTGGCTCAGCTTGGGAGTCAACAGTATCTTCTTGCAATTCTCAATCCATGTTATAAATGAGCATTTATTGTAAATGATTTGGCTAATGGCTAAATGATTTGTGTGCCATCTATCTTCACTGTCCTTCCTAGAAAGACAAAAATATTTCAGAGGTTTGGCTGGCTCACGCATCTAGCATGATTAAAGCCAACTCATTTCTGTACCTACCAACATGTATCTACACAGACATGTTGGTGTATCATATAGAGAAGACCTAAAGCATTTCATGGTGAAACCATCTATGTCCTGATCCAGAAGACAGGAATATACATAAAATACAGATTTTACAGTACTATCACTCCTCTAACCATCTACCTAGATATTCTTTTCATGATGCCGCTGTGTTCAAAGCACCCTGATGTGCTGGTGGCTTCAATTGTCCTGGGCATCCATATGAACTACTATGGCAGCATCTGTATCGACCCGGGCTCGTTGTATTATCTGTCTGTTTTGAAATAGTTTACAACTACAGGAGGCAGAACTGCATGTCCCCGCGTGGCAGAAGATGAGTATTTGCCCCCAACGACTACTGTATTTCACCAAAAGTATCACGTAGAATCTAAAAAAAATCGTCGAGTCAAAAATAATTGCAGAACTTTGTGTTTGGCATTTATCTATGGTTTTAACAACGTATGATGCGCTGTGCTAACCCTTAGAATAAAGCTCAGCTTTCTTAGAAATTAAAGGGAGAAAGGGTGAAATGCACTGTGCATGAATGTGACATTTTCATTTCTATTTAAAGTTTCTTTACAAAGCAGAGCTCCAAAGGTGCTGTTCCAGTGCTCCCTCATTTATAACCCTTTTTGTGACTCTGGAAAACCTTGTATAAACAATCATCATGGATGTTAAATGAATGCTCTCCTCATCTCCGTTAATTCTGAAATGCCATTACTGTAGTTCACAAATACGGACACAGTCTCAGTGTTATTCATTAAAACATTGGTTAAAAAGAAACAAGGTAGAGTTTAAGACAGAACTGTAGTTTAGCAAAAATATTACTGACTGTGCTGCTAGCAAAGATTGAAATGGATTTCCTTATTCTTGGCATAGGAGGCTACTAAAATAATAGTACTGGAACTCTCTGGAGATACCCACTGCGGCAGGGCCATGACCCATCTCTGTAGGATATGATCCACCATCATCCTTCCTTTGTGGCTCTGCTGCAAGAAAAACAGCTTTAGGTTACAGAGAAGCTCTGCAGGTAGAACTGAACCCACTTTGGTTTTGAACAGCTTTGGCCACAGCAGGAAGCCAGTCCTTCCCCTTCCTACTCTATTAAGCAGATAATTTAAAGTGGCATCCTACAGCATCTCAAGTTAATTGAAAGTGTTAAACGAAAAAAGATTGACAAGGCCAATTCCTGATTTTATATAATTTGCACAGACTTGTGGGAAATGTTTTAATCATTTTCCTTTCCACTCCACATTTAGGTATACATCTTGCTCATACGTTGCGAATGCTTTTCATATGCTGAAAAGACTTTTTACTGGGTTTTAAGCAGGAACAAAAGTATCCAAGATGTGTGCTGAACTCTTTCAGCTATTTTGGAAAGCATAATGAAACAGTAAGTGCAAGATTGCTGAAATTATTAAATCGCTATAATTCAGAGGCAGACTGTCTAGAGCCATCAGCTCTGCTTGAGGCCTTACAGTAAACTGCGTAAAGCATCTGAAAAATTGACCTTGATGTTTTGCAGCTAAAATATTTCAAACTGATAAACAAGCACAAAGAGATAATTATGCCACATAAACTACACCAGTGATACTGTGCTATAAGAAGCTACATTTTCAGTAATGCAATCAGATCATCTCTTGCTCAAGAGTGAAGATGACATTGAACTATAATTACTCAAAGTTAAATAACTAAAGAAATACTTTCAGTTTCATCAGGACTTCTGTGGATTTCATAATTTAATCTAGAGCCTGAACAGAGAATGAAAACAATTAAAAACTTTTTTCATTGGGAAATGTATCTTTGGTCTGGGAGATGTTCCCTTTACACAGAATGGGAAATAGCTGTTGGACCACAAAAGTTACCTGTGGGAAGACACTACTTAAATGCTGCAACTGAATGGATTTAAATGCCAGCCTTTGAGCTACCAAATTCAATGAAGTAAATCTTAAAGTACTACAAATAACTAGATTGTAGTCTAGGTTAGGTAGTTATTTGAAGTGGCAAGTCAGTGCAATGAAATGATCTCAAAGCTACCACCTGAGCGTCCACGTAGGCTGGTGAGAAAAAGTAAGAAAGAAGAAAAGGTTTGGTTCCTTTTCCGAAAAAGATAAAGAAAAAGAAAGAAAAAGAAAAAGAAAAAGAAAAAGAAAAAGAAAAAGAAAAAGAAAAAGAAAAAGAAAAAGAAAAAGAAAAAGAAAAAGAAAAAGAAAAAGAAAAAGAAAAAGAAAAAGAAAAAGAAAAAGAAAAAGAAAAAGAAAAAGAAAAAGAAAAAGAAAAAGAAAGCATCATTTCAGTCTCCACAGATTCTCTAGGACATGGGAAATACGTGCTACACAGTGGTGAAAGGGGAAAAATATGCTGCAAGAGCATCTTTTGAAAAGATTCCATTTCTTGCTTTTTTGTGGGGGATGGGGAGGTAAGAGATGACATTTCTCTATACATATTTTAGTATAAAGCTATCCTTGCCTGCCTGTGGAGACTGGAATAATTTTTAACAACAATTATTCAATTAGCTTTGGATATTCAGGAACAGAAATGATAACGATAGACTCTGCATCTCTACCCATGGGCAAGGTGTATAAGAGTATGTAAAAAGAAAAGGAATACAGACTTCCTTGATTATTTAAAGTGTTTCAGAAGCTTTGGGGTCATCACGTTACTGATTGAGATTCATCTCTCATTTTATAAAACTTCCTCAGTGCATTTTTGGCACAATTGTAATATTTTAAGGCAATTTTATCCTGAAATCTTTCTAATCAGAATCTCTGGTGAGAATCCCAAATGGAAAAAGAAATCTCAGCCACTATATTTTTAAAGCATACAGCTATTCGGAATCTGATTACCTTTTCACATTTTCATACAAAATGGATTAATGTGTCCCTGTCTTTATTACAGTTTCAACACTTGTCATTCGCGATTAAGCCAACACTATGAAGATGTATTACACAGCAGCATAAATGGCCACATTAAAACAGGGTATATATGTGCCTGAGAAGTTAAAAGCAGTTTGGTTTGTGTTACTTTTACATTAGATGTAATATATCTAAAAATATTTTACACAGCTCGAGAGTCAACAATCTGGGGGGAAATATAAATAAATAGAAGCTTATAGAAAGGGGAGAGAGATGGAGAAAAGTGTTAATTAAATCAATCACAGAGAAATGGTGATGTGATAGAGTGCTATGAAGAAAGCCAGATGCAATTTCTTATAGATAACAGCTCAGATCCAAAACTGCCACACAATTGGCAACACCTGCTCCATAGGTCCAGAGCTGGAGTTGCAGAGGTTATTAAGGGGCAGGACTGGCTTGTACTCGAAGGATTCTGGACAAATCTTACTTTGTGCCTGCCTTAAATTATTCCTCTTCTCTTGTGAAACTATTTCCCTCATTAATCACAACATTACATCTATATGCAATTTATCTTGCTTCTATTATTCTGCTATCAGCCCAGAGCAGAGAGCCTTCCGATATGTAAAGGGGGCTTATAAAAAAGATGGAGAGGTATTTTTTTCACCAAAGTCTGCAGTGACGGGAAAAGGGTTAATGGTTTTAACTCAGAAGGGGCTACGTTCAGATTGCATAGATGGAAGACGTCTTTTCAAGAGACGCTGCAACAGATTGCTCGGAGAAGCTGCGGCTGCCCCATCCCTGGAACTATTCACGGCCAGGCTGGATGGGGCTTTGTGCAACCTGATCTTGTGAAAGGTGTCCCTGCCCATGGCACAGGGGTTGGACCAGGTCCCTTCCAACACAAATCAATTCTGTGATTCTGTGTCACACCACCTCCACAGAGTACCTGACTCCATCACTATCCTTTCAGGCTCACTCCAGGTTCCCATTGGTTTCATTGGACATTTGATTTGTTCCTATTTTGAGACCGTTATTTGTGTTTCCAAAAACAGTCTTGCACTCAATATGATTTGAAGTTTGTCATGAAGAATCAGAAATGGATGAGTGAACAAGACTATCTTTTGGTTATTTTTTTTTTTATTGACTTCTTTTCTTCCTTGAGGAAAATTCACCTACTTAAATTTCCATGTTTGGGGTCTAACGAACTTTAAAAGTCAATGAGGAAGCAAAATATTTGGTTTTTTTCCTAACCTGTGATAACTCCTCTTATCTGATCCTATGGAAACCTTTCTAAGTGCAACCAATTACCTGGTAGGCTTTATATCTCTATCAAGAAAGTTGTAAAGAAGGACAACTTAGTCCTATTAAGTCTCTGTATGTCTTGCCAACACTAACAGATCATTATAAAATGATTGTGCGTCCAACAGATCATTATAAAATGATTGTGTGCCCCCCCTAGCAACACTTTAGCTTGGAAAGATTCTAAAACATCTTTTTGCTGGCCTCTCTTGGTGCTGGTGGAGCACTGTTCCTACATAGGAGATGTTCAGAGACGGCAGTAGACGGGCCAAGCCAACCTGATGGAGCAGTTTTAGATCGTTTTGGCCCGAGAATCTCAGAGTGTATAGTGCTTCAGTTTATAGCACTTGTTCATAGGAAAGGCTGGTGAGATGAGCTTCATGGACAACTCACGTTCCTTTTCCGGTGCGGCAGCCAGCGTGACTCCTTCTGAGCAGCACTGTCCCTACCAATGATCGAGCTGACTCGCGGCACTCTGTGCATATACATATCTGAGCCAGCTAAGCATTTCATCTTGTACCCCTCTAATTTATCTCACTCGTCCTGAATTATCATTTCTCCCATGATTCTCAGCCGTGTTCCCATTCTCCGTTCATCATCCGTACACTTATTGTCCGGTTCCTTGCTTCTGCTGATACCGTCAACTGCCACCACGCTGTGTGCTATGCATTGTAGAGATTATTCAGATCTGAACTGCTTCCTCTGTGTACAGACAATGTCTCCACATAAATAAGAAAACCCTTACAGCCTTTTGATAAAGAGTGACCCTGCTTTGTATGCCTCTTATCCATTTTCCTCTGAAGTCATTCTTACGGCTTGCCAGTATCACTGATCGTTCCAAAGTCTTTAGTGGAAGACTTATTTCTTTGTTTTGGGATGACTTGGGGTAATTTTTCTCCTGGCTACATTTATTTTCTGAGGCTGTTTCCAAGGGCAGTTAGGGATAATTTGGCAAAGAGTATGATTTTGGTTTGGGTTTTTTCTCCTGGGAAAGGAATGCAGGGTTAACTGTCTGTGGGGAATTATGAGAACAAGGTTCTAAATCTCACTGCTTTAAATTATTCTAAAAGCCGTGGCCCGGAAGGTGGAATTGGCAGGGACGTGTAGAGTTTGTCAGTGCAGCTCAATAATTATCTAGTCAGAACTCCTGAATGAACTCTTCCCAGCAATTTTTTTCAGCCCTAGACAGCTCTGCAGCTATTTTATTTCAGCTTAACCATTGTGAAGTAGGCATGATTTTGTCTAGCATGCTCGGTTTTCCAGATGAATAATACATTTTATTTTACCCACTAATGTTACTGGGGCCTGGCTGTTCTTCTTTTATTATTATTATTATTATTTTGAAGAAACAAGAGTGATTGAGTGCTAAATCTGTTTTGTACAGTACAGTATATGGCAGCCTGAAGTACCCCACTACCTCATTTTTTTATTCATATGATACATGAAAAATGGCATAAATGTATTTCATTGTGTCACCTAGAATCTGTGTAGCCAGCAATAACGAATATGCTTTACTCTTCAGCTCGGTAGTGTTTCATTTCTTCCTGACAAGATTATTTGACAAGCAGACCCTGTATTGGCAATGTTGTTTATTTTCATAGGCATGTAAATTATCTTGACAGCCTCATAAACATAAATTGGCAGGCATACTGTCCCACAGCAATGCTTGTTAAAATACACTAATGGAATATAATAAATAAATTATTCTACTGTATTTGTAATTTGCTAGCATCCCATTACATCTTGCAAATTTATACAGTACAGGATAAACTGCTCTTTATTTCTTACAGATTACAATAACTTGTTGGTTAGTTATTTAATGAAATTAATTACGATGAAAAAAAATGCAGAGATTCATATTCTGGTGTGTATTAACCTCAGTAAAAGAAAAATATTATCTGGCCTACAAGTATTGGATAGTTTTTACCACTTGGCACATATGATCTGCGTTTGTCACAACTGTGCATGAGGTCAGTGAAGGAAAATGTACATTTATTCAGTTATTCTATTGTTTTGTTGGTGGTTGTTGGGCTGGATACAAAAATACTTCTAGATGTGTGGAGAGCGCCTGGGAAACAGCTGTAGCTTTGGAAGTCCACAAAGAATGGATGATAATGGTCCAGGTCAATGCTGTGTTTTTATTCCTTTTTTCACATGTTGATTCAACCATTTCTTCTGGTTCTTCAAGGCTCCCCATAAACAGCATCAGCAATTTGATTTGCCTTGGATACAAAACAAAAAAAAGAAGCTGCAGGGGGGCTTTTGATCTCCTTGAAGCCTAAGTCAGTTAAGAACATAAATGTCAGACTGTGAGTCCATGTCCATGTGATAAATATCAGCCCTTGCTCAGGGTGGACTTCAGTCCTCAGAAATCCAGTCCTCTGAATGCCACGCCTCTCTCTGGAGTGCCTTCATTGCCACTGGAGGAAAGAGGAGTTGCTGGTGGACAAGCCATTTAATCTAGTTTACACCATGTTAAACCACATCCTTAACAAGCCTTTGACTCTGTTAAGGAAGCCCAGGTGACTCGTTTAGGTCTTGATAACTAATTTTTAGCAAGTTAAAATTAGTTCCACTTAGGGACTTTGGAAACTGAAGAGATATTCCCCTCAATGTTTTCTCTCATTATATAATCACCGTTTTATGAATCAACTGTAAATAACAAGCAGCATCTAATCTTCTCCCTTGAGTAATTAAGATTATGATAGGGGAAACAACTCTAGAGCACTTGGCTACCACCTATCTCCTTGACACCTGTCAAGCTGGTGTCACTTATAAGCATCTCATAGAGACTACATTGCCTACTTTGTCAGACTGGATAAGAGTTTGTCGTTGTGTTTTTCTCTGAAATTGTTCAGTACTAATACGTGCAGGAGTTCAAAAAGGTCATTAAATAAATCCAAATTACTTGAGCCACCTTAGTACGGGTCTGAATCCCGGGTGCTGTTTGGAGCTGCCTAATTATTAGCATCTCCCAAATCCTCCTGAGAACCACTCCAGTGACGCAGCCCTCAGCCACACTCCAGAAATGCCCTTTAATCCCCGACTCACTTTTTTTTTTTTCCACGCTGGCCAGGAAAAATTTACATCTGATTCTAAAAGCACAATACAGAATGCAATAACTTTTATTGTGGTTTCACATTGAGCTGGTTTTATTTAGGAAAGCTCTCCTAAGTAAAAATGACTGCACAATATGGCTTATAATTTCATTATTTTCTTACCCCTTCGTTTACCGAAATAAATATTTATTGAGCTCAACAGGGGGAATAAAAAATCCCTGGCATTCTCTGTGCGCCACTTTATGTATGAGCTTTCCTATGTCTCATTTCTCCATGACAACCCCGTTTGACAGGCAGTCCCCGCTTTGGCAACGTTGTCTCATATTTTCTTAGGCATGTAAATTCTGTTGACAGCCTCATAAACATAAATTGGCAGGCATACTGTCCCAAAGCAGTGCTTATTAAAATACGCTAATGGAATAGGATAAATACATTATTTTCAAACGCGAGCAGGAAACACGCACAGGTTCATATGATATTTCTGCCACTGATTGATGGGAGTTACAGGCAGGGACAGCTAATAAAATTTCCAAGTTTGTGATTCAGTTTCTCTAGTAAGCGCTGGAGGTCTATCAGCACCCCTAGTTGGTGCCGTAGCCTTTTTTTCCAGTCCCGGCGCTAACGCAGAGACACAGTCAGTCTTTTGCATGATGCTTCATGTGTTTCTCATCTGTGGTTGATATTCTATTCTCCCGCAGCGTCTCTGTAATGCTTCTTCTAACCCTTCACAAATCACAGATCCTGGTACCTCTGAGCAGCTCACCGTCATCCTCCCTCGACACTGACTTATCCGCTTCTGTGTTCTTACAGGAGAGACGAGGTCAGTGGTGGACCCCGCGAGGAAGTTACTGCGATGTAGGAGCAGGACGGAAAAAAAAGAAGGACATTTCCAATTTCCCTGGCCTGTAATTCCTCCTTTGCAGTACTTTTGGGATAGTAAAACTGAACTACCAAAATTGTTCTTCTGACAATAGTAACCTTCAGGCAAAAATAATAAAATTATTAATAATTATGCAGCCCCGGAAGAATTTCTTTTTAAATTTGAAAGTTATACTAAAAGCTTTTTCTTTCTTATGGTATGTGAGAATTATAATAAAATAAGCATAATTACTTTTAATAGTGAATACTTTTATTCACCTTCAGGCAATTTTTTTTGAGAATCAGAATTATAGAAAAATGTTTAAATATTAGGTCTATTTAAAAATTTCCAAATCTTGAATTATTCTAAAATTAGAAAAAAAAATCCTAGAATATTCTTATGAGATTATATTTACCTTATTTTATTTAAATTAAGAACCTCAGCAATTATTCAAATCTTGATAATACTTTGGAAAATTTTACAGCAATGCATTTTTATTCCCTTTGACTATCAATGTTTTTTAAATAGATGAATGAATGTAATTTCGGTTGTAATAAAGGTTTTAAAGTCTTTCTACAGGAAAGATCTTTATACAAACAAGACTTTCTTAAGAAAGAGAAGCAAAAGTGAGAATTAACCAGCTTCCAGTTTTTAGATGTCCCATTTTATGAGGAAGTGGATGAGGTAGTTTCTATGAGACAGGTATTGGAACCCTTAGTGGTTTATCTGCAAAAAAAATCATAGAATCATAGAATAGTTTGGGAAGGGACCTTAAAGCCCATCCAGTTCCACCTTCTGCCATGGGCAGGGACACCTCCCACTGGCCCAGGCTGCTCCAAGCCCCATCCAACCTGGCCTTGAACACCTCCAGGGATGGAGCATCCACAACTTCCCTCAGCAACTTGTGCCAGTGCCTCACCACCTTTATAGTGAAGAAATTCTTCCTAATATCTAGACTAAATCTGCCCCTCTCCAGTTTATAGCCATGTTACATAAAAATAAATTGCAGGAGCAACGTTTTCAGTAGCTACTTAGGAAATTAGAAGCAATTTAGAATTGGACTTAAAAGTCTTAAGAGCCAGGCTTTCAAAGGTGAAAGCATAAAGAGTTGAGATGACTATTCCATAGGAGATGCCTACAACACAGCCTCTGCTCCCAGGACAGCCTGAGTCATTGGCTCTGTAATGGACAACACTTGGGAAGGCACAGGCACAGCCCAGGGAGAGACTTGGGGAATGGGTTTCAGGAAAGAAGAGTGTCTCGGTTAATCATCTACCAAGCTGAGCTCCCAAAAGAAGAACATTCTCATTGCATCTCTGGCAGTTTTTATTTAAACAATTTGTAAAGCAAAATGCATGACTCCTGTGGCAGAGATCAGACCACTGCATTGTCTCTTTTCTCTCTCCTCTTCCAGAGGTATATTGAATTGCCTGAGTTTTAAATGGTGCGGTGTCCGTTTTCCAGCTGTCCAAGTTGATTCTTTATTCCCAGACTCAGATTCTGAGTATTTTTACTTTTGTGTTAAAAAAATTCTGTAACTCCAGAACTAAATATAAGTATTTATATATGTGTACACAGGCATAATCTAAGTGTAAAATTAGCATTAATTAAAATTTCCTCACATACTTGACTCATAATTATTCTCCAGCTATAAGAAATAAATATAATTAGGGCAAGTGAGAATTGTGGGACAGGAATAGTACAATGAGCTGGAGAGGAATAGCAGAACATAGGTTAAAAAGAGAAGAACAGTATTAGGGATTATTTTTACTTTATAAAGAAATTAAGTTTGTTTGCTGGTGACATTTATTCCGCTGGTAATTTTCTGGCATTTATTATGTGGTCTTTAAAATACTTTCAATGGTAGCTTTAAAAATATATTTTTGAAATATGTCTAAATGAAAATCGTGGAGATAGTTAAATGTGTGTGAACTGCAACTACTGACCCCGTGTATACTTGTACAGAAACAAGTATTATTTAATTTGCAGAAACTGTTAAGGAAGACCCCAACTGAGTTCACTACATGTGCCGCTGCTGGTTTTAATCCCTACCTATAAGATGGAGGGACGAGGTAATTAGTACTTCCACTTTGTAAAAGCATTAGAGGAGACAGATGAAAGTAAGCATAAGGAGGATAAAGTAGGAATGTGGAAGCTGAAGATGTAAAGGAATGTAAAGTCAACATTTTTGTGTGTCTATATCACTTGCCGACATTGGAGCATTTTGCTGACTATTGCTTTGAAATAAAAATTTTGTGAAATGCTTATAGCAGGGCTGAACTCGCTTTAATGTGTCTTAAAATCTGAAAGACAAGGTTTGTAGGGAGAAGTAATATCTTTTATTAAGCCAGCTGATACAGTTATAAAAAGAGACCGGTTCCCAGGGCACAAGAAAAAGGTTTGTATGCCTGAAGCATGCCTGGTTTTCAAACTATAAAGTTGAGTTAATAAAAGATCCCTCCTCTCCATAAATCCTGCTTATATATCCTTGAATAACATTCTTAATCATCCTATTACTTGAAAATATGAAAAACTTCAGCCAGCCCAAGAAATAACCCTCCTATCAGATATCTGAGTTTTGTCATGATCATTGTCCAAGCTGAACAGGAGGACAGAATGACGGACAGTTTGTTTAAGCCTGTTTGTAACTCTCGGAGAGGTCGTGGTTCTGCATTTGTCTGATGCTGGTATAAAATTTTCTGCAAGTTTTGGATCAAAAGGTTGATTTTCGAAAGCACAAATAGGAGTGCCAATCTCCAGTTTTCGAAGAGATGGAAAATACTACAGCCTTTCAAAAATCTTTTCCTCAAAGTTCACAGTAGAAACTCTGCTAATTCTGTGTAAATATTAACCTGTTTATGGATCAATGGAAGTAAGTGATGGATTTTTTTTGTTATTTTTTGATTAATGGGATAAACAGTAGAAAAATACGCCTGGTTCACCAGGAAATAATTTTTAAGCATCCTCCATAAAATATAGACTTAACACACCTAGATCTATCGATTTATCTTTTAAATGGTAATTCTCTTTGAAATGATTATTAATATATTATTTCAACCAAATTTCATAACAGAAGGAACTCTGAATCTGTAACTTCTGGTTGTTATTTGCACTCTGTTTAGACTGAAACATATCATAAACATTGGAGCTTCTGCTGGATAATTCCTGCAGCTACAAAGAGATGTTTTCCATTGTTTGATAATTCTCTTAGATTGAGGGAAGAGCTGAGATTTTTGGCACCAGTCCTTCTGAATTGTTTCAGAAAGGCTACGGAAAACTCACATTAGCTGGACTACAGTGATGCTCCCAGTGTTTTTAATGTGTTGGGGGTCTGATTGATGTGCCTTTCTCAGATATATAAAGTTAATGCGATTGTTAGAACTGGAGTCAGAAGAAATTTTTCCATTAAGCTCTGTTCACCAACTGCTAAGGTTTTGTTTCCTTCCAAGTAGGCAATTATGTGGGTTTCCCAAGATGGCCCAGAAATAAGAAACAACATCACTGCTTTTGAAAGAAAGAGGGGGATGGACAATGCTCTCTATACGTCTCTCTGCTACTTTCTGGTTGTTACTTTTCATCGTTTCCAATTAAGGCAAATCAGTTAGAAGATACTAAGTAGTATTTTAAGACCTGTTTTTAGGAGATGCGTAAGAGACAATCTCTAAATAATGTTAATAATATAGTTATATATTAATATAAGTGTTAATAGCAATTGCAAAGTTATGGATATAAGAAGAATGGATATAAGAACATACAAGATCTTTTCCAGGCCAATATTTCTAAATTCCTTCAATATTACAAATGTAAATTTAAATGTAAATTTGAATATAGTCCCCATTTTTAGATTCAAACCATTTGTTGAGTTTGCTGTGAATACTTTCAATCACACCTAAGCAGCATTTTTAGCGGTTAAACAGTTCACCAAAACATTTACTAAGCTCTACAAGGAGATTCAAATACTTAATGAAGTATCACATTAAAAAAAAAAAAAGTTTTTGTAAAAAAGAAACTAATATGCATTTATCTAATCCTCCTACGTTATAATTACCCAGAAAAACGGTAGACTCTTTTTCAATTCTCAGCAAAGATTAAATAGTTGAATGTCAGTATTGGAGAAACATAACACTTGAATTCATTATTTAACAAAATATCCTTACTGTACACCTGCTAGAGAACTGTGAACCAGTACAGATAATTAAAATTTTAGAAACTGCAAATGTCAAAATATTTTTTAAGGCTTTTTTTCCCCCAAATACTCCTGTTTTAACTCAAAGTGTAACCCCCTGCATGTAAGGATGAATTGGCAAGAACTTCTCCACTGATACTGCATAGGCTGATGGAGGAGATAAAATGGAACTAAAGACCTCATTCGCCTTCTTTTTCTTTTGGGTGCCAGTTCAGTTTGTAGAACTCAGGGAATTTGTCGAACACTGAATTTAACAACTGAGACGCATACAAGGAGCGCTTGGCTTTATCTCCCCACTCAGAGGCAATAGCACATCTCTACAGATGCGTTCAGTTTATCAGCACCCAGAACTAAGCAGACAATAGGCTGCTTTCCCCCAGATGCACCCATTCTTTCCAGGGTTGCTGCTGCACTATTGTACCACTCCTTGAAGATGACAGACACTGTTTAGGTTGTGTAGTGACCCCACCAAAACTGGGAAGTTCATGTTAGTGTACAGCACTGCCCGTTGGTATAAACTCTATGATTTATGATTGTATTATATAAATAAGGTGCCTTTAGTGCATTGTCCAGCTAAATCTAGACTCGACTGCTAAAGGACTGTGCCCAATGTGCAGTAAAATGAACAGGGTCTCAGCTGTCATAGCATTTTGAGCAAGGAGGTGGAGACGTCCCAAGCTTCATGCCTCCTTCCCACCCCTCTCTGTGCTTTTCCTATTTGTGAAGTGCCTTTCTAAGCTTGCCTTACACTGATCCGAGTCCTTAATTGGAGCAGGGGCTCTACTGCACAGTCCTACATCTATTGTGATCTGAGGACTGATGTGGTCCAAACTAAAAATTGCTTTCCACCAGACCTTCTGTAACTCTGAGCAAGGTCCCTGTGGTGTCCCTGCATGGTTTTCCTAGGACTGGGAGTGCCGAGCAACACAGTGCTTTTTGGGGATCAAGAGAGTGTGAATCCAGCTGTGCTATGAGATTGGACTCGGGGTCCACACTGTTGAATCTAATGGAAGGAACAGAAAAAAAGACAAAGAGATAATGCTTTTGGGCTGGAAAGGACCAAAGGAGTGGCTCTGTGACTACTAATCTTCCCAACATCCTGCTAGGGTGTACTTGAAAGACTCTGTGAGTTATTCCCTGCAGAAAAATATTCTTGAACTTCTCTTTCCAGTGGGCTCTGCATTACCTTTTTTTTCCATCATTACCCAAGTGTTCCAACCTACCAGTAGCATTGTGGAGATGGAGATTCTCTGAAATACTTAAAAACTATACTACAATTTAAAAACAAAGCCAGAGGGAGATGGATCATGAAAGTGATGTAGAATTGCTGGGGTGGGTTGGGAAGGATCAACATGACAGTGTCTCCAAATCTTGTGTGAGGCATAGATACTGAATGACAGTGAAAGAGTTTGTAACCTTGAAGGGAAAAATTAACCCTATTTTCCTAAAAAGTGCAGAATTTAAGCATTGGGAACTGTGTTTCCATCTGTAAGCAAACTGTTTGATAAAAAATCACAGTGCCGCAGTCTAAGCAAAGTAAAGGGAAGGCAAAGCAGATTTTTTATCAGGAAGTTCAATCCAGCCAAAAACACATTCTGAGACATTTCAAGCTTCATAACATATTGCTGTCTCAGACGTTACAGTAAACAGACCATTAACAGTTTTGCAAAATGAATGCTGACCTCCACTTATTTATTTACTTGTATTTCTCCATATTTCAAATGGAAGCTCCGGTTCTGGACCTCTCTCAGCTCTGAGACAGCACAAAGTTCTGAAGCTTGAAATGACTTGTTTTGCTGAGGTAGCTTTTTTTTTTTGCTGAAATATCATCTTGTATTATACAGTATAATATTGACTCATCTTGTGTCCTCTTAGATAAATTCTCGATGAGCTGTATTCCTAAGTTGCTCTTATTTAATGCTCCATTTTATTTCTCCTTTCTGTTCTAGGAACAGACAATCTAACTTTTAATGGATGTATTGAAATGGGTTTTGGTTTTAATCATAATTTTTGGTAAGATGAAGAAAAGAGGAAAATTAGAAGTCTGTCCTTCTATCTGTTTGTCTGTCTGTCTATTTGTGCATCCATCCATCCAAAAATAACTTAACATAGGGACATTTTGCCAGAATTGAAATGAAAGAACCATGAAATGAAAGAACGGAAGGTTGATGTACCACTGTTAAACCCATGGCATACCTATTGCCAACTACCATCTCCAGCTGTAGCCAGTGGAAGGGGGGAAAGCCCATATTGATGTGATTATACCACACCTCCTGCAGAGCTGATGTTGTGTAAGACTATTGCATTTGATGGTTTGATGTGGTGGGCAGATGCACCATCCATGTATTTCTCTGTTCAACCAAGCAGAAAGATGCTGGAGTCTAGACCTTAATTGGAATTTAATTTTTTTTCTTATTGATGGCATGAGTTATGTCTGAAGTAATATACTAAATGTGTCTATAATCACGCCTGTGCTCTTGCCTGGACACGTCCACGTGATGAATAGGGGGATTTTGGTGAGCAGTTTGATGGGTATATTCCTTTGGACATCTAACAGATGCTCTTAAAAATTTGACTAGATGTTATTCTGTTCCTATACCTTTAAAAGTTTTTTCTCTTCATGTCCTAACTTTAAAAATCTTTCAAAAGCAGGAATTACTGCCTTCTCTTTTCCAGCAAAGGATGTCACTAGACTGTATGCTTTTTGTGATGAGATTTCCCAGCCGATATGACCAAGCAGCTTTTGTAAATGCCAGTCACGCTCCTGGCACAAAAAGAGTGACAACCATGAAAGGGACAAGACCAGGGCATGAACGTAGGAGTTCTAGGAGCTGGTGGCTGGCACTGATGTACCCTGTGCACCTCCAACTGGGAGCACTGAACCAGGTGATTTTCACAACTCAGAGCTAGAGAAATGCCAGTGCTGCTGCTCTGCTGGTGAAATCTCAAGCTTTATGTGAGCTCTGTCTCTGGGACTTAAGTCTGATACAAATGTTCTTCCTGATTTCACGTATTTTAGATTTCCAACCATTTTTTTTATTTTTTTATTTTTAATTTCCAAATCTGGGTTAATTCAACTTTCTGGAAAGCTAGGCAGCCCTGTCAATCAATTCAGAAAGCCAAAGTGGTTTATTTGACTTTTCATTATATTGTTCCATTTTCTGTAAAGAAAAGCGCACAAGGAAATGATGAATACTGTGTAACTTCCCTCAGGCTTGAATAGCTCAGCCTGACCAAGTTATTTATAAACAGGTTAGCTGGAAGACGTTGTTGGGATAAATCCAAAGACTGGCTTATGCCTCTGGAATTGCCGCAAAAACCTTTCACTTTTCTACCACTATACCCCACCCTCAAATTTTCTTGCTGCATTTTGAGAAGGAAAACATAATTTTAGAAGACAGTGTCCTTTCTTTCCCATTTATGAACAAACCAATATATTTCACACAAGATATAGAGACTTGATGCCTAAAAATCAGGGAAGTGTTTTCCCTGTAGTATTGGAGGAGAAACCTCCTTTTTTTTCTCCCTATGTGCTCCTTTTACATATTGCATATGACATATTGTAGCTAATTAGGAGTTACATCGATGCTGTTTTCACTGTACTTTGCATTTGTTTGTTATTTTTCCAAATCAATCAAATCCTACTTTAAATTAGATAGAAGGAAGACCAACTCATTGTCGGACTGCTTCAAGTTTAAGTCCAGATTCTGAAAACCGTCCCTATTCTGGGTAGAACTTTCCCAAGTGATTAACCACAGATATTACTACTTGGTGTCCTCCCCTGAGATGTTTGCAAATAAGGTCACAGTTGTAAATAATACTTTCCAAAAAATGGTGTGTGTGTCAGAAAAAAAACAAAACAAAACAAAACAAAACAGGGAAAAATCAAAGGCTTAAGTTAAAATGACAACAATTATGGTATCTGTGCAAGGACACTTACTTGTTAGTATACATCTGATAAGTCACAGAATTGAAGCAAAATAAAAGTGTGAAAAGACAATGGTGGCAGAGTTAATCATACTTTAGTAGCTCGTCTGAAAAATAAATATTTTCATCCTCAAAACTTAGCGTATTATTTAAAAAAAGACAAGAAACCGTTCAAAAAAGTACAAACCCCATAAATAAAGAATCTATGCTGGAGTTCCAAACCTCTTATTGTATTGCTTGCTAAAAACTAAGATTTCTTCAATTATAGCCTTAGATGAAGTCTATCCAAAGGATGGGTGACGAATGGACAGTTTGCCAAGGAAGAGGAATCATCATGGAGTATAAAAGTCTCTGATGTTGTCAGTATAATGGAAAGAAAAACCTCAAGCTGGCTGAGAGAGCAGTTTTAGACACATGCTTTTCACAACCTGACTGATGCTCCCCTTTCAAAGAAATCAGTCTGAGGCTTTGCAAATCACTCCGGGCTAGAATCTGCTATTCAGAATGTTCTATTTGTACTGCAGACAAAAAAACTGCATTTCTATGCAGATAAACTAATTCACTGTGGTCATTATGCCCCAGGATTACAGTGTGAGTCAGCAGGAGAAGGCTGGCAGGATGCATCCTCCAAAAACTGAGCAATCCAGACTTCAGGGGCTCATAGCGTACAAAGTTAAACTACAGATGTGGGGTTTTGTTTTGTTTTTTTTTTTTACTTTTCCTTTTAATGCTTTCTCATGAAATGCAACGGTATTGGTTCTTTCGAATTCCTGCAGTGATTTGTTGCTGTCACTCACAACATCATAACTTTAATGGTAATTTACATCATTTGGTGTGTGCTGTGTTTTTATAGTTCCATTTGGCTCAAGGCAAAGTGATGTAAGGCATTCATGGGTATAAAGGAGTGCAGAAGAAGGAAAGGCTGATCAATAGGACACCTTTTTTTGTCGGTAAACATTGTCAGAAAGTGATCAGTGTCAGTGCTCTAAGCCAGAGAAAACTAATAGTGTGAGTGGCAAGCTTCCTGGGAGTGTTTGGAGTATTTATGTGGCATTCTGAAGGAAGATCTGTAAACAAGACTAGAACAAAAATACAATTTTATTGATATCCACCTGATTTATGTTTACAGCATGTGTTGATAATAACCCTATTTGTCAGAGGGTCCATCATGAATACTAATTTAGCGTTACTGAGTCAAAACCAAACAAGTGAGCTCTATGTGATGGCATACTCTATGCATTTTCATGTAATCGTATTTACAGTGACCTGAGTCTCCTATAAAGAAATCAGAGAACTTTCACCAAGCACAGAATGTTTTCTAACGAGTTTATAAGTGCGTCCTGTCCATAAGTGGAGCTTAGGGACTATGAAAAGAGCCTTACCGTCTGTTTCATAAAACATGAATAAAGATTATTTTTAATATCTAGTGCTATGCTTTTATTCAACCAACTTACTTTTCAAAGAGCAACATCTGAAAGTCCCCGAAGATCAAGTCTGCAAAAAGTTGTTATGTTTTGAATTTTATTTCATCCTAACTTGAAACAGAGAAGATACTGAGATGTTTCCTGTGATTAATTTACAAGGAAATAGAGATTTGGTAAATATTAGAATGGTCTTATCAGAAGAGTTTTCCATAACACAAAACCCCTCACATTTAAAGTTGATCAATGTATGACAATAACATAGAAGTAAAGTGAAAAGTTTCATCATAAATGAAATGGATCTCTAACTGTTCCTGTATAATTTTGATAAAATTGATACACTTCTCCTACAAAGCATTCAAATTTGACTAATCAGTGCATTACAAATAAGAAATAAATCTACCAGCTCTGTTCCAAGAATGGATGAATGTTATTAAACTGGATGAGAGAAACCTGAATAAAGCGATAAGGTGATATGCCTAAGTAGTAAAACCCAAAATCTCAGCTGGCATAAATCTGTTCAGTGGAGTCTGAATAATCTGTTCCGGTTCAGTTCTAGAAAACCCAGCTCTTTGCTCTGCCTATGGAATAAACTCACTTTATCAGAAAAGAAAAAAAAACCCAAACATTAAAGGATCAGTAGGATTCATGCAAAATAAACACTGTCAACAAAAGCTGGAGTACAAAACTCCACATGGCTTTGCCGGTAATGAAAGCCCTATGGAGTGGAATATATCCTGATTGCGTTCTGCCCATCTGACATAGTGACAGCTATGCCCAAGTCTAGGGAAATGTGACTGGTTAGGGGTACCCAAGGAACTCCAAAATGGTATAAAATTGAAAAAGCCATTCCTGCTGCTAGGTACATTGTGGCAGGTTTATTAACTCATTTTTTACTTCTCCTAACAACTGCAAAAATACCATGGATGATGTTAGTCTGTCTCAGTAAGACTGAATGTGAGACCATTCTCCTTAGGTTGTTTCACACAAAGTTTTACAAGTGGAGATGGTGAAGAGCTCACTTAACTTTACCGTCAGAAAAATTCCTGAAATTTCCTTCCCTTGGATTCTGATTTTGGTCTGCTCCTATGTTAAAAAATCAGTGTGAAAAGTTCCCTCTGGTTTCAGTGAGCATTTGCAGCTCTGTGAGGACTGTCATCCACCCCCATTTCCAACATTTCTATTCACTCAGAAAAGGAGAAAGCAGAAAGTTTATTTCTGTAGGTGTGGTGTAATTGCCATTTGCCTATCAATCACGGCTAGACCTGTACTGATTAGTGAGTAATTCACAGGGATCCACAGTTCCCATAAAACACCCAGGATGTATAATAAAATATAATATATAAAAATTTCTTACTTTAAGGTAAGAATTCTTAAAAGTTATCAAAGTTCCATAAATAAACAAACCAAAAATAAAATAAAAGAACTGAGTATCCACTCTAAAGGAGAAATGCAGGAACACAGGAACAGGGAAGACTGAAAATCACATAGTTGATATTATTTTTAATTTACAGAAAGGCAGGATGTTCTTGACCATTTGTTTTACTCTCTTCTATACCTCCTGTTTGCCTGGAAGCTCTAAACCACATTGAAATTGATTCCCCTGAAAGCAGAAGGTCAGAATTCAAGGCTTTGCTAAGCGTCTACAGCTCCCACTGTCTTCATCTGGAGTTCGTAGCACTCAATGTTTTGAAAAACAGCCCCACAGTTGTAAGTGGCTGAGGAAACAGTGCAAAATGGTAGATCTCTCTCTGGTTGAGCCAAATTCCCCACCAGAGTGGTAGGTAGCAAAAAGAAAGAGGAATTAAACTCCATTCTTCACCATGAGACTACAACGCTCAAGCCTTCAGGCAAATTGATCAGCCGATAGTTGGTAATTAGCACAGAACCTGTGGAAGGTGCAGGTGCCTAATGCATCTGTTGCTAAATTTCTGCATTGTTCAAGGGTTTTTTTGCTGGCATATGTGCAACTAAAAGCCGTAGTTGTTTATGGAAGATTTGTAGACAGATTCCAAAGGCAAAGGCCGAACAGTCTCCTCTGGTGATTGCACTTGGTTTTTAATATGAACTGCATTACTCTTAGCAATGAACGCTTCTCCAAAGAGAATATCACTGTTTAATCCAAGTGAAAACCTAAAACTACTGATAGTGACATCTGGTGGCACCTAAAAATGTCATTTTGAATGTAAATCCCTTCTTGGTGCAAAATGAAGATTGGCAGATTGTCTGTCTTATGGTGTGACTCTTCTCCAGCTGGAGTTAATAGAAGTCTTATTCTGTGATATGAAACGGGCATATCAATGAACACTCCCTTTCTCACCTCTGCCAGAGATGCCTACAAAACCTCAATCCATGTGTAATTATGGCATAAACTCCACCATATCTTGTATGTTGAATGGATGAACTGAACTCAACTCCCAAATGCTTCTCGGGGACTCTTTATATTTCGTCTGGTCACTGCACAAAATATATCATGTAAATGTGACTTATGCATATGGTGATTCAAATGAGAGATGCTACCATCTATGAAGAAATAAATGTGAATACAAATGGACTTTGGCACTATGATATATGACACCTCTTGAGGCTGGAGAAATATATCAGGTGTCTTCAATTAAAATAATAATAATAATCCTCTCAGCCCTGTTCAATTCAAGTCAACCATTTAATTCAGTTTTCTCTCAGCTGATCCTAATAATTCTGATATAGTTCCTAGAACTCCTACTAAGTAACCTCTGCTCTGCCCACTGTTGCGGAAACATTTGTCTGCTCTTACATCCTCTGCTCCTTCCTTCTCTTCAGCAACATGACTGCATCTTGGCTATTTTTCCTGCAGGTCCTGATATAGATTCTCTGATTAGTGTCACGGCAGAAAAATAAACTGTGGTGTAGGAAAGAGAAAAAATACTCTGTCTACTACTAGCTCTTTTCTCTCCTTGGAAGTCTATGATGAGGTTTCTACTAGTGTCCAAGTTGAAGAACAAGAACAACTCTCACGTGTTGTTCTCATGTCTCCATTTCAGTTCTTAATTTTGTTAGCCAAGAAGGTAGCCAAGGACCTCGTTGTCTTGGAATGGAAAAGAAGAAATATTTTTCAGTCTGAGAGAGTCAACTTTACTTTCCCAGAGAGAAGCATCATCTTTCTCCACTACATTTCAAGTTCCACTCCTTTGTAAGAGAAACTTCTAACATACAAACATGTTGAATTTCAGTAACAGTCTTTTCAAGTTAAAAGACGCTGCTACATTCGAGATGATGCAGTGGCACCTCCAGATGACACTTTTCATAGAAATAGTATTTCTATTACACCATCTGTAGATACCAACAGGCATTTTAGGACCCTGTGCAGGTAACTGGTAGCATAGGAGCATATGCAGAGCTGCTGAGGCTTCGGCAACTATCGTGCTGTTCTCCTCTTTTCTCTGACATACTGGCTGGAGTCATCTATTCTAAGGAATTATCTGAAAGCATCATATGCAGCTAAACCAAAATGTATATACGTGTGGAACTTGCACATACATAGGAAAAGGAGGGTTCATGCCTGTATATAAATTAATAGCAGCATCTGAAACTTACTTGCGAGTAGTTTTCAATTGTCAACTGCTGTCATAGAAAAACATGTTGTTTACTGAACACAAAAATTGAATAAATTTTGGGTTTATCCATTGAGAATCAGTATTAATTTGAAAACAAAAGAGATATAGAGATAGCCTTCCCCCATCTCCTCTTAAATCTACTCAAGTACAACACTTGGATATTTTTCAGCTTGCTATATGTTCCTGCGCTTAACGTAGCTCCCTCACCTCTGATGTTCTTTCAGAGACAGTTTCTCAGGCTCCAAGAGATAACCACGATATGCAGTGTGCATCTCCTGGAGCCGGCAGAGCTTGAGGAGAATTGCAGCTTTTCAGTTCTTTTATAAACACTTCACAACCCTGTCAGTGAGCAAAGAGCGAGGAGCCTTCACAGTGAGCAGCAAAGCAGGTTTTGAGTTAATAGCTGTCTGATCCTCAGATTTAGATGAAAGCAGCAACGTGCGAGTTTGTGCCCAAATGGCACCAACACTAGACCGGGAAACAAATATTTTATTCTCACTTCAAGAAAGCCACTGTGTCCTCCAGGTGCTCCTTAATGCCTATATTTATAATTTCCTCATTCATCTGTGCTCTGATTGACTCAGTTCCTGGAGGATGTGTGCGTTCAATCTGCCAGGCAGAGCGACCAAGGTGAAAATTTCCTTTGGAGTTTCAGAAACATGAACTGTCACAGCTGAATTCTGGATGTGTCTCAGTTCTTGTAGCTGATTTGCTTTTCCTTATTCTCAGTGTGTATGTGGATAGAGACCACTCCAGCTTAAATATGTTTTTCCTTCTCTATTGCTTCTCTTCTTCTTTTGAGGGGCTTACAAGGTAAATACTACAATATCAAGCATATGGATGACACTAACGAAGTAGGTGGTTTCTGCGTCATCAAAACCTTCCTGCAGAAGATAGAATTCTGTTAGATAAAATAAGGGGTTTGACTGATGTAGGCAAGCCCCATAGACCACGTGAAAAGCTAAATGTTTCTTTCTCAGTCAGAAAATTTGAGACTGAAACCAGTTAGAAGAGAGTTCCTGTGGAGAATCCGGCTTAGAGAATGCTCTGAAATGGCATCAACCTTTTAACTGAGCATCTGTTTGTCGTAATTGCCTCAGATAACCCTCTATTTTGGATTTTACATGTGCATTCATACATTTAGGAAATACAGCGAGTGGGTTATGAATTTAGGGGTTACCTACAACACCCTCTTGTGCATTACTTAACATATAAAAACTTAGCTTTGGAAGTAAAGATATAAGACCACTCCTGGCTTTTGATCACAGATGAAGGTTTTTGGCAAAGGAAATTAATCCAGATGGCGATTAGCTAACCCTTCCCCCCTGCTTTTTTTCCCTGCTGGTAGAAAAACCAAAGTTCATTGTTATACTAAATGGATTACAATACCAATTCCTGAGTTTCTGCTTGGAACAGACAACAAGGGGAGCTGTCTCAGCAAAAAGTGGTTCTTGGATAAGCTGTTCAGTGATTTTCGTTTTTGCCTTCAGGCACAAGAGATTGAATAGTTTACCTTCTTGAAAGTGGAAGCAGATGCCTGCCAGTAGAGTATTAAGGCTTTGTACAAAAACTGCAGAAAAAGAGGAGATGGCAGAGGCAAAATAAATACAAAAAGGCATTGGAACTGTGTGACTACTTAAAAAACTTTTTGCAAATCTCTCCTCGGAGAGAGGGAAAAATCTTCTGCAAAAGCCTCTAGTCTGAGATTCCAAAGGCTTGTTATTTACTTTCCAAATAATTTACAGATCTCTTCTATCAGTTTGATAGAAGACTTAAGATACAAAAGAACACATAGGAGCTTAAAATGCAGCGCAAACAGAAATTAGGCATATACATCAAAAGAAGAGATCTAAAATCTCTTCATGTGTCTGCTAGGATGCTGACAAATTCAATGATCTTTGAGTCCAGGAGAGGTGTACTGTATGTCAAGCTTACACCTCACATCCAAAAGGCATTGATCTTTTTGCCCCAAAAACCAGTTAGCTGCATGAACCTCAGCCGCTGAACATGCCTAGAGATGCTAACACTCACCTCAGATTATTTGAGATTCACAAACTAGGTATTTTTAATTCCCACAAAGACCGTGAGGCAGAATTGCCCAAGCTGAGAGAAAGCACTGTAACCTTCTTTGTAATAAGAAAGACTTGATGCTAAAAGTCATAAATGAACTCTGAAAACATAGTAAATTAGACTTGATAAATCTGGGAAGAAAAGCATGCATTTAAAATTTCTCATCATATGTGACAGTAACAAAAGGTATGTTTCTGTCTTCTGCGTGTTCTTAATTTACGATATTTATAATCAGGTTTGTCAAAAATACAGTGCCCAGGCAGTTATACCGACTGACCTGTGGACTGGGTGAGACTTTGCAGGAAGGAGAGGGCAGAAAGAAGCTCACAGAGGTGGGTTAGGCAGTCAGAGACAAAAAAATCAGGGAGCACATGTAGGGAACAGCAGGAGAAGAGCATTTTCTGTAGGTAAGAGCAGACCTATTAACAAGCCCAGAGAAGGTAGCGCAGAATTAGTGCAATTTTAGAACCACGGAAAATTGGTGGTCTGAGAACAAGTGGAACACTTATCCACGAAGGATGTGGTGGGCAGTGTGCTAGATGTATGATTTTAAGCCAACTTCTTAAGCCTCAACAACAGTTATCTGTCTATTCAAAATAATAAATAAATAAAAATCACCGTGATAAATTAAGTATTTTGTAGTTGAGCACAGCAGTGTTAATATGACCACGATTTTCATGTACAAAGCCCTGGTGTTCTTTGACATATACGCTTTAAAGAAAAACCAGGACAGGTTTACAACCCCAGGAGGGTCTTACCACAATATCGTGATGTTTCTTATGGTGTAACAGGTGCTGGATACAGGTGAGGCAGAGAGTTGGAAGAGCAAAGACAGCTGAGATGCTACAGCCAGGGGTATGGACTCATGACACAGTTTAACAAATGAAGAAAAAGTGGGAAGAGACACGGATGGCTGGTTTTTATTCCCCAGGCAGAGCAAACAGGATCCATTCCTTACTAAGATTAGGTGGTCTCAAAGTGAGATAATTTAGGCTTGAGTTAGGAGAGGAGTAGGTTCCTGAAGACATCTTGAACAAACTAGAAACATGAACTCAAAGAAATTTCTAAAAGCAGTTCAGCACTAGAGAAGGTAAGCATTAAGGCAAGTAGGTATGCCTAATCTGTAATTGAGTTTTCATCTCTTCTTTTGTAAACCACTGGTTTATCCTGACTTGATAGATTAAAGATGCTTCTTTTAAATTTTGGCTGGTATCAAAGTGCTTTTAGGGCATTCTGACAAAATTGTTTCCTTGTCAGGCTGGCAAATACGACAGACTGAAGTGGAATGCCCTTTATTTACAGGGAGAGTCCCAAGAGTTAGGAAATATAATCTGAACACCACTCCCAGATGCTGATAGCTATAATACAGTAAACCAATTTCTTGCTATAAACTTCAACATCTCGTATTGGAGTAAGAGATAAAGAAAATCATGTTGCTCAAGAAAATAAGACCACTGTCATTAAAGAGGCTCCATTCAGAGATTAACTCTGGGAGTAGAGACAAAACAGGAATGTGCATGCTGTTGGACCTTCTCTAACAAGTTTCTGACACTGTGGCACTGCTTTCAGGTCCTGCACTAATCTGCTCTCTGACCCTGTATTATGTAGATTAACGATATTGACTGATGATAGAGCAAGATCCATACAGTGTACCTGGTGTCTCTGCCGAATCCTGAATTATTAGTCCTTTAAGAGTATAAATTCAGCATGCAAGCCCAGAAGAATGTGAGATATTGATGAGTTGTTTTCTTTGCAAGAATTTACCTGTAGACAAAATTTCCTGACTGATATTTTCCACAGTGGCTCAAGATCTTCTGTATTACACTGGAGACTTTCAGTGCAGATGTCTTCATATGAAAACTGTTTTGTTCAATATCTACAGGCAAATATATATTCACAATTTATTTCTTTAAATAAATTTAAAAAATACATAGTAAAAATGTAACAGATCCTATTTAGCACACTTTTGCATATAACAATCAATCCAACCAAACAGAATTATTTAACTAAGATAGAATTGAGTGCTTACTGTGGAACAATATATCACTAATGATTGGAACAGGTGCACAAAGTGTCTTAATAAATCAGTAACCCAGAAAACACATCAATTATTTTGAAGGTTAATGAATTTTTTGTTTGTTCTCCAAAAATCACGAAAATTTTTTCCTGAATACTTCAAACTCTTCAAAACCAAACGATAACAACCTTAATAAAAGACATTTATTTATAACTGGGAGCAAGTGGAAGTGTTGTAGCATGATGCATGTTAGACTGTAGATACGATACTAAAAAGAAGCAATTGGATTTACATCCCCATCTCACTTGAAACTAATTCAGGTCACGAATTTTCATCAGAAACATTCTTTAGGGAAGCTTAGCTTTTTTTTTTTTCTTTTTGGTAAAACTCTCTAGTGGCAAAGATTTCTAAAAAGCAGAATAGGAATCTTGACAAAATAAGATGTAGTGACTAATCTGTCACTTGAAATACTTGCCTGCAGTCTAGCAGAATCCTGGAATTATGACATTAATTCCTAATCAATAAGTTGAAGGGATATAAGTTTTTGAGGAGTCTTCATTTATTATGAAGAGTAAAAACTTGAATCTATTCTTGAACAGACTGAATATCTCTTTCCCATCGATGCATTATGCTTTTGTCATACAAATCTCCAAATGATATACGCAAGAGGGAAGTCACACAATAGCACAAGCTGGGTAAGGACATAAAATGCATGATTACAGCAATATTTTTTTAGATGCTTTTTCGAAAATCCATGGATTTACATGGAACTGGAACTTAAATAAAAATGTAGGCGTGCAAAATAAAGTCAGTGTAAGAGTGGTTAGATGCTCTGCAGTTTTGAAAACCAGGTTGCTTAAAAGTTTTCGGTTGCAATTTTGGGCATACACTTTCATTAATAGTTGAATGCAGAGTTTTGAACAAACGTCAGAAGAGTAATTAAGATGTGGCAGTAGATTTCAAAACAGATTTTTAAAAGAAAGAAAACTTAATTATAGTCACCAATAGGGAAGCGAGGAGAGGAAAATAGAAAAGTGAGGAAATATTTAGGACTTTAAGGTATTTTAATAAAAAAGTAACCCTCGTTTTGCCTTCAGTATGGTCTTGAAGATTTAAATAGATCACTTGGAAACTTAGACAGTAGGAAATTTCATCCCCAGAAAGACTGTTTTAATGAAAATGTTGATGGTGTATAGGCAAATTTAATAAAGTAAACTGATTTGCAAAGTTAACATTATTGCTAACAGCCATTTATTTTCTTTACTCTGTGAGAAGGAAAAATTACATATGTACATTTTTAACATGAACTGTATGGTTGTGTATTTTGACTAAATTATGTACAACACACATTCGAGTTCATTTTCTCCTCACAGTTTATTCTATCTTTAACTACTTTGTTGTTAACTATACCCAGATGTAAATCCCTCAGACTCAATGAAGTATTTCAGGTTTATAGAGGCAGAAGCAAATAAATTAGAATCACAGATTCAGCTATCAATTCTTAAGGAGGGATGGGGATGGATGTGCAAGCAGCAATACCTATCTCTTGAATTTTTTCATCCTATCACCTTGTGAACTCTTACTATCTAGAAGGATGTATTTCTTGCTTTGAATATATCAGAAATGGTTTTGATACTGATGCAGTTCCTTAATTATGTGGTCTAGGGAGTTTAGTTCACCCAGTGATGGAAAGGGTCTATTTTAATTCATTGCAGTCCAGACTGAACCCTTTGAAATACACCACTGAGATCCTCGGGGCATCCTATGGATGGCAGCAGCAATGGTGCAGTTTGTTCCTCGTGGCAATCCCTGATGAGAGTAGGACAAATTAAAAACAGTTTGTCATTTTGAAAGACATATTCAGTACAAAGTATTTTTCAAGAAAAAAGAACAGGGGTGACGTGCATCTGGAGGCAGAAGATTAGACAACTTTACAGCAGGAGAGGCAGAGATATATTTTTCTTCCATATAATACAGCCTAATTTATAGAAAAGAAATTGACCTGTTAGACAAAGCTTGAATATGTGCTATGATTCATACAGGGACAACTGTGGATCAAAGAGATAGACAGAGGACTAGAACAAAAATCCCTCAGTTTCTTCCTATCTCATCTGAAGTCAATTCAATTCTTTCCTGCCTCATTAAACCAACATTTCATGACAAACAAATCCAAAGCTAAAAATTGACTAGGCCCTATTGTATAACACAGCAGACTGATTAAGAACTGTCATGTTAACTAAGATATTTCAATTAATGGCTAAATTCAGAGTCTGCTTTCTTTCAGAAACCCGGCAGCCCATGGTCCAGTTCCAGAATCTGAGCACCACACACAGAGAAATAATCTTCAAACTCCATTGCTTTTGATCACATGTGAGCACAACACCACTCTTTTCCCTATTATTCTCTAGTTAATATTCATGCAATCTTGCTTTCTTACTCTCAGGATAAACAAACAATTGACAGTCCCTTCATTTCCAGACATGCTTACAATTAAAAAAGCTGAAACCACTTTCACAGACGTAATTAGCAGCATGTGGGAATTCTGGATCCAGCCCTCTATGAAGGCTGTCACCACTGAAGCAGAAGATTTGTCTAGACTGCAGACAGAGTTGATGGAAAGTCCTACCTGAACTGTCTTTAGCTAATTGGGTTTCAATAACTAACAAGGAAGAGGCATGAAACGAACCTCTGTGTAGTTGCAACCGCCAAACAAAGCAGACTCATCACCTTTCTATGTCGGCTTTGTTACCATTTGTACTAAACCACAAAGGGCAAAGTGTTTCCCTCCTTCTGTTCTTAAATTCAGGCTTATTCCTAACACCAACTATGTCTCTGTGGAGTTAATACTACTCTTTGAAAGCCTTGGTGCTGCATACTCTATGGTCCAGCAACCAAAGGCGGTAGATGTTTGCAACATCCCGGTTATCCAACTCTACAACATAGGTTTTCATCCATCTATTCCTGCACAGAGCCTGTCAATGCCAGAAGAGTGGCATTCTTCATATGAAGACTTAAAAATATGAAATCCAGATCTGGCACTATATTTTAATTTGATTCACACTGAGTGAAAAATATGAACATAAATTCTAAATTGAAAATTTCAATTTGATGTTCATCTGCTGAGGTTCGTCCTGTCTCTCACTGATTGATGAAGGAAGCCAATGTTTCCTCTTTGTGGAGCTATCAGATCACAGTGCTTGTCTTTTGATGAATTAATGGAATGAAATCTTTGAAACTCTAATTTCAAAGGGGTTTTCTCAGCCTTTGAATGACTTGTGACTTTCTTCCTCTCCCTCTTGCCAATTTTACACTAATTTAAAACAATACTGTCAACTGATTTTTATCAAATATTAAAGTTTCTGTTTCAGCAATGCCACACGTGGGGACATAGTCATTTCGTTATTGTTTCTCCTAGTAACAAGACCAAATGAATCATCTTGCCAGAATATTTTAACTCTGAATAATTAAATTTGTCTACTGAGACCTCAAAATCTTTTCAGAAATCAGAGTCTGCTACTGTAAGAATCCCATTCAACAGGGAATCTCCTCATTTTTTGTTCATTTTGTGTATGCATGTATAAACATCCAGTGCAATAGAGTAGGGGAAAAATAAGTGAACTTTTGGATTTTATTCAGAAGGATGACACAATGCAAAATATACATTCACCTCTGAACAAATGAGAAGATTGAAAGACAGGTTAAAAAATGAAAAACTTAATAAATTTGGCTAATGGAAGACAACAACTGAGAATGAAGAGATTATGCAGAATATTAGAAATTGGTCAATTGTAAACAACTGTTAAAAGTAACAGTAATTTTGGTGAAGATAGAGATTTAACTTGTAGTATTAAAATGAAAGTAACAAATTTGCGATTGAACATCTGAAAATGTTTCTTTCTGTCAATGTATGATGCTGCAGAACATTTTCTAGAGGAAGATTTGTCTCTTGGGACGTTTTAAGCCTAGACCAGAAAAAATATTTGGATGGAAATAATCTTGCCTGGGTAGAGATCTGGACCAGATGGTCTCATTATTTCAGTAAATAAATAATGTAATGAGTCTATAATACCATGATCTATTGAGTAAGCAAATGCCATTTTTCATTACCAGTTTTCTAAAGATACTTTTTTGGAAGCAAATGGTCACTCTGGGCAACTCAGCTCAGAGTTTAAAAGAACTTTAATAAGAAAATAATTCCATCTTCCAGGAAGTTTGACTAGATATGAAATTAAAATATGCTTTAAACTCTCAGTCTTTGAGTAGAGATGCATCTTGGGAGATTTTCATATAACATAGCCTACAGTAACTTGGTTTCTGTGAAAAACTTACAAAATTAATTTTCTAGGACTTTATCTGCTGCCTTCTATAAAATATTGTGGGAACACATTGGTTCCTGGAGTACACTGGTATTTGAATCAAGCCCTAAATTCACTTTTTAGAAAATAAAATTAAAAAACCAAACAACTGTAGGCTCCAAACATAAAGAAGATTTTAGAAAAAAATTATTCATCAACCAGAAAAATACGTTAAAATAACATTAAAGTTGTGATGCAAAACAAAAGATGTGAGGGAATTTTGTTAGAAGTAATACTTACCATATGGTGTACAACGCATTGACATCACGGAGTACATTTAAAAAGTAGTTAAGGGACACCCTGTAGTGTCTAGGTGTAGGGTGACATCTGGTAACTCTTCTTTCTTAACTCAGAGTTTAATTTAATTTAATTTTGTGTCACAGTCTTCCTTTTAGTGTGCTGAAAGAACTTCTTATATCAGTAGGTGGATTGAAAGACACCAAAATCAACTTGGCTCAGAGAGAAGTTTAAAAAGAGGTAAATAGGTACATAGAGTTTTCATGCAAATGAAGATATATTTCTTTTTTCCCTTGACTGACGTGACATACCCACCAAATGGCAATAGAAAGTTTGTTCTTGCCTAGTATTTTACAGAACATACGAATAGGTATTTGGAATTAAAGCCCATTTCATAATTTCTTGTCAGTCATCAGCCTAACACCCAAATGTGAGATTACAGAATCACATAATTATTTAGATTGGAGAAGACCTGTAAGATCATCAAGCCCAACTGCAAACCTAACACTGCCAAGTCCACCACTAAACCATGTCCCTAAGCATCACATCTGCCTGTCTTTTAAATAATTCTAGAGATGGTGACTTAATCACTTCCCTGGGCATCCTGTTCCAATTCTTGAGAACTCTTTTGGTAAAGAAGCTTTTCCTAATATGTACTCTAAGCCACTTCTGTCATAACTTAAGGTCATTTCCTCTTGTCCTATCATTTGTTTCTTGAATTACTTCGCACCATTCTCACCAGGTGCTGTTGGTTAGATGCATTCTCTTTGTGGAACACATGCAGTTGTCTGTTTAAACACATAATGCATCACTGCAGGTTTCGTGTACGTACTCATCTGTCAAAGTTTATAGTGCCTCGATCTTTCCTAGGTTAACTGTCCAAAGTGCATCTGAACGGTTCTTCAAACAAGTCAAATATATTATGGGTATAGTTCAGTTCTCAGATGATCAGTCTCTCTAAGCGTAAATGAGTTGCACTTTTGAAGTTGAACCACAAATATTATAAACTTGCTAATCTGATACAGATGCCTTAAGCCCCTTTAGGAGTCTCAAATGGCACCAGAAACCTACAAAACCGCCTAAGCAGCATTTTGTGCTTCCTACTACCTCTCTCGTTGCGTGTGGTTCTCCTAAAAGTCCCCATCACATCTGTCATGCCTTTGCATGCAATGCAGATATTCTTGGGCAATGGTCTCCACATGTTTTTTATTGTGAACCTCTAGCAATAAAAAATGTATGCACCCTCAATATATGTTTGTTTATTTATTATTAAAATATAGACATGTACTACTTTAATAATATATTATGAATATTAGAAAAATACACAACAATATAAATTAGAAAAGGATGAGATAAAAATAAAATAAACATCATTTAAAATATTTTGGTTTATTTATTAATAATAGAAAATGTATTTTCTTCCCACACCTCAGTAGACTGTCTAACACACCACACTTTGGAGACTAGTGATCAGCATCATCTTGTATACTAGGCACCTCTATAGAGCAGATCAGACCTTCCTCAAGGACTACAGTGGGAGTTTTGTTACATATCCCATATTCAAAGACCTCTGTGCAGATGTTTTATTCCAAACAGTGTCCCACCTCACCTGTCCCTATGTTTATGGCACAGAATGGGTAAGAATCAGAAAGAAACAAATTCCTGTACTCTTTCTTTTATATTTCCTCCTCTCCAGGTCATTAGGTCTTTCCATCAGCTCTCTGTGAAGAATAGAAGACTTAGAAGAATAGACTTAGAAGCTGATGTACAAAAAATAACAGTGCTGTATGTATACTAGTGAAGGAAACAGTGGCACGGCATTTTGACTCTTCATATTGCTGTAATCTCGTGTCAGTTATTGGTACTCCTCAGCCTCTTTAGTGCTTTCACAGGCATTTCCAATGCATAGTCCAGAATTTATGGTGGGTCAGGGACTTCTGTTCTGGGAGATGACAGAAGCCAGATTAGCCAGTCTGCCTCAAGACCATGAAAAGAACATTAAAAAATACTGTGTAGACACAGTTTCTGACAGAATTCCTCATCACCTTGAAGCCTGTGAAAAGGTTATACTCAGTAGACAGTTTTACTTCTGAAAGCAACTTGTAGGTAATGTGTTGACAAGAGTCACAAGAGTATAAAGTCCTTTAGAGGACTTTACTTGTTCAAAAATGATCACATAATTATTCTATAACCCTGACTTTGAGATGGTATTATTAATAGAAGCCTTAAACAAGTCTTCTCAAACATGACCTTTTAGCATCATTCCTTCAATGACCAAATTACTAGAGCTTCAATACCAATATGGTGGCTTTCTGTCTGAGCTGGTCTATGGCTTTTCCATACTCTACTTTAACCTTGTACATGAACTCCTCACTTTAAATGAGCTTAGATTTCCACACAGTCCCTGTCTATCTTCCTCTTCTGTCTTTAATTCAGTCCCAGCATGTCCCACCTCTAATATCTAACTAAGGGCTGACAGTAGTTCCCAGCCAATCCTTGTCTAAACTAATGTAACTCATTTATCTAGAGCCTCATCTTTCCTTCTGCTTCTTACTTTATCTTTTCTGCTAGACTAAAGGTCTGGCAGAAGGTGAGATTTCTACTGATGGAAGGTGCCCCTCAATTGGACTGCTTCTTCCAAACACTTCATGTCATCAACAATGTCATCTCCAACATACCAAAGTTCAGTTTAAGTACCTGCCATTCAACTGGGTGTGTATTTATCTAATAAAACAGGGTAGTTTGGAATGATAATATCTATTTTTGTAGCAAGATAACAAAGAATATAAAACGAACCTTTCTGAGTCAGAACAAATACCCATCTAGCCAGCTTTCCCTGTTTGAGAATGGGTCAATAACAGAGGCTGATCGAACAATATATTAGATAAATCTTTCCTTTTTTCCTACTGCCTTCCAGCTTCTGGTATTCTGTCATTTGGGACAGACTTTGCATCCGAACCATGTTTTTACCACCACCACCAGATCTATTCCCAATGAAACTGTCTGACCTTTTAAAACTCATTTATGCTTTTGTTCTTAAAGTAATGGATTCCATAGCTGAATGATGCACTCAGTGAAAAGCACTCACTTTTGTTTGCTTTAAACTCTCTGCCTAGTAATACATTGGGTTGTCCTTACTTCTCGTATAGTGTCAAATAGTGAATAATTGTTCTTATTGCTATGCAGTCCGTAACTGTGATTAATGTCTTCCACATATTGCTAGCAAACTGAGTTCTAGTCTATTAACTATCTCTTTTTATGAAAGCTGTAACATATTTCTGATCATCTTTCTTTCACTTCACTTTTTCTATTATATCTTCTTTCAGATAGGTGCACCAGAATAGTACATTTTTTTCAAGACAAGGATGCACCATAGATTTATACGGACTACAATGATGTTCAGTGCTCTGCTGAGTGCATAAGATATTACTATCACCAATATCAGTAGCGTTGTAAAGTTGTCTGCCACTGTGATTTAACAGAAATGAGAATGCAGACATAAAAGATAATACAAAATAAATATTGTTATCACAGACATGATATTTGTAAGCATTCAGCGCAGTATTCCCTTTTAACCTAGGTTGTCTTACATACAAATCCATATATAACCTGTCTCATACATATATCTTCACATAAAAGTATATCTTATCAGTCTAAGCTTTTCCCTTTACAATTTTCGACTACTTTCAAAGAGTTTGTTTAAGCAGAATTTTGTAAGTTCTTAGAAAGAGAGAAAGGAAGAAAGTTAAAGAGAGAAAGGGAGAGAGAAGGAGAAAACGATGAAGGGATGGAGGAAGGGAGGAAAAAAAAGAGAGCTGCGAAACTGATCAGAAGTTCACCATGACTTCTCTCAAATTCTCAGCAGAGTGGTAGGGGGTTTCTTTTTCTGTGATTAGTGTTTATAATAATTTAAAAGTCAATGAGGGCAAAGAATATCAGGGGCTGTTTTTCACTTGCGACATAATGAACAATCAAAAGGAAGGGTTTTGACTGCGTGGATCTTCAAGCTGTTGCCCAGCTGCAAGTGATCTAGCAGGATAAAATACAGACATGATGAAATAATGACTGGCTTTGTCAGTATCTGCCTGGTTTTTCACTTATAAAGAAAATAAAAATTGGATTAATGAATCTGTAGGAGAACATTCAATTAAAAATGTTCCATTGCAATAATGTTTTAACTGGAGAATTGCCTGTGATATCTTAAATAATGTTTTGGCTCTCATGGTTCTATGCTTCTATAGGAAGCAAAATTACAGCGGAACTGCTTTTTGAAAACTAATCATTCCTCTCTTATTTAGTGAATTGGTAGGATCTGTCTATTTAAGAATATGGTTCATTTTAACAGGAAACAACATTTGGTGGATGGGTAATAAGGAGGAATCCAAAGGATATAAGCAAACAAAGAGAAAAAAATAATAAAAAAAAAACCCTACAATGCAAAATGAACTAATATTGCTTTGCTAATGTCTGAAATGTGAATTAATCATTGCTTAATGCCTGTTTACCAATAGCAATACTCACAACAAATTGCACACTGATTTAAATTCTAATGCAAATGCTTAGCTGCCGTATATATTTTTAGGTCTGCAGCCCAAGAGGTAGCCTGCAAAGCAAGAACAGGGTGCTCATTTAAGACGGAAAGTACAGCAGCCAAAACAGGTTGATCTCCCATTTGACCTCAGCAATTCTGTGCATTTTTACATCATGCACACAGTCAGCTCTTTAGCTGAGTTTACCCAGCTGAACCTGGAAGAGTGGAGATCTAGGCAGCCCACCCTGGTATTACAAGTGTAATGAATCTGACCGACTTAGCTAAATTGTATTTGTACTCTGAATTAACACTTCAGCACCATACTCGAGGTCAGACAATTCTCACAATCAAAACTCATCCTGGGATAAGTCTTGCTCACTGGCCAGTTTGGCAACACGCTGGCACTTAGCACCTTCACTGCTTGCAGAAAGCTACCATGGATCTTCAATGCAATTGAAATTCAGGTTATTTTCTACTGAGATACCTCCACATGAATGTAAGAACAGACTTCTAGCCTTCTTCACCTGTAATTTTGAAAGGATTAAATTAATTGGGTGCATACTTTAGACAGAACATAAATTAGAATTGCAAAAATAGCTTCTTGGCTTGTGAATCCTTTGTGGGACTGATTTTTTTTTTTCTTATTAGTATGGAGCATATTCTAAGAACCAAACTTACAATAAATAAGAGATAATTAAAGTATGCTCACTCACAGCAAAGCTAAATTTGACCCTGTATTTATGAACTGACAAGACATCTAGGCAGCTACTGTGCCTCAGGTGGTGCTGTTGTATTCCTAATCATACTTACTGTCAATTAAAAAAAAAAAAAAGAAAAAGTAGAAGTTTCCAACATAATTATTACAACAAAATGAAAAAGTCGTTCTCACAATAGCAGTGAAACAGCTAAAAGGTCACGGAGTGTCTTTCATTAACAGACTTTTAAAATATGATTTTTAAAGCACAATGAACACACATATCCATTTTGTTCTTGAGCAAACTCCCAGATCCCTGCAAAGGTGTTGTACTGAGATACTGTTCTACTGTAATATTTCTTCAAAGCAATATACAGTAAGTAGTTCCATATATCCCTATACAGAGCTCATTTCATGAGTGCTACATCTGCATTTTCTTCACAGGAAAGGTAGATTTTTAGAAGAGGCTAAGGAGTCAATAAGGATGTATCCAAATTCTTCCCGTTGCCTTTTATTTTGAATTTTACCAAAAGGGAAATAAAGGCTTTATATTCTTTTAGCATTTCAAACATCCCATAAACATTCCAAATTTATTTTATTTTGAAAAAAAATTCTGAAAGCCATTAAATTTATTTACTTATTTGAGGGGTTAAACACAAAAAGGAAGCAAGCAGATGGTGGAAGCAAGGATGGGTAACCTGGGAAGAATGCAGAAACATTGTCCAAGTGTTCAGAGATGACGTTAGCAAAGCTAAAGCCCAAACAGAACTGAACCTGGTCAGGGATCACAGAATCACAGAATCACAAGGATGGAAAGGACCCATTGGATCATCGAGTCCAACCGTTCCTAACACTCCCTAAACCATGTCCCTCAGCACTTCATCCACCCGTTCCTTAAACACCTCCAGGGAATGTGACTCGACCACCTCCCTGGGCAGCTGTTCCAGTGCCCAATGACTCTTTCTGTGAAGAATTTTTTTCTGATATCCAACCTGAACCCCCCCTGGCGGAGCTTCAGGCCATTCCCTCTTGTCCTGTCCCCTGTCACTTGGGAGAAGAGCCCAGCTCCCTCCTCTCCACAACCTCCGTTCAGGTAGTTGTAGAGAGTAATAAGGTCTCATTACACAGGTAATGAAAGGAAGACTAGGGAAAACGTGGGTCCGTTGCTTAAGCAGACAGGGGATCTAATTACACAGGACATGGGAAAGGCTGAGGCACTGAATGCCATCTTTGCCTCAGTCTTTACTAACAAGACTGGTCCTCAGGAATCTCAGGTCTCAGAGACCGGGAGGGGACAGTTGGAGCAAGGAAGATATTTCTTTGGTGGGAGATGATCAGGAAGTACTCAAGCGAACTGGGCATAAGTCCGTGGGCCCCAATGGGATACAGCCAAGAGTGCTGAGGGACATGGCAGATGTCGTTTCAACTCTGCTTTCAATGATCTTTTGTTGATCACAGAATCACAGAATCACAGATTCACAGAATCACAAGGTTGGAAAGGACCCATTGGATCATCGAGTCCAACCGTTCCTAACACTCCCTAAACCATGTCCCTAAGTACTTCATCCACCCATTCCTTAAACACCTCCAGGGAAGGCGACTCGACCACCTCCCTGGGCAGCTGTTCCAGTACCCAATGACTCTTACTGTGAAGAATTTTTTTCTGATATCCAACCTGAACCCCCCCTGGCGGAGCTTCAGGCCATTCCCTCTTGTTCTGTCCCCTGTCACTTGGGAGAAGAGCCCAGCTCCCTCCTCTCCACAACCTCCTTTCAGGTAGTTGTAGAGAGTAATAAGGTCTCCCCTCAGCCTCCTCTTCTCAAGGCTAAACAACCCCAGCTCTCTCAGCCGCTCCTCATAAGACTTGTTCTCCAGCCCCCTCACCAGCTTTGTTGCTCTTCTCTGGACACGCTCCAGAGCCTCAACATCCTTCTTGTGGTGAGGGGCCCAGAACTGAACACAGTACTTGAGATGCGGTCTCACCAGTGCTGAGTACAGAGGGAGAATAACCTCCCTGGACCTGCTGGTGACCCCATTTCTGATACAAGCCAAGATGCCGTTGGCCTTCTTGGCCACCTGGGCACACTGCTGGCTCATGTTCAGTCGGCTGTCAACCAGCACCCCCAGGTCCTTCTCTTCTGTGCAGCTCTCCAGCCATTCTTCCCCCAGTCTGTAGCGCTGCATAGGGTTGTTGTGCCCCAAGTGCAGGACCCGGCATTTGGTCTTGTTAAACCTCATCCCATTGGTCTCGGCCCAGCAGTCCAGCCTGTTCAGATCCCTTTGCAGAGCCTCCCTACCCTCCAGCAGATCGACACTTCCTCCCAGCTTAGTGTCATCTGCAAACTTGCTAAGGGTGCACTCGATGCCTTCATCCAGGTCATTGATAAAGACATTGAACAGAGCTGGACCCAGTACTGAGCCCTGAGGAACCCCATGTGTAACTGGCCTCCAGCTGGAGTTAACTCCATTGACCACCACTCTCTGGGCCCGACCATCCAACCAGTTTTCAACCCAGGAGAGTGTGCGCCTGTCCAGGCCAGAGGCTGACAGTTTCTGAAGCAGAATGCTGTGAGAAACTGTGTCAAAGGCTTTACTGAAGTCCAAGAAGACTACATCCACAGCCTTTCCCCCATCCAGTAGTTGAGTGATTTTGTCATAGAAGGTGATCAGGTTAGTTTGGCAAGATCTGCCTTTTGTAAACCCATGTTGACTGGGCCTGATCCCCCGGTTCTCTTGCATGTGCTTCATGATAGCACTCAAGATTACCTGTTCCATGACTTTCCCTGGCACTGAGGTGAGACTGACAGGCCTGTAGTTCCCCGGATCCTCTCTGCAACCCTTCTTGTATATGGGCACAACATCAGCCAGCCTCCAGTCTAGTGGGACTTCCCCAGTCAGCCAGGACCTCTGGAAGATGATGGATAGGGGTTTGGAAAGGACATCCGCCAGTTCCTTCAATACTCTTGGGTGGATCCCATCCGGCCCCATAGACTTGTGGACGTCTAGCTGGGCAAGCAAGTCTCTAACCGCCTCCTCTTGGATCACGGGAGCCTCAATCTGCCCCTCTAACTCTTGGATTTGTAAACAGAAGGAACAACTTCCTTTGCCATTAAAGACTGAGGCGAAGAAGGCATTAAGTACCTCAGCCTTGTCCTTATCCCCTGTCACTGTTATTCCTTCTGCATCCACTAGAGACTGGATATTCTCCCTCGTCCTCCTTTTCCTGTTAATGTACTTGTAGAAAGACTTTTTGTTGTCTTTCACAGACTTAGCGAGTTTTAATTCTAGTTGGGCCTTGGCCCTCCTGATTTTTTCCCTGCACGATCTCACTTCGTCCCTGTAGTCCACCCAAGATGCCTGTCCTTTCCTCCAGAGCACATAGAGCTTCTTCTTCTTATTGACGCATCTTGAGATCTCCCTGCTCCACCAAGCTGGCTTTTCCCCCCGCCGGCTCCTTTTCCGGAACACAGGGATGGTTTGCTCTTGAGCTGATAGGATTTCATTTTTCAAGAGCGCCCAACCCTCATGGGCTCCCTTGCCCTGAAGGACTGTTTCCCACGGGACTTTGCTAATCAACCTTCTGAACAGGCCAAAGTCTGCCCTCTGGAAGTTTAATGTGACTGTTTTTCTAACCCCCTTCTTAATCCCACCTAGAACTGATCGTGGCAACTGGTAGAAGTGCCCGATGACTGGAGTATAGAAACATCAAACCTATCTTCAATTAGAGCAAAAAGGAACACCCAGAGAACAACCTCACCTCAGGGAGGTGATGGAAGCTAATTCTGGAAACCATTTTCAGGCTCATGAAGGACAAGAAATTCAGCAGCAGCTTCACCCAGGGTCACGACAGGGCAGAGAGTACCCTCAGTAAGTTTGCTAATGACACAAAACTGGGAGGAGTGGATTATTTCATTAATAATTTTGTGAGCTGCAGCTCAGTCCATTTTATTTATCTTAAGATTTGGAATCTAAACTGAGCAGAATCAGTCCAGGTAAAACCTAATTTAATCCTGTGTGAAGCTTTGTATATGGAAAATGTAAACATAGTTTTCGAGAAGGTCATTTACTGCACCTCTCTAGGGACACAAAGCTTTGTCCTGAACAGACGAAAAACAGCCCAAACAAGACAAAAAATTGTACCAGGGAGTGGCTACTCAATACTTTTGGAGCTGGCAATGTTTTGAAGCATGACTGAGGCTAAATCCTTCTCCTTTCTCCAACCACTAGGGCATCTTTGGCATACAAACTCAAAGAATACCTGAAAGGCACGTAATATTTAATCCAGAGGACTTCTGGGACTGCCATGAGGAATGTACAACTACAGTCTGTATAGGTCAGACCACCAAAACTCAGAACAAAACTGTGGCACAAGGTGACTGATATGTAAGTAGAATTGAAAGGCACACCCATCCGATCGCAAAACCTTGTGCTCTTTGGGTTGGTTTGGAACTGTCTTGAAACCCATACAGTTTTGATAGAAGTGCAGCATAAAATCTTTCCTGGGAGTTACGAAGTGAAGTTATGTGAATCCCTCCAACAATTAAAATTATTGTTAATCTAGTGGAACATCAGGAAAATAGAGAACATGAGAAGGCGGCTTTATTACGCAGGTATAGATCAAATACTTAATCTTCTCTCCCAAAATGTTTAATTACGTATATTCTCCTATACAAGTGGAACACTTTAACAATTTCCACTTACTGATATCATGTTGTCACTGATGAATGTTTTAAAGAATGAAAGCCATGTTCACCTGTGGTTCAATTCCAATGTTTTCAAAAGAGATACAGCATGGACAAATTAGATCTTTTCTCAAGCATTCCCATATCTGCCCCTTTCTGTGCTGAATTCAATGCCAGCATTGCATCTGAAGCACTTCTATTTACAACTGTGCTGTTGCTCATGCAGAAGCTGTAACATTCAAGGTCATGACTCGTAACAGGGAAGATCAAATTTTCCTGCAGTTCCTTTACCATCATCTGCCAGTAAGTCCCATTAGTTGTTTTAGTGTTTTAGAAGCTCTCTCCCTTTCTAAGCACGAAGTAAAAATACCTCAGTCCTTTACAGGCCTTTCTTCTTTCTGCTTCCTTTGAGATCTCTCAGACTTCACAGAGCTGATGATATCTTTCTCAGACTAGCAGACACATATCTCTAAGTAAAACTGCCAGCAGCAAATGTCAACTCTTTTCTTTTATCAATACTAAGATGGTCCCTAACAGCTTGGTTTAGTTTCTTGGTTCTCAGCTGTAGTCGAGAGCTGTAGCAGTTAATGATAATGACTTATGTTTGTCTGGTACCTTTCATCTAGCAGCATCTAGCAGGATCCAAAAGTGTTTTATCTGATTGACAAAACGTGTAGAGGGAGCTCTATGCCTACCACTGAAATGCAACCAGAAAGAACACTGCAACTAAACGAAAGTACAGAAAGGATTCACATAGGCACCTTGTACCTTCCTCTGCTGTGATACCTGGGAAATAATAATGTGGATCAGCGCTGTCATAGGCTCCCAAGAGTTGGTTCACGTAGTAAATTTGTCCCATTATAGTGTCTCTTCATCACTGCTGAGGGAACAAAAGCCAATTAGGGGCGGGGGATGTGAGATTGAAACAGAAAGGAGAAAGCAAAAGGACTGATATCAAGGGAAACTTCCAGTAAAAGAAGAACAATGGGGATCTTGCTTCCATACGCAACACTGGCAAGTTTGCCGGAACTAGGTCTGGTGTCTAAAATTCAGAGAAATATTAAAGTACCGTAAAGTATTTTAGTGATGTTGATAAAAATGATCAGTCACAATGGTTTGGGTTTTTAATTATTATTTGGATTTGTGAATTTGGCACAAAAGGAGAAGCACATTAGTAATAGTTATGACTGTCAGAGAGTCAAGAGACAGTGCAGAGGAGATGTACTAGATACACAAAATGCCAATGGATAGGACCAGAAAGATATGACAAATGCAATAGTAGAAACAGAAGGACAGTAAAATTAAAAGTACAATATCTTTTGGGTATTTCAAGGGAAAATAATCCCTGCACTTTTTAGATACTCACCTATTAGAGGTCAGAGAGGAGAATAAAGGCTCTTGGGTGGATATGGTGAATGTGGGTCATTAATGTCATGTATCTTTGGAAAGATCAAATGATCTGTTAGGCTACATTTGAGGAAGTTTATCTATCAGTAGTGGGATTGCATAAGGCACTGCTGAGACCATACCTGTAAAGACGTACCAGTGCACACACAGGAGAGATGAAATAGGCCTCAAACCGTGCACTGATGGCCCAATAGGACTTTAAAGAGGTTCCTTTATGAGGAAAAATAAATTAACTTATTTTGCCTAGCTTATTGAGGTGGAGTCTGAGAAAAGATGTGCTTTGTTTCAAAAAATGGAGAAAGAAGGAAACAGCTAGGAGGGAGAAATATTTAAGTAAAAAAGATGCAAATCAGATATGAACAAATGCAGCCTCAGAATCTGAAAAGATATTTCTAAAAACACAGTAACGGCCCAAAAATCTTTAAGATGAAGAAAAAGAGTTCCTGAAAGGATAATACCACGTAGCCACTGACCTTAACAAAGCTGAATTCAGTAGTTCAGGATGTCACTCCCAATAGTCATTACCAATACTGCTGTTATGGAAATATGATCTGATCACCAGGAGACACAGAGGGCAAATACAAGGAAATTATCGAAGAGTTACAAGTAGTCGCATGTCAATTTGTAACCGCTAATTCTCTGTGTCCCTGACCTTTGCCCACAGCAAATGCAGGGCTCCTTGACAAGTGAAGCCTTGTTTTGTTGTCATACTTGCCACAAGCCAACTGCTTCACTAGATGTGACTATACTTCTCAAAAATAACCGCGATCCCAAACCCACAGCAGTTTTATGAAACACAAGAACATAGAAGCTACAGGTGGGTGGACTTACAGTGTATAAAAACTAAAATTGTTTATAGGTAAATGTCAGTTTTAAGAGCTATCCTATTTAAAACAGTAAGTTTGAAGTACTCATTTTGGAACTACCTACCTTCTTCCTGCTGAGATTTTGAAGTGGAAGGCATTTTTATTTCATTTTTGAGTTCTACTTAGTAGTACAATATGTTGAGTATTTTAAAAGCTGAAATTAAATATATGCATTTAGACAAAATAAAATAACTTACGATGGAAACAATAACAATTATTCTATTGAGTTAATTGAGATTTGCAGGATTTTTCAGAATATTTTTCTCTCTGAATCAGGACTGGAAAAAGATTTTGACTCCAAGAAAATTGTCACAGGACTATGAATATTTCATGACTGTATTTAAATTACCTTGCTCTGCAGTGACCATTAAACTACGTAATTGAAACACTAACATTTAACATCCCACTTGCTATAATTTAAAGCCTCACAGAGAACCCACCCCAAGTTTAAAGGTTTAAAGTCGCTTTTCTCAATACCAGAACACCCCAAGCCCCAACAACAAAAAGCTGTTGAGTTTTTTAATCTGAATTAGCTTCTCTGATATTATTCACAGTGTGACACAACACTGATTTCACTGGTTTGTCTGAGGGAGTGAGATGAGATAGTGATAATCAGCGAGGCTTAGGGGATGTACAAGCAAATACTGATGCCAAAATAAATACCTGTGAAACTAGAACATCAGACTACCTCTAAAATTATTGTTTCCTCCCACTGCTGCTTACCTACCCCTCTAGCTTTTTTATCTGTTTCTGTCTTATGCTCCTCAGCAGGACTGAGTCATATGCAATATTTATAAGTACTTTTCTTTAAGGCAAAGTTTTGTTTCCATTGGGCAGGGAGGTGGGGGTGGAGGGGATGGAAATATGAGCTGGGAATACTTGGGACTATGAACAGTTGTTATTTCTGAAAAGCACTTCTTTCTCTGAATAAGACAATCAATTATTATGAAACAAAGCATCTATCTACAATTTATTTTGTTATCAGGTTAAATGAAAGAAAATGTTTGCCCAGTTAGTGTTTTCACGGGGTATAAACACACATGGGTCACTTGCAATTGTTCTTGGGACTTTAGAAACTTAAAATTGATACATTTTTTTCCCAGTCCATGGATTTTATGTAATCAATTGAAATAGTTTTAGACATGGTAATGTTAGACTTGAGGCAAAGAACTCTTCTACTTTAACCAGCATAGGGGAAAAAAAAATAACCCACACGTGTTAGCACTCAAATCCATCTCCATTTTGCACACTTCAGAATTAAGGTAGACTGGTTTTCTTGATAGTTTTTCTAATTTGAAGATTAAATGTGAAACATGAGTTTTCTGTAGATGTAAAATTCTTGTTTCCTTGCAATATACTCCTGTTTATCACTAAGGGTGAGGCTAAGGGAATTTCTGAATACCTAAGGGTTGTTGATTTACAACCTAAAGAATTATTCTATTCACTCCTGTATTTAACAAAACACCAGCTTGAGTGATTATGTTCTGCCTACTTAATTTCCCCCTATACTTACAATAATAAAGTGTATGAACGTGATCTTATTTATTCAAGGATACATGACTATAGCGAGGACTCTATCTGCCCATGAAGTTAGCTGAAAGAAAAAATGTGTTGTAAAGGGTATAGAGGTCATTTTTTTCCCCTCTTTTTTGAACATTCACATGAGAAGTGGTTGCACCTCAATGGCAAGTGATTAAATCCCACAATTTATAACTGTGCTAATGAGGGATGGAGTGAAATGCACACCTTCATTGCTATGTTACCAGTATGCTTTGAGTGAAATTAAATTTCTTTTTTAGCATACTTTCAAAATGAAGAGCTGATAGTAACAATGGGAAAGATTACCTAAAGGCATTGGTCTATGAGTCAGATCATAGCTGTGTGAAACACCTTACCTTCTACTTCCTTACAAGCTGCAGTTGCATCTATTGTTTGCTGTCTATCTGTGTGCAATTAACGGTTGCCACCACCTACCATAAAGCTATTGAGATCATTTCCAAAGACATGGAGTGAAGCATAGTTTGAAGAAAGCTACTTTGACTGATTCTCTTTTACCTTCTCTTTACCTTGACTGTAACTAAACATGATTTGAGTCAGACAGGAGGAGACAACACTGCCTGATGACCTTTCCTGAGGGGAACACAGACATTGATCTGTGAGAGTTCAGATCATACAATTTTTTTGGACCTTCAAACAATGCAATTTTGTTTCACTCATCTGGTTACACATAACGCACTGACAATCCTTTTTCTTCTTACATAACGCACTGACAATCCTTTTTCTTCTTATGATAGAGATAATGGTAACTGGAAATGACAACTTCAAAGTTAAGTTAGTGTAAAATTGTGTCACTTTTTGTGAGAACAATGTTAATTAACACATCACTTTGCACCATGCTGGAAAAATACTATTATTAATTTCATTAAAACCTCAATCCATGATGCTAGCCTGAAACAAAAATTGTGTCCTTTCTGGTACCGATTATTTGACAAAAGATTAAATGGAAAAGAGGAGTTCTTTATATTTTTATTAAAATTCTTGGAAACTGACCCGGATTTTGACTGGAAGATTCATTAATATTCATTTGTATATAATTGCCTTAATTTTAGCGATAATGACTTCAGTTACCAACTGTGTGATTGATGGGACTCGTGTCTTCTCTCTGAAGGAGATGAACTAAATAAAAAAGTAGAAACTTGCCATTCATGCATGGTATTTTTAGCTGCCTTTAATTACAAGCTAGCTAAATAAGCATGCAAACCTTGCTATGATTGATAGGATCTCTGTGCTGTAGTGATTGTTTTCTAGAAGTTGAAGGTGCTTGAATCAACTGAGTTCTAAAATTAACTGGAAGCTGCATCCCAAAGAAGCCTAAATTCTTACTTAAATTAGCAAATAGAGGAAACACTTAAATACTTTGTTCTTCTAAATGCACACACACACACAGAGTCTTCATAATAATCTGCAAAGATGCCACCTAGATGGACGTTATGTATCCCAAATAGATAGGAAATTGTTATTCTTTCCTGAAAAAAAAAAGAAAAATGATTTCAGAACAATCTCAGTCTTCCCATGGGATGAAGCACGACCTTGTAAGCTTCAAAGCAAGACATGCAAGTTACACTCAAGGTTATTTTCATGGTTATGCCAGGGATATGCCAATATCCCTTCTCCAGCGTTGTCCCATGTTACAGAGCAATGCTCCAGTAAGACAGATTAGTCTAAACCACATAACCTTCCTCTTGCAGCTGTTGCATCTTCTGTTATGAGCTACACCTTCCCTAGGGCAAGTGCTCAGCTGAACCAAATCAACTGAGCCTTCTACCACTTATTTCAAAATAGCAAAAAGCTGTTGGTCATACTCAAGAGAAAAAAAATAGCTTTTCTCTTATACTCCCATCAGAAACTCTACCATATTTCCAAGGGAAATGCTGAAATTAATGAATATGCTTTCATTACATTATGCACATATGGAGTGATTGTATGACGGTCTTATTATCATTTGTTATGCTCAGCCACTGTACAGAAGGTGACTTACAAATACACACTGAAACCTACAAAGTGCTGCATTGTAGAAAGTTGAAATAATCTCTTATAATAATTGATATGACTCGCTGAAATGATGTTCTTGGTGATCAGGATCATTTCTCATTACTCATTCATCATTTAAAAACATATCATACTGCTCATAAAGTCAAAACTAAATTTATGTTGAGACTAGTGCTAGAGGAGGGATTAGAACTTCAAAAGCGTGATTTCTTAATCCAGGATGACCTACATTTTCCTTCACTTACTTTAAGAAAAATATCTCCAAATAATATTATTTAATAACATTTTGAAAATTATATTCCTCGGTGGTTCTATGAATAGTGTTGAAATGTATATGTGGCAAATACTCCGGTGTGCACATTATGGGGTGGAACTGCCTCACACCAAATATCTGGCATTGTGCTATAGTTCTTCTTTCTCTGGATGTGTTCAGTATCAGAGTAAGGAAGATGACGGTAAGAGCAGCCAGGTTTTGGCCACAGTATGGTTTTACCCCAGAACCTTTAAAATTACAAGGAGCCAGCTGTAGGCTGGAATAAACCCATTCAAGCCCATTCTGAATGAGTGCTACAGGACCAGGGAGCGTTGCAACATGAGCGTTATATTTTCTGCCCTACAAGAACCATATGTTGATGAAAACACTCTGGCAGCATTGCACAATAGGGAAGAGATGAAATAGTCTTGTTTATCTTCTCTGAATGGATGAGCTGACTATATCATCGTGGTGAGAAATGATTGATGTACACAGCACAGACAGTTCACAGACAACACAGGCTGTACTGTGCCGCTTCCCCTGTGCCACTTGCTTTGTACTGATTGCCATGTGTTAGCTATTATTATTATTAATATTATTATTATTCAGTATGGGGCTTCATTTTCTGACTTACCTAAATAAAAAAAAATCAAGGTTTTTAAGCATTTCATAGGCTTACTTTCTTTTAAAAGCTTATTCTAGTCTTAAAACATTTCTTTTCTAAAATTTTAATTTATTAAATAACAAAATATTACTTTACTAGCAGCCTCAAAGACAAAAGCAATTAGCAATGAAAACTGTTTATGAGCTGATTTATTGCAGTAAGTACCAGCTTGATATTCAACTGCGAGTGCAATAATGACATTTTCATCTCTCTTTGTTACTTCCTTGCCTATCAATGATCTCTTCAGTTTCAGGTATATTCAACAGTGGTAATGGAACTATGCCAATTTATTTCAGCTGCATATCTGACCCTAAATATCTAATGCTGACCCACATATGTCTCAGTCCTTTGCAAGACAGGGAATCAGCTGTTGATGGAACTTCAAGCCAAGTGTTACAAACATTTTACACTTCTTGGGTAGTAGCCATCAGTGTGGAAATGTCAGGATTTGAGCAGGTACACAAAGGAAGGTTTCTGAGTTTATATGGACAGCTTCTGAACAGTGCCAAATTCTCCTGAGGCTCTAAACTTCAGAACCTTCTGTCATACTGCTGTTAACATTTGTTTTAATTGAGAAAAATAAGACAGAAGTTGTGGTCTACTAAGAGTAAGGAAAGAAATTCCATATATATGTGACTGAAGAGATTTCAAAGACATACTTGAATCTCCTCAAGAATTTATTTTCCTCTCTGGCCCATTTTTAACCCAGACATCACAAGGGGACATCTAAGAATTAATATTTACTACTGGATGGCTAAATTGAACCCAGTTTAAAGGAACCCACTCAAAATAAGTCCTAGAGAAACTTCACAATACAATTGGCCTCAACCATGAGGTTTTTTCCCAATGTGACAATTCCCGTGTGCGCTCTCACAATGTTGAGAATTAAAGCCTTACCTGAAAATTATACTTTTTGTTTCCCCATAATGATGACTCACGAGCATTATAATTAGTTATATCTGTATTAACAATAAATGTACTGCCGTCTGAAGATGGTGACAATAAATATGTGTGGGCCATGGTCAGGGACACCTCCCACTGGATCAGTCTGCCCAAGGCCCATCCAACGTGGCCTTGAACACCTCCAGGGATGGGGCAGCCACAGCTTCCCTGTGCAGCCTGTTCCAGTGCCTCACCACTCTCATTTGGAAGAATTTCATCCTTATGTCTAGTCTAAATCTTTCACTCTTCAATTTATAGCCATTCCCTCTAGTTCTATCCTTTGTAGAAAGTCCCTCCCCAGCTTTCTTGCAGGCCCCTACTAGTACTGGAAGGTAGCTATTTCTTGGTCATAATATTTCTCTTTGTCTTTCTGTCCTGATACAAGAACAAAATGTGTGATAAAGAAGAGTTCCTAAGTTACTGAGCTCCTGTAGTCAACACAGTGTCTGCGAAAGGTGCTCTGCTGACTGAAGGCTGTGCTTATTCACAAAACAGTTAAAGCCCATAACTCCTTTTCTTACCACCATCACAGCATTTCTACTGCTAAGGGATAGACAAAGCCCCACAGGCCTTAGATTTTACATTTGTCTTTCTATATGACAATGGGTCAGCTAAGAAACCTATCTCATAACTTCTTACCCTTTGATCTTTGATCTTTTTCTCTGTAGGCTGTGATGCAAATGATTAAGATCTAAGAGAAAAGGAAGCAATTAGGTAGACACTGAGTGTCAGTCAAAGTGAAGAGGGAATACATTCATGTATTTTTCAGCTAAGGAAAACAGCCTTGATGCGCCACAGAACTGTAGCATTATGTTTCTGGAGATGTCTTCTTCTTAAGGCAAGCATGCCTGAGGTGCTTGGTTAATTATTCTGCTGGTTCAGAAAGCCTGAGGTGAGCATGGGTACTTGTGTACTCATTCATCTCTAATTATTAGATTCAGAGTTGGATGCTAACTAATTCTGCTTGTGTACAAATTCTTCCAAACAGACTTGAGCCCTAACACTATAGAAAAAACCACAAGGAACACATAAATAAACTGTCAACCATATGCAAATCATCAGCCCAGGGGAGCAGAAAAGACTAAAACTGGTAACAACACAACATGAAGAACAAGTTTTAACTGAGCAGCCAGACTGGAATTCTGCAACTAAATTGATGAACGCCCTAGGAAAGAAAAGCAGACTACAGTGGGCTGCATAATGCTGCACGTACCCTTAAACTTTGCGATCTAGTTGCTAAAGGTACATTCAATAATAAAAAAAAGAAAAGAGAACTTACAGAATACAAAGGGGATGGCTTGCTGTGGGGAGATGCCGCACGTAGCAATGGAAAACAGTTTTACAAGTTATGGTTGTAAGTAAAGCAGCAGGGTCACCTAGTCGTTAGAGATGAAGGTGGATCTGCGAAATTCTGTACACATTTGCAATCACTGCTGGCTTAGAAGGCACGTTCCTTCCTCCAGAAACTAAATACTTGCTAAAAAAAGCAGATCAGTACTGGTTTATTATTTCTCATATTTTGATACTTACCTGACAGTTAACCTATTAGATATCCATCAATATAGATTCCCCTTATGGTCCAAGGAGAAAGATGAGTTATTAAAGAGAACACTTCAGTCTATCTAGGACCTGGATCATAGTCTAAAGACCCTCTCTGTACTGTAAGAGGTACTAACAGTGACCATTCATCTTGGTTTGCCTGCCTTAATGCCTAAGATTAATAGAGCAGCATCCAGAATCTAGGCTATAATTCTGTCCTGGCTTTGGTTGGTATAGATTCAGTTTTCTTCTCAGTAGCTGTTGCATTTCAGATTCAGTGAAAGAAATAATGTTGGTAACAGATATTGTCTTAGTTTATGCTAGGTAATGTTTATATTTGACTTAGATTTTTACTATTTTTACTTTCCAGCAGCTGCTGTTCTCTAGATTTTAGTATGAGAACGATGCTGAAAGATACTAATGTTTTGGATGGTTGGTAGGAAGTCAAGTATTCTCATGTTTTATGAGTAAGTGAATGTATAAAACCAGGAAGAGTAGAGCCAGGACAGCTGATCCAAGCTGGCTAATAGAAATAGTCCACATTATTTCTCTGGAGCGTGTCCAGAGAAGAGCAAGAAAGCTGGTGAGGGGGCTGGAGAGCAAGTCTTATGAGGAGCGGCTGAGAGAGCTGGGGTTGTTTAGCCTGGAGAAGAGGAGGCTGAGGGGAGACCTTATTACTCTCTACAACTACCTGAAAGGAGGTTGTGGAGAGGAGGGAGCTGGGCTCTTCTCCCGAGTGACAGGGGACAGGACAAGAGGGAATGGCCTGAAGCTCCGTCAGGGGAGGTTCAGGTTGGATATCAGAAAAAAATTCTTCACAGTAAGAGTCATGGGGCACTGGAACAGCTGCCCAGGGAGGTGGTCGAGTCGCCTTCCCTGGAGGTGTTTAAGGAACGGGTGGATGAAGTGCTTAGGGACATGGTTTAAGGGAGTGTTAGGAATGGTTGGACTCGATGATCCAATGGGTCCTTTCCAACCTTGTGATTCTGTGATTCTGTGATTATGAACTACATGGCCTCCCTATAAGATGCAAGTTTGTCAGAGACAGCCCTCTTCTCTGGGTGTCTGCTGTCTCTCTCGGTGTCCCACCCAGTCATGGTGCTCCTGCTCCCAGTGCCCAGTTTCCAATGCTCCGAGATGGGTTTCCCGTGTTCAGTGATCTCTGTGCTGGCCGTGGCCTCTGCTGGTGCCGAAAGGCTGTGCTTTTTTTGTCCACCACCAGCCTATCACTACTTAGAACACGCGTTTCACAACCACTACCCGGGATGGGCTTAGTATCATTTTGTGTATTTTATTATTAGTAGCTTTAGTAGCAGTATTAACATTATCATTCCTTTCTCTTTTATCTATTGCTCTATCTAAACTGTTCTTACTTCAACCCATGAGTTTTTCTTTCCTTTTCTGACTCTCCTCCCCACCAAGAAGGTTGTGTACTGTTCAGTCACTGGCTAAGGGCTGAAATAATACAAATTTCAAATCACCATCTACACTCATTTATTTCTTCAGACTGAAACCAGACATTTCTTTACTGTCTCATAAAAAAGACCGCTGACACTCTTAGGATTTTTTTTAGAATTATAATCAGGCACTATACCCAAGTCCATCAACAAAATGCATCATGTCTTCAGAATAAGGTACAATGCTAACGCTACTGCTTAATGAATAATTGTAGGTATAAGTAGATAATAGCATATGTGAATAACATGGGGTTTATTTCTTTTATGATAAAACTAATGGGTTCCACCTGATGAAGTAAAATTAGTGGCTAATTTTGGACTTAAAGTCTTCAGTAAAATTAAGAAAGCATCATCTCTCAGCTTTTAGGTCTTTATAAAACCTAATCCAATCCATAGGAGTTTTGTATCAACTTAGATTTATTTATTTATTTTTGTTCCTGGAAAAACAGAATTCAAGATAACTTCCAACTGTAGCTTGAGTGTTAGACCATTGCACTTTAATGCTATTCACACTCCTTTGGTAATCCATACACGATCTAATTGACCCCTGTACCGCAATTTATGCAGCAATATAAATCTTGCAGAGGGGGGAAAAAAAGAGAAAATTAAAAGGAAGAAAAAAACCACAACCAAAACCAAAACAAAGCAAACCAAAAACCATAACATGTATCCAGGTTCAAATTCTCTCTTGAAATGTGGAAGCCAAAACTATGCACCAATGGGGCCAAAAGGTTCTAGCCATGGCATCCACATCTGTGTGTCTGTTAGTGCTTGCCAAAATATAAAGAAAGGAATGGAATAAGGATAATCAGAGCAATAAGCAGTATAAACCATGCATATTTACCTCTTCATGAATACACAGGGGTGATTTCACCTGAAATATTTTGAGTAGTAGTTGGATATAATGGCCACCATAAAGCTTTCAAAAACTAAAAATGTCAGTTTGCATTAAATGGAAATAAATAACAAGTTTATATGTAAATATATATGTATGTATGCATACAGAAATTTATGAAAGGTATTTACTAACAGCTCTACTTTGAATAACTTTATGGAAAGTTGATGCATATTGGTGTAGTTACACTGATTTACATCTGATAAGAACGTGTTATTCTGTTTTATTCTATTCTAATGTGTACAGGGAAAACGTACAAATCAACAATTGCTATCTTCACAAATATCTTATTCAGTCACAGGAAAAAAGCTATCACCTGTCAAAATCAGATTTCTTATCACAGATTTTCAGAGAATGAAAATAACTACATAACTTAATGTATTTTTCTCACTGAATCAGAAGCTAAAGAACAATTTTATTGTCTGTCTGTGTGAAGAAAATCTCTTCTCCCCTGGACCATGACCTCAGACCAGGCACCATTTTAGAGTGCCCTTTGATAAGTGAAACTCTGAATGAGAAGTGCTAGAGGCTGTGTGGATGAGGATTGCACGCTGTAACTTATTTATGAGACTTTTTTGTATGTAGTAAAGGGCAAAGAATAATAAAACATAATGTTGTGGTGGTTCATTCATTTATATACTTTTTCATGGACTCAGAAAGAGCTTTCAAGAAAATGCTAATCCTTGTTTCTGAAGAAATGAAACATTGAAAAAAGCCTAAGCAGCAAGCTAGAAGCAACTTTTAACAGCACTGTTCCAAGTGAAACAAAGGACATTATTTTTCCTTTCAGCCTTCAACCCTATCTCACTGAAACATGGTGAGTAGTGATGGAAGTTGCAGGTGTAGTAAGAAAGACATAGAGCTTTCCCTTTTGGTTGTCCTGCAAGCCTAGTGGCCAGTTTCCAACAAGTCACATATTGTCTGTGTCTCTTCCTCACATTTTTGACTTTAAGGACAGTAACACTAACTCAATTTTCAAAGTATTGTGAGTTCTGTATGTGAAAATTGGATTATTAGACAGACATAGTATTATTGTTTTATTCCTTTCTAGTCCTTCAGAGTCTCTACCATTCAGGCAATCGGAGACTAGATTTTTTCATATTACTTTAGTCCAACTTCACTCACTGTCATTTGACTCTGCCTATAGATTCTCTTTGTAATAAGAAAAAGTTGGTTGCATGAGGCACGAAAAGTTTTGTAAAAAATGAGGGAAAAAATCTGTTTTGCAATAAATATAGGTTTATACTCATGCATAGGCAAATTTATATATGAAGAAATATAATATACTTCTATATCTATCTGAAGATTCTTTTTCTTGTTCTCAGAAATTCAAAAATCTTTTAATGAACATGGACTATTTCCCATTAAATATCTGTTTGGTTGATGGATAATAGCATATATAAAATAACAACTGAGTGAAATAAAAACTTTCTCTGGTTTGCATAGACATATTACAAAATACTCTAATACATAGCTTTTCTCTGCAAAGGACTAAATTGTTCATTGTCTAAAAATTTGATAGGTTTGTCATCTTCATAGTTCCACCTAATTTTTATTAGGTTTAGATCAAGATTCTGAAAACTCCAAATATTTTATGTTAAATTTCCTCTCTGGCTTGGACTTCAGTAAATTAAGGAAGTAAATGTGGAGAAGAAACAGGAAAGGGAAAGCGTCGTATTGCAAATTCAAGTGTAGACAACACTAACAGGAAAGATAATGCCTGGTATTATACCTAATGTCGGAGTATTCGGCGTTACCTGAACCAAACTTGCAGGTTCAAGCCTTCTCAGCAAGGTTCAGGATGAAGTTTCCAACAAACCCCACCTGTCATTGGTGCCCTGGGACTCCCATCAGATAAATCACGGCAGATTGTCACTTACAAAATCTGTGTGAGGTTCAGGACATATGGAGGAATTCATTGCTACGGCAACACAATTTGGAACTGCAGTGGGTTTGTTTTTTCATCCACTCCGCAGGATGTGACATCTGAAAAATACACTTCTGACCACCTTCATCTCATGTACAGAGTTCACACTTTTGAAAGAGCTGGCTATTAAAACTTTGCATGAATTTTATTCAGGGCTGTCAAATAGTTGTAGACTGAATATAAAAAAAAATAGGGCACAGAAAGGTAAAATCTGCGATATTGCCACACTCTTTCAGACAGGATGGCTGCAGAGGAGCAAGTAGCTCAAAGTGCAAATTAATGCAGTGATATCTTCTGTAAAAACCATGTTAAAAATATCAGTTCTGAAGTTCTTGCTGTCATTTTAATAGCATAAAATTCTGTGCAGGAGAGACGTATCTTTCTTTAGTGGACATAATCTTACACGTACATTAAGCCCTATATTTTTTTAGCCATAGTGTTAATTTAAATACTATTTTCTGCTTTCATTTCAGAAATATAATGACTATAAAATCCAACTTTGGAGACAGGAGAATCCATTCAGTTAGGATAACATCTGTGTTTATGTATGCATCTGTGTGACAGGGACTTACTAAGATGAGCCCTACAATTCACACTGTTCTTTGTTTCAGATCAGCAAAATCTGATCCATTGCAGCCCTGTTGATGTCAGTTTTTTGCTACATGTGAATATTATAGCAAATTGTTGTGTATTTTACACTATCCAAGTGAATGTAAAAATACAACAATTTTTGCTGTACCAAAATAAAGATATTTAAGAGCTCAGGATTTAGTAATAATACTGGAAAAGTCAGGGATGAAAAAAGGGGAAAGATGTAGGAGACACATGGATTTAAATAAGCAGATTGTTCACTTACTCTACAGAAACTTTGAATTGTTTCATGGCTCTTACAGAATACACCACTCAGATTACACTCAGTAAGAAAAAAAGAAATCTAACTTACTGAAGCTCTACTTTTGAACTATTCATTGTCATTGCTACAGTAATTGTAGTTTCCTTCTTCTTCTTTATTCAGTTCCTTTTCTTATTTGTCTCCCCGCGTTTTCCACCCACTTAGCAAAGTCCCTACATGTGGCTTACAGCAGGACTAGAAATTAAAGACTCAGACTTTAAAGAATCAGCCTGAATAAAATACCCAGACAGGGTAAAGGACCTTTTTATCCTACTGATTCCTTTAAAAGTATTCTTTAACTTTGCTCTCAGTAGATTTTCAAGGTATGCAGATAAATTTAGCTGCTTTCCATGACTGTCCCTGAAAAGAAATATTGAGAACGGTGTCTAATCTCATTGAGGAAACAGAAAACTTCTGCAGAAGGCAACAAGACTTGTTCGGAAGAAAAATGTATGGAATAATTTGAAAATAAATGCCAAGGAAGGGAACAACAAGCAGTTTTTAAAACAAAATAGTAACCTTACCTACTGTAATGAAAATGATGTTTCTGTTTAAGAGCTATACATCACTCAGGCAAAGGGGATTTTAGCATTTGACGGCATCAACATTCAGGAATATGCACTCCAACCACTGCTCTACAGTCTCCATCTATTCTGCAAGCTCCATCATCTCGAGTCTTTTGATATTTTAATCGGTCCCATCATGTATCATCTCTTTCTAAATATAAAAGTGTAACAAGGCTACCAGCTGGTAACAGGAAACACATATTCTATAAAGCAAAATAGGGAAGACAAAAACAAAAAAGGTGGGGAGAGCAGAGCAGATATGACAGCAGTCAGGCAGAGGACTTTTGCATAAGGTTTTTTATACTAAAAAAATCCCTTTCAGCTAAACCTATCTTTTGAAAATTTGTAGTTAAAATTTTCTGTAAAGTCAAAGAAAAATAACTATTTGCCCCTTTTTTTTGCCAGATTTAAGGGGAAAAAAGTAGTCTTTACAAAACAAGTTAAGTAACAATAATTGGTAAAGAGAATACTTTTATATCTTGCAATAAGAAAACTTTGCCAAACAAGGAAAATTCCACATTTCAAACACTGATCTAGAGTTCAATTAAAAGGTTTCTGCAGTCCCCTGTATGAGATGGTTAACTTATCTGACTTATAGCACTCACACATTCCTTATCACTATTCACTTCCTAAGTACTGTTTTTTTATTGTTTTCTAGATAAACTTAGATTTACAAGTTCTTTAGATAGTTAACTTTTTATATAGTAATTCAGTACAAGTTGCTTATCACCTTAATACAAGAGACCCCTCAGCTGAAAATTAATTTGAGGGAGATTGCCAGTCTCTTTTTGCCTGTTCACCTGTTTGCAAATGATAAAGCAAATAAACAGCTCTTTAAATACCTGTGTCTAGCACTTCATTCTCTCGTATCATTTTATGCACCTAAGCACAGTATCCTACACCTATGATTATGCATCATTTTAATCTAATGCATTCTTCCCACTGTGAAATTCAGTTGTGCTTCCCAATTTAATGCACAGTTTGTTTTGCGTGTAGAAGAGAGTATATATGCTGAGCTGCATCTTGTCTGACTCACAGTTTGGAATACCAGTGTGCATTGAATCACGGAAGAAGATATTTTAAAGATCCCTTGTCTGTCTCCCATTTCAAATGAATAAAATCTAATCTACGTTAGCACAGATTCTGGCATGTTGACTGACTAGGTGGGTCTGATCCTATAAACACTCGCCCATGTGGGAAAACTGCAGTATCCGTGGTCTCTCATAGCAATCAATATGAACAAAGACAGCTGTTGGTCAAGAAAAAAGCAAACATATATACATTCAGCATGTGGTTTTGGATGCTGATGAAATCTGGCAGTGAATAATGTTGTACAAAAAGACATTTTTAAATAAAATTGCTTGGCTGCATGCATACACTATTTTATTTTATGTGAGTGCTAAGCAAATTTGGATCAACGGAAGTATTTTTGAAGTAATCCATTGTCCAAAAATTTGTATCAGAAATTAAGGTATTTACTTTCTGTCATCCTTACCCTATTTCAGAACAGCTGCTCAATGATTTAGTGTGGTTGGGAGGGCCATTGTTTCTAGAAATCACACATAGCACATGCTAACACTCTAGAAAGAAAACAGGATTGTAATTATTTCAGTTAAAAGAATTCTTATAGAGAAATGAAATCAAAGTTGCGTGCGGAGGAGGGAAGATTTGTAGTAAGAGCTTTCAGGCAATAGCAACAATAGTTTAAACTTTGCTAAAACATACATGTAGATCAGTAGACCCTGTCCAGAAGTTTAGCAAAATGAAGATATTATAAGAAACTACTGAACTTGACATGCAAAATTGCAGGATGAAAGAGCTGAAAAATATTACAGATAGTGTAATGATGGATGGGTGAATTTCAAGATCATTAAGGGGGAATTACGCCATAAATGGTTGAACTTTGCAAATAATTGAAGGGGAGCTCTGAGAACCTTCTGGGAACCAATCTATGCAAGGCCAGCAGAGCCAACATAACCAATCAGTAGTAATACATAAGACCAAGGTGATCTAGGTAATAACGTTAGAAATATCAAATTTGGTATTGATACAGCCAAAGTGAGCTGTTTTGGGAAAAAAAGTGATTAGGTACAAGGACAAGGGTGGAGACAGTGAGTGATCACGGTATATCAGGGAAAAAGAAACACAGAAAAATGGAGAGGAAGAGAAATTGAGGGGACACGTAACCAAGCAGTTGAGCAGTATCTTTGCCTCTTTAAGCCCTGCACTTATTGTTCTCTGTTCTGCTCTCTGGATGAACTCTATTCCTATCTACTAATATTTTCTCTGTGAATGTAGTCTCTCATCGGAGTGGGTGTGTGCACATTCTGCTGGCAAAGATTGAGCTGTGGTAGCTCGTTGGAGAAAAACAGATTCTGGAAAGGGTCAAGGTGAGAACCAAAACTGGATCAAGAGGACCTGGATCTGGGCATGAGGTCTAGATGGAGTCATATTTGAGCCAGAGCCCTTGGCATTCCCAAACGTGTGTGGTGTGCCTGTAAGTTAAGTGAGTGCAGGACATGCACGCCTTCCGCCAGTGAACATTAAACCCAGTTAGCCAGAAAGAAGGAATATGACCAGATCTTTTGTGGTGTTCATGTTTTATAGAGGTATCTGTTCTACGTGTATCTGCATTGTGTATGTGGATATTTGCTATCTGTAACACAAGTTCTGCTTCACTTTTGCCTACACCTAGGAGTCGGGATAAGCAGCAGATTCACATCTATCAAACTGAGATAGGATTAATTGCCTGGATCCTAAAGTACAGTGGAACTGACCTTCCTTAATAAACTTTAAGTATGAAAAATTCACTTAATGTTCCAGCTAATGATTTAACCAGGTCTGATAACGGATAAATGGTTGTATGATATCCCCAGAACTGTGCTACATTCTTCAGCGGAATAGAAGATCATGAGCTACTTGTAAATAGAGACTGATATATATCCATGTCACAGAAAAGAAATATAGCAGAAAAAAAATCAGCTTACAGAAGTCTGTGAAGGTCTTCCCAAACTCTATTTCTTTGTAATAGATTCATGTATAAGCACAGGTGTCAAGGATTTAATTCTCAGGAATAGCAGCCAGAATAAGCTAACAGAGTTGAACTGAAAATAAAATATCACTTTTGTTCTACTACTGTTACATACATATATATATACACACATATATATAGTGAAAGAGGTGAAAAATCTCTGAACAAAAGCAGATTGAGGCATCTAATAATGATATATATGAATATGTCAAAAAATACATAATACTTGACTACATGAACCAGGATTATAGATTGTGAAAGTGATGGTGAAAGGATATTTTAGAGTTATACTTAAAACACTTTTAGAACTTATACTTTATAACCCTAGTGTTATAGCTTTAAAATGCTTTTTTTTATCATAAAACCAGTTGGAGGGGGTTTAGTTATGTTTACCCAGTCTTTGAAACAAACATACAAGGCTTTGAAAGGTGATTTCTTTTTTGGTCCAGAATTGAAATTTATTTAAAATTAACAACAGGTCATTTAAAAAAAAAACAAAACAAAACAAATAACCTAACAAAAAAAATGCACATAACTGAGACTACCTCGTCCAGACTTCTCCAGAAGGGAGTTCCCATGGGTTATAGGAAATGACATTAAAATTTCTGTTGCTGCAGTTTGTTAGTCTCCTACAGCAAGTACGGAACTTGATCAGTCCAGAGACCACACAGATTTAATCGCAACTCGCTGGCTTTTTCTCCTTTTGGGGTTTACTCTGGGTGTTGCGTTTTGGCTGACGCAGACGATTATCCTCACAACAGATTTTAAGCAATTGAGTTATGTTCTCAAAGATATCAGCTGGTCACATTCCACAAATATTTTCATATTCATAAAGGCCTTGGGAGTTATGGGCTGGTTTTCTGACAATAAAATTTGATATATTTACATTTTTAATACAATGTTGAGACAGCTTTATGCAATTTGCCTTCCCCTAGCTCAAGGCTTTGGGAACTTTTATAATAAATATATATAAAAAATATTTCTTTTATAAATGTTTAAGACATATTGTGCTTGTGCTGTTATTTATGAAATGCTTTCCCTTTTTCCTTTATTACTGTATTATATTCTTCCTTAAATATTTTTACAAAGGTCTGCAGGGCAGATCTGTCTTTTCCTCTATAAAGTCACACAGGAACAGAATTACCAATGAGATGTAAAGGGATTCCATCCGTTCTATGTTAACTTTGTTTCCACAACAGCTGTTGCAATGTAAATTATCAATCTTTGGCTATTTGGAGCAGGACTATGGTATTCCTAGATTGTACTCATATCTTTCTCTGTATAAATAGATATGTATAAATAAAATTTATTTTATAACTGTGGGACACTCTGAATGTATCATCATCCCAACTAATGACTGATACATTTAGAAGATAATATCCTATACAGATAATTTCTAACACAACTATCCAAAGGTCTCTGCTTTGAGTTTGATATCTAAGGCTCCTTTCCTGCTTCTATGTCAATAAATAAATAATTATTCCCCACACTGTTGGGGTCTAGATTTTTAAAACATAATCTCTCAGTATAATTGCAATAATGAATAATTCTGGCTTCAAATAACATGTGGGATTATTACTTGTAGGATATCTAGTAGATTACAGAAAATAAAACACAGGACACAGATGTTTAAGAGCACAAAGACTGAATGCAAACATTTTGCCTGCTTTTGGTTTCACCAGTGAACTACTACTTTCCTTATGCCAAGTAAGCTGAGTAACTGATCGATGAATACTGGAGAGCGAATAAACAGAAAATGCTGTGTGAGCTGATGGGGAAGAAAATACCCGAGGAAAAGTCCATTCTTTACTATCGAAACCTACCAGGAACTGCTGTTTTACTGATCTATCCTTGTGCATCTCTGGAATTCTAGCTGGGCAAAGCAATTTAGATGTCTCCATTGCCATATATAAAGATTGCTTTTTTTCCTACTGCTATTTGTTTCCCTCTGCTATCCCTTTTGAAATGATTAAAGGCCATAACTGAGAAAAGAATGTGATCTAATATTTAGTTGACCAGCAAGTAAGGTTCATCTTGTTTTCCTGTGCAACATAACAGGATTAAAAAAATACAGAATCATTAATCAGAATTGTATATTGTTCCCTCCCACATATGTGCATAAAAATCAATAAGACTTAGGTTTTAAGGGCAAAACTTGCAGTAGGGGGTTAGGTGAATAATTGTCACTTCACTTAGCCCCAATACTGAAGGTCCATGGATACATTTATGTGTTTTTCTTTCTCTTATGGGTGCATGTACAATTTCCTGACATCGCACCTACCTCACTGCTCAGCTCATGTGGAATTTGCAAAGAGGATAGGGGTTACTCCTTTCTCATTCACAAAAATAAATGTCCTTGCCATGCTCAAATTGCAACTTTCTGCAGATTGAGGCTAGAGAAACCTGTAGGAAATAACATATAAGATTAGCTACTAATTTTATAACCTAAACACTTGAGTACTGGAGCAAAAGTTTTAGGTTTCAAAAGAAGATGGCATGATTAGTGTGTCAGAACTGCTTACTCAATCACGACAAAGGTAAAAAAGAACATTTTCAGCTATCCAAACTGGTTTTAAAACAAGAGAGTGCCTTCGCTTTCTGAGCAAGCAAAGTGTCCTTTTGTTTTCCAATGCATACACCAGGTACAAATTTGGGGTGGAGCACAGTTCTGTATGAAAATGTAATCACAGACTGTAAACAGAGCTCAAGTTCAGAGATAATGCAGGAATTCAAGATACATTTCTCCATGTGTCCCATTCAAGCACTGATTCCTTGTCATGAGGTGCCAGAAGCTATCCTGCATTTACTGATTTATTCTGTGCATTTCTAGAACCAGAACTTTTAGATTAGCTACAATATAGCTATGAGTTCAGGGCACCAAAAATATTGTAAACCTAGTTTTAAAGTCCTAGCTGTGGAGGCTGAAAAGTATAGACAGGGTAAGATAATTTCTCTATAATATTCAAATTACTGCAAACTTCCAGATTTAATTTGCAGCCACCCTACTATAAGAAGCTAATAATCTTTCCCCTGTAACACAGAAGAAGCAAACATATGGGCAGGTTTTGCCTCAAAGATTGGTAGAATTCTATTAATTTTCAAGGATAAATTAAATTAAAAGAATGTATTAATTTCTCCATTTTAATTTATTTATACTACCCTACCTGTTCCACGGGCAGATAACTCTGTGGGTTTATAAATATTTCACTTGTTAGAATACAAGTCTAGCTTCATTTGCAACTCTTTTTGTGTCACTGTCCTACTTTTTGCATAGTCTGCTTGACAAAAAGTTTCCATGCCTTACCTACCTGAATTTTATAACAAAAACCTTTGGGACTAATTAAGATTTTTATAGTAAAATAATGAGAGAGATTTTCAGTCTCTCTATTTTTTTTTTTCCCTAGATTTGTGCCTTGGGTTATTCTTGGGGCTGCCATAGTCAGATTCAATTTATAGAAGCATATTTGTTGCTCATCTGCATTAATAGAGCGTAGTACGACGACAACAACAACAACAGCAGCAAAGATCTTGACAAGTTCTAATATTTTCTCTTAAGCTAAATAATTCCCTGGCTTCTTTCTGTGTAAGACTCGTAAAACAAAACATGTCCTAATTAATGTAGGAAAAATCCAATTGTTCCGAAAATATTTTAAATGAACTGAAGGATGCTTTTTTTAGTAGGAAAATTTAATCTGGCAAGGAGGAGCTGGTAGAACAGGCTAGAACAAAGCACGGATCTCTGCTGTATCTGCCATAATTATTCATGGAGCCATCAGCCAGGCAGGTTATATCCGGTTATAATTCTTGCACATGTCAGTGATAGGGAACATCCAGCTTTTATCCTTCAAGACGCTGACAAGGGCAGGAGAAGGTACTATCCCAGTGCCAGCAGGAAGCTTCCAGGCTTTTCATTACCTAAGGAAATTCCTGAGTTAGCCCCTCACTCCCCAAACCGAACCACCAGCAGAGTTCAGGACTAAAGGGTTAGAGTCACAGCAGACATCGTTCAGAAAGCCATCTGACAGAGCCAGGAGGAGAAGCCAACGACGTCAAGTCATATTTTTGGGAGAAAAGTCTTAACTATGAGATAATAAATGTCACATTTATTTGGGAAGTGCCAGATCCATATTGAGACTCCTCTTCTGTGTGCTTGGACTTAAACCTGTATTACACAGCTTGCCTGGAGGGTGCTCTGGCTTTACCAGTGGATAAAATGGCCCAAGACCCGCTTTGTGGCTCTGTGGGTGAGAGGCTCATGTCCATGTAACTTGGTTTTCTACCTGTGAAGTGGTGCACCTCGTGCAGGCTGCCTTTGACAATAGTCCCATGGAGATGACTCCCAAACTTGGACTCTATATGGGAGAATGCTTACTGACATGGGCCAGGATTACACCACAGCATGTACTTGGCGACTAAACAAATATGCATGACTGGAGAAATAGGTCTTGTTCCCCTTTAATGTACAAATGGAAATACAGATCATACAATCATAGAATCATAGAATCACCAGGTTGGAAAGGGCCCACTGGATCATCGAGTCCAACCATTTCTAACACTCCCTTAAAACATGTCCCTAAGCACTTCATCAAACCGTTCCTTAAACACCTCCAGGGAAGGTGATTCCATCCCCTCCCTGGGCAGCCTCTGCCAGTACCCAATGATCCTTTCTGTGAAATTTTTTTTTCTGATATCCAGCCTGAACCTCCCCTGGCGGAGCTTGAGGCCATTGCCCCTTGTCCTGTCCTCCGTCACTTGGAAGAAGAGCCCAGCTCCCTCCTCTCCACAGCCTCCTTGCAGGTAGTTGTAGAGAGTAATAAAGTCTCCCCTCAGCCTCCTCTTCTCCAGGCTAAACAACCCCAGCTCTCTCAGCCGCTCCTCGTCAGACTTGTTCTCCAGCCCCCTCACCAGCTTTGTTGCTCTTCTCTGGACGCACTCCAGAGCCTCAACATCCTTCTTGTGGTGAGGGGTCCAGAACTGAACACAGTACTCAAGGTGCGGTCTCACCAGTGCCGAGTACAGAGGGAGAATCACCTCCCTGGACCTGCTGGTCACACCGTTTCTGATCCAAGCCAAGATGCCATTGGCCTTCTTGGCCCCCTGGGCACACTGCTGGCTCATGGTCAGTTGGCTGTCAACCATTACCCCCAGGTCCTTCTCCGTGCAGCTCTAAAGCCATTCTTCCTCCAGTCTGTAGCACTGCACAGGGTGGTTGTGCCCCAAATGCAGGACCCGGCATTTGGCCTTGCTAAACCTCATCCCATTGGTCTCAGCCCAGCGGTCCAGCCTGTTCAGGTCCCTTTGCAGAGCCTCCCTACCCTCCAGCAGATCCACACTTCCTCCCAGCTTAGTGTCATCTGCAAACTTGCTGAGGGTGCACTCGATGCCTTCATCCAGGTCATTGATAAAGACATTGAGCAGAGCTGGACCCAGTACTGAGCCCTGAGGAACTCCACTTGTGACTGGCCTCCAGCTGGAGTTAACTCCATTGACCACTACTCTCTGGGCCCGGCCATCCAACCAGTTTTCAACCCAGGAGAGTGTGCGCCCATCAGCCATCAGGCTGACAGTTTCTGACATGATGATGATGGATGTGGCAGCACTGGTGACTGACTGCCTGTTCACTGTTTTCCAGCATGAAAGATAAGCAGAAACCATCCTTTGCAGGCTGTAAGATACATAACACCTATAATACCTGTAATATAAATAATATGGGTAAGAGCTCTAATAATAAGCATCAAGGAAGTGGGCTCTGTCCTGACACAGCCCCTAAATTCCAGAAGCTTCTCTGAGAGATCAGGGCCTCAAGCATTCCTGTACATGCTCAGATACGCCTAAGAGACTTTGCCACTGAGTAACTGCGTGTCTGGAGAATTTAGGCTGTTTCGGAGTTATCAGTGCTATTTGGAATCTAAAACTCGAAGAGGCAACTGGGTGTGTGTAACCCAGTGAATTAAAAGGATTCAGCTGATCCGTAACAGCTCAATGCTATTACACCATTTCAAATGTGAGATAAAACAGTTTATCTTAAGACATTTTTACTACAGACTAGGTAAAGGTGCGTTACTTCATGATCGCAGCAGACTGAGAACACGCATATGGGAATTTATAGCATCTAAAAGTGTTGAGTAATTTATTAAAATACAAGAATTGCTAGAATTAATCCTTAAATTCCTCATTTAAATCAACACCCTCCCACAGCCTGGATACAGCTGTGCAATGTTTTTTTTACAAGTGTGGGTGCTATCACTTTCCAAGGGCATCAGCAACTCCCAAAGTGAGATCCTTTGGCACAAACTGGTGCAACCTTCCCCCCTCCGACCCCATTATTCTCCAGATTCATGGTAACATTTTCTGTCTGTTAGTCTCTAGACATCTGTCTACCTATTTGCCATTTTTTCCTTTCTTTTACAGGGCATTAATCCCTCTATGATGATGTGATTTTCTTTGCTGCCTAAGGACTGATCAGGTTTCTGATCTCTCCGTGCTCCCTCCCACAGGAACTGCTGCGTTCATCACGCCAAGTTGTGTGATGATATTGTAACGTGGACGGATGCTCAGTGGGGAATAAACTGAAACCAACAGGGACACTTTCAGTTAAAATCAAACTTCCAGAGGTGCAAAGTTAGTTCCTTACCATGCAATCAAACCCTCAGCGGGAGTCTGCTGCTAATTGTGACATTTTTCAGCAAGATGTTTCCAGACAGGTCACTGGAAATACATGTACTTCAGATCATTTTAATAGAAGTAATACAGTATGCACAGAAGGTTTTGCCTTCTTAACCCTACCTTTTCAGCTGAAAAGGCCATTTAACATTTTATAGTAAAACTCTTTTTATAGCAGAGAATGTAAAACTCTGACACATTCTCAAATGGTTAATGCAATATACAGTAATAGCAAGGCTTGGTTCTTAAGTGCCCTCTCTAGTCTGTTGAAGCACTTAGAGAAATAATCCCACTGACTTCAGAGCTATGGCTCATGTGTTTGAAATTTAGCACATCGAGTGTTCGGTTGGATCAAGGCCCTTGTATGGTTTAATTCATAAATATATTTATTTAGAAGAATTACACCTTTGTATAGGTATGCCACAGGATAAAGATCAAAATTAAAAGGCAGGTAGGAATTAAAGGGCGGGTAGGACAGTGTAGGAAAAAGACCATCTAATTTGTTTCTTAGTTTAAGTCTCCTAATTAGGGAATTAACCTAAAATAAGTGCTTTATTAACCACTCTATAAAATGAATAAAAGTCAATGCCTTTTGAAAGTTACCAGAAAAAGAAATGATTTGCTTAAGTAAGCTGCATAAACTTGAACAGAACTGATCCTTCTAGGCTTTCAACAGTCCTTCTACTGAGAAAAGAGGATCAGGCTAAGAAAACTGTCATCCTAGAATGGAGGCGAGAGTTATGCACCTATATCAGAAAGACAGTCGTGGGAGAAAACAGCTTCTATTTTATGTCAAACAAAAGAATAATGACAAAAGCAGGAATAAACCTTAGGGATAAGGAACTTCGTTTTCTCTCCTCCTTTTTTTTTTTTTTTTTATTCCTACAGAATTAAATCTTTCTGTACATTTTGAGACCTGAGATCAGCAAAATCTTGAGTTCAAGCTTTTCTATGCCAAGGAAATGCATAGCTGTTTTATGCAAATTGTATTTCCTCTTCTATGATATCCACATTCTCTCTCTTTTGTGGACTTGCGAGGCTGTAAAATTCTCATCCTACGCCTTTGAAAATGGAATCAAGAGTGGCCCATCCTGTGAAATCAGGCTGTGGATGAGCGTGTAGATACAAGGCAAGAGAACCATTTTGTTTTTTTGATGGGGTGAAGTAATTCAACTTATCTGAAACAAACCATTAGGCAAAATAGTAATAAGTTTTAGCAATTTATTTCCTCGATTAGAAGGTTTATTTGAAAAAAAAAGTGGATAGAAAGTTTACAAATGGTGGCTATAAAAAGCCTATTGTTAAAATATTCCAGGCTTGACCTGTATCAGAAAATACGAGAAATACCCTCAGAAAACCTTTCAGAATTTCTTACCTAGTTTTGTGAAATGAAAAGAGAGTTCCTAAGACTGCATTTCCCTTGTGTTGATTACTGTTTCTCCTGAAGATCACGATTAGCCTGTTACAGAAGTTGGCTTGTAACACACCTCCAGTCACGGTTCCATAGCCTGACAGACTGAATAATCACCTGCTGGTGAAAGATCAGATAAATCCATTGTTAATTTCTATGTTAATGGAGTCTTTCATCTGATGATCTCTTTTTTATTTATAAATAAAATAACACATCATCTATGAAGGATGTGGTTCAGCACAATTGGAATTCACTTCTCTCTCAGACCAAGTAGAAGTTGAATGTAATACTTTGAAAAACACTTAGGAATTTAAATGTCATTTTTAGGAATGATGAACATTTGCACCTGTGTGAAATGGTGTCCCTATATTATTTGCAGTGCAGGTTAATATATATGCTTGAAGGCATCTTTGACACTTCCACTGCATGTAGGGAGATGGGATGTTTTTAACCTACAACTTCAAGGCAAATTTCAGGATGAAGACATATTCATATAGACCACCGTTTATTGAGGAAACTAGGTTTTTATCAGGTACATTCATACATGAAAATAGTACAGCACTGTACCAAAACACTTTTTTTGAGGTATATGTAAATATACTGAACATAACAAAGGAGAGAATAATATGGTCATTTTGCTGTAGCTCTGGTAGCCTGCCTTCCATAGTGCAAAGAATATTTAAATGCATTTTTAAGATAATAATCATTGAAGACATGAAGGCAATTGGAAAATATGATAAAAATATAACAAAAGTTTATGAAGACAGATGGTGTCATAGTAACGATATCTTTCTGCGATAAGATAAATGATTTTCTAGTTAAAGGACATAGAGTAGATCTAATCTGTCTGGGTTTCAGTAAATCATTTGATATGGTGTCAGATAGAAAATCACTAGTTAAAGTGGATAACATAGAGATTAGAACTAAAAATGTAATATGAGTAAAAGACAGGCCAAGAGAGACAAAAATGGCTATTATTAGAACTAGGGGACATTTCAGAATGGGGAAAGGTTACTTGTTTCTTCAAAGACTGATCTTGAGATTAATCTTATTAAACACTGTCATTAAGGATGTTGTGCAGAATAGGTATGAAATAATGAAATTCATAGATGAATTTATGTTGAGAGGCATCGTATGTGTAGTAGGGGGTGAAAATATCATACAGGAGCATCTGAACAACCTTGAGGACTGGACGTACGAGATAGAGGCAAGTTTAATATATCTGCGAGCATGGTCATGCACTTTTACACTAATAAAAAGATTTCCTGCTTTACTTGAAGGCCGACTTTGGAAATGAGTGAGGAGGAGAAATATCTGAACACGTTAGTTGATCCCAAAATAATGTGAAAATGGAAGTGTGTGACTCAAAATGTGTAAGGTATATCCAAAGGAATTAAGGAAATATTCCTTCCTTTACCTGGAATAAAGGAGGACTGCAAGAATAATAAAATTGAAGAAGACTATTTTATGACTCAAAACCAAAAGAACTATGTCCATTCAGCCTGAAAAATGGAAAACTTCTTTAAGAAATGTTTTGATGTTATTTATATATGACAAATTAAATAAAAAGTGATGTATGTATTAGAGAAAATAGTCAAAATTTACAATGAACATATTAACTTTGATAATTGGAAAGTTGTTTTTAACCATATGTAAACTGTAATTCGGCAACAACCTTTCGAAATAGTCAGTATAGGAAAAGTTCTGGTTTAAGCATTCCTACAACATTACATATTATATTCGACAAAAAAAACCCAAGGCCTTGGACAAAACACAGAAAGCACCTTTCAATTCTGTCATTCTTTATTCCTATAAATGATTTGTGGTAATTCAAAAAGCTTATTTTTTGCAAACCATATTCACAGTTATATTTCATGTGCAGTTATATTTACTATTAGATTTACTGTATATTTGGATTGTAAGCAGATAGCATATGTCATCTTTAGGGTCATGTAATAATGGTAAACAAGGTAAAAATACAATCTAAAGTCTGAATTTTCTTTAATCTATTCCAGTTTTTTATCAAAATGGTATAACCCCTTTAACACTGCTGGACAGTCACAGTAATAAAAGAATCCAATTAAGAGCTTTTTGACTCAGAAGTCTTTCTCTGAGTACTATAGTCAGCTGAGTCTCTAATATATAAATCTGTATGTACATGTGTATGTATATACATATGTATATCTATCTCAGCCTTAGGCAGAGCATATATTTAAAATGGATTTACCAGAGTATTTCCCCAGAGACTTGTATTCCCTGGGTTTTGGGGTTTTTTTTGTTCTTTTTGTTTATTCTGATGGTAGTTACAGACTGTATAACATTAGCTGGCTTGGAGGCGCAAATGCACCCCAGAGGAATACCCTTATTTATTTTTCATAGTATAATTGATTATTTTGAATAATGTATGTGATGGATAGGTAATGAGTGGAAAAATAATGTCTAAACATGACTTGGTGCCATTTTCTATAGTATCTGTGATTTGACAGCATAACGCACTAGGTTGGCCTCACAGGACAGGATAACAGTTATATTATTTTCAGTAAGTAAAAGACATTGAACTCATTGTCCCCACTCAGAAAAAGAATTTGAATATGCAGATTTTTGTCTATGTTATTTTATCTGATACACTAGTACAAAAATAATGTACAAAGTTAAATTCTGGCTGAATTTTTTTTTTGAGATGGTTTGTTGGAAGGGGAATAATAAATTTTTCTGTGAAAACAACAAGAAATGAAACCTGATCTTTATTAAAAATAACATTATTTTAAAAGTTAGAATTCGGCTGACTCAGATTCTGAGGTGTTACAGAATCTGAGGTGTGGTTAGAATAAGCTCATGTAGCAGCACCAAAAATCTTCTCTCTATCATCCTACACACAGTGTGGTGATCTAAGGGATCTTCTTTGTTTTATACAAGATTGATTTTTAGATGTGTATTGGCTTAGAGTTTGACTTTGGACAGCAGATCAGGTCATACAGTGTCTAACTCAAGTCAGCAAGACAACATTTACCTATTGGCCAAACTATTCTATGATTCTATGATTCTATGATTCTATGGTTTTGTAACTTTTTTTTGCTTACAGTTTGTCGGTCGCTGAAAAGAAAAATTAACAGATTGATGGATTTGAATGTGTGCGAAATGGATACATAACAAGGGAACTAGAAAACCGTATACATTTCCAGAGATCAGAACTCCCAACTCACCACATAATACTCTATTCAATTTTCATTCAACTGTGATGAGGGGGAAAAATCCATAACGTTGATGTGCACTTAATTGTCACAGGGAAATAAAATTATAAAGTTTAGTAATACCATAAAGATGTGTGTTGTTATGCAAGAACTTAAAATTCCATGCTCTCTAAAGTAAAATTATTATACTACTGAGGCTCACAAAACCTTTCAAACTAAGCAGTGTGATCTCATGGTTAAGAGTTTTAACTTCTGGTTGAAGAAGAATAGAAACACAAATGCCATTGATGTCAGGACCGAAGAGTACACCAGACTGAAGGTGAATTTTTATGTGGTTTTGGAACACACTTTTTATGCTCATGGTGTTAATAAAAACATAAGGAGTAGTACTTGTATTTTCTGTGTGCAGCTAAGGTATTAATAGCAAAGTCAGAACAAAGGAATGCTCATTAGAATACGGACACATTGAAACAGATAAGCATGACCCATTGACACCTTCCAGTCAGTGAAAGAACAAAGGAAAAGACAAATGCTCCTTCTCCTGAATCCATCAAATTAAAGCCACATATCTCTCATTTTATCAAGAGTACCAGCAGCCAAAGCTTATCTGTGGAAATATTTGAGTGCAGGAAAAGACACTCTTCAAGCACCAAAAGGTCAAAATGCTAATAGGTGGATAGAAGGACTTAATCATTGGGCCATCAGAAAGTTCATGTTACCCTAAGTTGAATGTTCTTGTCTTCCTGCAGGATTGCAGGGACTTCTTGGCCAGCAGAGCCATTTCATACAGGGAATCAGCTGATCAATATGCATTGTGTGCATAGAACACTTCTCCTATGAAGACAGGCTGAGAAAATAGGTGTTTCTCTTCCGGGGAGATCTTATTGCAGCATTTCAGTGCTTACAGGGGGCTTATAAGAAACATGGGCAAAGGCATTTTACATAACCTGTTGTGATAGGTCAAGAGATAATGGTTTTAAACTAAAATAGGGTAGAATTAGACTGGAAATTAGAAGGAATTTTTTACAACGAGGGTGTTGAAACACCGGTACAGGCTGCCCAAAGAGGTGGTAGAAGCCCCATCCCTGGAAACATTCAACACCAAGTTGGATGAGGCTCTGAGTAACCTATCTAGCTGAAGATGTCCCTGTTCACTGCAGTGGAGTTGGACTAGATGACCTTTAATTGTCCCTTGCAATCCAAACCATTTTATGATTCTATGAGATTTGATTTTCAAGAACATGAGCAGAAACACTGATAAAGCTTACAGAAATCTTTTCACTCTCTAGTAGGAATATTCAGAGGCAAAGAGGTGGAATGTGCAACTTAATACATAGTATTACATTCCCATTGCTCTGAAACAGTAAAAGCTTTTTATGAATAAATGCTGAGGAAATTATGCTGTCCTTTTTATATTTATAGTATCTGGATCATTTTGGCTGAGGGCCTGGAGGATAAACTGTAGTTTATTATCTCCCAGCAGCTTGGATAGACAGGGTGCTTTGTATTTGCCTTAGTTGTTTTTCACTTTTTTTTTCACAGAAGACAGAGGAAGGATTGTTTTCTTTCTTACAATATTTTTGGAAGAAGAATGAGTTCTTTTACTCAAGATGTTACACTTTGATTTCATAATAGGATGCCAAATTATGAATTGAACTTGATATTTTGTTTCATGTTCATTCATAATGAAAGTATATTTAGTATTAAATAACAAAGCTTTCTGTGAAATTTAATTTTGTTAAGATCTAAAAACATTTCAAAACAGGATGCTTGCCTTTACGAATAAATTCCTGGACTACTGTACCTCACTTTTCCATATCTACAAAAGACAGATAACAACTCTTATCCATGAGACAAATGAGATAAACAGCTTAATTTATTAAAGTTTGTGAACTGATTTGAGATACCTCAATAAAAGTTATTGTGCAAGGAGCAAAATAATAGCAGACAAATCATAAAAGAAACTCAACTTTTAATTTTGTCAAAGTTCCTGAGTGAAAAGATAAGTCTTTAATGAGATTAAGGGCGTGTTTGAGATTGTCAAGTTTATAACAAATCTGCAGTGGATACAAACATGTTAAGATCTTTGGCATAACTTTTCTCAATTGCATTTCTAAAAGTAACTGGATATTACAAGCATATGAATAGCGGAGAAATGCAGTTGGGAGTTCTATGTTGTGAATTACATGTCATATTTTATTGCATAGATGTGAGCGTTGTTGCTATTGTGGCATTTGATTGTGTTTTCTGTAAGATAATTTATTAGCACACGTACAGTCTGTGACTAGCATTATACTTACTGATACTCAAAACATCCATTTGGTCATATGTATATGACACATATATATATATATATACATAACTAAATAGTTACAATGCTGTCATTTAAATGCTGTGATTTAAATGTGTATTTTTTTTTCCTATTTGACTTAAACCTTGTATGCAGAACATTTGTAATCAATTTTTGAAGGCTATTTAGACTCAAAAGGATACTGTTGAACCTAGCATGAAGCGAAAAGAATGTACCTCTAACCAGTTATTAGATTTCTTTATATTGATGTATGGAAAGAGCTGAGCTGTTTCCTCAAAGAAGCAGATCTCATTTGAAAGAAACCCTTATTATCTGAGATGACCTAATCTGTGTTTTGACTGAATAATTCTGTGCTCTCCAATAGAGAACAATAGCCCTGGAACAGACAGACTGTATCCACTCATAATTTGACAGTTTTCTGTTGATTTTTGTTCCAATCCTCAGAGCTAAAAATGGAAGAAAACAATCTAAATTGCCATGGAATAAAAATGTATAACTCTTGAATATTTGCGGCTTTCATTTACTCAAAAATAATTATTAAGTGTTTTCAAGAAGTGTTGTTGTTATAGCTGAGAATTGTCTTGTATAAAAAGATTAAAATTGAGATCCTCAAGGTCAAGAAGGATCCAAAGTCATATTATTTACATATGCCTATCTTCAATATCTCTTATATGTCTTTAATATGATTGCTCCTTTGCCATAACCAAATGTTATTTCAGTGTGGAGAAACAAAAACAACAACAATCCAGCTGGATTCCAACACTGTCATTGTTAGTGGCAGTCCTGGTGCCAATATTCATGCTAATATTGCTGATTTCGTTGGAAACCAATCCAGGTCTTAGGAATAGTTTTGCCACTCAGAAATCTGGTCTTGTCCTCAGAAGCTGTCGATGCCTTCGGGGTCAGCTGAGCTGTACCCGGGGTGGATTTAATGCTGCCTCTGTCTGACACAGCACTGAGCAGCAGTAGTTTTTGTTCCTGTTCACGGGGTCAGGTGCCCCGGCTGCCTGGCTCAGATGTTTCTCCTGATGCTAAGTGTTGGAGTGAGGGTGAGGTGACTGCTTGTCTCATTTCTTCATCAATCTTTGCCCTGCCAGAGTTGTAGAAGGCCTTTTTGCCCTGTTAGTCTAGACACCAGAAACCTGAATATCTTCTTACACCCTGCCAGCATCGAATGACCTCAAAATGTTCTTAAATTACAGTGGCCGTTTATTTGCTCCCAGTTTAAGGCTCTTTGTAAGGCTCCCTGCCAAAGCAGTGCCAAATGTAAATCAGAGGCAATATAAATCAGGGTCCATTTAACGTACGATACAGAGTGGAAATTAGAAAGTTTAGACTCAAGTAGCAGTCTTTTTTCTCTGTTATGAGACTCTCATACTAATTTATATTCTGATCACTAATGCATGGCATCGTTTGCACCCTGTTATTAAGGGAAAATATTACCTCCTCAGTGTAATTTTTCCTTGTTTGTAGGTTTAAACAATTTTCTGAATCCTGTTAATTTCCCAGAAAAAAAAAAAATAACATATATTACAATAAAATTACAGAATAACATTAAAAGAGGAAAATAATTGGGATGATGGAATGGAGTTTCTTTATTTCCAGCTACTGTTTGTTACTCTCTGTTTGACTGTGGCACTCATTTACAACAAATGCAGTCTGAGTTATATTATCATGTTTCATGGTATGACTTGAAAGCAGACTACAGTCTGTTCTTTAGTCTTTTGTTATTAACAGCCTTGTTAATCAAGCTGGATAATTGAACAAAGAAGCTTAGATCTATATGACAATGGGAGAGGGGCTCTTTTCCCATGATTTGTTAGACATACATCAAAACTTAACACTGTCCCGTGACACTAGCTCGTAGTAACTGGATCTAAATACAGATATTTTTTTCTATCTAGCTACTCTAACTGGATTCCTAGAGCTAATTTCCATGCTTTAATTCCTCTGTGGGATTCTGCAGTTCATGTCTCCTAAACCTTGCAGCAAGAAAAAGCTGGTGAAAAGTTCAGCACAAGAAGAGGGAGATCTACCAAAGGAACTCCTAAGAAGCTGTGGAAGACAGACTGATGCAATCAGATCTGTTACGTTAGATAACATACAGCTTAGAAACAAACAAAAAATAGGTTTTCATAGGTACAAATCACTTACTAACAGCTTAAAAACATAAAGACTATATTTTTTTTTACCTTTTAGAAAGAAAATTTGGCAAAAATGTTTGCTCATCATTCAGGTGATCCCCATATTGCCTGTTTGATTGTCTGTTTTTTCCCGTTTCACTATAAGCTTGTCTTTTTCCCATTTTAAGTTAATTTAAAAGCTCCTTATTTTAAAGTATTTTCTTAATACACAACCCTGCCTTCACTGCAACTCTGGCTCATTTATCTTCAACAGATACTGGAAACATTTTCTTACTTTCCTTTTTTTAGTACTGTTACATATTAAAACCTATTATCAAGTTTACCCTTAGTCTTTTCTACTCCAGTCTGCTCATGTGCTTTCTTCTGGTGCTTTGCCACTGAATTCTGATCATGCAGACTAAAGACATGAGGAAATTTCAGGTCAGCTGTTTGAATAATCAACAAGTCTCTAGTGCCTTCTCTTCTAAAAGTACTAAGGATACCAAGGAACACTAACAACAGACTTCTGCATCTTCAAGTCATAGGTTTCTCCGTTCCTCAAAATTTTATTTTTTGAAAGGCTTCTTCACTTCAGTATGTGAAGCTCCTTCGTATTATATTGAGTTCAGCCTGTTTGCAAGCTGTCTTGTTATTCTTACATCCACAATCAGTTCAGCTGTCACAGAAAGCAGATACAGGCAGACTATCCTTCAATTTATATCATCTATATTTTACATCTTTTTATAATTTAGCCATTAATTTGATAACCAACATTGCCTTCTATTTTTTTTTAAACAAAACAGATGCTGAAGGAATTAATGTCTTTAAATATAAGTTCAGTGTACTCGGTCAGAAGCCCAAGTAATTCTCAGATTTCTTTCAGGTGTATGTCCTATCTTTTATTTGGCTTCATTCTCTGTTCTTTGCTTCCTTCTAATTCAAATAATTTAACCACTGTTCTCTTCCATGTGTTTATGTAGTGGCCAGGAAAGGAGATTATGTAAAACATGAAAATGGTCCTTCTGTTTTTTTCTTCCTCTAATAAAGTTTTCAAACCCAAATCAATTACAAGTTCTCTTCTTTCCAGCTATTTTATGTCTGTGACTAGTGTAATTATGACCACGGGTGTTGTATCAGAGTCTTCTTGTCATAGCATAGAATCATTTAGAGGGTATAACATCAGAGAACTACTGAGCCTGTCTCTAATTAGAAAGGATTTTTTTATGGGAGTCATCCCCAATAGGTCTTGTGATAGACAATAATTTCCACTAGTTACCAAGAGTTCAAGTTCTTGTTTCCCATCTCTTCTAAGTCTATGCATAGATCATTTTTCCCCATAAATCACTCCCTTTTTTCCCTCCCTCTTCTATCTCCTTTGTGATGTATGTCCGTATTTTAATTCTTATTTACACCATCCTTTTGCTAGTATATGACTGTTGCTTTCAATGGAGGGATCTCTAACTCTTGCGAGTAGAATCTAGATGGTAGCACCTATCAGGAAGGAAGTTGTCTTCAGAGCACTATATCGTACCCAAATGAAGTAACTATACAACCACATGGACTAAATCACTACTCATCACTGCTGGTAAATATAGTTACACAGTTAACAGGAAACACTGTAACCCCACAGAGTATATGGTTTATTCAGAAACACATATCCTCTTTTTTGGCTCAAATGTTATTGATAATGAAGTCTTGATTGCTCTGCAGCTGTTTATTATGCAGCCACATTAGAGGAACGCAGTTACTAGGAAGTAGTTATAGCCTGTGGGTCTCTCGGTCTCCTAGTTTTGCTCTTCTCCATCTGAACAGTGTTTTGTTGTGTGACATTGTCTCTGCTTTTCACACTTAGCTAACAGCCAGCAAGAGTGTATGAATAAATCATTGCTAATTCAGTTACTTCTAAGAGATGCCAAAGTGCAGAAATCTCTACCTGCAAAAAGAAAGAGGCAGAAAAGGAGAAAAAAATAATGGACTCTCTTTCTTGGCCTCTTCTGTAAATGACAATACTGCAATCAGACTGTATTGATAATGTTTGATTTCTCTCTTGAAGGAGGGAGAAAAGAGACATGACAGATTTTGAAAGCAACTTTTCATATCGCTTTTGCTTCTCTACCTCTGGCCATAGTAAAGGCACTTGGTTCACAGCTGCTGGTGTTAACATCACACCGGTTCTTGTGTTTCCTGATCTGAGCAGATTGCTCAAGGCCCTATCTATTCTCATCTTGGAAAATCTCCAAGGATGCAGACTGCACAACACCTCTGCACAGTCTGCTCCACAGCTTACTCTAGCATTGTGTCTCCTTTCCCGCGTCAGTCCAAAAATGCACTGTATTCCCCCTTTGTCTGAGGTTGGTGTCACACACCAAGAGAACAAAGGCACCTTACAACACTACTAATGAGGGCGTATAGCAGAAGAGCAGTAAATCTGCATTATGTTTCTAGGCTTGGATCTGACCTTACAGGGGTGTAAGAAAAGGCTTATCTGATCCCCAGAGTGCCATGGTCACAGCTGGAAATGAAGGCTTGAAAAATAAACTTTATGATAGCTACTAATATTAGAAATTGTAGCACTATGGAATAAATCACAGGAGCCATGAAACACAACATACGGTACCCTGTTTTCAGTCAAATGATTTATTCATGAATGTTCGTAATTCAAATGAATTGGCCATGAATATTCATGGCTACTCCTTTGTAACTAGATATTATAAGGAAATCTATGCTAATTACAACAGCGGCTCTTGCTAGCATTTCCATAGCATCAATGGGAATGTTTTGGAAGTTGGAATTCCTTACTGGAGTCCCAGCTGTAACCACTTCATGTGATTGAATGCATACAGAGGTCAACAAAGTAAATATGTAGTAATGCTTGAAGGTAGTCTGCTGGCATCTACCCAACCTATTTGTAGAATATGCACCATTAAACCATGAATATTACATAACTTACAGCCAGTAAAATAGTAAACATTCATGCATGGCAAGCCTTGAGCCCAAGTAAGTCAAGTGGCTTTGGGGCTTGTTCCAGTAGTGGCTTGTTTCAGTAGGCACAAGAGGTCAATTTCTGCTCACAGTTACATTAGTGCTAATTCACTGATTTCAATTAAGTTATTTTGATGTGAATACAAGCCCTGTCTACAGACTCATAACTCACAAACTGGCAATTTTCTTTTCCAGTAACAGCACTGAGAAACAAATTATACTACCATTTCTTATCAATTTCCAGTGACATAGGCTCAGGTTAAAATGTCACAAATCTGGCATTTCATTTTTTCTTGTTTTCACAGGAACATCAATAAGAAAGGATGTTTGTTGGTGTTTTTTTTTCTTTCTTTTCCTTTCCCATTTTAAAATAAAGAGACATACTATATAGAATTGTCTGCAAACACGTATAGAAAGATCTGGAAGGGAGCTGTAGCCTTGACATAGATGACAAAGAAAAAAGAAATACAAAACAAACATAATAGCTGGGTCTGTTCATCTAGAGAATGACAAGCAGGTAAGATCCTTGGGGATTTTTCAGACTCATATGTTCTAAGCTCACATGAAACAATTCTGATTTGGTATCCTGAATATCATAAACCACATAATTGTCCCTAATAACAGTTGGACAAAGACCAGATTTTTTGATAACCTGAACTTAAAGATACAGAATTGAGGAGTCATTTCTCTTAAGGTTAACATCTATGAGTCAAACACATATGCAGTGATCTAGTCATTTAAGATATAGTCACTGCCACGTTGAAGCGCACAGGGCAGATTTATAAAGCAAGCTGGGTGAATCATGAATTTAAAGAATTTCTAGATAATAAGAAAGCCCAGATGAAGATATTAGTGCTTACAATGATCTACATTTAGATAGGTTTAATCTCATCAGGTTTTTCCCCAGCAAAAACAATTCCCCAGGAAAACCCAGGATTTTCCTTAACAAATTGCTCAACTATTCATTTCACTGTTAAAATGTTCATCTGAGTCCTCACATAAATTTTTCTGGCTTCAGCTTCCTCCCACAGCTGGTAGAAAGATTTGTATGGAAGCTTCTATGAAAGCTTTTGTAATGGGAGGAGAGGGATTAAGGGAAAAAAAAATAACTATAAGAAGAGGTTAATTCCTAATTCCTGCTGGAAATGTTTCCCCTTTGTCTGCGTTTGTTAATAAGTGTCCTTCCTTGGCCATTGCTTCCTGCCATGACTTTGCTCACTTTGTCCCCATGTGGTTATTATGGATTGTGACTATGTCACCTTGTACCCTTTCCCGATGTATACAGTTGATAGAGCTTTTTAAGCTTTTTATGAAGAGAAATTTTTCAGACCATATATTATTCCTGCAGGTTTTTTCTCAATCTCCAAAACTTTCCAGTGTTGTTAGTGAAACATGAACACTGGAAATAAATACTATTTTTCCCACTAGTACTGTAACCAAAAGTAAATAATATTTCTCTCCATAAAATTTTACTTTTAACTATAGTGTTTCGGCCAGTGTTTAAATTTACCATGGGTTTGTGTGTGTTACGGCCTCTGGCGTTTCCAAAGGTTTTGCTTTCTAGAACACATTTTGTAGGAATGGCCGGAAGTCTTTATTTTCCAGGAATATGATGCTAAATTGGACTCCCCTCAGATTAATGAGATTGCTGAGCAGCATAATATTATGCTGCTAACATATTATGTATTCAACTTACATTTTTCGTGTTAGCCTTATACTTCATCGGTTGTGGGTTTATATTTTACTTGCAGATCATTGACAAAATATATTGAATATAACTACTCAGACAGACACTCTTTTGGGACACTTGAGCTCTGTTCAACAGAGTGGCAATTTTGCTTAATGGTATTTCTGGGTTGCTACTCAGTTTTTAACTAATGCACTGTGTGCAAATTTGATGTATGCATCAAGACAACAGGAATAGGTGTCTTGGCAATTTGGGTCAGGTCAAATAAATTAAGTTCCTTTTCTATTAACTTGATTGTTATTATGTAGTTCTGAGGAATGAACAATTACAGGAAGCAATCAGGTGGAAAAGAACCTCATTTCTTGCCTTCTCAAAGTTTTGAAGGAACAAAATGGAAGTGAACTTTGTTGGTGAGGGTGCATGTAAACCAGCATTAAAGGCCCTGAAAAAGGTGAGAAAAACAAAACTGAACAGAAGATAAAGGAAGTACAATCAACATAAGCACAGCAGGAGAGTCTTTGAGTGTTTTGGATAAGAAAAAGGGTGCTCTTATTCCAAGCTTGCAGAAGAGCAGTTTTACTCTGTGCTTGATTTATATTGTGCCACTTCTATGGAATCAATTGCTTGAATGCTGGCAAGAGCTCTATACTGCTCCATTAAATGTAAGACCCACTGTGCTACAGGGTACTGATTAGCATGGACAGGGACAGACAATACGGCTTGAAAATTCATTGTAGCCTTGTTTTTGAAAACTATCAAGTCATAACTTAACCAAAAGCCCAATTAGTGCACGAATATCTTGTTATAATTTTTTTTTCTCCAGTTGTGGCGTTACCATTGTTAAAATATATTAAAACTAATGTATAATTCCCAGACTGTAAAATGATATTACAAAATAAATATTCTAAATGAACCGTTTTCTATCCTGTATATGCAACCCAAAATATGAAAATACACTATTGTATGGATGATAAATGAAGATCAGCTTGAATTTGTGAAATGATCATTATATATATACTGCAAATGAATAATGAAATAACAGTTTTCCACCCACATGCATATGATCTATTTCTGATGAGTTGAAATTAGTCATTTCAATTATTCTTTTTAATTTTTCCCCTAACAGATTATTCTTGGTATTTGGATGCATTTAACTAGAAACATTAATGTATCCCTTTTATACTATAGGGGACCAAAAGGGGGCTTTTTTAATACCTTTTGCTCCTTGAAAGAAAAAGTCTAAGTAAGTATTACTGTCTGGGATGCACTGAAAAGTGATTTTACAGACCTTTAAGTGAAGATTCATAAAGCATAATGTCATTACACTTCTATAAAATTATAGTTCAGTATTTCTGGTCTTTTTCTTCTATATTTTTTGATGTTTCCATTTTTTGAAATTTTAGACTTGCTAAACTTTTGCATGTGATGGTTTTGATGTGTGCAAGTTTTTTGCTCAGCAGGCACGATCTCCTGTAGGAAGAAGGAATTAATGTTGATTTAAAAAGATCCACATTACAAAGCTGTTCAATTTATCACTAAAGTTTGCAAGGAGAAGGGTTATTTGCACAGCTCGCTTTGGAGTCTGAACATACTTATGGGCAGCATAATCGCTGATCAGTGTTTGGCTACTGAAGAGTGGTAGTAGTTCTTCTACTTTGATCGCTGTTACCCTCTGTTACATTTTGTTAAAAGGATGTCAGAGAGCAGCAAGTAGGGTAAAGGTGTACTTGTCTTGCCTACCCTGGAGTTCCTGGAATCTGACTGATTCTCCTACAAAGAGTGCAAAATCATGATAGACTTGTTCTCTATAAAAATGTATGAAATTCAGCGAGCTGCCAGACTGAGAGTAAGACGTGGAAATGGCTTCAAACCTTTTGTCCAGAGTTATCTCATGCAGACGATCTGAGTTTTCAAAATTCAAAACTGTCTTCTAGTCTTTGCTCCAATAAAAGGTAACACTGGAAATTCAAGGCTTTGCAGGTATTTTCCCTGTGAGCTCTTTGATGAATCAGTGCATATACATTACCCTCAGGCATCTGCATTTGGTGCGTGCCGCCACTAACACAGTTACAATTCTCAAGCATCGTGAAGGAAAAGTGCATGAATTCTATTTAGGAATGTCAAGGACTGCAGTAAATATCACTTATGTGACTTCATGGTGGAAAGAACAAGATAAAAAAAGTTAATGAGACGTATTTAAGTTAGACACCAGGAAAAAAATAATACAAATGGTGAATAGAATGAAACGCAAGAACAGATCGTCTTCGAATTTCATAAAGTTAGTGGAGGTCTTCCGGAAAGAATTGAGCAGCTGAAAGGCAGGAATGACACAGATAAAGCTGATCCTGCCATGGGAGAGCAAGATGGCTTATGGCCCAAGATTTATTCCATGGTTCTGTAGACATGGCAAAAGCTTAAATGTGTTTTCGGCCATCCTACAGAATGATAACAGTAGGCAATTACAGGCAGTTAGTAGAAGTTCAGATGTTCACTTTCAAGGCATGTAGTAAAAATTTAAACATCGTGTTCCAAAAGCTTCTGTTAAAATGCAACAGAAAGTGGGATGAGTGGAGATGTGAGTCAGATCAGAGCTGGTCCCTCTGCCTTGAGACTCTGCGCTGGGTGGAACACACTGACATTTCCACACACCCCCACCCCCTATCCCCTGAGCTCAACTCACTGCTAATGGACATATTCCTCAAAATGAGGAATACGTTAGTATTGTTAAATAATTACCCGCTCCTGAAAGCCAGGCATTTCAAGAGAGTGGTAGCACACTGCACAGGGTGTCATAATGTGCCTATGAGAAAAGACTTATTGGTTAGTGACATCACTATAAAAAGCTTTCTTCTTTATTAACAACAAGAAGTAACATTCTCTTTTCAGGTTGTTGCTGTTAGGTATTATGAAGGATTTGCTTGTCAGATCCTTCCCTCTTCCTCCTTCCAAGCAGCTATTACAGTGTTCCACTGCAAAAATACTTCAATTTAATATGAAAGCTTGAAGAGAGCAGCTGACACTGCAGATACCACCACCTTTATTTGTCCTAAGTTGTATCCTCCTTCATGAGTAGATTCATTCTTGCTCCTTGCAGTTATCATTACAGAAGACAGAATAAAAGCAAAATAAGGCGCTACTTGTTGTGCTAAACTTGTCCGTTCATGCTATTTTCCCTTCTGCTTATTTTAGTTTTGATACTGCTAAAGACAATTACTCTGCAACATTTAATTCAAAAGTTCACAACTGAAGCTATTGCAGGATGTTTTATTGTGTTTCTCATTTCATTAATCTTTCTCTATCATCTATTTACTGGATATGAATTGTAAGAAGCACTGTGCCACATTTGCGTGCTTCGGAAAAACAGTTTGCATGTGCAGGCAGCATATGGCAAATGTATAAATGGTTATGAATAAATCATGACTCATCACAATTATTAATAACTGATAAAGTCCTGAAAAAGCCTTTAGCTGAGCAATCTGAAGGAAAAAGAGAGTGCAAAATGCCTTGGAGAAATGAGTCTTCATTTAAGAAGTAAGCACTCCCACAGCCTTGAACAGTGGATTTAGCAGGAGACTGTGTGGAGCCAGCTATCAAAACGGTTTTAGCAGCAATGGCTTTAACAGAGCGTGTGTTGTCCTGGTATCTAATGATAGAGGAGGTGGCGAGAGGAAGACAGGGGGATAGATTGCTCAAGGGATTTGTAATGGGAACATCAAGATAACACTTGTCCATTTAATTGTGCTTTTCATCATATGATCTCAGAGTGCTTTTCTCATAGATTCATCATTTTTATGGCCAGAAGGGACCATTAGATCATCCAGTCTGACCTCCTTTTTAATCTAAAATTTCATCCAGTTATCGCTGACCAGTATCCAATATATTGAATGCTGTGGAAACTCTACAATTTTAATTCTGTATCTCTCACCCATATTGAGAAGAACTTGCTAAGGAGAGAAGTCCGAGTTTAAATGGGGTAAGTTTTGTGCAGAAGTATTACAATCTCAAAAGAGCTACAGAACTAAATGCACAAAGATTTAGGATGAAAATGAATATTCAGGACATAGCCCTTGGGAAAGGTGTTACTGACTAAAGGTCTTCTAAGATGCACCTTTTTCTTTTCCTCTGCTAATCATCTATTCTTATACTTCCAACTTTTACACTACAATTTACATAGATATGAAAACCTCTCCCATCTTGAAGAAATGAGGCTACTCTTCCACACTTGGTGGAGCAAACCATTCTGCTTTTCATTCTTCTGCTGTGTTGTGAAAGCCTAAAGAACCTGCTCAGTTAGGAGGAACATTAAGTACTAAAGTGACATCTTGGGAGGAAAGAACCTTAGCATGGGTCTGGTTCAAAGACACATTGATTCCTCTCCCTGCAATTCTTTAGTTGCGACAAATCAGCTCCAGCCAATAAGCCACTCCCTCTCTTTACCATTACTGCCCAAGATACTAACATGCACAGTTAGTGCTTCCTTGCTTCTGTTGCTGCTTTCCAGGGGTTATTTATATGGACACTGAGCTTTATGCATTTTGGAGGCAGACCTACTTCCCAGCTAACCTGTTCGTAGCATGACCAGAGCAGGTCTGTCTATCTGTTCATGGAAACAGAAATTTAGTTTCTTTCACTTCTACATTTCTTCTTGAGATGCAGACCTCAGTCAACTGGGACTAGAAAATATGTATCTAAAATCTAGAATATATGTAATATCTAATATCTAGATTTCTAGATATTTCCAGAAATTTCTGATTCTAGAAAATATGCATCTAATTATGTATCTAATGAGATACATGACATGACTTAGTCCAGACGTTGCATGACTGGGGAAAAAGCATTTCATTTGGTGCTGCTGGAATCCTGAAAGCAGATGTTAAAATTTGTCTTTTGGTGGCTCATGTATCACAGGAAAAGAGCATATACAAATTTCTTCCATCTCTCTCACTCTGACCAGACATTGCAATCCATCATCAACAATCAATACCAACATTATTTGATTTTTTATATATATTACAACATCTCAGTTCATAGAAAATTTTGTAAGATAGTATCACAAACTTTTGTTGATCCAGACAACTGCATTTCTGAGAGCTATTCCAATCCCACTTTGAAAGGATCCCTACAACAGCACACGGGGAGAGGAAAATAACCAATAACCATCCTGTCAGCTGGCTTAATTATTTAATTCTAGTCCATTTTACTTTTAGATCATTAGGAATTCCACAGTTCTCAGAGAACACTGTAAATATAAGAACATGGTCATGGCATGCTCAGCTGGCAATAACTACAGACAATTGGCTTATTTCTGATTACATCGTGGTAAAAATAATTCATATGATTTTTGCATTGATAGAGATGGAATAAATGGAAAGACTTTGGGACCCATTATGATAAATTTTGGAATAATAATATGAACATTCACTATTTTTAAATGATAAATTAATCATGTAAATCTGGGAAACTAAGAACAGTGTTTCTTGATGCCATTTCATTGGCTTTTTCTTCTCATCAGCTCAGACATAATGACGTGAACAAAGATTTTTATGCAGAGCTGGGGAACTTCCCTATCAAAAATCTCAAGAGACACAAATGTTTAGCAATTGGATCTGCTATCATAAAAACTTCTCAATTGACCTATAGTAATTATAAGCTTCATGCTTTTTATGTAAACCAGAAGTTTGTCGTTGGATGAATAAGAAATAAAAAGCAAAAATAACATAAAACATACCAGAGTAGTGATCAGTAGCTTGTATTCCAGCCAGCAGGTGGTTTTTAGCGATATTTCTGGGGTGTCAATACTGAGACAGATACTGTTCAATATAATTATTGATGATGAAAATAATAGGATGGAATCCACCCTCATCAAGTTCAAGAGTGACAACATGCTGGCAGGGAGCTGTTGATGGGGGAAATGTAGGGCATTTCAAGAAGTTGCATAAATGGGATGACAGAAACCTAGTGAATTTCAACATGGACAACGAAAGATGTCTGCATTTGGCATGGAATAATCCCCCACACCAGTGCAGGTAGGGGGCAAGGAAGCTGCTCCTGAAAAAGACCAGGATTCAGTCACAGTGGACAACCCCACACTACTTAACCAGCAGATTCCCTATTGTTTGGCATCTGGCACCTATGAGTCTGATTTGAAAACCACTACACCTCATTTGGTCCTCTGCACTACAGGAAAGATATTTTGAGACTGGAGAGAATGCAATGAAGAGCTGTCTAAGAGTTTTAGAGCATGGAACATGCCATATATGATAGGAAGATGACAGCAGGCTGAGTGGGAAGTGATGGCATCTAGAGGGAACTTGACAGGCTTGAGAAGTGGGCACATATGAACCTCTCTAAGTTCAACAAGGCCAGGTGCAAGGTCCGGCACCTAAGTCAAGGCAATCACTGGTATCAACACAGATAGGGGAAGAATGGATTGAGAGGAGCCCTAAAAAGAAGGACTTGGGGATAATGGTGGATGCAACATTAGATATGAGCTAGCAATGTGCACTCACATCCCAGCTGTGGGACTCTCAACACAAGAAAGACACGGAACTGCTAAAGCAGATCCAGAGAAGGGCCATGAAAGTTATCAAAGGACTGGAACGCACCTCCTGTAAAGAAAGGCTGAAAGACTTAGGATTGTTCAACCTGGAGAACAGAAAGCTCAGGGGACAGTTTATTGCAGCCTGTCAACACATAACGGTGGCTTATAAGAAAGATAGAAAGAGACTTTTATGAGGGTCTGTAGTGGCAGGACAAGAGGCAATAGTTTTAAATAGAGTATATTTAGATTGGATGTAAGGAAGACATTTTTTATGGTAAGGGTGCTGAGATGTTGGAGCAGGTCACCCACAGAAGTTGTAGGCATTGTAACACTGAAAGTATTCAAGGTCACGTTAGATGAACCTTTGAGCAACCTGATCTGCTGAAAGATGTCCCTGCCCATGAGCACTGGGTTTGGACTAGATGATCTTTGAAATTTCCCTTCCAACTCAAAGGATTCTCTGATTCTATGAAGCTGAAAGAAATGCTTTGTTTGGCATTAAGAGGAGAAGGCTAAGGGGAATTTTATCTTTATCTACCACTAACTAAAGAGTGGTTGTACAGAAGATGGAGTCAGACTTTTCCCATATATACACAGGGAAAGAATAAGAGGGAACACAATTTGCAGTAAGAAAAATTTTCATTATGCCTAAGGAATATATTCTTCACCTTGAAGGTGGCCAAACCCTGTCACTGTTTCCCCAGAGAGGCAGTTGGATCTTCATCTCTGGAGATATTAAAAACTTGGATGGATTGAGCCCTGAGCAACCTGATCTAACTCTAAAGTTATCCCTACTTGAAGCAAGAGGTTAGATAAGACGAATTCCCCAGGTCTTTTCCAATCTAAATTATTCTATTAATCTATGATATTTCCTACAGAAAAATTATGAAGAAAATATATTAAACATTTTGAAAAGATACTACGGTGATGATTGCTGCACGAGTACTTCAGACAGACATTCTAACAGAATTCTTCTTTACTTGACACTTGTCCTGCAACATTTCAGTGCTAAAAATCTAGCTGAGAAGTTCTGGTTATATATATATATCTCGATCTTAATTTAGAGATAAAAGTAAAAAGATAGCTAGTACTAGTTCCAACTTTTTGCCATTAGAGTAAATTGGCTGTGATGCTTTGCTCTATTTTCTAATAGCATCACTCAGGTAATTCTTTATGGAGAAAAGGCACATAAGCAGGGCAAAGTTCAGTAAACTTGTGTTATATTCAAGATAAAGATGTTAAGCATTCAAATGAATTAGCCAAAGATCTGTAGAATAAAACTTCTCATGTTTGCTGGATCCAGAAAAATTGTCACTGATATTTTAACCTTGGAACTGAACTCGTCTCAAGCTTCGCAGACCCTATCTGTGCTCTGATTTACCTTATGTCAGGGATATTTTTCCTTCTGAAGATTCCTTACAGTCTTATGCAACCCCATACCCAAACATATGTTCTCATTATGCAGTAGTTTGTTTCCTACATAATTTCCCTTCTTTAAGAGAATAACACCTCTCTTACCTGAGTGAGATTTTTCATTAAAATAATGAGCCATGCAGCACCTTGAACGGTGTAATTAACCAAAGATCACAGAACACTTTATAAGTTGGAATTTCAACACCCTACCAGCAAGAATTTTTAAATACCATTATTCCCGTTTTCCCGGAGGTCTGAATTGAAGCTGACTAGAGTTCACTCAAATTGCTACTCGAAAAAACTCTGCATAAGCAATTGGCTGATGAGGCCCCAGTAGTAGCTCAGACTCTTCACTGACTGCGTATGGTTTCTGGGTTTCTTGATCTAGAAAGATTTTTTATCTGCTGCCCAAATAATACAACAGCTATGCCAGGCACCTGTAATAGGCAATCTGGATCTTCTACTTGTTCCCCTCCATCATTGCCCTCAGACCATGAGTGGCACAGCTGAGCAAGCATTAAAATCTACTGCAACATCTGCAGTAGATGACATCCACCTCTGTGACATCGTACTATCCTTTTGAGGAAAGAGCCTCTTTCCTGAGGCGTGTGCTGCAGGGCCATGACTGAACCCATGAATTTTTCTTGACTTTAGAAGTCAGGAGAATCCAGTTGAAAAAAAAATTAATAAAAATCTTTTGCATCTCTTCATGGAGTACTTGACAACCAGACTCATTTATCTCATACATATTTATTAATTTTAAGAGCATTTTAGAAGTCATTTGACATTTCACTTAACATACTTGTATTATTAGCCTTGAACGCTTATTTGCAGCACTTAATATCACTGTTAATTGTTACTGGGCTGTATCAGAATTATACCAAAATCTTTCTACATATGAAGTCAGAATGCAAGTGAATATGAAGAATATATTAATACATGTGTAAATATGTATTTTCCTATGAAGTACGTGTGCACACATGTATACTTGTATTAACCATCTTGCAGTCTTGAGGTATTCTATCTTAAATAACATTTTGGAGCTCTGCATCCTGTAAAAATAACCACATAAATTTACATGGTCATTTATCAAGAGGCTTTGACTTGGAGATATCTACAGAAAAGTTGACTTGATCTGAGTTAGCCTTTTACAGTATCTTTTTAATTAGTGGTGATAACCCAGCAATTTCAGACAGAAAAAAATCTTCTAACATTTCTAGTTGCATTCTTTAGGTGAAACTTCCATATGTCTATAGAAGTAGTTGAGAAAAAGATGTCTATTCTATGAGTAAGGCAAAATCCTCTTCTGGACTCCAATACAAGTCTATTTTCCAGTCCTTCTGGTAAATGTATAGAGATGGAGATCTTTTAGGATTGGAGGCTTATTTGCAATAGTGATGGACTTCAAAGTAGAGCTAGCAAAAAATTGCTGGTATCCTTCTTCTTGTGAAATGCCATCTCTTCATATTAAATTACCTATTTCTGTGAAAAGTCCCTATGAAAGTTTCTAGTCAAAATAAGAGAAAGAGGAAGTCATCTAAACAAAATATAAATTGGTAGAGAGGGAGTTGGGGAAAGAAAGACTGAAGTGAGCTAAAAAAGAAAGAAAGCAAACAAATAATGTCAACATTTCCAAAAGCAGAATGTTTGGATTTGAGTTCTGAGAAAAACACAAAGATTGTTGGGGTTTTTGTGTGTATGTGTGTCTTAAAGGACTGTAAAATGTGTGAGCTTCCTAATGGTGACAGTGATAATAATAGTAATAATAAATTTTCATCCAAATGAGGGACATTTTCCCTCAAACTCTCTCTAATTTTTTAGGCTAAACCCTTTGAATATTTTTAAACAATTTATTTCTTTTGTGAGCCTTCTAGTTTTAAACAGAAAAACAACGGAAATAGAAGAAAATAGAAAATGTCTGCATTGCCTACAAAATGGAAACTAAAAAGCATGTACAGTTAGAAGGCTATCTTCTGGCTTCATTACCCACTCGGCTACTTCCACTGACAAGCAACAACAACAAAAAAAAGCCTCTTTATGTTATTGTCACCATCCTGTCTTTTTGCAGATAGTTAGTGTTATCCAAAATAGATGTGTGTGCTTGAAAGATTAGTCCTGGTTTTATATGCATAATGTATCAACATCATTGCACAGCTCCAAGCGTAGTTAATTTTTATCTAAAATGAAGAGGCATAATGAAGACTGTGTGCTTGAGATGTCATAAGGAACTTCTTGCGTATATTACCCACTTTCAATTTCTATGATTTATGCGATGGACATCATAAGCACGCTGTGAAAAGTGAAGCCTGGAGACTTGAAACACATGAAGCTGAATACTGCAAAGGACTTTGGTGTCTGAGTAACTCTGAGAAATGATTTGATTTTACTTTTATGAAGGTGAAAGCAAAATAGCTTTCCTTAGGTTTATGCTTTGATTTACTATAACATGTGTACTTGGATTTGTTTGTTCTAATATCAAGATTACTATGCTAACTTTAAGAGTGTCCTTAGCCCAAAATTTTGTTTTGGTGATTGGGAAATTCTTTTTTAAACAAGTCTTGACCACAAAATGTATCTATAATCACAATACACCCCTACACATGATTCATCTCCAAAAAGCCACATACTTAAATAAGGCATATAATTAAAAGTAAGTATTATCCATGGCCATTAGGAAATGTTCTTCATAGAGTTGCAGAATGTTGGCTGAAGTATTACAGGGGCCTGTTGGGAGTATGATTAATGTATTAACATCTCTGGTTAAGTCTATGCTAACCAATTGTAAATGTCATATATCACTTTTAATTTGTACATTGCTGAGGGGTGAAAGTTTTATAGTGCATCCATCTGTGAACAAAAGCCCCTCAATGCTGTAGTGCTTGTGCTAGTATTAGCTGCACTCTACAAATGTCAGAATTGATGGTGAATTGTGGTTTATGATCCCTCTTCTTGTCATTATAGTGGTTCAGCTCTAACTCAAGTATATTGTTTTGCAAGTAAAGATCATAGAATCATAAAATCAGAGAATGGCTTGAATTGGAAGGGAACCTTCAAAGATCATCTTGTTCAAACCCAATTTCCCCAAGAGGGAACATCTTTCAGTAGATCTATGATTCTATCTGGTTCCTCAAAGCCCCATCCAACCTGACCTTGAATACTTCCTGTGACAAGGCGTCAGCCACATATCTGGGCAAACTGTTCCACTGTTTCATTGTTCTCATCATAAAAAATGTCTTGCTTACATCCAATCTAAATCTCCTCTCTTTCAATTTAAACCTGTTGCCCCGTGTCCTGTCACTACAGGCTCTGTTGGAAAGTCTCTGCTTTTCTTATGAGCTACCTTTATATGTTAATGCGCTATAAGATCTCTCCTGAATGTTCTCCAGGCTCAACAACCCCAATGCTCTCAGACTTTCTTAGCGTGGAATGCACTTCAGCCCTCTGGTAATTTTTGTGGCTCTTCCCTCCACCTGCTTTAAAAGGTCCATGTCTTTTTTGTGCTGGATTGCCCCAAAATATGGGGCTACAGAAATTCAAAGGAGAGATAAAACCCACAAATATTTACCAGAGTAGGTCATACTCTGGGAAAAAAAGGAACAGGGGAAGTTAATCCTCCAGTTCTTGAAGAACAAACTCTTTTGCAGTATGTCTTTGTAGTGGGCAGGCTTTAACAAACACGAGGTTTTTAGACTCATCATGAGGAATACAGAATGAAAGTCCAATGCTTGTATCAGGCAGGATATGATGTTGGCTGAACCTGTCCGAGCTCAAAAATATCTGAAACCCGTACACTGAGAATCATCTGTCAGATGAACTGAAATAGATAGGTATCCCATAAATGATAAATAATACTTAAAGTAGTAGGAAGATGTATGGAAGTTGAATTAAATTTGCTTAGGAAAATAAGCATCTGCCATTTCAGCACTCTTTTCACCAAATGTAACACGGTTGTTTCAGTGTAAGTTTTGTTATTGTCATTTAATATGAGAGACAATATAATCTGAGCTAATATAACGCGGCATAGCCCCACTGAAATCAGCAGAGCCAGACTGATTTATAGCTACTGACGATCTCATCCTGTATTTTTACATTAATAAGCTTAGAAAAGCTATTTTTTCACAAATAGGAAAGCTAATTGTCTGACCTTTCAGCCTCACCCCTTTTTATAGCTATCTTGGGCATCTGCAGAGAAGAGTTATGAGGAACAACCCATCTCAGGACGGGGTTAGTGAACCTCTGCACCACTCAGGTTTCTCTGAGCACAATTATGCTGTCCAAGGGGTCGTGATGCTCGGGTACCTGAGGTGTCTTAGTTGCTGAAGCTGTCTTATTTCATGTTACAGACTTGAGACAGCTCCAGAACTGAGCTTTACTGTCTGGTGTGCAGGTTGGGACTGGGAGTTCAGGGGGGAACCATCTTTCTTGTCGCAGCATGGAAACTGCAGTCCTTAGATGGGGTTGTGCTCAGCTTTTAAATGCTTTTCACTTTATGGGCTGGAGAGAATGGGTTTCAAGCAGCTATATTTTATCCCATTCAGAAATTTATGCTGGTAGCTTTGACAAACTTCTTCCTAAAACCAAAAAATTTCTACTTAGAAATACATTAAAACGCGTATATTTTAAAACAATGACACTTACTCCTTACACTCTACCTCTCCATCCATGCTGTAGTTACTGGCAGCTCATCTTATGTTTCACTACAAGTCAAATGAGATAAATTTTTCTCTTGAGTTACTGGGGCAGAACTAAATCAATCTTCATCCCCTTAGCCAGCCTGGATCCTGCTGTGGCTTTGGGTCTTTCAGTCTTGTTCCCTTTTGTTTGTGCTACCTTGAGTGCTCCCCAAGAGAGTGGACTGGAGCCATTAAGACTGTTATCTCTAGTATTGCCTCTTAATGACCCTTAAGTGTAAGCTGTTAGGCACCAATTAGAAAGGCCTCCTCCCTCTTTGTCTAAGTGGGTAGTCTCTATTAACTTGACAAAACCTTGAGGTGAAATATCTATTGGGTATAGATTAAAGTTGTTTAGGAGTTTTTTTTTTCTTTCCAGAAGAAGCTGATTCAGCAAGACCAAAATGCTTATTAGGAATATATTGCTTTTAAAAGACACCCAGTGATATTCAGCCAGAGCTTAATGAAACTGCTTGCTTTTTCTGCTGATGCATTCAGTGGGGAAACCTGACCTCCTTCACCATATGCAGGGATACGGGAATCACACCACGAGTACTGCCAGAAAATCTCAGTGCTTCACTGACATGGAGCTGAGAAACTGGAATTTGTTATTTAGATCACATTTTTTAATCTAGTGGAGGAGTGCTGAATTGGGTATCGAGTTCAGTGATTTCAGTCCCTTCCATATACTGTACCTATATGTCCATCTATCAATTTCTCAGTTATACTCCGGCCCCTCAGATTCTCCCCTCTTGTAAGTCACATAGAAACTACAAAAATATCAGGATCATTAGATTTCCTGAGGACTGGGACTGTCAGGTTTAACCCTGTACACTTTATAATTTATTATTTTTTCTAAGATTTATTAAAACTGCTTTGAAATAATGTTACCCTTTCTTTCACAATGAAGCACTTCAGTCTCTTTCCAAGCGCTGGGATTCTCTCTAATCAGGTGTAGCATTTTACTTCATTTCTAATATTACAGTGCTGATAGTAGGGGACTTGGAACCAGCCTCACTAATTACCAAAAGACACTCCTACCTGTATTGTACATCTCAGACAAGAGCTTTATGAAAAATAATTCTGTTACACTGTTGTAGAGTATTATCTGCTTTGTGCCCATGGCACAAGGGTAGAGGAAAATTTTATACCCCTCATGAAAGTTGCATCAGTTTGCATCAAATATGGATCTTTTTATGCAAATAGGATTCCCCACTGCTTCGATTACAACTTGCTGCTAGAAACCAGTACCTGCAAATTCTCTTTCCTTCAATGTGTTGGGGATTTTATTTCTATTGATGACAAATGCTATTACACAGTAAGGGATTATAGGAATCGCTTTAGAACAAAAAATATGAGGAGGATTATGTATGCAAATGGAAGAAGGAAGACCAAAAGAGTGGTTTAGAATGCAAGAAATGATGGAATGAAAAGCAGAAATAAAAATATACGTACAATAAATAGATAGAAGTTCTGATAGTGAGAATTAGACTGTATGACAGACGTCATGAAAAAGTGCATATACTTAGTGCTGCAATGGTCTTTGGCACAAGTGGAACTTTTTTGAGTATTAGCCTGAGAAGAATACTGGGGTTTTGATTATGTGACTAGTATGTGATTTCTAGCCACATATCCTGCTAATATAGAAGTGTATAACTTTATTTCAGTGGAGCTTAGATTTGTACCAGGATATGAGTTTTGCCCCCTCCTTACTCGATGTCTCCATCAATATAAAGCCAGTGAAAATAACGGGGCTCAGCTATGGTTCTTTAGCAGTAAACCCACTCATGCTTTTATACAGCTACAGGATGGGACTTGGGGTGCCTAATTTTGATCAACGTAGAATTTTCTTTACGTCTGTTTTAAGTGCATAGTATCTGGAAATGAGCTTTAATGAGAAGATGCATATTATTCCTGTGTATCATTTTTATGGACCTACAAGACCAGGACAGTGTACTGTTTATCTAAGGATACAATCAGCTATGCAGAGAAACAGAGAGTCAATGCTTTCTTTCCTATGAGAAGGATTTTGCGCAAGAGAATCTCATTGCAAAATCTTCAGTTTCTACGGAGCTTTGAAGCAGAGCTGCAAATGATGAAGAAACATGGAGGAATCTGCATCGAATATAAAGAGTATGAGTATCCCTGGGCTGCTGCTGGAGTTAAATAAAGGACAGACTTTTTTTTTCCTTAATAGATTATGTCCTTCCATCCCTTTTCAAGATTTAAATAAATGAATTTCCTAAAAATTATAAATCCAAAGGAGGAGAAGAGGGGAAAGGAAAGGAAAGGAAAGGAAAGGAAAGGAAAGGAAAGGAAAGGAAAGGAAAGGAAAGGAAAGGAAAGGAAAGGAAAGGAAAGGAAAGGAAAGGAAAGGAAAGGAAAGGAAAGGAAAGGAAAGGAAAGGAAAGGAAAGGAAAGGAAAGGAAAGGAAAGGAAAGGATTCAGGAAAATCTTTGATCAAAGGGTTTTTTTTCCTCCTACAACTGAATTTATCAAAAAAAGTGAATACTCAGATGTAATTGGAAGCTAAATTTGTAAATTTCTCCTACAGACACGAGAAAAGGTGGGGTTTTTTATTGTTTTATTTCTTTTTATTGTTTTGCTCCTTTGCTCCTTTGTTCAGTATAACCACAGAAAGAAAAAGTAAAGGAGATGCCATCTTTTTCATGCATATGCTGACACTTAGTCTTCCCATGTGCAACATTTCACACTGAAACATATGGCAGTCACTGGTTCAGGCTGAAACCACATAAACACAGTATAAAGACTCAGAAAAAACCCCACATCCACCTCCTTAAAAAAAACCAAAAACCAACCAACTAACAACCAACAAACCCAAATCACTTTTCAAATCGAAACACAGCAATAAGATTTACAGCCACTCTTTTATCGTTCAGGCAGTGGTGGAGCCACTCGCAACAGTATAGTTCAAACCACAGTGCACCAGTTTCTGTATGAAAACACCTATGAGTAATTGCTAAAGTGCTTATACAGGCTAGTTCCGCAGAAGGATGAAATCCATAATGCAAATGGGAAAACAGAAGTTCTGCATGCAAAGGAGAGTCATCCTTCCCACTGGAGTTTTTTTTTTTTGCAAGATATTTTAATATTCCATTTGTGGTTTTGCACCAAATGCGTACAGGTAATAAAATATATGTCAGAGAAACATTTTCCCCATTTAAAAAAAAGCTGAAAAAAAGGAGGAAAAAAAGAGCTAAAGCCAAAGCAGAAAGCAGAGAGTGCAGCTCAGGAGCATCTTATTCTTTGGGTATGTATATAGAGTCCTGCCTTCAGTACTCTGAAGATTAGTTCTGAGCTTTACTCAACAGAGAGACCTCCATGGACTGCTGCTGGATGGAAGTCTCACTTAAGATGACAAACCGGTGCTCAGAGAAAGAAAATCAAGTATTGTTTTGCTACAGTTCAAATACACACTAAACATTTTAGATAAATTAATTGATATAGATAATTAAATTACCAAAGATATCACTATCTTCAGAGAATTTTGAAGTAAGCAGTGATTATTACAGAAGCTACTGTTCCTCTGAAACCTTGGAAGGTGCCACTTCAGTTGAAAAGATAATTTTATTCAAAATAATACTGTCCTCCTTTCCTCCAAACTCAGTAGCATTTTTTCCTTTGGGAATGTGCTTTTCTCTCTCTTCTACCTGCCTGGGTTACATGTTCCATCAAAAGCAATAGGGGGTTTATTCAGTAGTTCCACTAAGAGTGGTCATACTTCTTCCTTACAGTTGTACACGATTAGGTAATAAAAATCAATTCGAATGTTTCCAAAGTAATCAAATAGCCATTGGTTGAATTTTTACCTGACCGCAGAAAAGTATGATATATAGCAGAGTATAACACAAAGTGCTGTATTTTATGGTAGGAGTACATAGTTGTTTTTCACTGAAAATAACTCCCTTCAAAGATAATTACCTTGTATCTTTACTAATGATCACTCCAGATACAAAGCTTTGTCTGCTCAAAACATAGGATTTTCACAAGGTAAAAGGCGTTGTTAATTTCAGAAGGAAATTTCATATCTTTCTCTATATTTAGAAATCATTAAGCAAATGATTTGTCAAATTGCATGTAATAGATATTCTTTTACTGATGTTTATCTTTCACGATATTGGGAGAGAGAAGCAATAAAGATAAAATCTATGAAAGATGCCAAAATGAGAACATTTATTTCTATTTTTCTTAATTAAACAAGCTTTGTAAGTAAGCAAACCTAAACTTTATTGTGACCTCTTCCTAGTCAAGATGAATACATTTATAAGAATTGCCATAATAATCTTATTTAATGCTCTCTCTGGGCCTGTTACATAAAACTTTAATGAATAATTTGTCAACAGCAGACATAAATCTCTCTGCTGATGCATATCTTAATCTTTTTCATAATTTGCAGGTCAAAATCTATTATGGTTAATGCAAAAAAAAATGTATCTGAGCAATACTAAAGTTACTATGTTCAGACAGGTTTATTGCACACAGATACATCCATTCACACTGGATGTTTCTCATTATTGGTAAAGATATATATACATGCAGTAGTAGATTCAAATTGCACGTTTTCTTTCATTACCCAGCTGCATTATATGGTTTCCTGGGTTCCATTTAATATGTTGCAGCTTCTTGTTATGCAAAGAAAGCATCTACTTAAAAAAAAAAAAAAATCTACATATCAGATTGCATAGAGACTTCATACTGGGAGAGAGATTATTAAAATGTGATTTATGTTTCTGAATCTGAAGTAAATCACCTGATTGTGAAATAGTTTTTAAAAGAAGCTAATTTCTCTTGCTTGTTTTAGCATATTGTAATTTAAATTAAAGATAAGTTTTCCTGCATTTTGTGACTTTGCAAGGCCATTTCACAAGTTTCCTTTTAATCTTGATGTTGCTGTAATAATTTTGTTTATTTCTTGTTCAATGTTCTTATTAATCTTTCTTTTTGTTGTTGCTTTGTCTTTCTTTTAGATAGACTGAAATTAACAGTGTCCTCTGCATTTTAGGTTATTTTACTGATGTTTTTGCACCAATTAATTTTTATCAGAAAAGTTTTCAATTAAACCCCTGGTGATAGGAGGTGGAATTCTCCAACGCTAATCTGCAAATTCTGCCTCCCAATCACTGGGGGGTTAATTGAAGGCTTTACTGTGGAAAAAATTGATTGGTATATAACTAATCAGCAAAATATTATGAGACTATAAGCAATACCGTTAACCTTGGTCTATCTAAGGAGAAGAACATTACCTTATTTGAAAGGGGAAAAAAAAAGAATCACAAGAAGCATACAAAATGGGTCGCATACTGAAGGAAGAGATCATTAGTGAGCTCCAAGACAAATCCTCACCTCCTTTTAACACAACACCTTCCTGAAATGACTCCCTAATTTCAGCAAGACATGATGTGCCTTGTGCTCCTGTGGGATGAGCTGTGTGAAAAGGACTGCACTTTCCTCCAAGTCCTTACACAGTGGTAATTGGCAAATTGGCTTCTTTGCCTTTGATTTGCAGATCTATGGTGGTTAAAAGCAGTGAAAGTTCTCTTCCCAAAACAGCAGTTTTCAAAGAATTAAGCAGTCCCCACCAGTAACCGTATTTCATAGAATCATGGAATCATAGTCATAGAGCAGTTTGTGTTGGGAGGGACAATTAAAGGTCATCCAGTCCAACCCCCCTGCAATGACCGGAGACATCTTCAATGAGATCACGTTGCTCAGAGCCCCATCCAACCCGACCAGGCTGCAAGCACATGTTGTCTGCCTATGTCCAGCCTTTCATCCACCAGTACCCACAAGTAGTCCTCAGCAGGACTGCTCTCAATCCCTTCATCCTTCAGTCTATATTGATGTTGGGAGTTGCCCTGACCCAGATGAAGGGCCTTGTTCTTGGCTTTGTTGAACTTCGTGAGGTTTACATGGGAACACTTCTCAATCTTCTTCAGGTCCCTCTGGATTGTATCCTGTCCCTCAGGCATGTGAACTGCACCACTCACTTGGTGTTATCTACAAACTTGCTGATGGTACCCTTGGTCCTGCTGTCTGTGTCACTGATGAAGATATTAAACAGTGCTTGTTCCAGCATGGACCCCTGGGGGACACCACTCACCACTTGTCCCTTGGAATATTGAGCCATTGACCACTACCCTCTGGATGAAACCATCCAACCAATTCTTGATCCACTGAAGAATTAATCTATCAAATTCAGGTCTCTTTAATTTAGATAGAAGGAAGATCATAGAATCGTTAGTGTTATAAGGACCTTAAATGTCTTATAAATCCCTTATAAGTCCCCAGGGACTTCCACTAACTGTCATGACTTTTCAAATATCACGGATAGTGGCTTGGTAATTACAACATCCAGTTCCCTCAGGACTCTGCGATGAATGTTGTCAGGTTCCATAGACTTATGTATGGTGGTCATGAACAGGATCTTCTCTTACAGTGGGAGTCATTTTACTACTCCTGTCCCCGGCTTGGGGTGCATCCCCTTGAGAGGTGTGAGAGAAGAGACTGACAGTGAAAGCTGATATAAAAATGGTGTTGAGTGCCTTAGTCTTCTCCTTGCTTGTTGTCACAGGTTTACTCATCACAGCGAATATGCTTTCTTTGATTTTTCTCTTCTCGTGACACACCCATAGAAGCTATTCTTTATTATTCTTCACATTTCTTGGCAATTTCAGCTCTGGCTGTGCCTTGACCTTCCTGACCCCATCCCTACAGGACTGAGTAGTGTCCCTATACTCTTCCTAGGATGCCTGTCCTTGCCTCCTCTGCCTGTGCATTCCCTTTTTGTCCTTTAGATTAACCAGCAGATCTTGACTCAGCCATGCCAGTCTCTTGTCTTCCAAACAAAGTTCAGTGATGCTAAAATCAAAGTTCCCTTTTGATGAGCTATCCACTCATGCTAAGCTATAAGTAAATTGCAATTTAACTTAACTCTAAGCCATTAATTTTAACATTCTATAAGCAAACTTATTTTAATCCCCAGCAACGACAAGCAAAATGGATAATGGCACAGCTCTGACGAAACTTTGTTAGGTTTATTGGTTAGTATGCATGATATAAAAAAATGACAGAAACTGGGAAAGATGCAGATTTTGTGTTGAGTAAAAAAGAATCCTCCAAAACCAAGAAGTTAGAGCTCAAACATTATTGAGATATAATCTATGAAATGTAAAATAACATTTATTCCCCAATCAATAGACCCCTTGTAAATCATATCCTGGTGTGAATGAATTTCGTAGATTACATCACAAACTCTTGATATGTATCTGTTGGTTTTTTGCTGATTTGCTACCCAGTGCATTTATCAGCTCATGGGATATGGATTCAAAAAGAAGAAATAATTACTGAACTATACTCCTCCATTGGTGTTCTTGTAGTTTGATAGCGAGCCAGAAGCAGACTTCCTTATTCTGATCCTCTATGCACAGACTCTAATAAGTCTTTTAGCTGTTTTTCAGCCATCTCTGAGAAAGCGCTTGAGAGGAGTGAGGGAGGTGTCCTCTTTTTTTGCAGGTTTTATGAATGTTCTGCTGGTATTAAATGTATAAACAGTGTAGGACTCTTTACCCTCACCTGAATGAATTAACTGTAGTTTGGAGTTATAATTCTTCTTGCTTGCTCTGTGTCCCCACAATCTGCATTCCTGTCTGCACAGTGGGGCTAGTTAATGTGAGAAATGGAAATGCATTCTCCTATAATACCCCACAGCCAGGTGGCTAATGTGTTTATTCATCATGTAGATTCAAAAGCTTCCAGGATGAGAACCTAATCTAAACTGCTGTTCAAAAGGAAAATGCCACTGCTACCACATACTCTCTCCAAGGAAACTCCAACCTGCTGTTCACACCACTCTTATTTTCCAGTTTTATTGGAGCACCCAACTCAGACCTCCCAAAGGCAGGAGGCAGGATTTCTGGTATCCTTTGCTCCTTTACCTTTTACATTTCTTAATGGTGTGCATTTCCTACTGTTCACCATGGTGGGTGTTGCTAATATCAGTAGGAACACCAAATAATCCCCTGTCTATAGAGAGACCTTAAGACACATATGTCCCTCTGATGAGTTCCCCTCCTGGAGCTGAGGATTTAAGTGTGGCGGTGTTGATTACCACTTCATCCAACAATTTTCTTATCAGCTGAATGTGCAAAATCAATATTTTTCATATAGTCTTCCTGTTAACTCATATTGCCCCAAACCACTTTTGCTGCTGAATGTTACTTCATTACAAAATTTCTCTGAGAGAAATATATTCTTACATACATTCTTACATATATTCTTACATATATTGTGCAATTCACGTTCTGAGAACAAGCAGACGTGATTCTGTGACCGGGAGGTTTTATGGAATCCAGGCAGTTGCCAAAAGTGGAGTTCAACAAATATCTGGAAAGCTACCAACACATAGCCAGCTTTTTGTTGAGTCACAAGGATGCTGCTGAAGAGTTTTTCTACCTTATCCCTGGAGATAGCTGCATGTATATTTTGACTGTTGTTTTGTACTTAGAAAAATCCTGGAAGATGACTACCTGATAATCTCACAGCTGTTCAATAAAATACTGGAATTTGTTTCACCTCAGAAATGGAATGAAATAAATGATGATTCACCAAATATATTTCAGTAACAGTAGTTAGAATATTACTCTACAAATATATGAGGAAAAAATTATTTATTAGTATCCCCAAATCAATAGAAGTAATAATGTTTCTTAAACTGCTTCAAAAGTTATCCAGGATATACAGTTCATTAAACAGGCGTCTCAACACGATCTTAGAGATACATACACCACAATGTATATTCAATAAATATTTAGCCATCCATCTCCCATTAACACTCAATGTGAACAGAATGTCAAACTTTTTTCCTCCTAAGAGATTCCAGAATCAATCTGATACTTCAGAGAAGGAAAGAAATTATGTAACAACATTTATCAAAATGATCATTAGCTTGCCTGATAAAAAGAATTCGGAGTGCGGCTCTGAACAGATGCATCATAACATCTGAAATGCTGAATAAAATACACTGGCATTTCAGATGTAGGTTGAAGCGAGTGTAATAGATCTGATTCCTTCATCTTTTTTGATTACTTTCTCCACTCATGTTAAAGTTATGGCTCACGCTAAAAGCATCATAAATAAACTTACTTTTAATCAATCAAAGTCACTCACGATTTTTTCCCTTTGATATCCAGATATTTTTCTGATGGATTTCATAAAGATATCTGCAATCGTTGTCTGTCTGCAGCTTTTGAAAAGGAAAAATACTCTTATCACTAAGCAGTGGATTTCAGTGGATTTACTTAACTTATATTAACAATGAAGATATTAATTCCAGGTTTATTAGATAAACATAAGGAGTATGGTTCAGATTCATCACAATATATGCATATATATTTAATCTAATGAGCAGTTAATCCTGGTTCAGGCAATGTTGACTGTTCCAATCCCCATTTTCCCACATTCTTAGAGTAGATATTCACTACCCTGAAAAAACACTTTGCAGCTACCTCTAGATCTTGTTATTATATTGGAAGTTCTTTGTAGAAGTGAGGCTAAGACTGAACAGATCACTGCCCGTGTCTACACAGTGGTAATTTAAATTGCACATCCCATACCGCTTATTTGGAGTCCGATTAATATTTAGTTCACTTTGGATTTTTTTTTTTAATTTTGATTTTCAGGCTACATTTATTTGAAATCATAAACTCAGAATAATTTAGATGGGAAGGGATGTCAGGGGTCATGTGATCCAATATCGTGCTCAAAGCAGGGTCAACTTCAAAGTTATATCCAAATTCAATGTTAAAACAGGTCTCTCTGACCCTTGCTTAGCCATGGAAGGATATTCCATCACCTCCATGGACTATCATTTCTTCTTTCAACTCACTTCATTGTGAAAAAAAAATGAAAAGGGAAAAAAAAGGAAAAATATCTTAATATCCAGGTAGAATTTTACTTGAAGAACTTGTGTCTGTTTCTTCTCATCTTACCACAATACTCTTCTTAAAAAAGTCTGTCTCTATCTTCTCTGCAGCTTCCCACCATATATTTAAGACAAAAATATATCTTCCTTATACCATGATATAATGATCTGTATTTCTTATTCTTCCTCCACCTCTTCCATCTTTGAAATTTCATTTAATTGAGTGATCGTAAAAGAACCTTTTTTATCTGTTTTTGCAATAAAGCTTCCAGATGTATGAAACCATGATGTATTACTTGATTTAGGTATAATTTAAAAGTTAGCTATAATTACTGAAATTCAAGTGCCGAAAGGCTCTGTTATCAAGAAGCTGCTACTTCTGTGAACAATGAAACCTATTTCTAAAATAAAGATACTCTTGATATATTTTGTTTTGCTTGCTAATATCTCCATGCATTTTTCTTTCTTATGTGAAAAAAAAGATGTATACTGAAATGGACCTGAAAGTGTTAGGTCATTGTGATTTTAATTCTAATAAAAATTGTAATTTCAAAAAAAACAAACAGCAAGTCCCTCTTAATGTGAGAATACTGACTACAATTAAATATTCTCAAATGTAAATTTCTTATCAATATCTTAGATGAATATATCTGGCTATGTTTTTTAAAAAGGTTGTATTTGAAATTCAAATCAAAGAGAAGTTAATAGACTTCTCTGAAAGTCTCTAATAAACAATAGCAATTTTATTTTGTTATTGTCAAATAGAATTAGGCAGACACAGACAATATTATTATTTTGTATTTTCAGAAGTAAATGCAGGGTAACATATAGTGATGGGCTTATTATTTTCTGGGAAATCAAAATTATTCCTCTAAATAAAAATATTTTTTTTCAGCTTCTTTTTTAGGCTGTCATTTTCCATTACTAATATTGTAACAGAGATATAATCTAACACCATTGGTTATTTTGCAGAAAGCCTTTATTAAATGTTACTGCAAAATAACAGCTATATTCTTTGACTGAAAATAGAACAAATCATACTTAATCCAAGTAATCTTTCAGCAAATCCATTTAAACAAAATCTACCATTATTGAGCCACTGCTACTGAAGCCATCCACAAAAGTACGGTTTTTGTTGTTTTGAAAAAAAAGGAAACCACCTTGTGAAACTTGTATTTGTTAACAATCATCAGGCATTTTAGCTTTCTTTTCACCTTGAGAGACAGAACTAAAATGGATAAAACTGTGGTCACAATTCTCCCCTATTTTAATTATGTATTATAAAACCTAGCATTAATCATAGAATCATAGAGTCATAGAGTCATAGAATGGTTTGCGTTGGAATGGACATTAAAGATCACCCAATTCCACCCTCTGCCATGGGCAGGGACAATTCTCACTGGACCAGGCTGCTCCAAGCCCCATCCAACCTTGCCCTGAACCCCTCCAGGGATGGGGCAGCCACAGCTTCCCTGGGCAACCTGGGCCAGGGCCTCACTACCCTCACAAGAAAAAATCTCTTCCTAATATCTAATTTAAATCTATCCTCTTTCAGCTTCAAATTGTTACCCCTCATCCCATCTCTGCACTCCGTGATAAAGAGCCCCTCCCCACTCTTTCCGGAGGCCGCATTTATGTATTGGAAGACCTCTATAAGGTCTTCCTGGAGCCTTCTCTTCTCCAGGCTGAACAACCCCAAGTCTCTCATCCTGTCCATGTATGGGAGGTGCCGCATCCCTTGAATCATCTTCATGGCCCTCCTGTGGACTTGCTTTAACAGGTCCATGTCCTTCCTGTGTTGAGGGCTTCAGAACTGAATGCGTTACTCCAGATGAATTCTCATGAGAGTGGAGTTATATGGGCAGAATCACCTCCCTGAATGTACTGGTCACAATTCCTTTAATGCAGCCCAGGTTAAGGTTGGCTTTCGGGGTTGCAAGCACACATTGCTGACTCTCATTGAGCTTCTCATCCCCTGGCAGACACATGAATGAGGAACGAAGAACAGCCAGTCAGACTTCCAGGTTCTCCAGTTAATGTCCCTGTAAATTTCTAATAATCGTGGTTCCTTTTTGCTGAGTGAAAGCAAAACAAGTCAGGATTCATCTGGAAATGATATTAGAATTTGTATCCCGACGTATTTATATATGAATTAAAATGATGAGACTGCAGTTGTAAAGCTAAACATAAATAAATAGTTAAAGGTTAAAAAGGTAAACTGAAAGGCTTATAACAATATCTATGTGTCTGTAAACAAAACTACTTCCTAATCCTTAGGTAAATGAAAGCAACAGAACAATAAAGACAACTTGCATAAATTATTAACCTCAACTGCAGAATTTTATCACAGGAAATGAAATAACGCTTTGCAGAAAGTTAATTATTACACTATTTTGGTACTGGAAATAAATTATTTTTCTACTCTGTGAACTGCAATATAAGAAAAAGCTAATTGGTTACAACATTTCTGTTTTACATTTCAGTTCTGGTAGAATGTACCACCAAACCCATTTCTAGCCTGCCCTTCTGAGATCCTGCAGGACAGATGTTAGTGGGTCCACCTGGCAAACAGCAGGCTGACGTTATCTGGTGGCACATCACAGAGGATGACCTCAGGTTTCTTCAGAGTCCAAGCACAGAAGTCATGTTAACATTTATGGCCCAGATCCGCAAAGGTATTTATAAATCAAATCCCTGTTTGGATTTCTGATTTACTCTTGAAACACACAGGTAGTTAAGGACCCAACCGTGAGCCCCTGTGGCTCCCTGAGAGCTCTCAGCACAGCTGAACTGGTCCAGCAGCTCCCAGAACTGTAAGATCTCCCACTTATTCCTTCCTGTTTTCTAGCCATCATCTGTTCCCTTAGTAAACTGATTTGGATCATTAAACATGTAGGAAAATATAAACATTTTCTTCCTCTGGATTTTAGTGGGATTTGGGGTGGTTTTTTGGTTGTTGTTTTGTGGTTATGTTTCTCTTACCAATTCACAGCCCTTAATGAATGAGTTTAGAGACCTTTCTTCTACTGTTGTTCAAACAGGGAAAGCTTTCTTTCCAGCATTCTTCTCCTGTGAACTTAAAAGCTGCTCAAACTCATAGATATGCGTAGGGTTGCACTTTCACACTCTTTAATTAAGGAATAAAAGTGAAGTGTCTCATATCACAAAAAAAAAAAAGCAAAAGGTGAGACTGTAAAAGGGAAACAAGGCATTTGTGATGACAGGGAGTTCACAAATCTTTGGCTTTCAAAGTCTTCTTTACAAGAATTTCAAAGCCAGAGAGGTTGCTGTGCTGGCATTCTCATTTCACTCTTTCCAAGTGAAGGAATAATGGTCAGGTAGTTGCAACTTGGTTACTTATACTGTGATCAGTCTTCTGCCATGCCATTCTTGGTGTCCTATCATTAACTTTGGTTTACAGAAAACCTTACCTTATTTTCTGGTTTTACGTCTTCAATTCCTCACATGAAGTGGGGATAAAATTTACAGTGGGTGTATGTTACTTCTGTTCACAGAATTGAAGGCAAAGTCACACCTGGACTCCAGGAACAGTCATGCCTAAGTGAGCAATTGAGTGAAATACTCCCTTTAGATTTACCGCAAGGAATGAGCACGTGCATACATAAAATATAAATTGAGGACTACAGTATGAGGGAATCTGGACTGACTGGACAAGGCAAAAACCTCTGTGAAGACTTTCTTGAAGTTAGGACTCAATCTGTGTTACACTCTGCATGCAGTCGGTGAGACAAGTTCCTGCAGAGCCAGACTTTATTATTGGGCTAAATGACTCTGAAAGTATCTAAATCCCTAAACGGAACTTTGAGAATGTAGCCACTTATCTAGGAGAAGTAGTCATTTGAATAAAAATAGATATCTATATTATAAACTTTAGCATCCAAGATAGTTGTCAAAATAGTCAAAATAGTACATAGAAGGAAAGTGATACACTCAAGGTGTGTTTCATCTCTTCTTATTATGGGCATCTACAGTAAGTCTGATATAATGCCCTTCCAAATATCTTTTTCTCTGTATCACAGAGTCTGAGACGATGATCTCAAATAATGAGGTTAAGCAGAATAAATCCTACCCTCAGCAGTAGACAGAACAATGTAATATTTTGATACTTGGATGTTGAATGAGTTCACATAGCTCTGCTTAGAAAACAATGCCTACAAACAAACGCATATTCCCGTCTACACAACTTCCACTTTTTTTCAATATACTCTTCTGTAATTACACTGTAGAAAAAGGGACAACACTGGGGATAGAAACTTTGTTTCCATAATAATTCATTACCATGGGATACCACTGGGGCCAAGAACACAGCAGGATAAAAAGGGAAAAAAAAAAAACCCACCCCAAAACCAACAAAACAGGATAAGCAGCTATATGGGTAACAAGAGCATCCACAATTATATTAGATTAAACAAAAATTCATAAGGGATATAAACCTGCCTGCATCAGAGCATAAGCTAATCACTGACTGATGGGAATTAAGAACCTTCTGTTATGGAGAGGTTAATCCCTAGTTGCTCACTACAGTATTTTTTGCAACATCATCTGAAGCAAATAGCACTGGCAGTGGCTACCAGACAAAACAGACAATTAGCCTGATGTAATATTGTAATGTCTGTCTTGCTGTTTTGTGACTGTAGTGTACAAAACATATCTATGTTTAGCCTGGTTTCCTAAAGAAATGAAGCTAACGCTCCCACACTATCTGCTGTCTGCAATGCCCACCTAATAACTTTGGAATCCATCAGCCAGTTTCAACATTTATCACAGGAGTTGACCTCTAGAGAATAACAAAATTCCTATACAGTCAGCAAAATCCAAAGCTTGACCAAAGAGGAAGGTTCAAATTAGTGTCCCACCTCTAGGACATCTTCAGGAAGAGGATTTCAGGAATTATAGCAGATAACTCGACTCAAGCTTTTCATTGCAAACCATATATCCCATTATTCTCTTTTCATTGATTTTATTGGTTCATCTGCTGATAGCCACCCTTTTCGTAAATCCCAGCCCATATACCACTCAGGAATATCTTCTTCATCCCCTTCACTGCCAGGAGTCAGAGGAAACAGGAGCAACAGGACAGTGCAGATGGAAGAGGTGGTGACTAAAGATGCAGCTGCAGGCTGATGGAACAGCTAAAGGGCTAACGGGCAGCTGAGTAGCAGAGGAAATATAGTAAAACTCTGTGGTGAGCAGATGAGTGGGTGTAAGACTGCAATGCTCAAAAGACCCAAGTTCATTTTTGTTTTTAATCATTGAACAACTCATTTTAATGTTGGAGAAAAAATCACGCTTGAGTCATGAAAGTGACATAGGGCTGTTCTGAATGAGTCAGTACACACTCAGACTCCTCAGCATCTTCTCCACAAACTCACTCCCCTGTTTTCTGCATCAAAAAAAAGGAGTTCCGTAGCGACAGTTTTACTTTTAAACATGAACAAATATTCTATCCTGACTTTCTCCTCACCGAAAAAGATATATGCCATGAATCCACCTTCAACTTCTGCTCAGCATTCCACAAACAAAAAGTTAATACACAGGAGTTGCTTTGTTTCGCTTCATTCTGAAAAATTCTAGGATTAAACATGTAGTCAGAAAGGAATATAGGAAAGCCGGTAGTAGTATGACCTCATTTAAAATAGCTTGAGGGCTCTTCTAACTTACAACATTTTCATGAAACCAGTGAAAGACTCACTTTCTGCTCTGTTGTTCATCCTGTGTGTGTCCACCCCACAGGGTTGACAAGGCATTTGTGGGAATCAGCTGTGCTGACTTTATGCAGGTAGAGAATTTCCCTCTGCTGGGAGCACTCTCCACTTGCAGATGAAATGCATTCTCTGTACCGCAGAGCAGTGCAAAATGATTAGAGCTGAACCAAGACCTTAACTGACACTCATTATTATGGTATGCCTACACTGTGAGAAGATGTGTGATTGCAATGTGTATCAGCATATTCACACTGCCTTTAATTTAGCCAGTGAAGATACCACGGCACGGAGCTTGAGGCTGAGTTTTACAAGTCTTTTAGGGAACCTTTATTCTTACACAGTTCTTATACTGTATGTGTGTATGTGTGCATATTTACATGTATTTATATGTGTATATCTGTACATATATTCATGTATTTATATGTGTGTGTGTATATGTAAAGGAATATGTTTATAAATATTTAGGTGTAGAGCAGTAGTAGGAAATTAGATCAGATCCAGGCACTTGGCAATACATTCAGTTTTTTGTTCCCATAAAGGCCCCCCAACAGTTTTGGCCTGAGATCCAGTAGTCTTCCAACAATTCCTAAGCCTTGTACAGGAGTTGATGTGGATGAAGAACTGCAGTTAATAGGCAGTTTGCATCTCTCTGTTCCCCCAGTTGGCAGTTTTGGAGGCTAACAGAGTATGAGTGCCATTAAGATGTGGCAATTGGCATAGGGGGAGAAGAAAAATCTCTAACGATATTTTGTTGATATGGATGAAATCAAGAAATAGATGGTTATGGTCCCTAGATAACTAAACAATAGATATCCCTGGTACATCTGTAGGCTCAAATATCATTGTCCTAATAAGTGAGCCAGAGGATTCTTGGCTACATGAGGCACTGGTGAAAATTATATTGGTCTCTTGTTTTCATCCACTTTCATTCAAAGGATTGACTTATTAATACTCTCTTTTTGCCATAGATGCTGGCTACCACACTACCATTTTCTGATCTGCCTCTGTGGCAGATTAACTCATGTAAGATGCTTAAATGACACTTCCAAGAAACAACTCAAACTGGAGACTTTAAGTGGATCGTCATCAGATGCAGAAGTGAGTTTGCTGATTATCCTTCTGGGTTCTGTGTAATATTTGTCTCTGTAATTGAGCTTTTACACGGGAAAGTGGTAGAGAGAGGAAAGTTTTTTAAAGAGTATATGTATATATAGTGAAAGGACAGCTTTCAAAGTTGATCTTGTTCAATGAATATTGTTAACTGCCCGCTGCACAGGGACAAGACGCCAGGAAGAAAGAAGGAAGGAATTAATTAATTTAGGAATGGAAGAATATATTCCTATATGTATCTTAACTATGTAGTAAAGGGAATTCAGTACCAGTCCTTCAAGTGCACTGAAAGAGGTCCTTCCTTCTCCCCGAGTAGCTGAGTTGGCAGGGTTCAAAAAGGAGGAACAACACTCTTTGCAACCATCAGTAACAAATTGAGAAAATGACAAATTCAGCTTTAATAGAAACACTGGCACTGGGGACAGCAAATAGCCAAGGAACATATGTACAAATTTTAAAGCATATGGGCTTCTTGCTCTCACAGTAATTAATATAATATAGTAAGAACATTTATGCTCTCTCTTTCTTCCTCCATAAACTCAGTACATGGGAGGCTAGTAGGGACAAAATTAACACTTGCTGTGGTAATATATTGTAAAGGGTACTTGAAAGACATGTATTGGTAATTGGATACATTCAATACCAGAAAGAGAGCAGAAGATCCTGAAAAACAAACCCATTATTAAAGAGCAAATAATAGATCCTCCAAAGTACAAACCACCCACCCAAAACTTACAAGCAAGAAACGAGAAAATTATAGGAGATAGCTTGACTCAAGCTTTTCATTGCAAACCATACATCCCATTATTCTCTTTGAACACTATATGTTAAACAGCTCCTGAAAAGTGACTACTATTTCTAGAGGATCCAGGGACAGCCTGTGCTCTGTGAATATGTCTCACCCACTCTGTGTAAACATTTAATCTCAACTCAGCAACAGTAAAAAAAGTGCCTCGATTCATGTCTGTGTTACATTGCTTCATGATGTGAAAACTTCCTGAGATGATTCTGTGGTGAGAATGATTAGATTAGAAAAGTAGCAAGAAATTTCTCTGTAGAGACCAAAGAAATCATCACTCTTTAAACTGAACAGGTGAATTAATGCTAAAGAAAGTCAATGTTTTTAGTCTGAAAAATATTCCTTTAAAGAGAGGATTTAATTAAAAATCAACTGCAAATAGTACTTGTTTTAATAACTTGAAATATATGGTTGTTAAAGAAACATGGATTTTTAGTTTGAATCAAAATTTTATTTAATTCCAGTACATTTTACATATTTGCATCACGAAATCTACTTGTCTGAAAATTCATGTTTTATTTCCCTCTACTTCCTACACCACCTCCACCCCACTCTGATTAAAATAAGAAGGAAATTGCATTTTCCATAAAATTTTTCTAGTTTTACTTTCTATTCAAAGCAATTTGCAAATATTTCTTGAGAAAAGTAAAAGTTTGGAGTATCAAAATAGAAAATAACATTTTATAACTCTGATTTTTGAAATGGTCACCTCTGACTGTTGGAAGCATTTCCGAATATGAGACAACGAATAAATGAAAGAGATTTGAACTTACCAGGTTATAATAAAATTTTCCATAAGAGGATTTCTCATTCTCTTTGTCTGAAGTGTTTGATATTGGCTTTCTGTCAGAAATATAACGTTGGACTAACTGGACAATATATGCTGCAATATGGTAATTCCCATGGCCCAGTATGACCCTTCAAAGTTCACAGATTCCAAGTACACATGCTTTCCTTGTAAAAATATAAAAATAGACTTAAAAATGCCTAACTCTGTTTTCTGGTACCAGGTTTGAATTTTGCAACAACAGTGTTTCTGATCACTCTGCAGATTTTTGTGACTTTTCATGTTGGGAATAAAGGGTTGCCCAGGATGCTCACAGACAGCAGGGTGCAGGTTTTTAACTGCCACGGTTCCTAGATCATGTGTTGTAAACATGAATTTATATGCTATTTTGATGCAACAACATCCATTTCTGTTGTCAAGTATTTCTTTTGTCTTCCGCAACCATGCTACTCCCTCTTTAACAAAGACTGAAGGAGATAGCTTTTACTCATCTAAAGCACAACAGAGATGATGAGGTTTTGGTGAAAAAAAAAATATTTAGAAGAATACTAACATCAAGTTCATTTAAAATATTCAGAACTACAGTGCTAATATTTGCATCTCCAAATTCAGTATTTATAAGCTCACAATATTCTATAATATTTGCTTAAAACTGACTATTATCACATGCATTCTGCCATTAAATTCACTTTATAGAATATTCACAAAAGACAAACACAAAGGAAGTGAAAAAGCTACTGCAGAGAACTCAATTATTTTACTTGAGTGCATACCCACAGAAATATTTTGTAAGTATTCATTCAATATTGGCACCCATTGTTATGTCATTAAATCAAATCATCTTTAAGCAGCAGCATTAAAACACCATCTTCTTTTCTTTGTTAATTTATCATGGTAGTTCTCTTTGCTAGATTGGGTCAATGCTCAGTAGTCACTCAGGAGCAAATAATATCCTTTAGGGCATTGCTCTTAATGAAAAGACAAAACTGTTGCACAGATATTCTCAATGTAGGGATCAGATAACCGTGGCACATGAGGCAGAGTTGTCCTGCTCTTGTCTTGATAGATGAAACGACAAATCTTAGTCATGGTTAGGTGAGAGTATAGGTACCTTTTTTTTCTTCTCTGAGAAAAAGTCTTTAGGTATGGAAAGTCTTGAGAATTCCAAGTTAATGCGAAGAAAATTAAGCAACCTTGAAAACAGGAAATTAATATTATTGGGAGAATTTAATTGTCTCTTCTGAAAAGAGGTGACAACTTGAATTAGCAACAATCCAGTGAAATCCTTGAGTTGTTTCAGCATTTACAATCTATAAGGGCAGAGAAGTGAAGTATAAAGAAAAAAATCTCTGTATGAACTTGTTAACTGAAGGAACTCCGAAACTAAGTCATTCTGAAGAACTGTTGGGGGGAAAAATAGTTTTTACTGATAGATGGAGAGTTAACAGACTGGTTGAGATACTTCTCAGAATACAAAGAAGTTCTACAAATTTTATTGAAAACAGATTATATCTCCAAAAACTGCCCAAGACTCTAAATGCATGTTCTCTCTCTCAAGATCTTTTGTGACTCCACTGTTGCTCTAGGGATGAACAATAAAGCATCTCCTCCCCTTCCAGCCTGCTACTCTTGCTTCTTTTTGGATTTAGCCCATGCAGTGAAAATGGCCTTTTGCTTTCTCTAACTTCTGCATTTAATCAACTGACTGTTGCAGCATAATAAGTCCCCCTGCAAAGTGAGGTGCTTGAGAATTAGGGACTATAAAGATGGAACCTCTACACAGTCATTCAAACACGCTTGCTAAAGACCAAGTCTTTTACATTACTAACAAATTACCTGGCATCCCAAGGGGCTCAATTTAACAACAGTGATCATCAAGCCAGTTTATTGCTACCGTTCTCTCTGGAAGTTGAAAAAGCTCTTTCTTTCTTCTGTGAAACTCTTTAGCTTCAGAGTATCTGATTTAACAAGCTCAGCTCACCCTGGAATTAGGTATAGATGTATTTCTTTATTCCTCTCCTCTCTGCACCCTCCTCCCCAACCTTATCAAGGGAGTAAAAACTATCTGGGATTAACCACTGCCTCTCAACAAATTAAAAAGTCTAGAAGAAAACTGACTTAATAATTATTTTGCAACATGCTACTTGCCTCATACGTATACGCTTATCCGCTCTTTTCTGCAGTATTGTGCCTAGTTTCAACAAGAATCTCAGCCTTATGACTCTTACAGGTTGGACTTAGAAAAGTTAAAGCAGTTCTGCAATAATTAAGAAACTGAGATAAAACTAACCCGGATCTCACTTCACTAAGGACACAGCAGGTGGCCAGAACACTGGCAACTTCTATCATTGTCTTGAGAGTATAATAAATCCTCTAATCTTTTAGACCTATGAGACTGTTCAGGTTTATTTCAGTCAAAGCAATTTCTCATCTAGTTGCTTTTAAAATCACCAAAGTTTGCTAGATTTTCATTGTATCAAGCATCACCTTGTAGCATTGTCCTGATCCCCTTATTTTTTTAAACCATGAGGAACCCTAGGGTATATGAAATTCAGCAGAGTAGCATGCATACAATATACAGTTATGATTGGAGGCCTTATTTTACTAGCAAAATCAGCTCAGCAGCACAAAAGTAGCACACTCCCAGACGCAAGGATAAGAGACCTTCCTCCAGGCTATGGATTATAGCTCATGTATTTGGGTTACATTAGCATTTCACACTATGAGGCTTGATTCAGCCATAAATTCCACCAGTGTAACAGAGGGTGAAGGGTCTGAAGCTACAAAAAGTTTACCCAGCACGGTCTGCACTCCCTCCTCACTAGTCTGGAGTGGAGGGAGGTGCAGAAATACAGGTGACAGACCAAAGGAGTACAGCCCACAAGCATATTTAAATCTGTGCCTCCAGCATGGATCCTGCTTCTTCACCAACATTCATAGACGCAAAGAGGTCCGAACCACAAAGCTAGAAAAAAAATGTTATTAGATGAACAGGGCTCCATCTATATCACACATTCTTGAAGTACAGTGCTTGCTCCTAAATCTTTGAAACCAGACAATTGTGTTCCTCAAGAATATATTTCCTTTCATTTCTCCCTCTGGATTAGGAAACCATGCGTATTTCACTCTACAGAAATAAGGTGACACGTCTTTCTTTTCCGCACATGTCTTTCTATTCTTTCGTTCACAACTGAATCAACCTAAGCTGTGCGCTGCGAGGGGCAGTGCCTGGTGGACAGTGAAGTCACAGGGCAGTGAGAATGTTCTTCACCCCATACACTCATGCTGCACTCCAAGAGGTTTTGTGGAGAAAATGAAATTACCGGTTCCCCTCTCTTCCCCTGCCAACCTCCCAAGTATAAAATCTGCCCCTGGGTTTGCTTTGGCAGAGCCAACCTTTGTTGCGTCCTATCCAGCAGGTACTGTGAGATGCTAGTTATAATATTCTGGTTTGCTTCTTTTCCTGTTCTTCCTGCAAGAGGGGGAAATGTGATTTGTAAATGGACACAAGTAGTAAATAACTATTACGTAAACCAAATTTCAGCAGTGGAAAACATGATAACAATCTTTATACTTATTTTCAGAATGTTGAGATGCATTTGGAAGGTGTGTATACACCATGGGGCAGCACAAATAGACTGCTGCAGGGCCAGGGATGATGGGCGTCAAGGATTCTATAGCTCTGAGGAGAGCATGAATAGTGAGTCTGTCCTGGGGTTGCCCAAAGTCATGGATCCCCAGCTCTGAAGCAGACAATTCTGGCAAAGTGTGCCCTGAAGCCAAAGACCCTGAATGCTGATAATAGCAGTGAAGCTGACAAGTAACATCAAATTCAATGAGCAGCTGCACTCTCTGAAGAACTTTTGATTCATCGCAGACTTGAAAAAGACTTGGATTTACATAGATATTAACGAAATTAAGTAGATGAAATGACATTTTTTGAGACTCAGAAATCCTTTTTGTGCCTGTGTGAGCCTGTATCTGTTTAACAGATTTGAATACAGCTTACACCTCCTGATTTTCTGTTTTCTAGACTAAACAATTGTTTTTTTCATCCTTTTCTGACACTTTTTCTTTTTGTGATCTTTTATTATCTTTGTTGATCTCTTTTAGATTCTACAGAGTTTACCAGTCTGCTTTCTAATGAGTAGTGCAAATTCTAGAAACTTGGACTGGATGAAAGACCGTGGTAGTTCAAGCAGAATTAAACCTTTCTAAGGCCAGCACGTAACTCTAAAATTAACACAATTTAGAATGATGATGCCTTTCTCATAGCATCACCTATTTAACCTATATACTGTGTGTAGTTAAAACTCCCATTTTCTATATTGCTCTTCTTTTGTTTTGTTTTTTTCTAGTATCTATTTATTTTTCCTTCCTATGTATACATCTTTGTAGTTGCCTTTCACAATTTCTTCTTATTGACTTCAGAGTATTTCTCTAATACGCTATTATGTCTCTGATTTTCTTCTGTCTTTTAAAATGATACAACCACTCGCAGCCTGAAGTCCTCCTACTTTGCATAACTACATTCACTATTCTGTCATCCACATCCTAATGAAAATATTAAATAATATACATCCCAGCCAATTTGAAAGAGCCTTCTAGTTTGGCAGAAAAATAGTCATAACTCTACTCTGAGTATTCTACTTTTTCCCTACCAGTTCATCAACTGCATTTGATAAATTTCCCCAAATTACCTGTAAGAATGCCCCACACATCTGCATCAAAAGACTGACAGAATTCAGTCAGATCAAACATACTCGGTGCTTTTTGCACACCCACTTCACCAGTTAACATGTCAAGAAGGAAATTAGACTTGCTTGGCATGTTTTGACAAATCCTGACAAATCTATACTGTCCTCTTCTTAACGCCTTATTATCTACCAGGTGTGCAAAAACAGATTAAAAATTTTGATTCAACATATTTCAGGGTATCAAAATGAATTCAAATGCTTTTAAAGTCCTTGGGATCTCCTTTCTCCCATTCTAAATATTGTTGGGGTTTTTTTTCACTTTTTCTATGAACCATTTCTTCTTCATGTATTTGAGGAAATAACTTTTGGTGGTTTTGGCTAATATTTAAACTATCTGAAGGTCTCTTTCAGCTATGAAAAGCTAATTTATGAAATTACTTCTGACTTGTTTTCCCTATTTTGCCCTATTTTCTTGTTCCATTGTTAAATTAATCACATCAAATTTGTTTTCATACCAAACTTACTTAAAAGAAAGGTTCTTTAAATATGATTTTTTCAGTAACATATACCACTTGCTTCTTTCTGCACATTTTAAACTAAAATTGTCTCCCTAATACAATTTAAAGATTTTTGGAAAATATAGCTGTACACAGATAATGAGTCAATGAACTGGAGCTAGAACTGGCACTGGAATTCAGTAGTCTCTGGTGGTGAATTATTATAATGCTCATGCTTCTAACCAGAGCCAATAGACTGGTTTAGGAGTTGGTACATGTCAGGGACTATTCCCAAATGGCAATGCAGACCTGACCATGTCGCACTGGAGGTTGAGGAGAGTTTAATAGCGCGGATGTGGCCAGACTGTGCCAATTGGCCTCAATGTCAGAGAATGATCCCTGGCACTGTTCAGTTCATTAGCGCAGATCTAGCCTTTATCTCCGGATATTTTCCTTATCCATCATATGTTAAGTTACTTTAAATCCTTCAGTCCCATCAGACGTTACATTTAGCTGTCACTGTTATGTGATTAATAATTCCCCATCAACACATTCTTTGGACTATGTGCTCTATAGGAGTCATGCATGCCTTTTATCTTAATCCACGGGTATTTAATAATTCCATATCCCACTTTCTTCTGTGTTCAGATTTGATGCACTTTTTCTCTTGATATGTAAGAAAATATCTCCCTCTTTTTTTTTTTTTTCCTTTAGTTCCAGGGCAAAGAGTTCTATTCTCAATCTGTCTGCTTTTTACTTAGAGACGGGGAATAGAATTCCAGTAGTCTTCCTTGGTATTAGATGAGCTGAAGACAGAAGCCGCAATGAAAGATTTACTGTTTAATTGCTTTTCTTTCAAATGGCACCAGAAATGGGTATCTAAGAAAATTACGCACTTCTAGGATTTGATGTTTGATCCTTTCTTCTTCCTGCAAAATGGAAGCGATGAGAGATCAACGTTCTTACTAATTTGTTAATTATATATAAATGAGTAGTAGAATTTAGTACAATACGTAGCTCTGCATCTTTTTCAGATATTTTCTATTAGGCATTAAAGTGCTTTATGGGATTGTAGCCCTCCCTGAATATCCACAGGAATCTACACAGTTGCAACAGTACTTTCTAGCACAGGACATTGAAGGATGGAGACCTTGGACCAGTAATAATTTCATCTGGTTTAATAATAAGTAGCATAATTAAAATGCATGTCCTGGATCCTTAATTAACAAAAGATCATAGAGTCTTCAAAGTGGTATGGAGGGGAAAAAAAAATTACATCAAAACTCACAAAAAGAACCCTGAAGTTTATTTTTTCCACTTCCATACACACGCTGGAACATATATGCTGGAAGGAAAGAAAGATCCCAGGCCCTCAGTAACTGCTGAGCCATTGAAACAGTTTTCACAACATCATAGATAATTACAATTATCCTTCTCTCAGGGACATTGGAGCTGCCAATTTTCTGTAACTGAAAATAAATAAATTATTCACAACAGATGTTGACTACTCACCCTAGTTTAGCAGAAAGCTTTAGGCAGGCATGTCAGCACTAAACTTGAAAGCAGTGACAGAACTTGAAAATATTTATTCTCTTTCCTTTCCTCCTGTTTTTGTTTTCCTCTTTCTGTTTTATCTTTCAATAGTTGGGCAGGGTTTCAAGTTTGTCATAGGGTGATTTAATCCGGTGGAAGGAAAATACCCAACTGCTTAGCAGTTCTGTCTGGATTAGAAATGTAAGGTGGGAAACTGTTTAGTAAACAGGAGAAATATCAAGTGCCTGAGGGTGGCACTGTAGGTATTTGGTCATGAATTATTAACAGAATCCAGCAGTGACTGTTATGCTTCTCACACATCTGCACGGTGGAGGTTCTTCAGCCTCTAAAGAAATCTGTAGCACAACTATGACATTTGCTGGAAATAAGATTCACGTGACCAAAAAGTTTTTGTTCAGTTTATTTGGTTAACAAAGATTATCAATGCATCTAATCGACTATTTTGCATGATATTATTAGCTACATCTTGCTTCTGTAGCAACGGTTGTTTTGTTTAAATCAGGGCAAATATTCTTCGGTCACTTTTAAAGTGTGTTGGCCTCCTTGAGCCTCAGCATCATGACATCACTTATCTTTGCCTGATGCTTTATTTTTTCTTTTGCCTTTTTTTTTCTTTTGCCTTTTTTTTTCTCTTTGCCTTTTTTTTTCTTCTGTGTTTGCTACGTGCAGACACTTTCTCTTCCAAATATGCAATTTCCAAGGGGCAGTGTAATCTTTCTGCTTACTGTTGTAATAAATAAAACCAAAAATCCTGCTCAGACTTCTGCTTACAGCTTACAGCCAGATACAGCTTTTGTTTAATTTCGGTTAGAGGGAAAAAATCACAGAAGTAGAACGAAAAGTTCTTTTCATTTTAGCCAGACTTTAAATGTTTCAGTTCTAGTAAAAGCTGCAGTTAGGAACTGTGTTATTTTATTACCCTTTTAGAAATTAAAGTAGAATCCTTTCAACTTCTGGAAAAGCCAGGCTACTGCCTATATGTCAAGGCAACCAATAGTGAAAATACAAAGTATTTATCTTATGGACCTGCAGTTGCGTGGTTCGGATGATCAGTCTACTTCTGCCTGACCGGGGATGTGTTCAGGATATTACATACATCTGGGATCTTTCAGTTGTGAAGAAGATGCTTGGGGTCTGCGTCAGTACCAACAAACTAAGTAGTGCCCTGGACATTTCTGGACTTTCCAATGCTATGTTTTCTATATTTTGTTTGTTAAATTGTTAGAATCATCTCTGGCTTGCTCTGAGTTTGTCCCAATTAGCAATTTCCTAAATAGTCCTTGGTACATTTCTAGTGAATGGTACATACCCAGGCACCATTTCTAACAGGCAGTTTGTGTGCAGCCAACCTATTTTTTGAGGCTGAGATAGATATAGATTCCTGCCTGCCAGCTGGCCAGGAATTTTCCCAGGAACATTTAATTTATTAGTATAGAGTTAGCCGTTGGGAACTGAAACTCAGAAATGTGTCTGAGATATTTCTCCAAGTAAGATAAAAAACGATCCTCTCTCTTTCTATTTCTTCTTCCCCTCACACCACTCCTCAAAGCTCCTTCAGCTGATGTAGTAGAGACATACAGAGCAGCATGCTTTTAAAAGATACTTTGAATATATTAACTCCGTGCAAGTTTTACTAGCTGCATATCTGTTTTTAGATTAAAATAAATCATAGTTCTGGCAGGCAGAATAAGAAGGCTGCCTATGAATATCGAGGAGAAAAAAAATACATTCCAAAATCTACACCCTACAATGATAAAGAATATTGATAAATCCTATTGCAATTCTTTACAAGAACAGATCACATTAAGTCTTTCTCAGATCCCGTTTCCAATCTGATTGCATCTCCTCCCTATCTGCTTTTTGCCAATAGTTATTTTCTATGGGTTAGTCTTTTTGCAGAGTGCAGTGACGAAACAAGTGGAAGGGAAGGGCACACTCGCTGTTCTGTGTAATTCAGGCATCATAGTTGCGTGAGAATTTCTCCAACAATACGCTAAAACTGTAAAAGGCAAAACATTCTTTTTGCTTGCAACTATAGTTATCAATTGCAAGTGACTCAGAACTCAAACTGTGTTTAACTTTGCACTAAACACAAGAGGAAACTAAAAATAGGTTTTAAATACCTTTCTTTAATCCCTAAAGAAAGGTGAAGGTGTGTGCAGCAAGTCAGGTGATTGGATTATGGACTTCAGCTGTGATTGGGAAGCAAAGCATGTTGACAGGGTGTGCTAAAGGAATACTGCTGATAAAGTATGTTTATTGTCAGTGATTAACAACAAGCACAAGCATTGTATACACATGTGCGCAAGCATCCTCAGCATAAGAAGGATATGGAACTGTGAGAGTGGTTCTAGAGGAGGACTACAAAGATGATCAGAGGGCTGGAGCACCTCTGCTATGAGGACAGTCAGAGAGTTCGGGTTGTTCCACTTGGAGAAGAGAAGGCTCTGGGGAGACCTTAGAGCAGCTTCCAGTACTTGAAGGGGTCATACAAGAAAGCTAGGAAGGGACTTTTTCTAAGGGTTATTTTATAAGGACAAATTGTTTGGAGACTTTTGGTAAACAAAAATCAGCCAAACAGAACACAGTGACAGTGAAAGGTACCCTCTGGTATCTGGAAGAACACCCTCCAGTGTGTAGATTTAAATTACTCTGTATATATACTGTAATGATTGTACTGCTAATGCTACTTAAAAGGTCAATATTTGTCACACGGTGCAATGTTCCCAATATCTTAACTGCTTGTACAGCCCATACTGTAACAGGATATGAGCCTTTTCAAGCTTCATTGCAATTATCCTCAGAACACCCTCTGGGATAAGAAAGAGCTTTCACACCATTTCCTCATATCAGGAGTGAGGATACAAGAAACTAACTCAGGCTGTTGAGGGCAGATCTATAGCAAGGCATGTTTATATGGAGGATGCTTCTCCCACTGCATCTCTGCTCTGGTGGTTTCCTCTTACCTCTCCAGTACTATACCATCCTGACCGAAAACTTGCATCAACTCTCCTAGCAGGTCTGGAGGACTTGCCAGTAATATTAGGACATATTTTCCTCTATTGTCCTCCTAAATGACCCATAAAATGACATTTAAACATGACTTCTCCATAAATACCCTTTCTGACCAAGGCATCTGGGTTTCCTTTTCACAGAAGCTCGAGCATGAGGGAGCAAGAGGAATAATTTACATTCGCATTTTGTGTTGGACAAGCAGATGGTAAGCAGACAACACGTATTAAGGCCTGGCAGGTAGAAGAGTACTTGCATCACGTTAGTCCCGCAGTCATTCAAACATTACAGCCTATGTAATCACATACAAAAGGATTATGATTATTTACTAATTTTATGAGAAAGCATAAAGTTTACTGGAGAGAGAATTGCATAGTATCTCCAAGGGCTAGAAGAGGTTACTCAAGCGCAACTGTAATATACTAAACATCCCTTGAAACTAACATGCAGAGTGATTTTTGCAGCAGGATAAAGTCTTTTACCTAAATCTAAACAAAAATTTGGGTTGGAAAAAGGGAGCGCATTTCATTTTTTATATCCTCTGCTTTGTGATATAGATAATTATCAATTATAATTATAAATTCACAAATTCAGTCACAAAAATACTGTATCTTGGTCTACCATCTCAGTACTACACTTGTTTAACCTAAAGATAAGAATGGTCTGTTTTCTTATCTTCAGAGTATGTGTTGGTATCATCAGTTCATCTTAAGGACGCTGGAACAGAGTCCCCAGGGAAATGGTCATGGCACTAAACCTGTCAGATTTCGAGGAGCATCTGGGTGATGGATTAGCTATATTGGCTTAGTTTCAAGTAGTCTTGCAAGGAGCGGGGAACTGGACTTGATGACTCTTCAACTTGAGATATTCTCTATGATTTCTATTAGCCAGTAGACATTATGGGAAACCACTAGTTGCTATTCTGCAAATGCTACAATATTTTTGAAGAATTAATGATGCTGAAAACTACTACTGCTACTTTTAAATTTAATAATAGGAAAGACAGTAATCTGGACAACCAGACACCCATTTGACTGCCACAATATCCAGGAGCCAGAAGATATTTCAAGAGGACAAATAATTAAATTTATTGAGGTAAATAGGAAATAGAGTAAAATGTGACATAAATTCACCAAAGATAGATCACATTAGCTTCAGTAGATATTTCTTTTTGATGAGTTCTTTTATTTTCTAGATAAAGGAAAGGCAATAGGTTTAATCTGCCTGGACTTCAGTAAATCATCTGACACATTGCCACATGGGAAATAATTGGTTAAACTGCAGAAGATGTAAGTTAGTGTAAGAATTAGATGCAAACAAATGGAACAGCTTAAGAGGGTAGTGAAGGAGCATTCTTGACTTTAACACATTAGAGATAATTTAAAATCTGAGTGGAGTATTATTCTTGAGGTTTTTCCAGAAATAATGCTTAAAAAATTGATCATATCTTCATTACTGGTCTTGGCACAAGTCTGCTGCTAGTGCAAGGTGTTAGAAGACATTAGAATCATAGAATAGTTTGGGTTGGAAGGGACCTTAAAGACCATCCAGTTCCAACCCCCTGCCATGGGCAGGGACACCTCCCACTGGCTCAGGCTGCCCAAGGCCCATCCACCCTGGCCTTGAACACCCCCAGGGATGGGGCAGCCACAGCTTCCCTGGGCAACCTGGGACAGGGCCTCACCACCCTCATGGTGAAGAATTTCTTCCTAATGTCCAGTCTAAATCTGTCCCTCTCCAGTTTGTACCCGTTCTGCCTAGTCCTATCCCGACAAGTGTTTATGAACAGTCCCTCCCCAGCTTTCCTGTAGCCCCTTTCAGGTACTGGAAGGTCACTATAAGACCTCCTCTGAGCCTTCTCTTCTCCAGGCTGAACAGCCCCAACTCTCTCAGCCTGTCCTCGTATGGAAGGCACTCCATAAGTGCAATGAAGGGCTGCCAGGACGGTCAGAGGCTGGAGCACTTGCTGTAGTGCTGAGGCTATGGCAGTTGGACTCAAAAAGAGACAGCTTAAAGGGGAGGTCAGTGCTGGAACAGGTTGCGCCGTCTTTGTCTTTGGAGGATTTCAAGACCTGACTGGATAAAACTTGGAGCGATCTATCTGGACACCACAGCTGACCCTACTTCGAGGACTAGAGCCTCCCTGAAATCTGAACTGAATGGTCCTATGATTCTATGCAACTGAAAACCTTATCAATGAAACATTTCATACATCCACATCAAGGCAGTTATATGAGAAGAAGAAATAAATATTGTTTGGATTCAGACAAAACATAATGAAGAATTACAGTAAAGAAGCAGCAAACAAAGAAGCTCCATGTTTGGTCCTGCTGATTTGTAGCAGTGTTGGTACTGGCATTTCTATCTTGTGTTCGAACACTGTACAATTGATCAGTTTGTGAAACAGAAGCTTTAACACACCTACTGGCTAGCCCTAAGTCAAGAGGCTTAATTTCTTGTTGTCCTGTATGTTCAAAATTAAGGTATGCAAACCTCCATTAATTAAAAAAAAAGTGTTTTGCACCATGTCTGAATAAATGTAAATCACTTCCTGGCCTACAGGCAAAACCTGAATCAAGACCAATGAAACAGGCGCATGACTTTGCTTCTAAACAACATTAGCTTTTTAAAAATAGCATCATAATAAACAAGCTTCAGGAACTACTTAATGGAGTCGTGGATTTCCCCAATCATTTTTCTAACAAATTGATGGATTTTGTTTCATTTTTTTTTCATTAAACAGATTACTTCAGACTGTGAACTACTTTACCAATTTCTACCCTGCGGAGAATTTTAATGACTGAGTCATAAACCCCTCCAAAAATGGGATATGTAATGGAAGCGCTGAGGGACCTTTAACTAGAGTAAGTGTGGTGTTATGTTGCAATAATAATAAACAATAACAGTAATATTAATAAAAATAACACAGTTTTATGCGTAACCATAAAAGGCCATTTATATGATCACTGTACAAATATTTAAAATTCCAAAATACTGCATTTTTCACAATTATGTTGATGCCACAGACTTTATAGACTCTTCCAAAACCTTTGGTTCTCTAAGTGTTGAACACTTTCAGCCCTTAAGACAGATCAAGGGTATGCATTGGCAGGCCTCTAGTCCTCATACTAGTTAAAAAAGGCTTTTTTTTTCTGAAAAGGTTTTTAACATTTCTGCTTTGTATATTTTTTAACAAATACCCTTAATAAGGAACTAAAAGGTTCAAGGTTTCTAGAAGTTCTGAGAAATCCCCAAGTATGAATCAATGGTAGCAATCTATTTAATAAATTATGAACCTAAAAAATAATCAGTTAATATTCATTATCAAAAAGGCAATTTCTCATAAAGCAGTTTCCTTGTGTCCCCAGGCCATAAAACTTACTCCCTCTTTTCTTGCTATGTGGAAGTTTCAATTAGAATTTCATGTTGAAATGTACATTAACAACTTCTTATATATGTTTTGGTAATGTCTATTTAAATGGCTGTCAGAACTTGGAATGGATATTTTTTTCTTTTCCAATGAACCAGTCAAAAAAAAAAAAAAAAAGGAGAAGATATTGAATAGTTCATAAATATATAATGTTTCCCATTTGTTATATTCTGCAATCAGAGGCAGCAGCTTAAAACTTGCATATCAGTGCATAATTCCACAAACTTAAAAAATTGATTGCCAATGTCTCCCCTCTAGCAATCTTTTAATTAAATGAACTTCACTCACCTCACTGCTAAACTCCTTAGGTAGATTTTATACTGAGATATTATGCATTTTTCAGCGAAGTTTTTTGTTGTAGTTTTTAAACTATAAAGGTTGTTTGGTAAACAAGTGCTTAATAATGTATATAAGGTGACTGAACATAGATCAATGCTTTTATTCACAATAAAAAAACTGGAAGTAATGAGATTCTTTTGTATTCTTGCCAGCCGAAGGCGAGAGTAGGCCCGGTTCTCGGCCACATTAAATGAAATGGATCTTTTAATTTGTAGGAAACTGCGCTGCTTTATTCCAGCTAGATGTCTTTTCCCCATATTCTTATATAAGAATGGAATTTGTAGTGATGGTAGTTCTATTTAACTACATTAGTAAGTTATTAAATGATTCAGCACATAAAGCCATGATAACATCGGTAAGAACCTAAAATATTGTGGATCACTTGCTATTAGTTTGTGAAAAATTTATCCTATCAAGTAAACCTAACAGTTCTAATTACAAAAGTAGAGGTGGAGCTACAGCTAAAAGGAGTGGCAAATCTATAGCTCCAGTGGATCAGGATACAGACTCTAGTTGTTAATAAATGTAGCTTTGAAATTGCAGCTTTTAAATGTGCAAGGGCATGCTCAAATGCAGGAATATTGGGAAAGAACGGTACAGAAGAGTTCTGCGCTCTCCCAGGCTGCTGATAGACACACATGACTGCAATTGCACTACAGCACCGGGGGCGTCAGGAGCCGACACGCAGGGCTATGAAGAATGAAAGAGGAGATGCAACCTGCCAGCAGAAACACGAGGAGCTCCATTCATTGCCTGCACCCAGGCTGATCCTGTGAGTGCCGGCGTGCCTTCAGTAAACCCAAATCCTTGGAGAACTCTGCTGGCTTGACCATCTTCCAGAGTAAGTTAGGAAGGACAGGAAAAATAAGAGCGCCTTAGTTTTTCCCCATGTAAGCTACAGTCTGCTGCCAAGAGGAGAAGACAAATTCCAGCTGACTTCATGCCTCAGCAGTTCCTCACTGTCCTCATTTTTTATTGCTGTTATTGAAGTAGGCTGTACAAAGAACCCCAAGGATTCGAAACTGAGGTTTTGAGGCCACGCATAAGAAAATCTTTCAGTGTTGAAGCTGTAATAGCAACTGTATCTCTCTCCCTGCTGTATATTCTAATGCTGCCTAAAATTCCACCGTAATCCAAAGGATCTTAATGTTTCTAAGCATACCACATGCTTGTAAATTGAAGCAGCAAAAGCTAAATGCACCTGCCAGTGGTTTTCAATGCCCACAGAAAATATTGCTCTCTTCCCTCTTCTCCTCCCCAAAAGCCATTGCTTCTAAACCATTTACAGTACTGCTAAGGAATTATAATTGCAGCACCAGACATTACATGACAGCTGTTTGAACAGAAATACTAATTGCTTTCATATTTAATTAGCTATTGTTTAAATTAAAAATACCAACAAAACAGTCACAGCAGGCTCATTTTAACAGGCGGTTTATTGGTCCAGGCACTAGCTCAAAGAGCAGCAGGCATTGGATTCACGCATTATCTCTCTTTAGTCCTGAGAAACTGCCAGTGCATTCCTCACTCAACAGCTGCTGGTTCATCCCACTGGCCTGATCTTCTTCCTAATGGTCTTTTACCTCCTGAAAAGGCAGAAACTGCCTCCTGTAATCCAAGGCAAGGGGAATTATCTCACCTTTCCTTAGATATTAATGATGTGGATGCCTAGAATCCCTTTATAACAGCGAGGAGTAGTAGTCTCATTTATGCAGCTAGAGAGCATCGTGCGTCAATGCCAAGGTGCATCATGTCCTCACAGCTAAGGGCTGCCCGCTTTAGCAGAACAGTCTGCTTCCACACATTAGAGCACTTGGCCCTAGAACTTTGTGATTATTTGTGTGATTTTTTTTTTCCCCATTCAAAGTGACTGAAATGATATGGTGGCTGTGCCACAGGGAATGGTGTTTTAATATCAGGAAGATAACAGGATGTGTTCTGCACTCTCCAAGGTAATTTGGGACTGTGGCTCCTGGCCTGTTGGACTTGGGGGCTGGATCCACGGCAATCTCATATTGCCCATGTGAAATTATCTCTGGGGCTTACTGTTCCCAGATTGACCTTGGCTGTCATCTTGGAAGACAAGCTCAGGTGAACTGTTTTAGATGAAGAAGCGAACAGGTTCTGGGAGCAGGGAGGAATACTGAGCTATTTAATAATGTAATTAATTAAATTTAATAACATAGGTGCACATTTGTAGTGTAGAGACACTTATAAAACATAATTCACTCCTTCTTAAGGTTCGCTGCAGGTTTGAGTATAAGAACGTATTTTCTCTATTCAACTTAAAGAGAATAGGTTAAATTAGGAGGAAATACCTATACCACAGAACTCCAAAGTTTGGCAAGATGAATATCAAGTGTTGTGCCATATAAAAGACTGATCTCAGAGGCTGTCAGTCTCTGACATGTTTAATTGTTCCCTTACTTTCTTCGTCTCGGATAGAAACACTGCAAACCTCATTCCAGACAACAGCAAAGATTCACAGCCGGTGCAAAGGCAGTGCTTGGCTCCAGTCTACTGTGTAGTGTGGATGTCCCAAAGGCAGGTCGGTCCAAGAGGTACAGAGTTGTTTCCCTGAATGTGGAGAGTCTGGATTATTATGTACCTGAGATATCACCAAACGGTAATTGGGGCATTCTTCAACTGAATGTGGTGCTACACAATGACTCTTAATTCCCATCTTATTCCTAATGACATCTACAGAAGTTATTATTAATATATGTGAAACTGCTTTGCCAACTGCATGACCATTTCCTTCACTGAGTTTCAAAGATGCTGGTGAGTATATTTCAGGTACAACTATTTACTTAAACAAATATTGTGTGAATTTTCATGTGAGATTCCCTTTCTGCTGATATCCATGAAAAGAAGATTGTCTCACCCAAGTATACATGAAAATCAAATATTTAACTGTTGCAAACACTGCCAAGGACAATTTTGTTTAAAATGTGTGCAAATATTCATGACAAATGTTTTGTGATATTCACTCAGCTCTGAATAATTAACAATGCTTAAATTGCAACACATGTAACAAAACCTATTAGTTCTAATAAGTCAGTACAGTGGAATTAATCAGGTTTTCATTTAAGCAAATGTATTACAAACTAAATTGTTTCATAAGCTGTCAAATGCATAGAAGCACAAAAGTTTGCATTCGTTTTTACTATCGAGTACCAGGGTGCTATGTGGTGTTCAGGGTTTGGTTCAAGTTCTGACTGGGAACCCAGCTCACATATAGAGGCAGCGGTGCTTGGAAAGGGACTTTATGGCAGAATCCCTCACTCCTGACCTTAGCTTTGTGGAAAATAAAGGTAGAAATGAGTAGTCTTAAGGTTCCTGTAGAATTACTGGAGGCTGCAGAAACACTTGCTCTTCCCCAGGACAGGCGTCTATGGCAGGTGGAATGAATTGCAATCTGGAGGTACCTGTCACTCTCCATTAACTTTAAGAGGAGCCTTAGCAGCTCATTTAGGCGAGACACCTACAAGACAGATAGAATTAGGTGATATGAATCTCTTCCATTACTGATCTCAAACAACAAACTGGGATTAGGTGAAATGAACTCACCTCTGGTTGGCATTTCCAAGAGACTGCAAGGGAATTGCATGTTCTACTGAAAAGAGTTTTCATTACAAATCCCTGACTTGGTTATTATGTGCCATATTTATTTGCCCACAAAAATATGACAACCCCCTTGTTACGATCATGATCTTAGTATGAAGACAAAAATAATGATATAGTTATTCATAATGGCTTTCTCACTGAAATGTGTACATAAATATCGGAAAGCTTTTCTTTCAAAAATCAAGTTTCTAGCCTCCATGTCTATGAAAAAGGTATTGAACATATATCCAAAATATCCTTCAATACTCAAATAAAAAAGCAAGAAAGAAAATAAAAATTAAAAAAAAAAAGAAAAGCACCTTGAAATGTGTTATAGTTTTTCCTGTTCTCATGATTTTTAGGACATGCTTAGGACTTTTGGGGACCTGACTTGTGATGTTTTAGCACTGAGGGTTAGAGTTATTGAGATAAAATACATTTCCCTTCCTCACTGGTGTTTGTAAGGATGCATTTGTTTTCCAGAGGCAAAATATGTGTGCATTATATTATTCATTTATAAAGTATAATAGACAGAATCAAGGAAAAGCTCTATCACTGATGCATGACTTCATGCTGAATGCATACACTGTAAATCTCCACACAATCCATGAATAGGGTACATAAAGGAAAGCAAATGCGAAACAATTTTCCCTATACTGCGTTATCATTATCGTAGGAATGTTTCACTTGGGAATGCAAACATTAATACAAAGTGAGCTCTTCTCTCTTCAGCCCACAAACATCGTGTAGGTTGAAATATACATTAGTTGGCAAGGGAACAAATACTTGATGCTGGAGAAAACCGATATAGAAACAAGCTCCTCACTAGCTGTTAAAGAAAAGTTTGTCCCTCTGAGTCATGCATTACGTTCAGGAAGATACGGGATGATGTGCCAATTCCCAGCTACCGCTTTGTGAAAGGCTCTGACAAAATCTAGTCAGATTTCCGTTCACACTGGAAAATTGTGTGCTATAGGTGTGATCCTGGCAAGAGCAGTAGAATTATGCATGCTCTACCTAGACATGCCGTGCATGGAGCACCCGGCCTAATTAGCAGCCTCTTTCCTGGTATGCTAGAAGCATGTGCAGCCACAGTGCGCTTATCTTCTCCGTAGATAAAGTGCAGATAAAGCATAGGCTGTAGCTTCTCCCTAACACGACTCCTAAACGGTCGTAGTAAGATCTAATGCAACTATGGGTGGGCGTGCATTCCCAAATGACTAATTCATTGAGTTCTTCATTTTAAACACAACGGCTTCTGGTTTCTGACTATTAAAATAGGACGACAGAATTGCCCAGATGTTGTGTCAATGAGGGTCATCTGCATGCCTAGAAAAGTGAGCTGGAGATCTATATTTTTACCTTCATTTTCCTTAATCTTTTTGTTATGCTAAACTTCAAAATATCTTCTGAGGTTTGTTTTTTTTAAATTAATTTCAAAATTTGCCATAAGCAGGATTTCAACTCAGTGTAGTGTTAACTAATTTGTTTGCTCGTCAAGTTCTTTATTAAAAAAGAAATCCCTTGATTATTACACTTCTCTGACTTTTTGATAATCTCCCTTACAATGAGTCACATAATGCCTGAATACTTTTCACTGAAATATTGTTGAGCCAAAAGAGTTGATGGGCCCTGTAATTAAGTTCTAAATAATACCAAAGTAATAGGATGTTGTAAAAACTAGGACTCAGAAATGGATTTGTGCCCTTTCTCAGACACCCGTGGCACTGAGCACAGCCTTTGAGCTCAGGCTCACCTGCTTTTCCTTCCTGTTCTTCACTCTTACTAACAGCTGTTACATTTTCAGTGCAATGCAATTTACATTTTACAGTGCTTTTCCCGACTGCACTCCAGGACACTTAACACATTCAAATGACCACAAGCTATTCAGTCCTGATGGGCAAGATGAAGCACAGTGATGCCTCCTCAAACTTACTTCCTTTCCAATTACAAAAATAAATTAGCTGAACCTAACAGCACAAACCTGAGAAATGGATATTGCAAAAAAGAGAGTACCTTCAAGCTGGGCTGAGAGTGATAATAATCTAGCCCATAATTAAGAGTAGAAATATGCTTCAGTATTAAAACAGCCATTGCCTCATTTGCAGTTGATAGGAAGAGAGTGAACTCATTACAACAGCAATATAAGGCTTTTCATACAAATGCCATAAAAAGACATTACAAATGTAAGTTAATTAGCTACATAACATGCCTTGATGACAAGGAATTCCTGTCATGATCCGTTCTATGGAGAGATAAGTAAAGTCAGAACTTGCTCAAAAGTGGAAAAGTAGATGCAAGATGAAAAATATAAATCAGGCTCCCTGCTTCACCTTGAAGCCATAAGGATACATTGTCCCCCACAAACTATATGGAAGTGTAGGTACTCCGTAACTTGGGTATCAAAATGTGGTTTAAGTGTTCTTTTGGAGAAGCAACAGAACCTCTTCATGAACCGTGAATGTCTACTTTGCCTCCAGCGATGGGGTAGAAACCTGGGAAGGGAGCAAGAATATTCCCTTCGTTACTTGCCCCAATAAATGGAGATCACCCTGTGAATATTCATGGAGGGCTGGAGAGAAAACACAAGCTGAGTGAAGGACAAGTCGGTCAGGACTAGTAAACTCTAACTGATGGTATCCATCAATAACCTCTGAGAACATTCTAGATATGAAACTTGATGTTTCTTTTAGGATTTCACAACAAATGAACTTCACAGAGAGGAATTTATTAAACCGGTAGATACAACCACAAGCAGATATTTTTACTGTTATAGGGTCTTTTTCTCTAGCTTTCATCACAACTTCCTTGGAACAATTAGACCCAGGAAACACTATTAAATATAAAATGAAAGCCTGAGGCACAGGTTCAAATGCAAACTGGAACTCAGTAATGTTTAAGGTTATTTCTTTTGTCTGCTTTTAACACTTTATGCCTTACCCAGCAGACTATGTTCCTTTTAATGTTGAGATTTTGAAAATGAAAATGTAAAGTTTCCTCTTTTCAAAACATGGATGACATTTTCAAGAGTCCTTCCTTCACAGCTCCTTCGTATTTTTAAAGCAAACAAAGCTTCTATAAAAAAAAACAAATAATGAAATTCAAGAGAAAAGACAGAGAAAAATAAAGAGACAACCTTTTATTCCATTTTGGATCAGTTCTGAATTGCTTGTTCATATTTCCCATAATCTATCAAAATGACCAGCTTGTAATATTTGTTATTAAAAGCAGGTTTTATCTTCAAAACTTACTTGTTGCTCTCAAGAATAGATCCTGGACATGAGAAAATACTCTAATTCAGACTCAAAATTTTATTTCCCACAAAGGGCTGTGACTTGTAGTAATATGATTCCTCAGAAAATTTTCCTGTCAGAAATGATTAAATAAGTCCATAATCCATTAATACCAAGACAGGATCTTCTACTGTGTAATGTAAGTAGAAGTCATTTTGTTTCTTGCCAGATCTCATTGTTCACCTGCTTCCTTAACTATCTAACTAATTAAAGATAGCTCCTTATCTGATCAAGCTTTTGCTACGAAGAGGTCATTTTTACAAATCAGAAAGAAATGTTGAACTGAAATATTTCTCTTAACTTTAGTAAACAATCACCGATATTCAATGGAATCAGCAAAACTGGTTTTATTGATTAATATATTGACATTCTTAAAATTGTAAACACCTTTAATATATTACTAGGGGGAAAAAAGAAAAGAACAAAAAAGCTAGAGAAAAAGCATCCTAAATGAGCCTGAAGCTTTTAGGTACTATCCATGCTGATATTATCTATATAATAGGTTGTATAATAGGTTAATAACATGATGGTTAATCATTGCTTGGGTTAATGTAAGTTACAAAATACGACTTTGCAGACCATAAAAAACCATTTGCAAAGCCTGATGTCTGCCCCTTATCCTCATAATAACTGGAGCTCACCAAAGGTACTAAGGGAAATGAAATGGGAATGGGAATGAAACTAATCTGCTCACGTGACTTTGATTTGAGAATACGGAGCTGACGCAGAACTATGAAGTATCGTAGTTCTGAGCAGAGCTCTAGAGGTGCACCAGGCATACATGCATGAAAATACCCTGTGCATCTCCAAGGGTAAACAGCGGTACTCAGAACCTGCATTCCTTTCATTTGCATCATTACCATTGACTTCTTCAAGCCCTTGTTTCCTTTGCCTAACATACATTGCTTCTAACTCTTTATATTGCCAACTTCTCCTTTTCCCGTTTTTCTTTGCTGCTCCTTGTTTTATTTTTCTCAAGGCTCAAAAAAAAAAAAAGAGTTCAGAAAACTTTCATTAGGACATCTCCAAGAGGATTCTGGTCTCTCAGTAGTCGCCTATTATCTCTCAACCCTGTGTGACACAGACAACAAATGCAGAGAACTGAAGCTCAGAAACATCGTGCACAGTATTGAATCATTGTAACATGAGTTCATTTTGCAGTGACAAGGATCCTTAAGATAAGGGTTTAAAGCTTCCTTAAAGCCAAACAATGTAGGTACCTGTTTCAATGAAATTGAAGCTTATTTCTAAGTCTTTTATAATCCTTCTCATTTCTCATGATCTCTCCCTTCATCTTTCAATCTCTTTCAACAGCCTTGCATATGAGAATACAATAAAAATACTCTAATGTCCCTGGTGGTAAATAAAAAGAATAGTGAGAGCAGGGTATGTATGTGTGTTTATTATTATGTGTTGCTTATTCCTAGTATTAAGCCATTAGGGCATTCTGAAAAAAGTAATTATGAAATTATTGATCTACTATCAGTCAGGTTTTTAAGGTGTACAATAATATCCCTAGGTATGAGTACTAATATGAGGCAGATTATTTTAATTTAGCAGCAAATCTTAATGGAACTTTTAAAAGATATAGATTTTTTTTTTTTTTTCAAAAAGAGAACAAGGGGAAAAATATTTCCACAGAATCTTTGGGACAGCACTGCCATAGCAGCTTTGGTGAAAGGGTGCAGAGCTTCCACAGGGTAACGGACAGCGGAACTGCCTGGAGAAAGCCCTTAGCACTAAAAAAAGGCCAAGGCGTCTACCTGCAATAACCCCCTCAGTATGATCGCTGATGATGCACTTCTAATTTTAACTAAAACCACTGAATTCCATATCCCTCTTTATTTTAGAAACACCTCTCAATGTCAGTTTAAGATCATCTATGGGGTTATTTTTTTATGAAAGTCAAGCTGTTACAATATCCTGTTACTAAAATGACTTGGAAAGAGAGGTCTCTAAGTGAGTGGCGTGGCTTACATAAATCAAACTACATTAGGGATCGGAGCAAGTTTTTGTTCTCACTTACACCATACTTGAAGTATGTAAATCAGTACCAATTGAATTACTCTTGATTTGTCTTACTGCAAATGCACCAGTGTAGTCCATGAGTCAGCTTTTTAATTAGAAATCCTAGGGAGACTGAGGCTGGACTGGCATTTTTCACATTAATTATGTTTTGTCAAGGAGACTTGAAACTGAGAAATCCTCTATAATTTGAATTAAAGTAAAAACAACATTAAAATGGTATCATTTGTTAATCTATAATCTTCATTGCTGTAAGTGCTCCTGAGTCTCCAGCAGTGAACTTAGAGTATAAATGAAAGATTATTCCAGAGGCTACAGAATTGACAGATCATAAAAAAGCATTATTAACATTAAAACAAAAAAAGAAAGAGACTAGTATTGGAAGTAGTGTAAAACAGGCAACTTCTTCTTTATTCTGCCTTTGGAAATAATGTGAGACAGAAGTCAACATGAATCTTTCCATTGATTTGACTGATCTGTATCATTGAATGTTAAATGATATTAACAAAGTATCTGCCTTTTTGCCTTTTTCACGGCTCTTGCAATCTACTTTCCTGCTATAAAAGACTGTGGATTTGCTTTCTCTGGAAATGACTAATAGAAAAAAAAGCTCTTGATAGAAACAGAAACGCAAATCTAGAATACCAGCAACATATTTTTGGGAAAGGTTCTGTGGCAAAAGTAGAAAAAGATTAAAAGATCAGGGGCAGGTTGGTATAGTAAAGAAAATAAGTCCCAATGACATGTGAAGATGGATATGGTTGATAGAAAGCCCATAGTTAGAGCTAAGAAATATTTGTTAAAACGTTGAAAGCACAGTTAAAAGCATATGGATATCAGGCAAATAGAAATGATCTTTCAGTTAATTAAATATTGTCAACGTGCCCCTTTCAGAACCAACTGCTGTACAAATTTGGTGGATTTGATGGAGTTTGATGGAATCGAGTGATTATGTCTTATTTCAGATCTCCAGATTTCCATGACTTAGCTGGTAACCCAGTCCAAAGTACAGGCTGTTTTCCTGACATTCACTCTCTAAGCAGGCTGAGAAGATTGTGGATCTCCTTTGGTTTTTTTCAATAAGATTTCCATACTATATTTGGAAACCTTAAGAAGTCCGTGTTCATTGCTTACTTCGGATCATCTCATGTGAAATGAACATGTTCATTTCACAAAAGTAAGGCTCGCTCACCACTGGTTAGAAGACAAATTTGTATGCAGAAAGCGGGACGATTAAGAGAAATAAGAAGAGGTCAACTTGAGGAACATGGGATTAAAAAAAACAAAGCAGAATAAACCTGTGTATGAAACACTATTTTCTTAAATTGATGATGCTGATGATCTCCACATCTTTTGTACCTTGTTGTGTACCTTGCACTCATCTTTAGGGAAATAGTTGCTGCCTAATTACTGCGAAGTTTTTCCCATTTTCTCACCACCCACTGACACAGAGCACATTGCCTATAGACGTGTTTCAGTGACACAGATTTATACCTTCCTTTAATGTCAGGCCCTTTATTTAGCCACTTCTTCCAGGTTCTTCTTCTGCCAAAAGCCACCCTGCCTGTATTAAAATTGCTCGCAAGAAATGTCACGTGAATCAACACAAATTCTGACCTGACAAAGATTTCTATGTTCAGAGTCTGCTATACTTTTCTCAGTTCAATTGAAAAATATCTGGAAAGCAAGATTCAACCGTTCTTGCCTATGCTCATTGTCAGGGAAATCAAGAAGATAAAGCAAAAAGCAGTATCTTTGCCCTGAGCCAGTAAAGCTTTGATAATGAGATAGCTGCTGATATATGGTAAACACTGACTGGATGTATTAATAGTTAAAAAGCAAAAAAAAATCAAAACAGCAAAAGGTCTATGCGTAAGCTAGTGGAAATAAAGCTACCTCAATTCCTCACATCTTTCTGCATTAAATGTTTATTGTCATGTGAGGGATGAATCACCCAAATATGTTAGAGTACTTCTTAGTTGGGGGGCATCCTTGTTGAGAAGCAAAATTGCATGTGATCTGAGCCTGTAGTTAAAGTCAGCATGGTCCTGTCGTTCTCAGAGGGAAAATGAAGTAGGACAGAGAATTCCTGATGTGTCTGAAATAAAAATAAAAAAGTGTAGAAACTACAAGAATTACTGCTTTATGGGAGCATGTCTTGAGTTCACCAGCTTTAGGACTGATATCACTACTAACTTATGCACATACACTTCCTTCCGTTAACTTCTTTTCTCTTTAATCATCTGAAGCTTTGGGGCTTAAGCTGGCAAGTGATCAACGATCCTATCATCTCTGTATCTACACTGAGTGGATAGATAAATCCTAGGAAAGAGCTGTGTCCTGTTGTGGGACAGTTAACCCTGTTTGAACTCAGGAAAATTCGAGAAAATAAAATGAGTTTTGTTTGCACGGACAGCGTTACACTGCTATCTCTTGATTTGCATAGGTTAGTTTAAAAAGAACAGAATGCTGCTGGGGGCAACTTCAGCTTGCCAGAAAATGCCCACTGCAGTGAAATCCCAGCTTGGAGTCCATAGGCATTTTCTCCTAAAAATGATAAAAACTAAAATAATTTATAGGTCTTCGCATTTGTCCCAGGACAGGTAACCTTTATTCCAGTACCTATGGTAAAGAGAAAAGCTATTGACTACCTCTGCAGTATTCCCTCATGTTTGCAGAGAAGCAACTTTATGACTACATTGGAAATCAAGTTAGAACAGAAAAAAAAATACCCAAAAACCTGTATATCTGCAAGTGGTGTGTGATCTTTGGGTTAAATGAATCCCCAAAGACAAGTATTAATCTATGAAATGCACTTTAGGTTAGTGCTTGGGTGATGGTTCCTGATTTTCTACGCTGAAAAAGCAGAAGGTCTCACAGCTTTAAAACTGTGTAAATAGCAAGAATGTGTCTCAGATGGTAGGAATTCATTTGCTCTCAGCTACAGCCAGAGCTATCCAGCCAGGGGTAATACGTTATGCTTAATTAATTAAAAGGGGTACTGTTAACATAAGAATCATACTTCATTCTGAAAATGTTTTAAACAGTGTTATAAGAAGTAATACCTTTTACTGCCAGGCACTGGAAGAGATTAGCAATTCTGCCTTTCTTGCCTTCATCCAAATACCAGGCGAGGACTTTTTGTACCAGGGCTGATCAAGTATTTTCTGTTGCTGCTGTATTTTTGCAGATTTTTTAGTTAAAAAAAAGCAAAGTTTCCTTTAAGTTTTGTAACAAATCTCTTTGAGAACAGTGGGTGTTCTTAGAAAGCTAAATGTCTATTTGCATGCTATGTAAAGTTCCTCTGGAAAAGAGAAAATGTGCGAAGTTTTCAACTCGCTTTTTATGGCATAGAGACAGTTCTGTGGGCATCCTTTGTATAGTCACTCATTCTGTCTCTACTATCCTACAGTGACTTTGTCTTTCACAAAGTAATTGAGAAAAAGAAATACAGCTTAAAGATACAAAAAATGTGAATGTAAAAATATAATACTGGCAGGATGTCTCAAGGTAAATGCATTGGCAGAAACTGCATTTAATGTCCTTTAAATTGACTAGATTTCAAGTTGAAAGTTTCCCATTAGTGCTTGAAATTAATGTGTCATTCAGTTTTCAAATGACAAAATACAATATAGCTAAGAAAAAGAGATGCAAAGAGGAAGCAGTATAACAAGAAAGAAGAATAAAAGCCAGTACTCTACAACGACTTCTGAGACCGTGAATCAGGCTGCCAGCTGTCAGGCTGTATAACCTCTGGTTCCCAAGATTCAAGAAGAGAGATGGTGCTTCAGTTTGACACTTATGTCAAGAGCAAATGAAGCCAAGTCTGAAGTTACCCACACTATCGTGCATTTATATTGGAAATATATCTCCTGTTAGGCAGTTCTTGGAGGTCAATGCACACGAATTAACATGCAGGGAAATGAGCTCTTCAGTGAGGAGCAAAACTTGTGTGAAAATAGACACTGAACCAATATCATGTTCTTTTAAGGACTGCCCAGTCACAACCCTTATGCCTTAAGTATGCAGAAGTGAAGTATACATGTGTCTCTGCTCTTCTTTTCTTGTTGTTTATTGAGTCTTTTAGCTTAGAAAAATGTCCTAGGGCTATGATTTAAGACAGTTTTAATTACCTTTCTATGACAGCTGAAAACTATATTTTTGCCTTCTATTTTAATTTTTTTTTTTGCATAAACTCCATTGGCTCTGGCAACAGACATAACAAGATTGTATAATAACAAGTAATTTTCAAAGGAATATTTAAAGGCTAAAGAAAGGAAAAAAAACACACACACAAAGAAACATCTCATACAATATCAGAATTGGGCAACTGGCTTAAGTTATTCATAAAAATGACAATAGAGTCTAGTAAAAGTCTAATATAGAGATAACAAAATATTAAACACTCTCACAATAAATATTTTCTTGAGCAAAATTAGGGAGCTAATATGACAATTTTAGGTGGAGTATGATTCTTTTACATTTTTTATGTAAGCCAGAAACATCTTACTTTAAATCAGTGAAATTCTACCATTTAAAACCAGGGAGAGAAATAACAAAAAAACCCAAAATACATATCATGCAGAAGACCGAATCCTGTTCACTCTAATAGTTCAGGTGTTTGGAGTACAGTCCTGTGCTCAGGATGTGACTCACGGGAGTTTGCCAAACTGATGGTAGCAGCATCATGTTTGAAAAGAAAATAATAGGTTCATGTGTTTCTTCCTATTCAATTTTCTGCCTTTGTAAATCTTTTAATCCAACTAGAATGATTTCTGTGGATAATCCCGCTTCTAAAATGTTTGCATTTTGAAACATTATCTAAACACTGCTGGCATTTGACAAAAGTCTCCCTGATGAGGCCTCATTTGATAAGGAACTGTCAAATATTAACTCACAAAGAATTCTCCTCTGTATTTTCCCAAAGATTGTCCACTCTCTTAATGGGAAAACTAAATAGCAATACATATAGCAACACATAACAGTACTTTAATTGTTCTTATTTTATTATTGGCTCCTAAATCACAAAACATTCCTCAAAGAAAACTTCATATTCTTTTCTCCAAACAAGGGAGGGAAACCAAGGCTATGAGACAAGGTGTTGTGTCTGATACTGTTCAAAGCAGCACTTCATTTATGGCCAGAATTTGTATCCATCTCCCAAATCCAGGCCAAAGTCTCATCTAGAGCAATAAAAAGCTATTTGCTGTGAAGCAATGAGAAACTACCAACTTCATTTTATAGGTTCTTGCAAGGTGTGAAAACTGGAAATTATAAAATCACGTAGGACATTATGATAGAAGAAAAGACTGATTAAGATGCAGAAGTGTGTTTTGGTAGATTAGAAGAGGCCGAAGCAAGAGAATTTATCATCAAGTATATGTTGGAAAACCCTGAACAAAAAGGAAGCATATAAGGGTTTAGTGGGTGAAATGGAATCTAACAGGAAAGAAAAGAATGAACTAAAGGTCATTTCATCCAGGAAGAAAAAAATACAACTTTTAGAATGAGAAAAAACTTCTCCTGTAAGAAAACTAATAAGGAATCTGAGGAATGTATTGAATCACACAGTCTTCAACTATCTTTGCACTCACTGCGTGATCTCACATGACATCAAGTGTGCCTGCAATGGATGTGGGATGCCGACATAGTTCTGGATACAGCTGGGGATACGGTTAGGAGATGGTGGGCAGATGCTGCTTCTGTCAGCTTGGAATGGGTAATAGTATAGTGCCATCAGGGTGTCAGATCCCTCTATCTGGACTTTAGCGTAACAGCCAGGGAAAGCACTCAGCTTGGTAAGGGTGGCCTAGATCTTCCTGATGGCAGAAGAAGGTTTGATCGGCATGGTATTGCCAGAAAACCAGATTTGATTTACTGTTATGATCTAGTCTGCAGTGATCAGGTGTAGGGCTGCCCTGCAGGTACCTGCAAAACAGAATCGATCACACTATGCTGTCCGTTCTCTTATTTCTTGATCCTCTTTTTCACTGTTCCTGCACCTCCTTCTTTATGTGCTAGTGTCCTCCCAAATAAGATAATTACTTTTCCTACTCACAATTTTTCTCACAGCTCTATTTAAATTTGGTGTTCCTGTTAACTTTATCTAGATAATCCCAGTCTTCTACATTTTTTTGTTAACCCAGGTGCTTCCAAGGGTTTACTTTGCAATGTTTTGCTTACAAAATAATCCTCAAGGGTCCCTTCCAACTACATGTGAAGTCTCACTGTTTCCCATGTAACTCCTTCCTAACTACATGTGAACTCCATTTATCATGGACCCATCTGTAACTTTTGTCAGTTTCTTTCATTGTTATCTGTCATATACAGCAATTCCTCATGTCATGTCCAATAGTTCTTCCTGTCCTGTTCAATTAACTTCATCCCAGGCCAGGGCCTATTCAGCAGCCAACTCATTTGCCTACAGGCCCTAGCAGATACAAAGCAGATGCCTAAAATGCAGTATACTAAGGGTTGAGCAGTTCGTATAGGCTCTTGCCTGCCCAGCATATCTGCCTTTGGTTTCATCCCTGTGATCTGATCTAAGTGGCGGACGGTGAGGATGAAGCACTCAAGACTTGGTCACCAATTTTCTATGCCATCTTCTGAAGTTTATTTTGCCTCCTTGAACTCCAGCTCACCTGTCCATCAAGTAGAAATAAATAATAGGTCATTGACAACACCCAAGCTTGTTTTGAATTTTAATGAATTCATTATTACCGAGTTCTTGCCACTCTTTAGAAAAAGGCGGCCACATTGACATAAAGTGATACAACATAATCTAAACAGTTCCTCTATTTTATCATTCTTCTCAAGCATGGGAGCTTCTGAGCAGCAGTGCAAGAGCTAATCGACGGAGCTTCGTCTCACGTGATATCAGTTAATCTCTTTATTGTAATTCGTTTATTTATTTATCTACTATGTTTATTCTAAAAACTTAGACTAGAACATGTTTTCAAATGTACGATAACAAACTGATGTTGGGCTGATAGTTATACTGGATGATCTTAGTGGTCTTTTCCAACTTCAATTATTCTGTCATTCTATAAAACTTTGAACACACTTGAACTATGATTGGAAAGTGTATATTACAATAAATGATACAATTTCCAGATGTTTCTTTAATAATTCACAGAACTCCAGGTTTTGCAAGTGGTTTTCCAACCACAATGACTCAAATTAATGAAATCTCACCTGTGTTATTTCTAATTGACAGCAGCTGTTGCCTTGTGCTATTATTTGTACATTGATCTGACAGTCAATGGGGAAAAAAAAACCACCATCTTCTCCTTCTGACCACACAGTCTAATAGATTTGTGTTTGGTTATATCTCTAATTTTAATCTTCTAATTCTAAGTGTTAACTTCAGAAATTTGTGGCACTTCTGGTATTATTTAGGGCAGAGATTTAGTCTCTGTAATGACCCTTTTATCTACCAACAATCTGAAGGATAGAGAGAAAAGTGCCTTTTACAGTACTATCTCTGCTAAGGGCAATACTTGTTTTGGATGAGACGTGTCATATATGTCACGTACAACACTGCCTGTCTGATATGTCTTGTCACGTAACTTCTTCTGTCATGTGTCGCTTTATGTAAGGTCATGCTACTTCTACTAACAATAAGACACAAAGAACCAGAACAGCAGTGAACTGCTTGCCAGAGGCTCCTTTACATTTCATGCCGTCTCTTGCAAGGAAGAGCAAATCAAGACCTGCAGCACCAAACTATCAAACCACCTGAAGAAAAGGAAGTAAATACCAACTGCTGTAAGGAAAAGAGTCAATAGACTTTTTGAAAGCTGATTTAGAGCCCACTACTGTGTTCCTTGTACAGACTAACCTTCCCTTAGAACCAATTAAAAGTCTACACAAACTAAAGGAAACTACAGTTTCTTCTCCACTGCGGTTACAATTTGTAGCTCTTATTGAGGTCTGTATTCAAGAACTATGTCCCAGATTACCACACCCGAGATGGATTATGTATTTCTTTTGCATCTTATTCAAACTGCCATGTCTCGGGACTAAATCTATTGAAATCAGTAGCTCTATACCGTAAATGAGAGAATAAAGCATGTGTCTTTTCCTCTTACTTTTAGCATTGCAGCTACACAAGGACTTTTCTAGAAATAAATAATAACAATATCAAAACTGTTACATTTTATCCAGATCAGAAAGAATAATCCCTATATCAAGACCTTAAAAGAGAACAGTTATTGTGGGTCAAAGTCATGAAGATGTAGGAAAGATCTGTTCCTACATTCATAATCCACCTAAACACCACACAGCACTAACAAACACTTTTGTTATTTGAGTTACATTATTTTTCCAGCAGGACACTTAGTATCTTTGCTATGTAATTATCTGGTATTTGAATTCTACCCTAGTGTCCTCAGTAGGAAATTTCCCGAATCTTCTTTGTGATCTGTGACTGAAAACACCAGAATTGTTAATTGCTGGAGTTTTACTGGTCTTGTGGAGAAAGAAAAATGTTTACTGAATTATCTCAGTGGCTCAGCCTGATAACAGTCCTTTTGTAAATAATTGCATCTGGGGAGAAATAACCACACGCCCCCAAAACACAGGAAGTCAGCTGGCTGGAAAGCATCTCTGCAGAAAAAGAGATTGAGATCCTAGTGGACAGCAAACTGACCATGATCCAGTAATGCATCCTTGCAACAACAAAAAAAGGCCAACAGCTTCTAGGGCTGTCTTAGGAGGGTCAAATGAGGTGAAGCTTCCCCTCTATTCAGCCCTGGAGAGGCCAAACCTGGAGTATTGTGTCCTGTTCTGAGCTCCTTCTGGAAAGAAAGACACAGACTTAGAGGAGCGCATCCAGCACAGGGCCACAAAGATGATTAAGGAACTGGGCCGTCTTTCATATGAGGAGAAACGGAGAGACCTGGAAATGTTCAGCCTTGAGTGAAGGAGGCTCAGGGGTATCTTATCAGTTTGTGTGAATAACTGATGGAGGGGATATGAAAGAGAGGGATCCAGACTCTTCTCAGTGACACCTACTAACAAGGCAAGAGGCAATACGTACAAATTAGAAAATCCCATCAGAACTCAAGAAAGCACTTTTTTTTTGTTTGTTTTTGTTTTTGTTTACAGTAAAGGTGATCAAGCACTAGAATGGATTACCTAGAGAGTCCTTGGAACTGGGAAAACCTGACTGGACATAGTGCTGGGCAACCTGCTCTTGTTGGGCCTGCTTGAAGAGGAAAGGATGTGAACTTGAAGACCTCAAGAGGACCTTTCCAACATCCATTATTCTGTATTTCTGTGACCTCTATGTGGTGGTCAGTCATTTAACTTACATGTTACACTCTTTCCAGGCTACACCAAATCACACTAGTAGTTTTCTACTACGGCTGCTATCTCGATGATTTTTAATGAGAGGAGAAAAAGAGGATAGAGGAAGCAGCAGCATTTCAGCAAGTCCTAAATAAGCAGTGAACATAGAAAGTCTGACCTCCCACTTGGAAATTCAGCAGAGCTTCCAGACCTTGTATTGGCATCTGCCAGTGATTTAATAGATAGGCAAGCTGCAGCTGAATTTTTTCAGACCTGACAGCCATATAATGAGAAGAGTGTATGTAATATGGACCCTCAGTAGATCACATCACCTTTAGCTGCACCAGCACGGTCAGAGCTGTGAGTGGGGCAGGAGAAATCAGCCGCTGAACTCCAGCACAGGACAGAGAATGAGAAATGAGACGTGATAGTGTAGATTTCACACTGGCCAATGGAAGATGAAGAAAACTAAAGCTGAAATATAGATCTACAGTTCATATAGATCATCGGCAAACTGTGAATCATGAAAGAATGTTTCCTTGTTATACAAATGAGAAGGGTGAGGTGGGAAGTACAACTAAAGGTAAATGTAATGAACTGCCTTTCTCCAGAAATGACTGAAAGGCTTTGTGAAGTAGGACTACATAATACAGAAGAGGGATTGTGTATTATTCCATTAGGACTTTTTAAGAAAAGCATAAAGATAATGGTTACATTGGAATTCAATTAAAATGCACTTTAATGCACAGGTGGAAAGGAAGGAGTTGACCAAACGTTTCCTTAGGTATTTCCTGGCTGCCAGGTGTTTATCCTCTTCTTTTTGGTGTTCCCTGTACTGGAATGCACCTCTCCCTCCCTGAGACTTGAAAAAAAAAAGAAAAATAAAACCTAGAGACTGTGTTAGTACAGAAAAATGAAGAGTAGGGGCTGACACCTTTGTTCAGAGAGAGGGGACAGCAAGAGTGCTGCTGTGCCTTGTTCAGAAGGACATTCACCAGCAAACATGAAGAAACCTTTTTTCTTCCACAGTATGTTTACAGATTTTAGCAATAGCTATTTTAGGCAAAATTCACAAAAAGTCTGGAAAATAGATGTCAGAACTCAGTTTTTCTCTCTTGCTAGATAAACATACACTGAGACTACAAATTTAGTTTTCTAGACACTGTTTCTTTGCTCATATATTCCTTGTATGTTGATTTCATTTATTGTCCTGTTTAGAACACAAGCCTTTCTAAAGGTAAGCTGTCTTCCGGCAGCTCATAATTCTGTCAGAATGGGCTTGTGAGGCTGTGTTAAATGCAATAAAACATGATAAATAGCTACAACAATGGCTAGCAGAATTACCATTTTATAGACCTGAAAGATGTCAAGCACGTTGTCCTGAATATGAGAAGTTTCTTTCCACAAGCACAGATCTTCAGATCTGTTGCTATCTCATTTTAGTCTGAAATTTAAAGGCTATCAAAAGCAAAAGGAAATATTTGTGAGTGTTTAATGTATAAACCTCATATTTTCTTACCCAGTTAATTGAAGAACATCACTTCAAAAAAATCAGTCTTCTGAAGTGAAAAAAAGTAGAATTCTTTTGCATTGAGGAGACTGTAGAGCAGCACGCTGACTGTCGCTCTCTTCATGTTACAAAAAACCCTTGGAAAAATAATCATCTAAATTCAGTTTTGAAAATAATGTTTTATGATCATCCACTAACTGGAATTTAATTAAATATTGCTTTAATGATATTATTAAAAGGAAATATTAAAAAGTAGCTGAACACTTGCCACTGGTTATTTTCTTAATAAAACTGTTGTGCAAAGCTTTAATCTTTTTAAAATGCCACATACTATAAACCAATAATTTCCAATTTAAACCACCCAAAGTGTATACATGGAATACCTAAAGCAAGGAGCTGCCTGACAGTTTTCAGGTTAGGTTCCTATCTTAGCAAATACTTAAGGAAATAAGAATAAATTAAAGTTCATATTCTTTTTTTCACTAAAGAGATTCTTTGTCTAAGGAAATACACATATACATCTATGTGTGCATAAATATGTATGTGTATGTGTATATATAAAAATGCATGTATACACCATCTCCACAGGGATCACTGCTAATGTCATCAGAAGAGCTCAAAGTACATCATGTCCATGCAGCTCCACTGGAATTAAGAACCTAATCTTGTAAAAATCCATTGACTCTGCAGGGAGCAGGATTGTTCTCTTGCTCTCTTGCATTAAATACCTAAAGCTGCTACGGTTTTTGTACTGGCACTATGTTCCTTCTTTTTTCATTGATGTTCCTGAGTTAATTTTGCAGTCAAGGACATGCACTGTAAAAATCATGAGCATTTTGCATACTCTTCTAAGATAAAAAATCGTTTTCCATGTTTCCTTGCAGTAAATAGGGTCTTAGTTTATCTTACTTGCAAAGTTATAAAATAGAAGTAAGCTTTCTGAGTTTTGTGAATTTATCCTGGATTGTGCTTAGGAACATAGTTTGGCAGTTGTCTTGGCAGCGTTAAGTTTGCAGCTGGACTTGATGATCTTAAATGTCTTTTCAAATCTAAAAAATTCTAAAAAATATGGTTTTAGGTAAAAGAAAGTGTATTAAGAGGAAAAGAAAAGATCATTCTTCTAAAATAAAAAAAAATATGCTTTTTTTAAAGAATTTCCTCAGACTCCTTCTCAGGTCAGTAGCAGCATTGCGCTCACTGAACTCAGACAGCATATTCTTATGATGGTAGTGACTCAAAAGTTTGGGGGTGTACAGCACAGAAACCTTAAAAAATCCGTCTTTTTTATTTTTACATTATCCAGACACCTTTGCACAGAAACTCTTGCGCACGCTCTTGTCTTAGACTCTCAGGCTTCTTCTTAGACGCTTTTGTGAGAGAGCTTCATGTTTCCATCTCCAGAAGTTCCGCCTCAGTAAGGTCTTTGGGAGTCCTTCTCAGCATCCCCTTGGCAGTGGCTCCTCTCCTGATCCCGCTTAAATTGGATTTTCCTTGTCCAAATTACACTGTTTCCACAGGCAGTCACATCTTTAAGTTTTCAGCAAAGATTTGTAGCTCATGGGAGACAGAGGGATGTCCCCATAGGTGCTGTGGAGTGTGATAAATTTAAAAATAAGGGACAGTATAAACACAGAGACTATTTTAAAGGCAGCAAATTTTAGTGGTACTCAAACAATACCTTACATTCTCCTCCATAGACTCTTATTATACACATTATATTATACTATATATAATATATATTATATATTATTATTTTATATATATACTGTCATTATATTATATCAGGGAGTGCATTTTCTTCACTCCTTTTATGCTGCTTCTACAGCAGATACAAACTGTCAGTGAAGCTGGTTGGGAACACTCACTCAGAAGTATTTTCTGATAGAACATACCTTTCTTGCAAAATTGATTTTTTTTTTTTATTTATTTATGTTGTGAACAAATATTCAATTTTTCCCCTAGGAAAAATCAAACTGAGAGGTCTCCAGGCTCCTCACCTGGAAGGTTTTTGTCAGCTTCACTTTCTGCAGGCAGAAAGTAAACTTGACAAGCTCTGGCCAGGCTGACTGTCAAAGCTGAGTACCCGAGCTCCCTGCCTCCTCCAGGCTGGACCACTTTTCCTTACTGCACTGGTAAGGACACAGAAAGCCTGATATTTCCTTCTTTAGCTGCTCTCCTGGGAAGCTGTTGTCAATCCACTATCATTGCAAGAAGAGAGTAATACTAAGGAGACCCATTCAGGGAACTAGGAGACAAGCTGTAATTTTATTTCCGTTGGTTGGATTTGAGTGGTTTGGTTCGGTTTAGTTTGATTTTCCTGGAAGTGCTTTCTATGTATGTTTATTTCCTTCTTATTTGTTTTCTTTTTTATTTTATTTTAATTTTCATTGTGCTTCTTTCTTAATTCAGGAAAATGTTATTAGACTACATCGTACATAATTACATTACATTACATATATTATACACAGTATTAGTTATATAATATACAATATATACTTAGCTATTTGTATGTGTTTCTGTATGCATCTCTACATACAGAGAAATATAAATATATATAAATAATGCATTTTTTTACAAATAATGTTATACCGGTTACATCTTACTGTCCTTGTTATGACCTTCATGTTCAAGAGCAGAAAGCTGTTCTCTTTCAACTTGTTATAATTTGTGGCATAAATTAAATGCGGCTAACTGTACTTTACATTATTAGAAAATAAAGGAAATCTCTTTATTTAGGAATACTAGCAGAATTACAGTCTCTAATGCTGAATAAAATGGACTGCAATTGAAAACAGCAGTAGTAAGTTAATGTCTAGCTCACAATTACATAGTCTACATAGCTGCAAATAACCATAACATTTATGAACATGTAAACTTGCATATGGACTAAAAGACTTGCTGTTTTTCCAGCTCTATAAGAACTTCACCAATTCTCTCAGAGGAAGCTGGCCAATTCTCCAGTTCTCTCCTAAGATGATCAATACTCCTTAAGTGAGCCACCTTTTGAAGTACTTCAGGACATATTTTGCTTCCTCTTTGATCTTTCCTTGTCTCCTTTTTGATATAATGGATTTTAGTCTACTGAGGCTCTATCCCACCAGCTCCATTTTTATTCTCTTTTAGCTGACTTTCTGGAAGATAAAAGCAAGTTAAAAGGATAACTTTTCTTAGCAATAAAAGATTAATCATATGTTCCATTTGGGGGAGCACCAGAAACCTTGGAACCACAGAGAAATCCTCATAAACAATGCTTTTTGCGACTTTGCCTTTTGTGATTATTCTTGAGGAACACACAACACCAGACAAATTGAGTAAACGCTCTTTTTACCCATGCTCTTTTTTACTCATGCTCTTTTTAAAACATAGGACCTCTGCCTTCAGTATAAGGGCATTCCCAATTGTACAAATCCAAGAAAATAATAAAACGGAGAGTTATGATTCCAACAAGTAACATCTCCTGTGTTTCTCGTTTTGCACTGTTCTTCTACCCTGCTATTCATAGAGTCATAGAATAGTTTGGGTTGGAAGGGACCATAAAGATCATCCAGTTCCACCCCCTGCCATGGGCAGAGACGCCTCCCACTGGCTCAGGCTGCCCAAGGCCCATCCAACCTGGCCTGGAACACCTCCAGAGATGGGGCAGCCACAACTTCCCTGGGCAACCTGGGCCAGTGTCTCACCACTCTCATGGTGAAGAAATTCCTCCTTATATCGAGCCTAAATCTGCCCCTCTCCAACTTACACCCATTCTCCCTCATCCTATCCCCACAAGCCTTTATGAGCAGCCCCTCTCCAGCTTTCTTGTAGGCCCCTTTCATGTCCTGCTCTGTTTTCCTCCCATCTTTTTCTCCCAAACCTGTAAGCAACAGTAACAACAGACAAGATGACAACTGAAGTCAATTTGAGCAAAGGTTACTGGATACCATGCATGGTACTGGATTCCCTTGTTGCAGGCTCAGCTTATGGATCCCTTGCTAAAACACAAGGGAAATATTTCCCTTTCATTCTCTTGAATTTACTGTTACAAAATCAGGGTCCCCGGCAAACTGCAGTGACGCCTACACAAACTTTCTCCTGCTGTGGTGTAAAATAAGACAGCACAGTGTCTGAAGTCATGCACAGGTAAAGGCATGGCTTCAGTCTGGCTCTGTAAGATGACAAGGCATCTCCAGTGTGCCACACACTCAACTACGTTTGGGGAGAGAACCATAGAATCATAGAATAGTTTGGGTTGGAAGGAACCTTAAAGATCATCCTTAAAGTTCCACCCCCCCCTGCCATGGGCAGGGACATCCCCCTGGATCAGGCTGCCCAAGGCTCCGTCCAACCTGGCCTTGGAAACCTGACCTTAAGAACAACTGCCCCATCCAACCTGGCCTTGAGAACAATTGTTTCTTCTTTGAGATGCCACACCTGTACCCCTGTCACACTGGAAGAGAATTTGCACCATAAGTCTTCCCCTCAGGTCTCGACTGAACCACTCATAAGCCCCTGGATGGGATACACATATTTATTATTCTATGTCTTTCAATCAGATGTTCTTAAGGTGATAAGTACAGTGCAAAACCATGACATTTTGTTCAAATAGACAGCTAGGGGATTTTGTTTGTTTGTTTTTCCTTCCTTTTTGAACCTAGAATAAATATAATTATTCAGAGGAATATACCTACAAGAAAATCTTCAACAGCAGAAACTCTAAGAAAAAAAAAGCAGAACAACTATTTCAGATTTAGGAAGAAGAAAATTAGTTTTCTCCCCTACAAATTTTGGCAAGGCATTCTGCCCAAACAAGCAACTTGGAGAGAGCTGAATATTTCGTTTGTTTTTCAGCATACATCTGAATATGTTTATTAGCAGGAAGAAGCTCAAGACTAGAAAAGAAAATTGCCTTTCCAGAGAGCATGAATTTTAATCCACAGTAAATGTGGGAGTCAAGAGAGCTGCTGAAATAGAAGGTAGTTTTCTGAACAATATCCCTACTCTTCCAGTAATTCACAATCTGATAATTCTATGTGTATGTAAATAAGACAAACCTTTACACTCGATTACAGAAAAACAGGAAAAGAGAAAGAAAAAGAAACCAGCTGAGACTCAAGATGACTATTTATCATCCTGCTGTATTCTGTGCTGGTGAAACTAAAAAAGACAGAAGGAATAGACAAAGGGAACCTGAAAGGGCTGATGAAATAACAGTAAAACTAACCCAGTGCTAACAGGATACAGGAAAATGTAAACTCCCTCCTCATGCTCAGCTCTAGATTTGAAGATTTGCAGAAAATCTTTTGGAAGAATCCCAGCTTTCAAGTCTACCACAGTGTCCTTTGAAATACCATCAGATAAGGGTTTCTGAGACCATATACCACTCAAGGCAACCGCTAAAAGTCCTGCCAGATAGGGTCTTCCTAATGGTCTAAGGCTGTATCTGATGCACTGAGCAGCATGCTATTATTTAAGGTAAGTCGTACGAAGACCTCTGTGTGTGTGTGTGTGTGTGTGTGTGTGTGTGTGTGACACACGCTGGTATAGGCTCATCTGCAGCATGTTTTTTTCCTTACACTGAGTTATGGAGGATTAGCTGTTCAACACCATATATACCTGGGATGTGTCTGGTGCCTCAGACTGAATTTAAAGCTAAACTCACAATATATACACTCCTGATTTAGAGCTAAGGTCCTTCTGTGAATGTCACTCTTTGCAGAGAGGTAATGCATATATCGCAGATGGTTCATTGCTGTAAAAGGGATTTCACCTGCAAAAAATGGTAAAGATAAATAGTTGATATGCAGGAAGCCAGATCAGAGATGGATTCAATTCCAAATGAAGACATCAAATACAGGTGTCTAACGGAATGTACACACAGGTGAGCTATGTGTCTAGGCTGCCACATAATCAATAGAGACATAGTCAATACAGTAGTTTTTTAGGAGAAGATTCTGCTGACAGGTGACGAGGGGTGCAATTCAGCCTCCTGCATACAGGCACAAACATCGTTTAAGAGAGACAAGTACACGCAACACATCCACCCAATTGGAGACAGAACACACAGGACCTCCGTTAGATCCGTGGCCTTAGGAATAATGACTTGTGACCAAGTAGGAAAGCAAACACACCTCCCTCATGCTGAAATACATATCTTCAAACATTTGAATCATGCTTTATATGCCTAGTAAGCAGAATCATTACCCAATCACCTCAGACCATTTGAGTTAAAACTGGGTTTTAATATGCTAAGCATAAGGGGTATGGATTTATTCTAGAAGTATCTTACCTGACCCCCAGCTACCTCCCAGGAGTCCTTGTGGTATCTACCAGCCCAATGACAGTGGTATGAACAATCAAGAGCGTCTCATGTGGCACCAGGTACTTATGTTGGGACAGCTTCAACATATCCCTACTGGTTAACTGGCTGGGATCATTCACTAGGCTCCACTGACTGCCTGTCCACAATCTATGGTATGATCTAAGCACATCTGTCTATACCTCTGTTTAGGTGTCTTAATTTCAAACTCTACCTGTTCAAAGAGACATGGGCTAACTTCTCAGTACTAAAATTCTTCAGTTGTAGAATTCTTCAGTTGTAGAATTTTAGAGGAAAAAATCTCTAATTTGAGGTTGAGAGTTCACTATCAGTGACAGTTTTCAATGCCCCATTGAGTGAACAAATGGTAAAGCTTCCCAGCGATATGGTCATGCAATCAGCCTCGTTCCTTAACATGGATAAGTCATCCTGGTAACAGTCTACGCCACCACCATCAAATGTTTTGGTTTGTGCCAGAAAAGGCTTTCCTCACACTTTCCTTAGATTTAGAAGATGCTTATATTTCATATCTGATCAAAACATCTAAAGAATGTCATTATACATGAGATAACAGGCTCATGCTGGCAAGAGAAGAGTGGCTTCACCACGTCACATTTGGCTCCATACCTGCAATACCTCTTCCACTTCATAAGGTCTTCGGAATTAGGCTAGCAATATGTACAGTTTCACTCAGTGAGAAGGCAAAGGAACTGTAAGAACTCATTTTTAGTGCTCTGCCTCTTTCTCTTGCTTCAGCAAGTCTGAATGGGCTACCCCTGCCCCTTCTGCTCCGGTGACTCCTTCCTATTCCTTTTATACAACACGTATGGCGAACTGCTCTTCTCTACATCTATCTCAGTGATTTAGCAGCTCCTCCTTGTTTATCTTTCCCATCTCTCTGCCACAAAGATGCCTTCAGTCATTTGACATACTTTATTTCAGATGCAAAAAGTTCAGTTTGGATCTCCTTTCTAAATCTTTAGGCTCCAAAGAAACAGATCCTGCCACCGAGATATTTATTTTACAATCTGTAGGGCTGCGTCTGCTGCAAAGAGCAGTTCTGTCCATGTTCTGCTTCACTAGTAAAAATGATGTGACAGGAAAGCAGAGTTGTGGGAAAGAAGTCTTCACTACACATTTGAAGCAATCTTGCTTCCGCAGTGACAGCTTCTGAACTACCTGCTACTGTTCTGGAAAGAGATATTGAAGTTACAGCAGGTAACTCTATGAAACTACAGTGTTTAATGGATGGAAAAAGGCAGCCTGAATTAAGAATTACTTTTAGAGGTACAGAAAACAAAATAGGAAATATCGTGATGCCGCTGATTAAATCCCTCAGGTGCCTTTAACATATAGTTCAGCATTCCCTTGTTTCCAAAAGAATGCGTGAAAGATACAGAGATGGACAACAAGAAGGCTTAATGATAGTGAAAAGATAAACAAAACAACAATCCTCGTTTGGGAGAAATCATTGAAGAAAGGATTCGATAGATGCCTATAAAAGAGCAGTAACACAAGATGGGTGAGATGAATGGAAACTATTTTAGCTACGCTAAGGCCATCAAATAAAACTAGCAAGTAGCAATTAAAAGCAACTCTTAAAGGTACTTTCTCAAATATGTGTCTGCTACAAGACATTGTGGATGCCTCAAGTTTATCGGGATTCAAAAGAGATGAGACAAATTAATTGATAGGATTCTATTAAACACAAAGGCATCACCTGTCATTCAGGAAGTCCCAGGGGCATAAGTCACTGCTGGAAAAAGAGTGTACAAGGGAAGTGTCACCATATGCTGCCCTGTTCTCTCATACCTCCCTATGCGTCTGCCGTTGGTCAGTGTTGGAGATGGATCGAGGTGGATTTTTGCCCTGACCTGTTAACAGTGTTCTTATGTTCACACAATTAGCGTCAGCCTCTGGGGAAGGGAATTAGGCCAGCTACTGCGAATGCTATTGCAGTGCTTAAAGTGTACAGTAAAGACCCTGGCAGCATGATTCACAACACCTCAATTAGACACGGAGACATCCTGTGCTCTCACGGGGGGAAGAGTGGGACCATCAACATTTTTGCAGAAATTGCTTTTGATTTTGAATTGGAATAAATATATTTATGTACATATGAATGTTTACTTGAAAAAGGGATGTGTTTTCCAAAGAAGAATGCAGGAAGAAGAAAGCATTCCCCCCTACACCCTTCTGAAATGATCTCATGCTGAGCGGGGAGTAGAAGTTGTAATTTTAGGTATTATTAGCACCATTACTGTATCAAGTGGCAGTATGGCACAAAAATGATTGCTGCCTCTTTTTAATCTGATATTGATCATTCACATCAAGTCAGATAATTTCATCCCTGATAATATGATACAAAGCTGTTACTGCCTGAGTCAGTTTCCAGTAATGAAGGATAAAAATATACCGGAATGCACTTTATAACAATATTAGGGCTATAATACACTTTCAGGATAGCCGAGATAGACTTGGAACTACCTCCCATGTTAAATTAAAATGCTCTTCTTTTGTTGTTGCTCATCATTAAATGTGTTGAATACTGTGTTCTTACCTGAGGGATTGTGGGAATCTTGTAATATTTATAAAGGGAAGAGCCACTCATCTCAGGGCCATTTCAGTTGTATGTATTATTTATTTCCTGATCTATCCCCTCCCATGTTCACTGCCTTTAAGAACTAGTATTAATAAAACATTCCATGCTGAACAGTGTGGGTTATATTCCCAAATATATATATTCAGGCCATTTCTATGCAAATGTCACAGGAGAGATTTTTTAACCACAGAAATATGTATGTGTTCTCTACTTGTACCATTCATTTTACATTTATTTTTTAGATTAATTATTCTATTTCCCTACATGACTGGTTTTCAGTTGGGCATCCCAAAGGGATTTTGTAACCAATGTAGACAGACTTTGTTCTTCACCACATATAAGAAGCAGCTACAGAAGAGAATTAAAAAGAGTGATTTAGAAAAAAATATTTCTTCTCTTTCTTATTTTGTTTTCTTAAAAAGTATTTAATTTATTATTAATGTAGAAGAAAAAAAGGAATGTCATGAGCTTCATACTGTATGATGTAGTATATTAAGAATGAAGTATACATTGTCTCCATCTAACTTTAATCAATATTGCAGTAGATATGGGAACACTATTGCTACAAACTGAGTTCTACGCCTACAGTCCTTATTGTGGCAACTCTCCTCTTGATAGACATGAAGACAAAGGTCAAACTGCGTAACTTGAAAGTAATTTTTTCTTTTGTTTCAGATCTATCTTTTTAACATATCAGGCCACTTTGTCCCAGTACAGCAACTTACTACTCATTTTCAGGCCTTATTCATGCATTTTAGAGGGACTGTGGCAATGGTAGTCCCTGATCACGTTTGTTTCCAGCTTGTATCATAGGAATAGCTGATGGCCCAAAGAGAAGATCTGTCTTTCTCTGGCAGCACCGCACCAAGAGTGTATAGTCCCTCGTCATCAGAATCCAGACTCTAAGTTTAGGTCAAGAAGCAAGGAAAATAGAAGGGTGGTGAAATAACTATTAAAGAAAAAACATGTAATTTTTTTCCCACTAATATGAATGAAAAAACCCCTTCTGTTGCCTTCAATGAGGCCAGTTATGTATGTTAACTGATGCATAAGTAGTCATGATACCCCAGATATAGCGTAATATCCCTAATAAGCTCAAAAGGGCCAGTGCACATGGTCTTAACACACGTTTGAATGCAAATTTATTCTCAGAGAGTTTAAATAAGTTGTTTTTCAATCTTGATTTTTAATTGAAATCTTCAGTCTTGAGTCAATCTTCAATTCAAGCAGATATCAAATACCATAACCGGGAACAGATTGAGAAAGAACAGCTGCACTGAGCCTCCTGTCTGAAATGTGATTCTCTTCTTAAACTGAGTGTTACTACAGACCCAACATTTCTTGCTTAGGAGAAGTGCATAGTGCTTTCTCCAAATGATTAAGAAAGAAAAAAGTGTGAAGAACTGCAACCCCCTCAAGACAAATTTAAATTGTCTGGAAACTGTCCTCTTGGAAATAGAAACCTCGAGCTACAAACCCCAAATCACTACTGACCTATGAGCATCTTGCTCTTTGTCTCTGTTCAATTGTTAAGCCTAAGAGGTCTTAAAAGTTAATCACAAATTATTATATTATTGCAGGAAGGACATAATTTGACAGGTAGACTAATGCCAGGTTACAGGTCTAACATGAATGACTATACTAAAGTCATGAACAGCAATAAATATTGACTGTCTCATCTTCCCACCTGATCTAAGTAGGAGTTACACATAGAAAAGAACTGCAGGATTTGACATAGCATTGCAGACTGGACATAAGATAAGCAAAACCTTATTATCATGATAAGTAATTATTTGGCACAGAAAAGGGACTGCCTGTTAAATAGATTAGGACACCATTTTCTAGGTCTCTTCGCAGAACGGAAAAGTTATTTGGCTGACTCATTCCAGGAGCTAAATTGGGTAGATATTATCAATTCTGTTGCCAGCAAGAGTGTACAGACATAGAGATGACTCATAAAGTCTAATAAAAATGAGAAATCCCTTGGGAAGCACTAGTTCAATCTTTTTTTTTCTCCTTTGTAGTAGTAACGAATATTCCTGTGAAGAAGAATCAGCTGTTCTTAATAAACTAGTGCGTAAGTGTAGATTCATCTTCACACTGTATTCAATAGTGGAAATGTGTTTCTATGTCACAGACAAATGTATTGACGATAAGTCACATATTTAATCTATTCACAAGTTCCATATCACATACAGCTTAGGTATTTTCTGCTGTAGTCTTACAGTAGACCTCTTGTAGGAGCCTTAAGATAGTACGAGCTCTAGTAAACTTCTTTGTGATTGTCCATTAGTGCTTTTTGTTTTGCTTTGCTCTTTATGTATAATACTACAAAGATTTGAGAAGTGCAGATTAGATTCTGGGTGCATAGGTTGATTGAAAAAAAGAGACCTAATTTAAAGATCATACTTTTATTAGACTTTTCACCAGAAAAAATAAGTCCTTTAGGACTTATTTACCAAGCAACTGGTAAATTCTCCTCTCTCAGAATTTAAAGTGGAAAATATGAGAAAAAATAACACTCTGTCTTTCCACATTTTGAACTCCAATACTTGTTTAACAGATTATTTGCTATTCAGACTTCCATAGAAGCAACTCTGTTTCAGCCATAATGTTTTGTCTGATTATTTGTGACATTTATTTCAAGATTTCAGAATAGCTTGATACACTGAATGTTCTCAATTTGTACTCAACTCTGTTATAGAATTCAGACATTCATTAAGGAGGAGTTGATGATTTAACATTGCAATTACAATCTCTAAGGGAGTTTATTTGGCCCTTCCAAGGAAACACAGACTAGTTACAGAAACAATGTTAAAGCAGTGTCTATGGCTGAAATACCCAGAACTGCCTAAGCAGCATTTGTCCCAGACCGGGAAAGCTACAAAAGATGGTCATTAGACAATTTAAATGCAAAAGGACTTTTGAAAATAAATAGATTGAAAAATGTATTAAAAATAGGGTATTTTAACAATAAAGAGGAAAAGTGAGTGAGTCGCAGGCAGAACGAAATAGAAAAGCAGTCAAAATCTGGTTTAGTCCTGCCAGAAGTTGCCCCATGGCATCATTGCCTTGCCCAGGCTGGATTGAACATCCTTCCCTGGGATGCCTTCAGGAGCCCACACCTGGCCAAAAAGGGCAACTGGGAGCAGCAAGCAGTGATCGTTGGTTATGTGCATCCAATCTGATGGGAGTCTCTTCCTTGTATGTACATCAGGGGTTTCAGCAAGATGCATGGACACATGTGCATCTGGAGCATCTGCATCTCCCACAGAAGGGAGACGCAAGTAGGGACTGCAAAGCCTGGAGAGGGTGTGTGTGCCTGAAACACACGCAATTTGTGAGGGTGTACATGCAAATAAGAACCTGTGCATGTTTGGGTGTAAATAATTCTTTTTTTCAGTTTATTTAGCAAAGAGCATTTAGAAATTTGTAGTTGGATATTTAACAGTTTTGGCAGTGCGTAGTATTGCAGTTTGTCTGTTTTATTGTTATCAGTCCTGAATATATAGTTTACGATATTGGTTATTTATGCCCTGCTGATAAAGAAATAAATTGCTTTGATCCAGTTGATTCAAATGACTTGAACTGGGAAAGTTTTCCCTGTGACACAGACCTGGTTAGTTTTTTAAGTAGCAATTTGAAAATACAAATAAGAAATTCTTATTAAATTAATTTTGAAGATGCATTAGGTAACAACACTGTTTAGTAGTTGAAATAATCACAGGCACAGTCTGAAATATTTAGTATTATTAAAAAAACAGAATACAAGTCAGCAAGTTTGAAGATACCTCAATGACCTGAAGGCAAAAGCTACATCAGAGTTATTAAGCCAGAAGGAACAATGCTGTTTGAACTGAAGAATTGTTCTAAGCTTTCTCCTCCTGGGAAGTGATCCTTATCACTTCCTATCAGATTGCTGTTATGATAAGACTACACAAGTAATAGCCCAGGAATAGCAGGCTCTAAACATTTACATGCTTTATCAAGAGTGCTGATCACAGTGACATGCTCCTTAACCAAACAATAATAGAAAGCCAGAAAAAGCCCTTCTATTTTCTGATCTCTTTTGCATATTGTCATTCTTGCTTTAAATCATTTGTCCATAAAAATATCCCTGTGATAGAGAACGCCAGATGATGGTAATGAATAAGTACAAACCACTGACTAAATGACAAATTATGTGCACTCAGCAGACCAGGCTGCTTTTAATTTTTGTGGCCAATTATTTCAATGTACTGCAAGAAAGGACATCAGATATGTGGTCATACAGCTGTGATTGTTCCCATTAAATATGCAAATAGATTATTATCATATGTCATAAACCCCACATCATCTTTAGCACAAATAGGAACGTGATACTGCAAAGGACTTCATAGATTAATGAGTTCAGTCTCTGCTTTTACAGGCTACTACATTATATATCGCATTTCACAAGCTAATCAAATTTTAAAATTAATTAAGCTTTTTGCCCCTCTTGTATTTGACATTCCAGATTCTCAGAAAACTTTTTTATTTCCAGCACAAATTTTATTCAGTTCAGTTTATTTTCATTTATTCTTACACCAAGCAGCCTTTCCCCTACTGAATGGTTATCATCATTGATATGTTTACAGAAAGCTGGCATAATCCTCATTTAGCCTTCATTTTGCAAGGCCAACAAGGTAAGCTGTTTCATTTCCTTTTCATGAGAGGTTTTTCATTTCCTAGTCATTCTCACATATCCTACTTAGTACCTAATCTAGTCTGAGTTTTACTCCTGTAGGACACAGGGATTATCTCACTTGGGACATACAAGGATGTCCTTTCCCTTGTTTCCTTGGCTATGTCATATTGGTGATAGTTGTTTTATGATCAGTTATACAAACTCTATCCCTCCGTCATTACCAGCTCATGATATTCCAATTTACAGCAAAATTGTTATTATTTCAACAGTGCATGGCTTTGTAGTTTGTACTTCTGCATTTCTTCTCAATCCTTGTTATTCTAGTCTGCAGGGCCCTCTCTTATTTCTTCCTTTCTTTACAACAGAAAAAATATTCCTCTATATTAATGACAATTCCAAAATTCCCCATGCCAGCAATTTTTATCAGTACCTCCCCTACTTTGCTGAAGGAACTAGTGAAATCCTTAAATGCCATCAATAACTTCCTTCTGCTCAATATTTTCTGTGTTTATCACAATTCAAACATATATCTTCTATTCTTCTGTCCCTCAATTTCTAATGTGACTCTTTATTTTCCTAGTGGCACCATGACAAATATTTTGCTGAATACCATGTACAGTAGAGCTGCCATCTTTTTCTTTGACTATCAAATCTCTTTCAATGGTGACATGATCTATTTTTGCTAACCTAGCTGTGCGCATCATTTTATATCCCACTTACCACCCTTTCTGTATTTTTTAAAGAGGCACTTCAAAATCATTCTGTATAATGAATTTTAGATCAACAAGCTTGCAGTGGCTTAGGTCACTTCTCCCTCCTCCCTTCTTAAAAATAGGTGTTAATTTGCTATTCTCAAAAAACGTATTAGATTTATCTTGCTAAATTTATTCAAAATTCTTGCTCCTGGGCCTGTAGTTTCATGTCCCAGCTCTTTCAGAAATGTGGGTTAGAAATTACCTGGTTACCCCACACTTGAACACTTCCAACTCTGTTAAATTTTCCTTCTCTCTTCACTTTATTTCTTTCCTCGTTTTCATACCCATTTTTATTGAGGAAGGAGACCTTTGCTATTTCTTTTAATAGTTTTAAAAAGTCTATCAGAAGTTGCCTTTGGGAAACCTCTCTTTTCCTCTCTACATGCCATATCTTCTGCAATACTACAAGCCCTTTATTTACTTATTTTTTCTAATTTCTTGAGTTTATTTATCCAGTTTCTTCTTTACCCTGTGCAGTTATGTGTTTGCTAATTTTCTGTGGCTTATTTTTGTCAATGATCTTTTAAAATTCCTGCTTTATACTGTATTTTAATTCCTGTGCTTTTGAATACAAACCATTCTACTAGTTCTCTTAGCCTTTCTTATTTAACATTTGGAAGCTTAGGCATGGACCCATCTTTGAATATTCTTAAATTCTGTGCAAAAACATTGATCCAGCTATATTAGGATAAGATAACCTGCTACTTTTCACGTTCAGGAATAATTAGACTTTATAATTATAAGTAGTATTTCTTTCTTCCAGTTCATATCTGAAAACTAAAACCTCACAAAATAAGACAATTCATGTAAACGTTTGTATATGTCTAAACTATTGCTGACACTAAAATTTTACATAGAGAAGTATGTGAAATCAGGGGAAAAAAAAATCCTATATAACTTTAGATACCACCTCTGGCACAGGTCTGGCCAACTCAGAGTGTGGGAAGACCTGTTCACTTGTACCTGTGAATAAAATAACACTTTTCCCTTTGCCAGTGCTGCTGCATTTATTCTTTTCTACTTGTTTCCAAACTGAAGGATCAAGAGGAGTTTCCCAGAACTAGCATAACAAAATATCCTTACTATTCTTCCCAGACCTAATTTCAATCAGGTATATGTTTTTTATTTTCTTGAGATATTAGGAGTTCCTGTTTCATTCTGCTGGATCTGATCCATGGAGTATCCAGCACACCTTGGCGACTGGTATGATGGAAACTTGAAGCTGGTGATGCCATTCTACTTTAAAATACACTGAAAACTGAATTAAATCTAAATCCATGTCTCAAGCAGATTCAGGCAATCTATCATGCAAAAGTAGGTCCTCAGGAGAAATCTAAACATAATGAACTAGGGTTATAAGTATGATGTGTCAAAGTTCTGAGCTCCTTGACCTAAGTCTTGTTAAGATTAATTTATTACAATCATTGGCATCTTTCACCTCCATTTTTATGTCAAATTGATGTCAGATAATAACCCAGCAAAAAATAGCGTGGTTTTCCCTGATGAGACAATGATTACATAAGCACTCCTATACAAATCCAAAGAATTTAATTGCAGAATAATACTTGTGAGTTTACTCTTCGGCACAGTCACGAAGCGATTAAGTAATGCCATTGCTCCTACTGAATGCCTCAGAAAGACAGAAAAAAGACTTACATCATTGCTTGACATGGATATTATATGCTGCATCCATAGATGCAACAATAACTACTGAAGAGCTAATATGAAATCTTCATCAAATATTTTACTGGAAGCTCTTCACGAAGAAACGTCTGCATTTCTCTGAAACATACAAGAATGGGAATTAATGGACAGTTGATTTTAAACTTCAGCATGGCAGTGTATGGGTTTCTGCTTTTGTATTAACGTATGGTTAATGCCCTTTAAATAAGCCTAAGCAAAGGCAGCACGTTTGCTGTGAATGTCCATTCCAGTTTGAAACGTTTTTGTTGCCATGGATTGTTTTTCTGTTTGGTTCATGGAATTATTCACTTGAATATGTTCCTTAAGTGGAACTTAGACTGAAATCACTAACATGTTTTTAAAGAATAGTAATAGAAACCCTGAAAGTATTCGCCCTTGAAATTAGAATCATAGAATCATAGAATGGTTTGAGTTGGAACAGACCTTAAACAACATCTAATTCCAATCCCTGCCATGGGCAGATACCTCCCACTGGCCCAGGCTGCTCAAAGCCCATCCAGCCTGGCCTTGAACCCCTCCAGGGATGGGGCAGCCACAACTTCCCTGGGCAACCTGGGCCAGGGCCTCACCACCTTCATGGTGAAGAATTTCCTCCCAATGTCTAGTCTAAATCTTCCCCTCTCCGATTTATAGCCATTCCCCCTTGTCCTGTCACTACAGGGCTTTGTAAAAAGCCCCTCCCCAGCTTTCTTTTAGCCCTTTCAGGTACTGGAAAGTCACTGTAGGGTCTTCTCGGAGCCTTCTCTTCTCCAGGCTGAACAACCCCAGCTCTCTCAGCCTGTCCTTGTACGGGAGGTGCTCCGGCAGCTCTCTGACCATCTTTGTAGCTACATGCTTCATTTCAAGCTACAGAAACAAACACTGTGACCTCTATGTACAATCACAGTAACCAGGATTTTGCACACCCACAATGAACAGCTCGAAACTTATGTATCCCACAAGAATCATTTGGAGAAATTGCTATTGACTGCAACTTTTAAAAACACGTTTTGTTTTGGCTTAATGCTGCATGCTGAGACTTAAGATTTATTAATAAGGGTTTAGAGGTATAAATTCATGCAGTGCTTACTCACAAAACGTATGTCTCTCTCCCCTCTTTCATGAGCCAATTCTTCACTCTTGCGTTTTTATTAATGTTTTAACACTTTTATCAGATGCATTTTGATCTATTCATATGAAAAAAATTATAATAACATTTTAGCGGCTGCACCATTAAATCTTGAAATTCATTCAAATGCACTGTATAAATGCCCATAAGAAAAATCTCCAAAATTAGAATGTAACAGATAAAATGAGTGTTACATGAATTTAAAAAAAGTAATGAAATGCAGCTGAATCTTCTGTCCGATAATATCTGATCGTACAATTAAGTTAGGTTAGTACTGCAACTTTTGTAAGCTCATCGGATGTTTGAACCAGGTCCTTGCTGCAGTCTTTAGTTTTTTTTTCCTCTAGATTTTCAAAACAGAAGCACATGCAAATCCGAGTAATCTCATCCTTGTGGTAGTCAGTGGAGGTGAAACATAGCATAGGATTTAAGAATTTAGGCAAATATTCTCCTGAATATTCTCTTCTTTAAGGATAAAATTAGGTGTGTACCTCGGGGTTGCATGCATGTTTGAGTTCCCCTTTGAATATTTATGTAGCTGCATTCCAAGAACTGGTCTTCACTGATTTAATCCTTAAGTTTTTCCTCAAGATATTTCTATGGAAGAATTGCATAGACTATTCAGAACTCCTCTGAAGCAGGAGGCAATTTCATGCTATGTCACCTGGTTGGGGCATCCGAGGCTGAGAAAGAGACTGTCTGCAACCATGAATGACTGTACTGGTGAGGTTTATGTAAGTCATGGAAAAATATGATACAGAGAAAGAAATGACAAATCTTTTCATATTTTAAATATTTTTTCCCAGTTTTCTGATGCTTTACCATATATATATGGATAGTGTGCTTTTATTAATATATATATAAGGACATGCATATGTATGTCCATATATATAAGGACAGTGTGTTAGTGGTGATGGCAGTGAAGCAGAGGTTAGCTGTAACCCTCACAAATTTGATTACATGTGTTATTGTGCCGATATTTTATGTAGGCATTGAAATAATTACTATAGAAAAGTAAGGTCTCATTCTGCAGCATAGATAGATAGATCAATGACGTTTTCAAGAGACAAAATGTAATATTTTGAAGCCTCTCTCCAAGCACTTAAATATATCTTTAAGAACAAATATATGAAGTTTGCACAAACATTGGAAAAGTAGAATTAAAAAATTACAAAGATAGCAAAAAAAGGAGAAGTGTTCGATTTTACGAAACAGAGTACAAGAATTTACCTGATGAAGGTATAAGAATGATGAGGGGATGCTTTAATGAAAGTTTCTTACAGTATGTTCTGATAATCATAGAGAGAAAAACAGGGGCAAAAGTGTGGTGAAATCAGGCACATTAACAACTGATAAAGCAGATATTTCACAGAAGTAATGCACCGACTCAGAGAGCTCACCTACCTCAGGGAAAAAGAATCTATAGAATCACAATATTTTTAGATGTTCAAATTTACACTAAACATAGAAGCAGCTTATATAAGGTAGCTTGTTACAAGCTGTAAGGCAGAAGTCGACTATTTTCTGTCTGGACTTAAGGTATAACATTCTCAAAGGACATAACACTGCCAAAGTATTCACTTGGAAACTCCATATGCTTTTTTTTCAGAATTATGTGTTCCTGATGACTATGAGGTGAAATGCAAAGACTAGATAAAATAATCTGTTCAAATAATTCTTTGTGGCTACTGGATTTTCTTCTTTTTTTTCTTTTAAATATTACTTCAGAAAGAAAAATACCACCATAGTATGACAAAGTGCTCAAGCACCTATTTTAAGTACCTACCTCTGAACATGTATTTAAATGTGCTCCAGGGTGGGAACTTCCATCTGGTAAAATATTTCAGAATCTGATTTCCTCATGTGGCAAAATTCTAGCACTCTTGGTGTCAATCAAGATTTTGTCACTGATTTGTGTTGGCTGGGTTCCACCGTCAAACCTTAAAAACTGGCAACTGAGGAAATATTTATTGTAAAAATTGAATGCCCCGATTGTCAACATTTCATTCTATTGTCTTCTGACCTGCCTTTTGTGAGTGAAATCTTTATTCTAGCTCAGCAAGTCACTTTTCTCTTTAATCCTTCTGAACACTCATTTGCTCTTTGGTGCCTACAAGAAATGAGTCGATGACACAGCACCGCTTCCCTCTCTCCCTCTCTCTGTGCTCATATATACACATACATACCAACATATAAACGTGCGTGTATATATATATATATACTAATTATTTTATCTTCTGCTTCCAACGCACATTGTCTTATCCATGTGTTCCTTAGATGTAAGTGCTTTCTGATGACCTCTGTCTACATTTAATGCCTTACACCACAGAAATCATTTTCACACTACTTTACAACAATGAAAAACCAGATATTACGTTGCATCAAACTAGAGAAGAGCCAAATACTGGACCCACTGTATTGTGACAGGGACGAATGCAATTTAGGAATGCTTTGGCTGAGCTGTAGCATTAGAGGACCACAGTCCAACTGCACTGACGTGTCTGTGCCATGTATGCTTTACCATGGAAAGAGAAGGGGCACTTATGTGGGTCACATGCTGTTTCTGGGATGATTTGCACCATGTTTACAGAAACCTTTTTCACTCGACAGTGCTGGAAGTCAGTCAAAGCCTCAGGAGTATGGCTGGTGTCCAAACTCATATATAAAATTTGTGAGTCAAGCCAGTTATGTGACAGGACAGATACAGTGAAAACTGATCATTTTGCACCGCAGATGTTGTAGCAAACGATTTGCAAATGTTTTTCTGACTTTGAAAAGATACCCTATAAAACTGACATAAAAAATTTTACTATAGTAATTTTCATGTAATCCATTGCCTTATTCCTTCTTGTAGAGTTTTTCCAGCTCAGCTAATGCAAATAACTGATTTTATCTGATAATCTGGAACCTATTATGTCCCTTTCTCTTGAAGGGGAATTGCCACTCACACCATAACTTCCCCTTTCATGGGAGCAGTTTCTGAAGTGCCTTTAAACACTATGCAGAAAAAGGTATTTTCTGGATGTGAATCGAATGGCCATGGCTCAGTCCAGCGTAGGCAATATATGTCTTTTCTTATGTGCAGATGGCATTGTCTCGGCCACAGGAGTTGAGAATTTCTTCCTTATCCCTGCTAGAATGTTGTCCTTTCTTAATTAGTTCCAGCAGGAAGAGCTTAGGTACATCTCTGAATCTATGAAGAGTTTGTCTGTTGATTGCTTTGGCTTCTTCCAAAGCCCCTTTGACCTTCATTTCTTAAATAGTGGCTATTTTATATTGGGTTAGGCTTCTGCTTCCACCAGTGCACCTTTGGAGATTGCTTTTTTGTTGTGCTTATGACTGACTGGAACTCTATTTGTTTCCACGGCATCCTACCAGTTCATCCAGGCTTCAGGATCAAGAGCTTGGGAATGGATAGAGCGATGCTACTCACCTATTGTAGACAGAGGTGTCAAAATCGTGTCTGCGTCATAGTGTCTGCGCCTGCCTAGGATTTCACATTTTAATTTGTTGTATTTGACTTATAGTTTCTCTTCTTACACGTTTAGTGATATGAGTTTACAGAGAAAAAAAAGTGTTCTTAAACAGCAAAACAAATATTTTCCAGAAAGACAGTTGAAAGCAATTCAACTCATTTTGTGCAATCTATTGTTCACAGAGACTAGGCATACATCATTTGGTTTTATTTTTACCCTGGAATTTAATACCCTTTGTGCGAAACGTAGAAGTTAATTGGTAGCTAACTCACTTTGATGGTATGTTTGCTGTGCTTGAGGGACATATTTTCCCAAATTGCCACATTTTAAATAGATTTTACCTTGCAGGGCTTACCTTTAGCTTATCATTAAAACTCGGAAAAATTCACTATCTTTTCTCCATGCAGATAAGTGCTCCCAATGCACTTAATAATGAGATATCATGTATATATATGCAAAGAAAGAAAGGAGTAGAGAGGAAAAAAAAATCCTCTACTGTGAAGGGCGTAGGAATAAGTTGTTCACAGGTGTGACGCAGACATACAATTTTTCAAGATGTATGAGGCGTTTCCTTAAGAAAAGGTTGAAGAAGGAGCTCTTTCTGTATTTTCAAGGCATTCATTTTTGTCAGATGAGAGTCAGAAATGTCAAATTCCAATATGAATTACTGCTTCCTGTCCTCACATTTGCTGAGCACTATTGGTAGAAAGCTGCTGACCATTCAAAATCTAGAGTTTTATCAGTAAAGAGGATGACTTAGCACTCTCACTTGATCTAGCAAAACACTTTCATACAGACCAAACTGTATGTGGGTTTATTCATGTACTTACCTTGCTAAGATTCTTCAGTAGGACTTTAGAGAGAAATTCAAGATATATAATTCAGTGACAAAAAATGAGTACTCTTCCAGGAGTTATTGATACGTAGCCCCAGGTTTCACATGAGGGTTTACCACTGATTGAACATTTACAGGAACTATTGCAGAGAGTAATTACATGTTGGGGTTTTTTTGTCAGGAAGTTTGATTGGTTTGTTCATATTTACATAGAGTGAACAAATCCTGTGTTCTGCAGTAAAGAGTTTTCAGCTGAAGTCAATCATATTTTGATTGACTTTTTGTTTTTGTTTTGTTTTTAAATCTGAATAGTAAATGAAATAAGACAATAGAATGTAGTTCCTTATGAAATCCATACTACTCTGTGATAATTTCGTCCTTGAGATAGAATTTACTTAAGTGAAATTGTACTTCTGTTTCTCAGTCATGATAGAGATCACAAAAGTGCTAATATAAAGTCAGTATTTTCTAATACAACTGGAATCATCGAGTTGTTTGTTTTTTTTTTTTTTTAAATTTGGAGCAGTCTTTTTAGAAGAAATCCCACCTTGATATATGCAACGCATAAAGACATATTAGAGGTGTTGCCCTGAAGTGTTCTGCCTGTACAAGTGGAAAGTGGGAGTTTAACATGCCAAATATCTGAAACATAAAGCTAGGCAAGTAGGTAAGAGACAAGGCTATAATTCATTGTGGCTTCATGCCATGTTCTTTTCTCTCTGTGTGTAAAAAGGAAACCCTCTAGGGGTATTCAAACTCTGAAAATAAAGCATTTCAGGTCCAAATAGATGATGATAATGTGAAAGTGTTGGCTTGGAATTACAAAAGCCTTAAGCTTTTAAAACTTTACAATGTTGAAAGTTTAAAGAATTTGCATGAAACTGCCATTAGTTTACCATAACCATTATTACTGCTAACAGCAGTTCAATCATATGTCTTAAATCTGGGATTTCGACAGCTCAGGGAAATTATCATTCCAAATAAGTAATTTGAGTAGCTTGCTAAGTAATGTGAGTAACTTGCTAAGTAATGTTGAAGAGTAGTCATCCTTCATCATTCTGGAGGTGAGTTCTCCACTGGTCTCCATGTCATTTCTCATCAGATGGCAAAAATGCCTCCCATATGATTTTTCCCTACCCCCAATAAGCCCTGAATGTGTTTTTGAATCAGTTCATCCTTTTGTGTAAAAAGTTACCTAATAATGTTACATAAATATGGCTTCGCAGACTGGTGTGAGTGCCCAGGTTTGCGCTCCCACAGGGCTCCTGCAGAAGTCCAGCAGATGTGTCTCCTGGCAGAAAACCAGACAAGATAATGAGAAAAGACTTCAAATTCCATATGCTGGTATCAGCCCAGATTTAATGTGCTCCTCTGAGTGTTTCCCTTCATCAAAACTTCTGTAGTCCTCTGGAAGGTTTTCTCAGCCCTTTTAGAAAAGATGTTCACGGAAAGTCTGGCAGCGTATAGTCACTCTGCTGTCTCTGCTTTTCTGACCATTGGTACTGATAAGCTTAAATAGAAGTTATATTCTGCATTCCCGCTCACCTTTCACACCTGGTTGTGACCTATATCAGTGAATACAGGTGAATATGTGCCTATTGCTAAGAAATGCAGTCATGACTGGCTTTAACAGAAGTCCTGTATTTATATTAAAGGTGAATTAATTCTAAGTCTTTATCTTAAATGTCTTGTTCAATGTTTATTAGAATAATTATTGGGGTATTATTGATCCAGCCCCCAAGGAGAGCAGGAGACCTGTGTGTTTTCTTATTTTGTATTCATGTGGGATGGGGCTCAAATCTTCAGAAGTAGGAGGGTGGCAGGATGCAGGGGACATCAATATGGGAATTCCCTCATATCAGGGAATGCTGATATGAGGGCGAGTCTTATTCAAGTCTGAGCCAGGGTTGCTTCCAAATTTTTCAATTGCTTCTAGTTTTCTAAAAACCTCTGGGATTTCAAACCAGAGATTCCCTCAAAACAGAGAAGGAGTTTGGAGGGAAAATGAATTTAGTTTTGTTGTGTCCTTTCTAAAAAGGTGGTTTTATTATTAATTACGAAATCTAATCTCAAGGTTCCTATAAATACCCTGCTACCTAATAAAGAAGGCTAAACTGTTACCTCATGAAGACTCACTAAAATAGAAGAACAACTATTTGATGGGGCCAGAAATTCTCTTTTTATGTTTTTCTTATAAAGAAACTGAGGTGATGACAAAGCAAGATAATTTAACTGCTGCTTCTTGTTAAGACCACAAATAGACCTGTTATAAATTACATATAACAAAGATATATAATTGACAAATACAACAATACTGTCATCCAGAACCATTGCCTTCTGATCTCCATACACGTGACAACACTCACAACTGTTTAGGCAGTGGGATAACTATCATTCTTCACTGCAAATCAAAGTGGGATTCTAAGGATGAAAGCTTCTAAGGATGAATGTAATGCATCTATGGAAGCACAGTTCCCCACATCTGCTCAGAGTCCTGCTGATGCTCTCAGAAAGTACAGGACTCAGCTCAAATCATAGGAAAGATAGGGATCACTTTTTTACAGTAGTAAGTGGGACATCTGGACTTAAGGTCTGCTTCAGTCTGAAGGAATTCTGTCTATAGGCTGCAATTCCCAGGAGCATATGGAAACCTGTAGTCAAAGTTTAAATGGGTTCTGCCCATCTAGTCAAAATCAGGTCAGAGTACAGAAACTGTACTGCCAAGAGTGAAAGCAAAAAGAAAGAAGAGGGAACCTGCCAATATAGGCACTTAAAATACAATTTTGTCTTTGAATGGTTCTGATTTCTATTTCTAAAATAATTCATTTGATCCCTCTTTACTGTAAAATGCATAAACAGCCTCTGTGGAAAAGAAAAAGTAAAATTCTATTGAAATAAAACATCACAGTACACAATGCCGGGTATGATTGCAGATAACAAGAAAAAATGAAAAATCTGATAAATAACAATTTGCCTAACACTGTTGGTGCAAGGTTGCGGTTTACTGTGTGGTTAGAAAGGGCTTATGTCACTGCAGATGTTAGTCAATTATCCTTGTTACAAAGCATACAAATATTGACATTTTGAAGATGTTATGGAACTTTTAAAAAAAATATTGATAAAACAACGCTGTTTCTGTTATCTCAATATCATGTAGGTAATGTTAAAATCTTCAGCATAACATTGGACTTGGTTTTGACTTCCTTAAATCCATCATGAACCACTGGTATGTATGGATCTATTTAGGTATTATGTGTAATATAATTGAGAATAAAGTCTGAACTCATTAACTAACACACACATTGGTAAATTGTTTCATTCTCTGCTTTTGTCATCCTGAGTCACAGCTTTTGCTAAATGATTGAACTTGTGTCTTTTGCCGTTATGTAGCTTGTTCACGAAAGTGCGTGTTTGCAGAAATGTCATGCAAAAGAAGTACTCACAATAATTATTTGAAGATACTATTCCTCTTTATAAAATGAAAAGAAAGAAGATATGAGCTAAGAACCTTCTTTTACAGACTTATGTATTGAATTGTTAATCTAAAGGCAATTTGTACATTCTTTTTGCTTCTTGGTCAAAGAAACTAAATATATGGTACTTGGCCCATATATATATAAGGTATAAGATCCATTCTGCAGATATAGATCCAGCACTGAGCAGTGAATGCCAGGCCAGAATCTACATTGTTGAAGTAAATAGGACTTGTACTTTTCACTTCAACAGAAGGAGAATAGTAGTGACTGAGTTTAGAGGGGTTTGGATATATCACAGAATATTTTACGTCGGAAAAGTCCTTTAGGATCCTCAAGTCCAACTGTGAGCACAACACTGTCAAATCCACCACTAAACTGTGTCCTTTAGTGCCACATCTACACATCTTTTAAATACTTCCAGAGATGGTGACTCAACCCCTTCCCTGGGTAGCCGGTTCCAATGCTGAATTGTTTCTCCAAGGGAAGATAGATTTAAACTCATGCTTGAAATATTCTCTGAATTGAGTTCCAGTACAGATAAAAATATCAACACAGATTTGGGTACTGAGAAATTCATTCAATCTGTTCCAATGAAATAACTTTGTATTACAAACTCTTTCAGGTGCTTGGTTTTAATTTGGAAGTACAATTGCCTTTTTTTTTTCTACAAAGAACATACAAAAAAGAGGTTAAGGTAGGTCACACATTTTTTTAAACAGCTTTGCTACTTTTCTGTTAATTTCCTTTCTAATAATGGCATATTTCTTTTTTTATTGCCAAGAGTATGCTTACTTTTCTCAGAGTCAAATCTTGGTCTTAAAGGAGGTCAAAAAGTCTTTTGCATAGATAAAATTGCCTATTTTCACTTTGTGACAGCAGGTCCGAAATAGAACAGATGCTAAGTACAATGACAACTTAAATGGCCGGAATTTGTCTCCTCTCCAGTTTTAATTTGAAATTTAGTTAATGTGAAATTTCAATGTAGTTTACATAACAATGAAGAATTCAGTTGTTTTTAATGATGGTTTCCAGTGTATGTATGTATGAGTTACCTTTAAACATAGATCTATCTCATGAAGGAGGCAGGATACCATCATTTATTCACTTGGGAGCCTCCTTATGAGAGACCTTAGTCATGTGAGATACTACTCTGAAAGAATAAAACTGTCTATATCACAATTGATGTGGTATAAGACAAGTGGATCTTCAGTGAGAAACAACTGGGGCTGAAGTTTTAATGACTGAATTGTCTGTAGATGGAAAATGTTTATTTCAGACTGGCTGTAGTGCAGTTTGTGGCTGAAGGAGCACTGGCAGTCGTGTTATGTGGTCTTCCAGGAGGCATCACCTGGCTCAACTTCTCTCCAAAGGAAACCACTGTGCACCCAGAGCTGTTTTGTGGTATGAATCAAAGCACGATGAATGTGTATGTTGAGAGAGTAATTTCAGAATTTCAACACCCCGAGCTGAACCAAAACACCAATACAGATGAAATAGTAGACACCTTTATGTTTTGCACTATGATCGAGTTCTGTGGAGAGAGTATGGCTGCCCTAAACTGTGTATTTTCCCATGATTTGATGGAAGAAGTATTGTAGATTCTTACTATTTTTTTAACACTCTTCTATTTTCTAATGAAAAAAAATTCTTCATCACTTCTGAGCATATAGCTGTTATACATAAAATATTCTGTACTAACAGTCTCTACATGTTTGGTTAAGGACGTTGAAGTAGTCTGAGAACTAATCGCACTGAAGTGTACAGATAAATAAAATTTAGTTAAAAAAGAGCTGTCTTAGTTACCTATATTAAATCTAAACAGTGCTGCACAAAGCTCCATGCCAACTAGAATACTTGCCAGTATAGAGACACCCTGGGTTAGGGCACTGCCCAAGCAGGTGCTGATTTCCAATATCTGCAATTCTTTTCTGTGTGCTCAAGTGAGTCACTCATGCCTCTGTTCTGGCTGGTAATCCTACTTTAGTTACAGCTGCCTTCCTTCAACATGCATTTTCTTCCGTATACAGGCATTCACCTACACTGCTCTATCATTAGCCTATAGTTTTTTTGGTGCTCTCTTGCAAACACTCAGTCTCTGAACACCATATGATACTTAAGTGAACGTCCGCTCAAATATATCAAAACATATATGCCCGTAGCCATTATCAAAGAGCAAGAAAGAGAACCATCAAACTATTTCTCTCGTAGAATATAAATCATAAGTTGTTTAGAATTACACCGAAGTGGCGATTTTTGGATAAATGTTTGAAGTAGTGGCTTTATATCTTTGTATGAAAAAGGCTATTTTAAATGTAGAATAGGTACATCCTCAGACCACAGTTTTTCTGGGGAATGTGTTTCTTTTTGATGGATTCAAGTTTTACACATTGGTTATAACTGTCTTCCTTCAAGATGAATTTTCTTTCATATACAGGCATACATCTACACTGCTCTATTACCACCTTGTAGCTTTTTTTGGTGCTCTGTTGCTTTTCCTAACACTCAGTCTCTGAACTCCATATCATGCTTAAGTGATGATTTTAAGAAAATAATAATTCCCCCCCAATTTCAAATTTCAGATGTCTTTTTATTGTGCAGATATTAACTCCTCTTTATTCACTGTCCAGTGGGAATCTGTGAAAAGAAAGGATGAAAATAATATTTATTTCTATAGGCAATTTGATGACAGTATCTTGAATTCCTTAAAATTCATTTTATATATAGATGCTTACACAGTCACTTACACAGTCTCTTACTCTCCTCCTCTCTCAAAGAGCCCAACTGTTTTAAAATTAAATATACACACACAATTTTAACACAAATGCTCTGCAAATGAGATATTATTCACATGTTCTAGTAGCCTTTAGACAATTAGCTTTTTCAAATGTGTTTTCTTTGCCATCCTTTATTCTGACAATGCCAAAGCCCCATGAACAATAGTCTTTTTTTTTTCTAACAGCAATGAGAATCGCAATAATTTGAATGGCCTGAAACATACCTGTATTTTTCTTATGCCTCTTCCAAGTTGCTCTCAACTGTCAGAGGCTGAATAGCCACAAATGTTAGACTAAAGTATGTTTAAATTCTGAATCTTTGTGTTTGAAACAGGGATAATCAAACAGATTGACTGACAAAAATACTAGAAACCACAACCTTATGAAACACTATAATAAAAGAACAAAAATGACATGAAAAGTAAATTATTCTTTGTTCACAGATCTTTAGGATTTTTGCTTTGAAGCTGAAGTTGTTGGAACCTGAGAACAAAGTAGATGTTGCATATGCAAAGTCCTGAGAGGAGACTGACTGCTGAAAATGCATGGAAATGTATTCCTCTACCTATCACTGAAACAGCTAAACATTCTGATGATTTAACCAAGTGATTTTATGGTTTTATAAATGCACAGCTCTTCGTCATGAAAGGAGCCTCAACCCTTTTATCTTAAGGGTTGAACTAATCTTGCTATGTGATTTAATTACTTTCAAAGCTTTTGTACTATTACGTTTACGTGTCCACTGCATTTACCTCTGAAATAAACACCAAGAACCAGACACTAAAAGCTTCAGTTTATAAAAGCAAGGTTCACAAACTCCTATTTCAAGTTTTTGCCTTATTTGCATGAAAGTCATGTTCCAAGTAATTAAAGACACCGCCCCCAACATAAAAACCAGAATACTGAACCATATGAGGAAAAGGTTTTGCTTTCCTTTAAGTCCTGACGATTGTAAGCCCTCTATACTCTCTTCTCTAAAATTCTACTGTACTTCATAAGATACCTTACAACTTCTCAGATTCCTAAATTCTCTTTATTGATTTTTGTAGCCTTTGCATTGTCAGTACTATAACACACTGGTTTTATTATTTCCCCCAACTCTCTAGATGGGTTATTGTGTTCATGTATCACTTTGAAATTTACAACCTATTTAATAGCATTTTTATTTTTTATGATTTTGTTACTCCTACCTTTTAAAGGGATCTTGGGGAATAGTTTTGAATTTTCTCCAAAACAAAAACAAACTAAAAAGCTACCTAGTTATATTATTATTTTTATTTTCACCATTGAGAGCGATGAAACAAAAATTATTTTAGATCGATGCAAATTTCAGCATCATAATGATATCAACATTGTAAAGCCAGCTTTATGATCTGACTCTTTCATACACTTCTGATCACAAATGGAGAAATATAACTATCTGTGATCTTCTTTGTTTTGCTACATGTCAGATGAACAGACATAAAACCGTATGGATATGATGGCGTGTGTTAAAGGAGGAAAGGAGAGGGTAGGAGAAGAAAGAAAGAGATGTTACTGTATGTTAGCAGTAGCCTTTTAAAATGATGACATTGAGGATCTGGGGTAGTAGTAGAATTCAACATCACTATGGCATTTTATACTGAATAGGGATTCACGTCTTCCAAGTAGTGGATGAGTAATCTCATTTTCACAGCAACATACAAGATTCCAGACCATGTTTTTGTTTTACAGTGGAAAGAAAACACGACTTTGAAAATAATTCCTTGCATCTGGTTTTTTTTTAAGTAGCCAGTTAGTCTAAAATATAAGACATCTAATGCAAGGTCATGCTTAGTTGAACTAAGAGTGCCATCATTGTGGTTTAGATGTAGCAAGGACTGCAGAATGAAACTTTAAACATCCCCAGAAAGTGACTCAGGCATGAGACCATTGAGTAGTATACTAAACTTTTTCTTCCTGATGAAACTGTCATCTGATGAGGTGCATTAGAAATATTTAACTTTAGCTAAATCTCATTTCATCTAAAAATTTCCAACCTCTTCAACAACAAGACTTTCACCCATATGTCTCCCTTCCACACCAACAGTGGATGTATACTGGTCAGGGAGGGGTCTTCTCAGCCCATTTAGTCCTGAGAAGAAGTATTTCAGACCACTGAGAACTCATCTAAGCCTGTTTTTCCTAGGTTTCACTTGTTATAGGTCACTCTCAAGTCACATGAGTAGGACAAATTAAATGAGTGCATGCTGACCAATTTCTCTAACAGGTCATCTGAGGAGGACAGCCTCTTGATTTGTAACTTCTTCAATCTAGCAGTAAGTGCACTTTCGAGAATGCAGTTCCCCTGCAGGATTTTTTCTTGCTGTAGAGGAAAATCAGTATTGGGAACATGAAATTTAACAGTGACGAAGAAATTCAGTATTGTCTCAACATCAACGTTTGGCAGAAGTTAGGGAAAGAAGTTGATTGTCAGGTAACTACACAATGACACAAGATACAGGGATATGTGCACTATCATATAATCGCTTTGTAATACAATAATCTATACAGGAGGACAGAATTTTGTAAAACAAAATACTGGGGCAGACAGGAAAATTTGCTTAATCAGAGAGTCCAGGGCATGATCCAGTAGATTTGATACATCTATACAACATGCATCTCATACACAGGTTTGAAGATTTTGAAGGTGATCTGAAAAGCGGCACTGCAGCAATTCCTGGGGTATTTGTGTAGCAACTTAACTTAAACTCACCAAGTAAGAACGACACTATTGCTCTTCAGATGACCAAATAGTTATACAGATAAGGAAGAAATTTACCTCTGAATTCATATGGTGGAGGTCAAATACTGCCTCTAGATGTGTGTCATAGCTCAGCAAGTTGTAAGTTTTCCAGACGGAGTCTGTTCAATTGGGAAAAAGCCATGTGATAAGATCATTACTTTACAGTATTGCCTAATAAGCTAAATGTATTGTTTTTTTCTTCTGAACTCATAAAACTACCCATCTGTAAAATTTCAGTCCATTTCCCTAAATGTAAGTGATTCGGTATTTTACAGTAACAAATAATGATAATTTTCATTTTGAAAGCGCCCCCTGCCAGCACACTGTAGGTGCTACACGGATTAACTCTAATCAGAACAACCAACAATTAAAACATCATTAAATATTCAATACACAAAACCCCCCAAAACAAACAGAGCAGCATTATCACAAAAGTCATCTAAGTCTACAAACACGACATTAAAAGTTAGTGTAAATCTGCTGCCTACATACAGCTCTGTTGCTTACTTTTCATATTAAGCTACTAATAAAACATAACATTCTGAAATTACTGTGTCTTGGTCTGACCACAGTGTGCTGCCCTGAGACTGTGACCAAGCAGAATAAATATGGAAGGGATGACTCTGTTCAATCCTTTATCTCCTGTGCTGGGACATACTCTCTAGCTGGATCATGGGATACAGTAAGCAGAAAACCTGGTCTCATCGGGACTTCAAATCCTGTGAAATGAAAGCAACAGGTCAGACTGGATCACTTTTGGTTCATTCATGTTTTTGCTGTTGTTTTCCAGGTATCTATTTAGAGATGGAGGAAAGGTTTATTTACTAACCACCTTCACTCCCTGAGATGGTAGACTATGGTTTCTGGAAGCACAGTGTACAGAACAAGCAACAAGGATCATAAAAACAGCAACTTCATTTTGGAACCCATTTTGTGTTTCTAATTTCACACCAAAGTTTAACTCAGCTGGCAGGTTGGATCAGCAGAGAATTTTCTTCCTTAAATTGAGTTAATGAAAACCATTAAAAAGTCCTCTTCTTCAGTGCTTATCATGTTCCTCTTCCAAGGTTTCCCTGGGAGGTTTATTCACCACAGTCTTTAGTTTTACAGGACCTTGAAGATTAGTAACAGCCTTGAAATCCTCCTCTTTTGTTTTAGCTGGACTTTAAAACAGATCACCAAAGTATGGAGGTAGCCAAGAAGCAATTTTCAAACAAAAAGAATTCCATATTTCTGCTATAAATCCTTCAGCTATGTACTGGATAACATGGGAATTTTTTTGCCATGATAAATCAGAGTGAAACTAAGGAACCAGATTTCATGTGGCTGGCAAAATACCAAAGAGTCTTTTTCGGCATCAAAGACAAAATAGGTCCATAAACTCAAAATATATCAAGAAGTTTGATTTAAACAATGCTGGCTTCCAAGTCCCACTTTGTGTAGTAATGTTAAACCTTTTCTTTCATCTTTGTGAGGTGGATAATTGTCAATCATTGCCAATAAAACTGAAACCTTTGTCATTTGTCTTTTTCTTTAGGGTATTAAAAAATTGCTGCAGGACTAGTACAAACACAATAAGAAGGGGTTTCAAATTATAGTGGGTGGAGGGACTGTAAGAAGGAAACCCAAGAAAAGCTTCTTGAATGTAATGTTCATCTCAAAATCCAGCAACATTGCAATACCATTTCAGTACACGAGCAGACTCTGTGACTACTTGCTCAGAGAACACTCCATGGACTTCCATGTGCTGGAATGTGCCACCCAAAGAGCCATTAGGTTAACAGGTAAAATAAGGCTTATTACACTATAAAATAGTTGATTTATCACTTGTTTGTTCCATGTCAATATAATTAAAGCTAAAAGGTGATGATAGCTTTTGAACATCTGTCTTTAGCTTTCATATTCTTCACAGTCTGTTGATTGGGTTATGTTTTGTATTATTTCAATGTCCACAACTGTCAAGTGAAATGGGAGAGTGCTCGTATGAAGTGGTGAGCTGAAGTCAGAAGCAGCACTTCATTTGTCTTTTACATTAATAGAATATGACAGCTCCAGCTCTGAACAAATTGTTTTCAGTTGTTTGATGGGTCTCAGCTGCTCCAAACTGGAAGGTGACCAGATTTTCTTTTAGTTGAAAGTAAGAACTGTTAGAATAGAGTTGCAGGCTTTTCACTTTTTGCTAACATATCATTAAAATCCTACAACTCTCCTAAAATTCTAAAGCATTGAATCTCATGAGAAATTAGAGACTATAGTGAAATATTATCCACACACAGGAAGGACAACAATCTATAGACCAAAGAATCACAACATTTTGTCTTATAAAAAGAAACATAGTTTTGCTTTATAGCGTTTCTGTTCATAAAGATCCTACTATCTCGATTTTCATGTAGCTGGCACTGAAATAATCATCAAAATCTAAAGAATAATTTCTAATTAGAATTGGTTTTGTCTTTTTTTTTTTTTTCTTTTCAGGAAAGTATCATGTCACCTTTTAAGGTGCTACACAGTCAATCATACATGTACAGCTTTATGCAAATATTTAACATCAAAAGTATTTTTGTTAGTACTTCAGGACTTCAAAACAAGGAATATGTCTCAGATCCTGCAGCAGAAATGTAAGAATTTCTGGAAACCAATGTTCAAAATAATGAACAGAGTTATTGAAGAGAAGAGTGGGCTTCTTTCAACACAATGACGCCCTGTCTCATCTTGGGGAACAATATTTAACAAATAGTGATCTAGGTTGTCCATGGGTGATAAGCCACTACATGGCACTGATATTTGGAGACCACTCTATAAAAACTGGAAATAATAAAAAAATGAAAAATAATTAAAAGCTTGAAAAGAGACTGAAATAAGAGCATAAAACTAACAAAAAACCCTTTTTTTTCCATACAAAACCAAGACTGCTCTTTTAGACTTATGCACAAAAGTCAATTCTTTAGTAAATTCTCTCTGTAAGGCTCTTTAATTGTGTGGGTCAATAAGCATTACCTGGAATATGGACTAATGTCTCTGCTACCTTATGAAAGGCTTTATCTTTAACATATACGACGTTATAATTTTTCCCCCAAGGAGTTTATATCAGTGCCTCTTAATAAGAAATGGGAAACTCATTGAGCTTAAGAACAATACTGTTTACTGCTAGCCCTAATAACCTCATTTGTATGGCTGCCAGCCAAATTTATTTATTGAAAGTTGTATTGCTGTTGCGGCTTTAAAACTCACCTCAAGGAAAAGTTATGTTAAAATATAATTAACCATTTTATTGCAGCTCATAATTGTTTTTCCTTGAAGGGGGAAATGTTTTGGTTTCCACAATAATTACAAAGGAGCAACTTACTCTGCCTGGTTCTGAAGCACAGGAGTTTTCAATCAAATCGGAAGCACTTGTGGCTCCTGCAGTAATCTAATTTTTCCTCCTTACCATTTGAAACACTCAGCGACATCAGGAAATATTCCAGGAAGACAAGAAAAATCAAATACTCAGCCCTACCCATGAGAATATTTGTAATCTCTGTCATATTTCTCTTTGTTTCAGCAAGGATTTTAAAGTATATTTTGGAAGGAGAAAAGGACAGTAGTTAATAATTTGCTCGAAATTACTGTTCTATCCAGTTTTCTTTATTTTCTGTGTAGTTTGCTTTATAAAAAAAATGTAATACAAATGTGTTAAAGAAAGAAAAGATATTTGGTTGTTCTGGTTTTCTCCCATTTTATTTTTTGATACAAATACGGGATTTTAGCTTGCCCTGTTTAGACCATGAAGAGCATAATTCCCTAATTAACTAGTTCAAATTAGTTAATCAACATCGCTGTGTTAGCACTAGTAACTGAAATGTATAGCTTCTTATCTTTAAAGATAATCCAAAAGTCCAGAAAGAACTGAAGATACTTTTAGCCTATTTCCGTTTCTGCTACTCCCTGAAACTACCTGTATCACAGGTAGGTCCTTAAATATATAGAAAAGCTGTAATTGGAAAGAAGGGAAAGGGCAACATAAGGAACTAAACCACAAAGATACAAAAAGAATTAAAGATTTAAAAGAAAATGTTTTCTATTTTTACACAGAAATGAGGACAGGTATGTTTTTACACTCACAGAAGTCATGTTTGACAATATTTTGAGATCTTTAATGGTGGAGTCACTGTCCCTGGAGATGTTACCTAAACGTGTAGACACTGCCCTTCAAGACATGGTTTAGTAGCCATGGTGGTGCTGGCCTGATGGTTGGATGTGTCAGTCTTAGAGGTCTTTACAAACCTTAATGATTCTATGGTTAAAAAAACAGTATGCGTGGAATTATATAGGAAATAAAAAATGTATATTTAATAATGACTGCCTATTTTCATTAGGGATGTATCATCTAACCTAATTCTTCTGTTAGGACAGATTATAAAGGACAGAAAGGACAAGCTGCAAGTGCTATATTAGGATAACTCTCAGCTCGTGTCAGCTGACCCACTGCAAATAAGGCCAATGTTTGAACCAGTGAATGATCTGAGTTCTGACCGGGACTGTTTATGCTCCTATCTGGAAATTGAAAGTGTTTCACTGTTGTCCCAGACAAGCAAGAAAAAAAAAGCAGATGATTTAGAGTACAAACCTCTGCATCACAGTCCTTATGGGACTATGATAAGTCTATACATCTCAGAGAGGAAGATGCTTGTTAGTCTCACACCGCATTATTTCCAGGTTAAGACAATCTCCCATTATAGAACATCCAGAGAACAAAAAAAGACAAGGCAGTAGGGCCTCTCTGTGCTCCTCTGCGTTTCTCAAATTTCAGAGGGCTCTCCAAAAAGAATTAATCACAACAGCATTCAGTCTCCAGACTTTCAGTTTGTTCCCAGAGCTGAGAAAAGAGTAACAAGAAAAACGAAGTAAAAACACCTATAACAAAACTTCAGTCATTCTCGGTATTGCGCAAATGAACATCAAAGTGTCCCACTTTGCTTCTAAGAGTCTCATATTCTAAACAAAATATATGCCTTTTAAAAATGTAGCAGAACATCTATAAAAAATGTAATTATATATTTGGAAAGGGAGGAAAGGGACTGATGTGTAGAATGGTAAACAGCATACACTTATAGCCAACTCTATAGATTTCAAATAACCGATCTTGTAGGAAATAATGAGCTATCTGCTAAGAATGGAAAAAACAGAGGAACCGGTAATAAACAAACTCTGGCTCCCATGTGTGACCTAGTACAGCACAACACAGTTTAATTTTATTACTTGTCATTCATACTGAAAACAAATTTGCAATTTTCTGCAAATATAATGGGAATGTTCCCAGAATGTATAAGTGCAGAGGAGAATGGGATATTTCTGTCAAATGAAACGCTGCAGCATTCGTCTCCAAACAGAAAATAGTATGACTCGATATTCTTGCTCAGGAGAAATATACCATTCATACAGGTATAGATTATAAATGCAGAAGGGACTGTTGCGATCATCTGGTCCAGTTTATACATAAGCCAGGACAAGGGACATCTCTCAATTAATTCCTGCTCAAGTTTGGCCATACATAAAAGACAACTATAAAACAAGACAGGGGTTGATTTCTGTCGATATCCACAGAGTAATCAGCTTAATTTGTAACTAAGATACAGATCAAATATTAGCAAAATCCTTTTTACTGTAAAAAAAAGTTAAATACTGGAGCTGGTAAGCCAGTGATCCTTTTGAATCTGCCACTGGAGGTTTTCTAAGAACAGATAAGCATGGTGTACATATAGAGGACGTTGTCTCATTGCCAGGGTTGGAAGAAGAGGATGAAAAGATTAAATGTCTCTTTAGACTCCTTCCAGCTCTGCATTTCAATGGAAGAGAAGCCTTTGTTCATCAATAGCTGTGGAACATTGCATAGAGTAAATTCACCCAAGGAGGATTTGGAAAGAAAGCTTTAGGGCTTTCGAGAAGACCATCCTCTCTCCTTAATTTCTTAAGCTGAACTGACATGACAGCACCGTAGTGCAGCAGTGCAGCATCTCCATTCATATTTGTCCACTCCTGTACATGCTATCTACTGCTGCAGGGGGTTACAGGAATATAGTAGGAAATCCAAACAAGCATAGTTTTAAACATACTCTGTTTCCTATATCTTTCCTAAACATGTACCAGTTATAGACTCAGCAAGGTAGCTAATGTTAACATAGCTGAATTTGTTAGATAGACTGCAACAACCGAACAGTCCTTGTAAAACTGCAGAAATTTCCATGCTGTGGCTAGAAATTACTAGTATTATATGCTGCAGAGATCAACTATGTAGGAATATGTGTGTAATAATTGTCAATCCTTCATTCCTTTTAGTCACCATTAGATTTAAACACAGGACCTGCGGTGTTCTTTGGCTTTACTTTGCATTTTTGCATATTATTTGTCATAACTTGGATGTACTAACCAGGTATTTTGTAGACCAATTTATTGATTGCCTGTTTTGCTTCTGGTCCTACTGGTATTGTACTGCTATGGATTATCCTACGGGTTACATGTGAAGGCTTTTCCTTTACTTTTTTTTTTTTTTATCCTTTTGTCCCTTTATACGTCCCTATGGTCTTGGAAAACAAGGAAAGAGTAAACAAATAAACAGAATTCAAACTCTCTGTGTCTTTCATGGCATTGCAAAGCCCTAATATATCCCTTAATCAACTCTTACTTAAATGAGAACAGCACCACTCAATTCATGTATTATTTTCCAGATAAGGATCCTGTCCAAAACTAATTGTTGTTCTTGATCACTGTGTCTGTATCTTTTCTAGTTAAAGCATGCAATTTTGAGATTGTTGACATATGTACTGAACAGCACTGGCCCTAGAACTGAATCTTGAGGAACACCTTTGGTGTCCTGTTCTGAGCCAGATGAAGCCTCATTCACTACAACGCTTTGGGCTCTGCCCTTCAGCCAGGTCTTCACCAGCATAATGCTAATCCACTCATCCCACAACTGGACAACTTGTCCAGCAAGAAGGTGTGAGGAATGGTATCAAAAGCCTCACTGAAATTCTGAAAAACTATATCCGCTGCCTTTCCTTCACTCACTGGCAGGTGACCTTACCGTAGAAGGGGAACAAAATAATTAGACAGGAATTTCCCTTTTTTAATCCATGTTGACCATCCCTGATGAGTCCATTATTCTTTAAATATGTTTCAATAGTACTCATAATAATCTCCATAATTTTTCCAAGAAATTAGATTAGACTAAAAGGTCTGTAGTTCCCTGGGTGTTCCCTCACACCCTTTTTGTAGATTAGTATAACGTTGTCTGGCTTCCAGTCAGCTGGGACTTCCCCAGACTCCCAAGACCTTTGGTTGATGGTTGAGATGGGTCCTCCCATAACATCCACAAAGCCCTCAGTACTCTAGGATAAATCCCATGTACTTATACAGAGATCTGGCATTAACGATTAATAAGACCTAATTGAATTTCTATGACTGAATATATGCTGACCAGGCCTTGAAATTCTGTTAAATATTGGGCTATGATTAGACCTGACTTCTGCATATCTTTCTTCCTCTCTCTTTTCTGCAGTGTTCATCCACCTACAGCTTGTGAACATCAGCACAAGTTTCCATACCCTTTACTTCTCTCCGCTAGAGTCTTTTCTTCTATTTAAAATCATAAATAGAGACAAATTAGAAAAAAAAAAAAGAAAAAAGAGACAATTAATTGCAGACAGCTTTCTGAAAGGATTGCACTTAGCTTCTGATGGAGAACAGCTGTGGTGCACACTCTAATAAATTCCATGGATGGAAAAGCATGGTTCCAGCTGGCTGAGGACAGCCACAAGGTCATTCATCATTGAACATACTCGCTGTCAAGTGGCATGTGACAGACCCAAAAACTTTGAAGAGTTTTAAGTGGATCTGCCTGTACCTTTTCCTTAAATAAACAATCCAAAGCACTGATGCTTTCATTTTCTAGAGCTACATTGCAATATTTTTTGAAACAGTGAAATCTCAGATTTGTTTAGAAAGGGGAAAAAAAAAAAAGCAAATAAACAAAACCAAAGTAAGTACGTGCTCTGTGCTAATTGAGCTTTAGAAGCGTGGGTCTTTCCCTCTTGTCTTCTTCTCCAGTCTAAAAATATTTGCTGCATCTCTGGTTTGCACTAACTTTTTCAAAACCTCCAGCAGACAAAGAAAGTGTCTCCTTTCTTTGTGTGCGACTATGTGCCTGCAGGGATGCAAACATAAATAGAAGCGTGTCCAGCAGGTTGAGGGAGATGACTCTTTCCCTCTGCTCTCATGAGATCCCACCTAGAGTCCATCTCTTTGGGCCTCAGTACAAGACAGACACAGGCCTATTAAAGAAGGTCCCTCCCAACCCAAATCAATCTATGATTCTTTGATTCTAAGTTACTTCCTTAGCATTATCCCAACCTGTTCTTAAGCAGATGGAGATACTCTGCTTTTGATTGTCCACTCCTGTGCCAGATACACGGGGACATCAGCACCCATCCTCTTTGGGAGTAAAAGTTAAACATGGTCCAGCAGAGCTAAAATCTATCCCACATAGAAAAAATTTTATTCTTAGCCCTTGCCTCTTTCCTTTCTATCATGTGAGAGTATAACTGACACCTAAGAAGCTGATTAGTTAATTTAATAAAGGTACTGCATTCGGCACAATCTATCTTTGTAGCTTGCAGACTAAATTCCTCAACTCTTTGCAGCTCTAGCTGTGCAAAGCTAACTAATAAAGCCCACAGCCACCCTTCCTTTCTGGTGTTAATCTTATCCTTGAAACAAAATGTCGCATATACTGAGTTTTGGATTGCAAAGAAAACTAGCTGCTACTTTCTATAACAGGGAAATTTGCAGCTTAAGCTGCAGGGATGACTCCTTCCTTTAAGGAACGTGATGCCGCATCACATGGGAATCGAGGCTACAAGGATACGTTCCTAGAACTGGTTACATCTTTTACCCCCTCTAACCATCAGTTTAATCACTTATAAAACAAAATATTAAATGTTTAACTTAGCTAGATTTATTATTTTCATTATCATTTATTATATTCCAAATAATTTTGATATTCTGGAAAACCAGATATTAAAGGAATATAATTCTTACTACTCTGTTTTATCCTGTCAGGTGGTGATCCTCACTCCATAGGATGAAATTCAAGATTAATCCAAGACTAACTAAATGCCTTGTTATTATGACAAGTAACATCAAGATTTATCACTCTTAGGAAAGTGAGGAAGAAAAGAGTTCAGTTTATCACCAGTGGGAAAAAAAAGAATTGCAGTAGATAAGGAGGAGCTGTTTTTAAAATGCGATCACTGCTGTTTATATTGATTAATGCACACAATATACATTATTTTTCTTCCAAAAATACGGTACACTCTTATTCTGATGACCAATCACGCACATCTTTAGAAAGTACGGCAAGGCTCTCGAGTCAAGATGAGACTAATGACTTTTCAATTATTGATGTAAATATGTCACCAAATAGAGCAACCTGAAGGAATTTTTTAAAGAGCAAAAGTCAAATGATTGGCTCTGTACATACACTGTCGCATTAAATAAACTCATACTTCATTTATGCAGCGGGTGAGGAAAGCTAATTAAAATCACGAAAATTTCCACTGCAGCTTCTAGCATTGTTAATCAGTAAACAAAGTTGAAAACTTCAAATAGGCGGGCAGGCTTCAGAGTCCAGTACACTTGTAAAAACAGATGTAAAACTAAAGCTGAAGAAAATAACAGCTTTGAAAATAATGTTAAAAGTGAACTTGAAAAATTATTAAACCATTCCATAACTTAGCATGCATTTCTTGCCCAAGAAATAGATCTGCTGTTGCTTCTTATTAAACTTCTTTACTAAACAACTATTTAGTCATGGAGTTACAATTCCTTGAACATTCTGGGGGAAATGAGCTCGGCAGATAAGCACATGGAACCAGGAAATGAATTTTAGCAATTTCAATTCCCATAAACGTCATCAAATCTGTTAAACAATTTTATTTGGGATTAATTAACTCTTCAGTCTTGCTGGTAGTTTTATATTCAGTTTTGTTCCTCTGTTCAAAGAGTGCAGATGTATTTTCAAAGGTCCCAAGGCGTTCTGTCATTTGGAAACAAATGTGACTTTTTTGTAATTTATGCATATAAATATTGCCTCTCACAACAACTTGCTCAGTGCAATCTTAACAGCAGACTGTTCCACACATTGGGTAGTACTTCCAGCTTCACATTCAGAATGACTAATAAAAATATAAGGCATTTAATTTGGCATATTGTCACAGTCTCTACTTAACTGTATAAATAACTAGAAAATATTGAAATAAAAACCCAAAACCCAAACGAAACAGGAACCATTTTTATTGTTTTTTTGGCAAGTCCTAAAGGATTTATTTGTTGCTTTATAAGGAAATTAAAACCTGATAATCTAAAATTCCCTGTCAAATGGAAACTAAAATTCGTATTAAAAGATTCAAACACTGTAAGATTTGTTACTCCATATGTACCTGTTCATTAAATAGTAACTTTGAGATACTTTTAAAAAGCAGTATATAAGCATATTTTTCATAGCCCAAAGAAAATAAAATAATATTTTTTATACCATAAAAATTAAACATTCCAATGTGTTTCTTGCAATTCTTAATCTAATTCTCAGGTTGCCTTGAAATGTTCAATGTTTATTAAAGTAAACTTTTGAGTGGGTGAAAACAATTATTTCATGTTTCACTCTCAGGAGTTCTTAAGCATTTAAATCTTAGCTATTTTCCTCATTTGTTAAAAATAAATGCTAAGACATTTCTGTACCCTTTTATAGCAAAAAAAATAAGATTACACTATACAGTGGCCCATTTTTCACTCTTTCTTTCTATTGGGGAAAGCCGACTGTCAGAAAAGGTCAAAAACCTCAAAGAACATTTGAAAGAAAAGTTCTTTTTCTTTACATCTGAACAAAAATTTCATGGGATTTTCTTCACCTAACTAACTCTGATGGAAATCTCTTCTGCAGACATCTGTCTTACAATGATTTCATTTCAAGGACTGCTCATCTTTTTTTTACATAAAATATGCTCTGAGTTTTCAGTAGTTTCTGATGGACTCCTATGACACAGATAAATTGATTCCTGAGTCTTTCAATTAAAAAGCTGCGATGAGAGGTTGAAAACACCATCTTTACTTCTTTCTTTTCTTGTTCTTTAAAATAAAATAATTTATTTTCCTTAATCTATTCTAGCTATAGCCTTATTCAAACTCACGGCTAAATAGAAATCTTGATTTGAGCTGTTATTCTCTCTCAGGTTTTTCACGTAGGCTTCGTGTTGACTCACAGCAGAACTGTTTTGTCCAGTCTTTTTTTCTCATGGTCATTTCCAGGTATCGGACATGCTTATATATGCAGAGAGATCACTCTGCCTTCCACTTCTATTTGTCCTTTCTCAAATCCATTGTACACTATCTTAAGATATTTTATTGGCAGAGCAGAAAGACACTGATTCTTGAAAGCATCGTGATTCAGTGAAGTACTTAAGTGGCAACATGAGTCCCAATGGAACTCCATAAACTTGAATATTCCCCTGAACAGAGGCCAAAACAGACAATAAGCAAAGTAAAAAGGAGGAAAACGTATCGCTAATGTGCTAAGATAAATGGAAATTCAGCAGTGTGTAGGGCTTACTAAGTAACACAGTTAGTAATTACAGCAATTCAGAGGAAAAAAAGAGATTTCATACTGCCACAGAGAACAATTATGAATATCAGCTCTTTTGTTTTTAAAGCCATACACCTAAGAAACTATATATTAAAAGTGCTTTTAGAAAGAGATTCTACTCCAGATGTTGCCTTTTCAGCAGAGTGATCATATCGCTTAAAAGTTATTATTATTCTGTTTATTTTTCCATTGGTTCAATCACCTCTTTCCCAGTAATTATGCAAGTGAAGGCTCAATAAATAAAGCCTACTGTGATTTCTTAAGCCAAACAAGTCGGTCAACAACTATGATTAAGCTGTCAGCATTAATGAGTAGTTTCCTTTAGGTTCTGCAAAGAGTAAAAACTTTTTATGTCTGAGGAAAAAAAATCCTCGAATAGTTTATACCAATTCATGTGAAGTTATGGTCTGTCTTATGCTCAGATCAGAAATACATTTATTTACATCACAGCAGCATGTCACACCTCTCAGCATTTTTATCACCTCAGTAACTATCAAATCAGATAGGAGAAAGACTGCTAAACATTTCCTTAAGCTGTGGTGGGTTTCACTTGTTTTCATTTGTTTGGTTTTCTTTTAAATTGAAATGAAAATTGTGAGGTTTTGGTTATTTCAGGGTGTATTTTTCTACACACTCATATAATATATCTCGTGTCAGACAGTATAAGCACAGACATGGGCATTTTTCAAAGGTGTGGATGCAACTAATGTAAATATGCTAAAATTAATTCCTAAGCCTAGCTGTTAATGAGTAGCTTGAGGATCCTAACTTCAAACTTAAACATTATCCAATCTTCCGCTGATAGATTCAATTTGGATTTTGAGATTTTTCTCAATCCCTTCTTTTCCTTAGTAGAAAGGAATATGAAAGGCTAAGCCAAAAAAGCAATCTTACGATAAAATATGCTCTGCTTTTTGAATATGTATCTGAATTTCTAGAGTCAGGTTTATCCAATAGGATGTGACTAATCACAGAATGTTACTGAAAAAGTGTGTGAAGACCAAAACTTTTCTGTATTTTAGGACAACGGAGTATTTATCTGTGATCTCATACCAGGTAGGATGATATGCATTATTTTTTCATTATATCTCTGTTTAAAAGTTTCAACAGTTTAATCAGGGAATAAAAATACAATTTTGTGACTAGGGAATATGACTCTGTCTTCAAATAATTTGGCAAATAAGTCTATAGACTTGTAAACCACTACAATTGAAAATGTAGCAGCTTGTCCCTTCTACCCTTTCCAGTCAAAATGCCATGGATGTGTGCAAAGGGAAGCACTTTAAATAGAATCTTGGGGAATTCTTCAGTTTCCAAATATGGTTTCTCTTCCTTTCATTTTTCATATGTCCTTTCCGGTGCATAGTGCTATAATTCCCTAAATTTTGTAGATATTAAGCCAATATTAAAATATATAAAAATTGAGGAGTTCATTTCAGCTCCTAGCTGGGCTATAGTCTTCCTGAGAGAGCCGGGAAAGCCATGCAGATATCAACTCAGAGATGTGGACCAGAAGCACTACAAGACACACAAGAGGAAACAGAAACAGAAACAGAGCCTGCATCTTGACTCTTCATTCCTTCAGCCTTCTGTGATGATGTGGTCCTCCCAGCTCTGAGCCTTACCTTTTCCTGTAAATCCTGATCAAGCAATGGTGATCATGACGATCGGTGGTAATCACGATATCTGCATCGGCCTCACTTTGATTTTGGGGGAGATAGAAAACAACACAGTAGCCAAGGGCTAACCTATGGCCAACAGTGCCGGTCAGTGTCCATCTCAAGTCAAATCTAGAAGAAAGTGGCACCTGCAGTTGGTATGTAAATGAGTCAATCATCTTACTCTACAATGAGCAGCCCAAAAGCGTTTTGAGCTTTCCTGAAATGACAGCAGGCTGCAAGCTAGGGTCTCACCTCCAAAGGAATCCCTCTCAAGGTTACTCCTCAAGGCTGACAGAACCCTTGCCACAACAAACCCTCGGTAAGTGAATTGAGAATACGTGCGCGGAATCTTAGTGATCTTAGCTAGAAGGTAGAAAGGATTGATTGTGCATATATGATCCTTTAGACATAAACTGTTGAGCAAGTCTGAGACAAAGTCTGGATCCAGTCGCGCCTTGGCTGCCCTCTGAGAAGGAGTTTAGAAAGTAGAGGGGTCCTTTCTGAACCTCATGACTCAACAGAAAGTTCTTCCTGACAGTTTTGACTGACCCCGTCCTCTGTGCATTAAATAATCAAGTATACCTTGCCTTCAAATCTTGTAAATCACCGTCACGTATATTATCACACTTTGTTTAATGTCTGTGTTATATCAATAAACATATTGCGGCTTCTCTCTTAAGACCAAAATACATCACTCTATTTCTTCATCAGCAACACCTTCTAGCTCTCTTTCCTACCTGGATTTTAAACTTTGGGTCAAGGACTGTCACTGCACAGGTGTGTACAGACTCATCTTTAGAAAAAAATGAAATGAAAATTAAATTCAATAAACTGCAACAGGATTAGTTGCTATCAAGTGGACAAATTTGGCACTTTTGACATCCTGCTGTCACGCGGTTGTGTGACAGTCCCATTTTTTGCGTGTGTGACATCACTGAAACGTTGAAGCTCATTCACCTTCCAGGCATCTCACTGATGTCAACTGCCATGAAATCATCCGGAAAAAAAAACATTTCTGGACTATTCTCTCTCACATTCTGCACCTAAGTTCACCCTATCTGAGGGCCTTTAATTTACTTATGTTACTTTAATACACTTCTAAGAGATGAACAGTTGTACCTTTGTTAATCTCTTCCTAAGGAAGATCAACTAGTAGTAGTAAGCTGTTTTAACAGCAGCTATAAATAAGTGAGGTTGTTGCCAGTGCCGGAACAAATCCCATCGCAAAGCACTTCCAGCTTACCTCTGCATGAATAAGTGCGGTAAAGTGGAAGGTACCAAAAGATGTGGATCCAGGCCCTGAGTCTCCTGCCAATCTTTGAGAAGCCATTTAATCTTTTTGGCCAAGATTCAAGAAATTATCTGGGCTTTTAACTTCTATTTAGAACCCTAAATTCTTATTGATTTCCTATTGATTACTTTAAAACAAGCAGAAACAAAGGTATATGTACAGCACCACTGAATCAAAAGTTGTTCTTGGCTGTTTTCCTTATACAGTTATACATTTTTCTAAACCTCTCAGGAAACAAAAAAAAACCCCTTTTTTATCTTATTTATAATATGGTTGTGGGAGAAATGGATGTCACAGCAGATCTAAATAAACTGAAAATAATGCCTCAGTGAATAATTTTAGTAAAGGATATTTTTTAAAGCCTCAATGATTGTATTTAACATAGTGGATGTGAAGAAAAACAACAAGTATGTTGTATTAATTAAGAATAATTTTTTTTTTGGTCAAAGTCTTCAGTTGTGTTTTCTCTGTTTACTTTTGCATAATTATTTTCATTGATAAGAGCGTGTTCAGAATATTCTTTGTCTTCAAGGAAAACAATCTACATTGTAGGCTAGCTTTTCAAAAGTTTCATTTCGGCTCAAGTCTCTTTTGTGTCACCTATATCTCTTCTTGCCAAGCTGGGAGAAGATGGAATAGGAATGAATAACTTAATTAGATCACTTTGTGTAATCAACTGCATTAAAAAAGTAATTAGATTTCTTCTAGTTACGCTTGGATCTGTTAACTTGCCTCCGTTAAGATGCATCTACCTGGAAAACATCTTGTGTTCTTCACAGACATCATAGATAATTTAGTTATTCTCTTAGGACTCTGCTCTAGTGGTTAATCACCCACAAATTTTTACTTTTTTTTTGCCTAGTAAACTTTCCTTGGTGTCCGGATATCAATCATGAGGTTTTGCAACACCTGCTGACTTGCACTCAAACCCAGTGAAGGTCCTCATAATCCAAACAGAAGATATCCCTACATTTAAATATTATAAACTCAATAATCTGAATTAAGTCTCTGATTGTCAAACTGTTTTTTAGAAACTGAGCTTCTGAAAAATTCTTTTTCCAGCCTACTATTAGACCTTATAACAATTCTTTTATCCTCTTCGTTTTTCGAGTCATATTAGTACACTAACCATATTTAGTCTCTTAATTTCCCACTTAATTCCATTATTTTCCTGAGGTGCAGAGATTTTCTATTCAGTGTAGCTAGCTAGATGCAGGACTATCTCTGAGCTCTCTTGGGAAGGCAAAGATACTATAATGTAACCCAATATTTGGTTCCCTGACACAGAGTATTGATTAGCTTCATGACCCCTCCAATTTCTTCAATTTTACCAATGTAATTTTGCAATTCCAAAAAAAATAAGGCTGGAAATGTGTTTGAAATAAGAACATCCAAAGTATAAGAAAGGAAGAATTACATTGCTTTGCCCTTGCACAGCAGCGGAGAGGAAAAAGAAAATTTAATTGTGGCATTTTCTATTTTCATTATTTTCCTTATATGCAAATCAATCAGGGTAGAAGGAGGAGTATGAGGGGTGGTAGGAATCTGCTAAAAGCATAAGTTGATAGTGCAACTGGCACAAAACACAAACTGTTTCATAAAAGCTATATTAGGAGGTGCTGGTGGGGGTAATTTGTGTAATATATCAGTGTAGAAAAGGTCACTAAGAAAAGTTATGCCTGTGTGATCTAGAAGTTTCCCAGAGATCTTGTGTGGCAGAACCCACACTATATAGAAATATAAGGTTTCTGGACTTTGGAGCAAGGGATTTCTACCTGACATCTTCTGCCTCGCTGTTATGGTCTTTTTTCACAAGCTTAAGTAAACCTTCAGCCAAAACTCATCTAAAAGTACATGAGCCACTCAGTAACACTGAAGGTCAATGAGCCTTTGTGAGCAGATGAATTCTGTAAACAAATATATACATGTATATATGCATATATGTATGTATATGCCTTGGATCAGGTGTTTTATTTACAAGCAGTTTGGACTGATGTTTTAGCTCCTTTCCCTCACATACTGATCGCTCCTGCTAATATTGTGCCATAATGCTACCTTTCTAAATTCAAATAAATATCTTTACACCCATGGAGGTCCTGTAAATTGTTTTCAAATACGCTGTGGTATAGAATCATTGATTTTATGAGACCTAATGCTGTCACCTATTATTCGAGTTGAGTAGTTGCTCTTACAATGAATCCTTTCTTGAAGCACCATCTGCTTTCATTACTGTTTACTATTGTTATTTCATAAATATATTCTGCACATATATCTTCCCATATGTTAAATATATGCTATAAAATTATTTATATCGAGTATCTCAGGAAGCAAGCAAGGTCTTGCTAGTCTAAAAAATACTTCTCTTTATGGATTTTTCACATGGTGTTTCACCCTGAATACACAGAAGAAGAGTGTCACAGGCAAGGATAAAAGTGACATAAGCTGAATTACAGTCATTAAGGTTATAGAACCTCTCTGAAAATATTTTGCATGTGCCATAAGAACTCTCCAATGAAACAGGCATGGAAGGCACTCCTTAACTGTAACTCATTCTACGGCAAAGTAACCAACAGACACTATTTCAAACACAATATGCAACCTTTTTCCTGCTACAAAGCAAAGAACAGTATTAAACTTTGTTTAGTTTGATAATCTAAATCACTGTGTCTTTTATGTTATTTTCCATTTCCTACCACCACTAGCTCATAACCAGAGAAGACTCGGAAAACAGGTCACAGAATATTTCATATGAAACACTTTAATATTCTACTCTTATTTCAAATGTTCCAAATCTGGAATCATTAATAAAAACTTAGCATCTTGAATATGCTTTTTAAAGACATAAAGTCACAAGAGACTTCAAAAGTGAATTCACTACTGCTTACTGAGCTCTACAAAGCTCCAGGCCCTACCTTTGGTAATTATTTTTAAAAACCCAAGAGAATTTGTAGATTTGTCCAATTACAGTCAAAATACTAACACCAATAATCTGCTGTAAAACGGCACTTCTACCCTCATTTCTCATAAACAGAAAAGAAAAAAAAAAAAAGTGCCTGTGTGTGAGTTTGAGTTTTGGAGGAAGGAATGAAGTCACAAGAAATAACTTGTAGCCTCAGGCACTTAGTTATAGTTCTTTCTCCTTAAGTGCATGGAAATTTGCATTACTCGTAGATTTAGTACTGTACAAGTGAAATCTGGATGGACCCCATTTAACTGTGTGAGGCCACAGATATTCTGTGTCACCATCCAGGAGTCATTGTCTTCGTCCATTGACTACAGAGGGAAGCAAAGGTGCTCCTCTCATAGGTACTTAAGGAGCCTGAGATACAGATAAGGGATAGCAGATACTGTGAATTTAGATTTATATAATGTATTCTGACTCAGCAGATCACAAAGAACAGCTGTCTGACTTATGTGAGATGAAGGGGAAGCCGGGGGAACTGTGAAGTAGAGCTGGAGGAAGTTTCTGGCCTGCAAGGCTATTCTACTTTTCATATTCTGGAGATGAAGAATGGGTTCCATAGGAAAAACAAGGATTGCTGCTATTGTGAGAGATTTCTGCCCTCTCAGATATTCCTCCAGTAACAAGAAAAGACACATGAAATCAGAAAGTATGTAAAGACTGTCCAAATTAGGACAGCTGATCCATACATCTCCAAATATACATACAATAAGTCACCTGTTTGGTACACTGATCTTCACTAAGATGCTTACTTTGGCTTGGTTTAGGTCTGTGCACGTGCAAACAAGTCCATCATCACCTAATAGGAGGGGGATCCGCTGGCAATCTTCATCTGTGTGTTTTGCTCTACGATGGCACTGTTCAGCTGTAGATGTCTGACTTCCATTTGAAGATGTTTTCTAGCTAAGTAGCCTTAGAAATCTTTCTCAACAGAATTAGACACCCCACGCAGCATTGGACTCAGATTAAACCAAAACTCAACGATCAAAGGATAAATGTATAAATGTAATACAGAAAAATTACCAACCCTTGTGGCTCTCTTTCATTTTACATAAGGAAAGGAATGCATACATGCACATGCTTGCAATAACAGTACAGTTGTATACGTATGTGCATTATACATAACTATATTATGGATATCTATGCATATATAATCTCTATGTATATGAATATATATTGGATAAACATATTATACAGATTTATGTGTATATATATATTTCTAGTAAAATAAATTTTAAAAGAAAAAATGTATTTTACCCTGCTAAGGTAAATAAACTGTTGCATGAATGGAAAAATAGCAACAAAATTTAATTGGGGAGCCTCATGTGGTTGCATGGGTAGAACAAACCTGTGGTAAAAAATATGAAGATAGTTAAAAAAAAAAATAAAAAAGTCCTAGAACACAAAAACTACAAGAGTTCAAACAAATTGTATTTTTAACAGTAAATGAGAGGAAGACCAATAGTGGCTTTTGTAGCTTCTGGATCAGCACTTCTCATAAAATAAGGCGTCAATTAAAATTTTCTTACATGTGATATTAAGTTGTTTGACCTATGAATAAGGAAAACTGGAAGATTCAAGTTTTTGCTCTTTTACATCCTTGGGCCAGTACTTTCAAACTTATAAGTGTAAAATAGTAACAGAATAGATAGATGTTTTCCAAAGTATGTAATGAAATAATCTTGCTGAGATGAATCAGAGCAATTATTCAAAATGTAAATGTCTTTTGAAACACCCATGTATTATAACTTTATCTGTTCACTTAGTACCTATAAAACTAGTAACACTATGCTTACAACAATGGAAACATCAAGAGCATCTGGATGTTAGCATGCTCAATAAATATACTAAAATCCTTTTGCTTCACATTCCCAGCTTTGTGAAAGACGAACCTTTATTCTAACCATGACGGTTCATTAAGACCTAAAGAAAACCCAGCTCAAGTATTGTCTGTGAGACCTTTATGTGACTGCAGGTAAAAGACCTAGATCTAGACCCCCAGGGCTTTCAAGTGATTATTTCTCATTTCATTTAGACTGAAACAATATGAATATGGCATTTTGTACTTTTTAAATGATCTGTGCTTCATTCTCCTTTCTGAAAAATAGGGATGGAAAAAATTGTATCTAGGGACCCTTGAAGAGGACATATGCATTAAAATGTAGTGTGTCTGACCTGGATTAGTAATGGTGTTTCTTTATGTTTTGTACACCTGGGAAGGATTCGGTGATTTAGAGGAAATTTCCCTTTGCACTAGATTTTCCAGACCCTAACGTGAGTCAATAATCTGTATCTGTCACCCAAAGTACATCCTACAAAGCAAAAACAGGGCCAGCGTTTAGCTGAAAGCACTGACACATACTCATTCTTACAGTTTTATTGTGGGGTCGATTCCTGGCATAGTTCTGGACTGTTTCAAGCCAATACTCCCCTAGACAGTGTCTGACCACCGTTCGTAGAACAAAGTGACCCAGAAACCATTCCCTTTCTGCAGACTGTTCGAGGAGTCTCTGTTGGGTATGGTAAAGTGATTTACTTACAGGGACACAACCCAAAGAACATCACTTGGTTTCAGCTGTGGAATAGTGGTTGGTCCATTTTATTTATTATTTCAGATGGAACCATTATGTTTTCCAGAAGAAGCTTCAGTTTCTGCTTCTCTGTAGAAAGGCTTATAGTCCATAACTTCTCTTGTTCTTTTCATTTTCAATAACCTAGAAATAGATCAGAAACGTTGTGATCTGAAATGTAGTAAGATTCTGGATGCTGTTTTGATGTATAAATTCAAAGACCACCAGACCTATGAGTCATTAGGTACAGAATTTAAGACTTAAATCATTGCTGTGCAACTATACAGATTTCTGCCCTCTGTAGTTTTTGAGTTCCATTTCTATTTCATCCATTCCAGATAACAGGAATTCCCAGATGCCCAGAAATATTGGTTCACTGGCTTCTTTATAGGTCGGTCAGTCCAACTTTCTGCTCTAGTTAGGATATCCACAGTGCTAGATTAGTGCCTTTTAGGCTGCACTTCTCCAGATACTTCACCAATCCTCACCTTGCCTTGCTGACATGGGTTGCTGGTTTGACCTTGGACCTACCTCATGAGGACAGACTTGTCTGGTGCCACCTGGACTGTGCCTGACCTTAGTTACCATCCAGATCTGCTCTCCTCACTTTTCTAGGGTACTGTGGGCTCTGCCTCATCGCTGACAGAGATTATTCAATCTTTTTAAGCCATTTGCCTTTTAGATTCATACCTAGAAGTTTTAAACACTACAATTATCTTTTAAAGTCACATCATTTTTCTTCTGAGGTAGTCACCAACATTCATTTTCAGCCCGCCTCAGGATTTTTCTCAACAGCCTTTTTTATCAAGCAGATATGATTAAAAAGCATATTTTCATAACTATTTTTTTCTTTTTAAAAAATTCCTGGCAGGCCTAGATAAACTTGTCCTTTTGACACACGGCTCAGGGCATGTCTTTACTGCATTTTCGTTCCTATTACCATGCATCTTACAAATAGTTACCACAGGCATATTTTCAAAATAGAAAACTTCTCACACTTAGCCTATTTTTAATACTTTTTAAAAGCAAAGGCTAGTGTTTGCTGCTACAAATCTAACTACTTCTACAGCAAGAAATAAGAGTGTGGGTGAAAGACAAAGAAGAGACAGAGATACTCAAGAATAAAAACAGAGGAGGAAATACAAGTGTTTTGTATAAAACCTGTACACTGCTTGTGATCCACAATTTATTGTACGTGAAGGAGGGACTACGCTGTTTTACTCCCCCATTGGTTTATCTCTGAATCTTGCTGAGCCTAAATGATGCTCCGCTTATGCATGTTGTCAGGTGAAATTATCAGGTGCTGGAAACACTTTGTTTGAAAAAGGATAATTTAAACTCAAATAGTGGAAGCCAAACATCAATTTCCAGCCTGCTGTGGGAAAGTCTCCAAAACCGAATTCCACATAGGGTCAGAGATACTGGCTTTATAATGAAATTTCAGCCTTTTGTTGGTTTTCTAGTACCTCTTCGAAGCATACAGGAACACGAGATGACAAAGCATTTAGGAAAGAGAAGTGCAAAAATGGAAGTGAAAGGCTATAAATGGGAAAATATATGTGTGTATACGTGAAACATCATCTGATGTAGTATGATTACTATTTAAGACCCCAGGCTCATACTGATTTTTTTTTCACCCAACACTATCCTCAAGTCCTTCTCCTCTGAGCTGCTCTCAGTCATTTCAAACCCCAATCCGTGCTGATACAGGGATGATCTTCCACTTGGTCTTATTGAACCTCATGAGGTTCACACGGGCCCTCTTATCAAGGTCTTTTTGGATGCCATCAAGTGAATCAACATCTTCTGCCAAGCGAATTAACTGCATCACTCGGAGTCATCCAGAAACTTACTGGGGGTGCATTCAGTCCCATTGTGCATGAAATGGGATCCCTTCTGTTTCACTGAGAGAAAGAAAACTAACAAATGGGCTAATCATTTTTTTGTTTAGCATATCCTAAGTCATTTATTGACTACTTTCTGAATCTGTATGAGAATTGTGCTGAGCTAAAGATTTTAACCGTTTTATAAAAATTAACTTGTCCTAAAAATTTTGTATCCAAAACCAACAACCCACCGCTCAATTTATTTTAACAGGAAAATTATGTTAATACTGTTTTATTTTTCATTAAAGATTAATTTTTTAATTACTATTTTCACATTATTTAGGTCTCAATTTATATTTTTATGTGTTTTAATATCAGCTATCATTTTCCTGTCCCAGTTATTTTCTTTTGTTGGGTAGTGTAGTTTTTAAAAATGTCTTTAACGTCAGAAAAGTAACAAAGTAGTCAACAGAAATATAAAGCTTTGGAATTTTGCTCTTCTGAAATATTTACTCTGTAGAAGATTAGCTATATAAAACAAAGAATAAGGGGAAAAAGATGGCAAAAGATGGCTGTTGAATAAAAGCTGGAGGTTATTCATTGCATCATATTCATGAGGAAATGAAAAATGAGATACTTCAAGTAAAAATGAGAAAATATTCTGACTATGGTACTTTTTTTAAAAAGAAGATTGATGTTCTTGAAGTTTCATATCTCAATTTATTTTGAATTAAAAAAAAAACCACAAAAACTAATGCCTTCTATTTTTTACCCTGTCACATAGAAAACAAATACATGCTTAAAATGTTCTTGTGACTGTTTTGTTTCAATCACTTCACCAAGAGAATAGTTGAAGACGGTACTTGTTAAGACTGACAGTACCACGATTTTAGGGCTAAAATATCCCTTCATCACTTGGTCTAGACTGACCATATGTCTTTTCTTGTCCTTCACTGTATACTTAAGCTAGGATTGTACCTTCTGAAAGCAAATTTCTCTAAATATATAAATTCTATTACTGGCGAGATGGTAAACAATGTCTGTCAAGCAGGATGTGAAATTACTAGCTAGTACATTTCCATTTACTTTGATTAGTCCATGCAAGAAATAGTGAAATTTAACATCCCAGTAAATCACGGATGTGTCAAATTACTTGCAAAGAATCAGAAATCTAAACCAGTTTAAGAGAGTTTGAAACATTTTGATGATTAAGATGCTGATTTTAAATATTTAAACGTTAAAAAGAAAACAAAAAGGATTCATAGAGACCCATAATAATGACAAATTTAATATTTAACCTTCAGAAATTAACTTATGGCCCAGCACTTCTCTTCATTTATTAAATTGTATAAGATTGACTCAGTGAAGCAAGTGAAGTTGAAGCCATAGCTCAGGAAATTCCCCGGTTTTGCATCATGGTGTGTAGATGGTTGGACTCGATGACCCGGTGGGTCCTTTCCAACCTGGTCATTCTATGATTCTATGATGTCCATACAAAATCTGGAGATTCCCAAGACTTTTAGATATCAGTTTATTTGCATTCTGCATAGGTTCAGTATTGGAAACCTGATGAAAAATTCACCTTCATCTCCTGAAGAAATGGTTTCTAAGAGACGAATGATTAAGTAATAGAGGAACAGGGACATTCCACAGATCAGTTCTGGTTGCACCAAGGCTGAAGACTTCTTTGCCAAAGAAAGCAAACCACCCAGATAAAAAACACTGTACAGGAATGTGGTATTATCATATTACCTCTTATGAAAGCAGTTTTTTTTGTGCTGCTTGGTACACTGCTCTGTAATGACTCTGAGCATCTGTTGTGCAGATCAAGCCTATTAATACTTTTTTTTGTTCTGAAACCTGTCAGAAATGAAGGTAAAAATCCTTTAAGCTGGCCCCTTTTGTATATCTGCAAGGCAACATGGAACTGCTTTCAGTCAATGGAGAAAGGCTTGTAGGAGGCAGAATTTTTAAGAAGTAATTCATTCTATTCAGGTCAAGCGATGCTTGTGGGGTTTTCCAGAGTATGTCAGGGATTCGGTGTGTTATGTGTTGGTGATGGGTGTGTTGGGATGCTGTGCTCTCCAGCCACATATTCACTTTTATCTGCTGCTTTGACAAATGCAGAAACATATACAGAAATTATACTGTTAGCTAAGGAGTTTTCACTATTACCGGGAGTATGAAGGAGCTGAGGCTTTGTAAAATGGAAGTTAAGAGTATTGAAATTAATTAGCACTAAGAAAAACAAAATGAATCCAGAAAACCAGCCATTTAAATTACAAGATGCTACCTGTTTTTCGCATATATAATCTATAAATGAACAGATTCTGCTTTCTTTCCATCAGTTTCCTAATCTGCACTTTTATGCTCTCTTTAATATTAAAATCCTATGAGAATCAGCATATTTTTAATTTGACACCCTCTGGTGTCCAAGATGCATTTCTTAGTAGTGGCTGATGATATAATCCACACTATTTTATTGCTCTTTGCTTTTTGAATGACAGAACAGGTTATTTCCAGCACATATATTCACAACTGTGGCTTTGGAATCTTCTTTCCTTGTTCACTTAATGTCAGTAAAATAGGGTCCCTTAAAAATTTATGAAGAATAAATGCAGAGAAAGAGGTGAATACTATAAAACTGAGTCTAATAAAAACCTTGATATTAGTATTTGTGGAATACATTTTCAATGACTCTCCTATTTTTAATCAAAATTAGTAAGTGACTTTAGTTAATAAGCAATGCAGTCTTTTCATGAAATGGATCTGTAATGTTGGAAGACTTGAAGTATTGAAGTAGGCTACCATCTGCAAGTATGGGGAATTTATTTTCCTGAGTACTGAAAACGTCTTCCAATATATATTTTATTGCAGTCAGGTTTCTGTGACCAGTGTATGAAAGGTGATACTTTCTCAGTTAATTTATATTCATTTCCTACTTGCTAAATGAAATAACCGGTTTTGCCACCTGAAATGCTCTTGCAGGCAGGCAGCAACTCAATTAGTGAGAATAATAAAGTTGGTTAGCCATCTTTCAGCGAGTGCAATCCTTCCGAAGGACCTACAGCCAACCAGCTGCCTATTAAAGAGCCATCTTGGCAGACTGCTGAACATTGATCACTTCAAGGCAAACATAAACTTATTTGCTAATTGCTTACCGGAGGAAAAAAAAGTAGTACTATGAAGTTGCTTTCTTTTTAATACCTGAATCTTTTTAAAGGCATCCATATTGTTTGGCAAATCTAATTTGTAAGAAATATGTAGATAGGAGAACGCACATTATTCACCCTTACATGCAGGTACTTACACAATGTACGACTTTTCATGTGCATGAATTAACATATATTTCCTCTCTGAAAAGGAAAATGGTTTGCTTTACTTGTATCGTCTCTCTAATAAATAATGCAGATTGCCTCTAGTAGTCCTGTTGCTCCTTGACAGTTGAATAGACAATAGGCAACCATATCGGCTTTGGATTTTTCAGAGATTGCCTTCTGGCTGGTATTTACATACAGTGAAGTATGCCAGTTCTGGAGGATTTTTTTCATCTTGGAACATAAAAATTCATCAGGAAACAAATGGTTGGCTGCTTATAGAGCAAATGGCCAGCATAGGACTAGCTGGGTCTCGCTCTTTGAGTGACAAATAGACAATTTACTTCGTTGATCTGAACTACATGTGATGCCTCAACTGTGAATTTCACAAGTTGTAGTGACCACATAGAGGAGTAGTCAGCATTATGTTTCTAACTGAAATCTTAATTATTATATGCCACTGAGATACTTTACTTTCTTATAGTTGTAGAAATGGTATCAAACACAACCCCCCATTCCCAGGCTGTTGTAGCAGGACAACCTGTTCCACCGTGGTCTTCACCATGGGCTGCAGGGAAATCTCTGCTTTGGCACCTGGATTACCTCCTCCTCCTTCTTCACTGATCATGGTGTCTGCAGAGTGGTTTCTGTCACATGTTCTCAGTCTTCTCTCCTAGCTGCAGCATTTTTATCCCCTCTTAAATATGTTATTATAAAGATGCTACTACCAATGTCGTTGAAGGGCTCAGTGGTGGCCAGTGGTTGGAGCTGGCTGGAACTGGCTGTATCAGGCATGAAGACATCTCTTGATGTCTTCTCACAGGAGTAACCCCTGCAGCTCCCTCCCTCTCTCCAATGTTGTCATAAGGAAAATATTTCATTTTATTCCTAAAAAAAAAATCAGATCAGAAGGTATCTTGCATTATTTCTTACTGCTAATTCAGAAAAATCAACCACACAGTTTTCATTCCTTTTACAATAACAACAAAGACAAAGCAGTATTTATTTTACATTTTACACTACAGTTTAAAGCTTTTAATTCAGAAAATGATTGAATATATTTTTTTGATTAATCAAATATTTATTGGTTTTCTTAATATCATCCACCTTTAATGCTGGCCAAGCATAAGAGTTTTCTTCAATAGTCCATTAGTTGTATCAAGTATCCAGCTAAAGTATGTTTTATTGTCTGTCATGTCTCAGCTAGGAAGAAAGAAATCTGAAGCTTACAAACCTTGTGCAGGATAATTGTCTCTTAAGAACTACCAGTCCTTGGATGTATGGCTGATTTACAAGAGTCAGGCACAGCCTTCTCTTTCTGACAGTTTCCTTACTCACATTTTATCTCCAAATGTGCAGGACAAGTTCAATGTAACGTGGAAAGTAAATAAAAGTTATAGTTCAGAGAGTGAATATCAGCTGTACAAGTACTTTCTATAATGTAATTATGTCTATACTACGATGCTATTATTATATTACCTATTTTACTTGATATATAATTATAAATATGATGCTGAGCTCGGTTTCATCATTTTTTATACTGGCAAAGACATTCTTAAACCTTGATGTCTAAAATCCAGTATTATTTGATAAGAGATAATAAACAGGATGCAGAAAAGAAGAGTGTCTGAATGAACAATGAGATTCTGGGCCAACACAAACAACAACAACGACAACAATGACGAAAAAGAAGCCTGGGAGGAATACAGGGAAATTTTTTTTAACAGACAGCAATCAGGGGACAAGAAAATCTTCCATAGGTACATTAGTGACTAAAGGAAGACTAGAGAGAATATGGGTCTCCTCTGGAGAGAAACAGGAGACCTAGTTACCTGGGATATGGAGAAAACTGAGGTTCTTAAAGACTTTTTTTTGCTTCAGTCTTCATCAACAAGTTCTCTAACCACATTGCCCAAGTCACAGATGGAGAAGGGAAGGACTGGGAGAATGAAGAGCCACCCACCGTAGGAAAAGATCAGGTGCAAGACCATCTAAGTAAGCTGAAGGTGCACAAGTCTATGACAACTGATGAGAATTGGTGGATGAAGTTGCTAAGCCACTATCTATCATATATGAGAAGTCATGGCAATGTGATGAAGTTCCCACGGGCTGGAAAAGGAGAAATATAATCCCACTTTTAAAAAGAGAAAAAAGGAAGACCTGGGGATCGACATTCCAGTCACTCTCATCTCTGTGCCTGGCAAGATGGTGGAGCAGATCCTCCTGGAACCTCTCTAGCACAGTTCACATCTGCAGTCTGCAAAATCAAGGGAAGTTGTAGTTTTCTGGTTTGCTTTCGTGTTTGAGAATAAGGGTATACTCCTAAAGAATCTTCATTTTATCATTTTTTAATACAGAGTCTGGATTTCTTAATCTGTTCTTTAACCTCTAGCAAGTCATGAACACTAGGTATTTTGTGGAGCCTACTTCAGTGCACGGTTCAAGCTAATTCTGACCAATTTCTGTCAAAGTGCATTGTCAGAGCTTATAATACCTTTTCTGCTTTTGTCTTTTGTTCCACCAGTTCATAGCAACGGTCTGATTTTGTAAAGCTGTACTGAGGCTTTTGGCTGACTGCTTAAATGAGCTGCTCAGCTATTTAAATGAGTCTTCATCAGCTCTCTTAAGGATTTTCAGACATTCTCCACAAGGAAAATGCCTCCTAGCATTTCAAATGCTCTTGATATTCTATTGGTTTTCCTTTGTGCCTCTCCTCAAAATTTTTGCTTTATCCACTAGCTGACTGTTCGTGTAATTCTTTTTCAGGACATACAGAAGTGCCAGAATGCCACATAAACATAATATCTTCAATATCCTTCAATCCTTTTCCTCTTTTTCAAATATTTCTCCTCCTTGTTTTTGATGTTATTCCCTTTAGAAATTGCTTTCAATTGACTTAGCTTTTCTCTTTTCTCTAAAATTCTTGCCTCAAGCCTTCTACTCATATCATTCAGTGCAGACATATAAATAGAAAGAGACAGGCAATGGTTGATACAGACTTCAATCACTTATAAATAATGGAGGAAATATTAATGGTTATAACTCTGTGATTTCATGAGTTTGTGTATGTACTACAGCTTAATTGACTTCTGCTACCACTCCATGTGGTTTAACAAAATATAACATATAGCATAGAGTCACATATAACCACAGAAGAGTTGAGGCTGGAAGGTGCCTCTGGACGTTATCCAGTCCAAACCCTAGGTTCAAAGCAGGGTCAACCACAGCTCAAGGCAATATTCAGTTTGATTTTGAGTATTTCCAAGGATGGAGACCACAATGACTCTGGGCAATCTTTCCCACTGTTTAACCCCCCTCACAATAAAAAATTTTTAGTTATTTTACATTGAGTTTCCTGTATTCATGTTTGTTCTCATTGCCTTCTATCCTGTTCGCTAGATATTGCTGAAAAGTGCAGTCTGCTTTACTCCTTCCCATTAGATATTTATAGACATTAACACGATTCCCCCAGAGCCTTCTCTTCTCCAGCTCTCTCAGCCTCTCCTTCTATGAAAGATGCTCAAATATTTTAATTACTTTCAGGCTCTTTAGGGGCCTCAGATTCCTGAAGGCAAATCTTAACAGCAAAGACTGAGCCAAAGAAGTCATTGAGTACTTTAGTCTTCTCCTATGTCTTATGCTGCCAGATTCCCTGTCACATTCAGCAGCAGGACTACATTTTTCCTAGCCTTCCCTTTGCTGCCTTTACCTTTCAGGAAGGTGCCTGCTCTGGCTGAAGTCTGATCTTCTAAATTTATTGGGTTTTACCCTGGTTTTTGCATTGTTCTCTTCTCTCAGGATCCTGAACTCCACCATATCGTGCTCATCTAGCCAAGGCTGCCCCTCACCTTCATATCCTTGATCAATTCTTCCTTGCTTGTGAGTATCAGGTCCAGCAGAACACCTGCTCCTATTGGCGAATGTTCTGTGTCAAAAAGTTATTATTAATAAACTTCAGAAACCTCCTGGATCGTGGGTGGCCTGCTGAGCCGTCCCTCCAGGAGACATTGGAGAGGATTTAGGTCTGTTAATACCAGGCTTCTTCATTTTCTGAAGAAGGTCTCTTATTTTTCCTTCTTGATCAGGTAATCGGGAAATGATATCACCATGACGCTGCCAAAGCTGTTTGATGTCTAATCCACAGCTTCATACATTCCCCCTGTTCTCTCACATAAAAGGACAATCACCCTTCTTCATCTTCCCTGACTTTAGACATTTGTCGTGGTGCTACAATTGTTTGAGCTGTCACATCAAGTCTCTGTGATCCCAATGAGATTGTATTCCAGCAACACCACGCATATTTCTCCAATAATATATATATAAAATATATAATAATATATATATAATAAAATATATATTATATAATGGTATAATATTTATAATATTATATATTAAATATAATTTATATGTTCTATATTAATTTATATTATTATATTAATATTATATGATATTATATTAATATATAATAGTATATTGTATTAATAATATAATAAGTATCTTCTTAATTAATATATTAATTAATATATTGTATATAATTAATATATAATATTATGAATATATATTTAATATATAGTATTTAATTCTATAATATTCACGTATTTTACATGAGTATCAGAGGATCATAGAATGGTTTGGGCAGGAAGAGACCTTTAAAGGTCATCTAGCCCATTCTCCATGCAATGAGCAGGAACACCTTTAACTAGAGCAGGTTGCTCAGTGTACCGTCCAACCTGACCCTGAATGTTTCCAGTGATGGAAAATACACTACCTCTCTGAGAAACTTGTTCCAATGTTTCACCACTTTCATCATAAAAAATGTGAACCTTCTATCTAGTCTGAATCTATGCTCTTTTTTTAGTCTAAAATCATTATTGCTTGTCCTGCTGCTACAGGCCCTAATTAAAATCTGTCCACATCTTTCTTATAAAAGAAATATGCCCCCTTCATCTTTTCCAACCTCGTTGGTTCTGTGATTCTACAAGGTCTTCCTGGAGCCTTCTCTTCTGCAGGCTGAAGAACACAAACTCTCTCAGCCTGTCTTCATAGGAGAGCTCTTGCATCTCTCTGATCATTTTTGTGGCCCTCCTCTGGATCTGCTCCAACAAATTCACATCTTTTCTGTGCTGAGGATTCCAGTGCTGGATGCAGTAGTCCGGATGGGGTCTTACCAGAGCAGAGTTGATAGGCAGTATCACCTCCCTCCTAGTATTCTTGTTCAGTTCTACTATAGTTTGATCTGTACTGAAATCAGTATCTTCTTTCTTTCCTACAACACTGCAAGACTTTCTTGATGCTTTTTTCTCTCCTTTGGAATAGATAGAGACTCTCTTATCTTTCAGCCGCTCACTCATATATAAACATTTGTGCTGATTCACTCAGTTTATCAAGATCCTATGAACTACTCACGATGGACTGTTCAAAAGAACCAACACCATAACAAAGTAGATTATAGTATTGTATTGTACAGGATATGTACTGTATAGTGTTATTTTATCTTTTCTTGCTTCACTAGGTTTCTTAATCACATGATAGAAAATGACCCACATTTTACAACACCAGTGATAAAATGTGCCAGTGTTCCATAATATGCAATAATATTGCTCCATTGTTATTACTGTTTTTTGTATTATTATGACCATTTGCAATGCCATCAGCCTGGAGTGCTCCATCTGATCTTACATAGTTAAATGATGTGCCTAAATTATCATCTTAGCTGTCTGAGCTAGTTTACCTGATGTTATTACTTTATTGCAGCATACTGCAATAATAAATTCTAATAAGAGGGAAATGCTGATCCTAGGGGCTTTAAATTATTCTCTGGGGAAACTTATGTCTCTCCAGTAAAGAAATATACACAGGTAGCCTAAAGATCTTTAGAATAGTAGAGAGAATGATATGAATCTGTGTTATCGTGTCTAGGAGATCTTGTTAGCCTGACCAAGATGAGCAGCGTGATAAACTCGTTTCCGTTGTACACACACCGTATTAGTCAGATCAGAAATCCATAAAAAGTCAAAATTAAAATTTCTGTGCACTTCACAGGTGTCTTATCCTGTAGTTTCTGCCAGTTGCAAATTTCGTTGCAAGCAGATTCCAGACAACACAGAAATCAGTGCGTTTTTTTCTTTGTTTGAATGGCATCCATTAAATCATCAATGGAGAAGTTCCCATAAAGATTTCAAAGCTTCTTCTTCACATTTATATCTGAGTGCCTCCTACAAGGAGCAATACGCTTGATACTTGCAATACTGATTCTATTTCAGATATTTCAGTTGGCAGCTTATTGTTCCTACTTTTATTCCCTGAGAAGACATAGCCAGGTATTAATCCTGAAGTTTCTCCTTTCGGATTCAAAAAAAGTTAAATATCCCACATCACAGAAGCATCTGAAAATTTAACCCAAATTCTTCTGGGTGTCAGAATCACATATTAGAACCATGGTTCTATAAATAGTGTGGGAATTAAGGTATATATCTCTTGGACTGTGATGTATTTGATTTTAAGTGAACTAGAAAAGAAATGTTGATTTTAACTGAAACAGACACTATAATCTACTGATATGAATTCTTTTGAAAATACTGGCTCTTGGCAGGTATAGTGGTTGACTGCCTATTGAATTTGGCCTTAGGATATCCGTCTTAGGCAGAGAGTTTGCAATGAAACCAGACATCAGGTTTGCATTCAATAAACTGTGGAGGCAAGACAGGTCACTCTGGTTCCGGACAGCATAATTGCATCCCATAGGACGGCAAAAATTGTGGTTATTCCTTTCTCCCCGTGAGGGATTTAGAGGCTATGTTCCTGCTGTTAGCCATTGTTAGACTTTTTCCAGTACTTTGTCAGGATCCTCTATTGTCTCGTCGTGTACACTCATGTAAATGAAAGGAGATGGATAACAGTAGAACACAGGGTCTGGTTACCTGTAAACAGGGAAAATATATTCCATTGGAAGCCTTATAAAATCTGCTTAATGCCTAGGGCGATGAGGCAGTTTAGCCTTCCTTTCTCTTTTCTCCCTTCAACCTTCATTTTTCTCCAGTAAAGTGAGTTGCTGCTTCATTGTGCTGCTTAGTTGGAGAAGAGGACACAGAAAAAACTGATCTTTTCCTTCTACATTCCTATGAATTCTGCCCACCTCCTCACCTACCAGCCAAGTCCTATAGTTGTCAGGCATGTTGCCACATCAACAGTCTATCCTCCCATATCAAGTCCCAAGTCAAACTCAAGACAACCTTGCTAGTGCCTTCTGCATGGTGCCATGCCTTCCCCTGGACTAGCCAAAAATGAGTATCCTAGTGATGAACTAGGATTCACCAGATCAAAAAAAATTATTTTGTCCTTTGGTGGTTATTTTGCAGCTAGATCCGTTCCACATGCACGTGTATGGAAGAAACTGCATCACTTTCAGGCAAATTTGTCTTTATTCTTTGATATCTTCTGAAAAGTAGAGATTTTCTGATTGGCCATCACAGCTACAATCAGATGTAAGCCTCTCAGAAAATAAAATTTTAAAGAATTTACCATCCAACTGAGCAAAGTTTTGCTATCAAACTTGCTGAAGGCAGAGCATCTCCTTTGTCTGGGTCAAGGAGCGGGTGCAGCAACCAGTGAGATGGCAGTTAAGGAGCAGCTACATGAGACTGGAGGAAGAGTAACTTCTCAAAGGACAATAATGAAGAACAGCTCAGGGCTCATTTTCTTAGCAAGCATTGCCTCAACGCCACAAAGTTCGTATCAGCACAATCTTTCTAACACAGAAAACAGAAATGCTGTAAACGCACAAGATTACAACTGTGTTAAATGCTGGGATAAATGCAGCTGCAAATTCTAAATATGGGCATAATGTCCTCGTGCTTTTAGTTTAATTAGCCCTGGAAAAAATAAAAAAAAAAAAGTAAGGTTCTGCTGAGTTCCTTGGTGAATTTTGTTAACTTTTGCATCCCACAGAAATTATTCCTTGATAGAGACTTCACTAGATAAAAAGGTTAATTTCAACTCCTATGGTTAGCACATGCTAATTAATGTGCTAAATCCTTGCCGTACTTTTTCCATAAACTATCTGGTCAGTGCTGGTTGCAATAAGTTCTATCAGCTGTTGTGTTAAAATTCACATTGTCCTCACAAGAATTTTAATGTGCCCTAGCTATTAAATGCGAGCTAGTATCATGTGTTGCAAGCGTAAGTACAAATTAGAAGCATTTACACAGTGACTATTTAATAGATATTAGAAAAAAAAAATTATAACCTCCCCTCTATATGCTGCAAATCTAACAGTGAGAAAAATAATTGCCACAATGTGTGTTTCAAGAGATTTACAAAAACTACTGAGCCTTAAATTATAAGGATTTGTGAAGAACAGGAGAGTGAGGTATACTTAGATTTAAGCTGTCATAAAATTTTCACTCCGTTGTAGCCCTCTGGTGACATTTTGTGATGTTTTGTAACCCACGGAATGAGAAACACTGAAACAGAGCCTAACTTGTAAATGTAGTTAGTAGCTTTGAGGACCTTCAGAATATTTTGTTTTACTGAGTAGAACGTTTACATTCATTTCTTCTATTAACTGATATTGTGTTGGTGTAACAGTGTAGAGTGCAATTGAAAGTCATAAGATTATGTAGACAAAAGAAAGTCGGAAAGACCTGCCACGTAACTCACAACAGTTTATGAACTACATGTACTGTATTCTGTATTTTTCCCAGCCACTGCTGTGATAGCTAATGCCTCCCGATAGCGAGAGTGACACTTACTGATGGCATAGTTTTAAGTTAACTGGATTCCATTAGCAGATTTCTGTGTAAATCCCTAGGACGCATTGATGGATAACACAACCCCACATGGAATTTCAGTACAAAGCCCTCGTGGTACTGCACATCACATTAACTGTACAACTCAGAAAGTTTTACAGTAAAAATAAAATAAAATAAAAAAATAAAATAAAAAATAAAATAAAATAAAAATTGGCCAGTCCACTTTTGTTGCATATCTCTCCTTCTAAAGACATCCAAGAATTTTATTTTCTGTGCCTAAGCAGTATGTTTGGCTTAATTGTGAATCCAATTAGTTTGAATCAATTTGTGCTAGAATCATAGTGGCGCCCAAGATATGCAACTACCTACTGGTGAGTGAGACAACCAGTAACTCAGCTGGACCACTGCATTACTGCTAGTAAATTATTCCATCACATATACGGCTTATTTACTAAATATCAAATTCATAACTGTTTTCAGTTCTAGGAAGTGCCACGTGACACAATTACATACAGATACATCACAGCTGTGAGATGCAAATCACAAAGCACTGTAACAAACCAGAGCTGATTCCATCCCTACTTTCTGTGTTCCAGAAGACACCTGCATTAAACATTGATCTTTAGTCTTTCATTAAGTGATCAATATTTTGAGCTCTGTTACTGAGACACATTACATTTAATTAATGTAATAAAAGTGAAATCATAGCCCCAGTGGAGTCAATGTTAGGGCTTCCCTTAATTCAGGTTAGGAACAATTTCACCCAGTGAGCAGCTGATTGTTGGTATCGTGTAAAGGCAATTACTTGTTTAAGATATAAAAAACCGAAACACACTGCTTATTTAACATTGGGTAGCTCCATCTAACCTTAACACATATAGTCTTTTAATTTTGACAGAGATTGATTGAAAGATTTCCATTCAGAGAACCAAACAAAATTTGGGTTTGATCATTCCAATTGGCTAAATGGCTTCTAGATTTAGGATACAAAAACTGAGTAGACATCCTAGACACTGACAAATAGTTTTGTTCTTTTATTAGAACTATGTAAATAAGTTATCACTTTATGTGTTGTTTTGGGGAAATGCAGTCATAAAAGAACTAGGAATGATATTTCTTTGCTGTAGGACATCATTAATTCTACCTATTTTAGCTGTCCCATGCCTAGCATTTATTACAAGACACAAAGCATGCTAGAATATTGTGGCAAATAAGCAGAATACAATCGAATTATTTTGTCACCCTTTCAACTGTATAAATAGATTGTGGCCCTGTTATCTTCACATACTGTTATAATGAAACTGGGAGCAGCAAAATGCAAACATCCACGAATTCTTAACTACAACATCTGTAGCAAACTGAAACACATATACTCCTTTGCATAATATATGCATTAATCCGAGCTGCAGAGAAGGGCAAACCTTTGACTAATCACTGTCCTCGACTTCTTAATAAACAACTACAGGGAAAACCTCCTCTAAACGTAATTCCGTCAATTATAGTACAGTTTCACGAGGGATAAATATGGCCCGTTGTCACCATGACTGATGATTTGGCCAAACCAGGTCAGAGCTGGGTCATAAGAAGAATGTTGGTTTTGATAAATCTGCTGCACAGACTTTTTCCCATGACATCCACTTAAAAAACAAACAAACCTAAAAGATCACACTTTTTAACATGATTTGTTTCATAAGGAGGAGGACTTAGTCAAAGCAAAATAAGACTCCATAATGTTACTTTTTGCCTAAGGGGACTATTCACCTGTGATAACAATAGGGGGAGTTGTTGATTTCAGCATGTACTTTCCACATTCCATTTGCATTAATGAGAGCTTTATGTAAAGTCCCTGAAGTATCAATGGGAGAATAGATGATTAGGAGCCTGATAACTCTATTTGTTACTGTCTATGAACTTCCTTGAACACCTGACTTTAAACCTGACTTTAAACTGAAAGTAGATGCGACTTCTTGTGTTGAAAAACAATAATGGTTTGGAAGGTAGTATCACTTATACCAAAGTATTTTCTCCTTCAGGAAATTCCAGGAAAATAATATTCAGTAGTCCTATGTTTTATGGTAACACTGAAATAGGGAGGTTATATCTCTGGCTTCCAGCACTCCACTGCTACCAAATTCATTACCAGGCTTAGATTTTATTCTATTACAGCTGGCTATAGAAAATACCATACACTTACAATCTTTTTCAGAATGCTTATAGTTTTGTTGCACGCTACGTTTTTAAAAGGAAATAATACTGATTGTAGCAAAGAATTTTTTTTTTATTATTCTTTAATTACATGTTGATTGTTTCTTATGTCAACAATTCTGTCTTTTGCCTAGCACCAATTTCAAACTAACCATAGTATAGCTACCCGTGTCAATCTGTTTGTCCTTTTGGTATAACACTGCATTTCATCCAAATCTAAGGAACTTCTTCGAGTCACTTGAAAAGAAGAAGTGACATAAATGGTCTGCAGAACACTTTATTAGAGTTGGCTCTGAACTTTATGACTCTAAGACTAGACATCTGACATTACTGGTAAACGTTATTGAATATAGTAGCAGACACTCATAGCAGTTCCTCTATGTCTATATTCAGTTCTGATTATCTCCTGCTCTCTGAACAAATATGTTTGAAGTAAAGTTGTCTGCTCTTTGTTTTTATATATTCCCCAATATCGCAGTTCCAGATTTCTCTGGGCTTGTACTTCTGTTCCTTTCCATCTTCAGGTGAAAAAAGCCTGGAAAGTGGGCTGCACACATTGCTGCTTCCCATTGCTTTTCATTAGAGCTGTGGCATTTGCTGTCCACAAGTTAGCTTTCTGGCACGTCTCCATAAAAATGAGACAAACCAGCATAAGAGCTTAAGCAGGAGTTTTTGTTCATTTCAGATATTTTGATTTAAATACATTAAAGAGGAATTAAATAGCTGAGCGGAGGGAGATAAGAAATAAATGGCTTTTGATAAAGGGGACGTGATGAGCGATGGGAAAGAAAAGTAAGGTGGCTACCTAAAAATTCTCTCCAGGTATGATGCAGATATAAACAGCTCTTAAATTCTTTGTCAAAAACCAGAGTGCATTTACCATTCTTTACTGTCCACTAATGATCAATTAAATTAAAATTTATAGGATTTATCATCCTTTGATCTGCATTTCCCATGGAGTTTCATGTCTGTTAAGATGTGTTTATATCTGCCCGAGGCAGATAAAATCTTTGGATTTGGGATGAGAAGCAGGGTCAGAAGATAAACAGGTTCCCATGCTTGTTAATGACATAAAGATGAAGAATTCCGACAGTAGCAGCAAATCAGAAAAGAGGCATTTATTTGAGAATGAAAGATTAAATTCATTAAGTGACTCTCTAATGATGAAAATTTTAGTGCATATTAAATGATTCCCAGCACTTTGACTAATTAATAATGACCTCAACCAATCAGAATACATGAATTTTCAGATAGTCCATTACTAAGATAAAACTATACAACAAATTGACAATTAAATCTTTATTCAGGCCAAAAATATGGGATGAATTAAGATAACTGTCTCACAGCTGTGGGTCACGACTGTCAGATGTAAATTCTGTTCTATCTTAAAGTTATAGTTTGTAGGCATCCTAAATCTAAATAGGTTCTTATAACATCTTTATACATTGCCTTTCTGCAGAAGATCCGGGATGGATATGACTGTGTGGCATCTTGCAGAGCATGGAAGCTACGCTATATAGCTGCATGTCATGCCCAGATCCATGAAAGGATCTGCCACATAAACCTAGTACCCATGGAAAAGGGCAATCCATCAGAGGGTGCATTCCCACGTATGGCTGCAGAGTGAGCTGTGGAAACTGCCCCAAAATGTGCGGGGCAAAGTGCACAACTGTATTGAAGACCTTTGCCCTGACAGGACATACATCACAAGTGAAAAAACACAAAGGAAATTGTGGAAAACAACTATGAAACACTGTAAGAAAAAAAAAATATGAAAGCCCTTGATGGAGATACATAGCTGAGTTGCAGTTTCACCAGACTGCAGAGAGAATACACCACAACAACATTGGAGGAGATTCAGACTAGAGCACCAGATCGTTTTACCAGATGTACTTAATTACATCTGGTAATGTGAAGCATTACAAATTACATCTGGTAATGTGAAATTACAAATGTGAAGCACATTTGAAAGAAGCTGTTTCTTTAGTGGTCGTCTGAGTGGTCAAATATGTAGGTCTGTTTAAGGCTGGGCAAAGTATTCAAAGCTTAATTGATAGTGCCCTGCTTGAGCTGCTATGTGGAATGCATCAATGTGATATTTAGTGTTCAGTGATAGCGAGAATATGTCATGGCAAAGCTTGGTAGTGCTATTTATCAGAACATGGGTGAGTCTGATTTAGTGGGTGTGCAAGTACTCGCATAATTTGTGCAAAGACAACATTTTTATCTTGTGACATGAATTAGTGTTTTGATGCAGGAGTTGTCAGGTAGCAATTGAAAAGTTATAGTCAACAAACAAATGATAAAAAAGGAACCTTTGCTTTCAGAGGTTCCAAAGTTTCCACCTGTTGAAGAAAAGATCTGCCTAAGGAGTGCAAACGTCTTTACCTTTTTTACTCCCACATTTGAAGTATATTCTATATCAGAGGTTCAGTGTCTTCAGTGTGCAACTGACACTCTGACTTCCACAGAATATGTTTCAGGAAGTAGAGTCCATAAAGATGGAAAATAAAATATGTCTGTCTTTACAAATTTTAGTTTGTGTGCAGTTTTATGTCAATTTAGCTACTTTCAAAGCTATTTTTAATTTTTTTTTTCTCCTCATCAAGGCAACCATTTAGCTGGCAACCCACCGAGTCGTTCCAATTAACGGACACCCATTGCAATATTTGTCTTGTTAATTTTTGTGCCATGAAGGCCCAGTCATTAGAGTTCTGGCTTTGCTTCTCCGTGATAAATATGTAAAGGCTCTCAACTCTCAAGCACAGTCCATACTCACTTTTTAGTGAGCTTAAGGAACTGATGAATAGCTACGCATGTAAGAAGTAGGGGGTTGAATTGGATTTACCTGATTTCAGGTCATTTTTCTACCTTTGCAGCGTCTGCACTCTCTAGACCTGGGTTGCAAACTGGAAAGCAAATATTTCTGAAGTATCAGCAGAGTCATTCCAATTTTTACTTTTATATCCAGAGTGAAATGCACTCACCTTGCTTATTCTGTCTTCTCTAAACATAGTATCCAGGGAAGTCTATAGTTCCAAGAATCAGAAAATCTTGCATTCACTGTGTACCTGTTCATCACCAATTTGTTGCCTGAAATCCACAGATTTTGCACAGCAGTGAAGAGAAATCATTCAGTCCATTCAACCTCACCACCTCCTGTCCTATTAGCTATTTAGAGGCTGCACCACAAATATAATAGGTTGAAAAGGTGACATTTCAAATTGTATATAGTGGATTATAAAAGACTATTATTATCTATGTCACTAAAAGGGAAAGTGCATCCCTCATGCAGTAACACCTACACAATATGTCCATAATTTTCACGACAATGCTGACATCCTCTATGTTTGCAAGGCAACATGCCCTCCCTCCTTCCTCCTAATCTCCTTCATCTGAAAGAGAAATGTATTTTTAGCTGCCTCAGTGGGGCCTAAGGCATTGATTTATGAAAATCAGGTGGAAGAATTCATGAATTTTTTCTGACCTCCATCTCTCATTCCTTAGACATTTCTATTTTAAGATGTATAAAATGAATTGTCCTAATGTGGCCTATTATCACCTTGGTACTCTGTATTTCCCATTACTCTAACATGAGTTCACGCATCCCATACACCAAAATCAGCTGAACATTACTTTGTATTGAGTTTAAAATGTCTCTTCATTACACATTATTTTACACCGATTGTGATATATGTTTTTTTGAGTCCCAAGTGTCCCTACAAATTCTCTTGAAAGAATGGAATAGCTTCCTAAAGGTAGTCTATAAATAAGGAAAGACAAGCAGGTGAAACTGTAATGGTTTGGTACAGAGTTCTTTGTAACATAATCTACTGAACGTAAGCCACTATCTCATTTCGCTCAGCTCTTGATTTTGCTGTTAGGGCTCTGCACTTCACATTCTTGTGACCTCCATCACTCATGCTAATTAATTCTTTGGCACTGTTGCTTATACTTTGTATAAACATTCTTTAACAGTACCAGTAGTTCTCCATCAGCAATATTGTTAAGTATTTTGAGATTCATATGAAAATATAACTATAAATAAGTCCCATTCACAGTCTCAGTTTATGAGACCCTTGTAATTGGCCCATGGCAAATCAGAACTCTTCATCGAAATGGGCCAAAAATTGAGGTCAGTTTCAAAGATAAAAAATCCCTATTTTGGCTCATATTTGAAAGATAAATGCTAATTTTCATAAATATAATTTTTCTAAGATAGAAGTCATATTTTCCTGACTAATCTCCTTTCATGATTTTTTTCGAGTAAGAACTTTTAATAAATTGATCCGATTTTATGCTTATTCTCTCTGGGTGAAATTTGCCTCTGCGCGGTGCCATCGAAAAGGTAACATACTACTTAATTCCTATTTAAACTTCTGCTTCTGCTTAAGATAAATACTGTGTGGTGTCAAATTTGAGTGGATTTAAGCATTCTGTGGTATTAGTGCTATATTTACACTGGTGAGTTTTACCCTATGACTTCATGCAGAGGGTAATATTTTGGATAGAATAAGTGATGCCTTGAAAGTAGGAAAGGAGTTTCACAGCTATTTCCTGGGTATTTTCTGTTTCAATTCAATACCAATACAGTAGTTAGGACTAACCTTTCAGAAGACATTTGGAACAAAGCTTCACCTTTAAGGCAACCGGGGGATGAAAATAATCTAAGTGAACTGGCCAGCAGGTAAGAGCAATGTTGGCTCAAACAAATGTAGAAAGTCAGGTGAAAGGGCCATTAATAATAAAGAGACATCCAGAACAAATGTACTGACTTCACAGCTGAGACAACTTGTGTGAATAATAATATTACTGCTGAACTTTGCAGAATGCATGCAGTTGTCCTTGACTTTGCTCTTTGAAACCAAGGGAAAAATCTCTAAAATTGCAATATCTTGCCACAAAACCTTCTTACTCTGCTAATATGAAGTTTCTAAGGCACGTATGTGTCACAGATAAAGAAAACACTACAGAATCCTAAATATAAAGAAAAGCCAAACACCACCAAAATGAAAGAACCAAACCAAAACAATATATCTTCCTTATAACACAGATATCACTCTGTCTGAATATTGACTTTACAGGCATTTTTTGCTGTAATCTTATTATGTTCAAAGGGTATTTGCACCAAGCAAATATCACTTTTGTTTAAAATCCATTACAGGTAACACATTAAGACACACAGCAACAAGTTCTCTGTCCCTTTTTCTTTTGTCTGCGTATTCCAGTACACTTACTCCATTTGTTTGCATCTTCTTTATGGCTACACTTCCCATACTAATATGTTAGGGATAGAAAACACTGAATGTTACAAACTTATGATTATTATAATATGGAGACGTTGATAATGAATCAGCAAATCCAACAATTAAAAGTAAAACTCATGTAAATCATTCATTCATTTTATTAGAAATTACTTCAATAAACACCCTTTCTGTATCGTTCAGGAAAAAAAGAGAAAAAAAAGGAAACCAGCAACTCATTGGTTCTGCGTGTATCACAAACTGATTGCAAATGGGTGTTACAGTTTCCGTCTGTACTAGTAAGTCTGTAGGTCCTATGATCTTAGTCTCTTTTCATATTTGCTTCTATCATTATATCTAGGGCAAGGACAGGGGAAAGAAGCAGATGAGTGATTCGTAAACAGATCCAGACAATCAATTTTAAAAGGTAACTGCCAAATAGACTGCTAGAATTGGCCTAGATTAAAAGTCTACTATACCCAAGAAAAAGGGATGTCACAGGAGACTACGAAATATCGAGCACGGTAAGCCACTGGGGCAATTATCAACTTCAGAAAGCTGTAGGTAAAGAGTATATATTTTAGAATGCAAACCATGGTATAGAGCGCTGGTCTGCAATGGAAAACTTGGAAACTACTGCAGGTATGTAACCTCATTGAAATTAATAGATCTCAGCACAGCAATTTACAGCATATTCCATTGCTGGCTGCAAAATCAGGCCCTCGCCATCCTCCAGTGTCACTGCAGCCATGTATGAATTTTGTATTACTCAGTCTTATCCATTTATATATAAGCAAGGGAATTATCCTGGAAAACTTCATCTGATAAAACTGTAGGGGTTAGGGACTTAGCAAGCAATGTAGTGTTACAGCTAAAAGCTCAGAGATATTTTCTGTGGATCAAAGGCAGCACATTTGTCCAGTAGTTTTTTATTAGTACTGGTTACTAGAACATAGATAGTGATTTTTCTCTAATCCTGGGAGAAGAAGTTCATGTACTGTTCTTCTAATACCAGAGGAGGAATTCTACTGTGTCTCCTTTGGGACCACACTCCCTCTGAGCCATGAGTGCAATCCAGTGTTGTGGTGGCCTATGACTGTGGGCCACTGGTAATTGCAACCTTTAAGGGGTATTTTTCTGTACGATCAACAGCTATTTTTCGTCCTATTGGATCGTCTCATATTTTCTGCTGAAGAGACACTTCGGTATTTTTTTTCTTTTCTTGGATACCTTCAATGTCACGTAAACTTGAAATATTATTAAAAATATAATATGGACTTCATAATTAAAAGCATTTATCATTTGGAGCTCTAAATCAGCACCAAATGCATTGGCTTAGAGTTTGCCTCATTTGTAGAGGGATGTCATTTTTGTTTTAACCTAACATGTCTCTGAGAATACAGGCCATGGGACTCTGGGTTACAGCTGATCTCTGAAGCTGTCCTGTTTCCAAAAGCTTCGGACGAAATGAAATTGGAGAAATGCTTTAAGTCTCCACAGACACACTGTGTATTCTTACATGGGAGGAGAACTGTGCTGCACATAGAAATCTGAGTTCTTCCCTCAAAACCTTGCGCATTCAAATGAGATATTATGGGGGTTTTTTTTGAATGCTGTAGAGAAATTGAGGTCTTTTTGGAAGGCAATTAACACGTTAGGTCATCAGAAGATAATTCAGCCCATTCTTCCTTGACTATTAAGGGAGTCAGGAAAAATCTACATACACAGAAAATGTAGTCCTTTTAGACACAACAAAAGAAGAGGTTAATCCAGATGGGAATACCTTCTCAGGGAGACAAATTCTCAACTATCAGTGAAAATCCTAGAAAAGTGTGCTGGAAGACATGTCACCAAGCCACTCCACACACTGTCTTGTTCTAAGGCAGGATTCAAAGTGCTTAATGCCTGGCAGGTGTTTCTTCGAGTTCTTTATATAGGAATAATAATTCACAGCCTTCACTGCAGTGAAGGCAGCTCAATAGTTCATGTGGTATTATCACCCTGCGAAGAGCTGCCTTGGAAGAATTACAGAATGACCTGAGCTGGAGGGGACCCTCAAGGATCATCAAGTTCAACTCCTATCCCTGCATAGGACAGACCCAGATTTACACCCTGTGTCTGAGTACATTATCCAAAAGCTTCTTGAATATTGTCAGGCTTGGCACCATGGGTACTTCCCATGATGACTGTTCCAGTGCTCCACCACCCTCTGAATGAAGAACCTTATCCTAATATCCAACATAAAGAAGAACAGAAGACTGAAACAGAAAAAGACAAGAAGATCCCAGTGTTGTCTCCCTGATAGGTGTTTGAAGGAGTCACTTAGGGAAGGGCAAGCAAACAGCAACACTTCCCTGGGAATATGAGGTCCAATACAAAACCCTCAAGACTGTGTCTGTAATTCTTCTCACTTAACATTAAAAACACAGGTTAGAACACGTTTTATAACAGTCTCTTTGCCTCTCCACTCCCACTCTCGGTTTCCAAGCTATATGAGAACTCCGTGGGTTTTTATGTCAGACCTGATATTCTCCTGCCTCACACAGTTTCCAGGTCCATGCTTTCCTGAGCCAGAATTACTGTCTTTACATTTAATTGTTACTGGATTTCTTTTACATGAGTTTTTCCTGTCTTTTCTCCAATTGATATAGACTTTCAGCACCCAAAGCATCCCGGTACCTCTTGAACCCACAGCCACAGGTAGCTCATTTTACAAAAAATTAAGGTGGAATCACACAGGAATTTGTAGTTAAGTCCAGAGTGGACCTCCAGACTTCTGAATCTCATTTGTAAGTGGTTTTCCTATCTTAAAAGGACAGAAAACAACATTTTTACTTTTTCAGTCACCTTAATGATGTGGTACAAAAGGTATTTAAAATGTTCCATATTTTGGATTCTCTAATTAAGGCATTGAATACCAAAAAATTCACAATATCATCAATAAAAGTAGTTGTTACCTCCTAAATAAACAGAGTAGGAATATTTTTAAGATATCAGATATTTCAGATAAGGTCATAATATTTAATTTAGTAGATGAAACTCAGTGTACTGTACCCATCATATTAATTTCATATTTTTACTTTCTATAGCAATGCTATCATAAAATATACATATCTCCTAGATGATTTTAAAGTAAGAGAAGGAAGTTTCGGCACAATTCACCTACATTTGCACTGCATCTACTACTAATTAGATGGATACCATGCCAACACCAGTCAAAGACTCTTTCTTGTCATTTCATTAATGATGACCCATATATTCTTTTTTTCACGGACTCTCAGTGTAGTTTATATCAATGGTTATCACTCACTTTTCAGGTAGCTTGAAAAATGCACAAACATCCCTAATTAATAGTCTTGAGAAATAATTCTTGAGTTTTCATTAACCAAGAGGGCACAAAAAAGTCAATGTTTATCAAAGATGTTCATGAAATTAGATACAGTTCTGAAGAACTGATAAGGTAAGAAATGTACTGGGGCATTCATTATGATTCAAGAAATCAAGAATTTCTTTCTTTGGATGCAGATAGATCCCACTTGAGTGCACACAATTCAATAATGAAGAATCTATTCTATCATTGAAAAATGAGGGATTTATTCATGAAAGCTCTCATTGCATTAATGAGACTTGGCCTTGAATTGATTGGAAAATAGATCCACAAACTGCAGAGAGCAGGACATGGGAATTATATTTGTAACTATAAAGATTATGTGATAATGCAGATATTTTCTAGGGAGTCTGAGACCCTTGTGAAAAAAAAAAAGTATTTATAAAAATAAGTAAAAGTGGAAGTCTAATGTACTCAATATATTGAGCGTGGGCTAAAGAAAAGAAAGGAGAAAATATTAGTTTAATTTCAGCACAACTAATTTATTTACTAATATTAGTCTTTTCCATTTTAATTATACGTGGAAAAGGATCTCTAATTCAAAGATAAAATGGATAACATGCACACGTTTATTCTGCTGAAATGCTGAGAAATTTTATTTAATGATAAAATCTTCACATTCAAAAAGCTTTAAAAAAAGTGCATGTGAAAGTCCTTAATGATTGTGTTGAACCTAAATAGACGTACCTCAACATACCTCAACATACATCAAGAGGCGCTTTATATTGTTCTTATTTTCATATAGAACCCACAATTTCTATTGATGATACCACTAATATTTAGAACTATCTCTTTACAACGTAATGTCCTATTTTGGTTATAGAATCTTTTCTATTTCCTTATAGTATGTCTGGGAAAAAATGAAATACAAAAGGTGTGAAAGAAAACAGTCTTTGTTTTAGTTAGTGTTAAGTCTCAAGTATATCAAGTACCAAGAAACAGTGAAATTTGCATAGGCATATACTTCAGTACGTGTTTAAAACAAGCCTAAGACAAAGATGATTGAAAAAATGAAACTCTCTGGTAAATAGATGAATTCTTCCCCTTTAAAATTTTTAATTTTCAAAAGAATTTAATTTTTAATAAAAAATGACTAAGTTCCTGTCATTATATACATTTTAGGAATTTTTCAAATATCCTTTCTCCTTACATTGTATCTGTCCCAAACATAAACAGTCTTCACTTATCTGTTTGCCTCTCTGTCTTTGTCACTGCTCAGGATCTGAGCCAGTGTAAAATGTAATGGATCCATTGAATTTATTAGAAAATTACAATTTATGCCAAATGCTGCCATGCCCCGAGGTCTCTTCGTGTAAAGTTCTTAAGGGTATGTTGTTAACAACTGTAATATTAGTTGTTATTCAGCTCATTTTTCAATGTAAATTGTATGATAGCGCGATACTCTGGGCTTCCCACTATCAGAACTACAATGTAAGGCTGTGGGTGAGCAGTGTAAATTGCTCGTACAATCAGGCCCCCAGAGGTTTGCTGGTTACTAGCATAAACTATAGAAAATGACCCTTTTACCCTGAATCCTAAAGAATAGCCCATGTGTGTGATTTATTCTAAAAGGACATGCATAGCAATACTTTAGGCTCTTTGATTCACATAATAAGAGCATCATGCACTGCGCCATTTGAAATTCTGCAAGTGGTTTAATAAAAGAATAATCTTCGGGAAATATATAGTTTAAAATATCCTTTTATTATCTCTTTTTAAATATGGAGATGGGGGGTCAGGAGGTGGAAAAGAGGAGGAGAGCAGGCTGTAGGGAGACGGTTAGAAAGAACTGCTGAATCATCTACTTCATAAAAGCTAATCCTCATCTTGCAGAGTCCCTTTAGTTCTTTTTTTTCTTTCTTTTTTTTTTCTTTCTTTCTTTTTTTTTTTTTTTCTTTTCTGAAACGAATAAGAGGAGAAATTGTACTTACTAAACAAACTGCACTTTTGGTAGAACAGCCAACACTAATCATAGCTCTGTGTTAACCAGCTGGCTATTAGATCAGCATCCCTAGCCTTGATTTTAGTTTTCCATGAATCTTATTTAATTTGTCAGAAGCCTATACATGAAAGAAAACATAAACTAATGAGACACAGCATGTTTTTAATTTTAAAATCTCATTATGACCATAGTTTTGTTAGATATTTAGGGATAAATGCTTGTAGTCAAGGGTACGGTTGCAGATTTAAAGTTAGTGTGCCATGTTTACCTGTAAATAGCCATTCTTTTTCCCAAACATCACCCTGATTAGAAATCAGGAGTTCCCAGCTCTTAACTGTGAAGACTGAGTCACCTTTTTCTTTACTTAACCACAGAGAAATTTGGAAAAGAGAGGACAGAAATTTTCAGAAGCTTGTGATCAGCTATATGATCTTCAAATGCATCTCTTTGAAGTCAACATACAGGTACTGACTTATACCAACTCCAGTTACGGAACACTGTTATGTTTGTTATTCTGGATCTTTGTGCCATTTAATTTCATCTTTTCTATTACTGTTATTAGTATTTTATTTGTGGCCATGCCTAGGAGTCCTGCGTGTCTCAGAAAATGTAAAGGTGCAGACTAAAGGACCTTCTATTCTCTTCCTCCACCTCTACAACTTCTGTCTCCCTCAGTGACCATGGTTGCAAGCAATTACCTCTGCTGCAGACATCACAATAGTGCTCCAAGAGTGAATATTTTCTCAATTGCTTTAATTTATAAATGTACATTGACAAAAATACAGGCTCTTCCAGTTCATGGATTTTTCTGAGAAAACGGAAGAAAAAGGGGCACATGCAAAAATAACCTAAAAGAAAAAAAAAAAGCCAAATAAAACCACCTCAAATTAACTAAAAAGAAATTCAAATGTGTGAATAAAGAAATGTAGCCTTTTCTAAAGTCTCGCAGCATATACTTTTCTCAGTATTAACCTTTAATTCCAGAAAATGAGTGGTACAGTACTTAATCATCAATAACGAGTCATCAATGACATGTACTTTGTGTTCATATTCATGAGTCCTTTCCAACGTTCATCTCACAATAAAAAAAAATAAGTGGACAACAACATCTGATTCAGGGACTATTATCAAAAGTCAGAACGTGCAACCTTGCTTCCTTACTTTATTATATGTTATCGTTGTCTTTATCATCCCAGCTAACAGATTGTCCACCAAAGATTCCACAATATCACCTGTCACTTCAAAGTGCTCTTGCATATGACTTGACATACCCCAGCAGAAAGAGGTGAGAGATGATCTGAGACAAACGTAATGGCTAATCACTGCTGTGTAGTCATTTTTAAACTCTCCAGGAACAGTGTAGAGAAGCTGACCTTGCTCTGTGACCTAAAATGATCTCACTAGCTAAGTGGGGTCAAGGCTAGTAACACCTGGGAAGGCAGAAATGCCTCTTACACCAAAGCCGAAGCTTTGCATTCCTCCTCCAAAGCACCGCTCAGCCAACGCAAACAGCCTGGAGTCAATTCTTAATGAGATCCTTTATTCCGAAGAAAAATCCTCCCTCTAGAGGTAATCACTCTGGGCTAAGTTGTACTTCTCTAAAAGAACACAAAGGTGCCTCCCCTGGCTCCTCTAAAAATACCTTCAGCAGTTTAAGGGAATTGCATTTTATTTCAAGGGAGGGTTCACATGGAGGAGGGATGGATGAAGCAATGAGCACTCATCCTCCCTGGTCAGAGAAGCTGACGCTGGAGCTGAAGCAGGGAAGGAAATTTCTGGTCTCAGCTCTCCAGATCTAGTAAAAGGAAAAGGTGTATTGTCAGAAAAGTGACTTGAAAGTGAGAGTCTGGAAAAACATCAATCAAAATCTGGGGCATAATAAAGTTCTGAATACTTACTTGTTTTTTTCCCCCCTGCCCAGCAAGGAAAAGCATTGTTTTCTCCGACAGTCCTAGCCCAACAGAAATGTCTGGCCACTGTGTTTTATTTCCCCTTTCAACAGGGCAGTGGACCCTACAGAGGATAAGAATAATCAGTTCCTAAGCATTTTCTACTTTGCTACACTTCAAAGCGACCTTCCAGCACCTGAAAGGGGCCTACAAGAAAGCTGGAGAGGGACTATTCGGAAAGGCTTGTGGTGCTAGGACAAGGGTCAATGGGTATAAACTGATGAAGCCTTCCTCCTCCAGCTACAGGAGGCTTCACACTTGCAAGCTCTCATCCTACTCAGGGACTTCAACCACCGCAGTATATGTTGGAAAAGCAGCGTATGTCCCATATGAGGACAGGCTGAGAGAGTTGGGGTTGTTCAGCCTGGAGAAGAGAAGGCTCAGAAGAGATCTTATAGCGACCTTCCAGTACCTGAAGGGAGCACAAGAAAGCTGGGGAGGGGGTGTTCACAATGGCTTGTGGGGATAGGATGAGGGGCGACATCTATAAACTGCAGAGGGGCAGATTTAGACTGGACATAAGGAAGAATGTCTTCACTATGAGGGTGGTGAGGCCCTGGCCCAGGTTGCCCAGGGAAACTGTGGCTGCCCCATGCCTGGAGGTGTTCAAGGCCAGGTTGGATGGGCCTTGGGCAGCCTGAGCCAGTGGGATGTCCCTGCCCATGGCAGGGGGTGTTGGAACTGGATGATCTTTAAGGTCCCTTCCAACTCAAATAATTCTATGATTCTATGGCTCTGTATGAAAGGTTATATTTCTAACAGCACTGCTCTACCAAACACACAGAGAAGGCAAACACCTTTCAGGTGCTTCACATGATGACATAAAATGCTCCTCCCTGTGGCTGTGAGGCTCCATAGAAGCTGGCAAACATCTCATCTTGCAAGCCAAAGGATGCAGGGCGAATGCCGTCTGCTGCTGATGGCTGTGATGAGCACAGAACTATCAGAGGACTTACACATAATGGGGAAGCATAAAGAATTTTAGAGACAGAATGAGGAGAAGAGCCAGAACGATTAATAAAGAAAGCTCTATAGGAAAATGATCATTCTCTATTATAAGAGAATTATAATAAATATCTACTTGGTTTCTCTTACTCTTAAGCTGCAAATGAACGCTCAGGCTTTGGAAAATGTGCTTTGTTGCTAATTTGAACTATGCAAATTTCTGTGTACAGGCAGTCTGGGTAAAGTTCTGTGTGCTTTAGTAGAGATACATACACATAGACACCCTCATATACGCCAATACTTAGTGTAACACTTCATGATATTCCAACCATTCCAGTAATTTGATTTTCCCTATGATAGAATTACTTTTATTGAGTGGAGTTTATTTTAATTTCTTTTGGACATTTTCAGTGCACATACAAAACGATTCCAAGTATTTTCTGTGAGTTATTCCTTCTAAGTTCCTTTTACATTTTCTCACATAGTTTTAAGAGAATTTTCCTTTGCAAAGCCAGTTTGATGCATAAATAGGAAGTATGTGACTTCAGTTAGTGTAGGCTCTCAACAGCTCACCACGTTCAACGTGATTTTATTTGCCCTTGTGAGAGGAAGAAACACCACTACCTTGTTTATGGCAGAGAAGAGGGCCTGAGAAAGTAGATAATTTGCCCAAGGTCAAAAAGGAGCTACAGGTATTGCAGGAAACTGAGTCCAAGGAACTCATCTTCCAAGTGAGGAGCCTAACCGATGGACTGTATTGCCTCTCTGATTGCCTGAAACAGTACATCCCAATGAACTCTTCAGAAAAAAAAAAAACAAACATTCCTTACTTGTACATATTCAGAATTCCCATCAAACTTGTAGAAAGATTTTCTAATGTTTTTCAATGATGTCTATAAATCAAGATGTCATCTAGACAAATGATGACACATGCATCCACCAAATGGTGAGAAACTGTCATTCATTAATGCCATATAGACAGACGGTGCATTTGTCAGTCCAGAAGAGTGAGACTAAAAGTCATCTATTCCTACAGCTCATTGTAATGACGTCTTGTTCTGCCGTTCTTTTCTGCAGTTTCATTTTTAACTTCCATCCCCATCTAACAATGCTCCCAGTGCTGCTGTAACGTTGAGAAGCATTGTAACCATTTAAAGCCAAAGATCTGAAAAATGTTAAAACATTTAAATGTAGTTAATGAGATATGGTACAAAGCAGTGCTTATTTCTGCATTATTGCAAAGAGGCAACATTTCTGTTATCAGGACAGTTTCCCCAACTGTCACAATGCCTTTCCCATCTATGTTATCCTGAATCACAAGTTTGAATCACAGCAGAACCTATATATAGTGATCTATTTTTTCAATTACACGAAGCTTATTCTGCTAAAATTTTAACAGTGCCTTAAAAGCAGATAACCACATTCTGCAGAGTTCATGAACCTACTTTTTTTTATTTTTTTTTTAAGGTAAGGTGCTGATTTCCACCTCATGCTGATGCCACAGTTTTACGCATCTAGCTCAAAAACTCTAAGGGAGATGGCTGGACCACTAAATGCATAATTTTAAGAGTGGGCTCCAACAGTCCTGGAAATTATTCTAAGCATTAAGATGTTGTTAGTCTCACTGGTCCATAGCCAGATTGCCTAGCAGAGAGGCAAAAGCGTACTTCAATGTCTCCTATGGTATATAAATTATAAAGAAGATTGAGTCACTAAAGATATGTGTGTTCTGCATATGTTTATTGAAAAATAAAGATTTGAGAAGTAATCAAAGTGCTTGGGTGGAGCAGTCATAACAAGCACGCTGTTTGGCTTGGAAATCATACCTGCTTCTCATCAACTGAATATGGAGCCAGAGACTATAAGCTTGAGCAATACCATGTGAATCACTGACCTCCCCTGCAGCAGGTGGCCTGAATACAGCTGTCTGCTTTTCTATCAGTAAAGTAAAAGTAATACTAATGCTGCAGGATAAATAAAAGGCTGTGAAGTCTACAGACAGTGTGGGAAGTGAGTTATTACAGATTGTGAGGCTGCTCCGTCTCACCAATACCACAATTATTGAGATGAGAATCCAGCCACAAGACGATAATTCACTATTCATAAACAAATTTTCTCTTCCATTTGTGTTTGGAAATTGCACTGTATTCCTTCATGAGACCTTTTCCTCCCCCCAAAATGCCTTTGGTTCTCCCTGGCGTCTTACTACAAGCAGACCTCCTGCAGCTTCCAGTGCCTCACCACCTGTTAGAGCTGGTGACATAGATGTGATGGAGCAAGGGAAAAGGCATTGAAGTTGCTTGTTTATCTCAGCCCAGACTCTCTACTATCACAGAGCATATTTTCTGTTCTGTGGTGCATCTGGACCAATACAGAGTGTCTTGGATCTTTTAAAGATAAAGTTTTAGGAAAAATATTGAGGAGAGAAATCTTGGGCAACACAAGTCAATCTTTCCTGCTACAAATGCCTCCAGCTACTTCATTTTGAACAGATAATCTTACTTCAATGATTTTCCAGTCTGCTATGACACTTTCACCTTGTTATGACTATTGGATCTGTTGAAGTAGCAACAGCATAAAAACCTTGTTAACAAAGAGGAGATTGAGGTTGCAAAATTTTAAATCTATAAAGGTAGGATGGTTAATTTATAGTACTCTATACCATGTTTTCCTCAAAGTGTAACTGACTTGATTTGCATCCTGCTTAGACTGACATAAATCAGCAGTAGTTCCACTGGTCTCAGTAAAGAAGTGTTGTTGTAATCAAAAAGAGGATTATAGCCACATGTCTGCTTCCCCACGTTATATTGTGCATACATTCCTATCTATCTGCTTTATAAATTATGAATGGAATGGGAATTCTGTTTTTTATTAACACATATTTTACTACAAGTGCTGATTAGGGGAAGGCATATTCTATAACTCCTTTCCTTTTTAAGTTGCAACACAAACAGCTTTTCCAAACTATTGCCCCAGGTTCAGAAAGTGATGATTAAAGAGATGTTCTGAATTCTCCATTGGGTTCTTTGGGAACTGAAACAGACAAGACATGCAAGGTTGATAGTGAAACGAGCCAAAGCAGAAATGGTCCTCTTGGCTTTTTTTTTAGTTTAATGTAGGTAACACTAAGATAGACATTGCTGACAATTATTGTAAGAGTTCTTTTATAATGGTTCAAGTAGTTCAACTATTTCAGAGACAGAAATGCAAGAACAATTATTTAAGGTATAAATAAAATAAGATAAAGAATATATAAAACATAAAGAAAAGTCATGACTACGTAGACTGGCAGTGAAGAGATGCACGGACAGAGGAAGGTGAAAGAAGATACTGATTAAGAACTGGAGGTATAGAATTTATCCCTATGATTACATAGAGAAACTGTTGCTCCAGCTCAGAGGACACAACCTGCTATAGCCCAAAGATATGCTATAGTCATAGCCATGAAAACCTAAAGCAATTGCAGCATCAAAGGTGTTTGGCCTGATATGCTTAAAAATATCTAAATTATGCTTCAAAATATTTTTATTAACATCAATTTTAAAGAAAAATCTTTATATAAGATACTCTTGTCAAATCTTGACTGAAAGCATCTGTTTAGTTGAGTAGCTCTTTTCTCTAATACGAGGTGTAGCAGCTGTTGAAAAAAAATAAATTTGTGCTGAGTAATATTCATTAGTTATTTTAAAATACATTATCCAGTTCTATCAGTCTGCATCTAAGGCTGTAACAGCCACAGAAACAAGAAGAAAAAAAACAAACAAGTTTTTACCTGTTAAGCTTCTTCAGGGATAAGCCTAATTTTTTTCTAAGCTGTCATTTTTATGATAAGAATATTCTTGACTTGAATATTCTTCGCTTTCCTGGACAGTTATGTTTCTTCTTTCTCACAAACAGCTTTCTATTTGCTTTCTGAATATGGACTTATTTCAGAGTTAAAGCTCTGTCTCTATCAAAGAAGTTCCTGAGATGATTGATTCAAATTCTCCTTTCTGATTTCAAAATACTTCAGTCTTAATTTCCATCAATACTTACAGATATTTTCATCACTTAGAAGATTTTAGCTCCCAAAATTAAACAAAAAAAGCTTCTATTTAAGCACTTGACTCTATTGAACTTGTATGCATGCTAAACACACAGGGGTAATAATTATGCACTCACGCTGGTGTGAGCTTCTCTGCAGGGTGTACGGAAGGTTCTTAGCTGTGTGCTGACGGACTTGGCCACAGGTAAAATCGGTGCTGCTACAAATTCACTGCTTTTGGTAGCCCAAAGAAATACACAACGAGGTGTGTTGCTCAATTTTGAAATCAGATTTTTTTGATTGCAACATAAATATATTCAAACTGCACAATTTAATTTCGAGCAGCTAGGTGGGAATGTTACTGCATCCAAAAGAAACTGGGGAAAGAGAAAGAGCCACAAGCAAAATTACGCTTTCTCACATTTTCCCTTTTCCTTCCACCAACAGCTGACCAGCGAGGTTCATCCATGCAGCTCTGGAATAAATTTCGTGTTGCTGATGTAGTCCATGACAATTTATTATCACTTAGAATCAGAAAATAAAGAAAGACTTATAGGGAATAAAACATGCAATTAAGCAATTGTTCTTTCAGCTTCAAACTGCAATATTTCTGTTTTCTGGTTTACAGTGCAGAAATATGTGTGAATTCTGCATTAAACAACTAGGGTAAAATAACAGTTGCAAGAAACTCTGGGTTGGTGGATAAACAGATTGTCTGTATAGACATATTAAATCTAATATTCCTTGTTATAAAAATGCTACAAGCATATGTTTAAGTCCACCCAACATTTCTTGGAAGCAGCAGACATAGTGCAGAGGGATTCATTTAATTAAATGTAAATGCAGATGTCTGCACCTGAACTACTCACCCTAGACTGCCTTTAAATTCAATAGAGAGAACTGAAAGTTTCCAGCGTGCAATTCATCTCATCCTAAAGTGCATGTCTAAAATAGATCAAATGAATTGCACATAAAAGTGCCTATTCCCTCCATTGACTATAAGGGAATACCAAGAAACTAGCCTTGCTGTAGATGTCTACATCAGAGATATCTAGAGTGTGATTGATTTTATCTTGCTTTAGACACTTAAAGTATACCTGCCTTGACTCGCATTATAAGCGATAGAGATTAATCCAGCCAACCAGATGAAAGTGTCTGTCTTAGGAGAGGAAGAAAGCACTTTAAACTTAGGTAAAATGATTAGCAACCTTGTACAGAGTTGGAATTGTGCTAAGATAGGGGTATCTTGCCTTCCTCGTCTTACCCTGGGAGCAGTTCATAGTTATCAAAGCAAAACAGCTCAGTCTGCTGCAGAAGAGCCCTGGGAGAATTTTTCAGTCAGTTCCCAAAACAATCCATCAAGTTGATCTCAACAGCCTCAAATGCTTCATATTGGTTCTTATCACGGGATTTATTTTTTTCTTTCAGCCCTCAGGCAAGAAGAGCAAAGCCACAGGTCAAGAGACGCGGCTTCAGTACAAGATGGGGACTTGAAACAAGAGTTGTCCTGCTATGGGCAAGAGACCCAATATAGCACAAAAGAAATTCTCACAATATTCTTCCAGGCAGCTCCAACTCTGTAACGAGATCTTCACTCAGTCAAGACCAACAGGCAAAGGTGGGAGAAACCTGAATGCACACCTCCCCACAGCAAATTCATTTCTTCTAAAATTGTGTTGGAAATGCTTGCTCTAGTGTTATATGAATTCATGAACCAAGGAATTGATTCATTGGAGAAGTCAGATGCTTAATTCCAAAGTTTGAGAAGCTAGAAAATAATCAGTTCTTAAATAAGTATAGTGGATGTCAGCAAAAAATATTTGCTTCCTTTTGACAGCATTTTAACTCCACTTCAACAGCTGATTTAACTTCAATCTGCTGTTTTAAAATGTTTCAGCACTTTCCTGGTTTAAAGTATTGGAGTGTCAGTACATTGCAATTTATCCAGATTCTTCTGTAATACACAATTAAAATCTCCAGCAATTATGAAAGTGTGATATTTTCTGAGGTTCCTTTAAAAATGCAAAATAAATGCATGATTACCTGTGCTGGAGGCATGTAGAGTAAGATTAGTATGAATAAAGGAGAAACTGTTAGTGATATAATCGACAATAGTAAATCTTCAATTTTTATTGGTAAATGTTTGATATGTTTTATAAATCAAAGCACTTCTAATCAAAATTCCTGTTCCACATATTTCTGGAACAACTGAAGAATGTAAAATTTGATTCATTCATCTGGTTTTAATGTATGTGTTACTGGATGACAATAAATGTGTTGCTAAAAAAAAGAGAAATTATATTTATCAAGTTTAATATTAATTCACCATATTTATCCATATCAATCTATAATGACAGTCAGTATTATCTCCACTTGTTACCAACAGTACCTTTCACAAATGTGACTACTGCCAATCAAATCGTGGTATATCATTGTTGATGCTGATATATTTATAAAATATAACTGTATCGCATAAAAGTTAATGTGAAAATAATGAAATTACTTCATGTATCATTGAATTATAGTTAAAACAAAGATAACATGTAGACATCTTATGCAATTTATTGTCTTTTGTTCAACAATTGCTGCCAAAGATGATTATGTACTTCACTGATTTCAAATAGGATGTTTCAAGACACTTGCAAATATTACAAAACACCTTGATGCCAATTTTCATAAAAGATTTTAATTAAAAGAAAAAGAGAGAGAAGAACAAACAGGAGTTCCACACAGAAAACACCTACCTCTTCCCTGAGTCCTTCAGAAAATGCTTTGTCTATCCCAGGGAGAAAGAATAGGGTAAAAAAAAACTCTGAAGAAAACATATTCAATTTTTATTCCCCTATTTTAAAATCAGTTTTGTGTTTTGTTTTGGTTTCTTTTAATGAAGACTTGCCTGGCTTACATGCAGCTGTCTGAAAAATTAGGCACCTGTCCTAGTTAGTGCTGATTAGACAAGGTAAATTATCTCAGAAGGTTATTATAGAAGTCTGTAAACAAACTTAGTTGGACACAAATGTAGGAAAAATGAATTCCACCATTAAAAAGTTCACTCCACCGCTTAGGTTTAGTTTGAAATTTGTACATTCTTATAAAAATCTGATGTCCTCAGGCAATCCAATTTCAATCAAAAAGAGAAAATTTCCTCTGTTTTTAGACAATGAAAAACCCTAAAAATCTTAACTAGTGTCAATAGAGTAAGACATGCTTTGAGCCATTTGAAGGCATAGTACTTTTGTACTGTATTTGTCTTATTACTAAAAATTGCTCTTTGAGATAATTTGAATGTGGGTCATAGGATGATTAAAAGGCTTTGATTCTTTGCAGAAATTTTCTGATACAATTTAGAAGTTTATTGTCTTCATGAAGCAGTAAACTGAACTGGAATTGTAATGGTAAGCTACAGTCGATTTCTGCCCGTCTGTGTTCATGAGATGTAAAAGAAAATCTCTCCCGAAATGTAGCCTAACCCACAAAAAGGATCTCAAATCTTGAAATCTACTCCACCTTGAATTTTTACCTTTGAAGAAGGATCAGTCTCAGAAGGATGCATGAATAGGAAAATTTCTTCCTCATCTAAGACAGAAATATAGACAGAAATTCTTGAAAGAATCAGCCTGTTTGCATTAAAGCAGAATAATAATATAAAAGAGGGTATATGAAATAATTTCTTTTTCCAGCTATAATCAGTTAATAATTTTGCAGAAGCAATTCCTTATAAAAAATGCATCATGAGTTAACAAAATAGTTCAGATTGCAATATATCTTTAAAAGATTTTCCTTTTGTTTTGAAAGAGGGACCCTCTTTTGCTTATATGGCTTTAGTCTCTATGTGAGGTTGCTTAAAATCAACTTTCCCAAGTGTACATAAAGAAACGGATTTTGCACATTCATATGATTGACCCAAATGCCCTTTACAGGCAATATCTCTTAATACTCTGCATTTTCTGTGGAGCCTCTGTTTGTCAAAACAAAAGAATAGTGTTTCTCCTTCAAGGATGAAGAATGCCGGCTATAATCTCACAGTTGTTAACATAGTACAATTTTACTTACATCTATACATTGTTTCTGAAATAGGTATTTTCTCTGCATTCCTGATAACCATCTATGTATAATACTCCCATTCAAAACGAGATCACCATTAGAGGAGAAAAAGTCGGACTTTTATGCCCTTGCAACATCAAAGTAGTTAAAGATATATTTATTCTTTAATAGTAAGGGACATTGATTAGTGTATTGGTAGAATAAATCTTCTCTACCTTTAACCAAAGCCTTTGAAGAGGAAAGCATTGATCAAGGTGGATCAATCCACAAATGACCAGCCAAAAGTACTGCCCGGTATCTGATCGCCTTCCCGGACAATGGAAGCAAGCCTTTAGGCTACCGGAGAAGCTACCTTGCCATCATTTATTCAACATGAATTTCAAATATTTTCTTTAATATGAGAACAATGCAATGAAACTTAGCAAGGTATGGTGAACCTGGGTGATAAAATATGTATTTCCATACTGCCTCCTCATAACTGTGAAAGAGGAAGCAGATTCCATTCTTGTAACCCTGCTGAAAGATGACAGCAACTGTGATGATGTGTCAGGACGGGACCAATATACATTATGTTATACCTCAGCTTTCTTTGAGATGCTTCTAGGAAGGACCACATAGCGAAAATATTTGCCTGGCTTCTACTCTGAGTACTGTCAATAACATGAGAGATAGAGCCCTTGAGGAGGGAGCAAACATATCCTGAAATTTCCCTGGAGCCCATATGTGAGCAGAAGCTCAAATGCACAGACTAATCTCAAGGAGAGCCTAACCAGCAGCGCTCCTTAAACCCACAAGAAACATGATAAGACCTTGTCTGTGGATACACATAGCATTGCAGAGGATACTTCCCCCCCTTAAAAACTGTAACAGTGCTGTCTTGATAGGGTGAATAATCTCTATCTTTTTTGTTAAGAGAAGAAAATTCTCATAACTGTATGCCTATTTTTATATGTGTGTCTTTCATTTGTGTGAAAAAGCAAAATTGTTGTGTAGCTATGTCTCAAAAGAAGAAAAACTTTTAATCAGCAAAATATTGCTGTGATTTACAAAGCCTTTGTTATGATTGTCATCATTTTTATATATTAATGCGGGAGTTTTAATTTTGCCATACAATGGAAAGATGAAAAAAGTATTGATTTTGTTGTATAAAAAGGAAAGTCATTGAAAACTCTGTCCTATAAACTGTTTCTCCTTCCAGCAGCAAGAGACTACAGAGAGCATATTTCTTCTGTAATATGATAAAAATCATATCACGTTGATCCAGACCTTGCATAATAATAATAGTAATAACAATAATTTTTATCATCATTATAATTGTTATCAGTATTATTTTCATTATTGTCATCATCATACTCATCATCACAATCATCATCTACAGATTACAGACAGAAAGGCAAAAATGTTTAACATTCCAAAGCTAAATCTTTTAAGCTTTCATTTCAGAGGGGCTGCATTTACTGATTAACTACGCAGTTAGTTAACATATACTACAAATAACAAACCTGAAAGTTATATTGAGTTTCATTACCCACCCACTAACTATAAAATTCCAGTCCCTGAGGAGTATTAAAGTAGTAGCAAGCATTTAAACTTTGTCTGAATTTCATTACCAAAACACATCCATGAGACTCGGCAGCCTAGTGATGCTCAAGTATCACCAGCTCCCAGATGCCTTAGAATGAAATCTCTTATTCTTTCTCCCTTTTTTCACTCTAAATTCCGACCTGATTGTTCCTTGACTGCTCAATTCAGTTCTACTAAGATTTCCCTAGGAATTTACCCAGCTACACAAATGTGATGTTCCCAACATCCCTAGGCAAGTGCTGGAATTAGTTCCGATGACCCTAATATATCCCACAGCAAGACACACCTTTAATTAATTAAAATCTTTCCTGTTCTGATGCTGAAAGGAAAAATACATTTTTTACAACAGTGATTGTTTCCTTAAAACTGGTTAAATCCATTTCAAATCCCTTAAATTGACAATTATAAAAAGAAAAATATTTTTTTTTCTCTATTACAGAGATAAAAAGTATCCACGCTGACTGGTGTCAGTTACTCTGCTATATTAGCTGAATTCCTGGGACACGCAGTATATAATCAAGATGAAAGCCATTACAGCACTACTATAATGTTTTATCATACTTTCTCTTAAATTCTTGACATATATGGAGTATTTCATCTCCATCTTTTGTCTGGGAAAAATAAAGTTAAGGAAAAGCTGTTACAAGCATACATACTAGACTTTAAGCCTTTCATGCTTCCTGTATAAGCAAGGTAACTCCAAAAGATGGTAATTTTTCTGACCTGTACATTACTACGTGCAATGCATATGCTCATATAACTGCACTCAAGTCATGTAAGTCTACTGAGTCGAATGGCCTAAGAGTCTGCCGGCTCCGTTTCCATTTCAACCTGGAGCACACTGGCTTGAATCACAGCGATGGAAAATGCTTACGGAAGAACCCCCTTTCCTGTAATGTATCTATAATATCCTGAAAGATGTATGTGATCACATCACATGTGATTATCATGACTATTTATTTGCATTACCATAATACTGCACTCTCTGCTTAATAAGTCATTTCCACCAAAACTTACCAAAAGATACAGAAAGATGGAGAACACCCCTAAACCACGATACCATACAGAAAAAAAGCCTTTTGCTATTCATCATGGAAACGGAAGCTTTAAGAGAAATGCAAGGAGTGCTGTGTATCCGCAGGTTTTGATTCTTCATTTTTACTTTCAGTGTCCTGAGAAACTGGAAAAAAGAATCTTCTAGTGGTTTCCAAACACATCATCCTTCACTGAGGAGTGATTGAGCACGGTTTGCAAAAAGACTTTGAAACTCAAGTGTATGTTTTCATCACGATGTATCTTTCCTAAGACACATAACTTAAAGAAATGGTGACAGAGCTATGTTTTCTGACTCTTATTTGACGTTAAATCAAACAGTGACATACTACAATGAAAGCCTTTTTTTGCTTTTTCTGTAAGTCAATGACAAAATTATTAATTTATTTAGAGTATATAATTAATGACATCATCGTGCCACAAGCTGAATCTTTTAAAAGTTTTGGAAGTCGGTTCTGAGCAGTTTAATTTTTCTAGAAGTTGTTGGGTCACAAAGTAATGTAAAAACTTGGTCTTCTACAATCTGGGTCAATTCACACTGAGATGAAGATACTTGCACCATTGTCATTTATCAGTTGGGAAAAAAATGCACCACATAAAATGTAGCTTTCCCTACAGGGAAACAGGTGTAAATCAGTTAAAATGTTTGTCTGGAAACTGGCAGTTTATCACCTAGGTGATGATCCCTTTATATTTTTACTTTGTAGTGTGAAACATAAAACAATTTCAGATGACAGGATGGAAAAATACCATTTTTTCCCCTGCTGAAATCTTTAACCTCTTAAAGATTATGATTCAGATATATTTTACATTTGAGATGAACATCAAGAAATCCCAAATCTCAGCAGTGAGGCATTAAATAGCTGCGTGTATTTGGCAGCGGCAGTTTGCCACTAAGTCACACACTGTGGAGGATTCTCCCTCTGCAAAGAAAAAAGCAGCGAAACGGTTGGGAGATACAGAACAGCTTGCACCCTGTGAAGGGGCTCTTATCACAGAAAAAAGTGTGATTTTCAAGCCCAATCTGTTAATTGTGCTCGTGCAACTTTCTGAGAGGCTCCACTGGCGTGCTGCTTAGATGTACGAAACCGCTGCTGATCTCGACAACAGAGTCTGCACTCACCCGGTGCTCTCCAAGGGAAAATTGGATCAGATGCATAAACTGGGACAAATGGATACGGTTCTGCTGACTTCACTGTGCTTTGCAGCTGAGGATCTGAGCTAATCTGTAAAATACATCCATCTCTTCACAAACTTTTTTTTTGGCTGAATGTCTCATTTCATGCTAAGAAGTTCTCGCCCAGAATGTGCTGTGTTTGGTCTTTCTTTTTATTTCTTTTTATAAGCATGCTGCTCAATTCCAGACAAGATTTTCAAAACCAGTAAAAAATAAACTATTATCTATTGTACCTTTAGAACAGAAATCCAGTTAATGTTTCCCAGTCATTCTCAACTGCCTGGCATATCTTTGACAAGCTCTGAGGAGACTGAGAGAGAGTATGAATCCAAGTTCTGTCCTGTCATTAGGTGTGGACTTTGATAAATCTGTTCTGCTTCAAGCGTCTGAATGGTACTTCCTTCTAAAATGCAAGGGTTGGGTCTAGATCAGCTGCATTCCATTTGCTGTCACTGTATTCTGATTTATTTTTCTCTGGAAATAAAAAAAAAATCTGACTAAAAGTATTGATCATTTCTCTTGGGCAATGGACGTACCTAACTAGGTCTATATGTTAGCTTGGATGATGATAGAACATTACCATTGTGGCCTTCATCTTACTTTATATCCCTACAATCCTCTTAATTAAAATAAATGGTATCTGCAAGAAAGACAAAGAGCATAAGATTTATTTTGGAAGGAAGAAACATGCATTAATTCATCCCTTCAAGAAGGACATTACCTGGCAAAGCAGCATCTGTCTTTTCATAAGCTAATATTCATTCAGTTTTGTGTTCAGACTAATTTAGCTGTATGTAGAGCTCTGAGATTTCCAATTGATGTTGTAAGACCAAAAAGTTCACAGATATAAAACAGAACCATAAGATTCAGCCCAGATTTTGCCATCAGAAGTTAGCAACATTGGTATATGCATTGTATGAAGTGGTTCTCAGAAACACAAGCTAACAGATTTATCTATAACTCATTTAGGTGATGGGAGGACAAGTCAGCATTGTGTCATTAGTTGTGGTCAGGGTAGCATGACGCGGATCAGTAGACTACATTAGTAATGCTATTTAAGATCTTATATACTTCAGTGCTTGCATTTTCTGCAACCTCAATTAAGTTTACAAGATGGGATTTATCCTACTCACCTGTGGACAGCTAAAAATTAGTATCTGGTCTAAACCATTCATCAAAAAGCCTCATGCGATAAAAGGAAATATATCTTCAGAAAGCCATTTTCGGATGTGAGGATTCATGTCCTGAAGTCACCTTTTTTTCATCCACTGGCTAGCGAAGGAGCCTGGCACAGTAGCTGGCACGGACAAAACTGTAGTCTGGCAAAAGTTAGTTGATGTGAATCCGACTGAGTTCCTTTAATGGTAGTCCTTATCTAGCCAAAAAAAGAAAAACCCAGAAGAACCAATCAACAACAAAACCTTGCAGAAAACTTGTCAATTTGCCTGGAAGATGGGACCAAGAAAGCGGCTATCAGAGGGCTGAGCATTAATACTGAGCAGATTTAAATTAAAGTGACAGATCCTGTCACTTTGTGCTTTTCCCTCCACAAAACTGTCACTTTGAGAGACGTGTATTAAAATTACAAATAAGCATTACAGGAAAATTTGGGAATTTCTTTCCTCCTTAAAATAATTTATTGGTTTTAGCTCATGGAATGAAGGCTACATGAATACTGACATGTTAGAGAATGTACCGAGTGTATAAACAAGACAACAAGTCTCTGTTGTATGTTTATAAACCATAAAATGTAATGCTCTCCTTATGTGAATGGGACAATGTGGCAAAATTCAAACTCATAATAAGACTAAAAATATACAAAAGAACATGAAATTTCCTTTTTTCCTTTTTTTCCTTATTATTTTTTTTTTCCCACAAAATGTGAACAGATCTCTGGAGAGCTCATATGAATTCTAGTTTAGCAAAATTATAAGGGAGAATCCCAATATTATTCTCGAATTGCCACTGCAGTGGAAACTGCACTTTATATTTTCTTCACTATGGCTAATGCACACAAAAGTCAAGACATTCCGCCACTGAAAGAGGGATTGAACGGTTGACATTACAAATGATCACAATCAAAAAATTAGCTGCAATTTTTCTAATCATAAGCTGAGTAAGAACAAGACATATAATATATAACATGGCTGAAAGTGCCCTTCTTTTCAGCATCATGGAATGACAATGAAAGCGTAACAGCTGTGATGTTCACTGCAAGCTACATGGGCTCAGTAACAGACAAAACATTGAACGTGGAACACTATTCATAATGTTGTCTCTTTATTATAAATACATTTTTGTCTGGTTAGTTATAGGGGTATGAAGGGCATCACTGAAAATTAATGTAGTTACTGGTGGATTGAGTGTGATAAAAGTTTTTTTCAATAGCCACAATTACACATTGTTTTACTATGTAATATTTTTGTGATGAACAAAGTACATACATGATGAGCGAGACTGGCATAATGAGATGATGATACAGGTATAGTAATGATATGATGCATATTTTACATAAAAATATTCCACATAAAAATAATCAGAGCATTGCAGATGTTGTAGGCATCATTTTGTCTGTGGCTTGGGAGCTCCGTCATTCATTTCTATCATCAGTGTTACTTATTGCGCTTTCAAAATGTCTAAATAAATGTGAGGTCTGATAAAAAAAAATAGACATGAGTATAAGAAATTTATTACTGTAGAAGAAAACTGTTACATGTTCTGTGAACAGGGTCATATAAAGTGTTATGTAGAGAACTCAATTCCATTTGACCAAAGACCAACATTTTTAATTGTCTCCAAGGCTCATGGGTAACAGGTCTTTCACAACTGAAATATGAATTTCAGGAAACCTTGAGGAAGGTAATTCTGTTAATCTCTCATTGCTTTCTTAGTAAGTTTTTCATAAGGGAATGTGGTAGAAATTTAAGGGAAGATACTTCTGGAAAGCATATAAATATTTAAATAAAACATAATGTGAAGAAAATTTCTACTTACTGTGGTCTTGTCACAGGTTTAGCTCATTTGTGCAGCTTCCAAAGTGTTTCATAGTTGAAGAAAGGAAATTATTCTCTTAGACATAAAGTGGGAAAAAAGGTTTATAATCCAAGGTTACACTGTATTTCTCGTTAATGAGTTACTAAGACTATAGAAAGGTCAATCTTATATTATCCAGAATGATGAATGAATATTAAGACAGTAGGCAATCAGGTAATCTTAAACCTACATCCTTCTGTCAATTCTTATAGATCCTTCAGACACTTGCCTGGACACTGGCTCAAATATGAGTGGCGGGTGTGCTGTAAAGATGCACATAAGTGGTGTCTGAACTCAACAGTGAAGAACAGTATTTGTCCTGACATGAGCTGCCATTGCAAGTGAGAACTACACTAAAGAACAGTGTGAAGCTGACACTCAGGTCTCTGTTGGAGAGTGAAATGGCAAGGATTTTTGGTTAATGATAAATATATCGAACTATCTTTCCAGGTGACTTATTTTGCAGAAATTCAGAGAGAGAGAAAAAAAAAAGGAACGAGAAGTTTCAGAGTGAGGCTGAAGTACACATGTAGTATAATGTGAAGGAAGAGCCTATATGGCTCAGAAGGTGTGAAGCTGAATGGTAAGAAAAGTTCCCCCTCACTTCTGCAAAAGGATATCAGTACGCTAAAAATCATTCGCTTTCTTCTCATTAACAAAATATATTGATATGGTTGATTTGCTCAGAGCGTTCAGTGTTGGAGTCGGTTCTGTTTAATATCTTTATCAACGATGCGGACGAGGGGATCGAATGCACCATCAGTAAGTTTGCAGATGACATCAAGCTGGGTGAGAGTGACCTGCTTAAGGGAAGGAAGGCACTGCAGAGGGATTTAGACGGGTTCGATCAGTGTACACGGTGCTGGTGAGGCTGAACCTCTAATCCTGTGTTCAGTTTTGGAGGGTTCATTCTCTCAGTCCAAGAAGGATATTGAGCTACTGGAGCGTGTCCAGAGAAAGGTAGTGAAGCTGCTAAAGGCCCTGGAGCACAAGTCTTATAAGGGGCAGCTGAAGGAACTGGTTTAGTCTGGAGAAATGGAGGTTGAGGGGAAACCTTATGGTTTTTTACAACTACCTGAAAGGACGTTGTACCAAGACAGGTGTTGGCCTTTTCTCCTGAGTAAAAAAGCGATAGTACAAGAGTAAATGGCCTCAAGTTGTGCCAGACGAGGTTTAGACTAGATATTAGGAAATATTACTCCCCTGAAAGTGCTGTGAAGCACTGGAACAGGCTGCTCAAGGAAGTGGTTGAGTCAATATGCCTGGAGGTATATAAAAGATTTGTAGATTTGGCTCTTAAGCACAGTTTTGTGGTGGAATTGGCAGTGTTAGGTTTATAGTTGGACTTGATCTTAGAAGTCTTTTCCAACCTAAACAATTCTGTGATTCTGTGAAGAAAGAGACCCCTGATGACTACTTCCTCTGAAATATTCAGATAATCATATTACTTATTATTTAGATGCCTTCTGGTGGATTAAAATGTTTTATGTTTCGACTCCAAATTTCAGACTTCTTGCCACTGTTGCAGATGTTTTCTGTTGCCCTGAACATCAGAAAAAAAGATTTGTTTTATGCAGGTATCTTTTGAAGAGAGTTTGGCCAAAATGCCATTGTGACATCCTGTAACGGTGAGAAGTGATTCATCTTGTCTCCATTTCCTAGCCAAGCAAGATATCCATTCATTATTTTCCCCAAATAGGATGTTCCTTTGTAGTAAAAGCTTTTAGAGTCCTCTTTATCTTCATTAAACTGTCACAGCAGCTGACAAAGTTTTGTCATTGAACTCCAGCAGTACCAGTATTAAACAAGTCCTACAAAGTTCTCTGGTGTAAACAACATTTGTACTCTGCCTGAAACACATAAAGTGATGCCTCAGCTGGCTACTCAAGAGTGTCAGTTTGTAGCTAGCTACTTATAGCTGCCACACTCTTAAATTTACAGGGAAATCAGATGTGATTATGACAATGACTGGCTTTCTGTGTTGGTTATTTTCTTGCATTCCTAGGGTTAACACAGAAGATGGATACTGAAATGCACATTATATCCAACTTGGCTGGCATTACCCCTGCTTAAATCTTGAACTCACCAAGTAATATGCAGGATGATGTAGTTATGATTAAGTCTGGCTGTTGCTGGGTTGATAAGAGTATTCAAATTCGGATTCTGACTACAGAGGGAGTCCAACAATTAAAAGATGAAGAACATCAGCGAGGTGCTGAGGGGCACAGTTTAGGGAGTGTTAGGAATGGTTGGACTCAATGACCCAGTGAGTTTCTTCCAACCTAGTGATTCTATGATTCTATAATGGATAAAACTGTCTGTACAGATGTGTATACCAAGAGTGTGTACTATGACACACATTCCACCACTTGACCACGCTCATCTAATGAGGAAAGATTGCCCAAGACCCACTTCAGAAACCTCTGAATACTTCTCACCCTGCACAGCTGGCAACACTTAACCACTGAGACTTGGAGCTTGGCTGATCCTACAGTCCTTCTCAGCGAGTTCCATTTTATAGGTGAGGCAACCTGATCCCATAATTCCTTTTTTTAAAAAGTACTTTAGAATTTTAACAGTATTTATATGAAAGGCTATTCCATTTATTGGTTAAAAGACATCAACTTGTCTTTCAGATGCTGTGGAACTAGTCCAAAAGGTACTCTTTCAGGAATACTAAGATTTCTTTGAAAAAGTCAATTATATTTGACTGGCAGAATTGCTACAGACTATGGAAAAAACAGTGGGAAAAAAAATCACTTTTCAGTAGCACTTTAGTCTGTCTACTGAGGCCTTTTGCCAATAAAGGTATGGTGACATTCAAACACAACAAACTGCACTGATTGTACCATAAGTTATATTACAACTCCAACTTTATTGTTGCTATCATTTTTCAACATGCCACAGATTCTCTGCAAAACAAATAATAAAATTTGAATAGCTGAGATTTAATCATCCTTTCAGTCTTTCATTTTTAAATAATCTTTCCACATGAGCTATAAATTGAACCCTTTTTCCTTGTTTATAAAATGTGCATTCAATCCAATCAGAGATACTAAAATAAAGCAAAATAAATTATCTCTACAACGACCTTTAATCTCAACATCTGACACTGAAAAAATAGAAAGTTCTGGAAAAAAAGCTCAATAGAGTACCTATTCCTTTGGATTTATTTTAGCCCATCACACTTAAGTTAGTGATGTATTATTCCAGATGGATGGTAAAATGTCAGTGCAGCAGCATTACAACATTTGTTATTATTATTGTAGTACATCCTAGTATTTTTTGTTTGTCATTGAAAAAAAGTGTTTTTTGACTTCACCTTTCTGCTTCTCTCCCAACACAATAAGATATTGGTCATCTTGAAGTGTTTACAAATTGACGGTGGGTATTTCATAGCAAAGAAAAGGACTGTGCACTATGGTGAAGTGGAAAGGTTGGGAGAATATTTACGTGCAAAATGGAGTGTAGGGAAAGGAAAAAAACATTAGTTTATTATACTGTTAACAGTGGTAGACATATTCAGACTGACATCCGTATAAAAATATTTGCAGTTATGGATTCAAACATACATATTTTCTGCAGTGTATTCAGGGCATTACATGTGCTATGTGATAAACAAAACTGGAACGATTCTCACGTATTTTGAGAAAAGATTCTCCTCTATGTACTATTGTCTTTGTAAAAACGTTCGTGGCTACTTGGTCTGAAGTTCAAGATTCCCCTGACGCATCCTAAAAAAATCCTTATCTTCCTCTCATTATTTTGTGACTAAGTCTGCCAACCATTTCCTCCAAGTCATCCCATCTGCCCAAAATCTACCACTGATCACCAGTTTAGCTTTCTCAATTTAGGGGAGAAATAGAATTATTTTTCATTGCCTTCTGCCCAAGCCTCTGGCAGTCACATCAACAGTCCCATCTGTTCTTTTCTCTAGCCTAATCCCACCCAGATCTCTGATTTCAGGATTTGCAATTTAAAGGGAGGATATGCAATATGCATAATCAATGCATTTATTCCATTCAATATACTTGTAAAGTAGCTCACCTTCTTTTTCTCTTTCCAGTACATGCACTCACATGTGTGTACGCACACGTAAGGACTTCTCATTCTAAACATACCTTTTCTTAAATTAAAAAAACACTTAAGTGCAGTGGTCTGTTCAGCCAATTATACCTTTGGCTTGATTGAGTATTGCTATCATGATGAATTTGCTTAAGAGCAGGGATGTCATAACTGTTAAATCACCAGGCCTGACAACACATGCTGCAGATTTTCCGAGCTGGGCTGGAGGCAGCAAAATAAAATGTCTATACATACGTCTTAAAATTGTCATCTTGCATCATGTCGCATTGTTCTGGTATTAAGAAGCAAAGACAGTTACTCCATCATTGAGGAAATGGAGTTTGCGTCAGAAGCTGTATTTTCTGCTTTGAATAAATAAGGCCTCAGATAAAAAAACATCAAAAACCAGTTGGCCTCAAGATTTTGTAGGATGTTTCTGGGACCACAGCAGAGCTCAGTACCTGCCGAAAATAAAATCCTGTAGTGTTCCAGACTAGATCCATTAGGCAGAAAGCTGAAAGTCTCTGTTAATTGCTTTTTCACATCATAGAGAGAAAAAACAATAAAGAATACAGCATATAAAATAAATATCCAACCTCCTTGGCCAAAAACCAGGGTGTTGGTGCTTATATCATTATAAGCTTCTGCACTGGTGTGAGGATATCTGGTTCACAATAACTCAGAATAACCTGATAAAGCTTTCAGTTTATGCACAGTTTAATATTAGGTCTTGGACCGATTCCTTGCACTCACCAGCCACCAATACTTCATCATACAGCTCAAGAAGAAGAGACATTTTCTGTTCATACCCACTGAGGAATATACCACATAAACAGTGTTAGTCTGTCAATGACTGTCCTCACAGACTGGACACTGCTGAGTCTGCATGAAGATGCCAAGATGTAAGAACTGACTTCTAAAAATGTTTTAAATATTTTTAATAAATATTTATCTTTTTTTAAAAAAAGAGAGAAAATTATAGAAAGAACATCACTCCTCATATGGATGCCTTACATGTATTTTTTTTTTTTTTTTTTTTTTTCTTTGAAAACTCCAGTCTTGTGAGACCCTCTCTGGAGTCTTCTGTCCAGTTCTGGAATCCTTAACAAAAGAAGGATATGGAATTGTTGGAATGGGTTCAGAGGAGGCCTACAAAGATGATCAGAGGGCTGGAGCACCTCCCATATGAGGACAGGCTGAAAGACTTGGACTTATTTAGCCTGGAGAAGAGAAGGCTCCAGGGAGACCTTAGACTGAACTTCCTGAAGGAACTACGAGAAAGCTGGGGCGGGACTTTTTACAAGGGTATGTACTGATAGGAAAAGGGGTGATGGATTTAAATTGGAAGGTGGAAGATTTAGATTAGACATCAGGAAAAATCTATTCACACTGGGGGTGGTGAGTCCCTGGCCCAGGTTGCCCAGGGAGGCTGTGGCTGCCCCATCCCTGGAGGTGTTCCAGGCCAGGTTGGATGGGGCTCGGAGCAGCCTGGGCCAGTGGGAGGTGTCCTTGCCCATGGTGGAGGAGTTGGAAGTGGATGATCTTTATGATCCCTTCTGACCAAACCATTCTATGATTCAATGAAAAAGAAAGGTCTCACATAGTTATGACCTCTAATTTTGCTTCTACAAGTATGGAAAAATATATATATATACTTCTACATGTGTATTATAAACACCTACGTTCAGAAAATGATGTGGCATATAGAGTAAACTCTAGATGTCCTGACAGTGTTTAATGCTTTCCCAAAATTTTACTTACATGTCTGGAAGGATACTAGATTCCCTCAAGATATGCTTGGAAAGCAGAAAATTGAAATGTTATGTAAGTAGTTTTCTCATTTTTAGCATATTCTGTGGGTTTTTTTGGAAAAGACTTTTTTAAGTTTGAAATATAAGACCATTGGTGCATTTCTGCTCTTTGAAATTCTTCAAATTCTTATGTAAACTCTGAAGAACAATAAAGTTTCACTTCAGGGACACAGCCTGGATCACAAATAACATATGGAGACATTACTTACGCCTGTTCCTGGAGAGGTAATGGCTCTGACTATTTCTCCTGAGTGTCAAGCCTTGTTAAGGCGTAATATATGTCTAGATCTTTTGAATAGTTGAATGCTTATAAGACCTCTTCCAAAGCAACACTAGTTCAGAAAAACAAAGTTGTTGTTTTGGACTGTGATCCAAGTATTCCTATCAAATGATATTGGCATCAAATACTGTGGCTTTAGATCAGTGTTTCGGGAAATAAGAACATTAGAGTTTAAACCATTTAATTTTTCTTATAAACTGCATACTAATATAGCCATAAGTTTTGGCCATACTTAAGAAATGTGTTCGATTTCCAGCTCATTTTTTGATTTGCTGTGAGAGGTTGCCAAGAAGACCCCACAAAAATAAAATAAATAAGCCCTTACAAGCAAATAACAAAGGCCTGTAAAACCAGGACAACTTACAGTGTTCTAATTTGTAAAGACTTTAAGGATTTACAAGAAAGAGTGATTTAAAGAAGAGTACTCTTGTTTTTATTTAATAAAAAATACTCTTACATTTTACAACTGCGAGTGCACTACCTACTTTAATTTCTCTTCCTTCTAGAAGAGTCTCTATACAGAAATCTGTATACATAATTTTTTATATGGTCACAAACCTTTCCACTCTTTTACTTCAAAAATAAACACAACAAAAAATTAACATCCTTTTCAACAAAATGTGGATCTTTTCTTACAGACCTTATCTTACATTGCTCGGGAAATCCCATGGCTATTTGATAGACCATATATTTTCTTTGGAATTACATCACACAGCTTTTCTTATTCCCATGCAACATAAATATGAAATAAATTTAGGCACCAAGAAACTGTAATTTGAGTGGAATTGGCATATTAATTTATAGTTCTTTTCTATATTCCATAGGCTTCTGAATGTCACTTCAGAAAAGAATCTTGTTGATGCACATATATCCAGTTCACTTAAAGAACACATTTATCGTAGGATTATGCTTCGCTACAATCAGTCTGATGTTTATTTTCACCTGTTTACTTCATTGTTGCAGTTGAAAAAAGCTTTCAAGAAGACTTAAATTAATCTGGTACCATTTATATTACACGAAGGGCTATTGCGGGTGAGAATTATATCCCTTTTGAGTGTGTAAGACAAATGAAGAAAAACTGTAGGAAAAGTGTATTTAAAGTAAATAAAGCCACCCTCAGACTGATGCAACATATCCTTCGGTGGGAAGAGATGGTGGATCTGCACTGAAATGGAAAGAGTTAGCCTGATTCAGAGCAACTGTGAATTATTATTATCCCAGGAAGATGGACCAGCACAAGCAAGGGCTTGAAAAATTCCTTTCAAGGCGTTTGCAACAGCACTAAGAGTTGGGGAGCTGAAAATAAAAAAAAAAAAAACACCCAAAAAAGCAAAAAAAGCTTTATGACTTACATTCACAAAGCTAATGGAAAAGATTTCTCCCTCTACCTCTAGGGCACAGCTCCTGACAGAGGTGTGTAAACAGTAGCAGCGTACACTGCAGTACCATGAAGTATCTACTGTTCTTTTTTTTCTGCTTCCTTTCTCACTTTGTTCTTGTCTAGAGGCAAAATTCATTGCACGATACAGTGAGAAAGCTCAGAAATTTTATTAAAAAGTAAGACAAGAAAAAGAAAACAGCTTGAAAAATTAAAGGGAAAAAATAGCCGTTGCAGTAGAATAAATCTGGACTAGGTACTCTTTCTAGCATCTGTATGGGGGGGCAATGGGAAGGTGAGAACCACCACCATGCTTCTGTCACACTGCCATAATCGAGGAGTTTTATTAAATAAGGATCAGCCTTGCAACCAACAAAACTGAAGAAGAGTGTGTAATATGTTTACAGGTCACATCAAGAACACTTTAATTTACCAGGAAATGAGAATAGAGCTGTGCTGTGTCTTTGACAAGAAATTGCCATTTCTTTGTAGGAGTTGGTCTCTTGCCAATGTTCCCTCTAAGTGTATCTTTCTTCTGGGCTGTGGGAGGAATTGTCCCTGGTCCAAAACAACGCACTTAAAGTGTAATACACCAAGTGCCTCAAGTGGCCCAGTAAGCCAAAACATGCATTTAGAGGACTGGCTATTTACATAAGCAAGGTTATTTTTGCTAATCAGGAGGCTCACTAATGGACTAGTTCATTAAAATAATGCCTGGATTTGTACTCTCATCTTCCAAAATTACTACATTTCTATTCCAGAATCAAATAGCCTAAACATCTTTTGTTTCTATTTGCTTTCTTTATAAACAATTCCGTGGGCAGCTCAGCTGGCATGTAGACGAGTTAAAGGTTTAGACTAACACGAAGGCAAATATGGAAATCCTATTTGGACTGCAGAATGGTGCTGTCTGGCACACCAAGGCATTCATTATAGGCTCAGACCTAGTTTAAAATCACGCCAAGTCCTGGTGGGGAAAGGCAAAACAGCCTGGACCAAGTTTAAATGGTGCTGCTGACACACAAAACTTCTCACTGGAATTGGCTGAATTAACTATATCTTATTGCCTGATTTAAAGGATGGAAAAAAGTTCTCTGGATACAGTACCCTTCAGGTTAGGTATCTTTCAGAAGGTTTCAACCCAGTGAGTTTCAACACAGAACCCACACCCTGTTGAAGGCGAAGGAAAATTGGGTTTACCTGAACCACTTAAGTAAGAAGAGGTTTCAGCAACACTTCTCTGATGATCTGAAAAGAACTAGAGATCTGTAGAAATTTTCAAACCTCAGGTTCTGATTTCATCATTGCTATCATCTTTTTGACATTCAATGCACTGCTGAATTGCTGAAAAAATCCATCAACTCTTATTCAGGGGAAGCTTTCAGGTATGTGGGTTCACAGCTGACAACGTCTCAATTTCAGCATTGATTCAAGTCATTGTATGTATATAATGAATGCCCATAATAAAAACATGGAAGCTATTTTTAAGCTACATCCAACTCTCCTCCAGAGAAATTAGGGAGCACTGAACTCAAAGAGATAAGACTTAGCTGAAGCAGATTCTTCTCAGTACCAGTGCAGGGAATACTTAAGTTTGACACCTTCTTCCAGAAAACAGACATCAAAATACATGCAAGAACTTAACTTGGGAATAGAATTTTTTTTTAATATTCTAAGAAAGTGACAACGGTCTCAAAATATTTCCTCTGATAATAAGTCGGCACACTCATAGCTGCAAGTTCATGACATTTTCTGTTTGTTTAGGCACTATACGTTCAATGGGAGGACAACTCAGATAGACCCTTCTCTTTTGCTAGTACCCTCTGATGAGTTCTTGTCATGTTTAATATTGTTCTGTTAAAGCTGCACAGTTAATAGCTTATAGGATCTGGCACTCAGCCAGTCTGAAGAGAGATTGTTTCACGTTGTTGTGAACACTTAAGAGCGTAACAGTGGAAAAGAAAACAGCCCCCCCCCAAAAAAAACCCAGAAACACAGAGAAAAACAGTAATTCAGAAATATCTATATCGGTTGTGTTTCTGTAAATTAGCAGACTCTAAAATAAGTGAAGAAAATAGTTTAACAGAAAAGGTAACATTCAGAAACTGTGCATTCCCAGAGAGCTGCATTCTGCTGCGGACGGTTGGTATTTGTGTGTCATTGAATGGTCAAAGTTTACTCACTGCAAACCCAGAATCATAATGTTCCATGTGGTAAAAAAACCCACAAAACCAGTAAAGAAAACAAGCCTAATGATAGGCAGCTGAGGAATCTGGGGTTGTTTAGCCTGGAGAAAAAGAGGCTGAGGGGAGACCTCATCCCTCAACTGCCTGAAAGGAGGTTGTAGTAGGCGAGTGTTGGTCTCTTCTCCCAAGTAACTAGTGATAGGACAAGAGGAAACTGCCTCAAGTTGCGCCAGAGGAGGTTTAGATTAAGCATCAGGAATAATTTCTTCACTGAAAAGGTTATTAGGCCCTGGCAGAGGCTGCCCAGGGAGGTTATTGAGTGCTCATCCCTGGAGGTAGTTAAAAGATGGGGAGATGAGGTGCTCAGGGATGTGGTTTAGTAGTGGACAGATACGGTTGGACTCGATCTTAAAGGTCTTTTCCAGCCACACGATTCTATGATTCCATAAAAATGACAACAAAACCAGAGTTTCTATAGTTTTACTTCTTCTTTTTTAGATCACAGCATTTTAATTGAATAGACATCACTGAGATCCAGGCACGGCTGTGGAAAGCCAGTCCTTCGAGTCCAGACATTTTTGGAGGGAAAAATAAAAAGGAAAAGCAGCTAGAAACATTCATCAGCAACAGTGCAGATAAGTGCTCTTGGCTAAGTTATGCACATTTTAATGATTGCTGTTTGCTTTAGTACTCATTCATGTTTGAGTACTCTTATAACTTTATTTTGAAACAATCATCCAGCCTGCAACTACTTACAGAGACCGAAAAGACAAAAGAGAAAGTCTGTGCAAATCTTTTAACGATATTATCAGGCTATTTTAGCTACAGTTCATCAACTTCAACTCTTATTAGAAAATTTTACTTCTTTTTAAACAATGCTTCATCAAACACATATCTAGTTCTTGAATACATTTAAAATTTTGCCATTTGGGTTAAATCTCTTTTAGAAAACAACTGAAGAAAAAATACTTGTAATAAAACTCACTTATTATGAGGAAAGAGTATGGCTATCAAAAAAAAAAAGATGTGAAATGGGAGAATATGGAAGTTCCTTCTGAGAATTAGCCATACTATCCATCTTAAACTGGGACCATAACTGCGGAAATCAGAGCCATTGTGCTCAGCTACATGGATATAATGCAAAAGATAGCACTTTTGGTGGAGTCCTTACACTTAAAACCTATAGCCTTTGCTACAGCACTGGAAACTGTCTTCTTTCACATTTATTGCACTGAGATATATGATTCTTTATTCAACTGCAATGAATTTCATTGTCCTTCATCTTTGAGTCTGGTGGTCCTATCCTCCAATTTTCCCCTTTCTGAGCATTACAAAACTTTCTGGCTTGAAGGTATTACTCTCACTAGGCATGATCCTGCACATCACCCATAAAACAAAGACAGAAGCCAGAAAGTGTAATTTCCATATTCATTATGTCTTTCACTAGTCCTAGTCCGCATTTTTTTTTCTTTTAAGTCATAGCTTTTGTCTTTTTTTGTTTCTTATTTTAACCAGCTCCATAACCTGATGAGCCAGTCATTTGTGTCATGGCTCAGCACTGTAGACATAAACTTTTAATGTAGCGCTGTCAGACATTTGCTGATAATCTAAGCACTGTATGTACTATCCTGTGGCTTTCTCCAGCTGTAGCAGTCACAAAGAATTACAGGGCAGTGGAGCATAGCACTCCTTTCCAATACTGGTTGTCTTTGGTCAAGCTAAGCTTTTCAAAATCCCCTGGTATTATTTCCCTTCAAATAGTTTCTGAAATTTGTTTTTAACTTTGTTCAGTTCTCTGAGGTGCTGTGATACACCTCATTCTCTTAACACTTTCTTCCCCCCAGCTTCTGGAGTTTTTCTTCTATCCTCATAACCTATCACAGGTCCTTGGAAGTCAATAAACCTTTCAAGCCATAGTGAATCTCATTTGTCTGCTTTCCTCCACTCAGAGGTCATTCCTGTTAGGCAGAAGAGAAACACCCATTGCTTTCATAAAAACTTTCGGGATTACTGTTTTGATATGGAAAGTGGAACTGTAGGATGTTTTGTTTAAGATACTTTACAATTTCTCCAGTATTTTGAATAGAGAATAAAACCACATCACCTATCACAAAAGGGGAATAAGAGTTTCAAATAACACACATCACCAAATATCTAAAAAAATTATGTGCCAGGCTTTATGCTTAAAAGCAACACATTTCCTATAGAAAGAAAAGAACAAAGGCAGAAAAATGTTCCCACCAGTGGTACGCTAGATAAAACTGAAAGAGGAATAAAGTTCCTTATGTTTGCCGAAGAAAGCTCACCAGATTACCTCACTTAAATTAACTGTTCATCTCCTTTACACGAGCGCTGATAAACCATTGCCACCTAATATGCGGGTCCAAAACTAGGATTATCATCTCAAGGAGACAGCCTCAGCATTACTAAAAAAAAAAAAAAAGAGGACTTAGATGGTTAGATTAGGAAGATTGTTATCTTTTCTAAGGTGAAAATTTGGTGAGATGAATCACTGCCTATAACTGCGATAAAGAATTTCTCCTAAGAGTACGTCAAACATTGTGGCTTCCTACTCTGCTAGAAAGGTGTCTTCCACATGTTCCTCACTATATTTGTTAGGGCCACAACTACAATTTTAGGAGGTACCATTGCTCTCTATCTTTGGAAGAGGGGCTAAATCAGTGATCTGGGCTAGGTATGCCCTCACTGTTGGAACTAAGAGCAGGGTGTTTCTCCATGAAAACCAGTCTATAGACCAGAAGCCTTAGGGGAGGTTCTCCTTGAATTTTAAAATGCTTCTTTGACATTTCCTTTTGTTAAGTCTATTCCACTTTTAGTGATATCATTCCTGTAAATTGGCAAATAACAAGCCATTGGGGTTCTCTTCCTGAATTCTTTTTCTCAATGCATTCATTGCCCCATATATTCAGTACTGGTTGAGGCTGTCGAGCTGTTTCACCCTCAGGAAACTGCATTGAGATCAATGAGGGGGAAGGATTGGGGTCTACTTAGATAACTGAGCTATTTCTTGATATCTTTTTTACTACAGTTGGCATGCACTGGTGTAATAGCTAAAGACACACAGTAATGTTAAACATCTTGCCTAAAAATGTGTGTTTCATAGGTGACTGAGACACAGGGGATATTTACAAACCTACCTGGCAAGTAAACTCTGTTTTAAAAACCAAGAACAACTATTACTTTTGCAGATTAGAGAGAATATAATTAAGGAGTCTCAGGGGTCCGACAAGTTTCTTGCTGAGTAAAAAAGAACATAATGTGTCTCAAAACCCTTTTGCCTAGAGTAGCTTGACACATCATGCTATTTCCCTGTGAATTATGTGTTGTCATTTAAGCATAAGATTATAAATCTACTGACTTACTACAAAGCTTTTAAAATTTTAATGAGTATGAAAAACTTCGCTCCTGCTTCATAAATGGTCCCAAATTAACGTAAAGCAAATGTTGGTGTATGTACTATGAACAGAAAAAAAAAGGCGAAACGACAGGAAAAAAGAAAACACAGCTGTATTTTCCTTGCAGCTCCTAGAGTTCTCCGCAATGTTAGCTAGTACCAAGTAGAATTAGACAAGATAATTCCTCAAGAAAAACAGAAGCCCAATCAAAATTTGTTTAATGTGAAACTTAAAATTTTGCTAGAAACTATATTTGTTAATAAATAAATAAATATTAGCATTTTCATTATAGCTTGCACAGTAAATGACTATAAAAAATAAAGGGCCAAGTTACATTGAAATTAAATTGAGATTTGCAGAAGTCATGCAGCAGTATCTTGAAACACCAATAATTACATTAAAAGAATGAAATACACATAGTAGAGATCTCCACCTCCCTTACATTCTACAAAAGTTCTAAAAAATAATTTACTTATTAAATTTCATAAGATATATGATCATTCTACTAAGCAAATATTCTTATAAGTATAGGAATATTAAATCTATTCTCCAGTGATATACTTTAAATCAGTATCATGCTAATACCAAATTAATACCATACAACCACACTATAAAATCAGCTGCGTTATCAGAAATATAAAATACTTCTTACACTAAGAAAAGAAAGCAATGTTTAGGAAGTACGGTTGGGTACCTCTTTCTTCTTTTTCAGATATTTTGAGAAACGCTATCTAGAGTAGGTTGAAGTGTTTTGTTTTCACTGAACAGGTTCACGTGAGCTTTGCAAGTCAGTAAAATCACCTCAAAGTATTTCAACTAAGTGTTTATAATGACGTTTAGTATATTCACAAAAAAAAAAAACACACCAAAAAACCAACAAAACATCCCTTCACAACTGCTTAAAACTTTCAGGCGAACATTTCAGGTATTGATGTGTTTAGATTATTTATTCATTATTTGAAGTTTGTTTACACATTCTGGAAAAAAATCTTGTCTCTTTATACATTTTTCAACTAAATCTAATTTCAGCATATTCTGAAATATGAGGAGTTCTTTTGACAAATAAGCCTCTGTATAGATAGACAAAAACAAACCAGAATTACATTAGTACAATAAGTCATAAGGACAACTCCTCTGAAGTCTGCTATCCAGTTGAGCAGTTAGGTACGCACAAAAAGTGCTTACATAGTCAATCCTTAATCATATGCTGAAGCAAACCAATATTTCTCTGTTCTCTGAAACCCGAGACAAGCATCTAGCTATTTAAAACTGCCATGGCTGGGAGATCATGGTATGTAAGAGAGTTGTAAATAGCTCTGAACAAGCCATGAATTTAAGATTTCTGGAATTAGCAGAGTAAGTTTAGCAAGGCAGGTTGAAAGAAACACAATTTAGAGAAACACTATAGAGGCAGAGTCCTCCTGGGTAATATTTTGAAAACTCTAGGACGAGAATACAAACACGCTTTGTCTTTTCGAAGTTCATTTTACATATATTCACTGGCATTAGTATCAAAATATTGGAAGACAATTATGTACGTATTCTCTTCGGAAACATAATTAATCATTCCTGAAAACTACCTTTATTCACTTCTTCTTTTCAGAGAACTTTTCCAAAATAATTAATGTATACTACTTTGTTATAAGCACCTTAACTTCATTTCATTGTATAATTCTAACCAAGATTGGATTCTCGAAACAACTGTTTCATTATGATCATTATATTTATTTATATTTGTATCCTCATTAGAAACCAATTTTTTTCCCCCCCTTTTCTCCGTATAACGCCATTGACAGTAGTAAAACCATCACTATTTGCCTGGGAACTGTATTATGCAGCATCATCTTCAGCAGGTTTAGGGTGTACTCATTTTCTTTAACTTGCCTGAAAGGTTACAGCTCTTTCTGTTTCTCAGTCTTTGCTTATATAATAAATTCACACTGCAATAAATATGCATTATTTATATATTAAATAAATAAATCAAACATTTATAGAAACGGTTTTGTGAGAGTACATATCCACACCAAACTTTCCTTTATACTTCTGTGACTCATTGAACTGTGATGGATTTTCTCCTGATATCTGATGGTACTGGAACAAAAACCAGAATCAAATTCCTTTTCCTCCACCCCAAAGTGAGAATCATTAATCACTATTTCTCACTATTTTTCACCATCCATGTCTGTGGATATTCTTGATAAGGCTGGAAACAATATATTTTTTTCTCTTTTAACACATTCTCATTCCTTTCTATCTTTTGTACGCAAAACAAACAAAAAAATGTACTTAAAAATTCATGAAGAACAAAAAAAAGCAAAAAAAAAGCACCAAAGACAATAGCTCTCACAAGGTTAAATGTTTCTCACAGGGTTAAACAACAATTCTGAGTTTATTCCTTATCTATCTGACTTACATAAGTCAAGCAAAGGTATGGGGTTATCCACTTCCTCGCAGTGCTTGGGAAGAGCTGTAGTTCCTGTCTGTGCAATATTTGAGACCTGTTGGGGAAACTCAGAAGGAGCCTTATTGAATTTTAATGTTGAACTAATGTTACCCTTGTAGCCGTCTGCATTAGACGGGTGACTGCAGGTTGAGAGGACAAAGTAAATAACGGCTTCCCCCTTTTACCAATGAGTTCAAATGTTCATCTTGTCCTTTCTGTGAACCCACTATTTATGGCAAACTCTTTTAACCTATATATAATTCATGGAGAAATCCGTACAGAATAACACTACAGATAGATGATTGTGTGACAGATTTTTAGACTCCAGAAAGCCTCAAGTTTCCTATGTTTGCATTACTGGGTGTAGAAAGCTTGAGTTACAGTCAGTCCAAAGTAAGCCTCACAATTCTCAAAGAAATCAAGAATAAGTAAATCACAACAAGTGTGAAGTGCCAAATTATTTCATATTAAGTACGCTGCAATTTCTATGTAGAAACATATAACCCTCTCCCAACTTTTTCAGACTCTTGATCTTTCTTTACTATCACTGCTGTTTACTGTGGTTGTTCTTGGTTTCCCTGTGAAAGCCTTTTCTGCTCAAGGTATTAAAGGAGTTCAAAAAAATCACAGCAAAAATGTGTAAATGATTTTCTTCAGTTACACGTCAATATTTTAATTCTCTACGTCTCTAGAGAAACATGGAAGAGATTGAAGATGTCTATTCACATTAATTAAACATTGATCTTTACAAAATATGGCAACAAAATTTACCTACATTTTCACCTACATGTTTTATACCACATCTATATGAAACACAGCTGAATTGATCCCAGATGTAGCCCTCGGTTACTGTTTCATCCCTCGTCTATTTTTCTGCCCATACGATAGTGTTCATCCCCATACAAAATTGAATTAACTGTCTTAATAAAGGGAAAGCAAAGAAGAATTATTATTACTAATAGTGCAGCTAATCATCTGAGGAGGAGGTATTCTCAGTGTAAATAAATTAAAATTTAAAAAATAATGAGTTCTGCAAATGGATTTTATCCCTGTCGATTAATAGTATTCCAGAAAAATCTGTAATAAAGAAAAAATATCTTTGCCTATATGCTATATAAATATCGCTGCATATTATAATAGTACCCTAGGGAAACAAGTTCTGAAACCAAATAGAAAATGTTGCTGGTAATCAAGGCAAGCTTATCATTTTATTTATGCATTGAGGGATTTTAAACCACAAACATCTCCATGAGAAATTGAAGTGATGACCAGTCACCTTGTCAGCAAGTTGTAATTACCTTACACAACACAGGTTTTAGCCCTATTTCTGGAAATTTCTACCCAAAGGCATAATTTTATTACTTTGATACTTTTACTGCCTTTAAAATCATATGCATGTTGTTTTTCCCTCTCTCCCTCTTCCACTCTCTGCATCTTATTAGTTATCAAATAATAAATATTACACCATATGTTACCTGATGTCTACGGTTATAATCTTTTCAATAAAAATACATGTAATTTATTCATTTTACAGTTGCTATTCTTTGGAATGTAATTCCATGCGCAAATTAAATAGACAAAGTTCATAAACAGAACTAATGTTCCTTGTTTCCTTGTGGGAAGATGTTCTTTAGCATTTTGTTTGCAATATCAGCTGCAAAGCTCATAACGGCAAAAAAATTAATAGTTCATTGTCCGTTTTATATGCTGATATTTAATTAAAGAGTGTATAACTTCAAGCGCACATTATATTTTCTACATATGTGTTACTCATATTAATGACTATTACTTGATAGGCATCCAGAGGAGTCGTTTTACGAGGATTATCAGTTAAATAAATAAAGACCCAGCTCTGCAGACTGCCTGGCGTGTGCATTAAGATAGTGCAGTGGGTTCATGAATGGAAATATGCAAATAGGCACCAGAGCTGAAACTATCCGTGGAAGATTCTTTACTAAACCAACTTCCAAAGAGCTCTAAAGGAAGTTGTGAGTATAATGGAAAGAAAGCAATTGTAAGACCAAGGCCAAAAAGTATTTGTGCGTATCAGATGCTCAACCAAGCTCAGTTATTGCATTGTAGAGAACCTATTAAAGATTATGAAGATGGTGAAATATGGACAACAGAAAAGAAATGCTTTCACTTGTAGCCTATATTATCTAATAGAAAAATGAAAGACATTAAAGCCCTCCTTTGAGTTAACCTTCATGAAGGAGTTTTAGCGCACCCATCACATTTAACTAGGTCTGCCACTGATGATAGATCAGGAACATATTTGATATTTGATGCTAACACCTTTCCATAAAATTTCATCACTTTCTTACCCTCAAGTAAACCTCTGAGGTATTCACAAAGCAGTTTTATTAGCACTGGTATATCTACCGGTGATGTTCAGGGGAAGGACACATGCATATTTTAGAGAAAACAAGCCTATGCCCTTTTCATTAGCCAAAAGGCACGGAGTAAATGAAGATTCGTAGATTTTAGTCCTAAAACCAAACGTGATAGTCATTTATTCTTACTTGTTGTACGAATCATGGCACTGAAATTCTCATAATGATTCCTGTATAGCGTGGATGAGCTAAACACAATTTAGTTTAATCTACTAGAGAAATGAATATAATAATAGCTGCATACGCTAGGAATAGAAAGAAGCTTCATGAGCATTACCATAATGGACCTACAAAATACTGCATTTAATATTTGGGTGATGATGAAAAAAGGAATTGATAGGCTCTTTAGAACAAACTTTATCAGCTTGATTATGGTATCTTAAGAAAGAACAAAGTCTCACCACCGTGTGCTTTTTAAATGCAAATGAATAACTGGATCATAACCACACCAAATTCTATTGCTAGGTGAAAAGCTGCAGATTTTAATTTTTTTTATGGGTGTGTACACATTTAAAAGCACTATAGGAATGTGAGGGTTTGAGAGAACTACTCTAAAAGCTGATTTTCATTTGTTGTTTAATGAGCTGAGGTAAAGTTATTTTCTTTTCTTAAAAATGTTCTGTCGAAAAAAGCTGGAAGAAATAACAAAGCAAAGCTGAAGGTTGCTTTCTTTTTTCTTTTTTTTTTGAGAAAAATGTTAGCTGGAGTTAAAATCTTGTACAAAAAATTATTTTGTCAAAATTTAATTCGTCTCTAAATAATTTTATGTTTTTAGAGGGTATAAGCTGTATTTAAGATCAAGTTGTAAAGAAACATCAAGCACACTGCAAACATGTTACTTCCATTTATTATTATTATTCTTTATATTGCATTATCTGAAGTTACTTTAAAAAGGATTAGCATCTCCTCGCATCTTACAGGCTGCAGAATCAATTGAGTCACTTAGGAAGAAGTATTTCCATATCCCAGCTTTTAGCTAGTCTTCAGATTCCACTTTCCTGAGTACATTAAAAATGTACAGACAGATAACTAAGCAGATAACAGCAGGTGAACTTCTGCCCCCATTACAATCAATGGGAGGTCTGTCATGATATCAAAGGCGCCAGGATTTCACCCTCTAACTCTTCTATCTCATCCATCAGAAAAGCACTTTCACCCACCAAACTTAATGGCAAAGCAACTAAAAGTTCTGAGCAATTTGGAAGTCCACATTGCAAACTTAAATTTCACATTTGTTTGAGAGACATTGGCAGCTTTCAAAGTGTGGATTATCAGTCAGCCTCCTGCAGTTGACAAAGCAAATCAGAGCAAGTAAATCTGAATGTGTGAATAAAATGCATGTTAAAAAAATGTAGTAACAACTAGTAAGATGCCAAGAAAAAATCTGTATTTAAATTAGACATCTGTGCCCTATTTTTAAATATTCATCATTGTAAGTGATTCAGCATGTTCCCCACTCCTGTCAGAGTACACATATTTTAAAAACCTTTTAGCTTTAACACCTTCATTACCATATGAATCCGTTACTAGAATCGTTTCTACCCTTAAAGGTATTCATATCTACAGATGCCATCATGACCTTCCCAGAGTCATGATATTTCTTGAGGCTGGTAACTTTGGTCAGTATTTCATGATGAAAACAGAAATTGCAAAGAAAGGTTGTTTTTCAGAGCTTGTGTAAGAAAATAAAGTTTGCTATTAAAACAAAATATAAGGAATTACGGAATCATAAAATAGTTTGGGTTGGAAGGTAAATTAAAGATCATCCAGCTCCAACCCCCTGCCATGGGCAGGGACACCTCCCACTGGATCAGGCTGCCCAAGGCCCCATCCAACCTGGCCTTGAACACCTCCAGGGATGGGGCAGCCACACCTTCCCTGGGCAACATGTTCCAGGGCCTCACCACCCTCATCAGGAAGAAATTCTTCCTTATGTCTAGTCTAAATCTGCCCCTCTCCAGTTTATACCCATTTCCCACAGTCCTATCTCTACAAACTTTTGTAAACAGTCCCTCCCCAGCTTTCTTGTAGCCCCTGGAAGGTCCCTATAAGATCTCCTCGGAGCCTTCTCTTCTCCAGGCTGAACAACCCCAACTCTCTCAGCCCGTAATCACGTTGTTCAGACACATGATCAAATAGGAGTTACAGATTGTGTCTTCTTATCCATATATTTCTGATTCATAGCCACTGCTAAAGATGGGGGCACAATTACCCTGGATTAGACCAAACTAGAAAGTTATTCCTGAACAGGGCATAAAAACAAAAAAAAAAAAAACTTACAAAGTATCCTGAAGAAATAGAGATGGAATAGAAGAATAGAGAGGAGAAGAAATGTGACCTGTTCATTTCAGAGGCACTTAGACAGAGGCATGCTTAGAATAAACGGATAGGTAGATAAAACCATGGATGACATTCATTGCCTTGTTTTATGTGAGAGGTTACGTGAGGTGATCACAATGGTTCTCTCTGGCCTTGCAATCCATTAATTTCAGTGTTATCTGAAATGAAGGGGGAAAAAAATGAGTGTATTACAATAAGTTTGATGAATTTTCCAGCCCAAGAGCTAACCCAATGTTGACACACGTTACGTTTTGTAAGAAAGTACAAGATCCAAATGCCTGTGGGTTAATTAAAGTGGCTGTCAAAGAACGATGAAATGATTTGGAATAGGGGAGAAATCGCATCCGGTACATACAAAGTTCATGAAAAGCCAGTAAAACAGGGAAATAAACTTCATTTTTTTTTTAAAAAAAAACCTTCTGGTTAGAAGTGGTGTACAGAAAAAGGCACAATCCCAATATATACTTCTGCCTGAAAATGAAGCAGTGAGTGAATTAGCAGAAACTCCACTTACTTTCATGAAGCCACAATAGCAGAAAACATCTGTTGTCAACCAGCTGGCTGCAAGACTGTAAACAAGGGAACACATTGGGGAAACATGGGAGGATGCACCTGCCAAAGAAAGATCATCAAACACAGATACTTTGTGGGTGTGTCACAGATCTAACAAATAATCTGCACATTCTATTGATAATATGCTTTATATATATCACGTACTAATAGTTCTGAAACATTACCTAATGGTAAATTATTAAGAAATCATTGCACTTTTCACCATCTAGGACGGAAAAAATTAGGCATTGAATCTCAAGGATTGGTAGACAAAGACTTTAAGAAGTACCTGTCCACTGAGTTAGCTTAATATTTGTTCTGAAAGACTTGGAGGAAGAAGAAAAACGAAAGGATTAAGACAAAAGACAGTCATACTCAGACAGACAGATTTCTCTACAAAACTCTCATTAAGCATCAAAACCAGTGAATATATAATTGGGGTGGGGTTTTTTTTGTTTATTTGAAGAATCAGTGTTTGCTTTATCTGCATTTGGGGAAAAAATACCCATTGATTGTTAGTATTTAACCTCACCTTCTTAATTCACTTAGCTGTTCCAGAAATAGCTAATGTTTATCTCCCCGAAGATTCCTAGAGTTTGCTTAAATCAGTGAGGATAGGCAATTAAAGAGGCTAATTGTACTGCTGAAAACAATAATTAAGCTTTTTCTCCACTTTATTTCTTTTGTTTTCTGTTTCTACTTTTGGTCCATTCATTGTTTAACCAGAAGTGAAAGTCAGAACAACCAGGCTGTGAACCACAGGAAACTGTTTTAATGTCTACCTACTAAGACGTATTCTTTTTCATCAGCGTCTTGATTTGAATGGAGGCCATATGATCTCCATATCTCATCATTAAAGTCTCATAATTTATATAGGAAAAAGAAATTAAACTATGGCAAGGTTCTCAACAATTTGACAATGAACGTGATTAACTTCAGTCAGTATGTGAAACACTTAAGAAAATAGTGCCAGCAGCAGAACAGGGAAAGACAAAGTGCTCTATGAGTTATAGCTTTAGTACTTAGCATGTGTATATCATAAGCCACAGAGCAGACATGTTGAGTAAAAGCATTTTTAACACCATCTAAAAAAAACTATTGCTCTGTACATGAGCCTGACCTGATATAACACACACCGCCTGCAAATATGTACTTTTCAGTTATTTGTATCCTCATGCTGCATAGTTCATATTCAAACTTAAAGCACAATATTTTTCTCTTTGGAGCATTTTCATAGAATCATAGAATCATAGAATCATAGAATCATAGAATCATAGAGTCATAGAATCATAGAATCATAGAACAGAACAGTTTGGGACCTTAAACATCGTCTAGTTTCAACCCCCCTGCCATGGGCAGGGACATCCCACTGGCTCAGGCTGCCCAAGCCCCATCCAACCTGGCCTGGAACACTTCCAGGGATAGGGGGGCAACAACTTCCCTGGGCAATATGGACCAGAGTCTCACTGCCCTTGTAGTAAAGATATTCTTCCTTATGTCTGGTCTAAATCTGCCCCTACAGTTTATAACTACTGTCCCTCATCCTGTCACTACAAGCCTTTGTATAAAGTCCCTCTCCAGGTTTCTTGAAGCCCCTTCATGTACTGGAAGGTCGCTATAAGATCTCCTAGGAGCCTTCTCTTCTCCAGGCTGAACAACCCCAGCTCTCTCAGCTTCTTTTCATATGGGACATATGCTGCTCTTCTAGCATATTACAGGGTGGTTAAAGTCCCTGAGCAGGATGAGAGCTTGCAAGTGTGAAGCCTCCTGTAGCTGGAGGAGGAAGGCTTCATCGTTTGGCTCTCGTTGATCAGGTGGCCTGTAGTATACACCAACCACAAGGTTCCCACAGGTTCCTTGTTATTTTATTATTTATTACACGCTTTCGACCTGTTTGTGACTCCTTTTCAATGACACCTCTTCACATTCTATCCATTTCCTGACATGGAGGGCAATGCCTCCATCCCTCCTTCCCAGTCTGTCCCTTCTGAACAGCCTGTAGCCATTGATAGTCTCATTCCAGTCACGGGATTCGTCCCGCCAAGTTTCCATGATTGCAACTACATCATAGCTTTCTAATAGCACGGTGTTTTCCTCCAAAGCAGTCTTGAAATTTAGGAAGAGGTATGTGGAAATCAGGTTATACAATTTAATTACAATTTGTTGATCTTAATGGAAGTTTAAACTTGCCTACATGTAAGCATCTAAATTTAAGTGTTTAACCTGAAGCATAAACCCATCAGGGATGTATCTAGGAAGTACAAGTTTAGAAATCAGAGGGTCTTTCTAGAGAAATAGAATTGTGGCATAATGCCAGATGATATGGTATTATAACCTATCTTTGTTGCTTTTGTACTTGAAGACCTCCCCATTGGAACTAAAACTCTGGTGGTCTAGTTTATAAAACCATACTTCAAAATAAAGACTAATGATAAACAGTATATGGCCTCAAAAGTGGTTTTGAGTAATAAGAATGATTAAAGTATTTCCTTAGTTTTGCATCATCTTATAGTGTTTGTTTAATTTATTTATTAATGTTAGAGGCTTCTAATCTCTAAAGAGCTGTTGAAAGGCTCAAATAAACTGCATACTTAACAGTGAAACTCAATGTGAACTAAGCAGGTTAGCTGTTGAAAGTCTGTAACTTTTTACCAATCTAGGAATTGTTTTGGACCAATGATGAAAACTGATTGAAACCAGAATGTGATTTCATTGCACCTCACAGCGAGAAAAGAGTGTAGTCTGCATTGTTTAAAAAGTTTCTGATGGAAGATCTTGTGCAGGGCTGAGATTTAGTAAATGTCTGAGCTAATTCTCCTCCCACTACAAATCTCAAAAGCATCATTTCTAGATACAGTCCACTGTTTGTTTGTTTATTTATTTTTCTGATAATCTACTTCTCATTTAGCAACTTCTAATTAAGTAAAAAACTATAATTTGCATTAGTAACAGGAGAAATTTTTAGCTGGACTGACTGAAATGCACTTAGTTGAGAAAAAATATTTTTCAAGAAATCATTACTTTCCAAACAGTCATTGTTTCAATATTTGCAAAGAACAGATATGCTTTGTGGGGACTTAGGCCTTCAAAGACAAAAAGGAAGAATTGTATCTTTTGTCAAGCTGATTTTATCTTTCTTCCTCAGATTTATAGAAACTCATGCTTTTAAACTAACCTATCCTGAAACGCTACTTAAGATTAAACAGTTTCCACTTCTGACTGTTCCTTTCTTTATCACTTTGCAAACGCTTGGCATTTTACATCCCCAAAAATCCAGCATTTAAATGTGTGACTAATGATCATCTAAAGCACGGGCATGATCTCAGTGCCCGTTGGACAGGATGAATCCAAGCTGCAGGAGTGTCAAAAGATGATGGGCTCGATGCTTACAGACGGCCCTTGTTGGTTTGCTCTTGGTTACCCAGATTCCTTCTTGCTTATAAAGCTTCAGCGGTCTCATATTGCATTTATGTCTGTTTATCTGACAGGTCATTGGGCACAAGAAGTTTAGTAGACTTCCAAAGTGCAGCGGAAAGACTTCTGAGCAACTACATTCTGAAATTGATTTACAAATAACTTCCAAAGTCGTGACTAAAGTCATTCTTTGAGAATGAAAGTTAAAGAAACGTATTTTTTTTTCTGAGCTGGGAAAGGATTTGCTGTTCACAATCACACTACCAGGTGAACAGTTTTGAACTAGTGAGATTATAAACCTTACTGAGAAAGTCTCTGATTCTTTTTGCTCCCAATAAAAACATTGATCACATACATAAAGCCTCAATTTAGACAAGCCTTCAAAAATTTAGAAAACACTAAACAGACTATATAAGAAGGGACTATCACAGCAGGCTTCCTTAGCTCACCCATAGAGAACTTGCAACCAAGTCTTCCCTTTTCTTAATACCAAAATATCACTTACACTCATAGCATTCACACAGCTTTAAACAGCTTGGCACAATAGGGTATTCTGTTATTTTCTTCAGTTATAGATTAACTTATCTTCACAACAAAACAGTGTAAACTTGCAGCATCCTTCTTATACACCCTCACCTTTGTCACGCTTGCGTTAAAATAGAAGGTGAAAACACAGCTAACAAGCAGACAAGGAATGTTGGGGAATACTCAATGGTATTGTGTTTTAACTTACTCTTGCCCATGATGTTTAATGCTGGTTTCGAGACTTTTTCCTTTTCTTCCCCCTCACTTCTTTCCTGAGATGATAAAGGAAACTCTGGTGAACATTTAGTTATGCACTGCACTCCCTCTGTCTTCTTTTCATTAAACGAGGAGCTGTGGAGCGAGGGTAGAGCAGCATGCTCCAGCCTGCAGCCTGAGAAACAATAGAATTGACTTGTACAGTATGGACGAAGACTAATGGATGAAAACATTCCTGGCTGTAGCAATCTGTGCTCCCTACAATGTTACTCATCATTCTGTCTAACTTCAATAATATTCTTAGCATGAAACGTCTAAGATTAATGAGGCGTTTATTCTCCGATAAGAAGCTATCACGAAAAATACATTTTCCATCAACATTTTTGCAATGAAATTAATACTACCAACTTTTTTTTTTTTTTTTTTTTTTGCAAATACAAGATTCAACGGTGGTTTATAGCAGATGATGTGAGGGTAGTCCACTAGCAGGTTTGTATCTTGGGGTGGATCAGCATTCATTTTCTCTGTTTAAGTGCAAGAAATGCTGTTACTGAGCACTCTCGAGTCTCAAATTGCTGTTGTAGAATCAGTTGGTTGAAGCTGTTAGAGATGGAATACAGGATTAGAGCTATCTACTATAGCTCTGGGGGGTGAGGGTGTTGATATTAAATGGGTAAAGGACCTCTAACATTTGTCATCTTTCTCTTGCTGTGTGATTGATGCTGAACAGAGCTAGCTGAGGTCACTAACCATGTCTTTCTGTCCAGAAGCCAACAAAAAATCCTCTAAAGGTAGTCCTCTATAGTTATAGCTCAAGCACTGATACAGCCACTGTTGGCCTACATCTTTTCTTTGTAAGCTGTAAGATATCATAATCAGAGCTGCATGTTTAAATAAGGGTAAATGACTGCATCTTCCAAGGCACCAAATGACCCATATAGTCTCTTGGCTACAGGTTTTTTTTCAGACTCACTGTTCCGCAGGCTTTTTCAGAAGCAGTAGGTAGACAAGACATATATTGGTCAGAACTTTAGAACAGAATACGTCCTTCTCAGTTGACCATTAAAAGGATCAAACATGCAGGACTCAGTCTCTGAATCGGTTCTGCCATCTTTCACAAAATTAAGCTACTTCTGATTTGGTCATTCTGGTGAACGCCTGGTACAAAATCCTCAGGTCTCTGTGCTACATATAATAGATTTCCTGTGGAAATGCTGGAGATATTGACTTCATTGACTCTGCCCCACTGAGTCTAATCAAGATCCAAGGCAGTGTAGGTCCACGAACAGTGGAACTAATTATTTGTCATGGGTCATCTCCATCCTCCAGCATAGCTATCTCCTGACTGCCTTAGCTATTGCATTTCTACTCAAAACCTTTTGATCTGTCTCACATTATCAGCTACTCAAATGGGATTTACTTCGAAGGCACCCATTTCTCTTTTAGAAGCTTCTGGCTGCCTTTTCTCTCAAATTGTCTGATTGCTTTATAGAATCAAACTAAGCAAGGAATGATTGATTTTACCTCAGGGTTTGCTTGAAGCTGTTGCTTCTTTCTTAGACTTGTAAAAATGCCTTCATTTTGGGAAGTTTCTCCAGTTTTTTAGCTTTGTCAGACTGTCCAATGAAATATATTGCCCCTCTGCCCCCTATTAAATATATTTGTGTTTAGAGGATGTTCTTATTTTAAGTACAATCGGGTTAACTTTTTTTTTTCCTTTTGGAGATCCCTGATACCACAAATTCTTCATTTTGCTGCAGTAGGCAGAAAAGTTATCCCCATAAGACATAAGACTACAAGTAATAGTAATAGGAAAAAGCAGTAAGGGCCAGACAAACAAATCACTCTTTTGTCATGACTGAAATGGACAAGTGTTTCCAAGAGACAGTAGAGAAATATCTGTGGCAGAGCAGTGTAAACTATATCTTCAGAAACGTATTTATTCTGGATGGTCTGAAGTCATTGAATATATCATTCCCTTATAATATTTGTAGGCATGCTTCTTCTTTGGTACCATGATATATAATATTCTCATACAAATTATATTTTGAATGATTTTAGGGTCAGCAACTTATCTCTTATTCATACTTTGCTAGGTTTAATGTATCAAAGACTCTCACTGTCAGGAACGTACCCATAGTGAAAGCTGTAACATCTTTTTTCTCCAGCACAAACTAGCAATGTAATAAAAAGGCAATGAACTTCAAAATCTAGGTTTAAAGTATTAAGTTTTATTTAACCTAAGGCATACTTCATTATAGCAATTCATTATGCTAATTCTCAACATGAAAAATATCCCTTGGGCCCACCAATATAGAGCTGTTTACCAGCGTATTTTTAATATGTCCTCTTAAAATATCAATTCTAACTAACCACAGCTTTCAGAAATTCTGCTGTGTATCAAGCCCTTTTTTTGTCAAACTTACTCTTCCTTTAGTGACCCCAACATATACTTAATTAAAAATACATTTGTTGTCAAATTAAAATATTTAATAAATAAAACCCAAATACTTTATGAGCTATATCAGTAAAGCTAAGCTGCAGATAAAGAGAAATTAAGCGCAACTCCAGAAAATAAATTGAAAACACACACAAATACCATATTACTGCATAACAAGTACCATATTTTTTCTGTCTGTCTCATTTGTCATGTCAGACGTGCCTTACAGAACTTACTTAAATATTTAGTCATTTTCTCCAAGTTGTATTCTTTGACAGTTTTAGGTGTTATGAAAATCTAAAAATTATGTTTCTTTTCAGCTTACTTTTGGAAGCTGATAGTTTTATTAATCAAGATGTCTCCTATTCTTGAGTGGAATTCTAATTAACATAAATTGTGCATGTTTCTGTCTGTGCACATATATAGAGCTGGATGGGAGATAGAAGCAAACATGTACTTGACTGGGATGACACAAGTGATCTGTGAAAGTGATAAACACCAGTTTCATGCACTTTCATTTCCAGGGTACGAACGCAGGACTAGTATGTCATTTTTAAATAATACAGCATCCTGCGATTGTTAAATTCAGATTGCGATCCATCTCCTGATGTTATAGGAAATTAACTAATTTTAGAAAAAAGACTGAAATCCATTTTTTTTGTTAAATGTTTTGCATTATCATCAACAATTCTGACAGAATCAATAATGTCCATTTCCAATTTATGGTGTAGATGCACCAGCGATCACTATTGGCATATCCCTCAGGAAAACCATCTTTACAAAAAAATCTCAAGAACAAGACACTTGCAAAGCTTGAATATCTAAAGCACATTTAAAGGAAGAAACGAGCTATAAGCAATGTCTTTGCTTTCCCTGTGGAATTTTCAAGTACTTGCATTTGATGGGGCGAAATCAAGTGAGACTGTTTCAGCTATAAAAACAAACATTTACAGATTGACATTTACACAGTCACCAATTTATAAGAAGCTCCTCTCATTGTGATTTGTCATGTCTCACTCGTCCCACTCATCCCTGTAAAACACAGAAATGTGTTGAAGACGCTCAAAGGTTCACTTGAAGGTGAAAGTACCTTTTGCAGAGGCAGTGAAAGTAAATTATCCAGAAGGAGAAATTGTAATATTTACAAAAAAAATTTGTAAATTCTTTTTTTTTTTTTTTTTTCCCCCAGAATAATGATAAGGGCTGGAAGCAACAAAGCAGAAATCAATTTTGAAGACAGATCTTTAATAGACGAATAATCTGTCAAATGAAACAATATTTTATCTTGGTTTCTCAGTGGCACCTACATTTGTTATATTGGTTTCATGTGGACAAACAATTCAGATCTTAAAGGGCACCTTATGTCTTTTTCCCACATCCAGACATATAGAAGCAGAACAGTGGATGTGGCAGTAATCAGGGAAAATGAGTGATCAGCAGAAAATCACACAGGAGTGTTTAGTAACATTATAAGACAGCTCATTAACGGAGGACAAAGCAGGACTGAGGCTGTTGCAAATACATGAATACAAGGTCATCTTTTGAGTGTAGCCAAGAACACAGACCCAGACACTGTACTTAAGGTCTTTTGAGGAAAGGCATTACGCACAGTGTAGAGTTTCCATTCAAGTGTAATGGTCTGGAGTTTAGAAGAATCCTTTGACCATATTGACAGACAGTAAATAGATTTTTTAAAAGATGCCATTTTTTTTTCTTTTGTAGGCTTTTAATCCCTCTGTTCTAATGGTGGAGAGGAAAGGTAGAATAGAACAATTTGTAAAACATGAAAATATAGGAATAAGTGCTGTACAAAATCCAAATACTTATCACAAAACCCAAATACTTATCACAAAACCCACAAAGTTTATTTGGCAATCTAATTAAATGACATATCATATGTTTGAATACCAGAAGACAAATTGCACACGTTTCCAGTGGCTGAATTTTCTGGTAGTTTGTTGCTGAGTTTCATTTGATGCACAGTATTCTGAGTGAGAGGGGAATTTTATTTCCAACATAGCAGAATGCAGTATATTTTTATACATACTTTATTCAATGGATTCCAGTTTATGTCTTCCTCTGCTAACATAGCTAAATCTATGATACCCAGTTGATAGCTTTTTCAAGGCCTGGCCTTGTGAAAGAGACATTGCAGAATGGGATCAAGCCAAGAAAAAGTGGTTTAAAATTCTAGAAGCCACAATTTTCCAAGACATTCCTGACTTCTGTTAATGCAAAATAGATTAAAACACTAAATGAGCATGAAAATTACTGTAGTGAAAAACATATTTGAGGTTTGAATGTTGTTTTACCTCTCATTCCACCTTTAATTATATTATAAAATCTGTTCTGATGTCATTCTTTCCGAAGTTGCTCATCCCTTCAGCCCTCACCATTAGACACTTTTCCAGTTAATTTGGGGAGGTTTTTATGACAGAGTTGGTGGTAAAGCTCAGATTAACTTGGAATACTCAGGACACAGCCTGAGCACGCAGACATACCAAACAACAAGTGGCAGTGCAAATCCTATCAATGGTGCTACACCACTATGAGCTGTTTGCAGCTTTTGATTACTTTCACCAACAAGGGTTCATACCAACAGTTCTGATTAATAAGCTTTTACCAGATACTTGAAGCTTATTTTTAATATTATTTACATATTTTCTTTTTCTACTGTTTGTAGAGTTTATTGATTTTCCCTACTTGACTTTCTTCTGTCTGGAAGATGCCGGAAATAATGATATTAAAATTGATCTAGTATGTTCAAGGCAGACATTAGCTATGAAATCCAGTTTTTAATGGAAGACATATACAATACTAACCACACGGGTTTTAGCCATGTCAGTAGCACATTTTGAATGAGATTTGAGAGAGATGATGAAGCACAGATCTCGGTACATAAGAATGCAGCCCTGGCTCTTATGTTAATGGACTAAAAGACTTCAAGTCACAAAAGAATCAATAAGAATAAGGCACCTTAAAAATATATATTCAAAGCTGCGCTTGAGCCAGAAAGTTTTCTGATTAATAAGAGAGGGGCAGCCAAGTATGCGAAAAGGAAAAGACTTTCCTTGCCCTCTATCACCTTAAAAATGAACAACATATATTCCCATAAAATACAGTAATTGGTGCCTTTCCGGATCTTGGGTTTCTCAATTCACAGAGTAGCAGAGAGAGTGAGCATCTGTCTCATAGATATCTTAGAAAGCCAGGCAAGCTTATGGGTCACAGTAGAAAGAGTTTTGCTCCAATGATCTCTACTATGTCCTTCCATTCAATACTAAATAAGTGTCAGGCAATTAGAAATGGAACAGTGGATGCGTAAATGATGCTGCCTTCTCAATAAATTGCTAATACCTGGATAGTGCTGCATGACTGGAAACATACTGTTACAATAACTGCAGTACCAATTTTTATTTCTGAATAATAGAGAATATGAAGATGATCAACGTAGCACTGGAGCCATGAAACAAACAATCTACCCCATGATTCTTTTCCTGTCTGATTTCCTATTTTCTTCCTTCCAGAATTGAGACATCGTGTATCTCACATTCACACGAGTAACATGAATTTTCCTTCCCTTTCTTGGCAGAAGTGCGGTCTCGTGTGCATAGTGGTCTCTGAATAATATTTAATGACTGCCAAACTGTGACATAGAGTTCATGCTACTTCTTGTAGGGTAAAAATCAACCCCTTTTGTAGTGAACACCTAAAGTTCATTGTTAGGGAATAGCCAGAAATACATAAAATAATAAAATGGGATATATTTTTTTTAATGCATTGACATGTACAGCTTTTACTATAACAATTTGGTTAGGAAAAATGGACATCCAGAAGGCACATATCCACACTTATTTGCATTATTTATTTCACTTGGTTCATGTACCATCTTTTACCATCTGTCACATGGAAGATAGCTTTCAAAGAAATTCTGGAATACTAATGGAATTCCCTCAGCATCGCCATTCGGCACAGGTGGCACTTTTAGCTCAAAAACTAATTGAAATGTGTGTTTTAAAGAAGCTCAGCGTTTAATTCAAGCGGATAGGATACACAAGATATCTCTTCAGTGTTTCAGAGGTCACAGCATGAGACTGATTTGGCAAATTTCATCTAAAATAACTCAGTACTTAAGGGAGTTCTATGAAGAAAGACATAATGTGTTGATTTCGTACTTAGTAGCAAATTTTAAAGCAGCTGTTGCTATACAGCAGATTCAGCTGCATTTTGTGAAATGGCAAATTAAGAGAAAGAACAAGTATCTTCACTTTTTCCTACCTACTAATACTGCTACAATGAAAATGCAAGAGCAGTACTCAGCTTCTAACCACAAATTAGCAGCCAGAGTCGTATTTTGCATTTATCTGCACTGGTTTGCAGTTCAGCATCCAGGCTTCTGTAATTAGCAGTTATATTTTGCTAGAATAAGTACCGTGCAGAACAAAGAGAATGAAGTTATGAAGAAAAGACAAATGAAGACATCAGGACGCCTCCTATATTGCCCTCCAAGAAGAGAAAGGGCAGCTCTGACACTGAGCCCCTTAAGAATGGTCAGAAGCAAAAGGATGGGCATCCTCAGTTTGGAAAACACTGATTAAATGCCACCTGCTGCTACAGTCACAGCCCTTCTTCCCTCTTTAAAGGACAAGAAATCCAGGATAGGAAAACAACTCTTGCATTAGCAGCACATCACTAAGTCATTCACGCTACTATTATAGCGAGGAGATCCCTTCTAGTGGGTGTAAATTGGGATTTATGTGCCAAAAAGTGCCACTTTTAACTAAATGAGAAACATCTGTGCATTGTACATCTGTACAGTGACTCTGTTTCTATGTGCATGGTTTAAAATACTTTTAAATAAAAAAAAATCCTGAATGATTTGCTTTTGTGTTGTTTTTCCCTGAGCTGGTGTCATTGTGAGTATATTTTGCATTACTTTAAGGACACACAAAGCAATTAAAAAACTCTTTTAATTTTTTTCTTTTTATTAGCGGTATTTTAACTGTTTCTTTGAAGAGGTATGAAACTGGGCCCAGTAGATGTTGGGAAGGTTTATTGTAACCTAAGAGAAATCTGTCTAATCTTGGGGTTTTACTAGCTCTAAGGGAATTGTCTTACTTATTTATCATTACCTGACTGTAATGTAACTTTTGAGCATATGACAGCTTTAGAAATAATAATAGTAACAATAAAAAATGGAAGCAAAAGTCTAACAGATTTTGCCTTATACTGGATCTGTGGATAGCATCAAAAAGCACCCTGGAGTGTTGTATGGCATCCTTTACAATTAGTGATGGAAATGTTATTGTTATCCTGTTGAGCAGATACAGGCAAAGAGATACTATTCAGTATTTATTCCATTGAATTCATCCGGAAGCTTCCATACGCTTTGCAGCAAATCAGGGCTGATTATTATGCAGGAATTAAATCATAATCTACTTAATCAGGAGACAGGGTGAAATCTAATGATAGGCATTGAATTCATACTTTTCACAGGAATTCTGGCTAGATAAAGGTCACTATACCTGACCTATTTGCTTAGACTTTGTTTATGATCAGTAAGGATCTACTCAGTATTGGCAATGAAGCCTTGGGAGCTATTTGTCTCACATTTATTTACACATGCTGAAATGAATTACACATTGTATTCCATTAGTCCCCACTGACTACATTTCCTTTGTTCATAATAGAAATGTAGAAAATTATCGCTGATTTAGACAACCACCTGCAAGTAAGCTATATCTTACTTTAAATAAATAATTCACGTGCCAGTTCAGTTAAGTATCAAGGTGTACTTTACATTAAGGGAAATTCAGTGATTCCATTTTTATCCAGAATGGAAAAAAAAACCTGCGTTTAGGCTGGACAATATGCTTAATATTCACTCTAGCCTAACTCTGAAGCGACATCTTTCCATACTAGAGATTGCAACAACATTTAGTACAAAGGAAGCTGATGTCATTTACCAGTCTGAATGTCACTGCAATACGAATGACTTGTCTTGCTTACACTGGAAAAGAAAACAGGACCATGTAAAGCAGTGAGGGATGGAAGACAAGATGTGACTTGAAAACAGCAAGCAATGGCCAGAAAAAAATGAGGAAAATATTTACTATTGATGCATTTTAAAGTCTCTCCTGCGCTGGAAAGCAGTGACTTACAGGAACTCTGTGCTGATGAATGAATCTCAGTCTGTGTAGCCAAGTTTCCTTGCAGCAAGAAAAACATGTTATGTATTATTATATTACACTGCAATAAAAGGGTGTGGTAATATAACTATATTACAGATATAAATATAAATATAGCAGGAAAAGTGTAAAAAGGCTAAGCAAAACCACTAGAAGAAATATGGGATGGAACAAAGGAGTATGAAACCAGACACAAATATAGAGAAATTCATCACACTATAAAAAGAACCATGAGGCATTTAAACAAGGTAAGAAAAAGCATCAATTGTGTAAGTAATGAAGAGTGAAAGAATACACTACAAGCCAAACAATATCCTTGGAAGGAGGACAGAAAACCTGTAAGAAGTTTAGAATGGTCTTCATAAATCTGGAAATCTAATATCAGATGTGAACGACAAGGTACAGTGAGCTAAGTGTGGGAGCTGGATAGAATATTAGGAGGAGAAAACCAAGGAACACTATCTGGAAAAGATTATATTAGACTGGAAAAGCTGTCATCTTCTAATTAAAATGCCAAAATGCATCTACTCAAATTCTATAGGCAGATATGAGCAAAAAGAGATGATTCAGAGTTTTCAGGAAGCCTCTTTTAATTTCTGTCCTAAAACGCAGGCGGCAATGCTAAAGATTATGAACAACGCTGAACTCTCTGCACAGTGAATCAGATGTGCAAAATATTATTGAGTAGGCATTATGGAGAAACAAGGAACCAGGTAATTTCCTGCTAAGAGCATGAATTAAAAAATCCTCAGCTATAGAGTTAGAATAAATAAGAGTAAATAAGGAGCTAGAGCTTGAGATAAAGCACAAAGACCCAGAGAACATTTCAAGGTCTCAACCAGTCTCAGGGTCAGAATCCATGTCTTCTACCTGGAACTTCTTGCAGATTCAAATCTCCTTGGAGTGCAGTTATGGATAATACCTGTAAAAATTCTGTTACCAGAATAAAAAAAAAAAAAATAAAAAAAAAAGCCTTTCTAACCTCTTAAAACTATTTTAAACACAGAAGGTCTTTTTAGGAATTGAAATGTGTTTGTTCATCTATCAGTGTTTGCAGCAAGTAAACATGATGTCAATTAGCCTTGCTAATGTGAAATCATTACCGGTTCCTGGGTGGGAGAAAGAGTTCATCAGCTCAAACATACCTTGTGTGTTTTGCAATATATCCTGCTGTTGGGTAAGAACAATCCTGGATGTTTAACTAATTAGGCTTTGTTTGGAATCTTCCATGCCTACGGTTTGAATCCTTCAGCAGTAATTTGCTCGTGGGGCACCGTTTAGCCCTATAGATGAGTTAAGAGATGATTGCACTAAAACCTGAACAAATGCAGAAGAAGAAAGACTTTACATAAAGAGGTTCAAAACTGAATTGTATTAAACCCACAATTTTCCAATAAACCTCAGCCTAACTGCTGGGGGGCAGGGAGGAACCCAGATTGTTAATAGTAGAAAAACCACTCTACTTCTAATGAAGCGTTAGTATTGTCTTTGATGGCTGCTGTGTGAACCTAACCCGTGGACCAAAAGGGAGATTTGGGCACATAATGAAAAAGTTTCCAGTTTCTGATCCATGTGCAGTAAATAGACTCTAAGGTGATGGAAAACATAGGTGGGTTTCGAGCTATCTTTTCGGTACCTTACAACAACAATAAACAAGAAAAATCCCTTTCTAATTAATATAAGCCTACCACTTCATAATGATAAAGTTAGTAATGGGTTCTAGAAAGCCAGAGGCCCATACCAGCTGCTATCGTTATGTTCGGTGGAAGGGAATATGATAGCGGACTGCAAAATCATGAGTGGGCTGGAGTGAGCGAAGATTTTCACTGTCTTGTGAGGTGCAGTCAGTTCTGACTACTGTGAGCCAGATTTACACCAAACAGAAAGAGTTGATTCTTCACACAGCTGAGGGACCTGTGGAATTCCACATCACTCTGCATGCGGAAGTTAGAAATTCCAGGGGAGTAACCAAATTACCCAGAAAATATTTAGTACGGTCACTAAATATATAAGATACAGTGAGCTCAGTTTACCCCCTAAGCACAAAACAGAGGCTGAGTGACTGCACAGCATTACATATAGCCTACTTTTCACTAGACATTTATTCTAGACTTAGCTGAAGTCAAGCAACTGGATTGGACTTACTTGGTGAAGCTTTAATTCTGTTCTTCCTTTCTCACAGTATTCATAGAACCACAGAATTGCAGAACCACTTGGGCTGGAAGGGTCCTTTGAAGGTCATCTGGTCCAACACCTCCTGCAGTGAGCAGGGACACTTTCAACCAGATCAGGTTGCCCAGAGCCCTGTCCAACTTGATCTGGAATACTTCCAGGGTTGAGATATCTACCACCTCCCTGGGTAACTTGTTCCAATGCTTCACCACCTTCATTGTAAAAAATGTCTTCTTTATACTTAGTCAGAAGCAACTCTCTTTTGGTTTAAAACCATTGCCCCTTGCTCTATTGCAACAAGCCTTACTAAAAAGGTTGTCTCCGTCTTTCATATAAGCCCCTTGTAAGTACTGGAAGGCTGCTATAAGGTCTTCCAAGATCCTTCTCTTCTCCAGGCTGAACAACCCCAACTCTTCCAGCCTTTCTTCATAGGAGAGGTATTTCATCCTTCTAATTATTTTTGTGATCCTCCCCTGGATCCACTCCAACAGGTCCATGTGGTCCCTGTGCAGAGTACTCCAGAGCTGGACTCAGCACTTCAAGCGGGGTCTCACTGGACCATAATAGAGAGGCAGAAACCTGCTGGCAATGCTTATTTTAATGCAGCTTAGGTTATGGTTAGCTTTCTCTGCTGCAAGTGCACAATTTCTGCTCACATCCAGCTTTTCATCCACCAGTACCTCCAGGTCCCTTTTCGTCAGGGCTGCTCTCAATTCCTTCATCCCTCAGCCTATATTGATACCAGTGGTCACCCCAACCCACAAGCAGTACCTTGCACTTGGCCTTGTTGAACCTCATGAGATTCACATGGGCCCACTTCTCAAGCTTGTCCAGGTCTCTCTGGTTGTCATCCTGTCTCTTCGGTATGTCAAAGGCACTGCTCAATGTGGTGTCATCTGCAAACTTGCTGAGGGTATACTTGATCCCACTGTCTATGTCATTATCAAGATATTAAACAGTACTGGTCTTTCTGTACCCTTAGGTCAGATATCCAGATAAGTAACTTCTTAAACTGATGGATATAATAATTCTGTATGTTTGAGTGAACACTAAAAGAGTGCAATATTTATGATTAAAGTAAGTGAGTTAACGCTTCTTTTCTATTTGGTATACAATAGTATATGCTTGTTGACAGGATTTCTACGTATCCTTCCTAGATAGAATTTCATTTTGCTGGACAGGCATCTTGATGCAGTTATACTGGTCACAGCATGAGATGTACAATCACCATTCACTAGTTTCTTGCTAGCCAAGCCTTAAGATTAGCACGCTCCCTCACAAGAAAATCCTGTGGGACTGTCTGATTTCAACATTGTTGCTTATGTTCCTTATCCGGAAATATTCTCTTTCTCTGCATTGCATCATAGAATCATAGAATAGTCTGGGTTGGAAGAGACCTTAAAGACCATATAGTTCCAATCCCCTTTCTGTTTGTCTTCCCATCTTCCAGCTCTCTTATGCCTCCAGCGATTTTTTCAGCTTGTTTGTTAGAGTATTATGCCTAACTTCCTCTGGGAACTCCCATAATATTCAAGCGTTGTCCCTGTTCCTTTCCCCCTGCCCCCTAAACCTCACCATCTGCAAAATACTCTTATGAAATATCTCTGTCTGGATGGCACACTTGTCTCGGTATTCCAAAATATTCCCTTTTGATTCCAAACAACCATGATACCACTCATTGAACAGTTCAAGCTTAACGTGATTGAAATAAGTCCTTAGCGGCAGACATGCCACTACTATGCCTTTTTCAATGTTGTGGAAACCACTGCCATTCTGACAATCAGTTAAACACCTAAATAACACAGTTTTTCACATTTGTTTTCTTAAATCTATTCTATTCCTAATTTTCTCACATTCATTCTGAATGCAATGTTAGCCTTTACCTGCCTTCCCACACAGCCGAAGCTCCAATCCTGCTTGCTGAGCATTCTTCTTCCCGAGTACGTAACAGAAGTAGCCTTGCTCTGCTCTGAAATGCTGCTGTGTATAGCATTTCCCCACCCTTTGATCAAGTACTGCTCTATTTACAGTTTGCCTGTGACTGCTCTTCACCATCAAATTTATGTTATTTGTTTTCTGTTCATAAACTAATCCCACTTTATCTCTCCTTGAGAAAGAAGAGATTGTCTCCTGCTTCTAATCAGCTACTGATAATACCTTCCATCACCCACTTGATTCATTCTCAAGCAGTTACTTTCATGTTGTTCACGCTTGGAAGAAACACTCGAAAGTAACATTTTCGCTTTCCTTCAAGTCCGTGTCCAAATCTGTCTTTTGACATTTTGCTTATAAAAACACTTTGTGTAAATAAGCTGTAATAATACTAAGATTGTTTCCTATTGGTATTGTTTTCTTTCCTTTTCTCCCTATGTTTTTGTTTATCATCTCACTTTTCCTTGTCTCCTCTGTACACTACACGCGTTTTTATTTTTGGCTGATGTTTGTAAAGTACTTCATAAATTGAGGTTAGTCTTCTAGTTTCTGGGTCCTACTGTAATAGGAATGTTATTGCAGTAATAATAACAATGAAAGGTTCCTCCCAATATCTATAATTTTCCATTTTAATATGTGCACAGATCTGTACTATCTGCTCCATTTTCATAGCAGCTCAGTGACTAAAATGTGGCCACGCTCACAACACTCTTGATATCATGATTTATACACGGTAAACTGAAGCATAAAGAGATGAAGGATAACATTCACCTGTTTTCCAACACAGGACAGTATTTAGGTAGAACGTACGCATTAAGTTTTGAGGAGAGCTGTTTCATTATTCAGCTTTGCAGGACAAAAGCTTCTGTCAGCATCTTTGTTTTGCACCACAAAAGTCTATAGATGCCCACAGAATCACAGGCTGAAGAACTAGGCACTAAGCACCACTATGCCCTGGAGTTCGTTGAGGTCTTTTGAGTACATTAGGTGTATTTCCATCCCTGGAGCTGCCCAATTTGTTTGCTGTACTTGTACTTTTATTCTTGCAAACCAATAGTGTTTGAAAAACAGATTGTGAGATAACTACATTTGTTTCCACACCCTAACGCTGGCCAAAGGGAAGCTGTTGTGATGGGCAATGCCTGTAGCACTACATAATAATCCAGGAGCTATCTTCTCATGAGGATGCACTGATGATGCACTAAATACCCTGATTCCCAGAAATACTGTGCTGAGGCAGGTCAGGGAACTGAAGAGATGAAGTGAAGTTTGATGGTGGGCAGCCCCACATCGGGGACCACAAAATCCTGGGGACAGGAAAATAACATTCTCTCTAAATCGAGAAAGCACCATTGTTCTTGGATGGGAAGAAGGAACTCTTAAAATTCACTCATCACACTATGACCTCTATTTGAATGAACTCGGGAAAAAATGTAATACGTAGATGCAATTTTGAAGGTTTATTAACTTCCAAGAGTCATGAACTGAAGTCTTTGTCTCATTTCATATTCCTTTTCCCCTCAGGTTTCACTGTGATGCCTCAGCAGTGAAAAGCTGTATTTCTGTAAACAATATTGGGGTTGTGGCTGTTATCATTTCACACAAGACCCCTCTTGCAGAAAGAGTTTTGGAGAATATTGGACTATTTTTTTAAGCACCTTTGACAGTCTGCTGTGCTGAGTCGAAAGATTTCAAGGTACATTAACTTTAACAAAAGAGTGTCCGTGCCATAAGCCCGCATTTCGTTTCAAAATAACGATAGCTATTTTAAAAACATATATATAACTTAACCCAACTCCTTTATTTATTATTATTATTTATTTAGAAGGTCCCTCAAGCAAATCCAGATAAAGGCTGATAGGATGGGATTTGCTGGAACAGGGAGAGTTTCAATTTTGCTTTGAATTCAACATAATTGAGACTGTGGCATTTGAAAATGTGCAGTCTGCAGATTAGATCATGTAGTTTCCCACCCATTACTGACTCTCATCCCCATAGTGCATGATGTGCTCTCCCTCATACACACATTCTATTTCATTCTGCAGATAATCAAGGGCAAATTTCAGAACCTCAGGAAAAAGCTTTTTCACAGCACATGAATTGCATCTTTAGTTTTTACATGCCAGAGGATTCTTCAATTTGTTCCATGGAGATCTGTTTTCTGCGTTATTCTGGCATTCTTCTAAGTATGTTTTCTCCTCGGGAAGAAGAAATTCCTGTTGCTGTACTCTGAATCCACTGCGCTGTTCACTGTGCAAAACAGTTAAGCAGGGTATGCTTAAAACCAGAAGAAAATTATCAGTATTTTGTGATCTTTCACTAATTTGGTGTGGTTTTATTTAGTAGTATTAGTTATAATTTCACACCTCTTTAAACTTTACTGAAACAAAAGTTTTGTTTCTCCTTGCTCTGAATTTCTTACAAATTTATGACTTTGTATACTGCTATTGACTTCCTGGGGCTTCACATATGTGCAATAGCGAAGCTTCAGTAGTCTTCTGTTCTATCACTGCAGTTTTCAGCTTTTTAAATTGGACAAGTGTATTTGATTCTCTGTCCAGAGTGTTCCAAGAAGGACTTGAAAATTACAGCATTTTAGAATAATAATAACAAAAAAAAAAATATGTCAAATTAAGTCTTTTCTTTAGCATTTTTCTATCCTCTTTGCTCCATATCATTGGATCATGAGACATCACTCCCATATTCCTGGAATTTGAGCAGATACTTACAGCAGTGTAACGTGAGTGTAAAATGCCCTCAAATCAAAATAGTTTTATACTCATTTTGCCTAGTTGAGCAAATATGATCGCAGTGGTCTGATAGGCAACACAACCACCCGACATTCCTGCTTACATCAGCAATACTTTCTACCTTATGATAAGCATGGAGTTATAGTAGCTTGTGGCTACGTCTATATCATAAACAATTTATCCAAGTGCTTATTTTCCTGTCCCGAGGGTAAATGGCCACTTCTGTACACATTCAAACTTTCTGAAATAAAATAAACCTCTCCAAAACACTTACTGAGAGTTGTCCTTTGGCAGTGTTAACTCATTAACCGTGCCTGAAAATTCTGCCGAAGGCACTAGTTGGCCAGATGCCATACTGAAAATTTAACTCAGGAGAGAACCAGATCCAGAACTTTGGAATGTTTTCTGATATTGTTAACTAATAAACTGGCTTTTGGGACACTTAACCCTCTTAATAAGATCATCTTTTTTTTCATCACAAGGGAAGTCTACTAAGCCTCAGCTCTTTCTCAGTCTTTGGTTTCTTACCGTACATTTCACTAATTTGGTCTTCTCTAAAGTTGTTGAGGTCTCTCTGTGTATTGTTTGTGTCTTTTGCCTTATAGTTTCCTGACTTAGTTTCTCCTGTGGACTAATTAATCAAAAAAGCCACGTGTTATGTACAGCATGTATTTGGCTAGCGATTTATCATAGGATATTACTCTCAGACTTTAAAAGTACTTTGCTTAACCTGCTCTATAGCAAAGGTGTTTCCTTCCATCCCCTATTTTATTTGTGCCTTTTAGTCCTCTCCCTAGGTATTGACCCAGGAAAAAAAAAAAGAAAAAAAAAACACAGAAAGAAAAAAAGAAAGAAAAAAAGAGAGAAAAAAGGAAAGAAAAAAAAAAGTAATAGTTAATAGCTAATTAATATCCTAAACTGAAAATTTCCAAATATGTTTCATTCTGTCAAAAATTAATCACCAAGGAGTTAAATAGCTAAAAAAGTAGAAATCCCAGTGTTGGGATTATTTATAACCTAAATCAATTCTCCACTAGCTGTCTCTTGCCAGAAAAACACCCACCAATATTCAGAGAAGAGTTCTCCTGCAGAGGTGGTACTGGGCAATACTACCCTTGTAAACAGGGATGAAAATCTAACACTTATGTAATTTTTTTCCTCATGACCCTCTAAACTCACAAAATCTAATTCCAACTATATCCTTATTTCACATTACAGCACATATCTTCATAAGCAGAAGCTCAGAAGGTCACTTATTCTAGCGGCTTATATTTATTTTAATGTTTATTTGAAATGTCTAATTCAAAAGAATGTACATAATCATGTTCAAAGCAGGTTAGCAAAGTTAATCATACCTCTTTGGTGTATGACTACTCACAGGCATATGGCTAAATCATCCTTAAACACAGCTTTGAAAGTTGGGTGAGGAATTTAATTGCACAAGGTCAGACAAAGGTTTGGACTAAAAGGTAACAAATCTCCTCTCTAGATTCAAATTTGGCAACACAGCAACAGCAAACCTTTGTAAGGTCATTATTACATCCCAATTCTGTTTCCTCTCTTTTTCTCTATCTTTGTACACTTCTTTAAAGCCTTTTAATGCCTCTTCTTAAAATACTTAGGTGACAACTGTCAATGGCAGCAGGTGCTGTATTTGGAATGGCGAAAAGTATTTATATGCCCTCAACAATAGCAATGAATGTCATTTCTATCACAAATACCACAGGTCATAAATGTAACATAAGAATCCTATGTGCATTTATTGCTGTAAATCGAAGCTAAAATCCAAAACTAATACCAGCGAATTAGAACTGGCCAATGTACCCTTGATCAGAACCATGAAACAGATTGTTTGCAGAGATCTTTTCTCTAAATAACAACCTGGTGCACAAACTGCTGATTTTGGGGGTGTTCAAAGAACAGATCCACATCTAAAGGCTTGTGGTTCAGACTTGTCTCTAATTAAGAAGTGTCCTGAAGTGAACAAAGGGCCACACAGTAGGAAATATATGCTTGCAGACACCAATTCACACCTGTTAATGATTAGTTTGCAGACACTACCAGATGTGCTATTTATCTGATGATCAGAGTAATTGAAATGAATTGCTCTGAATCAGTCATGTGAAATTGTCCCAGTTAAGTAGATGTGCTGTTTCTCCTCTGTTTTCTTATGGAAAGGATGGAGCTGATCATTATCTTTAAGACTGTCCTCTATTCTCACATATTGTTCCCACAAAGAGTGTGATTTGCATGCTGTACCCTCCTCAGAAAAAAAAAAACAAAACCAAAAAACAAACCAAGAAAAATACAGTATAGATCTCAAAAAATTATATAATATGGGAAGGTTTTTAAGTCTGACCACGGATAGGAGCTCACAAAAGCGTAGGTGAGTGGTAAAAAGAGGACCTGTTTTTTACTGCAGACCTAAAAAGCTGCAGTTCAATACTTACAAAGTCAAAAAGTGAAACCCTACGCGTGTAGGACTGCAAACCTCTAGAACTCACTGCCAAAGGAGTACAGTGGCAGCAGACAGCAACAGTATACCCCCTAAACATAATTAAGTAAATGATAAAAACCAACTTCATGTGAGTAAAAAGATGGAGTCCAAAAAGAATAGATGCAGAGAGCAGCCAGGTTCATGTGCTTCCATTTCTTTGGTCACTGTTGGAGATAGGGGCACAGTATCAATCTGACCACGAATGGCTTTTGTTTCCATGTTGTTTTCTTGCCAAAGCCTGTTATCAAGCTTACTTTCTTTCCAAGCCACCTAAACCCAGAGATAATAAGACCCATGTGGATACTGAGACATAGTGTGTAAAAGAACAAATAAGTGAATAGGTGAAAGGCCATTTTAGTTTTCTGTTGCCTATACCTACAAGACCTACAAATTCAGCATGAGTTTCAGACTGTAAAGTCCATAAGTAGAAAGGAAGATCAGAAAAGGTGATGTGTATGTATTATCTAAGTAAAGACAAAAAAGATGTCATTAAACACAGTATGAACACTGTGGCATGGGCTGAGTTTCTTGATGTAGCACGAAGTTTACTTTTATACATTGCTGTAGATCTGATGATGCCTTTGATTTTGACCATGGCCATTTTTTTTAGCTTTTTGCAGTTTGATGTTTTTCCTACTATCCAGGTAATGCTTCACAGTTTTTTTCTGGGACAGATTTAAGTTGCTTCATGTCTCCAGCACAGCTCAAAGAAGACTAAACTCTGGTCCTGGTTTGGCAAGAAAAATCCCCCATAGAAAATCTAATTGGAGAGATCAGAGGTCTGGCACTAAGAATGGACCAGAAACAGAGACATTAAAAGGCCTTCAAACTATGGTTTCCCTTAGATTTTCACAGGGACATTGTGCACACTGAAAGTTCTAGCTGCAGTCTTGATGGTAATAACTTCTAGTTCAGTTTCTCCTTGCCAGAAATACTTGTCTAGTTCTATTTCTAGACTTAAAATTCCACATCTGTGATCGAATTTCCCTCAGGCTCATGACCCCATGTCTTACACAAGGTCACAACACTTCATTTGGAAAGGTCACTGTTCCTATCTGAACTAGAACAAAAAGTTTGCTTTCAATTTTGGTGTATTTTATCCGAGAATATCACACCACCAGTACTATTTATATGTTATTTAATGATCTCCATTGTACTTCTGGGAAGTTGAAGCTCATGTGACCTATTTAAGCTGTTATGCAGCAAGAGCATAAGAGCTGGAAGAGGAGGAGGAATCTCCTATCTCCCTGAGCAGTGTGCTGTCTGCTGGACCATGAGCAGTGGTTGGCAGGTATAACTTAACAGCGTTCATCTTTCCGTTTGTGAAGGCTTATTAAAAATTCTAATGATTTGTGGTATTGTCCCAGGTTATTTGTCTTATTTTTTCTCTCACTTTCTGAATGCTGGAAGGAGGTAGTCAGCATCATTACACCCCAGACAATTGAGTTGATTGCTTTTTTCATAATAGTATTTGAGAACAGAGTTGTGCAATTTTCAGTAGGCGACAGAGTAGAACAAGAAAAAGCGAGTGCCTTAAATAGGATAACTACAACGCTGCTTGCAAAATGTTCTTCATTAACCCTTAACAAACACCCCATGCTCAGCTATTGACATAAATTTGCTCCTTCAAGTCAGTGGTTTTCTGTCTCTGTGCTTTGTTACATGAATATTCCTGTCCTTCCTCATTGTATTTCCCTTTCTTAATTATACCATGGTGAGTTATTCCTTCAGTTGTGCCTGTTTCTTATTGCTCACTGACACCTTTCTTTTTGCCTTCATCCACAAGTACATCCTTTGTTTTCTGTGGTTTTCCTTCTCTTTCTTCTCCCGGCTGTGTCAGGGAAAAATATTGTCTTGGGGAGCAGCAAGAGCAGATCTGCTCCAGGAAGCAGACAGGGCTGGGAGCTGAGGAGCACCACAGCAGAAGCAGTAACATCATTGACCAGGAACGGTCCTGCAGCATCTGTCAGTTGACTTCTTTGGCAGAGTCACTATTTACTTTCTCAAGAAAAAAACTCTCTTATGGTTGTCTAGGGATTTTAGCCATTTGGCGGTGTATGATAATGAATCTAGAAGCGTATAAACACAAATGATAATAAAGCCTGCATATAATTTCCCACTTGATCTTCATCCATCTTCTTGGGCTGGAATCAAAAACTCTATGGACATCTTGCTTTGAAAGTCTGTTCATGTTTATTTTCCACTCCTACACAACACTTGTGGCATGTCTTCGTGAAGTTTCCCTAGTTTATAACCCACTCCCCTCCCTCTTCAAAGCCTTAACATCTTTCTTCTGTGCCTGGTAATTTTCCATTCTCCAAACTTTAGTCCCCTACAACAAGTTAAAAGAGAATTGTTTCTCTTTTCCTTCAAAAATCTCAGTAGTATAATTATTGTTCAGTAAGCGTAACTTAACTTGTCAGTAAGCTCAATCTTTTGCCATTGTATCAAGTTCATGAGAAAAAAAAGATAGGATGCTGCAAGCTCACTGTGTGTTCAGTCTGGAAGAATCTTCAAAAATGTCACAATTTTTTTAGTTTATATAATGACTAGAATTTGTTATTTTTCAGAGAATTCCTTAAATATTCACTGGGCAGTTGGTGACTTGATACTATTTTGTTAATTCATTAATGTTATGTACCTGCATTGCAGTTCACTCTTGAAATCACCCAGATCAGCTCAGTACTGAAGCTGGTTTGGAGGCTCAGACATCCCAACCTTCTCTTCCACTTATGAGAAAGGCAGAGATCAGTTCCTGTGTCCTGCATTATTCTGTCAGGACTCAGTTACTTTGTGCTATAGTTATTATTGTCATTACTGTTTATTTTCCTGTTTCCTAGTTACTTAAAAATAGCTGTAAATATTGTTTCTTTCAAAATATCCAAAATCCAAGTGTATAAAAATACAAGAGTGATTTTAAAATTCATGACTTGTTGACTAGCAGCATGGACAGGACATTAGGAAAAATCTTTTCATGGAAAGGGTCATTGGGCACTGGCAGAGGCTGCCCAGGGAGGGGGTCGAGTCATATTCCTCAGACGTGTTTGAGGGACGGGTGGGTGAGGTGCTGAGGTCCATGGTTTAGGGAGTGTTAGGAATGGTTGGACTCGATGATCCAGTGGGTCCCTTCCAACCTTGTGATTCTATGATTCTATTCTATGATTCTATGAGAGGTCATGTATGACAAGAAATGACACAATCAAAATCAACCTCCATTCAGGTTACTGCTCTTCAAGCTTAGTATAATGCGTTTGTATACGTTATATATGCATGGTTAGGGTAAGTGACAAAACTCATCTGTACACCCACAGAGAAGTTCAGAGAGACAACGATAGGAGAGGGAGGCCAAATAATACCCTACAAGGATACTTCCAGTCTCATCACAGGGGCCATGAGTCCATCAGAGACTGTTAGTGTTGTCTCTGCTTGCATGGGGTGTGTGATCTGTGAGGTCAAACGTGTGTATATATATATGTGTATGTGTATATATATATGTGTGTGTGTATATGTGTGTGTGTGTATATATGTGTATGCATATATTTGTGTGTGTGTATGTATATACACGTAGTGTATATGATCTGTGTGTGTGTGTGCGCCTGCTGGGAACACACTTTCACTCTCGCTATTGATTTAGTCTGTGGACACAGAGCAGCAGCAGCCTCAGCTGTCTCAGGCAGAGATATATTTTCCTTTAACACACTTATGTGTTCATATATGTATTATTTACAGATACTCATGCTTTATCTCTGTGCAGGAATATGAATTTGGAGAGACAAATGGCTCATACAGAATCAATTCTTCCTGGAATGAACTGAAAATGGATGTGTTGAGTGATGTCTGCATGCTAGATGATGTTTAGGGGCTGAGGGCTAGAACCATGTTTATATCACAGGTTCGTAACCTCTTGTTTGTACCATTATGTCAGTACCATTATGTCATGCTGTCACCGCAACAATAGAATTGAACAAGGAAGCGACCTTCATCTCATCTGTGGTTTTTCATAGCATTTTAGGGTCTGCTTTTTCCCTTGTACTAGCCACATTTTGCTTTTTGCCATATTTCTGCTATCACAAGAGCTGGAGTATATGCATATTTTAACGTAGACTGAGCTTCTCCCATAATCTCATAACTCCAGGAGGATTTAACATAATTCTCAGTGATTATTTCCAGTGCCTGTCTTTGCAGGTGGTCATTGATTTCCTGAGCTTCAGCAGAGCGAAATTGAGGTCTAGCCTAGACTAGTAAAAGGTTTACTGGAATAGATATATCTCTCAGTACAGCTAATACCGGCAAGCACTCTATTATGGATGTAGTTCTATTGTGGGGGAGAAAAGTAAAAGGTTTTCATTCAGTATTTTTCTTGGGAACTGCAACACTGCTCGGCTTTTTTGCTCAAACGGAGATGCTATTCAAAATTCCACCCCTAAATGATATCAGTAAGTTTTATTCATAACTCTGGATTGATTTTTTTCAGTCTTTCCATTCCCACATGAAGCTGGAAAACAACAATGAGAGCTGACAAGTGAGGTTTAGGTGTGTAGGAATCAAGGCAGCAATGTTCTTTTCTTCACACCGGAGAAGACAAGCAGAACAGCAATTTACCCTTGGCCTGAGCGTGGAAATCTTTCTCCAAATTCATGCCAGTAGGTACTGCTGGATTTTAAACAGAAATGCATGGCTTATATGCCTTGGGAAGTTGGATAGACCTCTGAAGGGTCTTTCTTTTCTCTCTGGGACAGCACTGTGACATGTAACACGACAAGGGCGCAGTGGGTGTGAGACAGGAGGAACCTGAGTGGTAACTCAAGACTGTATCAGAGGAGCTGAGCCCCTTTGGAGGAGAGAATCCTGTCATTTGGCAGAAAAGGCAGCAGCAGCAGCACAGCACTGTGACCTCTCCAGCTCCATGATTCTACACAGAAAGCATCAAGAAGGAGAGAAGTGCACAACCACAGGAACCTTGACTCTTCCTTTTGGTGTACAGCATGCTAAAGTGTAAATTTAAAGTGCAGTAACTAGTTCTGCCCTGCTCCCAATGGGAACATCGGTAGAAAGAAGTGCCATCAAGATGAAGAAAGGAGTTTTATTTAAGCAGAGTAGTTCGTATCTGGTTGATTATTGATCCTAACCCTAAGCATGCATGTGCCTGTGGTAGCTTCTCACTTGCTCTGGACACAAATGACTCGTATAGGTCAGCCTGGCCCTAAGGCTATATGTAATTTATTCTATTATGGTTTAAATAAAGGTTATAGGTATTATGAGAAGTGAAAATGGCAAGAACATAAGCTTTACCCTTACATAAGCATTGCGGGTAAAACTGTCCTCAGAAATAATTAAGAATGCTGTGCAGAAACTGCATTGGAAGAGTTACTAAGCGTATTGTGTGGATTAAATGCCTCTTCTTTGTCTGAGCTGTTCGATCTTTCTGTAGTGCAAAACAGCTACACAACAGGATAGTTAATGATTTGGATCTACATAAAGTCTCAGGCTGATAGCTCACTGAGTCTGTGGGGAAGAAAACCTGGGGAAAGCATGCTGGAGGGGCTTGCATTGCTCCTGGACGTAGAGCATTCTCTTGCTTGAGAATTGCTAGCAGGACATCTGTGACCACAGGGTACTCAGAATGGGTCCATTTTACTTGTACTGTTTTTTTGAGGCAAGTTGAATATCCACATTACAAATGTTGCATTCACAATTACGAACTGGTTCTACTATATCCACACAAGCTATCTTGAAATTTAGCTGCAAAAGTGGAGTTTGCAAGATGGTATTTCTTAACTACCATGGTACTGTGTGATAGTTAAGATGATGGTTTAGCTTTATTTTGAGTGTTCTTTAGGGGTTTTTTTGAGCCTTTATATTTGTTCATCTGCCATTTAAAGACTTAGAATCCTCGTAAATACTTTAAATTGAAAAGTGGAACAAAAAACAGACTTAATTCAATGGAAACAATTTCTCTTTAAAATAAATTAAAAAAAAAATTCAGCCTGGTAAGTTGTAAAGTCTGCATGCAATTATCACTGTGCAAAGGGTTTCCAAGCTGATTTATTTTGATCTGTGAAGAATAACGCAGTCTACACATAAAGGGTTAACTAAACACACGATGTGACAGGTAAAGAAGCAGACAGGTCAAGATGCAAACACTATGGCTTTTTTAGGAGACCATTTGCACAGACCTAAGTTGGGAAACTCCGTGCATTATACTGTAGTCATTAGGTTTACTTTTTCATAAAAGATAGAAACAAGGTTTTACAGTACTACGTCCGTTAAGCACCTAATGACAAATCAATGGAAAATGCATTCCTTATTCCAAGAACTGCTTTTAGAAATTCTGCCCAAGGGATATTTGTGAGAAGCAGGCTTAGCATCCTAATTCTCCCAAAGTCTGCAATTCCAGCCTGTTTCTTCTTGTTTGATATTCATTGTAATACCTGTAAAATTTTGTAAAGTGTGATCATAAAAAATTTAGTGAAGTTTTATAAGCATTACAATAAATACAAATCTGTGGACCATCTCTTGTATGCACAGTAAAGAGAGATCAAAAAAACCCACCAATAGCAGATTGTAAGTAAGTGGGGTTGTTCACACATACTAAGCAGCATAATATTCGCTATAGTACTGTAATTCACTGGATATATGGAGTTGATTCAGCTCTTGTTTGCAGCACAGTGAACAGAATTAACTTAATTAAGAGCATGTTGAGGGATTTGCACCCTTTTGGACCCTTTTGTGTGAAAAAAAATAATCCATTCCTTGATGTATACATGTCTTTTCTGAAATAAAATAGATTTTTACAAGAATAAAACCAATAAAACTTTCCACTCATAGAATCAATATCTCTACAGTCAAAGTCATATAGCTATTAAATTAAACAAATGAAGAGTTAGGACAGAATCTATAACAAAAAAACCCACATACAGTGGCAATTTGGCTTTTATTCTTATCAACAAAGAAACATAACCTGAGGGGTTTTGCCTTGCCATACTAAAAAGTTTCTTCACACAGACTGTTAGCAGTCAGTTTTCAGTTATTTTATTTCCAAGCAGTCAGTGATTAAAAACAAAGTACCTATAGTTCCTTTTCTGTTAATTTTCGGCACTGATAAGAATTTTCTACCTTATATAAAATATTTTTCTACTGTTCTTGTAGTCATTCCCTGTATTTGAATCTTCAGACTAGATTTTGATTGTGTGCTCAGGAAACGGAAGTAGTTTCCCACAGGAACATATACCTAATCTTTAATTAATTTTGTCAATCAGTTTATTATATTTATGGTTTTCTCTGGGCAAATGAACGCCTAAAGAATAAATATAAATGCAAGGGGCTAAAAGTCCATGCAGAAACACACAGATGGTTAAATTTGAACTCTAAATAGCAGGGTTATGCTGAGGCAACATTTATATTTTGTTGAGAACCATTTTGTAACCTACTTGAAACTTGAAAGAGTTCTTCTTGCTAAACCTTCCAAATGTGCAGAATTTATCCAATCTGGTTTAAAGTCCCTGTTCTTAAAAGCTCATGTCTCAATCACATGTCTCATCCCTTGTGGATGGCAGGACCTCACAGCCAAGGCTCATCCTACCACCTCAGCCAGACAGCAGGAAAGGTCCGGGACAGCCAGGATCAGACCCAGCCCCGGACAGAAGACACTTGTCTGGGGTCAGGGATGGTTGTAAATACTGTTCAGTGGAGTATCCCACTGCCAACTGATATTCACTGCGGAAATATTGCCACTGTGAATACCTTAGAAGAGGGTCTGTGAAAGAGCTGTGTAGTCAAAACCCTATCAAAGGGTGAATTTTTAAGGAACTACCTACAAAAGATGCTAAAATAGCTTGTCTACGCCAAGCATGGTCTACCACAACATGGTCTGATGTGAAGATACCCCAGCCAGCCATACATGGGCTGTTAAAAAAATGAAAGTAATCTAGTCTAAGGAGTGATGAGCTTAGCCAGGATAAGAAATCGGATAAATTAGCTCATTACAAGCCTCCCAGTGTGCTAGGCGGCCAGTTCTTGTGCCTGAGATACTTCACACAGCTCTAGCTGATATATGTTAGCAGCCCACTGCTCTGTGATATATCATTTGTTTGTTTAGCTTCAAGTATGTAGGAGGATGTTTTCATACGCTTAAAGTTCAGAAGGTACGTAAGATCATGGGCTGTCACTGGGTAGATGTCTTCCTTCCAATACTCAGGACACCAAACAAGCAATTTAATGAATTTGCATGTTTCAGGTCTTCTACATAATTCTCATTTAAAAGAAAAAAAAAAAAAAAAAAAGAGGAATTCCCTGTGGGATTCATTTGACTTTCATGATAAATTTCTGGCCATAAACTGAGAGCTGCTGAAGTTTTCTCCTGATTTTATTTTGCTAAGTACTCTAAAGGAATTTTGCTGTACCAAGTTATTCAAATTTAGAACATAATGGAAGGATAAGCTCTTATCCAGCAGCAGCCATATCTGCCTCCATTAAAACATCTAACGCTATTTGCTCAATCTCCCATTTACATTTATCTACTCAAACACAAGAAAGGTCTGCAGGCTAAAAAAGAGAAAAGCATTCCACGGCTGTGACATGCAGAGCACACAGACAGAGCGGAGTCCTTTTCCTGTAATGTTCTGCATTTGTCTACTAATGATTCTGACAAAACCAAATATAACCCAGCCCAGGACCTTAAAAGCTGATTTGAATAAATTTAAAGCAGGGATGGGATGGATGCTTATTATTATTCATAGCTCCAACAGACATTGCTTTGCCTCTCTATGTTCCATTTTTAGAAGAATTAAGATTCAAAGTAGATATTTTTACCAGGAGTTTCAGCATTTGAGAAGGCTATTTATGCTACCCAGAGTCATTGTCTTGAGAGTACCGAAATGATAGTGACATTTCCCCAAAGCTTCGTGCCGCACAGTCCTAGATGTGTCCTTGCGGCAAAGGAGGCTGATGGTATCCTGCTGTGCATCAGGAGGAGTGTCGCCAGCTGGTTGAGGGAGATGTTCCTCTCTACCCAGCCCTGGTCAGGCCAAGCCTGGAGTATTGTGTCCAGTTCTGGGCTCCTCAGTACAAAAAAAGACATGGACATACTGGAGAGAGTCCAACAAAGACCACTGAGATGATTAAGAGACTGACATACCCCACATGAGAGGAAAGGCTGGGAGAATTGGGGCCATTCAGCCTGGAGAAGAGAAGGCTTAACCAGGATGTCATGAATATATATAAATGCCTGAAGGAAGAGTGCAAATAAGATGTAGTCAGTCTCTTTTCAGCAGTGCCCAGTGACAAGACCAGAGGCAATGGGCATAAACTGAAACACAGGAGGTTTTATTTGAATATCAGGACAAGTTATTCCTCACACAGACATTGAAAGCCAGTAAACTTTTCACCCCAAAGATGTTACAGAGCTCAGTAAAATTCCACATATAAGCTTATCATTGTAAATAAATAACATTTACATGCAGGTGATTCAAATTTATCTCAAATGTATTTCAAAATTGATATCACGGATACATAGTATGTTTTGCTCTTTTTTCAGTTCCATAAGGAGAAAAATAGTAATTAAAGTAAAGCTCCGGGACTGCAGCTCTAAGAATTCTCTTCATGCGGCTTCTCTGTCAAAAACTTCTAGAAGTAGTAGCACTCTAATTTTGGGCTTGTGTTAATTACTGTCACGTGCTTTTCTGCCTTGGTGACACAGTGTGGTAAGACCTCCTTACGTTCTTCTGATGAAAGGTCATTGGAAAGATGTTGTTCTGTTGTTCGTTATTGTTAATTGGCATCAGATCAAATTGGTTCCTGATGTTAGCATGATATCATTTTATTAGGGAATTTTGAAACAGAGGAGTTGGCAAGTTCCTGTTTGTAACGTAAGGGTTAAAGACATTTCTTTCTTCTGTTGTATTCAGAATATCTCATTACGATTCAGTGGGAGGATGACCTCTGGTTTAAGGCTAAAAATCTGTTTTACTGTCTGATTGGGTTTTATATAAAGTTCCACATAAATCTAGTTAAACCACAATTTGTAATGCTATGGCAAATTATCATTTAATTAGACTTAACTCTCTCTGAAATACCCATACATAGGAGATATTGGAGGTTCACGAAGGAGGCTGCACAGGTATGGATCGTGTTCTCTTTATAAACACAGATGGATAATTCATTACAAATCAATATGATATAAGTGATGCCTGAAACAATTATTTTAATACAGTTAATTCCCAAAAGCCCTAGCTAGAAGTAAATGTTTGCCTCTGAGCCAGGTTGTGTCACCTTTATGAACAGCTAGCACTGACTTGGTTCCTGAATTAAGAAGGAATAACTTTGTGCTTAGTTACCCAAGTAGGCCTACTTAATGAAAGGAAAGTACTTTTAGGCTATACCTCAAGTATACTTTAGAGGCTTTGGGTCATAATCCTTTGGATTTAACATAGAACTCACATCTTCACTTCATAGACATCACCTTTGACTTCAATGTTTACATAGTTAATGCTAAAAGCATGGCAACGGCTTGTTCTTTTCCTAACAAATTCACAAATAAAATATAAGTTAACATCAGCTACCTGATTAATGCTATGGCAATTAACCTCAATAATTTCTAATTCAGTTCAGTCATTTTTGAGGAGATATTAAGTCTACTCCTCTACGGAAGCTACAAGTTCCGAATGAAATTTTATTTATTTTGTTCTGTTGCATGTGTGCACAATCCATGGAGATATTTTTAGTGTTATTTTTTTAGAAAAAAGGATGTGCTTATTAATACTAATTTTTTTTGAAGTGGCTTGTCAGCTTTAGCTGAACTAGATGCATTCCAGGATACAACAAAATAGCCTTACTTGTGTTAAATCCCAGCTTTTAGGCCCATCATTAGGTGATGCTATCTGCTTAAAACTGGTTTCTGTTATCAATGAAAGGTCAATGATGTGAGTTGGCTTACAATTGTATGAAAAGCAGCAAAGAGGGTTTAGTTAGGCAGTCTTATCTGTCTGATGTGCTATTGTCTTCAGCTGATATTCTCTGTGGGATGCAGGCAACAAGCTATTTTCTGTGTTGAAAATTAGGTCACGTTCTAAATTTTGGCTTGTCTTCCTTGAAGACATGGCATTCCTATCTTCTAGCTATAATTATTGTTTTCTAAGGAAAGTAAATGCTATTTTACTGTTGCAAAGGATTTTATTTTTAAAATAATTCCTGAAATGTCTGACTCGTAGAATTTAAACCATAGCATAATGGAAGTCATGGCACTGGGAGTTAATAAGAAGGATAAAAATGGAGTTCTATTTATCAAGTCTGGAAAAGATGTCACCAGAAACCTTGAGAAGAGATACACAAAGGTGTTCTGTATATGAAGGATGTTAATATGAGCTATTTACTTCTGTCTTGCAATGTTGTATATTAAATTGCTTTAGATCTTTGGAAGGAAGAAGTTCCAAGTGTGAGTATTGTAACAGTCAGCAAAGCAAGTGAAACATGTTTGATATCTATGAAAGCTGTGGAAGTTTTCCATCATCTTTAAGGAGCCCAGATCTGTGTGCGAAAGTTTAATGTACTTTCATTCTCATTATTAGTCCATTTTCAGTAGATAGTTAACATTTAGGCGAGTTTGTCTGACATCCTGCATGTTGCAGACTAAAAACCTTCACCCACGAATTAGTATAGTATTAGTATTAGTATTAGTATTAGTATTAGTATTAGTATTAGTACTAGTATTAGTATCCGTATCCGTATCCGTATTAGTATTATATTAGTATCAGTATCAGTATCAGTATCAGTATCAGTATTAGTATTAGTATTAGTATCAGTATTAGTATTAGTATTAGTATTAGTATTAGTATTAGTATTAGTATTATGTTTAAGAAACAACACTGCTGAGAAATCTTTTGGATGTTTTGGTCGAGGTGTATAGACATCAATAAGATGAAATTCTACCAGCTAACTCAAAAAAGCTAATTATTAGACTTAAATAGAAGAAATCAGCCATCTCCACATCTGAGAGTTTTAATAGATCTGTCTGTATCCTTTCTGATTAAAATGACCAAAGAAAAAAATCATTCAGACAGGTAGCTCTTGAAAATCAACGATGACCGTACATGTCATCCTACAGATGTCCAAACATAAGAAATCCCTACTGATACTGAATGTGGCTTTACAGCAACTCCAGTACAGTTTGTTCAGGTCTGTCAGGACCATATGCATTCCAGGTGTGATGTAGCTTAACACTAATTCACTAGTTTCATAAAAAATACTTAATAAGAAATGTTCAGCATTTTTGTTGTACTTAGAATATTAACCATTAATCATCTGAATATAGAGCTATATTAAATAAAAAAGAACACTCTTTTTTCTCCACTTTTTCTGGAGTCACTTTTTCTCCATAACTCATCTTGCTACAATTTTCAGTCCCTCTACTTACAGACAATACTTAAATTTGTTTCTAATGCAATCATATTTTTATCATAGATAGATCAAAGTGTATTCATTTGTTTCCATAATTTAGACTGCAGACTTTTTACTGGAAAAAAAACCAGACTGCTGTTGGCATAAATGTAAGGTGAAAAATTGATGCGTATGGTGAGGAACTCAAGGAAATCTAATTTTTGATTAATGTTGATAAAGCAACATCACCTCCAACACACCCCAGTCTAAAGGACTAAAACTGAACTTATTGTTAGCATTGTTTATGTCCTGCTCTGGAGGCTCAGACTAGGATCAGACTCCTTTTATACCAATGCTTATATCTACGGGGGAGATGGGGGTAAATACCCCTAAGTTAATGAACTCTTTTTTTTACCAATTATAACCTAAGTTTAGTACAGACAGTCTAAAATTCTTGATCAGGTTGTTTGCTAGTAATGAGTGAGAAAAATGCTTTGGATTTAGTCAGTATTGTAGTCATGAAACATCAGTCAGTATTAAAATGAAAAAATCTCTTTATGAGATATGGAAATACATATGAGACAGGGAGAATGAGAATATGGTTTCATCGATGCATCTAATGGAAGGGATCACATGGTAAAAAAACTTTGTGATTTATTGTTAAAGAACTGCATTCAAAACAAAACAAGAACTCCTGATGAAAACTGCCCTGAGCAATTCAGATGATATAACATCTCTCTTACCCTTACTAAAAATATAGTTTGATGATAGAGTCCCTGAAAGTACTGTTCAGGATGAAGCTAGAGCCCTTAGGTCTGTTAATGCCCTAATAATCAATTACTGGTCATTCAAACAATGAAATGAGATGCGCTTTGAGAGCTGTGGAAAACCGGTTTAAGTAAAATAAAATAAACACCAAAGAAATAAACACCCACAAGTTTGTTCAGCAGTAATTCTACGTTGCGAGGGTTGGAGGCTCATGGCTGGTGATCTGTCTAGAGACTCAAACGTCAAATAAAAGGTTCAATATATTTGCCTCTGCCCTGACTCGTCAAGGAGTTTTGACTTGGTCAACTAGTTATACAGGGCTGTCGAACAACACAACTGCATGCGTGCCTGTATGCGTGCCTGTGAGCACCCTTTCTTTGTGCATCCTGCACCAGTCACACCCCAACTTGGTTAGCTAGTCTTGATCAAATTAATTCAATGTCAGCTGCACTTGGCTAGTTAAAAACAACTGTGCTAGCTAATCCTGTTAATCTTAGTTTTCCAGACTTATTTCTTTTCAAAATACCTATCAGTCAGAACTCCTCATTCCCAGAATAAAACTTGCTAATAATAAATGGTGGCAAAAATTCCATAAGTATAACCTGGACTCTATATTAAGGATAAGCAAAACAATCTTAAAATAGTGAATTAGCAATAAAAACAGTATATGAAAATGATGATGGAACAACATGCTTATGAACATCAGTATAAAATGATTGGGTGCCCTGTATGTTAGCAATTTTTCTATTGTAGTTACAGTAGAAATAAATCTGTACTGGCTTAAAATTTGTACATCACACTCCATTTTACTATACACTGAAAAGCTATTTTGTAGGGTTGTCTTTTCCTGATAATTTTTCTAAACTACCCTTTCTCCTTGGCGTTATTATTATTAGAGATTTGCTTCTGACAACTATATTTCTTTAATCACAGCTTTCAGAACATCAACTTTTGAAGGAACAAAAATTTAAAAAAAAAAAGGTTCAGTCTATTTTAAATTTTCACATCTGGATGCACATGTCACACAACGGTATTCTGTTCCACCGTGCATGACACTTCCAACACAAACATACATATTGTGTTTGTCTTAAAGCTACCCAAATTAGCAGTCACCCATCCATCAATATGCCCTCCTTTTTATAGCAAGGGGACTCTTTTACACTTAATTATCCACATGCTAGTGTGGGCAAATTTGGCTCCTGCAGATTGGTAGCGTTCCATATATCACCAGAAAGTGATGATTAGGATCTGGGAGAAGATGGATGGAAGAAGTGAAAGCGAACCTGTTGCTGTGATAATCGACTATATTAAGTTACTTTGCACTCGGACGAACACCTACATTTTTTTTGAAATATCTTTTCTGCCAAAATCTTTTATTTGCATCCCTCAGGAGACATTGTAAAACAGTGTTCTTTGTCAGATTTGAACTGCAGTGATTGACTGTGATATTTGTAGGGTTCATCCACTCTAGATAGTTCTCCAGGGAGGAATCCTATCTTCCTTTCCCCTAGACAGATTGTTATAAGTTAGAGCTCCGGGGGATTTCTTTGATTTATGTGTAAGTTTCAACAGAAGCGGTTTAAAATTAAGAGAATGTAGTGTGAAAATTTCATTTTATTGGTACTCCTCTTTGAAGTGCTAAATACTGGGATCTTAAAACAAGGTATGGCACTGTCCTTCCCAGGTATTACAATATTCATAGTGCAGTTTAGGATCAATCATCAGAGTTTTAGCAGATACTACATGAATTTGCGTATGTAAAGTCATGCTTGGTAAACTTTCTAGTTGTAAAAGTCACTAATAGAATATGTACACCTTTGATTTGAGAGTTCTGAAGCATAGCAGTGAAAACATAGAGAAGACAAATATTTTCAAAATGAATGTTATCAGGTCATCTGTTCTGGGACCAGCACCAAATACAAAGTATTTGGTATTGCTATGTAAGGCTGAGAGAACCGGGTTTGTTCAGCCTTGAGAGAAGAAGGCTTAAGGGAGACCTTATTACTATGCACCAGTACATAAAGGGCGTGCACCGAAAGGAAGGACACTGCCTTTTTAGGAGTCACATGGAAAAGGGATAATAATAAGATTGCTCCTGGGAAGATTCTGATGGGATTCCAGACGAAAATTTTTCGCCATGAGATCGATTAAACGTTGGAATAATCTTCCCAGGGAAGTGGTAGATCCCTCTACAACTGACAGTTTAAAAGCTCATTTTGACAGGGTATTGGGCCATATAATTTAAACTATATGTCTCCTAAAAAGGTTAGACTAGATGATCTTTGAAGTCCCTTCCAACCTGGCATTCTATGATCTTATGATTCTAAGACATGTATTAATCACCTAATGGAATAATCACACCTGTGGTTTATACTCCACTAATTACCAGTTAGTGTAGTCATTCTCTGAACTTCAGGTCTCATGTTAACCAAATTCCTTTAGATCAAGAATCAAAATGTTTGGCTTTTCTTACATTAAAGTTATAAAGGAATATTGAGCTTAGCCATATTTTTTTTCACTAACTCTGCCTCATGCTGTTTTTTAATGTGTCTAAAAAAAGTTCTTAAACATCCATTGCACATTACATTTATAACCTTTTTGTAAAAGGACATTCCAAAAGTCCACTCACTTTCATTGTACCTTTTAAAATTCCAACTACTTTTTAATTAATTAGTGGGAAAGGAGAAGTAAGTATTGAGCTGTACGCAAAAATGTATGATTCTTTGCTCTGCATTGGTTTTGCATATTTGTAAGTGATCAGCATGTGTTTTACTGCCCGAGGGTCACAAGCATGTGGTGCTCTGAATGAATTTCACATTTGAAGGAAATCCTGATGTTGTTAGCAGGAAGCTCACAAAATTATCTGACTTCTAAATGAGGTAAAGTAAAACCTTGTCTGTTACTTTAAAAGAAGTTGCACTTTGAGGTTTTAAAATCTATTCAACCTGCAGATATTGATGGGAACCTTTGAAAGTTGTAATGACATAGACTGACAGGAGTGTACTTCCCTGTAACCTTTTGATGTATTGTATGCTTCACGCAACTTCGTGATTTATGTCATGTGGCAGAGTATTTTATGAAAAATCAAGATATACATAAACTCAGATCACCATCAAAAATTAATACATTATGAAATGACTAAAAAAAGAAGTGTGACACACGACCACATGACACACTGTGATATATCATGAGGTGACCTGGAAGTTAGGCAGTTGTACCAATGTTTTCGGAAACAGACCCTGTAAATTAAATCTTTATTGGATCAGAGCTACCTTAATCTGTTCCTTTTCTTGTAAAATTAAAGGTTTCAGAGGAGATTGTTCCCATTCTTACCTTGACAGTCACTATTTCAGTGCTCAAAATCTGCAACAATGACCAACGATATCTAAGAAGTATCACAGAGATGTTTCCTCCCATAGTGAAACATCATCATGTTAAACTCTTTAGTGCTATAGTGATTAAGTGAATATAGTATCCTGCATAGTCCATGACCTTATCTCTCTTCAGTTTTCTAGTGGCAGAGGAATGATGTATTTTTAATCTTGTATTTTAAATCTGATTTCTAAACATCTGTATTCTCCATTTCACAGTGTCAGGGAGCCGGCTCCCACCTCAGTATGTCACAGCATATCACTTTAAATTAGTTAAAAGACTTAAACTGCGAAATTCATATCCAGACTCAGCTTTCAAAACACCTCAGATTTCATTCGCAGTTGGAAAATATTATTAAATATCTGAGGAAACACAATTGACAGCTGGATTCTGTTTCTGATCCAAACAATCGCCTTCTCGTTTCCCATTCACCCGAAGTCAACACACATTTCTGTGCAGATATTTCTCTCCATTACCTTCTTTGTAACAGTGTGCTGGGCTGAAGGTCCTTCCATATTCCAATATGTGCAGTCTATTCAAGTTTACTGTGTCTACAAATGTAATGAACTCACCATCATTTTTATTCTATCACCAGAGCCATTAATTAAAATGTTAAATAATGCCACTAAGTCTATGACAGGTTTTTGGTAATCTTATTCTTTTTATGAAACCTGTTTAACAAATGACAGATTGGAAACAACTGCAGAAATACATTTTACTACCAGTTCTCTACCATCTTTATGGTATTTGTACCCTCTTATTATCTAGGCCATGTTTCTCTGACCTGTTTATGGGAATGTCATCATATACAATACCAGACATCTCTCTGAAGCTAAAGAAGACCTTATTACTCTCTACAAGTACCTGAAAGGAGGTTGTGGAGAGGAGGGAGCTGGGCTCTTCTCCCAAGTGACAGGGGACAGGACAAGAGGGAATGGCCTGAAGCTCCATCAGGGGAGGTTCAGGTTGGATATCAGAAAAAAATTCTTCACAGTCAGAGTCATTGGGTACTGGAACAGCTGCCCAGGGAGGGGGTCGAGTCGCCTTCCCTGGAGGTGTTTAAGGAACGGGTGGATGAAGTGCTCAGGGACATGGTTTAGGGAGTGTTAGGAATGGTTGGACTCGATGATCCAATGGGTCCTTTCCAACCTGGTGATTCTGTGATTCTGTGATTCTGTGAATTTGCAATGTACTGTTTGACAAACCACTAGGCTAATTATAGCATTGAAAGAGGAAATTAAATTAATTTAATTTTTTGGGGGTTTTTTTTATAATCTATGTCATCTGTTACTTAACATCCCATTATTATCCGGGTGCTCACATTTTGATTATTTGTTCTATTTGCTGTATCCCAGGGCTGAACTTAAGCAAAGTGGTCTGTAAGTCTCTGTACTTTCTGCAAGTTACATTATCTTTCAACCTTTGGTAAACAGAGTAAACTTTCTCAGTAAATATGAAAGAAAATGACAGTTGAAATATTAACAACTAGTAGCAGTAACAGCAGCATTAGAGAAGCAGTAGTAGTAGTGGTGGTGGTGGTAGTAGTAGTAGTAATGTTGAATGTAGAGCAAAATTAAAATAAGAAATGTGAGTGAATATGCCTCCCCCATCCTCTGTCAAATACAGTGACAAGATCTGTGTTAAATTGCCATGAAATTTGTTTTGAATAAAAGCCGAAGAAAAAAAATAATCTGAGAATAACAAATTTTTATACTAATTTACTATTATGAAGTAGGCATGCTTTAATTTTCATTTTTATATAATTTCTTTTCCTTTATTACTTTAACAAATTCAAAGATTAGTTTAGTGCTTGATAGACACTGCATTACTAAATATTTTATGTTTCTTAAATTTCTAAAAACAAGTTTTATTTCTAAGTTGCCAAGAAATAAATGAAACTAAATTTTGACATCACCAAATACTACTTAAAAAGTCTTCTTTTTTCCCATTCAGCTGTACTTTCCTTTTAGAAAAAGTGGCTTCAGCTACTCTTTGAGCTTCAACATTATTACCATCAAACTTAAAGACAGTAAAGTGTTCGAAAGTTGTCATCAGATCTAGAGGATAGACACAACTTAAGAAAAGTAGGTAGTACACCTGAAGTATTGTCTTTTGTTTGATCTGTCAAAGACAGCACAAAGTAGAATAAAAGTAAGACAGAGTTGATAGAGGAACTCAAGACCTCTCTCTGGAATTTTGCCTGTCTTGTCCTGAACTTGCAATCAATCAGAAACTACTTTTTTTTCCTTACAGTAAGTCAAAACTTAATGTTTCAGTTTTTACACCGATACAGGGAACACTTGATTACAGGAATGTTTGGCAGGTGACCAAGAGAACTGAAGATGTAATACAAGGATAGGAAGAATGAGTGACAAATTATTTGGGATACAAAAAAATAAATATTTTGGCCATGCAAACAGCAAATTAAGTTTTACATACAAAGATGAGAAAGATTCCCCCTGAAATGTAGTTACCTGTATCTAAGCAAACGAAGGGCTCATGATAGTTAATAGCTGATGACATGACTTGAAATAAAACTGTGACAGTTAGATCTCTCAAAAAGAAAGGAACACTATGCCAGAAAAACTGCATTCATCAATGATAAGAGGACAAAGGGCCACAAAAGAAAACAGAAAGACCAAAAATATGGAAAAAGAGGTTGTTCTCCATCATGCTTCACAGTTTGCTTTGGATTGCTTTTAGGCCTTCCTCAGGTCATGCCTCCTCCATCTTCTCCCAGATTCAGCCTTTCCTATCCAGAAATGTGCTCTTTAGCTGAATACCAAAAGAGAGGATGCAACCCACCTACGTTTTTTTGGTTTTTTTTTTACAGGAAAGACTTTGGTGTGAGTTGGATAAAGTAATAATGGAAATGAGATCACTTAATGTCTGTTCCTGAAAGGGCTACATGAAAATTACAGCGCAACTATTTACAGAGGATTGTAGTGATAGGATGCGAGGGAAGGGGTATGAACTGGAGAGGGGCAGATTTAGACTGGACATAAGGAGGAATTTCTTCATGATGAGAGTGGTGAGGTCCTGGCCCAGGTTGCCCAGGGAAGCTGTGGCTGCCCCACCCCTGGAGGTGTTCAAGGACAGGTTGGATGAGGCTTGGAGCCTCTCATCCAATGGGAGGTGTCCCTGGCCATGGCAGGGGTGGAACCGGATGGTCTTTAAGGTTACTTCCAACCCAAACCATTCCATGATTCCATACGAATTCTGGTTGCAAGCAAAATCCTCACTGTGCCTGCTCGGAGGCAGATACACTAAGATCCAGATCACGTTTCTTTGCAGGAAAAAAACAGTAGATAAGGAAGAGGCTCTGCCGAAGCCTTCCCACATAGTTAACAGAAACAAAAGCAGAAGTTTATGGTCATTCATGCATCCTGAATAAAAGAATCTCCATGAAATATGACGAGGAATTGGAAGATGTGTCCAGAGCAAGAATATTTTCTGACTGTGGGACAGCAGATTCTGAACAAACAATAAGGCTCAACCTATGTGAACTGCCTGCTGCCCTCAGTAATGATTGGGAAATGAATAAATCCCAGTCCACCATTAAAATGAATAGTGGAACATTTTTGCTTTTTATCAAAAACCTAAGCACCAAATCAAATCAGTAAACATCTGAAAGGATGAATCTGAGGTTTTATCGTTAATTCCAGTAATCAATACGAACCAGAAGTGTTAAGAGTTGCTTATGCTTCCTTAAAATATTTTTTTCATGGGTCTCTTGTGGTGGGACTTTAATTTCAGAAGAAGCTGAGTTGCTAATCATCCTTAGCTGTGAAGAAGTAATTATGAGTTTATCATAAAATTTCTGTAGTCTTTGGGGAAAAAGGAGTTTAGCAGCTATGTTGCAAGAATGTTTTCTCCATTCTTATTTACATGACACCTGAATAAATATAGAACAGACTGAAAACTCACTGGTAATACAGTATGATACAATGGATAAGTCTTTGGTCTTACAGTTCCAATTTTGAGTCATTTCTCGTTTTGCCACTAATGTGCTCCTCAAAGTCATTTCACCTCTCCTGTCTATTCAGATTAGGCACCTTTCCAGACAGGGACTGACTTTCACCATGTATTTGTGCAGTGTCTAGCACAATAGGTCTCCAGGTGCTATTATAATCCAAATAATGAATTATTAACTTGTTCCTCTATTATAATTTGTTCAGCGAATTTTGTTTTACATTCTTAAACAAAGCTATGGATGAAATAGGTGTGGCTGGTAGCTATTTGCCTCTAAATCGTCCCATGACTGATTTTCTTGCATTTATAAAGAGCAAATTTGGATATATGTTTCTTTCCATCCTTAGTTTCAGGTTTTCTTGCCTTCTATCTCCATATGAATGTCGTTAACACAGAGATGCAGAAAAGAACTCACAGCAGGGGGGATAGTGTTCGTTCTGTTCTTATGCACGACTTCCATTAGCAGTAATAGTTGTTATGTGTGTGAATTGAGAGAGCAGACATAAGTTTATTTGCAGGAAATTACATGTAAAGTTACTTATGGCATGAAAGCAAAGAGCTAGAGTATGTTTTATTATGGATTATATCTCTGATCGATGTCGTAGAGTATAACTAGATATTTTAAGAAAATTTCATTTCATACTAACCGGGATGACTTATTATGCAGTCTGAAAGACTGCAGAGCTAACGTTGGCTTGGAAATTGGAACTTGGATATTTTTTTCCTGTTGTGGGAGATTTTTAGCGCTCTATTTTACCTCTAATAATAAAGAGAAGCTTTGAAACCCAGTTTTTAATACTATTCTCTCCATAGATGCAGAAAACCATGAAACAGAGGTGGAAGAGGTACTTTTTTGCTTTTTCTGTCACCATCAAGAAGTCTGTGGCTTTTTTAAGTCATGAAGGGTTTCTTTCCCTAGCCCGTGAGTAACATTACAAGTCAACTTTCTTCCAACTGGCATGTTATGTGGCAGTTGCTTAAACCAAATGAGAAACTCTTTTTTAGCTCTGGACACTGAGCTCAAGTGGAAGTTGTCAGATTTAATAAAGTAAAATGGTCCTAGGGAGGAAATTTTCTGTTTCTATTTCCAGTGGTGCATCTGTTTGTAGTATATACTGCTTCCAGCAAACACCAGTTTGCTTACAACACTTGCAACGAACTTTAATTGTATGCTTTAGTAGAAAGTCTTAATTTTGATCTGACTCCCTTCAGGTAGCAATGAGTTGACTCACATAATCACACCTCCCTGTAGCAGATAAAAATAACCACCTTGATTTTTCCCCCTTTCTTTCCTTTTTATAAAATGGTTGTGTTTTTATGAGTTCACTCTCACAGTTAGCAGGAATCTATAAGCTTTGGAACCTAAGATAGTCCTGCAATAACAGCTATTTCTAAACCATTACAGTAATTAATCACAGAAGGAGCTACTGGGAAAAAAATCCTATAATTTTGAACATATAATTGAATTTTTATTGCTTTTAAACTGAAGTGTTTAGACCTTGAGAAAATCAGCTCAGCAGGGAAAAAAAGCCTTCCTCTTTGCCTCTCCTTCCTTCTGTGCTTTAGACAAAGCTTGGCAATGCTTACAAGCTAAGTAGGAGCTGATTTAATAACTCTTTATTTCATTCTACCTCCTTAGGTAGAATCTCTCTCAAAAGAGAATCATTTTTAAGCGACCTTTCATGAGGATGAAAGGTCGCTTAAAAGTGATTCTCTTAACCAAATGTACTGATCCACTGGAGGTGAGTTGAGGTACAAAGTGGAGACTTTCACATCCAAAGCTACCACTGGCGCCTTGCAGAAGAAGAAATCAATGTGCTCAGAGGAGGCAAGAATTCTTGGGTTGCCAGTTACACTGGGTTAAGGACGGAGCAGCAAAAGTTGTAGGTAAGTGTGTCAGCATGAAAATGTGATCAAAAAAAAAATGAGATAAGAAAAAAGCCCTCCAGGTTTATTGAAACATTATATTTGATTAATTTTTAAATTATTTTTAAAACTGATTTTTCAGAGTTGTAATAAAAAAATAGACATTTTTATGCCATAACCACACCAAACCTCAGATTTTTTGACTCAATGAAAATATTTAGTTACATTTTATTTCCTTTCTTTGAAAGGCCTCCAATTCAAATAAATTTTAAAAAATGTTTCAGTCTCACTAAATTTGAATTTTCTTAAATTAAAATATTTGTTAAAACATTGTCCTCGTTCCACTTGGAGGTCCTGTTGTTGGACACAAGGAGAGCTAACAGGTATGATGAAAGCAGTACAAGATTTATGAACACTGTTTCCCTTCTTTTCCCAACCTCCACATATTCCTTTGAGTGTCAATCTTTAATTCGTATATTCATCAAGAATAACTACTAACAATAGTAATCATCATAATTTTTAAGCAGGAGCTAAGAGGTGAAAAATAGCTGAAAAAAATTATGGAGTCTAAATTTCCCTATAGTCAAACTTGTATTAATATAGGATAAATGTTTGTAGGCAGTTTGGGTTGGATTGTTAATTTCATTTACCTGTCGTGAGATTGGATTCCAGGTGAAATACAATTTTTATCCCTCATTTTTTTTTCTCATCGGATGCCATGATAGACTTTGCATGGAAGACAGGATAGAAAAGAAGAAGCTATATGATGTCAACCAGTCTGTGATTACGCGATTCTGTGAAAACGAATAGGATAGGAATGTGCTAAAATATATAGTTCTGTGCTAAGATGTGAAGTTAGGATGAAAACAATGGTGTTGGTCAAATACATTTGCATTGCAATTAGCCTGAGGGTGCCTGGACTTTTGTAACTTTGTCCAAGGAAAGACAATTAAGAAAAAAAGACTTATGAAGCTTGAAACTTTCAGATTTGAGAGATAAGAAAAATCGTTAGAGAAGAGTTTTAACCATCAGCACACACCTTCTGGATTATAAGAGTCACCAAACATATAACTCAAGCAGTTTGGAGTTTACAATGAGCGCTCATTGTAAAATTTTATAATTCGAAACAAATTAATTTCATAGACTAAAAGCATTTAATACCATTTTGAATGTTTAAGTTGGAAACGTGAGTTTTCAGTCTTAAATTTGAAATCTGAAATTTTTTTACTGGTGGAAAAAAATCAATAATGGCCTTTAAACTTTTTACTCCCCTATTATCCTTCCTGCGTCTTCCCCACTTCTGTCTCTGTTCTTCAGTCAGGGAATGATCAAGTAAATCCTTAAAGAAAATTTTTGTCTGTCTTTTTCCCATATCCCACAATAATTCTAGATTATATCAGCTGTGCCTTAATGCTAATGTTGCCCACTTTTCCACAGGAGCTTTGCATGAAACTCTCACAGGAAGTATGATGGTAGCTTTTAAGAGAAAAATACCTTTTAAAAAGATCGACATACATGTTAATAAAAGATGTTCATTCTAATAATGGTTCTAGCTCTACTCTGATTTCTTACCAGTGTTTTTACAATCATGTTAATATCCTTTCAGTCAATATTTAACCTCTTTCCTTTCCCATACCTATGTTCTGCCATTTTCATGTCACATGGCACAGATGTTCCCCATACCAGTTAGTGTTTGAAAATCATACGAAATCTCTAGTTAAAGCAGAAAGCAACTTACAAGTGTTTCATACGCAGTGCATGTTAAATATGTACTGTTCAGTTAAATTTCAGGGGTTTTTTATATGACAATTCTAAATATTGCTTTAAATCTCTAAAGCTCTTTGTAGATGGAGGCTTTGGAGACTGTTCAAGATGGAGTTTTTTCCCCACTCTGACAGCTGTCAGTTTTATTTAAGAATCCATTTACTTGATTTGTTTTCTGTTGACAAAATTAACATCTTAGCAATACTCCTTTTTGTTAAGTGTCTTTGCTGCTCCTGCTGCTGAATTTGGTGTGTTCAGTTTCAACACTAAATTTCACCTTTAGTGTGAAAAGAAGAAAAATATCTTTCTCGAACAGTAACTTTAGCAAATTCTGATCCTACAAATATAAAAATTTTATATTTTTTTCTTTTTTCAACCAGATTTATGCGACAGACAGTCATGTTCCAGATTCTTAATTTCACCCACAACAGTCACCCATAAATTATTATTTCTGGCATGAATGTCAAAACCTGTATTGTCGGTTACATTGAGTCTTTAGCAAAAATGTGGGTAAAACTCCCAAAAAGCTCTCCTCACCAGTTATCTTAAAATACCTTCTTCCATAGGTCAAAGTTATTGAGGACGTTTCACAGAGCAGAATTCCTGTACCATGTGTTCTAGTTATTTTGAGACTGTAGGTATGATTGGTTTAGTTGATGGATTACTCCCCAGTGCTGTCAAGAAATAGCTGATAGATTCTGTACTGGTTGTTGCCACGCAGAAGCAGAAGCCATGAGGCTGTTGTTCAACTTATCTGCCTTTAACACCTACCCTAGAGCTGAGTTAATTGTCTCCTGAAAATTATATTTTTCTTTTCACTGACTATGGAGGAATAAGAAACATCTGGCTTATACTGAAATTCTAACATTAAGAAAGTTTGCATTAGATCACATGAATTCCTTCTTTACATACTACTCATATGCAGAAATATTGGTATATGCACTGGCAATATATTAGTATAACTAATTACAGATTCTATCCTTTAATATTTATCTTACTTTTTTTCCTGCGTTGCAAACCCCTGTGGTCTATAGTAGACTCCTGTATTCCCCCAATTTGCATATTTCTGACTTGTGTGATATGCATAATCCACATTTAAGATGATCAGGCAGTAATCAAGCTATAATATTAATAATTATATATAATTAGCAAGTTTTAATGAACTATCAGCTATTAATAAACTTTAAACTCTTTAATGAAGCGATTGTGACTTCAGACATAGCTCCACCAATCCCTGTATTTCTTCTACAACTAATTTTCATTAAACCATCCTATTAACTCCAGTGACTTACGTTTATAGAAAAGACCAAAGACTGCATAGCTCGACAAATATGACTTTAAAATTATAATTTTACTAGTAAAATGTGACAGGCTGTGTAGTGACCTGAGACTGTGGGGTCTCAGGATTTGTCTGGACCTGTACTGACCTGAGGTGAATTTAACTTCTTTTAGCTGTAGTAGCACTTCTCAGGTGGTTGAGGGACTGTTGTCTAAATTTGTTACAGCTTTACTTTGTGCCACTAACGTAGAACCATAGACTGGTTTGGGTTGGAAGGGACCTCAAAGCCCATCCAGTTCCACCCCTGCCATGGGCAGGGACACCTCCCACTGGCCTAGGCTGCTCCAAGCCCCATCCAACCTGGCTTGAAACACCTCCAGGGATGGGGCAGCCACAGCTTCCCTGGGCAACCTGGGCCAGGGCCTCACCACCCTCAGCATCAAGAATTTCTTCCTAATCTCTAAACCTAATCTACCCTCAATCACTCAAGCTCTTGCCTTCTTACCTCGGGGAAGAAGGAAGCGTGTAAATAATACGAGGGAAAAGGATTACGCTAGAAAGCTCACATCTTTCTATAAAAATACATGTATTATATGCATAGGTATTAACAGAGAGACTTTTCTGTAATAACTTGAATCTGAGTAGAAGAGTTCATACCATTGCAGCTGAACTAATAAAAACTATTTGTTTGGTTTGAGTAGACTGTCAATCTACAGTGAATTCTTAATTTTGCATAAAAGCGTGTTCTCTTTCGCCCATGAAAGGATTTAGAAAGCAACAATTGCCCTTGTCGAAAGGAAAGAGGAAAAACAAAATCCTAACTTGTCTCTAGTTCAGTTCATTGTAGACATTTAAGAGAATATTCTCCTCATAGTTATATAGTTATGACGTTGTATTTTAAAGGGCAAGGTCAAGATAGTGTGTTACTTTCCATTAACAGGTGATTGGAAGTCATCTTTGTAAAATATCACATCTTAATTTCCTGATTTGGCTATATCTGGATAAAAGAATTTTTTTTCTTGCTTTTAAATTTTGTCTTTTTTTAAAGTTATAAATCCGTACTGGATCTTCTATCTAGATTTATACTTAAGGGATAAAAATCTTCCATAGACAGCTTCGAAATTTCAGATTTTGACAAGAGTTCTCATCCTTTTGTTGAAGAGAAAAGAATATTGTTTGATATGAGGTTATGGGTGACTCGAGCCTGTAGTCATGTATTTGTCTATATATTTGTCAATCAAATAGAGCTATTTGCATTTATGTGCCCATTGTAGGTGCATTACATACACATTTACAATGCAAGGAAAGACAACTGTAGCAAATCTGCAAGCTGTTTTTCTTGACTTCTTCTATTGCCTTCTTACCGTTCATGAATATTGCTGAACCACAAGTGAAAAAAAAAAAAAGATAAAACCAGGCATTTGAAAAAAATCCATGAGTTCATGATTTTTCCAGCTATTTAAGGTAAATAGCAGCAAACCAATAACCTATCCCAAAACGCCAAAACAGGTTATTTGAGATTAGAGTATACAGGAAAGTAGAAACGTAAAACCGAAAGAGACTTCCTGGGTAACCAAATCAGTCTCTTGCAATTCCCGTCATTCGAGTTTTATAATTGTGTTCACGAATTTACCCATTATTTTTACTTCACTCAGACTCTGCCAAAAGACTGGAAATGGCCCTTTGCCCAGGAATCTAAGGTTATTCTCACAAAGCTCATAAGTACCAGGAAGAAGCTCTTCTTTACATCACGCAGCACTACAGGACAGTATTTAATCCATCTCCGATAGATCATATGTCTAACTCGGGAGCATAATGCAATTTGTGGGTTTGGCAGTGATTTCAGAGTTGTGTGCGAGTGAGAGAGAAATGAAAAGAAGCTGAAGAGTCACTTTCTCAAACATTCTCTGGTTTTTTAGGTGCAAACTTTTTCCCATCTGTTTTTTACCTGTTTCACACAAATGAAACACAGCGTTTTGTTGGAAGAGGAGTCAAAAAGTTCAGAGAGAATTCGCTTGCATATGTATAGAAAAGACAAATAAAAAGGAACTTTATCAATAGTACAGCTCAGTATTCATGAAGTGTTTCACCTTCTCAGTGCAGATATAGCATACAAAGTAATTAGGAGAAGAACTTTGTTTCCTTTGCAGTAGATCAAATGATAATTTAATCCAAAAGTGTCATGAATACTAACAGCTAATAATAATAATAATTAAAAAGTCCTTATAACTAAAAGCCTGTGGGCTTGTTTTTTGGTTTTTTTTTGGTTTGTTTGTGTTTTTTTTTTTTTAATTTAGTAAGGAGTTACTTAAAAAACTCTAAACTTACTTTAATTCTTAGAGTTAAATCGTGCCTTCTGCATTTATACTTAAGGGTTCATATGATATCAAGACTACATTCCTCTATTCAAAAATTTTCTGGAGGAGTTCAGAAGAAAATAACTATATTTGAGTTAAAGGTTATAACGCTGATTGCCTTTACTTATAATGACATATTTTTTCAGGCTGTTTAGCTGTACATATTACAGATATAAGCATTCACCATATGAAACTTCAATTAGCAATGATTTTCAAGATATAAAAAGGTGCCTATTATAACAGCATAGTGAGAATGTGTGGTATACGTTCATTTGAAGTGCTGTTAATTCAATTGCTTTATCTGATCCAAAGTCACTTAGATTATATTAAATTAGCCATCTGTCTGGCTTTCACCTTGGAATGTCTGCCAGATGCTGAGTTTGTTTATAGACAATTCATTTGCAGACACAGCCTTAACAACAGGTTTGCTTGTTGGGGACTATCCCTGATGGAAGAGTTTACCTGGGAAGACAGAACTGTGCACTCCAAGCAACAACTGCTTGTTCAAAGGGAGTAAAAAATGTATTGAGTACTTTGTGTCCAGCGCACTATTAAACAAATTACGTTCTCTTATTAATTTCTGTAATCTCTGTGATGAAGAGGCTTAAATGGTTCCACAAAACTGCATCATTCTATATAGTGCCCATTTATACTTTTTATGGGTTTCTTTTTAATTAAGATCTGGCACTAAAATTAATATAGCATTTTGTTATCTACTGGGCATGGAAGCTTTTTACTAAGTCTCCAGATAGCTTTTAAAAGTCTATTAAAAAGCTGTATGTCATTCCACAGTTGTTACACATGGGAAAAATATTTCTTTAAGGGGATGGTCAGCTTTCTTTCTCCCTCCTCTCCTATACAAATCTGTTCAGGAAGATTCTAGAATGAGGCAGAATTTAATCAAAGTGCTTTGATTGGGTTTGTTCATCAGCTGTTCAAGAGTAATCCCCCATGGAAAAGCAAATCTTAGTCACTGGTCAGAATAAACAAGGTACCATGCAATCACTGAGCAAAATCAGAAGTGGTTTATGCTCACCTGGAGAGAAGTTTGATTAAATAACAGTCTTAATACAGCCTTTAGTTGTCAAAGATACCCAACAGATACTGACGTTACTAGTACTAGATGCAGTGCTAGGTATTAATGTCTACTGTCAGCAGCAGAAATAAGAAACCGGCTTTCTCCAAGTAGCAATAAAAGGTTATTTGTATAATAAAAATAACTAATTTTTGTGGTGGAGAAGAACTAAGCGTGTTCACATATGTTAAATAAAATCTTCGGAAGAAATACAAACATTCTTCTTTAGTGTTGAAGACAATTTCTAAATGACAGGATTTATCAGATTTCCTCTCCTTTGGGGAACTTTATAGTACCTTTATTTATGGCACACTTCTAAGCAGAGGCTTTTTTATCCTCCTTTGAAACATCTGGTCCTGTCCAATGTTAAAAACAAGATAATAAACTGGTTGGATTATGGTCCAATCTGATTCAATATGGAAATTGTTATCATCGGACTGAATATATGTAGAATTTTGGATTTGATCACTGAATATATAATAATGTTATATGTACAATATTATATATTATATATAAATGTTATAATGTTATGTATAAACTATAATAGCCATGACTGTGTATGTGAGCAGACATGTATGTGGGCTTAGGAGGAAAATGAATTACAGCTTTAACTGCCAAAAAGATAATAATCTATGAAAAGAGTAGGAATTTTCATTTTACTGCAACTTTGTTACTAGAATTAATTTTATTTTCAGAAAAATATGAATTTCTATTAATTTTAAAAATAGAAAAGGAGAATTTATTTGCTGTCTAGAGGAACTAAAGGGTGATTTGGAAGACACGAGATTATCTAAGACAAATGAGCAACTACAGTCAGAAAGGAAATCCAATGCAATAACTGCAAATCTGATGCCAAGATCATGTGGACACTTCTTTGGACAAAAGTTTAAGAAAAAAGTATAACTGTATAGTACAAAACTGTTGTTTATAGTGAAGTACAGGTGAAATAGATAACAACCAGAAGTAATTCACAAACCGTCATATATGTATATACATATATATGTATATATTTGTATATATATGCACATATTTCTAATATACATAAAATGAAAGTGTATGCATGTAATATAACATATATATATATATGCATTCTATGTTTATTTTTATATATATCTGTATATAGGTAGATACACATACATATATATATATAAAATGTAAAATCTATATAATCCAAGCATAGAAGGATCCAAGATGGTTTTGGACTGTATAAATATGCCAGTGTTAAGACACAGATTTTATCCATCCATATTCTGACCTACATTAACCAATCTCTTTTCCTCTTCAAGTCCTTGATTAAAGCTCCCTTTTTAATGAACATTCCTACCCTGATCTGCTCAACGATTTTATCTATACTCCTTGAAAAGTATTACCTACCATAAACCTAAACAGATTCTATAAAACTGAGAATGCTAAGTTGCTATTTTTTCAGTGCGTATACTGTCTTTCATGTTTGTGAAGTATCCGACGCACATATGGCATGTTATAAATGCATTAATTTAGCTTGAACTAAATTAAATTCATTCACATTTTGATATTACAGGTTGATGTGTTGGTTTCTGTTACTGTAAATGCAGTTGTGTTCTCAGAGAAATACCATCTATGTAACTTCTTCCCCTAATATATTTCTTCAAGCGCCAACTAGCAGGGGAAAATGTGAATAAAAGGGAAATGCAAAGAAAAAGCAAGCAGCAAAAGGGAGTAGAAAGCAGGAAAAGATATGAGTGCATGAAATACTGATAGGAAATAAGATGGTTTATGATGGAACAGGCCAGAGAAAAAAGTAAGATGGTAAAAAGGACAAACAAATGAAATACAGATATAGACAAGAGATACATAAATTGAAAACAGAGAAATCAGTAGTTAAAGCAACACTGGAACCATGGAAACAAAGTGAAGAACAATGTGCAAAAAACTAAAATGGTGAGGCAAGATAGTTAAATCTGGTATTTTGGTGGAACAGTATTGGAATATTATTTTTCTTGTTGAGACTGCCCTTGGGTTAAAAAACACACCTCTCCCTCCCTGTCATAATCACGTGGCCAAAATCCTTAATGCAGACCTCAACTGTTGGAAGAGCACTTTTTTCTCCCTATGCTGGTGGTACATTGGAAGTCTTGCCTTCATTGCATGCCTAAATCTTGACTGCTTTTTCTCCCTTCTAGAAATTAAAAATACTACAGACTTCTGTGGATTTCTGCAAGAGATGAAGAGTCTGGCTTAAACATACAAAGGATGCCAGTGAAAACATGCCTGAAATGGTCCCCACACATAGATGAACTATGGAGCCAAACTTTTGAGTCAAAATAGTCCTCCGTTAGCTGTCACCTCACTTTGAAGTTGGTTTAAGTTGCTGAACATTGCTGATTATGTGTTTTTTTTCTTCATAGACATGGATTTTGCTTCTCAGCTTGCCCAAGCCTGGGCATCAACTACTCAAGGACCTACAACAGACAGGATCCATAAACTGAACTTTAATCTGCTTACCTCACCATTTGGGTCCAATCTACTACTTCTCTCTAGCTATTTTGAAATCACGCTCAGCATATAGGGAAATTTACCTCAAACAATCCAGTAATCCTCTCCAAAGTACATTAGAAACAGAATGCTTCTACCCAGTTGCTCGGGGGGTTGTTGTCATTGTTGTTTGTTTTTACAATCACACTTACAGGCAGAACGTAAACCCTGTGTGTCCCAATAGTTCAAAGGCTGCCTTGACTTCAAGACTACAGACTAACTGCGACGCAGGCGGCAGCCTAGTTCTCTTGGTGTGGCTGTTGCACTCTTGGACCAAGTAGTTAAGATGACAAGAGCTGGAATATGAGGGGAGTCCTTGAAGGCTAGTTAAGGCGTGTGAGTAGGAATAGAAAATAACAGGTTTCCACTCTTCTTCCTGTCTTATTTCTGTGTCTTTTAATGTCAACCTCACTGAATAAAAAATGTCTAAATAATATTGTGAACAAATTCAGGGCTCATACCTCAGCCACCTTTCCAGCACCAGACCAGAAGAAAAGAGTGAGTCCCTCTTGCTGCTCTCAGAAGCATGTGGATCGAGAGATACAGCTTTATCATTTCTGGATGAGGGTGAAGGCACTGTAGTTTAGAACGCCAAATCCTCAGCTTTGAGGAAGCGCGGAAAAAGAGATATCAAATGCACCCTTAGTGATCACTATTTGTCAGTGCTTGCAATAGTGGTTGGAGCATTTCACTAAATCTTAGTGTAGTTCACTGGATATGATATGTTACAAGTTGGTGGTGGGATGTTCTGCGCTGTGTGCACTCGCTGCTCCTGTGGAAGCCAATGGGAGCGTCAAGCTAAGTATCAAGTGGAACAGAGCCTAAATGAAATGTTTTATTTGAGAAAACTGTAATCATTAGTGACAAAATGGAATATGAGCATGTATTACTGCTGTCTATTTAAAGATTTAGATTAAAAGTAAGGCAATTTCTCCATGCCTTAGGACTAATGCCTAGGAACAGTGTTTTTAGAAATGTACACAGAATAAAAAGTTGGTGTTGACTAAAACACATTACCATCTGCTTCTTTGTTTCATTCCACTAGAGATTAATTGAGTTGATCTGAGTTAGCAGATACTCTCAAAGAAATTACATAGTGTGTTGATGAGGATTTCAATTCAGCTACTGATTAACTTGTTAGAATATCCAGGCAAGGTGATAATTGTTCCAGAAATTTGAATATGAAATTTTAAAACCAAGTTACTGCTTGTCATTGAAGGTTGTGCTGACTTAAGCATTTTCTCTCATTTGTGTCATTATCAACCACACTTTAAAGAATTAAGCCCTACGTATGCACACATCACATGAGCTTATGTGTACATAATATATGTTTGTATCTCCACGTGTGTTCTGATGTATGTAGATATATACACACACACATACTTATTCAGACGTAAGTGAAAGCCATAACCATTGCGATGGCAGAATTTTTATGTGTCTTCACAGTAGATTTTACAAATTATTATGACAAGCAATGTCCTTATGGATTAAAAAATGCCTAATGCCATAAAGGTGCTTCTGGAGTCTCACCTACGTATATTTTGGTTAGTTCAGTGTTTCTAAAATCTTGTCTTGAGTCTCTTCTTAAAATGGAGCTTAGCTCCCAGGTAATTAACCTGAAAAGCGTACATTAGAATGAGCATATGTTTTGAAATGATTAAAATTGCTGAATTAAATGGATGACAGACGAGAAATCAAGGAAGTTACTGTACAGCCAGTGTAGAGCCACAGGCCTTGTGTCATCAAAGTGATGTAATTTCATCCCTTGCATACCATCATCAATATCTATGCTAATATTTCTGAATGAGAGGCAATTATGTCAACTCCACTGTCTTCAGCAGGGCTGCAGCTGGGTGGAAGGCTATACCCACATCCAAATGCAAGTTTGAAGGGAATGTTCGGAATACCTGAGTTCTCCTTTTCAAATTAATCTTTATTTCTAAAATAATATTAAATTCCCATAAAAAAATAGATAATTATAACTGGAATCGTATAATAACATAAGTATTGAGGTAGCAGAAACCATTCCAAACCATTTACGTCTGGGTGAAACAAAACCATGTGAATAATATGTATTTCAGGAATGAAAGCAAATTCCAGGTCTAAAGCACGACTAAGAAAAAAGTACCCACTGTTTTGTTCATTATTTTATTGAACTCACAGTAATTCTGTTTCACAACTTTATGTTCCACATAATACAATTATACACACCTAGCTTTGACATCTGAATTCCTTAAGTATTTTTACAACTCCTGAGGAAAGCCTTTGTGAATTTATGTCAGTTCCTACAGCAGTGGTCCTGATGAAGTACACCTAATAAATGAACTACACCTAAAAAAATGTTTTCCTTAGTAACAATGCTTCATTATTCTATTTAACCACATTGTCATTTATACTTGAACATTAAATATGAAATGCACTCTGCTATTTAATAGTGAGGGTTTTTCTCCATTTTTGTTCTTCTCAGTAGTTCAGCTCAAGCTGTGAGGAAAATCTCTCATGCCTGCCATGCAATTGTATCTTAATCCAGGGAAGTGGGAATCTAGCAAATGAAAAATAATCCAAAAGTTAATGCGGAACAAAATATCTAGGCAAAATTTAGACAGCACAAAATTCCTAGTGCAAAGCTTCAAGGAGATTTCTGTCTCTCTTAGTTGAGGAGTGATTATAAAGAGGATCAACCAAATCATTTATTATTATTCTAATTGATATTATTATTGCTTGTTAATTTGTCTGTGATTAAATTTCTGTATATTTACAAAAAGAAATCAAGCAAACATTATGGAATGGCTTTCCGTATATGTATTAAAATAGTTAATCTTAATATAAATGAAGATGATGACCTCAGTTCTGCAATGTGAAAAGCAATCACAAATGCCTGGTGTATGTGTAAAGTCCAATCTGTCAGAAAGTCATAGTTTATGGTTACTAGCATATTACTAGCATCATGTTTTGGACTGATAAAGTATTAACACTGTTTTGTCATATGTACAGATACTCTCCCAAGTTTCATTTTTCCAGCTCTCCTAAATTCATTTTTATTTAGGTTCATCCATTTCAGATTTTAAAAAGTCTCATTGCACATCTCAGTAAGCAAGTTTTTGCGAAAGGTTTATTCATAGTACATTTTTTCTTAAAAAAAAAAAAAAAAAGAGTGGCAGGTATTGAAGTTAAATCTATGTTATGTATAAATCAGGTTACATAACATAAAGCTTGTTGAAAAATACCAAGAGAACAGTGAGTGAAAACTGGTATTTTCTTTCTTGATTTGTTGCAAGGGAAATAAAGTGAGTGATTGGCTAGATTTTTCCATTTTATTTTAATTAAAGGAGAAGGGATAGATTAAAGAAAAGGGATAAATAATTATTATGACAATTATTACCTTGACTCATGAGAAGTCAACATAGAAGTTAGATAAATTACTGAAAATAAATACTAATAGAATGTAACAACATCACAATGCTAATTATTTTATTAAATAATGTTGTTAATAGACCAGGTTTTTATTTCATATGTAGATGAGCACAAAGACTCTCTTAGTACATGACATTTGCTGAGACTGTCTCTCCAAGATGGTTTCTATCTGTCGGAAGTGAATATTCAACACAAATCTATAAGCAAGTGCTACTTACAGGCTTTGCAGCTAGCAACTAGAACTTGGATTCAGTTTGCAGCAGATATGGCATATTGTCACTGTTCTCTGTAAATGATGGAACATCCTAAAGCAAGGATACTGTGAGAGAGGTCATTTTGGCATTCTAATATTTCGTAACTCATTGGTATGAATTACTCCCCTACCTCCCCCCTGCTTTTTTTAAAACTATACAGGCCAAACTATGCTTTTAATTTCTTTTTAGTAAGCTGTCTCAGAAGTGTTTTGTTCCTGCATAAACAAAGAAATGCCAATAAACAATGGCATCACTTCTGATCTGATCTTGTGAAAGAAAGAGGCTCAGATGTTTACTGTAGATCCTGGTGCTCCAAAGGGGGTTTACAGAAACAGTCATTTAGCAGTCACCAGTTCTCTAGTACAAGGACCTGCTCTCTAGCCCAAGCTCCACCTCACCTCAGGGTCAACACTGAATTAAGGTTATGCTACAAAAGACTTCATCCAGTCAGGTCTTTTAAACCTCCAAGAGAATTTACATCTTCTCCATGCAAATTTTCAAATACTAAATTACCCACTGAGTGGTGACGTGCAAAGCTGAATTCAATACACCTGGTTGGACTGATACAAACAAAACTTTTCTTCAGAAAATGCTCATTCAATGACTGATATTTTCTGAAAGAAACGGAGGTTCACAAAGACTTGATTTCTTAAAAATACTGATTCCAAAGTCCCAAATAGGATCTTAGTTTTTTGAACTTCACAGTGCTCAAAGTATCAGCTCTGGCAGAGCTTTGGCATCGCTTGGTGTGAAACTATATGTGAGTAAAGGGAAGTAAAGTCAAGTCATAGTCAGGACTCTGGGTTGGAATTGTGGAACTGAGGTGGCTCATCCCTGGTCCTTGGCAAGATGGATAGTTTTGATGAAATGTTTGTGGTCTTCTACTCAGTTCCTGTTACTGATCTTCACTTCCTAAAGCTGTTAGCACTCCATGTCTCATTGGTAATCTGATACTTGCTAGCTTCCCTCAAAGCAAAAGCCGTAAAAGATCATTTAAAAATAAATAAATCATGTCAAAAGGGAATAGTTTCAGATGGTGAATGAGCTATTCCTATTAAAAATGAGCAAAACCTGCTGTCGCGCCCAGCTTATTTTTTGAGAGCCATGTGCGTGCTTCTCTTGATGGCTGTAAGGCATAATGGTAAAATGTTGACACTTACAAACCAATTCCTGTGCTTCGATTTCATTGCTAAAGAGTCAGTTTTGCTCAGGGCACGTTGAGATAAGAAGTAATGAAAGTACTAGTAATTTAGGACATATTTCAATAAACTCTTCCCCCACACTCATACAGACTTCACTGCTAAGATACAACATTGGAAGACCATGGTTATTGGGGAGATTTACTCAGACTGTCAAATGATACAGAGACCCACCTTTGCCAAAGAGTGGATTGTGTGTGCAGCTCTGTAAGTATTCCATCTATTAAAAAAATATAGAAAAAATATTTTTCAGTGCATTTAAATAGATGGCAACAATAGCCATTCGGATCCTTAACATTATAACAAAGAACAGAAATCCTATAAAACCTGCACTTCTGGAACTGCAATGTTTTCTGGAAATCAATCATTTTCCCCTGAAATCTCTCTGCCTTGCAGCGAGCACCGTAAGGTTGCCTTGCTCTTCCAGAATAGTAAGTGGAAGGAAGACAGCTTGTTAAAAATCTTACCTAAGGAAACCAGATGTGCAAGAAAATGTTTGTCACAGAGGTGTTCAACAAGGGATAACTTATCTATCAAGAGCACTTGAACTTCTTCATGAAGGTCAAACTGACTCCAGAGTGCTTTTCCATGGAGACCCATTGGAGTTTGATATGCAGCAGCAGTTGGTGATTATTAGTTTTTCAATTCATTGCATAGAAGATGGCTAAATATCAGAATTAAACACATGCACATTGATTAAGTTCAGTTTGATTCACTGAGTGAGTATTTTTTGTAGCAATGCTGGCATTTTTTTTGCTATCAATGCTTATGAGTGATCAGTGATCTCAAAAAGTATTATATCGGATGACACTTCCTTATTTCCTACTGTGACAAGACTGGCAGTCCTTTTTAATTTGGCAGCAGCTGTATCTGTACACTCTTTTGCACTTAAGTTTATCCAGTATTTCACTACTCAAACTCTTCAGAAAATATATGGATTTCTTCATTAGTCATTCCATTGATTCCTTTAAAAATGAGGTTTTATTTATCCTTTCACATTCTGCTATAAATCTCAGTTTTGTAGGTAACTTAAATCCTGTCTGAAATTCTTACTGCTTCATTCACATAGTTTTCCTTTGTTCTACAGTCTACCATGCTGTCTTCTCTAAGTTCTTCTCAAAGTATTTTTTTTTTTTGTTGGGGAGGTTTTAAACTTCATCTCCTTTGCAATGCATTTTCCTGGAAAAGGTTTCAAAAATGTTCCTAGCATTATGGTATGCATTTCTCTAAATGCGACGCCCTTCCAAACTATAACTATACAGCTTAAGGGATTCAGAGAAGAATTTAAATTGAAAGGGCCTTTTTTTTTGGTTCATTTGCTCTAATCCCCAGCTCAATGGAAGACCTATTTCTATGTTGTCATTACATCAAGTTGCTTACCACCTTGTACTATTCAATGTATCTCCATTTTGTATCTCCAAGAATTAAGATTCCTATCCAGTCAAATTGTGAGTGACCATTTTCACGATGAAAAAATGCCTCTCTATGTTTCACTGGAGTTCTCAAATGTGCAAGTTGTGATCATTGTCTTTTGCCCTTCTGATGTGCACTTTTGAGAAGTGTTTGACTCCATCTTCTCAACAACCACTTGCCACGTAATGGAGATAGCGATGAGGTCTCCCCCGAGCCTTCACTCAAGGTAGATAAACCAGTCTCCTCCAGCTTTTACTCATTCATACATACTGTGTTCCAGTCCCCTAACCTGCTTGGTGGCCAGATCCACTCCAGAATGCCAAGATCTTTCTCGTACTGCGGAGACCAAAACTGGGCACGATACTCCAAACACTTCACAAGTAGGGAAAGCTTCACAAGGGGCAAAAGCACTTCCCTTAAGCTGCTGACTACACCCTTGCTGTTAGAGCCCCATATATAAGTGACATTCACTCCTGCAAAGCCACACTTCTGAACCAGGTTCAGCTTGTTTGTCAAAACAACATGTTTTACTGCAAAAAATCTCTGTACTGCTGTGTATATGTAATGACATCAAAGATGTCTCTGAGAAGATTTTTCAGTTAAGTAGACTTCTGTCAATACAGATTTTCGAGGTTTGGCAGAAATGTTGCCTTGGTCTGACTGTGCAGTCAGCTGCTTCGCTTCCAAGTGCTTTTACAGTTCATAGAGTCTCACAGTATCATTAGTAAAAAAATGAAAACATAACACACTGAATCTAAGATTTGTCAGAAATTTTGACAAGGCTCATAAATCCAGTCTTGATGCACCTTTAACTCTACTGTCTGTTTAGGAATGTTATTTTGTTCTGTGAAACCCTGTTTTTTAAATGTGAAATTACAGTTCATAGTATCATAGTATAGTTAGGGTTGGACGGTAACTTAAAGATCATCCAGTTCCAATGCCCCTATTTTGGGCAGGGACATCCCACTGATCCAGGCTGCCCAAGTCCCATCCAACCTGGCCTTGAACACCTCCAGGGATGGGGCAGCCACAACCTCCCTGGGCAACCTGGGTCAGGGCCTCCTCACTCTCATAGTGAAGATATTCTTCCTTATATCCAGCCTAAATCTGCCCCTCTCCAGTTTATACCTATTCCTCCCTGGTCTTGTCCCCACAAGCCTTTATGAATAGCCCCTCTTCAGCTTTCCTGTAGCCCCTTCAGGTACTGGAAGGTCGCTATAAGAGCTCCTCTGAGCCTTCTCTTCTCCAGGCTGAACAACCCCAACTCTCTCAGCCTGTCCTCGTAGGGAAAGTGCTCCAGCCCTCCAATCATCTTTGTAGCCCTCCTCTGGATCCATTCCAACAGCTCCACATCCTTCTGGCGTTGAGGATTCCAGACCTGGACACAGTATTCCAGATGAGTTCTCACAAGAGAGGAATAGAGGGGCAGAATCCCTTCCCTCCTTCTGCTGGCCACGCTGCTTTTGATGCAGCCCAGGATATGTTTGGCCTTCTGGGCAGCGAGCGCACATTGCCTGCTCGTGTCGAGCTTCTCATCGACCACAGTTCTATCACTTCTTTCAATTACAAAATAGAATCCACTAGTTGGTCAATAATAGCATGATATTTTAATACAAAACACAAGAATCATGTTAAAGAACAGCAATGAACAGCATTGTTCCCAAAAAATTTAGTGCACATCATGAAATTTAGAGATGCTGATTTACACACAGCTAATAAACCAGATAGATAGCTTGTCATTGCCTTAATCTCTTAATGAAAACTGACCTCTACTTTCATATTGCATTCTTCTTCTCTTACCTCCTTCTCCCATATGAGGATGAGGTTAGTTATCAGTCAGCAAAGTGAAAGTTATTCCAATGAAATACAGACCGCTGATGGAGGAGAATAGGAATTGATAACCACGTTCCTTTGTGACTAGGAGGACACCGTACACTCTCTTTACTAAAAGGGTGAAGAGATCTGCATATGCTCATAGTTGTAGTAATTGCCTCAGAACATCACATCACCAGCCAAATACTTCTTAATGAGAACACAGATTATTAATGGTACTCCCTTCTCAGATGCCACTTCTTCAAACTAAAAACTCATTACCTAGACCTCTGACCACAACACGACTGTGGCTTGAAGAAGTGTGTCCTGACATAGAGTGAGGTAGGAAATACCTTCTCCTTCTCTCCATCCTTCAAAACCATTCTTTTGCTGTGAAGTGAGGATGGAGCAACCACAATGAAGGCAATAAATCGTCTCTAATCTGGCACAACACTTCACCTCATGCCTGAGAAGTGAGCTACACATCACCAGCTAGGGGTGTCAAGTTCAGTAGAAAGGATTCTCAATTTACAGGCAGAACAGCTTGATATAAGTCTGTTGGCTTGTGGCTTCAACATACAAACGAGTTAATGCAGGACAACATGCTACTGCACACCAGCAAGTTCACACGAGCTGTCTGTGTGTGCATATAGTTCACAGTAAATGTGAGATCATTTAAGCTATCTTGGATCTCCTTCACAGTCCAGAAGGATACAGGGAGATGCTGTTTCTGACTCTGTGATTAGTTAGTACATTCACTGGGAAAGCACAGATCTAGTTGCTAATTCTTCCTCCTACCTACTTTTGAAAGGGTCCAGGTATATTCCTGGATCTGGGAAATCAACTAATCTCCAAAAATAGAGTTCGCTTATCTTGGAAGAAGACATATACTCATAAAATACATCAAAGTAGGACTCTCAGAGAAATGCACATATGTGCATTTACCCCAGATTTTGGAGTTCTCATGTCACCGATAGAGAAACAGTAAGTCAGAAGAACCGAAAGAGAATTTCATCATCATTTTCTTTTATCAGCAGAGTAGTCAATTTTATATCAATGCTGTGATAATAGCTCAATTAACTCAAGCTTTGAGTTGGCTAGATTTGCTTTTCTTTTCTTTCTCTTTCTCTTGCTGTTTAGGAGCATTAACACCAAGAGAAATATACCACTTAGGTCTACAAACAGAGGTAAGAAAAAAAGCTCAAGGAGTTAGCACGGGCTTGTTGAGTATTCTTAAAGGATTAGTATTGTGCCAACAATTAATGGGTTCACTACAGAACAGAACTGATCCAAGGTTATATTCTGACACCATTGTTATTGGTTCTAGCAAATTATTGGATACTGAGGAAAGTATAGTAATTTGCAACAATTTACTTCTTATTGATGTTTTAAATTGTGTGTAACTCCTGCATAGAGAGAGCAATACACAAGGTAAGGAGGCACTAATTATTCCATTGCAGTCTCCTTAACAGAAATACCTTTTCTCATTGTAGAAGAAAGGACAAAAAAATTAAAAGTGGTTCTCTTTTGACAGAAACTTTATAGCATTAATAGGACTAAGTGAACAGAACAATTAAAAGGATAAAATAAGCTGTTGATACTTGCTTATCTGAGTATAAATACAGATTAATACCAATCCATACTGGCTTCGTGCACTTTATTTTTGTTGTATACTAGCTAATGAGAAGGCAGAATGGGTTACACTTTTCAGTTTCACCTGATTATGGGTGAGATAAAGGTTTGTATATTAAAAAGGGAAGGCCAACACAACTTGTCATGGTCAATGTGTGCTACCATGGATCAACAAGTGTACAAAACCTTTAAAGAACTCAGAGTAGCCTCATGACTGCATGCTCTGGTATTCATTCTGGAAACTTAAACAACTCATTGTCTCTGGAAGGGCAACACAGCTGTCTGGAAGCAGTCCAGGAAATGCCCGGAGTGTATCAAAGACTGTATCTCTACAGGTGATAGAATTGTCATCGCTCATTAGGAAATCTGCTGGATCTGTTACTTATAAACAAGGAAGATGTCAAGATTGAAGGTGACTTTGGGAGCAGTGAAGATAATATTGTAGACTAACATCCTGAAAGAAACTTCAAGCCAAATTCTTGAAATACTTGAACTCCAGGATCCTGTCTTGTTTTGTTGAGGGACCTGCTTGGCAAGTTTCCATGAAAAGCTACTCTGGAGGGCCAAGACAGCTGGTTGACCTTCAAGGACAGTCTCCTTTGAGGAGATAGACAGGAAGTTACACAAGTGCAGCAGAAGGCTGTCTAGATACACAGTGCAACCACTTACTGCCCAGAAAACCCACTCTGCTCCCAGATAGTGATTCCTCCCTGTCGTCATCTCCCCCAGTTAAGTACTGAGCATGATGTCATATAGTGTTGAATATCCTTTTGGCCAGTTTGGGTCAGCTGTGATGGCTGTGTTCCCTCCCAGCTTCTTGTGCACTTCTAGCGTCACAAGAAAGAAAATGAACTCTAACCCAGGCAAAACCAGCACAGATGCACAGAAGGTGGAAGCAGAGAAAGGCTGCACAGAAACAGGACAAAGGCATTGCTCAAACACACAGGGAGGGAGTTAGAAAAGGTAAAGCTCACCTGGGAATGAATCTAAAGAGATACTTGAAGAGCATGAAAAAGAACTTCTATAATTATATCATGACCAAAATAAAACTAATGAGAATATGAACACAGTGGTCCTCACTGCTCAGTGGAGTAGAGGACCTAGTGAGTCCTCTACTGTGGATAAAGTCTGTGGATAAAGTTGAGGTACTGGAAGTCTTTCTTCCTTCAGTTATTACTTGTAAGGTCTGGCTTCTGGTCTCCCAGGTCCAAAATCTCCTGACAAAAATACAAGCATATACAGTATACAACTTTTGTACAGTGAGGCAAATCCCTTCAAGAAATGCATAACCAACTGCGCATGAATATGCCAACTGGGCAGTTGACATCCAATACACTGAATGTTGTATCATCCCCCAGATTTACAGCGTGCTGCTAAGGAACTTCATCACCACAGACCTGATAAGCTCACTGCTTCAGAGCAGCATTTATTGCATACGGCTACTCAAAAATGAATTTGTTCAGCCTACCAGAAATCTTAAATAAACTTTGGCAAACTTACCTTACTGTCTTTTAGTGGAAGGATTGGATTCATTTGCCCAAACACAGACATCTAATACCGTATGAGATACCTTAAACCTTATGAAATATCTACACTGATTTGGCAGAGACAACACCACATTAGACAAACCTATGTCTTTCTGAAGGTCAAACTGAGTACTTGAGGGACTCTAAAATTAAACTAGATATCATTTAAGCAGGTTAGGTAAATGACTCCAGCTCCTTTGTACTTAGCTTTCAAGCCTAAAGATACAGGCTGAGTTCTGCCAGCTTCACACTAGTGCAGCGAGAATACTACAATACTATCTTTCTGGTTTTCTTAAATTGTAGTTGAAGATACACATTAGGAACGTTACCGCCAATAAATACTATAAAGATAAAAATAAAAAAGGCTTAGGAAAAAAAGCCTTAGCCCTAAGGGTCTTTCTCAACCAATCAACCAGCTGCCGATTTTCGAAATATTCTTCAGTATGCATTTTTGCTCTCTCTCTCTCCAAGCATAGCTATTCTCTTTAGGAATACTTGACACCTTATCTAGTTTCCAAGTCCAGAAATAACCCACTTGAAAATACGGGTGTTATACCTTTGAGATCTTATGTGACTAGTTCCAAGATGTAACACGCTTACATTGTGCCTTTGCAAGCACTCTGAGTTACACATAAACTAGGCTCTGCATTAGACAAATGCTCCAGTGCTATATTTGAGAACGAGACATCTGTGGAGGAATTAAAGGATTTTTGATGCTGAATTTTTAAGCTCTTGTTTCCAGGGCTTTAAAAAGTGCGTTTCAGCACCTGGATGCAAGATATCTTTTGAAATCCAGGAAGGATCTTGTTACCTGCTAAGCTTAATTTAAGAATCTGGGGACATCATTAAGGAAAAATCTGTTTTCCTGTTCATCTGTGCACTATCTTTCAATAATATCTTCAAAAGCAGCTGCAACTTTTTATGAGCACTTATTTCCCATGCTGGCAAAGTATTTCTGATCTTTGCTCCTTGCTTTAACATGACTCTGTATCTACCAGTTTATATCTTTCTGCTCCTTTCTGGAGGCTTATTTGTTTTCTAGTATCAAAGATTTGAGAGCAATGAAATTCTGAAAAAAAAAACAAAAAAACCCCAGATTGTGCCTGTTCAGGATACTTTGTCTTTTATGAGAGTAAGCACAGAAAGAACCCTTCTCCTTCCAGCTACTTTGGAAACAAACACCGTGAAGTCCATTCGGAAAGAGCTAACGTTAAAACCTCTCTTATTCTTCAAGCTTTCCATGCTACTGGCACCAAAAGCTGTAGGTAACTGGCTGATATCTTGCTTTCACTCTCAACAGGGAAACAGTAAACAAAAGGCCATCCTATTTTTTGTAGCCTGTTCCTACAGAGTTTGACTGTCACCCAGGTTCAGAAGTAGAATTCTCTCTTTATTTGCAACATCTTCATCTTTCTTATTCAGCATAATATTGTCCAAATGAGACTTGCCTTATCCTGCACCTCTGAGGTTGGTACTCATATTGTTGCCGGAACATTGTTAACATTTTCAGATACAGTTTATCTGGATAATCTACACAAGATGACATTGCTCTCAGAGGATGTTAAAAGTATTTTGCAAGCTAGCAGGAATGTTAAAGAAAATAAAACAGAAACCATAACGGAGACTATTCCAGTACAAAATGTGTTTCAGAGCAGAGAAACACACTGTGAAGTGCATTAGTGAAAATATAGAAGCATTCATGTAAGTTTAGTTTCACTTGCAATGCATGGGGAACATACATTGTTGTGATTTTTTAGTTAAAGCGTAACTATTTACTCAAGTGAGAGGATGAATCATTTTTTATGTTCAAGAGAACCATGAATTGACTCCCGGTGGTAGGAAATGCACAATTTTTTTTCCCTCTTCCCTGTTCCTCCACATCTAGAAACAAGAGAAACGAGTTATGAGATTCACAGCAGTATTTGATATGCAAAATCCTCCTTAGACTTGATTTACAAAGGTCCATGACTATGGTTTCAGTAGTCTTTTTCAACTAGGATAGACTAACTCACCTTATGATGAATACTTTTCAACAAAACTTAAAAATTGCTGTATTAGCAAAGTTTAGTCTGGAGGATTTTTTTTTTAGATGGAGTAGTTAGATTCACATTTAAAAATTGGCGACAGGATGTCTTGTGAAAATTCCACTGTTAGAGCCAAATAATGACAAATGTGTCACCACAGATGTATAAGGGTGCAGCCAAGGAGATCTTTGTATGTTCATAATACCAAACACATATGCAACCACTTTTCTGAAACGCAACAAAATTTTTGTACCTTTTGCTCACTGCCAGAATTTTAAATTTCAGAAGAGTCTGTAATATCTGAGGAATCTCCCCCAAAAATGGAACTTACAGAAGTAACATCTAACTCGGGGTGATTCACTGGTGAGTAACGAATTACATGGGAGCTGTAAACAATGTAAAGTAACTTTGGGATATTGATATTGCTTTTAAACATTGTAGTTGAAGCTGAAAAAAGCCAACCCCATAAAACAGTTATACCAACAGAGCATAAGGTTAGTGAAAACTTCTGCTCAGACAAAAGGACTGTGAGTTTAGTTACTAAGAAATGATAAGAGATAATATACAAAAAGCATGGATGACTGCTGAAGATGATAGAATTGTTTTTTTTTTCCTTTAAAAAATGGGACACACCCCTCCTTCCCAAATCCTAAGCTCACCATCCTTTCTATAACATAGTAATTAGGTGACGAAATACTGTTAGAAATACTATCAGTGAGCACTATTGCAAAAGGGTTGCTGTAACATTATGTACATATGAAGAGAGGAATACAAACCTGATATTTGGTAAAAATATTTGGAAAGCTGTAAATTGCGTGTGGAGATGGGATTTAGAAACAGTGGTTTTTCCTTTCAGCTCAGCCCCACTGACCTTCAACAAATCATTCTATCTCACTGGTCTCTGCTTCTCAGTCTGTAAAACAGAAATACTGATATTTATCTTCCTTTATAAATCATTTGAGTATGAGTCGATGAAAAGGTCTTTGTATTAGTTAAAGAATATTTATTATGTTTACCTATGTCTGAGTTAAAAACTTCCTTTTTATCTGAGCTAGAATACTGAACTTATGGATTCTAGTTCTTGACAACTACTTGCAGACACAGAGGTCAACATAATCCATCTCATGATTTAAGGGACCTGTGCCTTTCAAGACCCATCCCTCCTCAGAAAAAACAGGACAGAAAACACCCAGGGGACCAATATCTAGAGGACTGTGAAGAACATCCATGCTGCACATTTCACCAAGATGAAGAAACTTAAAATGGTTTGGACATCGGAAGAAGTTTCCTTGAGGCAGTAGCTTAATTTTTTTCTTTAACTAAATGGAAATGACGTTTCTATTCATCAGAATAAAATAGCCCATGCTAGAACTGTAATTCCATGGCTAAGCTCTTCCAGCTTAAAATATGACTATCTGGTCATCTGGCATCTTCAGTCCCGTTTCTGATCAGTCTTTTACCAGCTGGAATAATTTGGAACTTTTTAAAAATCTAACTCAACATAAAAGAAATATAATACCATTTAGCACCTCAGCATTATGTGAAAAGACTTGTCTACATACCCACGTAGCAGCACTGGTCAGCTACTGGTGGCTACAAACACTTAGGGAATAACAAAGAGTCTTAAGAATATTCACAGTAAAGAATTTTAAGGTACAGTTATCCTATCATAAAGTTGAAATATCAACATACTCCTCCAAAACACACTATGAAAAATAGGAAGAGGGCTCAAAAGCCCCAAAGTCTTAAAGGAAAATTCCACTCTACACTGCAAACCGCATGAAGTTTGTCAGTCTTTAACAGATCTAACTTGTGCAACCAGCATTTCCACATGGAAGATGCTAAAATTTGCAGTTTTGATATAGGTAGTTCTCCAGTGCTTCCTCAGCAGTCTTCCCTTCTCGAATGTATTCTGCCCATACTCATTTATGGTTAAATTTTTCTCCCTTGAGCCACTATAAGCTTTCTAGTGAATATCTAGAAATATTGGGTTTGCCAATCTTTATTCTTCCTAATCCTCTAGTGAGGTGCGATCTAGTCATCTGGCTTTTGTTTGAGCATCCTCAAGATCTATTCAGACCAAATCTTTTGTGTGAATTACCTGCAGGAGTTAGATAAGCAAGATATATCTTTTTCATCGGTGCAAGGATGTTTGAAAGTATATTCCTAACATAAAGCATTACTGATCAGTTAACAATATAAGAATTAGAAAAGTCATTAATAGAGTTAATGATGCTTAATTACATAATGGAATGCCTGTTACATGATTCTTTACGTGTCTCAGCATTTCCATGCATTATTGATAGCCAATTAGGCACGGACGAAAGAGTTGGGAAAAGTATTTGCAGCAAACAATTTATTTGATAAATTATACCTCCCTTTCTGTTTTTGAATTACCTGTAAGTAGACTTTGATTTTTACAAGTGCCATTGCTACTCCAAGTAAATCTTATAAGCAAACATCTTCCAACCTATGCTCTAATTGCAAACTATTTTATATACTGTTGCTTTCTATGTATGAGTTATTCTTATTTGTACAAACGATATTTATCTCTTCAGTCTGATATCATATTCTGTTCCTTCACTGAATGGATATTAAAATCATACTCTTCTCAATTCCTTCTCCTTCAAGACTGACTTGTTCAGACAGGGTCAGCCATAGAGCTTGACTCTACACTGGATTTGCCCTCCAGGTTTCTTTATAGAAAACAGCATGAAAAACAGGTGTTATCACCACATGAAATAAATAGAATTTTGGAATGTATTTTACCATTTCTTTTCCTATTTCCTGTCGTGCTTCCCTCCATTTATTTAATTGCTCAGATTACATACTAAATACAGACATCTTTCAGTTATTTGAAGCACTACGCATCCGGTTCTGTAAAAGTTATTTATTTTTGAGGTATTAATCTCATCATATGCCAAGTATAGAGTGTAGACTCACATCAGTCTTTTGAGGGACTACAAATGCCCTGTACATTAATCCAAAAAGTGGTTGTTTATTAGTCTTATAATTTAGTTTATACAACTACAAAAAAATAGAGGCAACATTTTTTAGACTTTCAAAAGGTTGTTTTAGCCAGGAGACATTTACCAGTTCAGCTTCAGTTGATGGAGTTGGGCTCAGATGACCAACCCAGTCACTTTTCACTGAGACAACCTGAATTTTCTTTTAATGATAGCCAGATCTGGCAGACTGAGGCTTAGGAGTTTTTTCCCTTCCTATTCTGGCAGATGTAGCTGCTATTCTTGCCGTCCATTATTCTTCCCAGCTCCCACGCAGAATGGCAGACTGTGTATTGCCAATAAGTAGATGCACGTACTGAAGACACAGAGAGTTGAGGTTTGAATATTTCCAGAGATGCGGATTTCTCAACATATGAGTAACCTGTCCCATTTTTTGGCCCCCTACACAGTAGAAAAAGATTTTTCTTTTGTTTAAACGAAGATTCTGTATTTATTTTTGTATCCATTGCCTCTTGTCTTTTATTTAGGAACCACTGAGAAAACTTTGGCTCCATCTTTACTCCTCCCATCAGATACTTACACACACTGATAAGATTCCCCTCGGACTTTTCCATGCCAGGGTTATGGTCACAAGTCTCTCAGCCACCCCTTGCATGTCAAATGTTCCAGTCCCTCAATCATTTTCCCGGTCCTGGTCCGGATTCACTCCGGTGTGTCCATCTCTCTCTTACACCAGGTAGCTCAGAAATGAACACAGCACTAGGATGCTGTTTCACCACTGCTGAGTAGAGAAGAAGGATCACTTGCCTTGACACGCTGGTGATGCTTATCCTAACCACTAGGCTGTTGGCTTTCTTTGCCACATGATCACATTGCTGGCTCCCAATCAACTTGTTGTCCCCCAGGATCCTGTGGTCTTTTCCACAAAGCTGATTTCCAAACTGCAGTTCCCAGTCTTTCATGGTGTATGGGATTATACATCCACAGATACAGGAATTGGCTTTTCCCCTTTATCAAACTCCACAATACTCCTGTCATCGTTAAGGGATAATATTACACTAAAAGCATGAACAGAAACTCAACCACTGTCCCTCAGCAATTGCCACATTCATCATCTATTCTCTCTGCCCAGGATGAGCTGCAATTTGTCTGGATGTTTGATCATTTACATCATGAGGATGTTTGCAACACATTTGCATAGGCTGGTTGTGCTGGAAAGGATTTTGAGCAGTCTGGATGTTGGGTCCTTGTGGGACCTACTCATTCCAGTAAATTTACAGAAATAAATCTAGCACTGTTATCTTTAAAAAGGTCTCTATAACTGCTTTCTTAAAGTGCATTTTAGGACTAAATTACAGCTCGTTCCCAATTCTGGTAGATAAAACTGGATGATTTAAAGAGAAAATATGAAAATGAATTCATCTTTAAAAAAAACCAAACAAACATATTTTGAGTTTTGTTCTCATTACACATCAACTACTCTATTTTTTAAAAAGTGTACCAGATAAATCACCACTAACAAATTAAAATGAGGATCATCTTTATTTTCTCCTCCAAACTACTTGATATGTGTTTAATAAAATTCTAAAAGTTATCGCAGTGTCTATGAATAATACCTAAGTAATACCCATGCCATCAGCTATGAAGAAAGATGAATAAGAGAATTTAAAAAGTCTTTAGGTGCATGTATTAAAATTTGTCCTTCAGCAATTTTCAAGAGCAGATCTGCTACTAAGTAAGCTCTCTAATAGCCAACAAGTGTTTCAGAATAAAGTATCACGTATTTCCTTCTCCATGAAGGCGAGTGATTGCAGCAGGCACAAAAAGTGGTGTTAATCAGGAGTCTATATCTTAGAAACTATCACAGCTATCTTTCCCCCCCCCTCCATCTGCATCTTGAATATGTTATTGCAGCTTGAAATTTCAAGTGACAGCTAATTTAAGTGTAGCTTCACCTTATGGTTTCCCAAAATTACAAACTACTATTTAGATTTATTTGCTAAGTCAAGTAATAGAACATTGGACAAGATTATCTGTAAACCTGGAATGAAAAAGAGAACATGATCTTAACTGAGTGTTTTTCTTTGTCCATTTCATTTGGCTCCTTAAAGGAAGTAACCAATGACTCCACTTACAAAATTCTTAAATTGCCAAAATTTGGATGTACTATAATCTAAAAGTCTCATGGAGACAGGGAGAATTCTGTGCTTATCTCTCATAGGCAGGGATAAAAAGAAAGAAAACACTCCTACATAGCCAAACCCTAAAAATTTCAGAAAATTGAACTCATCTTAGCTTGTGATGTTTTAATCCATAACAGAAGAGAACAAACCTGTCTCAAACACTGTAGTAACCATACAACATAGGTATTTACTACTACTGAAAATAAGCTCTACATACAAATCCATCGAAGCCTCTATAGCCATTCTGTGATTTGTTGAGGTCAGGAGAATTTGCTGAATCTACTGCTTTATCACATTTCAGCAAGGAACATGTCGCTCTTTATAAACAAAGAGTGGGGAACAGAACTGCCAAAGGGAGAGTAAGGTCCTGAGCAAACTGTGATGTATATAATGTCAGCGCCATTAGCTTTACCTGACATCTCTTATTCAGTGCACATGTTGTTGATTGACAGAGACTCAACATGTTGATTCATGCTATTTAATTGCTAAGTCAATGCCTAAAAAGGTTACTGCGATCCATGATTTGATTGTTGATGAGGTTCCTGACTTTGCATGCATTACCAAGGTCTGGCTAGATGATTCTGTAAAACCATTATTGGTCCAGAAGTTTATTTTGAATCCCAGCTTATCAAAATTTGAGAGCTATCTCAAGCAGTGATACTACAAGTCTCTTAGTAGAGCATACAAAGGAACAACAGGAGGTGGAACTCGGCAAAGCTCAAGCTTGAGGTAAGGTGTATGCTTCTATTGAGAAAGAAAATTTATCCTAGGGACAAACTACAGAACAGTACCTAGAAGACTAACTCAACATACCATTGACAGTCCCAACAGAAGACATTCTCAAAGCTACCTATTAAAATAAACTAAAACAATAATAATTAATGAGCACAATGTATGCTAGCACCAGAATCAGAAAAAAAATTGCTTAGGATGAGATACAATGTTATATGTTCTTTTAAATACAATTAGCGGTCCTAGAAAAAAACCATTCTCTTCCCTTCTAGAAGTCGAGAAACAATTACTAGTATACATGGCTTAAAATCAGCAATACACTTTTTCTCTGCAAAATATCTGTGATTAGGACTAACACAGTAGTTGTACACTGCACCTTGATTTACCAGGCCCAGGTGAGTGAATGTAAAGTTAAAAGCTTAGACACTTGCTTTGGCTGGGGAGTTAACCATCTTGGAAAGTATTAATTTTATTCCAGTTGTATTTAAGGGAAACATCAAATTAAGGGTTTAGGACAAATCTTCTTGATACAGTGCTGGTTTATGGAGAGACAACAGAGCCAGAGCTAAACAAGTTATCTCAGATATCAGAAGATACATGTTAGGTCAAGGGCCCATCTGTGGTATATCACACTGACTCACCACAGGTACTTGATTTGTAGTCCTAGACCTTGGTGATATAGATTTGCATAAATCCTGCTTAATTTGCTTTAATTTTGCTTGAGGCACCGCTATATGTAGAGTTAAGTGTTTTATTGAACAAGAGTAGATTTAAACATGTTCTCATATCACTTTGCTGATTCCCTTGAAACATATTCAATTAAATGTTTATGAACCATTATCTTTAGTACTGAGTAAACAAAAACTGATATTGTGCTACATTTGTGCGTTGCACATGCATCTACCACAGTACCTGTTTGGTGATGGTTATCATGAGACTGTACACTGTGCACTGGGAAATTGTGAGGACAATCAATATCATGAATTTGAGTATTATTTATTGTTAAGTGTTATTGTTTCTATTGCATAACTTTTTCCCCTATTTTTTATATCCCTTCTTTCTCGCTTTTATTTTTTTTTTTTTTAAATAAAAAGTATATTCCAAAAGAAGTCGAGAAAAGATAAAGAATTGTCCATGAAACAATTCTCTCCTGCACTTATCCTTTTCTTCAGGTCACTTCTGGGCTCGTTGCTGTCCTTCTTGCCATCACCCTAGGTTTGACTGTAGTTACATGATTGCTCTAACCTGTGAGCCTCAAGGTCAATCTCAAGTCAGCTCAAGCTTACTAAGATTTCTGCTAAGAAACAGAAAGAGAATTGAAAAACCACGCGAGTAATATTTTTCCATTTTGAGAGAGGTGAACAATTCTTTTTATATCGTATTTTATCCTCGTACAAGGTAAATTACTTTTATGGACTGATCAATTTGTTTGGAAACTGTCAAAATGTCCACGGTTACTGAAAGATATTCAGGATTTCTGTCACCTGAAAAGCATTGGCCAACTGATATTTTTCAGTTAAATCCTTCAGGCAATAAACATCCCAGAGACACCACTGAGAGCCTCCTGAGAATGCAGCCCCACTGCTTGTGTATACAGGGGACAGCTGAAAGCAGGAAAGTTCAAGTAAACAGAGAGCAGTAGAGGGAAAACATCCCTAAATTGCATTGCTGAATATAGTTTTCTCTTCTTCAATTACTAATTCTGACCATACTCTTAGAAATACATGCTTGGCAAATTATGTGCCATGTAATTCTGGGAACGGCATTTAACACATAGGACTTGAATGTGCTCATTCAGCCCAAATTCATGCACAAAATTGTGAGGAAACTAGTCTGCTTCAAAATGATTTTATATATATGTTCTTTAAAAAACATAATTTGGTGGAATATTTTGGATTTTGTGTGAATTGCTGCAAAATTTCTATGGCACCCACAGTGGGAACTGTTTTGCTATCACTGCATTGTTTCATGGGAGGTGAGCTACTGTGTATCCCATTCTTATTTTCTATCAAAGTCCTCTATTCTTCCTTGTAGAATATCTCACCTATGTTAAACTAAGGTCTTCTCACATGTTTTTGTTGTTCCAATTCATCATAGATCACCACATTCAGTTGGCGGATACAGGTACTCTAGGATATTGAAATCCAGAACTACCTGCCAGGAGGTGCCTTGTAAGAAACAGGAGAAGCAGCATATGAAATAACAAAATACTCTGGTGTTTGGGTGGAAATCACATATTTCATTATTTTATGACAATTTAACTTTCAAAGACCAAAAAGCAGGCATTGATCACTAAGTACCCTTCTAACCAAAAGCTCTGCTTGGCATAATCACATTTCTGTTGTTTTGTACAAGTCCCGTGACAGTAATATATATTTGTATGCCACAGGGTATATGTAGAGGACAGTAATAATCAGTAACAATAATCATGTTTCTGATTTCATCCAGTTTCATACTTTTCAAGGCCTATTGTTACCATCCAGCTGAAATTCCGCAGCTGTGGCTTTACAACTCCCCCCATACATCTCATTAAATTTCACTATAAGTGACCTTTGTATATGCATGAGTGTTTTATTAAAGTGAAAACATTTTTATCCATTTTTAAAACTGGTCATTAAAATTGGCAAAATTACCAGGTAAGTACAAATGAGATATTATTAGTGAACATATATTATCAGTGGGTAATAGTAAATAAATATTTTACCAATATAACTTCAAAATATTTCTACCTTTCTCTTATCTTTGGTAGACTACACTCTATGTTTCACAGCCTGGACATTTAATTTCCCCAGAAGTACCAATGCTTATATCAAAGGTTCTGAACTGACAACAACCTTCAGGCATTTCACAGACACTACCTGTGAGTTACAAAGAACTTGGATAAACTCAGTGTTATTTCCCTCATCTGCATCTGCTGGGTGAAAAAACAAAAGCCCTTTTGAATAGGATTGCCCAACAAATTCTGAGGGTTCTTCTTGCAATTGAAAGGTAGACATAGCTGGAAATTAAAACTGGAATATTTACAGATGTTCCTCCAAAACTGTAAATACATTCAATGCTGCTGATTTCAAAGCTTTCCGGTTGCTTTAGTCCGGTTTCAATGCTGTAGCATTGCACTAGCAGTACATTTGCGGAAAACAGAGGTAAAAACGTTACAGGAAGGCTTGAAGAGACTGAGATGACACCTAGAGAGGTATTGCATCTTCAGTGAGGTGGTTCTAACTGTAAAAAGACAGAAAATCACAGACTACCCCCTTTTCAGCTGAGATCCTGACCTCAGGATACTCTGATGATACGGTATTTTGTCTACATTCCCTTATCCGTTCTCCTTCCTTCTTTTGAGTTTCCTTTTCCCGTCAATTCTGATATTTCTATAACATATATTAACCCTTCCTCTGCTGTAAATACACATAAAGCAGGTCAGAAAAATGTAAGCAGAAAAGCTTTATTTCATATTCATCCTGGAAATGTTTGCATGCTTGTCTAGTCTCATAAATAGAACCTATACCACGAGATTTGTCTGGCTTATTAGATTCAAATACTATTTCCCTAATTACATTTTTTATGATTAATCCATCAAGGCATGAAAAAGCACAAATCAAAATAATTTCTGAGGAAGATTATCATGAGAGATGTATCTTAAAAATACCAGGCTGTTCAGGGACTGTTTATGTACTGAAAGAGACTAAATTTATCAAATACACTCTTTGCCATTATTTCTACTAGTTTAATTGGTATACATAGGAGTTAGTTTCTGGAGCACAAGCCAAGCCTAAGCTATCTTTTGTCAAAATTAAGCTGTAGTACCTATTTTTGTGGCTGTACAAGTCCAGAATTGTATTAACATTCACCTTGTCCATGCTCTCCATCAGCAGTTGAAGAAATGGGATATTTATCAAATTCAGAGACCATTTGACCTTCTTCAAGTTAATACAAAATCAGATTGACCCATAGTTGCCAGCAGCAAGAGCTAGTCCACTCATTAGATGACTTCTAGATAGGGATGGCCAAACAGCTTGACCTGAGATCACTGATGAGCTACATCCCATTAACCTCCAAAGAAAGAAGGAGAAACAAGAAAAGGAAAGAGAAATATGGGACAAAAGAAGCTTCAAAATAACTGCTGTGTTTGATAAAGAAAATTACAGAAATGCAGTAAAATGGTTACATACCTGATCTGCTCAGGCTAAGACAACATAAGGATAAAGGGTTACAAATGGGGATAAAGCTCTACAAGAGCATTAGTATTTAGCTGTCCCGGTAACCTTTGCAGCAGCCACCTCCTAGTGACCACGTTCTTGCCTTTTCACACCAGAAGTCAGCCTTGTTCTCCTCTGTGCACTAGACATTAGTGCATCTTGCCAGAACAAGTGATGAATGATCCAGGAGAGAATCTGTGTCAGTCTTTTCCCTAACTCAAAAAATGTAAGATGCCTCAAGAAAACAACTGGTTTACACAAGGGAACTCAGGAATGTGATTTTTTTCTTTTTTTTCCTTTTAGATGCTTACATCCTAATGCAACACATCAAATCTCACCTGATTTTATAAGAGGAGAATGAAAACTGGGCTGTTTGAGTTAACTCTGGGTGCAGGTGAAGAGATAGTCTTTCATACAGAATGCTATCATCCCTCCTTCCTTACTTCCTTCCTTCCTTCCTTCCTTCCTTCCTTGTGCATGTTTAATTACAATGTGCTGGAATACTTAGTCACAAAGAAACTCAGGTCGATATTAATCCTGAAATAATTTGTGTTAAACATTTAAAGGGCAATTCTAAAACCATCACATGATTGATTCCAAAAATATGGAAAATATGAACTTATGAGGGATTTCATCTATAATATTTTCTGTGAAATAGCTATGAGACTTGTTCCTTCACCTTTAAACTCAGGCCAGAGACAGAATAAATTGTCCTTCCAGAAAGACTGGAGTCAATGTAATAATCAGTTTTATTAGTAATGTTATTGACATCAGTTAAAATACCAGAAGAGAAGAGAGAGATCTTTCTGAATTAGCTCCTTAGGTAAGTTTTCCATTCATTTTGACTGGTGACCTATACGTAGTTATATCTGCCTATCTTGTGTTTCCCTCTACCCCATCAGGCTTAATACAGAAATGGTTGTTCTGGTTGGGGGTGTTTTCACCATCCCAGTACTCTCTTCTGAAAGTTTTCATTGTGAAAAACTGCCTTTAAGATCTATAGAATGCTCCCAAATTCTTCATTATTTTACCAATATGCCAAATCCTGACTTCTCAATTTAATTTTTTATTATCTAAGTGCAGCCCAATGACAAAGGACACCTCACAATGTTCTACATGATAATAAAATCCAGTTGTTTTCCTGAGCTGAACACAGAACAAAATTGGAGTATCTTTAAGCACTTGGTTGAAGAATGCTCATAAGGCTCTGCCCTCCACGTGGGGAAAAGACCTGGCCCCAGCTGTTTCAATATTCCAAATAAAGGCACCATGGTCCTCAGTGAAAAAAGAATCATCATTCAACTGGACGGATCCTTTTCCCAGGTTCTGTTTCAGGATCTTTATCCATAGGTCCAGGAATTTCAGGAAAAGGAGCAGTACTCTTCAGGACTTAGTCACAGTCTAGCGCCGTCCTACATGATGGCCCATCAAGTAGCGTTTGGTGATTGGTCTTCTTTCTCCACAGCACCACTTCCTCTCTCCAAAGCTCAGCCTTTCCATTAGACGAAGAGAAATAATAATACTTTCTTCCATTTGAAACACAGTTTCAGAAATATAAGTTACAGGCTGACTTCATTTTTCTGCATTAGTAAAAGCCCAGTTTGCTGTTGTACTGTGGCAGAGAGGCTAATATTTCCTTTTGGCTTTAATTTATCTGGAACTGAGAGCCTAACATTGCCATTTCTTAACCGGATTAAGAAAGAACGCCTGTAATGAAAAGGTAGTTTATTAAAACAAATGTTCTGTTCCCCATATTGTTCGCTTTCTCAATGAACTGTTGCAGCACATTCATTCAGTTGCAGATTAAGACAACATTGTCAGATTATAACATCAGTAATAACTGTATTTATTACTTCTGTTTATGTTAGATTACCTATTATTTTAAATATCTAGTTGTGTATATGTAATTGATAGCTGTTTTACTCCTCAGCGGAGACAATTCTACTATATGCTGGTTTAGGAGACAAAACCTGTCCAAACTTCTGTAAAGATCGGTGTCTTATCTTAACTTGGATTACTACTCTTGCAGACTGAGACCAGATAAACAAAGCCCTTATATAACTTCAGGGCTGTTGTGATCAATTTGCCGGGTGCACGACTCGGGGGACCATGCTGTTTTACCATCTTGATTGCAATGATAAATCCATCATTATGTTCAGTGCGGTGGAAACAGCTCAGAGCCTTGCCATTTGTGGCAAATCTTTTCTATGGCAGGCTCATAGTAAATCAGTCTAACCTGAGCTGACAATGATTGATTCTGAACAAAATGTCACGAACAATCAAATCCTCTGTTTTCCTCTTCTTTTAAAACGGAATAGATTTAAACCCTAAATCTATCTAAATTCCAAATAAGACAAAATGTGGAGGGCTTTGGATTTTTTTTTTCTCAGATTGATAATTATGAAAAAAAGAAAAGGAGATGTAATTCACATTTTAGAAGTCTAAAGTGTGCAGCAAAAAAAATGTGCCTGTTATTTACAGTCATTAATCATTGCTATAATTGAGAATCAGAGAAATACGTATTTTAATCCGCATCTGAGTGCATGTGTGGGAATAAGACAGGAAGATTTATCTGCTCTCTGAGGCAGGTATTGTTTCTTTCCTCCTGCTTGCTTAAAACCATTCCAAGTGGAGCTGTGCTAATGATTGGAGCATCTGAAAAAAATCATAATACAGATGGCCTCAATATTATAGTGTATATTTATCCTCCAATCAGCCTACTGATTTATCTTAGGTTGTTTTTTTGTAGGCTCACAAAAGCAATTGGAAAGGACCTTGAACTCTTAGGAGTATTACAGGGAACCTAAAGTTCTCCCAACGAGTAGTTAAAACAAATCCTATATTCCACGACAGTAAATGTACAGAAAAAAAACCCAAAACCAACAAAAATAAAGAACACTGTTCTGGCCTCAAACTTAAATGTTCTACAGGTGGGAATTAATTTCACCTATTAATTGTGGTTGAGGTTTGGGTTTTTTTGAGGGTATATTTTGAATTTCAAAAACATTACCTCTCTATTATATCCCTTAAAGCAGACACGTTTGTCTGGAATAGATGTAATGCTTAAAAACACATGAATACATCTTTCTGTTTTACAATTTATGAGGAAAAGAATGGTGCTAAAGAAACATAGCCTGGTTTTGTGCATACTGAATAGAAAATGAAAATGATATAGTCACTGAAATGATTACCTCATTTATTTGTTTATCTGGAATATTGGATGAAAGAAAGCAAAGGAATTGAAATTAAATGAATTATAATCATCTTTCAAGTCTATTCTTTTTCTAATATACAGAGATCAGACACTTTGGAGAGGCAATCAGCTTCGATGTGAGGTAGAGCAAATAGAAGCATCTTCGAGCTGAGACAAAAGGCTTCACAGAGCTCATGTGTTTGTGAGGGGATGTGAAAAGAATAGCTTAAATTGATTATTAGATATTTTTTTACTGTTTAGGAGGACTGGGAATCTTTCAGATTTAGTATGTGAGTATCATGCTTGTGAAACTGAAACACAAGCAGAACTTGCTATAGATGGTATCGTTTTTTTTCACAGCCTCAGTATTGCCACTCTCTCTGACCTGAATTAAAATTATCATTCCTATTCATAGTTTTTTTTAGTCAGAATTGCTGGAAGAAAGGCAGAACTGCTTCAGAGAGGATTTAATTATATCATCAGGTTTTGATATTCAAAACATAGTTTAGTTTTAATTTAGAACAAATCCCAAAAATTCTCAGTGACAGGAACAGTCCAAAGGTTCTTAATACAAAAACAATCCACTCTGAGCGACTGAACTTGGGCTGCAGTTTCTGAAAGCCCTGGGATTTCTGGATTAGAGGCAATCTCCCTGCTTGGCTGCCTCAGTGACACGAAGAGTCATAGTCTGGTCTCTTCAGTAAAACCAACCGATAGCCACGTATATGAGTTTTCAAGAAACCGGGGATGTTTAGAAGATGCTGTCAGGAGAGATGCTTCTGCTTGATTTCTAAAATAACTGCTATTAAATTGAACTCTCCGTGGATTTCTTCATGCCGTTCTAAAGTAAAACCTTTTTTTTTTGGCCAGAGAATTTGTTGTCTGCATTAATCACCCTGTTATGGCTGTGCCTACATTATCAGTGCAGCACAACCCCCCCTGGGTTTGTCGAGCAAGGCAGCTGAGGACCTATGTCCACATCACACGAGGGGTTTCAGGGAGTTTTACTTGTACTGGCTGTCATCTGCCCCTGACTGTGTTGTCCTCAGTCTGAAGGCTGTACCTGCTTGATTTAATCCAAAAGGAGCCTAGTTTTCTATTTCCTCTGTGAGAAAGGCAAGCGTGGTGAATGAACTCTTCATCCGAATTAAAACGTGAGGGTAAATATTCCATCTCCAAAAGGTTAGATGACCATTTGTAGTTTCACTGCCTAGGGATATCCTCCACAAGACAGGCATGGCTGCTGTTCAATTCTGTGCCCAATGCCAACTTCCAGAATGATGCATCTTACTTTAAGAGGTGGTAGCAAAGGTTTAGACTTCCTCAGAGAGTCACTGTGAACTAAATGCGAGTCTAAGTCATATGACACGATTATCGTAACACGGACCCCCTTACAGAGTCAATTAGTATACGTTAACTAATCCAAGTATTTTCACCTTAAATTACAGCTACAGGGAACAAATCAGAAGCATCAGTCATGGGGAATTAAGTGGAACTCTGTGTGAAGAAACTTGAATATAAGAATTATTTTTTTTGCATGAAGTGCAGTCAGGAAAAGTCATAAGGTAAACAAATTGAAGTGACTCAAAGCTGACTTTGAGTTGTTCATAAAGAGTCTTAATATAGCTTGAAATCAAACTTCTAGTTAGTTCAGATGAGCCTTTTCACATGTTCCTGTGTGTTCCTATTCTTATAAATAATTTACTCAGGTGGCTACACTTCACATATAAAAAAAACCCAAAACAGCACAAAGCAAACTAACCTATTATTGATCAGGTCTAAGTACAACTTGTTGCCAGAGGAGGCTAAAAGGTTAGCAGACTTAAAACAGGAATTATGAATATACACAGATAACTGAAGTAGCAGTATAATGGCAAATATTAAATCAGTCAATGAACAGCCAAGGCAGTAAAAACAGCACAACACTTTCTGAACTATAAAAAAAGTGCTTATAAGACCAGACTTCACCCCATTCAAGCTTTAGCAGCATTTCTCCAGAAAGCTTTCCACTGTTTCTTCTGAAATACCTAATGCCATCCTCAGCTGATTGTGCTACGGGAAAGTAGATGACGGTAGACGAGTCCACACATTGTACCAGTAAGAACACATATATTCATTAATTTATTTTGTATTTCTCTTCAAATATCAACATAATCTTAAGAATTTTTAAAAAAATATTTAGTCTATATTTCTAGAAATCTTTTTTTTGTGCTGGGATCATTTACCTTCTAAAAGTATACCTCCATTAGCAAAATAAATAGGATGAGGGCTAAGGCTCATGCAATATTACCTGATTGTTCGCCGTGCTAAATTGTTAGTCAGCCCTGGCCCAATTTTGAACATGATGAACAAACAGATTCCCATTCAAAACTGGAGCAAGATCTGAGTTTGGAACAGGCAGGACTATTCCAGCAGTGTTTGTGAGGAGAAGGATATTTCATTGTGCAGTTCAGGCTGTGCCGTGTCACTGGACATCAGAGCCAGAAGATATTGCCTGGAACATTTTTTTAATTAAAGTTATAGGTATCTGAATTCCATTGAATCCCTGTCTTTCTTTAGCAAATCTCAGCCTTTCTTAATGTTCTCAAATATATTACTGTCAGAACAGTAAAATCCATTGCTGGCATAATTCTACGTACATGAATAGTCCCTTTGTTGATATACATTGGCTTCAGTAGCTACATCTGTACTATCAAAACATAAAATTGCTAAGGCTCAGGGACTACCCCATAATTATCCACACAACCGGATTGTAATTACTGTTGTAAGCGGACTCTAACATAGTCTTGGCTACATAAAACTCTGAAACAATTTTTGGATGTGCCTGAGTTTAGCCTTATGGATGTGGATTATGTTTTCTTATCACAGTCTGAGTGATCCTTATGTAATTCTACTTATTATTATATAAGTGGCCGATGGGTGTATGTAGCTATGCTGTCACAGGACACTGCTGAACCGACTCACTGTCACAGTGTTTAAGATTGACTTAATCTGGAGCAGACTGGCGGTGTCTAAACTACATAGTTTGTCCATGGACAATCTCTGGGCCCCTGTGGTGCCTGTGTAGCCTTAAAATATAATTATGATTTTATGTGCTTTTCAGTACAAAGTGTCAGCAGTAACATGAGGGCTGTTTCAGCCCAGCAGCACAATGCTTTTATTGAACAAAAGTATAGATAACCTCTAGGACATGGCATGACAGTGAGTACTGGAAGGGATAAGGCTATGGATATAGCACTGAAGGACAATGCAGGGCAGAGAGCACCAAACATCATGCAATTCCTTCCTCATTACCTCAGAGTAGCAGTCTGGAGTCTGCAGTCAAAAAATCTTGGCTTCTTCTAGGTGAAAGTTAGAACAATCAAGCAATATAAATCACCAGGGGTCAGAGACTGTCTTTGCTCCCTTTGGGTCTTTTATTTAGCAGTGTGGATTCACCCAGCGTGGTTCCTGTGACTGAAACACGCATGTGTGTTTTCAAGATTAGGAGAGTAGTGATTTATTATCTTTTCACATGCAATTGCCTGTAGGATGAATAAGAACAGCTGTTGGGTAGTGTAGAGCAGCAATACACAGTAGTTTGCTGCAGGGTAGGAAAGGAAGGAATTCCATTATTTGATTTGGTAGGGAAGGTTCTATCTACAGAACACCACTGGCCAAATGCACGTTCATTCAGGAAATCTTTGTCTCACTGTGAAAAGTGTTATTGTCTCTTAATTACTACTACCAATAGCCAAGTCTTTAATATTACATCTGTGCGGAAAGACAGCATCCTCCAGAATCTCACAGAGGCATTGTCTGTTTCCTGGCATGGATGATGCAAAACCATCCCAGAATAACAGCACCCTCTCCTGATCAGTCGTGGGGTTCTTGGTTTTTCCACTATCCATCACTGTCAGCTCCCATTGCAGCAGTTTCTCAGAACCATCAGGCTCCCAGCGCAGTGTAGTTCACCACTGAAGGCTATAGGAAATTAAACCATTCCCATAAATACAGCTTCCTTTCTTTTTACTAGAAAATAAGAGTAAAACAACACACAAGTTGACATGCAAGTGGAAATTACGTTCACGGAAGTGCAGAAAAGGACAGAAATGGTTCCTTAGTCTTGTTTTGTATACCCTTGAACACGTAAATATTTTCTTCTACTTTCTACTGCTTCAAAACTCTCCATATTCAGCTTCACTTCAGCTGAACATACCATGTCTGTTGGTTGACTGTACTGCTATAAAAATATTGTCAATTCTCAGCATATACACTCTTGCCTTGCAGAGGACACCATGCAGGGGAATGTATTCTATTCAAAGTCAGTTGCAGGCATATGTAGATCTACAATATATTGCATTTTGATGAAGTTCCCAATCAGTGCTGCCATATTTGCAACATCAAGCATTCAACAGTCAATATATATGAAAATTAAAATTACATGCACAAATCTGTCTTCTTTTAAATGTTCTTCAGGTCTCTGAATTGCCTACAAGCAATTGCATGTGAAAAGATAATAAATCACTTTTTTTTTTTGTGCTGAAAAAAAAAAAATCCCTTTTAATGAGATGATTGAACCTGAAGGTTTGAAATTTTCACTGGAGGTTATACATGCATGAGCAGTCTCGTTGCATAGACAACACAGTAAAGTGCTCAAAACTTTTTTCCTAAGACTTGGCAGATTCTTTTCACAGAACAGCATTGCTTCATCCTGGCTGCTCCACATTAGAGATCACTTTCCAGATTGTGCAGCTTTTAGAGGAGGTATAATAAGAAGTGAGAAAGGCACAGATTTAAGAGAAAGCAACTTAATGGAAAAAAGTAAAACTTGAACTTATGCTCATGTCATCAGCCCAATCTCCCTTCCATATGAAACCACAGCATTGTTTAAATGAGGAACAAGCAGCTGGAAGGGAACCAGTTTTGCGTGATCCCATCTGGAGCTTCATCTTTGTGGCATACTTAAATGAGACACTGGGTTGGTGCATGGGCAGGACTGACGGATTTTAGCAGACAGCCTCTAGCAAGGAAAGCACAGATGGAGAATAGTGAATTTTGGCAGCTTATGATTCAGCCAAACCTGAATGGGTTGAAGGCATGAGGAGAGTAAAAGACATTTTCCTGACCGCAGGACAGTACTCACACCAAATCTCAAGTTCCTTTTGTGAAACATAGAAGTATTGACCTATTCTAAAACACTAAAGACAAAACCTTGTATTTCTTTTTAAAGTTGGAAAATGTTAACCAGATTTTTTTCATGCTAAAGTTAAAGATAGACACCATTTTCCAAACAAAAGTATGTGAAAACTTACTATTCTAGTCAAGTACCATGTATTCCCATAAGCAGCTCAATGCCGACTCAGGGATTTGATGCCTTCCCAGAAATAACAAACAATTCAAATGCCAGACCTCATATGGAGGAACCAATCTATTCTTACAATAGCTTGCAATGAGTCTTTATGAATCTCCTTTCACAAAGCAAGGGCAGTGATTGCCAGTGAAAATACTCCTGTAAAAATGCAAGACTAAATGGCCGGGCAGAACAAGTATAGCTGCATATGCTGTTCAAATGGGTGTCCAATGATTTTTTACAAAGTCTTCTATGGGAATACCAATGAAGCAAATGTGAAGATCTTCCAGACAGGCATATTTTTTCCTTATTACATTTTTTTAGAATAATATGAGAAACTAGAGGTCATAAATCAGCCTGCCCCTGCCCTAAAAAGTTTAATACCCAAATAGACAAGGGGATAAAAGGAAGTCTCATTAACTTTGTACTGCAGAAGTGAAAAATGCCTGATTCTAAGAGATTCCGACAGCTACAGCTCTGGTTTAAATAGACATAACTTTTCAGATATTCAGCCCTTCCAGACCAGCTCTTAAGCGATTTTGAGGGTTTTTTTTTTTCCCTGAAATCTGAAATCAAATACTTGAAACCATTTCCCTGAATTCCTTATAAATACTTTAATCATGACACTATCCATTTACTCTTTAACGTTTTGCTTTTGGGCTTCTTGAGATAACAGAAATCACTTTTACTTTAAAAACAAAATGCAGAAAGCAAAACCCATTTGTATAATTACAACCCTGATCTCCCCTCCTTCTCTTAGACACAACTCCCTTTATAAAACTCTCACTTAATGGGCCATTCCAGTAAACCCTTATAGCTCAAAGATTGCTGTGTTTAATAGAAGCCCATAAGTGTTGAAATAGCAAAACTTGCAGCAAGATTCCCTGAAATCTGTGCAAACTAACAAGCTTAATGGATTTTTAATGGTCCCTTTACAGACTTATGCGAGGGTGGTGGAGACAGTGATGGTGAGAGGTTATGCTTGTGAATAATATTAAAAATATTTTGAATGTTCCACAGCAACATCAATACCCAGTAGGACCATATTCTCAGGAAAAGTTACATTAAGGAGTTTCTAATTGAATAGAACAGGTATTACATGGCTTTACCATGAGTGCAACTAGTGTAACACTCCTGAGGACAACACGACCCTCATGTTGCATTAGGCATTCCCGCATGATTAGCAGATTATAAGATAAAACAATTGTGGGCATTACACCTATATCTAATATGATAAGAACTCCTAATTACATATGTATATGCAAATATGATGTTGAAAGCTGTTGTGAACCAAGAAACCACAGAATACAAAGATCCGAGTTCAGAAAATTAGCAGTGACTCGAAAGGACTAAAAACTGAAAAAATGTAGATGACAGCAGTTGGAGTTTGTAGTGTTATCTTTAACAGAAAAAGACAGGAAGAAAAATGTGGGAGACACATAACAGTTTGAAAGATCTTTATTATGGAGACCATGTAGAAAATTTCATGCATATGTGACTTCAATCGATCTGTCCCTTTTTTTCCAATTTCTTCTTTTGTTGCTAAACCAATGAGCTACATTCTATTCTCACGAAAATTTCATTAATTTAGTATGGAATTATTTACTTGATTTCCCTAGGTACATATATGTAACTAATTGCCAACCATGGTCCTTTGTGATGATAAGGCCATCTAGGCTTAGGCATATTATCATTCTAGCAGGCAAATAGAACAGATCCTTTCCTGGTTTGCAGTTCTAGTTCTATGATTGCTCTAAACAAAAGTCCTTAATCTGAACACCCACAGAACACTTGAAAACAGATTATATCTTTTCTTCTGTTGTAGAATATTTTTAATCACTTGAAGTTTTGGAGTAATGTTATCTTTAGTTTTAAGTGAAAATTAATATAATTGACAAGACAGCTTTACAGGTCACTCATGACAAAGAAATGTCAAAAATTAAATGCTCCTCATTTTTCAGAATTTTCAGATCAGCAGGACCTAACAAGTTACAAAAACCATGATTCTTGTATTGGACACTCTTCTTTGCACCCGAGATGCCCCAGAATCAAAGCTAGCATTACTCCACTTTCGTTTTCCCAAGAGATGTCTCCTAGAAACATTTACTACATTGACTTAAGGTTTAATTTGCATAAAATAGGTTATATTGACTGTGTCTACCTACCCATTAGTAGGTTAAGTTTTCGTGCTGGATATGTTTCCTAAGGCAATGGGGCCTGGAGAGTGTGTTGCTCCGTAGACTCAAATGTGTTGCTCTGTAGTGCTGAAGAGGATGAAAAGTGGCTTGCTGCTTTCAATGTCTCAATTCAGTCTGATCGACCATACATAATGTAAGCCTCTGCAAAACAGTGTTCTCAAATCCATCTGTCTGCTGAAAGAAAAATCCTTAACAGTAAAATTTCACACAGTTTACAGATAGCTGCAACTCAGCCTTTGTACTCCTAAACCTCAAGAAAGGAAACAATTGCCAGACCCCTTTTTCCAATGTAGTAAGTGATTTTCACCAACTCTAACATTATCCTGCTAAACCTATAGACGTAAGCAAGTCAAAGTTTCCTTCTTTACTCCCGCATACTGGATTTTTTGTTATTATTATTACCCCTCCTTTCTCCCACAGAGTGTCCTAACTATGGGAACTCAAGTTACCTCATATCATAGTAATAAGTGTGAGCTAAAATCCTGAGCGTTCAGAGTGTTAAGAATAACTAATTTTTTTTCTTATTACCATAGCTCGGAATGTCTATGAGAACAGACAGACGTCTGTGTAATTATACTTTTTGTTCTCTTGCACAAGATTGCATTCTTCTTCTTTTTTAACATCTTTACAGAGTTGAGATGCCAAGTTGTCTTAGTTATGCTGGGCATGCATTTCTCTTCAGTTTTCCAGTCTAGGAGGTATCAGAGTTCAATTGACTGACTGAGTCATCTACAATATAAGTTTCCGTGTCTGAATATATCACTCACAGCTTCCATCAACTCAGAGCTCGTCAACCCGTCGGAATTGGAACATACCTCCTATTAAAAAGTGTAATGATTTTTGATCAGACAAATCACAACTTAAACTCCATAGACTGAACCAACTACATCTGCACTGACTGTAACGAGAGTCTAAACACATAGTTCAGATGAAGACATCCACACAAAGAAGTGGATGTTTCCTGCTGCTTGTCCTCTCCCCATCCCATGTTCTCCCTTTGCGTGTTGTGAATTCATGTTGTTAAGGCCTCAGTCTCACTTTCCATCCATCTGCAGATATAAAAAAACCAGAGCATTTATCTTTGATCAGATCACTTTAGCAGATCTTTAGTGATCAGAACTGGATTTCTGAGAAAAAAATTAGGACTAGAGAGCAATTGCATGGGATAGGTCTCCATACTATTCCCCGAGGGTCCAGTGATTTTCAGCTCAAGGACTTCCTAAAACAGAGGTGATTTCTTTATATTTAAGAATCCCAAAGGATTCCTCTTGTAAAAGTTTGTCCAGCTGTGCCTTGAATGTATGTTATCTTTTAGAATTTCCACTGCATATTTGCATTCACTTGAAGACTGCATTGAACCCACTATTTGCCACCTTCTCTCTCCAGCTTTTGCCCTGGAATAGGCAGTGAGTAACTGATCTTCTTTATGCTTTTTGTAACCTTTCTGACCTCAGTCCCAGATCTCACTCTCTCCTCAACTATGCCTTTTTCCAGGCTGATGACCACACTTAATTATCTTTCAGCTTGCTTACTTCAACGCATTTTAAGAGCTTTGTTACCATTCTATGATCTTTGTAGAATCTTACTGTATAATTCCAAAGGGCATAAACAAGACTAGAAGCAGGATCTATACAGGGACATGTCATTATCTACGGCCAGTATACATTATAATATTACTGACATTAATAGTTTTCATTATACAGTAGTTCATATGTCATCATGCCATCTCTGGTTTGTTCTCTATTCTGTTATTAATAATTCCTACTATTCCAACTGGGTTTTGATCATTAAGGAGAGTAGAGGTGATATTTTCTAAGGAAAACCTGTTACAATACAAAGATCTCATTCCCCAGTGATAATGATCAGCTCAGAGTCCCTCATTCCACATGTAAATATTAAATTCTTTTTCCCATGTGCATGACTAAATTTCTATTTATTGAACTCTGTGTGTCATATTGATGCCACATACTAAGTCTTGTAATGTCTTTATACTCTTTTTTTTTTACCTTTTTCTTCTCAGGTACATTTCCATCCCTCAGGGATTTACAGTCTTGGTTTTTACACCAGAAAAGCACCTCCATCACTGCAGAGACCTTAGAGCTATTAGTCATATTTTTTTCCAGACTTCATCTTTTCAGCCTCACCATTCCATCAAAAATGCATTTCCTCTTCCTGTGAAACATTTCAGGTTCTTAGAACAATCCAAACTGCAGTGTGAAGAAGCTGCAAACAAGCCTGTGACGATGAGCTGAAGAGAAAGCAGTGCAGGCTTAAATACTTGAAGCCACTTAAACCATGCTTGAGTTCAAAACCAGTCACCTCATCTCTTGGAAGAGTAAAGGGCATAACAGCTGCAGTGGAATTAGGGTTCCCTTGTCCTGTCCTCTATGTGTCAGATCCACACACATCTCATGAAGAACAACCTGTCCATATGACAGTGAGGGGAGAATTTAGGAGCCTTCAAAGTGCTTAAATCCTCTATGCTGGCATATTTACTTCTAAACTACTTGTGCAGTAGGTGAATTTGGATTTCAGGAAGAATTACAACCCATATGTAATAGAACAATGGGAATGTTAAATGTGAACAGTGAAAATTCATGTTGTTACATCGAGCGTACATACAGAAGACGAAAGGCTGTATCTCTTTTTTTTTTCTCTTTTTTACTATTAAGTGCAGTCATGTTGTCAACTCTTAAACTCATTAACTCTGGGACATTTAAGTCCCACCAGTTTTATTCCTAGTCCTACTGAGAGTTTTTTTTTTATTATTTCTTATAAATTAACTCATCCTCAATTACTTTGATCCCTTGAATTCCCAGTAAGATAATTCCCTGAAGAGAAGGCACAGAGGAGATCTTATAGCAACCTTCCAGTACCTGAAGGGGCTACAGGAAAGCTGGAGAGAGGCTGTTTACTATGGCTTGTAGGGATAGGATGAGGGGGCAATGGCAATAAACTCGAGCGGGGCAGATTTAGACTGGACATAAGGAAGAATTTCTTCTCTGTGAGGGTGGTGAGGCCCTGGCCCATGTTGCCCAGGGAAGCTGTAGCTGCCCCATCCCCGGAGGTGTTGGATGGGGCTTGGAGCAGCCTGGGCCAGTGGGATGTCCCTGCCCATGGCAGAGAGTTGGAACTAGATGATCTTTAAAGTCCCTTCCAACCCAAACTATTCTATGATTCTATGATTCTCTGATTCTATGAGACCAGGGGCTTAACTTCTTTCCACTTGAAAATGAGTGTACACACATATGCACACACACAGTGTAAGTGTAACTTTTCCACTTTCTTGTTTACCCATATATTTAGTTTTCATGTTCCCTTTGGGGAGTAAGTTTCCTAAAGTGCAAAGTTTTAATCATAAGGCTTGTGGCTTTTTGCTCAGTGCCAGAAGCACTGTTTCTAATTGCATTTTGTCTCCACTTATGTATCTAAAGGTCTGCTGCTGTGGAGGAAGGAAGAATGATTACCTTCCAATAACAGTGCCCAGTGCAGCACATATCTTTGTAAACAGGGAATAGGAGAAAGGCTGCCTGGAACACAGTTGTCCCCTGCACCACCATGCACAGAGTAATAGAGTATAACTCTGTGCCTTTTGTTCAACTTAGAACTAATAAATGGTACATTTACTTTTTAGTTCATAGCTTAAACATTTTCTGCTGCAGTTTTGTCCATTTTTGCTTTGGAAAAAAAAAAATCTGAACTAATGATGCTGCTGGCATCCTCTTTGTCCATGCTGTGGAAACTCTGACTCCACTTGCAAACTCTCACAAAGCAACATAATCTGTTGCAGTTCTTGCATTTTTTCAAAATCTTAAATGCACTGCATTTTTTTATGTCGTTTAGTGGGGATTCTGGCTGTGAACTCTACATGTTTTTCCACAATATTCTGTCTTTCAATATATTTTTTTTTCTTTTTCCACTGTATTTTCAATTCCCTTGTAGAACATCAGCATTGCTAGAGCCTTCGCCATCCTCCATGGAGTCAGTGGTAGTGCATTTTTGGGGGCAAATTTTGATCGCTTTGTCAAGAGGCTGTTCTAAAACTCCCCAGGTTTATCCACGTGTGTGTTTCATTCATAATATCACTTTGTGTCTGGCCTGTTATCAAGCTTATTTAATCTTCCCCCACCAAAATGAAGAGGCTAGGTCTTCCACTTTGAGAAGTCAGAAGATCACTTAATCTTTTTTGTCTACTCTGACAATGTTGTTCATGTAGGAGGAGACTGAGGGGAGACCTTATTTCTCTCTACAGCTACCTGAAAAGCCATTCTAGCAATGTGGTTGCAGGTCTCTCTTCCCAAGTAAAACGTGATAGGATGAGAGGAAACGGCCTCAGGTTGCACGAGGGAAGGTTTAGACAGGATATAAGAAAAAAAATCTTTACTGAAGAGTGGTCAAGGATTGGAACAGGCTGCCCAGGAAAGTGGTGGAGTAACCACTTCTGAAGGTTTTCAAAAAGCTTATAAATGTGGCACTTCAGGACATAGTTTGGTAGGCATGGTGGTGTTGGACTGAAGGTTGACTTGATGATCTTAGAGGTCTTTTCTAACCTTAATGATTCTATGATTCTTTTCTACATTTGATTTGCACATAAGTGGTAGTGTTTTTCAAATTTCTGTAATTAGTTTCACAGTCAGTCACCTCTTCCTCACTACACCAAAAATTACTCAAAAATGTGCGTGCTTCAGCCTAGGCTATTTTCAGAAACACTTACTTTACGACTGGTTTTGTTTTTTTGTGTATGGGTGATGTGCATTTGTTGTACAATTATTTGGCTTTTTAACATGATAATTTGATTTTTTTCTGTAGTGAAACATGGATTTTTATTGCTATTTCCTCCTTTGACACCCCCATATCCGTGTTCCAGGCCTGAGGCATTCAGGTCCTTCATTCATTGATTTACTCATCTCTGTTTTTTTCTTGGGGTGGTGTTCCATAGAAAAAAAAACCAAACAAGGGAGTGTGGAGCAAGAGGGGCACCTACCTTTTGTTTTTCTTTGGGATAAGGCAACCTGAAAGAAGAGAAAATATTCTGGATTATTCTACTTTCCAGTTCCAGTGGCTTTTAGGGCCAACAAAGATTGAGCAGTCATCTGTGACACACACCCAGTAGTAAAATGTCCCCAAAGGACTTCTGTTGCTCAAACGTTCTCTTCTTATTGCCTTGCTTTCCTTGCTTTTGCTGACATGCATAACTGCCTAAACCATTTCTTGTGACTAGTCCAAATAAATCACATTTATCCACCTTCTGCTTTGATCTCCGGGTGCTTGCAGTTGATTGGGTGAAGTGAGGGTTAAGGAAAGCAGCCAGGGGAGGCTCCAGGCACAAAGGAACCATTCCAGACCACTTCCAAATAGCTTCAGCACAGCATCACTTGGAGCTAACTGACAAACAGCTTTGTCACTTTGACTTGCTCCTGCTTTGACTTCAAAGGTCTGTTTCTTCAGATGCCCTATTTGAATGCGTTAGTTCAGTCTTGGGCCCTCTCTGAAGGCAGCCAATTATTTATTCCAAGAAGAAACCAAGACACGCTGACAAGATCACCATGACATTCACTCCAAAACATGGAGGTGTATCACATCACTGTTGTTTTTCTCCAACACTGACATTCTTCTAACAGAATCTGAGACAGTCCTGCCTTCAACATCTTCTCAGCACCCTTGTAACAGCAACATAACGCCGCAAAAGCACTGCTCTGCTGAGCTCTGACATAACCTTTTCATTCTTTTAGTCCTTTTCAACTGAAACAGAGAGATAAGCAGGGCCTATAAAATAATAACTATGTGTCATAGCCACAAGAAAACCAAAATGCTCTAAAGGATATCAATGCCAACATCTGTATGATTGGTTTTTCTCTGGAGGGTGTTAAGGACTGGACAGGGAGGGCATGGACCAGCCCAAGTCAGATGAGGTTTCCTCCATAGTGGCGTAGTTGCCTACAGGTACCTCTGAACAACAAACCAATAGGTTGCTCTGTGACAGAAGATCATTATGTTTCCTCACTGCCTAAATTTTAGCTGGCACCGTGTGGGAGCACCTTAGGTGTAAAAATTATGCAGCTATAACTCTGCACATTGTTTCTGGATAGTTGAATTTCCATATGTGAACTTGGTTTTACTGTGGTTTCAATATGCAAAGCCAACTGGAAATACTGCTATTACCTAAAATAGTTATTTAGTTTTCACGCCAATCTACTTCCCACGGTTATACTGAAGCAATCTTTTCAAATAAGCAGAAGCTTGTTCAGATTGATACTGAATATAATATTCACCTCAACTCTAGAAGCAGTGAAGTTGCCAGCAAAAGAAAAATTATTTAACATTACAAATTACTAGTATCCAGAGTCTTTAACTGCCTGTGTTTTCTAGTTTTATACTATTTTTATGCATGGACCAAGGCTAAATTGTCTTTAATAGAAAATTCATATCACTGTATAGTTTTATTTTTAAAAAAATCATTACTTTGGTTTGTTTTGGTTTGTTTTCTCTAAAACGTGCACATTTTGTTACACTTTGATTTATTTTATTTAACCCATTCAGCACAGGAAAGTATATTGACATCTCAAAATTCTAGGATTGTACAAAGCTTTTTTGTTCCTCTCTGTGTTGTGTGACTCACCTGACCCCATGCAGATATCCCTATCTAAACGACAAAAGGTTGTTTGCTAAGAGGTCTATTACGCTGTGAGTTCTGGCATCAGAACAAAATCAGCTCAAAGCTCAAGCCACCCTGACTAATACCAGGGTAGAGACAGTGCAGAATACCCTGGAAGACACACAAAATACACTAAATTTCCTACTTCAGAAAAGTCCCCAAATGACCACTCAGAGAAACGCTCTGTAACTCTTTCCTTCCCTCCTTTCCTACCTCCTTCCGATATCCTCACTGTTATCCTCAGGGCCTTGATAAATTTAATTATCCTTGAAAAATATAGTGAAAGTAGATTAAACTTTAGTTTCCCTATATTTTAGAAAATATCTAGCATCCACAAAGCGTGTTTGCTTGCACAGAGTGCTCTTGATCTTTCTTGCAACAGCATTGGTCAGATCAAAAATAGATAGATGACTCTTCATATTGAGATGCTAATAAAACAAAGCAAGGTTGGCATGAATGCTTACAGGCAAAGGAATAATTTGTTTTGACCACTCTAAGAACAGTGGTAGACATCTGAGCACCAAGACAGGATCTCAGCGTTCTCCACAAGCCAAAGAGGAATACATTCCAGTGAGCAATCCATTTATTAAGTACGTGCTGAATGGATGGAGTTAAACACGCACTTTAATGGTTTCTGAAACTATGAGTATTTAACAGACTCAGTGATGCAGAAGAGTGCTCTACCCCAATTAGTCATAACATTTTGATATAGACTAAACTTTGAGCATAAAGGTAACAACATTTGACACACAAAGGCTATTTATGTGCTCATTTTGCCTTCCCTCTTCACTATCCACTGTTTTAATAGAGAAACTCTGCAAATCTTTCTAAACATAAAAAATGTATTATTTAAACTAACTAAAAATAAATTGAATTTAGGAGCCCAAATTATGAAGATCTCAGTTTAGATACGGCTGTCCCTTTGCTTTCAGCCTTAGCAGGAAATAAAAAGTTTAGAAGTCCTTAGCTCCACAAATGAGCTGACTTTGGCCTTAGGGTCTGTAAGTCCCCATCTTCCTCTTTTGCTGCTGAGTGCTTAGATGTTGCCATGCAAAAATTAAAGAGGATTCCACCCAAAGTAGATGATGAAAGTCACCATTTTTATCAGTCCATGATATATCCCTCCCCCTCTTGAAGCTGCAGAAGAGGGCTGTGGGTTGGAGAGGGGCCAGATGGAGGTCTGGTGGCCACTCCACATCAGCATCCATATCAAAGCCCACCTGGCAGAAAGGATGAGTAGGGGAGAATGAGCCATCATGTCTCTGCCACTCTTTTTCCTCTCAGGATGACTGAACAGGCACCTGGCCATCCCCTCCCTTATCAGATTTCAGAACAAAGACTGAGAGGTGATCCTCAAAACAAAAGTGTTAATAAGATTTGTGAATAGAAATCTACTTATGTTGCACTTTGATGATTTAGACTATGAGCTTTTTGCCGTGGAAACATCTTGCTCTATGACCATGGATTTTCTGGATTCGTACACATTGGTGGGGATGGCACTGACAGGAAGAGATCCCCTGTGCCCCTCACCATTGGTACCACTGACCAAAGTAAAGGAGATGTTACTCCAGATGTTATCACTCCAGAATGGACTAGAAGGGAATGAGAGGAGCAAACCTTAATGGGAGCTCCCTCTCAGCTGTTCTGAGATTCCCCACAGATTTCAGCAATCTACAAACACCAGAGCATTTGCAGAAGCTTCACTCGCAGCGAGGAAACATCTAAGGACTTTATCACTGAACTCCATACAGGTCATAGAGTCCCTCACAAATCCTTACAGGATGGTAATATTGGTCTAGACTTAAGCTTATATTCTTGACTTAGAATTGTAACGTTATAGGTAATAAACTAAATGTTTAAATACAGTTCTGGGTCCTACTCTGAATCCCTCGGGGTGTGACAGTCCAATAAACGAACCGGATTATAATTAGACATATTTCCTTTAGGAAGTTTTTTTTGGAAATTCTGATGCAGTTCCTCAAATCACTTCCAAACAGGAAACTGGCTAACTTTATAAATATTTTTTTATTATATTCTGTTCTACTCTCTTCTGATGTATTCTGTTTTCTGTTTCATGTGGATTGAAAACTTTTGTGAAAGCTCTTTTCTCTTTCTGCTTTCCTGAAGGAACCCTTATTTGCTGTTGCTCTCCAGAGTATGGGCAAAAGAAATGAAAGAAAAAAAGGCAATAAAATTAATTAAGTTATCAAAAAATAATAAATATTAAAATTATTACATTTAAAAATATTTAAATTACTAAACAGCTTTTTATAGTATCTAACAGAAAATACATTTCCCAATTCATTCCCCTAAGAATTAAACAAATTAGGTTTTATATCACAAACCCAGTAGACTTCGAGAAAAATAGATCACTGCAACCTTTTGCATATTTAACCACTGTTCATGCATGCCTCTCTTGCAGTCCCCCTCTTTCTCTTACTGCCATTCTCTCTTTTCTGGAATAAACAAATCTAATTATTTGGAACATTCCCTCAGAGGTGATGTTTTCCAGCCTCCAATCATTCTCGTGTGCCTCCTTTGGATTGTCTCCAATTTATCTTCATCTTCTCGAAATGGACATAGTACCCTCGGTGCATCGTCGCTTAGCACTAGATAGTAAGCAATAATTATGTGGTTTTCTTCCTTCAACATTACTGTTTCTATATTGCAGAAGGAGATCTGCCCTTTCTGCAACGCCTTATTGTTGACATCGCATTCAGCTTGCAGTCCATTTTAGCTCCCTGATGCTTTTCTGCAGTAGTATTGCCTACTCAGCTACTCTTCGTTTTGCATGTACGTAATTGATTTCATGAGGTATTTCACATTAGCCTTTTTGTTGAATCTCATTTTGTCAATTTTGAACCAATTCTCCAGCTGATTAAGATAATTTTAAATGCTAATCCTGTGCTCCACCTAGCTTAAACCAATCTCCCTTTGTCATTAAGAAATTTCATAAATGTAATCATTTCCATCACCTAAGTAATTAATAATTAGCAAAATTATTTAGTGAATTTCTTCAACCCATGATTTAATATAGAAAGGTTTAAGCTAGACACTGTTCCTTTGTGTTGATGCCTTATGATATACCATTGAAATTTCTGCTCATGTCAAACAATGCTCCAGAGTATTTGGACTTTGATGAATTTCAAAATAAAAAAATATTACATTGACACTTATCTTAGAAGTACTAATAAGAATCTAAAAATCTAAAGACGGTGTCTGTACCAATAGAAATCATAGTCAACATCTTCATCATATAGTCAAAAGTCCAACCTGTGAACCAGGTAGTATTTCATAGTAGAAAAAATCATGGGTGTATTCACTATGCTTAATAGGCGGCTCATAGGTCTTTTTTTTTCTCAAGTAAATGCTATGGCTTCCCAAATAGTTAATGGGAAATATAAGTGTCTCTGAAGGTTTCTAAAAGAAAATCTAGTCCACCTAGGACAGCTACCCATGTTAGGCAGTTTAGATCCCACCTTTACATGATTTTCCAAAAGGCAAATAATTTCATCTCTCTTCCTGTAGAAAATCATGTCTCCACTTATAACGGTATTATGTTTGGAGAGAACTGAACTGAGAGAAGATCAAAATTATATGATAAATGTAGCTGGTAAGAAATTGATAAAATTCAAAATAAAAACAAAGTTCATAAGCAATATTTTCAAATAATGTATATTGTAGAGAATGGATTTAAGGCTTTCAGGGAGGCTCCTATCACAGCTGCATTGTAACTGGAGTCTATTCCACAGCAGACACTCTAAAAAAGCAGAACACAAAGACACAGAGAATTGCTTCACATAATCATCACACTAACATCACTAGATGGTATTCACTTTAACCTAACAAATTCCTGTTTTGTTTTGTGGACTTACCAGCTTTAGATTTACTCACCTTAGTCATCTCCGCCTCATGCTCAAATCACACCATAAATGTGTCCCAAACATGTGGTAGTGGGAGGACGAATTATTAAAGATAATTTCCGTGACTGTGACCTGTATGATTTAGGAGTAAAATCAACATTTCCAACCATAAAATTCATTTGGGGTGAAGGAGAATTCCCTAATAAATTGAAAAACAGGACATCTGACACAATGTCTTCCCTTGCCTTTCTGCATTCTAGTATAGGAGGAAGGGAAGGAGCAAGTTAAGATATGTTCTTCTACTATCAGTGTTTATTTGTTATTGATGATTTAAAAAATAATAGGGCCAGATACTAGGAAATGTATGTGTTATATGTATTATACCTGTCTTCTTATCATTGAGACTTTTTTCTATGATGGTATCATAGTCTCTATTTTCTTTTTTCTTTCTTTTCCTGCAATAATTAGGTCTAGACTAAATATAGTTCTTTGATTAGACCCTTAAGATTTCAATTCACAAAATCTTGGCTTTACATATAAGTATTTTCTTTCCTGCCTGCAAGATTTTGAGCACAATACCAGCAATTAAATAGCGAGGCATCGATCGCCAGTGCTTCTGTCCATGCCTCGAAGACATGTAATTTACCAGCTAAGTTATCCAAAAGGTTCATCCCACTGCGTTTTGGCATCTGAAATCTGAAATGCCCAGGTCAAATCTCCGTGCTCCATCAAGTATAAGCATTAGGGGTGAAGTTTAGACAGAGATGGGTGTCCTCCCATGGGGATTTCATCTCCATAGTAGCTACACTGGCTGCTCTGGTCTGCCTGCCAAATCAATCTACTTGACCACCAGGAGATTAGAAATGCTGTTTATTTTCAGTCTTGGGACAAAGGATATGCAATAGAGTATGTAAAATTACCAAAAAAGCTGCAAAGCTTGAGGAGTACTACACGTGCTGAGATGATTTAGGCACAGGAGCAATAAGCAACTACTAAGGAATAATAAGTAACCACAGGGAGACAGACAGAAATAACATCGCGTATATAAGCACAACAGCCCCTAAGGTCACCTTCCAGTTACAGCCCCTCATTGCAGCCAATCTGTTTCTTGGGGGGTGTTGTTTTTTGTTCACACTAAGAAAGTTGACAGCTCAGTGTCTCTAACTGGTAAGAGACATATAAACAACCCCGGTATGGAAGAAATAAGATTTGTTAAATATCGAGAGTTTGTTTTTTTAGTATGACTGGAACAATAAATTTACTGATGACATCTTTCTCAGACACATCTGGATAGATCCAACAGAAATTATTCAAAACAAATCTGCTGGAGGGAGCCATCAGGAGCAGGAAATTTCAGCCTGAGTTTAGATAAAACTGTGTGCAGCTGGAAGTTGACTAATAGAAAGTGTCATGCAACATACAGATCTAACTATTCTACTAAATATACTGTTTCATTTCCTACCAAAAATTTGTATATGCCCAGTAACTACGAGGCTACTTTGTGATTCAAGCTAAGTGGGATGAATCAAGGCCATTCTATGTGCTGCACTGCTCTCATTTTCTTGGAAGTCACCTGGAATTATTGCACAATGAACATACCTAAAAATCTGGAGAAGAGTTTATAATGAGTTCTGTTATTATGCATTTCTAAGCTATGAATAGAGACATAAACACAGAAAAATAATTCTTCAATTGGATAAAAAAAGTTATATTCTTTGTTAACAAGCAAATCAAAAAATGAAGTGACGAAATGAGGCGCATTTTTAGCACAGATTGTTTTGAGCAAAAATAGAAAATCAAGATTTTCATACAGTCTTCATATGTCGTTATTATCTTGTAAAGTACAAAAGAGAACGGATCATGAGCATAAATCTGAGCATCACTTAAACCCTTAGTAGCAGGCTGAGTCAGGTTCATGTCCCTAAAGTATTGCATTCCTGATCTGAAAGTCTGAAAGGTGCTGTATAATGGAAGATAACTGAGGTCATTGCTATCCACTTTTAGAGTAGTGTGATTGACACTGGCATTGTAAGCTTTCTTTAATTACAGGATTGCAGTCTCAGAGAACAAGCCCTTACCCCTAGCAAAAGAGAACTATGATTAGTTAATTCTACAGAAGAAGATAGGAGGGAATGCAGGAGAGCATTAAGAAAGACTACGGAATTGCTCTACACAGGGAAAATAAGACACATGGAAAGTGAATAAGGTGTCAGAAACACGAGAGAGAAAAAAAGAACAGAGGCATTTTTCAAACTTCAGATATCCGCATGTCAAGCTTTCTTCATCCCTAGCATTTGGAAACTTAAGGATCAAATCTGCTGTCAGTATAAGCCTATTATCACTCTGTTTACCTGCATCAACACTACTGGCACTTATGTAAAATTTTTATACATGAGGCAATCCTGTGAATTGAGATTTACATTTCTTGTTTTCCAACCATCTAGAGAAAACATTCCCCTTCCTCAGTTGTGGCCACTGAAGCAGATTTGACTTCGTGGTACAGGTTTATTTTATCAACCCCCAGCAATGAAGGGCAGGGCTGCCCAGCACCACCCTCGGGCAGCACCAAACACGCTTTTTCCTTTTTCCAGTTCTTCACCATCTTTTTCACCTCCCGTGTGTCTCTTTCTGTCCACCTATGTCCCTCCCAAATAGTTTCACTCCTCCTCTTCAGCTATTTTAACCTCAGGGCAAAGCAAAGACCTAGTCATCTCCCTGCAGCCCCGACATTATTCTTTCTGTGCTAGGCTAACGTAAAGACGAAAGTAAACACATAAAAAAAGTCTTTTGCAATTGATAGATGTTACTATCCCAAATTCAGCAGAACACAAGTGCTTACCTGATGTGATGCTGCACTGCGTAGAGACTCCCCGAACACTAATGACTTCGTGGAACAGGGCAGCAGTCTACAAAGCCGGCTGTTTGGGTCCTGAAAACCTCAGTACAATTTTATATCTGTGCTAATTAGTTCTGCTTCACAGAGACCACGTTGTTTTTAGCCCCACAGCTAGATCAGTCAGGTCTGGGACCATATATTGCACAGACGGAAAGATGAGTTTCTATAGAAAAAAAGGCAAAGATGTTGTCATGAAGGGCAAACCAGAATTAAAACAGATATTTCCTTAAAAATCCTGGAATAAATGTAGCCAAGTTATTGCTTGCTCTATGGGGAAGAGAAAGAAAGGGAAGAGAAAAAAAAAAGAGGAAAATTATCATTCAATATATTAGCATAAATACAAAAAAAATTGTGCTTTAAAATTTTAACAGATATACATGAATACATCTTAAGAACATGATTCATCGTAACAGAATTTGTTCTTCTCATATTTAAGACTAAACATACTTGAATGGTTGTATATTGTTTTATGTCAAAGTGAGGACAGCCTGTTTCTTAGATAAACCTAAATAATTGCATAAACTCAAATGTGGAATCAAATCAAATGAAACATTTTCTCCCTGTCCCACAAGCCCAATGATGTTGGTGGGATGACTGCTATAGTCAGATCTTCTCACATTATTTAAAAGTAGCAAAATGAGCCCTAAGACAGACTTGAAAGGAATGGGAAACATGACAGTGTGTTTAGCAATTGCCTTTTTTTGTTGGTAAGATACAACCCCCCTTCTAAACCCATGTAAATATAAGCGAAAGTGATTTAGTGTCAAGTAAACTGTCTGTACAAGAGCATTAATTCCAGATGATATTCTCGTACTCAGTTTAGCTGGGATCAAGTTAATTTTCTTCATAGCTAGTATGGGGCTGTGTTTTGGATTTGTGCTGAAAAAGGTGTTGGTAACACATGGATGTTCTTGTTGCTCAGCATTGCCTACACAGAGTTAAGATCTTTTCTATTCCTCACACTGCCCCACCAATGTCTAAGCTGGAGGTGCCCAAGAAGTTGGGAGGAGACACGGCTGGGACAGCTGACCCCAACCGACCAAAGGGATATTCCACACTATATGACATGCTCAGCATATAAAGCTTGGAGGAGAAGTGGGAAGGGGACAACATTTGGAGTGATACTGTTCGTCTTCCCTAGTAACTGTTATGCGTGGTGGAGTCCTGCTTACCTGGAGATGGGTGAACACCCACCTGCTGATGGAAAGTAGTGAATTAATTCCCTGTTTTGTTTGTGTATATGGCTTTTGATTCACCTATTAAATAGTTTTTATCTCAAGCCACACATTTTCTTACTTTCAATCTTCTGATTCTCTCCCCTATCCTACCACGGAGGGAAGGAGGGAGTGGCTGTGTGGTGCTGAGTTGTCAGCTGGGGCTAAACCGCAACAATGCTACACATCGGCTGCCCGCAAGTGCGCTAATACGAGCTCATTTAGTTATGATGAACCAATAGGAAGGTGTTCAAAAGAAAATAAAGTCCACAAGAATGTGATTAATCATAGCTCCAGGAAGGATATAGTCTGACAAGAACTCAAAAGAGACAAGGATCTGTCCTTTTCAGTGAGTTTCTAGAAAGCTAAAGTATATATGGTTAAAATTCATATAGTTGGAGATAATTCTTGAAGACCTAATGGTCACTTTTGGCCTTAAATTCTACGTCTGTGACAAAAATTAAAAAGTATGCCACTTCTCAACTTTATAGGGAATATCCGTCTCCCATTTGACTGAGAGGAGAGAAAATCATTGACTATCAATCACAGAAAAAATTAATTTTTTTTTTTTTTGTTGTCAGGTTGCACATGCAAAAATATCTTGGACCTGAGTGGGAATGTCTGATTCATGATACAAATTAGAAGAGTTTTGAGAACAAAGGCAAGGTTATAAATGCCTGACACAAACTCCTAGTCAAATTCTTATGACATAAGGAAATGAGCAGCTTGGGAAAGAAGAAGCAGAAAAGACTGAAGAAATAAGGTGGACCACAAATTTTTGGAACTGACAGCAGGTAAAACTCAGCTGAAAACTCAGCTGCCATCATTGGTATCAGCAAAGAGCTTGGTTTACATGTTTTACCATCCTAGTTTTTCCACCAGCTACTTGCACTGCTAAGTTGCACAACGCTATGTGAAAAATGAGTGCAGCTTTTCATTTGATGGGTATGAATGAAACTTCCAAAACTGGCAACAAGGATCTATTCCTATTCTACAAGGAAAAACTATTCTAAAGCAGCCCAGCTCACAGCATTTTAATTTTGCAGGGCATAAAGGAGGGAGAATTACAGCATCTGGCTGAAGAGCTTCTGTACCACCTTTGCTCAGCCCAAAGCAAATTAAAACAGCTGAGTTATAAACCCCACAGATGGAAAAAGGGGCTACAGTAATGATGTTCTCTTAAATACAGCCAAGTTGCTTGGGTGCCCCACATAACATAAATTGCTGAAGCACTCAAGTACTTAACTCGTTACAGTATGTGAAATTAGGTTTAATTTGACAATGCTGTAGCTCAGCATTGTTTGTCTTGCAATTATATACATTGATTAGACTTTGAACACAATGAGCTCTTGCCTAAAGGGGTCTGACAACAAAAACAATATTTTAGGAACTCAGGGCTGTAGCACTGTAAAGCAGAAATTTTGCTTGAACACGATCTCAAAGCAGATTCTTTTAATAAGTTAATATTCTAAAGTCCTGTGGTTAGAAGATTCAAGGATTTGTTATAACTCCTGGTTCCATATAAGTAATGCAAATGTTATCTTTATTCTACATGCACATTAAACACATAATCCTCATTTCTGTTAAAACAACCCAGGTAGTAAACACTCCAAATGTATCTTGGGTTAATATGCACAAGATGGAAATTAAGTTACGCTATAGCATACATTACAATAAAAACTAGTGAAGTGTGTAATTACTGTTACTATGCTGTATGTTACGGTATATATTGCTCAGTGTAGCCACAGCGGTAACCATCTTAGTGTCACTGTCTTAATTATAGCAGCTTTATTGTTATTATTATCGTCAGTCTTTAAGCTTTTACTAAATCCAAAGCTCAAATCCAGCAAAGCACAGAAGCATGTGCTTCATTTTAAGCAGGTGCGTAGTCCCACAGAAGCTAGTAGAATTACAAAAACTTTAAAAATACACCTTTTGGAATGAATGGCATTAGTTACACATCTCAAATCAATGACAGGCACACCAGGGATTCACGTTACCTTCAACAGAAATATTAATTCGGTGAAGATTCTAAACCTGAGCATCTTGTTGACTACAGGTGATTTAATTTCCATGGAACCAGTCCTAATGAGTTATCTATAGTCTCCATGTCTCCAGTGTCTTTTGAGTAAGGCTGGAAAAGAAATATACCTGGTACTGTCAACTGGAGAATCCAAATCTGAAGCACTTTAGCTGTACCTCGCCTAACAGTCTGCTTCTATTTTTTATTTTAACTGTTTCTGCTATATTTATTTGGCTCTGTCTGCTGCCCTGCTCCATTTTCTTGATGAACATTAGGTGTTTGTTGCTTCCAAATGTTCTTACCCAACAGTATTCAGACCAATGAGTGTCTGCCAAGACCTGGTGTCACTGCAAAGGGATTCATAAAGATATGGGGCTGGAATCACAAATGGATACAGGTATGTGAATCTAAAATTTCAAACGTCAAAAACACTTTATTTGCCACCTAACTCGAGGGGTTCCAAATGTCCCCAGATCTTCTAACCTAATAATAATATGTTCTGTCTGTGAATTACTGGAAATCGATATGATTCAGAGGATACAGTACAGCTACACACAATATCTTTTTTATTCTTCTATACATTAGAGCAAGTATTATTTTTTAGTTTTGCAAAATAGACAAGAAGCTCCCATGTTGCTGCAAAAGTCCTTTAAAAATGTGGTATTTCTTTGATTTTTGTTTAGCCTACACCTTGGTTTGATGGGTGCCACACCCCAGAGGAGCCCCCCTACCTGGATATTTGGTCTAGGCAGGACTAGGCAGCACTGCCAAACGCAGATTTGGGTTGTTCCTAAGACTGAGGATGAGAAAGGCAACCTTTCCTTTGTCCTTTCCCTTCAACAGCTGCACAGTTAACAAGTAACTATGATGCCTAGAGGAAATTATAACTTTTCTCAAAGAACAGTGCCTGAGAGAGATGCCTTCATGTTCTCTGAAGGCGTTTTTATTGGATGGAGGGTAACTTCCCACTCTATTCTATGAATGAATAAAATTGGACAGGATAAATTATTATTATCCATTTTTAGTGTTTGACCTCCTTTTATCCTGATTCTTGTTAGTTTTCCTTCTATTTATGTTCTCATCACATAAATGCAATGCTAATGATTATTTAGATCTTTGGTAAACATTTTATATTATGAAGATACCATTTAGCCAGTTTATAGGTGTGTAATTGTTGACTCTGTTTAATAAGAACTGTCTTATTAATCATGTGACTGCGAAGTAGAACACGTTTTTTATTATAAATATGATGATATTGGTATAATGTCTATATCAAAACTTGCTCCATAGAGAACAAATGCTGGAAGCAACAATCATACACTCCTATTCCTCGTAACCAGAGTAGAGTAGCCCAGGAAGAGCATGTGGATTATGTAAACAATGTGGACAGCAATTTTATTTCATCTTCCAGATATTTACTGCATAAATAGTATATAGCATTAAAAAAAAAAAGGAAAGTAGTAATTCAAAACTCAGCTGACCACAGAACGGCCCTATTTGAGTAAAGGATTGAAATTATCTGGTGCATCTGGCAACTGGATGCATATAGTCATTCTCGCATCTAAAGCTAAGCATAAACTCACTTGTAACGTTGCTGGGATGGAGAAACAGTCTTTTATGGGGAGAAAATAATGAATTTTCTTGCTAAGAGAAATCAGGGAACTGCAAGTTTTGTGAAAGTTAAATAAAGTGTAGCTACAAGAAAGGGACTGTATTCTCATAATGCACTAAGCAGCATAAGGACCAGTTAATCTAAGGAGAGAATGAGTCAATTATACAATGTCATTTAAAAATGTGAGTGGCATCTCATTCCATGAAGACAAGGAACTGAAAGTTCACAGGATTAATACGTGACTGAAAATCTTTTGGCTATTGAGGAAAACAAAATATCGTCCTCCACATAGAATTTTCCAGCACCCAGGGAATCAAAAAGAAAATTAGCTTTTTGAAGAAATACTCTAAGAAAAATTTGAGGCCACCCTTCCAAATGTTCACTGTTAAAAAAGAGGTAAATTGGGAAATGATTGCCAGGAGAATAGCAAAATTTTAATAATAGGGACAAAGGCGGAAAGGTCCATTTTTATTTCAAAGATTTACTTCTAACAGCAGAAATTGTAGACAAGATTCTCAGAGATCAAAACTCACATAACTCATTTTTACATTGGCTGAATAACACTTAACTACGGTGTTTCAATGAAACGGCAATATTTTTTAAACTTCTTTCACAAAAAGATAACTATAAATGGAAAGGAGGGTTGGGGGTTCTACACCCATTTTTATGCACACTATTGCCAAGTATTGTATCATCTCTGAGTTAAACAACAGTCCTGACAGATGGGTAAATTAAGAAGATAAGACAGCACTTTGCAGAAAGCACTGAAATAAGAGGGGAACACCAGCGTCAACGAAGAGAAAACCAGCAAAAAAGAAAGATAGGGCCTGTGCCTGTTATCTGGGAGGTGTTCTTGTCAAACTGAGTGACACTTTTTTTCCGTGAGTAGTAAATTCTCTGCAAAAAGGATTATCAACTCAAGTGAATAATTTTGGCCAGAAAAAAAAAAAAGGGTTTTTTTAAAGTCAAAATATTTTCCTCACATCTCTTTTCACTGGAAATCATTTTTGAGGTGTGGTGATTTCATTTTGGCATTTTGAATGAAAGTTGGCAATTTTTTTCTTAAAATATCATTTTTGTTGAGGAAAGACGTATGTTAGAAAAGAAAACAGGAAAACTGGACAAGATAATCTGAAATTACCTGAAATAATTTCTCTTTTTTTGTTAAACTTTGCCCAATTTTTGTGGATATCTAACTAATAAAGCAGTGTGAAAGCACAGCTGTGAGAGTTCCCTGAAACTAGGTATGCCATCCATTTTTCATCTGAAATAGTAAGATATGGAGTAAAATACTAACTTAGGAAACAGAAGATGTGGAGTTTCATCTAGATATTTTCTAGATATCTTTAGGAAGATATTGTCACCTGTCACAGAACAGCAATCGCATCTGATTCAAGCATTTCTTCCATAGGAGGAAACAAATATTCAGTTTTCCATCCTATAAATGAAAACCCCAGCCAGCAAGTTATTAGATCTAATAAAGCAAAGCTGTTTCAAAATTGCCCTATCTTTCTGTGTTGATTGTGGCCTCCTGATTTTGAGGGCATGGAATTTGTACAACTAAAAAGCTACAGCAGAAGAATTACAGACAGGAGCTCAGAAGTGAGGTAGAGCTCTGAGGAGTCCAGGAGTCCTTAAAATTTGAGATATATTAACATGTATTTTCTTACACAACAGCTACTAAAACACTGTACTTTTTGGTAAACACTCATTTTGAGTTTTCCTTGACTGAAGTGCCAGGGTTGGATTAAGAGTCATAAATAGTGGGATTCATCACAATTAATTTCAGATATAAAAACGGTAACAGTAATCCAACAAGTCCTTCTCAGACTTTTTATAGTCAGTGTAGAGAAATAGGATCCTCCAAAAGGTAGTTTTAGCCACATTTCCTTGGATCAGATGGCTCGTGCACTGGAGGCTTTTTTCCCCTCTAGTGATTTCAGGAACGGTGTAGGACAACTAGCTCAGTTAAACTTCTAGATTTTAGGTATCTAAACTAGGTGAATTTAATCACACCTAAGATGGTAGGTAAGAAATCAAGGAATGATATAAGTTCTGAAATATGGACTGCATCTAAACAAGTCTGGGAATATGTATCTCAGAACATGTAATTTTCTTGGCTCCCCTATTATTAGGATGAAGGACCTATCAGAGAGTTCACAGAAATCAAAGTAACAGATAGGAGAAGAGAGGCGTTTGAGCTTCCTCGTGTCTTCTGCCATGTAACTGTTCTAAGAATTTAAAATACAAAATACTTATATATATATCTTTATGAATCTTGGCCACCTAGAGAAACCATTCACCCCACACAATGTTTTTACATTCCTTATTAAATACATGGGGAGCATAAAACATCTAAATGCACACATAGATAGTTGGGGTTTTTCCCCCCAAGCTACTCCATTTATTCTTGAGGAACTTCAAACACAAACCTTTATGCAAAATTATATAGCAGAAAAGAACACCGATGGTGATAAATCAGATAGCGGACTGTCTGCACAAGTCTATTTGTGTATGTCTCACAAAGAATGTGCTTAACAGAGGCCCAGGTTGCTGGTTATGAGTAACCAGCAATTCCACTACTATTTATAGTGGTACATCAGCAAAGCTCAGGAACCCTTGTACCAGCTGGTAAATACTGATAGTTAAATCTAGTTATGCTGCTTTTAAAATTCATTAGTATGTAATGTTATAATTGATTGAATACTTCAGAGGGTAACTTTTTCATGTACAGTCTCGGTTTGTGTACGCAGTGACTTGTATGTACTCTGGAGCTTCACTTTAAGTCTCTCAAATTCACAGGATTAATATTCTTCTCTGGAAAATGGGGCAAGCAATAATAATACTTGACATATTTCATCTTTAAATGAACACGTGGTATAAATGTTAAATAGCCTTATTACTTCAAGCTCTTTAACAGGCACAAACTCTTTCGCTGATACCATCAGACGTATTTTCAGCTTCAACAGTTTGCCTGTATTTCCAAGGCAACAGGAATTCCTGCTCAGTGGTGTAGATTTTTACAGGCCTGTCACTCCATGGCTCTGAGATATTAGGGATTGAAAAGCCTCACAGTGGAAAATTTAGACAGATTTTCCAGGAAGCGTAGTCCACTAGTAAGGTCATGGTTCAGTGATATAACTTGAGCTGTAATATCTGCCAAGCAAGGAGTCAGAAGCTTCCTCTATACAGAAATCTTTAGCAACCAAACCCAAAGTAGCACATTTGCATCTCTGATCGGACACACTATTGTGATTTTGAGTCTAGGTGCTACTTACAGTAGCAGTCAAGTGTGACACCCGTATTAAGAGCGAGATTTTTTCAAGCTTTTCAACAATAGCACTATGATAATGTATTACTGTATATATAAAAAAAAAGTCATCAGCCATTCATTTAAACATATACCCAAGAGTCATGGGAGTTGCTGGGGTGATGTCCTGCCTGCTACAAGAATGGCAAGCTGATACCTTCAGGAATAATTTACGCAAAATGTGTTATTTAAAGGGTTACCATAAGTATAATCAAAGACTGCAGATCATTTGACTTCCATTATTTATCAGTTAGTCATTAGTGTTAAGCATGTCAGCATGTTGACACCTGGCATTTGATGCTGAAGAACACATCGAAAGAATGGTTATAATAGAACAAAAGAACAACTCAGAACAAAAAAAATCTACTGTCATTTTACATAATGCGGGTACAGTAGGGCTTGTGTTTCCCCTAAGGAAAGTATCTGCCTTTTTCAAGGTGCTTTGAAGTCTCTGTCTGAAACCCACTGGAACAAAAAGCAGTCTTTCCACCTGTTTGGTCATTATCTTTTGTATAAGATTGAGCTCTGAGTAGAGGAAAAAGATGTTACACTGCATTAGAAATATATCTCACATATACCTGATGAGTCAGTGGATAAATGACACCTGAAGAACTACTATTATTAAAAAATTAAATCAAATTTTGGCATGAGCTAGGCAGACTTGATTGCTGTTCAACTCTCAAAGAAAATGTATGCTTGTGGACAAAAAATTCTGCTAAATAGTGCTGTTTTATGTGTATGGAAACTCAGCACTGCGGATGGGGTTGACCTCCATAACTTTGCTCTCTGGAGCTGCAGATACCATCATCTGAACTAATCAAACTGGTATCCTTTTTCAACCAGTGGAGGCAAATAAATACATTGAGAACCATTACAGGGAGACCTTTCTCTCCAGTGCTGAATATCTACTCTGTCTATAAAGGCAGATTAAGGTGACTATACACAAATGGAACTTCCTAGATATGCATGAATGCCTAGTACCACAAATCTTGATATCCAACACAAACACTTAGGTGGTAAGACTAATTATCTTCACTAGTAAACTTCTGCTTTCTTCTTTAAAATCTGACACTTTTTTCTAGGGGTTTTCAAATTCAAATTCCAGACATAGACTCTGTGTGTGACATATATTGCCACATGAAGTTGTGTCACAAACAAATTTTTCACCAAAGAAATTTGTGAATATAATCTTCTTCCCCTCCCTCCCCTCCCTTTCTGCCCCCAGCCATGATGCTATGATGCCTACAGACAAGCTACCCAGATCTCAGTTGCAATTTTCCAGATGAAATGGCCAACTTAAGAGGCAGTCTCATTAGAAGAGGTGGTATGTATCCAAAACTGCTATTAGTATTAATAGTTGTTACAGGTGCTCTGTGTGTTTGTCTAGTTTGCTTTTCTATCACTGTTGAATTCAAGGACCATCATCAAAATAATTAGTGAATTGGGGTGCACCCATCTTCAGATGTGTACCTCGTGATAACTTGAAAAGTCCAGTTTTTAGGCTATACGGATAAAAATATATTTTTTCCTCTAATTATATCTTAGAAAATATTTTCAGCAGGAAGAGTTTTATTGTGGCATCAGCAGTAAGAGTTGAAGGATGTAAGCATATTTTTGTATAAGATTTTCATGACCACATGTGCTCAGAGCTTATGATTTTATACTTCTGAGAATTACAGGCATAGCAGCAGTAGAAGTGAACAATATAGGTATGTCTTTAAAAGCAGTAAAGTACGATAGCAGCCGTTGCAATTTGAAGTGAAAGCAACAGCAAATGAGCGTGCCAAGCAACTGCTTTGCGTAATGTCAATTATATTATTCCAGAAAATATGAGTAAAATGTTCATTGTAGCGTATTGGGAAGCGCTCAAACCCTATGCTACAATAGACTGCTGAGAGAAATGTGATAGGAAGTAATATTTCCCTGGTTCAAGCTCTTTATGTTCAAAATTGAGGCCCATTGACTATTGTCTCTAACTCCCAGTTCATAATCAGTGCAAAGTTTGCTTTCGGGCTTTTCTGTGGGTGAAACATCACATGCGATAATTTTCAGAGCATTGTTAGAAAACTAGCTTCTAAAAAGTATCACCATTCTGGCCTTCAGCAGAACCACAACATGTCCTCCATCTTTAAGCAGAATTTTCCAGTCCGTGTGAAAACTGTTTTGGTGTTAAATCATCCCTTTTCTCCTAACAATGGACTACACATCAATACGAGCTATTTACTCAAACGACTAATTTTTGGCATCAGAGGTGACAGAGGCAAAATTCTATTTCCTACTGAAAATTCAGCCATGACATTTAAAAGATGAATTTGCCTTTTCAGCTCCTTTTCAGCTCCTTTTGTAAAGGAGACCTGTCATTTTTTTTTTTCCCTCTCCCTCTCATTTAATAAAGTTACAGTTCAGTTCAAAAGTGTCATTTTAATATTTCCACCCACTCTTGTTCAGTTTGGCTGCTATGGAAGAAGGAAAAGGTGTTGTGCATTCCTAAATAGGCACTAGTGAGCAGATGGACTCTAGCTAAAAAATTCTGGGTGAGAGAAATCAGAAGTGTTTCATTTCCATGTCTGTTCCTATTGGCAATGCAAACTCTGGTTCTGCTCAGACATGCAGATTCCAAGAGGCGTGGAGTGGGAGAATGGAGATCTCGGTAGTTTCTGTGAGGTTTTAGAACCGCAGCAAAAAATATGATGTATTGTGAAAATGTGGAAAGTGTGAAAAAAAAAAAGCAGACAGCAAAATCTCAAGAGTGCAATTTTGCAATCACAAATCTGGCTGTACATGAAAACTCACTGCATGCTTACTATCAGTATAGTCTTACATTTCCAAAAGCAGCTGTCAAGACAATGAGTTGGTCCAGGTCTAAAGTTTCAGCATATTTAATCAGACCTTTTCCCTGTGTGTCATTTCTTCCTTCCTGCACACAGTCTTCTTTGCAAGATGTTCTCTGCTTAGTAACTGGCAAAAGGGTATCGAAAACATGTTTTTAATAATTATCTGTGGTAGGTTATTGTCTAAAGTCCCAGACTGGGTCTTGATGGTGTTGATCTTGTAGAAACACAACAGAGAGGCAATGACTAGAAAAACTTGTTGGAGTAGTGGACCGTGGGATTTATACAGAGCAGGAAGTATATTGCAAACCTTGACCTCTCCCAGCCTAAAAATATTACCCTGGATCCCTTGCAAATTAAGGTCGGTCATGAATGTTGTAATTACCCAGAAGCAACGTACAAAGGCACTGAATCTAACCCAGAAAGTCTTGAATTCTGTTCCATCCTTATTCCTGTACCTTTACAACTACATACACATTTTGTCTCTTGAGCTTTGTTTTGCAAAGCCAAATTGCTAGTGAGTGAAGAGGAAATCAGATCACACTTTTCCCTTCCCCTATGCAAACAAGCTTCATCAATCAGGGATGAAGCTGATCCCTCTGTGACCGAGACTACGGGGACTGATTAATTCACATATTCAGAGAGTATCTATCACATGGAAGAGGTTAGAGAGAAGGGAGAAGTAACTATTAACGACCCTTCACTGAATCTGTGAAAACCAAAAGTAAACTGATGGGGCTGCAGTTGTCTCAACAGGGTAGCCCAGTTGGCAGCTCAGCTCCAGAAGGAGGCCATGCAGACCGTGCTTGTGTTATGAGGCTCGTACGAACCAGTCAAAAGTCCTTCCTAAATTTATGGTTCAAAGCAGACAACATTATCAAGCAGTGTTTTTATCAGAGGCTTTCAGGAGAAAAAAACAAGGCTAACTTTTATCCCAGGAAATTAAAGTCACATGCTAGGCGATACATGTCATCTGCCTGCTCCTAGATGCATGTTCATAAGCTGAGATAAACATTTCTCACCATGCCACCTTTATTGTTAGGTGATATAGATTTCCCATCTTAGAAATATTGCTATCAAGTATCTCATAACGCTTGTGCCATAGCAACCTGTTAGTGTGATTTACTTTGACAGGAGACAATGGGTATTTTATTGTTTGACCCCTTCTGCTCTGTCAATGTAGGTTATTTTTTTCATAGGAGCTGTTTTATTTAATCTTACAGCAGGTGGTATTGAATCTTCACATCATTTTTTTCCCTTACCGAGGTATGCTTTTAGAGTAAATAGTATAATGAACATCCAGGATTTCATGGAACAGCACTCACTTAAGCAACTCTGCACTCTGTTATCTCAGAAAAGTTCTGTCTCTAAAAATGCATGCATTACAAGCAATTTAAGGAAATCTCTTTTGCTTTAGCATGTGAAAGTAATTATGGATTCCCGTAATTATGGATTCCCATAATTAAACCCATTAAGTTTAATAAGAATCCATCAGATGGTTTTAATGGGTCTTAATTCCCTTATAAGGCCAACGACACAACTATTGAGTGATGTCATGGTGACCATCCTAAGAATCAAGTCTATAGGAAGGCTCAAGAGTTTTGGCTGTTTAGTAATGATGTTAGCATAGTAAATTTGCAAGGGAGGAGGAAGGAAATAACCACCTTCTTGTTCCTTACCTCATACGTATGAATTACTGTCGTGAGCTAAAAGTTGAACCATACAAATGCAACTGTCACCATAAGAGTTTCAGCTCTCTGGGAATCAGGCACAGAACTGTAGCACTCATTCCTCAGCAGATTTAACATCTACGTCCAAAGGAACTGAGACTAAGCCCAATGTCATTGCTTGAACTAAACATGTCATTGATGTTCCATGTGTAAAATTTGCTTAAGCTTGGGACCTCCAGACTGTCAAGTCAGTAAATCTAGGAGTCTCCACTAAGATGACTGCTTCTTCCAAACACTTTGAACCTGCCCCAAAGGCTTAGAAACTGGGTGACTTATTCAACATACATATGAATGGCAAAACCAGAGCCCTAAATGAGTGATCCTCTCCTATGGTACCGAGAACTGCTTGTGTATGAAGGAAATCTAAATGATCAGCTACACTTCAAATAAGGTTCAGGAAGTAGGAGTTTCCAAAACTCTTCATCAAGTATCAAGTCAAGGCAGCGTGTATTAATCGCTGAGGCAAATTATCTGTTATACCTCAGGGACTGCAGTCAGCATTGCTGCAACCAATGCGACAAAGGAAAGTTTTAAGATGGAATAAAAAGGAGAATAACAAAGCAGCTTTGTTCATTAAGCACTTTTCCCCAGCTGAAGAGGTAGCCAGGGATTGTTTCTTTGAAATCTAGTGAGTAGATGATTGTGAGCAGCTATTAGAAAAGCTGACCCCTTGGTACTGAACAACAGGTAGTAAGAGAAGAGATAAGCCAAGTAGGTTCCCTACAGTATTAGTTTAATACTTGTTTGAATGTTTGAAACTATAGTCGAAACTATTAGAGAAGAGATGCAAAAAAGCAGCGGGACAGGTTCAAAATAATAAATGAAGAGGACTATACTGGGAATAGCATTCTGACTTTTAATAATATTCCAACTTTTTATACTGTAACAGAGAGAGATTTCCCAGATGAATAGAGTTTTTCAGGCTAACCTCATGAGGCTGCCGTTATGCAAGGCTTTTGAAGAAAACCTTATGTGTTGGATCACATTCCTCCTCATAGTGCCGTTTCTTTAATGTGCAATGTGATGGTGGGAAAAAAAACCCCAGACCTCAGAGTATTCCCTGAGTAGTTTTCCCATATTTATCACCTGATATGTATGGACCTGTCAAGTGAAGGTTCAGCTACTACTTTCTTTTTGCCGGACTTGTAGTCACAATTTCAGTCATGTCTTGCATTCAATCTGAATCAATTTAGGATCATCAGGTTTCAGAGCTTGAGTTCAACAGAAAACATTAATAAATGGAAGAATTAATTCCAGCACAGAGTAGATCAATCAAATCCTCAGCTTGGGAGCTACTTACACAATACTGTGTCTCTTTGTCTTTTTCTCGTGGGTCAAAAAGTCACCACACTGCTACTATGGTAACAACCAAGGAAAAAATTAGGCAACAACCCCAGTCAAAGTGACAAGACAGATGCTGCAATTTTGTTTGCAAACAGGAAGTCCCGAACTCTGCTCTGTAGCCTCTTGTGGTGGAGAACAGGGAGGGGGAGAAAGAGAAAGGTTAGTTTGAACTAATTAATGTATTCGCTGGTTGTGAGTCACCTGTTCCCTGCAAAGATGGTTTCATATAGCAGAAAAATAATGTGCGCGTGTTGATTAAATCCCTTTATAGAAGGGAACAGATTGCGGGAAAGGAGGAGGTGTTACACAGTGCAGGAAGGACCCTCCTTTGCTACTTCTACTCTCCCTGTCCTGCCCTCTCCTCTGGTGCACTCAGCCCTCACACGCAGACAACCAGGGCGATTTACATGATCTTGGTTAAAATATAACATTCCAGTGTTGTCCCTGGCTAGTTTCATTTGCTCCTCTAGACATGATTCATAGAATGGTTAGAGTTGGAAGGAACATTAAAGCCCATCCAGTTCCACCCCCTGCCATGGGCAGGGACGCCTCCCACTGACCCAGGCTGCTCCAAGCCCCATCCAACCTGGCCTGGAACCCCTTCAGGGATGGGGCAGCCACAGCTTCCCTGGGCAACCTGGGCCAGGGCCTCACCACCCTCAGCATGAAGAATTTCCTCCTAATGCCTGGTCTAAATCTTCCCCTCTCCAATTTAAAGCCATCCCCCCTGGTCCCATCACTACATACCCTTGTGGAGAGTCCCTCCCCAGCTTTCTTGTAGCTCTTCCAGGTACATCATCTGAAGGAGTCAGAATTCCTTGGTTCTGGCTGGAAATACTGCAAGTGTCAGGGCAGGTGCATACAACCTGCACCCACTCTTGCTGGAGTCAAAGCATCCTGCAAAACAGACTGCTCGGAGTGCTTGCTGCTCACCTGAGTCCAAATTTTCCTGTGGTAGAGACAATGTAATGGCTGGCGCTGTTCCCTGAGCCATCATTTCCTTTTGCTTTTTTGTGATAATACAACTTTAAGATTTTGGAGACTATGTATTGATTATCAACTGTTTCTCCAGCACTCACATTTCAGTGCGTGCCACAAAATCCTTTTTTGACAACTTAAACTGTGTTAAAAATCACAAAACCATTTTGAAAGGCATTTCAGACCTTCCAGCTGGCCTAACTCTTGAATATCCAAAAGCAAATATGCTGCACAGGCAATTAGGTATACTATGGCCTTTTGAAAGAGGCATGTACACGTAAAGCATAATCTAATTAAAAATGCAATAAACAAGACCTCGTATAGATACCTTTACTATAGTGCCTTAATTTTTGCTTACTGTTTAGATCAAGGTGTTAGACTTTAGTAAGTAAATCTCTTCTCATTTTGTATTATTTCCAGAGATATTATTTATGTGCCTAAGGAAGCTAAAGTTACTAAAGTTATCTTTAGTACTAGGGAAAACACGGTGGGTGTATCTTCATTTTAAGGATTCTATGCATTCTCACAAATACATCCCTGATTCTTCTTATTCTCTCCACAAAAGGGACTATAACAGAGCAGCTCCACCTTTGTGGCTCAGGCATGGCAGTTCCCTCTGGATCCCATCAGTGTCACTGTCAGCATCACTCAGAGGAGGTCTTTGTGGAAGAATGTAAAGCACTTACCCTCTGGGGCCAACACATGTGTTTTCATTGTATTATTTGTTCCTGCTGATCCAAGAAAAAAGGAAACCATTTTAAGTCATAAACCTTGCAAAACTGGAAACCCATGTGCCAAATTCTGCCTTTAAATGCACGCTTGAATGAATTTTATTGGAACTGTAGAGCACTGGTTACAAACAAGAACAGAATTTAGCTTCAAATATGACGGGAGTCATTTTTCTAAAGCTTCTGGAATTGCTCCAACTGCCATCAGAACAAGTTTTGCTTTATAATATTTTCAAGGATGAAGATTGGAACTCATATCAAAGACTTCTTTGAAAATCTCAGTGCATACTTTAAGGGTTTGGGTTTGTTGTTTATTTTTTTTTAAATTATATTGGTAACTTTGGAGTAAAATTTTTAAAAATAAATTAATCATTTCATTCTGACTTTGGTTCAGATAGAGATCACACAAATGTTCTATACATGAGCATCATATCCAAGACCTGCACAATTTTTCTGAAAATGTCTTTATCCACCTTGATAATTAAGGAAGTTTCCTTAATTCTTAGGGAAATTAGTTGAAGAATCATCATATAAATTGCTAGACAAGACCAGACTTACTCACCATCTTCTTTTGACTAACTCTAGTTAACTAATATGGTTTTCATTATACAACGCAACAGTGTTGGTGTCTTTCAGAAGAGGTTGACTTGTTTGTTTTAGAAACTGGATTCCAGGGAGAGAATCTACCTCATCTCTAGGGACTTTTCACTCGTACTGTTATTTTGGCTGTCAGGTGCCCTAAGAAGGCACAAGGAACTCTGCACGGCAGCACATAATTTTTCCTGTTGAAAGTGGATAAAAATGAAGCTACAGGTGTCAGCGTAATGTCTTGGCGGAAAAATGGAACACATTTGGCATAGGACATGCAAGAGGAATCCTGGTGACTTGATTTACTTTTTTATTGTTCGTGTAGAAATTTCTCAGTTTAAACTTTGAAAAGAGGAAAGGGTCTACGCTGCCAAATATATTTCCCTTTATTCTTTGTCAGTGGCCACTCAGTTACTTATAGGTGTTGAATCAAATTGAAATCAAGGCCTCTCACTTTCCACATGTCTTTCCCTGCTTTTGTCTTAAAATGACACTGCTCTGATAAGTGCTCATCCTTAGAAGGTGATGGAGAAGCAGAGGCTCCACTTGCCTTGGGTAGATTCATTGCATTTTTGGTCATTTATTATATAGACATCACTTCCTGTCCTAATATGTTCCCATCACATTCCATCATAAGAAACAGACATTTTTAAGGACACAGTTATTACAAGACAAGGAGAACTTACCAGTCCTCCAGTTCAGCTTAATAATTTATCATTTTCACAGTTAAAAAACTACTTAAACATTACACCTGATTTGAAACTACCTGGATTTAGCTTCTACTTGGTGGTTTTTTTTGCTATGCCTTTTCACACTTGGATAAAGAGTCCTTTTAAACTAGCTGATGGCAGTGAGGAACAAACACCAAGCAACTGTGACTACCACTCTTCTTCCTCAACTGCAGAGCTGTGGACTCTCTGTAAGGAAATATAGAGAATGAGATTCCTAGATTAGGTGAGCATATACTGTATGTATTGAAAATGGTTGTGGCATGCTAGATTATGGATGTGCTGCCTTCTGTTACATCAAAAGTATCACAAAACTAGTCTGTCATCTTGTAAATGACAAAAGATTTCTTTAAAAAAAAAGAAAAAACATTATTTCATATTCTCCCTATCAATTTGGATAGTCTGCTTAAGCACTGCCTTTCTAAAATAAAATATAATGCCTCAAGAAATGAACATTTTATGCATATTATTATCATATTTATTTTTATATTCAGCTACTCCTCCAGTATAACTCAGTGTGGTAAATAGCTCATGCTAATTACTTAAAAATCCATTAAATTTTAAGTCTCATAGCAGATGCAAACACCATTTCAAATGTTCTCATTGTGTTGCCTACATAATTCATGAACACTTATTAGAATGCAGGCTCCAAGCGGGCATTTGGTGTGTGAGCCACACTCTGCAACTTTTTGTGTGTTCCTGAAAAAGTGGAATACACGCCTACAGAGCCTCAGTATCAAATCCTTCTGCTCAGCGACGATGCTGACCTATATTAAAGTGTGAGAGGTCATGTAGTGTAGCAAGTGTAGGAGATGTGGTAGTTACACGGGCACAGAAGATTGTGAGTAGTTCAGGCAGTCACTACCAAAGCCAGGACTGGGATGCCTGAACAAACAGCCAGGAGGGATCTCAGGTTCCAGTCCACAATACCAAACCTATTAGATAATGATATTAATTTACTCTTTTGGAGCCCATCTCTCTCTTGTTTCTTCTTCACCGGACCGGACAATTAACTGGGAGTTCACAGTCTTATTGTAGCCCAACCTGGCAAGGAAGAGCAGAGGATTGTCCTGATCCAACCCTACCTTTACCTCAATGTGAACTCAGCATCCATCCGGATTCATCCCTCATTATTGTACCATTTGTCAACTTTGGCTGTTGGTTCCAAAGAGGACTGTATGTCCTGCACTGTATCTGCAAGAGGTCTTGTATGGCCTCAAGTATTTAAAATGCCACCAGATACCTGCGCTCAGGCACCTGAATAATTTCCTACATATACAAAATTTAACCATTTAAATCAAAAGAAGATATTTTGGGTTCCTCTTATAAATGAAATTAGAGGCTGCTTCGTCCCACCTGTGCTAGTTACTTGTCTAAACATAGTATGTTGTGCCATTTGGAAATTGCTAGTCTCCCTATTCACTGTACAACACAAGTTTAGTGTAACTAACTTTAGGCAACCAACATTTATATAGCTACAAGCAAGCAAGAGGCCTTAGGTCTACCCATTATAGGAATTTGGTAAAAAATTAGCAATCTGTAAATATTAACCTGAGTCAGCAAACAAAATAGTCTTAGCATGGTAAACAACATTTTTCCCAAATTATCTAGTAATTCACCTCCATGTTCTCCATCTATAATATAGGTAAAATAAGATTTCCATAGTTCTCCAAGGTGTTCTGATACTAGAAGTATTAACAATTGTGATATTGTCTTTAATTGCTGCAATGGGAACTCGTAAGTACTTCAGGGAGTCACTTCTCCAAGTACAGCAGCTCTTCAAGAACCGAGCTCTACCCTAGTCATTTTTTCTGTAGCAAAACCCTCCAGATCTGCAGATCTAAGGGGTTTGGATTCATATTGAAAATTCTGCTTTTTTGAGTTTATTGTCTTTCAGGTAAATGGATACATGGTGTGCAAAGCAAAGACAGTCAGCATATTCTAGTGTTCTTTATACATATTTTAAAAGCTTTCATATAGTACTTTGGTTATTTCTAACTTTCATGCTTCAATTCCCTGTTCTATCCTGCAATATTTTATCTATCTTCCTCTCTGATCTTGCACTTTGATAGGGGTAGAAAACCTTTGGGAGAATGATCTAACATCTCTTGCTCCCTTTATTCTTTTTATTTTTCTCTCCAATATACTTGTTTAGTTGTATTCTTACCATCCTATTTAATACCTTTTTGTGTGTGTAACAGATATGTCACGATTTTTCCTTTTCTTAGCAGAAAACCGAAAGATCGGATTTGTTTTGAACTTTAACCCTTCACTTTAACCAAGAAGGAGATCAAAACATTAAAAAACAGTCCTAATCCACGCAGAGAAGGAGTCGTCGTAGCAGAATATCACCCCTTTCTTTCTCCAGGCTTCATGAAAGCCTCACCTTGTAAATACTTTAGGATCAGTATGACCAGTTCCCAGCTTTCAACAGATTGAATAGTATCTTGCACAGTCCTACTGAGCTCAGGGGGAATAGCTGTAGGGAAGGGAAATATTTAAGGAGAGCTCAAGATTCTGTAACTATGAACAGGAAAAAGGAGGCTTTTTCCTAGAAGCACTCACTTGAAACCCTAGCTCAGATTATGTCCACACTGACAACTGCTGAACTCACAGGTACTTATTCCAGTTGTGTTTCTCCTGTGTTGTTCAAAGTCCTTGATCTGTGTTTGTATATTTTAACCCTCAAACATAAAGGATCTTTTTCTCACTTTAGTGTCTTCTGCTAGAATCTGAATGTGTATACACATATTCCCTCTGCCCCAGTAATACGTGAAAACAGTGTTAGAAATTCAGTTAATTCCCTCAGAAATAGTTTGATAATCATAGTAGCTCTCATCGTTCTGAAACATGAATTTTACCTTTTAATTCCTACTTCCTTTCCTCTAATCTTGTTTCAATTCTTCAAGTACAAATACGTTCTAAAGGACTCATATGGCATATTTCTCTATGCTTATATTTTTGGGACCAATGTAATATATAGAGACATTTCTCAAATAACATGCTGATAAATAATAGATTAGTTGTGTTTTGCTAATAACTATGGCCTGAAACAAGTTAATGACTATAAAATTTGAAGGGTTGAAGAAGGATTTTTATACTACATAACTGCTTTACTTAGATGACTATTGAATAATTAGAGAGGTTTCCTGTTCATCATCCTAATGTATTACCCATCTCTACAGAAGATATTAATCACACTAGGAAAAAACAAATATCTTATGGCTTGGGATTCAAGACTATATGATTGTGTTTTAGATCCAAAGATTCTTGGGGAATCACAAATGAAGATAAAGGTGATGCCACAACATTTTATTAAATGTTACAAACTATTTCATCTTTTATTTCATTTTTTTGCTTCTTTGTCTCCTTTGGAGTCAAGATAACAAACCATCTTCATCTCTATTTGCCTCCAGCAAATCTAGAAATGAGAGCTTTAAAAAATGATGTATGATATCACATTCACATAACATTCTATTTTGCAATGTTGAATCATTGATGAAGGAATAGAGCAAAATCCTTATCTATGAATGCACTATGCTATGAAAATTCATTTGAAATATTTTTCATCTGAGTGATGAAAAACTCAGAAATTTCAGCAGTGGAGTAATAAGTAATCTTTAAGCTATGTTTCTTGAAAAAAGGACTGTTTGTGAAGTTATTTTTATTGCAACTTCTGTTGTAAACATCTTGCAAAGACATTCAGAAGTTCCGTTTTTTTTCTGATAATTTGTAATAGGTTGATAATTTACATATTTTTAATTGGTCCACTCTCAAACTATATTTCAGTAGATTTTTAACCAATTGGCTATTTAGTTTGATTTACTAACAGTTTAAACTGCCAAAACACATCAAACTATTCTGCAGTCATTATAACTGGTGGAGAGATTTTCTGAAATAAAAACCTAAAAAAATTCTCTTTCCTACTGTTTTCCTCCCCTTCTTTTTACTTCACTTGAAAAATACAAGTTTGTGGAAATTAAAACTCTTAAAACATTTGATTTGTAATTGCTGATTCTTCCTGAGCTTGCCATGGATTTTCTTGTTTCAGAATCTTTCCTGGAAGACACTCATGCCTTGTGACAGGGCTTTGACCCCAGATCCTGTCTCTGAAGTAGCCAAAGACTTCTACTGCTGAGCATTTCAGATGAAGGTGAGGTAGACATTACCTGTCCAAGAGTCTCAATACTAGACCACAAGGCTGTCTTCAGAAGGATAACCAGAAGTTACAGTGTCATGCTCTTGGTTCTCCTTATGGAGGTGGTAGTGCCTTACGTTATCTTTACTCAAAAAGAATTCCTGCCTTCAACAGCACAGCCAAAATATCTTATTTCACCATTATCACCTCTAATTTTTCCATACATTTGAGGGGAAAAAAAATCCCTTACCATTAAAAAACTAATAAAGTGATCTCCCAACCCCACAATCTTTTAGCACAGTTGTGGCATTATCAACCATACAGGGAAAAAGTATCCAGGTGATGTATCCATCCCTCTTACCCCAAAATGAATCTCTCCACACATAATTCCTCAGCTTTCTGAAGCAGGATGTTACAATCTGTCACACTTTAAAAGAGGGTAGATCATCAATCTTTACTTTTCCAAGGAGCAATATTCTCTCCTGTAATGGTTTTAACTGTAATCATCTTCCACTTTACCTGGTTCTGTTCTACAAATGTACTCTACAACATTTTCAGAAGTATAAGATTTAGAATTTTCACAAATAAACTTGGTACAGCACTCTCAGGTCACTATTTTCCAAGTAATTTTCGGATAATGGCTACTCCTGCTTAAATAAACTCTGCCCTATTGAAACTCAGATTTTCAGTCTGTGCCTCAACTAAACCCAGTAAGGCTGATGAGTTTAAACACTTTCATACAGATGATTGGTGTCCAGTAAAGTTTCTTGATCTTTATTTGCTGAACCACTATTTGAATAAATTAAAAGAAATTATGTTTAATGGCACTATATTTAGTATTTTTTTCCCCACTGACAATGGTTATTTTGCATCTATTAATAACTGCTTTCGTGAGCACTCAAAAAATTACTTTTCTTTCTGAGATCTTATCACACTTCAGAGTCATTCTAGTTTCAATATTTTACTACATTTAATCTGTCAAAATACAATGTATTAATGCCATTCTTATCCACCCTGCACATTGGTTTGTCCTTTCTCTCATTACACTTATATTGCACTAAGTGATTTACACCGCTGTCTGCTTTATTACATCGTAGAGAAGAGCATTGCTGAGTCAGAACATACAATGCGATATGATGAAATTATTATCCATGCATATAGCTACTCGTACTATTACTGTGATAATGTTTGTGAAAATGATAGATTTCAATGTCTGCACTACTTCATCTATGTTGATTTAAACTATCAGTCAAAGTTATAATTTTGAATCTTAAAGCTCTGTATTTTGAACCTCATCTCAGATTTGTCTTATTGATTATAATGTTACCTTTCTGTTTTGCAATAATCCATATATCTGATCACTACCAGTAAAAAGAGACCCTTTCTAAATTTTAAAACATTCTACCTTTAATTGCAGGTATTACATCTCATATCTGAGAATTTATATAAGTTATTACTTTTAAAACATATCCAGAATCAGTGAAACTGGGATATTTTAGGGGAAATACTTATTTATGTTCTAAATTATGATATAAAACAATTCTTTGCTGATAAAAAACTAACGATAAAATTGACAACGTATTGGAATTCAGTTTTGTTGAGAGTGTATAGCCAAAATGAGGATCATAACCAAAATAAATGTTAAAGAGCCCTGAAATTTGTAGTTAGCCCTTTGCACATAATGACTATTTAGGTGACACAATGTTATGACAAATAAAAACTAATTTTTCTCCATTACAGTCACAAAACAGTGAGCTTCCTTGTCTCTTTGCTTGCAGAATGGAGATAACTATTATTTCACATGACTAAGACTTTTAATTTTACCTGTCTTTCATTTTCTATTAGCAAATGCTACTGCTGCTACATTGTAACTTGAAGTACACTTAGGATATGTAATATAAGAAAAATTATAACTTTTCATCTTTTCTATGCTAACAGTACTCATTTCTAGCTAATGCAATATGAACATTTTATGATGAATTAACCTATCGCAAAAATAGTAGTATAAAATCTTCAGCTTGTAGGAACCATTCCAGGACAACTTTCAATAATGCAACAAGGCAACTCAAGTGGTAGTGCAAAATATGACAGGAAAAGAAGTAACTTACTAAAAGAATTTTAAATGCAGTCTAAACCTCATCTTGTGGGGTTTTTAGACATGCTCCATTCCCCCTTTTTATTTTTTTCGTTAGGTTTTTAAGTTCATATAGCATTCCATTCTTGGGCTGCCTAAAATACTAAACGTAAGATAAAGTCTTATTGGATGGGATGCGAAAAAACATCATTTTATACTTTCAGGAATGGCAGAGATGGAGAATACATATATAAACAATTAAACATTGTGGTTGTTTAAGTATTAAACATTACTGATGGGGTAAAGCGGACCCCTTCAAATTCCAAACTGGGAGGAGTGTCTTGATATGCCACAGTAACGCTGCCACGGAGAGGTACCTTCACAGGCTGGAAAAGCTGGAAGTGCAAAGCTCTGCAGCTGGGGAGGAACTGCCCCATTCTCCACTGCATCGAGTTAAGAACTGGAAAGCAGCTCAGCAGAAAAGGACCCGAGAGTGCTGGTGGACACCACATCGAACAGTGCATCATTGGCATTGGGCACAGACTGAAACATGGGAGATTCCCCCTGACCATCAGGAAACCTTTTCCTTTTGAGGGTGACCAAGCAGTAGCAAAGGCTGCACAAATTGTCTGTGGAGTTGCCCTTCTTGGAGGCATTCAAAGCTGTCACAGGCAACCGGCTCTGGGTGGCCTTGCTTGAGATGGACAGTTGGACTTAGTTACTACCTGAGGTCAGTTCCAACCTCAAACATTCTGTGACTCCATGATCTCTTTCATAAGCCATTCTCTTCTTGTTTTTCGGTATAAAAATTATACAGCAGCGACCAGTTAGACTGAAAAATAATAATAAAATAATTTAAAATTCAAGTTTACAAGTCTTATGCAGGAATTGAATTTATCAAAGCCCATGGAAGTAGCTCCAGCTTGCACAGAAAGTCTCCCAAAAGCTAACATTAAAAATTGTTATTCCCCTATTCAAGCACAGCCGCTTACCTTGTGCACTGCAATTTGCATCAAGCACAGAAAAGTAAGGAAATGACAATTTGAAAGGCTGCTCACTCTAAAAGAATATGTTCTACCTTTTAAAACAGCATATTTTGCTCAGAAAGAGTTCTAATAAAAGAAAGAAAATTGAGGAAATATTCTGCATAAACTCCACGTGAAATGAAACATTTTGTTTTAGTAGAAATAGTACAGTTCATTATTCAATTAATTTTCAGTCTTCTGAAAGCATCAAACCAAAAACATTTTAGTTTCTGTTCAGGCCAAGCTGGCCAGTACCCAATGTTTTATTTGACAAGTGAATTTAAAAAGCACATTTGACCACCTTTCTTTCTGTTTTATTAAAATAAAAAGTTGAATATATGCTTAGTGTAGACTCAAATATGAATCAATATCTGAAGCTATGTAAGAAAATCTTAACAAACTGAAAGAGAACACGAAGAACTGATACCTTATCTTCTTTCCTGTTTCCTAAAATGAACAGTGCTTCATATTTATGTCCAACATCTGTACCAGTCACCCCTCACCTAGACCCGTGCAATTGGCTCGCATAAACTTGTTCATATTTGGTCATTTAAAAACTGATCTGTGAAGATTACTTTTTTATTTCATGTGCCACACTGTTTATTTGAAATTGAGGTGGAATTTACCCCTTGGCTCTGGAGGGACACTTCACCCTGTCCTCAAGCAGTTCTCTGGAACAGGCTAGATGAAAAACCCTACCCGTGCTGAATTTGCTTGTTTGGGTACATGTAACTCCTCCAGTAACTTTCACAGGTACAGATGTCTATACTGAAGATGTCTAGAGTTAGTTGAGATTAATCTCACTGCTAAAATTAGGTAGGATGTATTCACCTTTCACGTAAAAGAAATATGTGGCGTTTATGGCTATAACAAATACACTGCAGTTTCTTAAAATATCCTTTGAGGATACTAAAAAATCTGTAAGCGTATCAAGAATGGCTCTGTCATAGCCAGACAAACTCAAGTAAGAAAAAAGTACCATTCTTTACACACCGTTATAGAACATCATGGCTTTCAAAAGCAGCAGCAGAATCTTTTTCAGCAATATTTTAACCCATGATGTTTCCATCTACCACGTAACAACAGTTTAATTTATTTCATAAGATTGTACTTAGGTATGACTGTTTATCCATGCCAGTCAAAGCAATCCTATTGTGGCAAGATGCAGGTTATTTGTACAAGATTAACACCCGCTGATACATCTTTTTACTATAAAATGGAAAAACCACATGTGTAATTTTAAAAACAGTCATGTAGCTTTTGTTCTGCCTCTCTTGGAGTAAATTATTCTAAGTCTCAATCACCTCTTGGAAAAAAAAAAATAACTCCTAAGATTTTTCAACATATAACTCTTTCTTAAACTGTTTCTGTTACCTAGAGGCAATTAGTATCTTTGTCAGTGTGTCAGAGGAAGTATATTGAAGAAAAAAACCCAAACCTGAATGTTGGAATATCCACAGATTTATTAGAAGCAGAAAAAGATGAAAAAGCAGGTTCATTATTTGATATAAATTGTCAAAGTATCTATAAAATTGATGGAACTACATTATTTTAGACCAATAGATGATGTAACAGTAGAGGTTTTTGTTTCCATGTAAGACTTCCCAAACTTTACTCTCATCCTTGTTTAGGATATGCTTGGTGCTGCTTTCTCTAATCAAGTATCCAAAATGCAGTACTAAAATCACTTGGAACTGCAGGCTTTCATCCATTCTGAAAATCAAGTCAGTATAAGGGCTTCTGAAGGTTTGCTTCTTTACTGTATTGGAGCCTCTGTTTCCCACCTTTCTAGAGACCACTTCAATCATGGCCCAAAGACTTAATCTTGTATAACAATGTTAGATTGGCAATGCTGAAAACGTTCCTGCAAAATGCTAAAGGACAATCAACATGGAACACTTCCAGGAATAAATTCCATTTAGATGCCTTTAATGAATTCCTCAATCAATGGTGGGAAAACCTGGTTGTGTTACCTTGATTCTTAGATCCTAATCAAAGGTAAATTAGCATTAAAAAAGATCAACAAACTCTCATAGAATATACACCTAGAATCATCCTGCTGGGTGTAAAGGGAAGAAGATGTTAATAAAGCTATTTAGGTAACTGATACTTTAATATTACTTTTGGCTTGGAAAGTTTATTTATTCAACTTGGGGCAAAGAAAAATAACAGAAAAGGTTTGAGCGGTCTCAACTCATTGGATTCTAGAACTATAGGCATTTTTATCAATAGTAGGTGCTAAGTTTGTGTTAGATTTTATGTAAAGTCTTAGGTAGATCCGAATTTTTGAAAACATTTTTCCTCACCACAGTTAAAATCCATTCTCCTCCTATTTTCTACATTTTATGCGGAAGATTCCTTTCATACTCACCTCAACAGAAGGAAAGAATAGCTAAGTTTCGTCTGATTGTCTCATGAGACGGGTCATGTTAACAGGTTTTCTTTCATTGAGCATACACCACTCATACAGGTGGCTAATTGTTTTTTCAACTACTGAACTGTATGACTTTCTCAAGCTTCAGATGGAGACAGATTATCAACTCAACAAATGGATCTAAGGGTGGAGAGCTGCAATTCAAAGCTCATAAGGACTTCAAAATTCTACTAAAATAAATGGGAGAATTAAGCCCAGATGAGTCAACAGAAAGGGTTAAGATCTGTAAGTCTTATTCTGATAATAAAATAGTCTGGATTCTTGATTCCACTTTCTGAAAGCTGCTTTAATTGGGGTTAAAAATTTGTTAAGAAAAGCCATTTTTTAATACGTGTCGTGAGCAAAAGCATATGAGGATGCTAAACTCTGGGAATCCACTGGATGTTCATTAGCTCCATCTACTGGCACATTGCTTAGTATTGGAAAACAAGCGCATCTCAGCCACCGGTGTGTATCAGGCAGTATAATTGCCTTTCCTGCAATTTGGTGGATGTATATTCTCCCAGAAGTTTTCTGAAGGCGGAAGTTTGTTAGTTGAAAGAGAAATATAATATCGTGAAATAGAACTACTGATTTCTGATCGGATACCACAGAAACCTCAGAATCGATAGACAGGATATGAATTCATATAAAAAGTTGAATTCTCAGGAAACTGTGTTTACTGACATGATTGTTGGTTATTGATGTGTTTACTGCGGGATAATGTCATACATCAGGTCAGATGATTCTGTCAAGTCGAAAACACTGAATGATATCCAGGAATGGGGTGATGAAATGGGAGAGCAGAAGCCAACATGGCCATAAAAATCTGAGGACGAGGCCTTTGATTAACACCAAGGACTGAAGCTGGACTACACGCCAGGCTTTTTGAGATAAAGGAACAAAGACTTGTTGCTAGGTTTGGTTTTTTTCAGATTTTTCTTATCAAGCACAAAGGGAAAGACATACAATACAGTACACTATAAACAGTACTAACATGTCCTGAAGTTTGTTTTGGTTCTACTGGTGCAGAGAAAGCACAAAGCTATTATTGCTAAACATGTTTGACATCTTTAAAAGCAGGAATTGTATCAACCCATCTGCTGATGTTCTGGGGTAGGTGTGCATAAAGTCTAAGAGTTGTCTCAATTTCTCTTCAAGTATTTGTCATATACAACACATTATTTTTTTGCCAGATGAAGCTAGTGCATGTTTTTAATTAATCACTGGCTTAACACCCGAAGGACTGGAATTTTCTTAACAGGATAGAGGCTTTCTGCATATTTGCAATTCCCTTGGACCACAATGTGTTTGGAAACTTTCTAAGTATTTAGGTACTTTATAATTTGGTGCCTCATGATGCCTTTGGGAAGCTATTCCGTTGTCAATATAGAAGTCTTCTGGGTTTAAGACCAATAGCTTCTGCATACTCGTTGCTCAGTGCTCCTCTTCTGTGCTTGCATAAGGCCGTGGGTGGAAAGTTCTAGTGGTTTCCTTAAAAGTGCTTCATGCATGCCTTCTTTACAGAAGTTTAGTGAGCTTGTTCCTGACTTGCTAAGAAACTCCCATCCAGTTCAGCCTTCTTTCTCCTTTTCTATATATTGGAGATCTGGTACACCAGGCAACTCCTGGATCCTCTCTACAATCCATATTTTTTCAACGTTCAATACCAAATAAGAACTTATATTGTTTGGTGACCTTTTGTACAAGCACTTCAGCAGCAATTAAATGTTCTTTTCCTTTTGTGCCATAAGAAGACCCAGACTGTCTGCTTGCTTTTCAAGTGAGGAGAAAAACATCGCTGTTAAGAGCAGCGACAGCAGCCTCCTTTTTCATTAGCAGCAACAGTAAGAAAAGTCAGAGAAGGCAAAGCAGCTGCTATAGCTGATACCAATGTGCCAATATTCCAGCAGGAGTATAATTTGATTTCCAACTGTGAAGTGACACATGCAGCACATAGCTGTAATTTTGATATTAGTGCATAAATAACACTGTGTTCAAACTCAACATTCATATTTTCACCTATTGCAAAGAACAGGAAGCCAATTTCCTCCTCACAGCTTATGTGCCATGGTGTACAAGTTATAAAGTCTTTTAACTACTAAATAGGCATAATCAATGAGTTTTGTTCCTCTGCGTAGTTGTTTTTATTTGATAAGAGTAGCTAGTGGATGCTGCAGGGCTGCCCCAGTTCCTTGGCTCATTCTGTATCTCTCACTTTTCACCTTGGTTTATCCACACAGATGTGTTAATTGAAAGACTGAATAATGAAAACCATCATATACTATTTATTGAAATATGTTCTCAGTGTTGTAATGGTGAATATTGTGTTGGAATTAGGCATTGTCTTATACTGAGATGTGCAAACTAAAGCATTCATAGTGCCTCTAAGTTGGCAAAAAAAGAAGAAATATCTGATGTCATGTGACATGAGTTCTGTAGCATGTAAATTTATATCCAGTCATCAGACCGCACAATGCAAGATGAATCAATGTGAAAGATGAACCTTCAAGTTGTGTTGAATCACTCATTCCAAGAAAAACAGACAAAAACGAACTGAAAAACTCTCAATGAAGAAACTGAGATCTTTCCATTCACAAGCAGATCTCCTATCGGCTTCTGAAGCCACTGTAGTCAGTGCCTCTATTCCAATTACTTTTCTTTCTGTTGGCAACCCCAGTCACACTTACTTAAAAGTCACTTTTTTATACTTAGAGCTGCTTTATTGGCACAGCACTTTTGCATCAATTGTGCATCTTCTACACTTTCCTACATTTCCATATTGCACTTGTGAAGAGCAGTTTTCTGGTAAGTTCTCTTACCTACAATGTGCATCTACCACATACTTGATTTAAATACTGGCATGTTACAGATTAATTCTGGCCAGAAATTATTTTTTCTGTGTCATAAAAATATTGCCATTCCCAGTGATCCAGCTTGGAAACTGAAACTTATGAAATACTGGCAAATGCTTTTCGTTGTATCAATTAACACTGCCAGTATCAAAGAGAAAAGCCTTTTTGACCTTTTCAAATGGTCACCATAAAATTTAATACTTTTAATGTGTCATTATCTCTTTCAGATATGACAGTTGAGGGTTTCTTTTTTTTCTTCTCAGTTACTGCTCTGTAGTATCTATTAGCAAGTAATATACATTTTACTAAGAAGATTATAATATTTCAGAGTCAACTACAATGTATATAATAAGATATTAATGTGAGCCACTTACATTCTTCATCTTTCTTCCCATTCAACGGTAGTATATATCAATATAAGCACATCACTCACACAGAAAATGAGATGTTCCTGTTCAGAACTGAATTCTTGCCTACATTCTTGTGGTGCAGTTTTAATAAATAATGTGGGCCCTGGGAGATTTTCAGGCTCTGAGGACAACTGGTGTATATCCCTCTTGTCCACATACACATAGTCAATTTGTTCCCAGCCTTTTTTGAGTGAGAAGTAATTGGCCAAAATCATGCTAGAGAAAGTGAAAAACTAAGATAATATGAGATATCAAGTGCCAGCACTTCAGTTCTGGTCTGTCTTATGTAGCTTCTCAGTACAGGTGTACACTTTATATCCCTAAGGCACAGTGTGGAGTATCAAGACGTCAAAAGCTGACTGTGTTCCCAGAAAGCTGTAGCCAGAGGTCTGGAGCCCATGTTTTAAGTGAGACAGCAATTTTTGCACGTGGATAGAATGGAACTAACCATAGCAATCTCATACCACTTTAGATTAACTGCCAAAAGGCCCTCACAAACCGTACTTCCCACCACAGCAGCTGTGGGAGACCCATAGGCTCAAGCATCTCAAATGGTAGAAAAGGTGGACATAATGCTTTTGTGAAAGCAGTTATATCAAACACAGGAACAGACCTGGCTCCAGATTTTTACACCAGAGAGGACTACATGGATGTGTTCGTATGTGAACTAGGTGTTAAACTAGCTACATTTCAATCAGATTTGAAAAGGTACCAGGTCAGTCTGTCTGTGGAGTCTAGAATGTGGCTACAGCGCAGCTGAGCATCTCTCTGCCCTCCGTTACACTGACTAGGGGATGCAAAAGAACTCTCATGGAGCTTGGACACCTATGTTATGCGACCTACTTACTGACCGAATAGCTTGGAGGGAGAGCAGGATAATTAGCAGTTCCCTTTGGCCTGTCAGCTCCCAAATCAATACACCTAGTTTTGAGCCATTCAGATACTCAGTATTTTTTCTATCGAGTTGGCTAAGTAATAAAAAAACCCGGAGTGATCCAGAAGCTCTACAGAAAATAGGGTGGTGTCATGCAATGGCAAGAGGAAGGTGAATGCAGCTAAAGCCCATAGAAACTTAACATCTTTAGTTCTGATATTCAGAGAACAATTTACTTAAATATATAAAGACAGTCTTAAGGAAACAGGTACACAAAAGCACTCAAAATCCAATTTAAAAAAAGAAATGGGGTTTAGTTACAATAAGGGAACAAAGGATGTGAATCAGACGTTGATTTAAACCGTTGTTCTAAAGTAAGGAGCTTATAGGAACACTATCTATAGTCTGTGAAGTGAGAGAGGTATTGCCAGAGGATGGTTTCTATTTAAAAATAGATTAAGTGAATAATTTCTTGGAGATATCCCTTTCTATCCTTCAAGTGTATTGCCTGCGTCGATATTTAGGCATTTAGGCATTTTGATTAAATTAAGACGGGATGACAAGAAGAAACAAGTTGCAGAAACAAATGTTTTTGATGGAGAAGGAAGCAAATATGGATTGAGGTGAGCTGAGCTGTCCATAAATATAACCTACAATTGGAAGCATCATAGTAGGCATAAAGGAAATAACCACGGAAGTCCTTAATGTTGAGTTAGTGTTTTATGTACTGATACAGCTCAAGATGAGAGTTGAGTACTGCCTCACAAGGCTGCTGGTGAGAAAGGGGTCATACAAAGCCACCATTGAACACTGTTCAAGCCACCCCATCATCCTTCATACCCTCCAAACCTTGGCTATTACTGTTCTTATGAAAGATAAAGCACACAGCTGCTACAGAAGAGACTTTCTGAATACATAGTACAAGTAGATAATACATACAAAGACAGAACAAATGCTGAAATGCCAGTTGGAAAGGATGCATTATGGCCACAAAACCAATTGAATCACCATCATGCCCTTCACAATTGCATTTTCCTCTTGCTCTGCGGCATATTGGTAATTTGCAAGATTATTATGCTACAAATAACCTATTGAAAACAAAGCACACTGTACCCTGCCCTTAGCATAAATGTGATTCTTTTTATAAATGCAGTAGCACAGAAATACACAGGGAGAGAAACAAAGTGAGATGAGCAAGGATTTTCTGTTTTCTCTTTTGTTTGCGTATTTTAAGAAAGATATACCACATCTGGCGTCACCTGAAGTCTTTAATAATAGATTTTATTATTAGATCAGAGGAAAGTTTTGTCAAGAGGAAGATAAACTACAGAAATTATCAGAAATACATAAAATACTTCAGAAGAATGTAATTTCAAGAGGCAATATTGACTCTTATAGCTATACTTGAGGTAAAGAATATGGAGAAAAAGAGATATGACAAGACTTACCTAAAGCATGGCATACTGAGATTTAAATCCTGTGGATTTTGAATAGCTTTATTTTATGGGGAAAAGAAGAAATTATAAACATGCAGAACAAAAATAGATTTGAAAACCTCAGTATGTGTCAAAAATATAATTATTATTATTATTTTTCCATGCATGCTTCATATGAATTGGCTTTGACAGTTGATTATTAACTCTTAGTAATCACAATCCCCCAAATTTATACTCTTTTTAACAGGTTTAAATCCCTAGACAGGAATTCAGTAGTGACTTTATCTGTCAGTCTCCTGGGAAAGAGGAGTTAGTATTCTACTATTCTCACTCTAGAGCTGGAGAAAAAGTAGGAAAACAAAATTACTTGTACTATATTGTACTTCAATCAACAGTGTAACCCAGACTATTATCATCCCCCAACTAATATATATAAAATGTCTTAAACACAACAGAATTACTTGGTCGGTAAAACTTGGGTCAGGCATAATTTTTAACTATGTGTGTGTAGTACATGAAGCACATTACAGGTTCTTAGGTGCTTGTAGTTGGGACTTCTAGGTATTATTGCAATACAAGTAATAAGTACAAACAAAAGAGAACCTTAATCTCATTTGTGATAACAATAATTAGAAGAACAAAGAATAAAAATCTTCAAAATATTGCCTTGGAAATCAGAAATAGCTCTATGAACTCAGTGATGAGGAAAGTATATTTTAAAGTGTGTCAAGGAAAGTTAACGCATTTTGGAAACTAACAGCAGACAGCTTGGTTTGCTTCTAGGATGAAGATTACAGCATAATTGAAGATTTATTTTGCTTAAAACCTGCCTTATAAATATCTATTGATAGATATATACACACTTGAAATATTGTATTGCCTTGCAAGTACTTGTAGGCATTTTGCCTTGTGGTTGTTTTTTCCTATTGTGGGTCTAGATGAGATATATTTCGAACAGACTACAAGAGTCCTATGTATTTTTGGTTTTCTAGATGGCTGGAAAATAAGCTAAAGGTTGAAGTTATTCTTCAGTGACTCAGGCAGATTTTTTCTTTGATTTGCCAGTGAGATTATGTCCTTCAGAAAGTTGTCCTCTTTCAAGGTGTTGGTCCTCTTTCAGGTATTTGGTTTGATCTGTTTTTTGCACTTATTCTATCTTTTAAAAAGTAGCTCCTATCTAATTGGATTAAAGCACTAGGCTTTTCCTTTCTCCCCTTTTTTAATTTTCCTATTGTTTTCACTTGATTTTCTTTGCATTTTTTTGGTTTGTCTGTTCTGGTGTTTTTTTTGTTATTCTCTCATAATTTCAGTAATTCATTTTTTTTTATTTCCTTTATCCATATGGTGCAGTTTTACAGCAGTATTTTATAACCTAGGTGGCATTTATGTTTGTATACTAGATTCCTGAAAGGCTTTTGTTTGTCATAACAGGGCTAAAGAACCCAATTCTCATCTTTTCCAGCAGTACAAAGGTATAATCTTAGGAAATCATGCTTTCTTCTCATTTTTTACTTTTGGGAAAGTTCAAGAGTGACTGCATATGATAAGATGTATTTGCATCAAGTCTGACAACTACTTAAAGTGACACTTAAAATTCAGATCAGATGCTTTGGCAAATTTCATGCTTAGAAAACCGATAAATATGACCTGCAATTCTTTGCATGGATTGAGAATCTAGCAAACTTTTCTCCACAAAAAGACATTCATTTTTTCCCCCCCTTGGAGGCCTGAACAATGCCTTTGAATAAGAGATCTGCTTGCGTGACTGAAGCTAAACAGCAGCTCCTGCTGTGAAGGAAAGGGACTGAAATAAATCCGAGGAGAACTCAGTGGGACTTGTCTGCTTCCAGCCCTGTAAACCCAATCGGTGTGTCGTGTCTACACATCCTTTCGTTCTGTGAGTTCACCCTAGTTCAGTAAACACTGTCAAGTGGAAATATAAATTCCCAACATCCGAAAGAAGACACAATCTTGTCCCTGCCCTTACTCATGATTAGACCATCAGAGGCATAATTTTCCATTTTCTGCTTGTATTTTTTGTTCGGTAACAGCGGAGTTCTTACACGGATATAAAGGCAGTGCCTGATCCATAAAGCTCTCATTGCAGAAGATGCCCACAGGAAGCTTTGATGCATTGAGATTGCATATTTAAGAATGTTGTAATTCTTATTAATGATCCTGAAAAGTTAGCTAGAGAGCTGACATGCAGTCTTTCTATGCTGGAAGTTAACTTTATTGTTGTTCATTTCAAATCCCATCTGTTTCCATAATACTGTCTAATTTTGAAGTTATAACATTTATCTTCAGTAGAACATAAATCAAAAAGTTTCGCTACTAAATCAAGTATTTTGCACATATCTCTAATCCAAACCAACAAAACAATAATGATTACTTATTTTCTCCCATCAGACACTTCAGCTGGAAATATGCAAGTTAATTAACTGCCAGTTCTGAACCTTTTTTTTTTACTAGTTTGTTGTATTCATTATTTCTATATTAGTCTAGACATAGTCCTGGTTTTATTCCCTTATTCTTATTAAAAGGGAGGGAGTAGAATCACTATTCCCATTCTCTCCCCCAAAACAGATTGCTGGAAAACAACCTATCTCTCTGTATGCATGGGAATGCAGGGATTTTATGTCTTCTGCTCCATTGATAAATAAGGGTAATAAAAAAGAAGAATCCACAGAATTAGTGTTCTTCTAGCAAGTTCTAGCTGTATGCCTCTTTGAAAGTCCAGAGGCAGGAAGGCTTATGTAACAGTTCAGGCATTGGTCAAGGTCTTTTTTTCTCCTTTCTTGAATAATTCTAGCAATGTGTGGTTTAGAGATTGGAGAGAAACCTGATGGATACACTTCAGGTTCTGTATAACACAAGCTCCCCTGCAATGCAGGGTAACTCTAAGCAGCAAACAGGACCATCACCTGAAGGTGCAATTACCCACCTCTTCTCTCAACAGCTGTCACCAGACAACAATAACCACTCGGGAAATCAAATCTGTCAAAATCACACACCACCCATCATCTAATATTCAGATATTCCCTACTATAAGTTTGAGCTGAAACGACATAACTGGTTCTTTCCTAATATATATAAGTAATAGTGCTTTCAAGCAGCAATAGGTCATTTAATTATCCTTGAATCAAGGTCCTGGGACACACTTATCCTGGCTCTTGGGCTGCTGCCAGAGAGCTTTTTGTGAAAGAGGGCTTACAGTTTTGGATGCCTTTTCCGTGGCTCTGAGGCAATATTAGCCATCCCTTCAGGTTGTACTTCTCTCTCTCCACTAACACCACATAGCTATACCCTGTGATACTGTGATTTTACTTTGTCGACAAGCTAACATAATCCTGAAGAACTGGAAGCAACTCAATGACCTCAAATCAAGACACTTTTTTGTGTCTTATCTGTGTTGTGTCTAAACCTTCAAGACTTCATATCAGTTTTCAAGAACACTAGTGTTCTTGCTGCCCATTTTCTAATGAACAAAATATCCATAGTGCCAATTTATGCATCGTTGTTTACATTCTGTACATTTACCAACACTAAATACAGGTTTTGCAGCCTCCTTTTAGGAGGAATTGTATTATTTTGACACGTTCTTCACAAGCTCACTAGCTCACACAAGATAGAAATTGTTGTCTTGTCACCCTCTGGGGCATTGCCAGATTTTATTACTGTTAGTCTACTGTAGAAGTGACACGGTGGTCACCACTTTGGAAATCATATCTTCTATTTAGGTTTTCTTAAGAGGGTGAGAATAAAGATTGAGGACAAGTATAAATGTTTCCAAACAACATGAAGAAGTTTAATTTCTCTTCCTGAACCAGTTTTTTTTTTTGAGTGTCTCAAGATCTTTTCAGCTGATGAGCCTTAACAGAATTAAGAATGTTGCCAACAATGGTAACAGCTTTAACTATATTGCTACTACATTAAATTAATTAGAGCTTTTTAGATCTTTTCAGTTTATAACAACATTGGTAAAATGCGTTTTCCTTCTAACAAGTTAGACAAGTAATGTCAATGTAACTAAACATTATCCCATTCTTCCCCTTAATAGTTTGTATAGGTTAAGGTTTACTTTTGATATTATCCTCTGCAGTAGAACCAGATTGTACTGGATGCTGGATTTTACTTATATGTTTGATTAACATATTTATATATATATATATACGTATCTATATATTTACTGCTCATAAGATCTTAGGTCAAAAGCTGCAGTGAGCGTGTTGGTAACCAACAAGGTAACTAACAAGGTTCAGGCAGGTTTGAATTAAGTTTGCGTGTGAGAATCCATAGGAAAAGGCCAGGAGGGGGCATTTTTAGGAGGTTATTGTACATGATCTAGAGGCTGAGGAAGCTGAGTTGTTTAGGCTGAAAGAAATTAGTCCAGTGGGTAATCTAATAAATTTCTTCTAATATCTTATTTGGATAGTAGAGTACTCAGCACTAAGCTCTTCTCAGAAGTCTGCAGTACGTGGCCAAGAAATAGTGAGAACAAAGTACAAGAAGTGAAATTTGAATTAGACACAAGGAAAATATCTGTTCACAATGAAAGCTGTTAACTACTGGCTCATCTCAAATCTGGCCTTATTCATTTCTAAAGCTCTGCTAGATTTGTTCTTCTCTAGCTTTCACTAGTTTTGCACACAACATTGAACTAGAATATCTCTAGAGACTTATTCTAATCTATTTTTCTGTGATTCTATGGTATCTGATTCTATGCATGATCATGCTTGCACATATGTGTATGTGTAAACATTTTTTAGACTGTACACAAGCAAATACATGTGTGTATATGAATACAAATAGTATATGTATATTTACCTTCAAAAGTAAGAAACACATCCCCTATATATACTACACACACATATATTTATAAAATCTATGATGTATTTATATACCACATGGTATATACCATAGATCAATCAACTCATTAATTTACTTTAGTAATAACAAAAGGTATAGGTTCTATATTTTCCCCCAAAACAACAGTATATTTTGTCCAACTCCGACTGACTCTGGTTTATCATACATATATAATTTTCTGTTCATAAAATAGAGCTTAATATTTCTCTACTGCTTGAGAACTCTGGCATCCTGTTTCTGTAAAAACACATTAAGTTACTTCTTTCCAATTTTGTCTGTATTGCTGTAAAAAGGTGAAGTCAATTTTCTCCTCAGTGGAGTCTTTGGATGACACAGAATTCATGGTCTTTCATGATCATGGATTTATTAATCAACTACTTTGGCTTCCCAGACTCTATATTTTGAACTGAATCCCATGCTCTTTGGATATTTTTGTGGAGTCCGGCTGTAAAGCAAGCAATTTGTTTTGTGCTTTGTACTTTCTGGGAGTATTTGCATCCTTCCATTGCCTACTGGGATGAGATTGATGATTATCTGAACTTTATCTGTGATCTCTATGTGCACCTTGCTGCGTCAACATCTCCCCAAGGTGCATTTCACGTGTTACATTTTTCACTGTTTTGTGCTAGTCCAACAAGTCTGACCCTGTCAGAGCTGACAGGAACCTCTGGTCATGCTCTTCTACTACTTTTCATCCTCTACCCTGCAAAACATCATCTGTCTTGATCTCACTATCCTCTGTATCATCAAAAATTGTTGCATTTCTGTGCAACATATTATCTGCAGAAAAAAAATCTGTGTGACCTTCTAAAAAACCAACTGACCAAAGGAATATCAAATATGTGCAAATGCAGGAAAATAAAAATATTTGGGATCATCCATCTTTGTTTCTTGCAACACGGCTTATTCTCTTTAAATTTTAGGTGTTGATAAAGAACCAAGAGATTTTCCCTGTTACTATTCCTTTTCAAGAAATTGTCGTGGAGCCATTTATCTCTCCTTTGAGTCTTCTTATTCTCGCAAGGAGCACTTCCTCTGGGGACAATCTGGTCTTTTTTCAGGTCTGAGGCTATGGTTTAGGAACCGAGCTCTTAACAAGTAAGTCCTGCTAAGGATTGCTGGGTAAGTGAGTTGAGTTGTAAGCATGAGGGTCTCATAGATGACACGGATAATGCCTCTACTTCAAGAAGCAAATGTGACTGATTCTTAGCATGTTATATGCCAAATCTGGGGCAGTTGGACCAGTCTCTTCTTCAGATTTGTACCCAAAGTCTGATACTCACCTATCAACTGCTCAGTTACAGGTTCCAGGAGTGTATCTTGATTCTAAACTTTGGCCAATCATATTAGACTAGATGCCCAACATTTCTTCCTCACAAACTATACCTGTCTGCTTCAGAAATATAAATACACTTCAGTATAAATATAAATGATCCCAAAATATATATTTCTGAGTACACACTTCTGAAAAGCTTCATTGTATTATAAGACCTCAGCAAATTCTTCCTTTTTTTATTCTAATCTTTTATCCCTGCAACAAGCGTACTTTTTGAGAACACAAAGGAATTGGTAGTTTTTCCTTGTCTACTGGATATTTTTGGTCTTGCTGCAATTCTGAATTGTGCTGTATTTTCCTTTGGTTTTCTGATTACCCAGAGCTATTATTTACCGTCTTGGTAAGATGTTCATCACTTTGAATCCTATGTTTTATATGTTCACCTCTTATTATTGATATTTGGTTTTGAGGTTTGTATTATTTTTTATTTATTTATCCCTGGGCTGCTATTACAATTTCAGTGACATATTGACATATGAACACTCGTACCTTAAAGTTAATAAATATTCTGTTTGTTCTTTGACTACTATTCTATCCATATTGAAGCATACGCCATTCTTGTACAAAGAATTCTTCAAAGATAAAGTTAGTACTGTCATCCTACTTCTCCACACTGTGTATATTCTGCTTTTGCTTGTGCAATCACTATAACCCAACGCAGTTTCTGACCCCTTTACTAAAGCTCTGTATTGTATTGCCTTATTTGCCGAAGTATATGTTGCTCTCTCTGTTGTTTTTAGTGGACTCCACCTTGGAGCTCTTCATGTCTTCCTTCATCAGATCTAAGTTTTAATTTGATCTGTGTGATTTCCTTGCTTTAGCAACTTCTAATTGAATTTGTCAAGGTTTAGTTTCAAGTCTGTCTTTGGACATTTTTCATTCTAGATACCAATCACAGTTTGGTATCTTATCAGAATTTTGCTTGGTTCTCCACAAATTGCAAGACTGGCTCTCAAATAAATTCTTCTATGCTTTAGTACCTAAAAAAGTGAAACAAACAAACAAAAAATCCAAACCAAAACAACCCCAAACATTAAAGCATATGTTTAGAGATGTGTTTTGAAACAGAAACATTCCTCCAATCTATAGTGTTTTCATTCCATTTTGCTTTGAAAAAGAATTATCAAGAAAATTACAAACACATCAGGGTAAGCTATTATCGTAAATCCTCACTACCTTCCTCTGAATTCCATCCGTTATTTGGGGATGGAAAAAGAGTGTCTAAATATTTTCCAGTTATCACATACATGCATTTCCAAGGTTCTTTGTCTTCATGAGCAGCAAAAGCTGGCTTTGCTCCAAGTCAGACTTCCAACTACTCACAAGGAGACGTAAGCTTCTGCACAATGTAGCAGACTTTTCCAACCAGCTGTGGTGAGCGGTGCTCATCCCCACAGGCTAATTATCTTGGCACAAACCTCAGCGCGCTTGAGCATCACTCCGGTCGGTGTTATGATGCCTAAATCAGAGCAACCGCTGCTGTCCAGTGTAATTTTCATCCCTGAGCAATGAGGCTAAGACTGAAACTGCAGAAGAGATCTGGAGAAGTCCAGCTTCCATCAAGAGTGAAATGAAACAGAATAGATGTAGACTTTCAGGTGTCTGGGCAATTTACTTGTAAACTTCTCCCTGAGATTACAGGAGCTCTAGCCACAATGGTAATTAGATGGTTAAACCTGATCCTTTTATCTTGCAGACTGGGGACTTGACCTTTCAACATGAGTAATTCTGACTTCAGGGTTCAAAATAATCTCAGTCTTTCACTGGAGCTCCATGTGATTGTACAGGTAAGTCTAACTGTACTCCCTGAGAGGAAAAATATTAAATTTACAGAATTTGTACAAAATATTGAGTGTCATGCACAATGCCAGAAGTCCAGAAAAGCCCTAAGCCCAGTATTGATATAGTTTTTCTGTGTTAGGACAGTCAAGCTTTGATACACGATGCCCAGAAATGCTGTGCAATGTCTGTTGCTGAAGATTTTCAAGACCCAACAGCATAAATCACGAGGTAACGTAGTCTGATACCACAGATGACCCTGTTTTGAACAGGACATTGGACAAAAGACCTCTTGAGGCCTCTTCCAACTTGCTTTATTCTATCATTATATGATTCAGTGATTTACTAATGACAGAGTGTCCTAGGAAAAAGGATGATTAAATTTCTATCCTTCATTTACAATTCCCCACACTTTTTGGGATATGCTCCAATGCAAAATGAAATAAGGATTAGAAATCTAGCTTGCAGCAGTGTTGGGAGGATAAATACATTAAAGATTAGTAAGTGCTCAGATACTGTGTTAATGGGGGCCCTATAAGTACCTCAGAGAGATCCAGAGCCCTAAATCACTATTAATGAATTGTATTGATTTCCCTTTAATTTCTGAAATGAAGCTATTATAATAAAGCTTGGCTTTTATTTGACCTTTAACCAATGTGGTAATTATAAACACTATTTTACAATTATTTTATTCTTACTCCCAAAGGAAAATAATACACGCTAATCTAGTCTGGGCTAAATGTTTCTTTTTCTGCTTCTTTTATCATTCCGGGTTTTTTTTCTTAGGCAATGATATCAAATTATTTTACAGAAAATAAATCAACTGATAGAATGATTAACAGAGAAATACTTAAATTTGAGACAGGAGCTTGAGAATATTGAATCCATTTATACTTAGTCTAGCCATGTCCAGGGTCAGCAATAATTAAATAATTGAAATGGATAAAACGGCCTGGTGGGAAATACCTGATTATAGTAAGAAGACAATCTGAGTCCAGTTGCTGATACTTTAGATTTCCTTTATGATTCTGCTGTGAATTTAACAGGCTGAGAGACCTGGTGTTGTTCAGCCTGGAGAAGAGAAGGCTCTGAGGAGACCTTATAGTGACTTTCCAGTACCTGAAGGGGCTACAGGAAAGCTGGAGAGGGACTTTTTATGGTTTGCAGTGATAGGACAAGGGGCCAAGCCTATAAGTAGGAACTTCTTCACTATGAGAGTGGTGAGGCACTGGAACATTTTGCCCAGGGAAGCTGTGGCTGCCCCATCCCTGGAGGTGTTCAAGGCCAGGTTGGATGGGGCTTTGGGCAGCCTGATCCAGTAGGATGTCCCTGCCCATGGCAGGGGGTTGGAACTGGGTGATCTTTAATGTCCCTTCCAATCCCAACTATTCTATGATTCCATTATTCTACGATTCCATTATTCTACGAGTTATGAATTCCCGAAGAACGGAAACATAAAAAACCTTAAATACCAAGTCCTATCCATAAAGTCAGGTTTCTAAAAATAATCTCAAGCCTTTGCTTGACACCGTATTTTCCAAAACTCTTTTAACGATGTGGGTTTCACCCATTAATCTGCTTATGTACAAATGTACCCAAATCCTGATAGGAAGGGAAAAATCAAGTATAAATTCAAAGGGAAGGGAATGGAAAACAATGTGTTGTTTCAGTCTGCTGCATCCCTGGTAGTTTATCTGTACAGCCAAGCATTAAGGCAGTTACTGAAGATGTGGGTATACTTGACTGGAGAGTTTGAGATTTCTGACTCTAAAAGAGTGCTCCAAAATTTGAACTATATATTCAATCCAGGAAGCAGGAATGGATTTGGTCTCAGTCTCTCTTGAAAGACACTCCTCTTTTATTGAAGATTAATTATGCGAAGGGTCAAGAAGAGCAAGTAAAGTCTCCTACCACGGCAAGCTTAGCGACACAGATATGACATGATGCAGCTTTGAGTAGGGAGACCTGGATACTAATGTATTCTTTTAAATGGCAGTTAACTCATATACTTGTTGACTGTTTCAGGTAAAAGACCACAAACATTGGCCCTGGAAGATTACTCTCCTCCTTCCCTTATTAATGGAAGGGTACTTTTTCTGCCCTTTAGGGAGAGCTCACTTTGACTTTTCTGAAATGAATGCAGAGTTCAGAGATGAAAGGGAATAGCTTCCCAAGAAGGAACAGTATTCCCATTATTTTTTCTACTTTCTAATTAAGTCATGACTTATTGTTTAGAACTTTCATTTAAACAGGAACTTGTACCCTATCAGAGAAAGGTAACTATTGAATACAGGCCTTTGGTGCTTAATTAACCTGAAATATTGGATAAAAGGAGAGGGGCAGGATCTGCACAAGATGGTTGGTTGAAGGAATGATTGTCTCTAGCTTTTGAAATAAGAAGAATAAGAAAGCTCAGGAAGCCCTCAAGGTTGTGAATCCCCCGTTCAAAATAAACAACTCTGCTGCCCGAGAAGATGATTGAAAATCCAAGTTCCCTAAAAAATTAGCAAGATTATTCACCTATTTTTTAAGTTCAGGTCTAGGTAAAAGAAGTTACAGGTTAGGAGTGTAACAAAGAAGTGGGCATTCCTCTAGAGATCCAGCACCAGCTCCTAAGAGTCCTGCCTTACCCAGACATCTCTCTCAGTTCCATGAAAAGGAGTGGGTGCTCTCCCTGGATGTCATGGCTCCTTTGTATCTGGTCTGGGCATGTTTTTAATGCCACCCCAGCACCATCTGCGGGTATGGAGCCATACAGGGGCTCTGCCAGCAACAGCACAGGCAATTAACCAAGGTCCATGTGCCAAGGAATCTCTGTTAGCCAGGCTAGTGTCAGATTATAAGGACCACAAGCCATTCAGCTGTACTCGCATAGGTCCCCACTCTCCAGTCTATAATCTTTATGCTTTAACACCAAAAGCTGGGGTGAAGCCCCAGCTGTATACTCTTAAATGTCCTTTTAGACTGGATTAGAAACTGCAGATGAACTGTAAAAGTTCTGACTAGTACATACATATCAGTACCAAAATTAGGATGCAAAACATGTAATGCTAGACAGGACCTCCACGCAAACTCAACAGCTCCTTTCTGTGCTGCTTTTCTGTCTGTAGAATAACTCAGATTTACTCATCTACCCTGGTTATTTTGGCAATCAATGATTCCATGTGGTTCACACTGTATTTATGATTCACTTGTTGAAAAATCATGAGGTAAACTTAAGAAACAACCTACTCTACCACTTCTTATTATATATCTTTACCGTTATTCTTTTAATATATGTTAAACTGTTCCTTGCCTCAAAGGTTAAATACCGTGGCTCTGCCCTTTCTCACATGACTAGATGAGATCCTGTATTGTTAAATGCATTTGCAAATCAAAGTATCAAGTTCCTTAAATCTTAGCATTGACACTTTCTGAATGTCTCTTCCCTATCTCTAAAAGGCAGAAAAACACTTGCATTAGTTTGCCTTATTGTTGTGATTTTAGCCCCAGCAGGCAGTTAGACACCACTGAGCCACTATCTCCTTCCCTCCCAGTGGGATGGGGGAGAGGATTGAAAGGACAAAAAAATGAGAAAGCTCGCGGGTTGAGATAAAGACAGTTTAATAAGTAAAGCAAAGCACACCAGCAAAGCAACGCAAGGAATTCATTCACTATTTCCCATTGGCAGACAAATTTTCAGCCATGCCCAGGCAAGCAAGACTCCATCGTGTGTTAATTTAGATTATGCCATAACACTGAATGTTATCCCTTCCTCCTCCTTTTCCTGAGCTTTGACTGCTGATGGCAATGTCATACGGCATGGGATATCCCTTTGGTCAGCTGGAGTCAGCTGTTTCAGCAGTCACCCCTCCAAACTTCTTGTAAGACCCCAGTGAGAGAAGCAGAAAATGCCTTTATGGTGTGTGAGCACTGCTCAGCAATTATTAAAACATCCCTGTGTTATCACAAATTCAAACATAGTCCCATACAAGCTGCTGTGAAGAAAAGTAACTTCACCCCAACCAAAATCAGTATACTTATTTAGACTGTGAAATGTTTTTATTTTAGACTTGTCCATACTATGCATTTGCGTACGCCTTTTTATAGGGATACACTCACTTGTATCCCTAAGAAACGTGTGAGGTTTGTTTTGTTAATTTTGTTTCCCAATACTTTCTGTGATAATTAAGTACTAATATTACAGTGATAACTTGCCTCTCCAAACAAGCTTTTCTTGGAGATCTTCACCAACATATTCCTTTACCTCCAAGCTCTTTGTTTGTCTCACAGAGAGCTACGTAGCCTAATCTGATGTATGATAGCACTTTTTGCCATAAGCTTAGTTCCGAACTTGTGAAATACTGAGTTTAACGGACCTTCCTGATTCTGTAGATGTAAATGGGGATTGAAATCATTGAGCACTTTATTGGTTTAGACCCCTTCATTTCTTTAATCTCAGAAGACTACATCCAGTCACACACAGTCAGCAGGGTACGAGCCTTTCTAACATACACTTTTAGAGCAGTTTCAACAGCTGACTTTTTCCAACCTTCTTATATCTATGAGGTTTCTCTCTCTTGGTACAAACCAACTACTCAATAGGTCTCAAAATAACTTTCCTTCTTCTACACAGATTATTTCTCTTTTGTTTTTCACTAACAGTGAGTTCTAGTGTTACGATTCATCATGTGATCCTGCACCGTTCTTGTCAATTATACTGTTAATTCCAGGTTGGATGGGGCCTTGGGCAGATTGATTTATTGGGATGTCGCTGGGTCAGAACTAGTTGATCTTTAGGTCCCTTCCAATCCAAACTATTCTATGATTCTATGATACAGTGAGATGATCATAAGCTGAGAGTTGCAAAATAGGTGAGATGGAACAATGCCTTAAGCCCAGGCTACAGTCCCTGAGTTGCTGTTCATATGGATAATAGCATTACCCAAAATATTTGAAAAACCAGCAGATTGGGGTTTTGTCTACTTTGATGCCTGGTAGACAAAAGTCTAACCTGGGAGGAGAATGCTGATATGGAATAGACTTAAAAAGCAAAAATCCATAATGTTCTGCCCAGCAAAGTTGCCAGTGAAGTTGTCTGGCCTCTAATGGAAAATGTATAAAAAGAATATAGATAAGCCGAGAAAAGTAAAAAAACTCAGAATTCACAGATAACACACCTGCAGAAATTATATTGCTGAAACTAGAAAACCTAGAATACAATAAATATAGACATAATATCACAAAAGCAGATGTGCTGGTGTGGGGTAAAAATTGCTTAGTGAAGGTGATAGTACCCTTCATTACTTTTTTCCATATTTAAAAAGCATCCTTTCCTTAATGATTATCCACATACCTTTTCAGCAGAAAAAAAAAAGCCTGAAAAACCCTAGAAAAAGTTCCAAACTTCTGGAAATCTTCCACAATCTAAATAAAAAGAAATTAGAAATCAGATAAATCTTGTGATTTACAACAAGACAATCCAACAAAAAGGTATGAGTCAGCATGGCATCCTTGTGTGGAAATCTGATGTAACTGAAAGGGGTTTGAGGAAAGTAGAAGAGTGAGTTAAAACAATTCCTTTCAATGACACGAATAGATCTTGAGCCATTTCCAGGGATTTTAAAAGGAAGCCATTACTCATTTTCTTCCCCTTCATTTGTAATAAAGAAAGCATTCCGCTAAAAACGTGCATATAAACACAAGAACTGCCTTTCCTATGTATCACAAAAGGAATCTAAGTGTACCAGTCTAGTAGGCTGTGGAACATCAATGACTTGCAAAAAGTATGGTCAGTAACTAATCTGTTCAGATGCACAAAGGACAGACCATCACAGGACAGAAGTGGGACCTCTAGAGAAAATCAGTTAAATTTAAACCTGATGTCAGTCAAGCTTTTCCAAGAGTAAACACAGGCACGCTGAGCACGAGTGCTGATGTTCTTCTAGCACCAGCAGCACCCCAACTAACTACTCTAAGAGCATCCCCAAAATCCTACTTGGCAAAAATAGCAAGTGGGGAACTCTAGGTACACAGGCATGACCTTGGAGCACAGCAAGCAGGGATCCCCAGTGGCTCATGTGCAACCTCGTGGCAGGGTTTGTCCCCTACATTCTCCTTAGGGTTGCAGGGAACAGCATAGGCACACCTAGTGCTGGAGCATCTGCATCTTCCATGGAAAGGGTGTCCTTGTCGCGACTAGACTCTAGGGTGATAGGGATGCTGGTAACACACACAGCTTGTGTGTTGGGGGCGATGTACGTAGCATGTGAGTGTGCATGTGTTTGAGTGCTATAAGTGTGATTAGAACTTCTCAGGATTTGTTTTCGAAGGCCGTTTGGAAATTTGTAGGTGCCCATTAACTTTCTGTATCTAATATTGTGGTTTGTCGATTGTCTTGCTGATACAGATCCTGAATACATAGTTCACCGATTGCGAGTTAATTACATGCTGTTAATAAATCAATAAACTGCTTCAATTCTATTCTGACTTTAACTACACGAACTGAGCAGTTTTACCCTGCCACAAGCATCACAGGAGTGTTTTATGCTGTGGCTTGTTTTGAGGTTTTTTTTTTTTTTAGAGGCAAAATGGAACTTGTTTTCACACTGGACCAATTAAAAACCATAGGAAGAGCTAGAGGGGTGCCCAGTCCAGTGTGATGCTTTGGATACGACTAATCAGTTTGGCCTCAAAACTCTGCAAACACACCTTCATGGTTATGGCACCATTTCTAAGCTCAGGCAGAACAAAGATAAACTTGTTAAAATGCTAGGAAAGCAAGACCACATTCACTTCATATTTGTCACATTAAAAAATATAATTGGTGGAAACTTTCTATAACCGGATACCAGTGAAAAGCAGAAGTAATGAGAACATCTGCTCTGTCTTGCAGTCAAAAGGAAATTGAGATTTTTTTTCCTTCCCAGAAATAAACTAGATTAGAGAACTGAGTATTCATAATTTACAGTCAGATTGAGCCAATGAAATTTGTCCTGAAATACTTAGATGACAAATGAAAGTTGTTTCAGTGCTGTCTAGGGTGCACTGGAACAGCAATCAAATCATAAGTGACAAAAATCTGTCTTAAACACTGTCCAAAATAGGTCAGGGCATTGAACTATGGACATCAGCACCTCATTTAGTGAAGTCTGTATGTAGAACCGTGCAACCACTCTAAGCAGTTCTACTGATCAAGAAGGACATATCAAGCAAAATACTGACGGGGCCTCTTTTGGATCTGCCCAAAAATGGATGGAGAGCAGTTACATGCATGGTCATCATCTAACACCGTCACATGTTGAGTTCTTGACCTACGCAGTGGACAAGATACTTTACGAAAGAATGGGTACTGACTCAGTAACTTCTTCCCTGTTTAATGTGATACAGAATGATCAGAATTTTCTTGAGAAGCTGGAGGAATGGTCTGAAAAATAAGTTGAAAATAATGACGCACAATGTACTAAGGTGTGTAAAAAGCAATATCATTTGTACAATATGAAACAGCTCTTTCATTTTCTCAGCACTGCATACTGTGCTCAGTCCCAGCAAGCACACCGTGTTTCCTTTTCTGAACTGCATTTCAGATAAAGTGTGGACCAGTTTCAAAAGAAGCTAAAGGAGACCAACTGGGAATTATCAGTTATCTAGAAACCAAGACAGACGAGGAGAGTTTGAAACAATTGGGGTAGTTTAGTTTATGGAAGAGAAGACTGAGAGCAGACATAATAACATAAAAAGTAGCTGTAGAGAGTAAAGGACTAGACTGTTCATGTCCCCTGTGGTAACAGCAAGGGTAATGGGTTTAAGTTTGTTCAATAGAGATTGAGCTTCAACTGTGAGGAAAGAAAATCTATGAGTCCTGTCACCAAGTTTAAAGAAGCTGTGTTTTAAAGAGCACATCTGTGAGGAACAGTCGAGGACAGTTAATCTTGTATTGGGACTGCAGAATAGATAAGATGACTTCTTTATCTTCTTTCAGTCCCAGTTTTTTTTTGATCACAGAGTTCTTCTGGCTCACATGTAATTCAGAAGTACTGGAAACCTTCCTGTGCCTTGCAGTGTTTCCGTTACCAGGTCTGCATCTTCTGTTCCATCCGCAACAACGTTCCATAGTGCTCTGATGATAATGTCTGAAAAAAAACAGCCACAGGTATCTTCCTCCCCACTTCTACCAAGGCATCCATGCTCAGATGGCCAGCGGGGCCTGCGAACACTTATTTTGCCATAAAGACAGGTGACACGGATTGGTAAGACAATCATCCAGATATAAACTGTCTCTGATGGGAGAACTGTGAAAACTATTAGGACTAAATGAGTCCTAAGTGAGTAAACTCACTTCCTTAAAAGGTGGAGCCCCTTCTGTATTCTGAGAAGGGAACTCAAGGAAATCATGTTTAGGAAGACAGAAATTAAAAATGTAGTGCCACTGTCTGAAATAACAGAAATATGGTGAAAGGATTTGGATTCATGCGTGAATCACAACCCATCCATTACAGAGTTTGTGCTGTAACCTACAAGACTGGAGGTTGTAGCAGCTCACTGTCTTATTATATGAAAGAGAAATATATTGTATAATAGGCAAAGAGCAAGCTTTCAGAAACTGAGGGGTTAATAATAAGAAATTATGTTTAATATTGAGGAATAATGTAGAAGCATAAAATACTGGCCCTTTAAATGAGGGAAAAGTAGGAGCTGAGGAAAGGTGAATGGAAAAGCCTTGATACTTTATCAGCTGAGACATGCAGAATGGTATCATGAGACTGGTTTCTAGCCTTGAATCCACATACAAATTGCCCTTTTATATTCAATATCGTTCTGTTGGTTTGTAGCATGTCATGTCTGGGTAAATTAGCTTTTCAAAACCACTGCAGTACTGCTATTCAGTGCATAGTTTAACCATGTCAAAAGGTGATGTACTGTGCTTCCACTGTGCTATCTACTGATTTACGTCAGTGAATTATAAAGCATTTGATACCTTTAATAAAGTGGCACGTATTGTTGTTTTCAAGAGCTATGTATTTATTGTATACTCATAACAGTATATTTTATTGAAGTAGAGCATATGTAGTGCTGAGGAAATGAACTTTACAAATAAATATTCACTCACACACAGACCAAGACTTTGCTTCTAGACTCACAGAACACACTCATAAGATCATTTATAATAACGTGATGGAAAGGATCAGGTTCCATTTGTACCAATGATAAGCATAACTCCTATATTCTGAAACCATACTTTATTTCTTCCAGGTCTTTGAATATTTGGTGACTAATATCAAGTATTTTCACAGTATTCTTTTATGGTTTAAGAAATCTCTAAATTCTGAAATACATTGGATGAGATGATTACATTTTTCATGGTTTAACTACCACAGTGAAACAGAAGCACTGTTTTCTCTATAGAGAATCCAAGAGCAATATTTAGGACCAAATTAATGTTATCCCCTAAATTACGGAGGCATATCAGAGGTAAGAACTCTTTACACAACTATCCTTATTGTACTCACATTCACTGCCTTTTCACCAGCAGGAACATTTCTAGTTGCAGTAACCTGTGATATGCTGGTGTGTCCTGTTCTGTCTCTGTAAATCATGGCACTCGTTTATCTACCTTGTATCAAGAAAGATGGAAGGCAAGGTGTACTGTTTTTAGCAATTAATAAATCGACTTAATAGCCTTAATCAAGGATGGAAACAGTGACATAAAACTAAAAGAAGTAACATCATCAAATCTTACAGTGATTACTTTGTCAAGACCCTTAATAGTGTTAAAGGCATATAATTATCTCAAATTTCACCAGAGAAGTAGAATACCTCTGGAGACACTTCTTTAGAGACCTTAAACAACCCTGGGAATATGGATTATTGTTCATCTTTTGCTACTTTTTTCCCTAAATTTTCTTCTTTCTTCTCTCTCACCCAGCCATGTCTCATATCTTCTAATTTATTTTGAGATGCTTAACATAATACAGAATTTGCTGAAGTTGATAATGACCTCTGGAAAATACTTAGTCAAACCCTTCTGGTCAGAGCAGAGTCATCTAGAGCAGGTTGCTCAGGACAATGTCTAGTCACAATTTTAATATCTCTAAGGATGGAGACCCCACATCATCTCTGTGCAACAGGTTCTGTTTTCAGACCCCCTGACCCCCTGACTCCTGATACTGTCCCCCACGACAAACATTGTCAGAGTAAACAGACCGATGACTATAAGCCACTTGACCAATGCTAGTAGGGTAGGCAGTGTGCTGCCTACATTTAATGTATTATTCTCTTAAATTAGGATACAATTGATGAAACCTAGGGGCAGCGTGACTCTTACGCACTTTCAAAAGGCATTTGCACAACTGGTTGTTGCTGCCAGTTGACCCAGACACTAAGTGTCCCTGGCATCCAGTCAGAGTCTTATGATCCTGTGTATGCTACCAGTGATTGGGTGAGCCACCACATAGGCTCTTCATTACTTTTCTTTCCTACTGCCTCAATAAAGTTTGTTTTATAATGTGTTGTCAGACTTCTTGACTGTTCAGACCACACCAGTTTCACCACGAACTGCTGTGTGGTTGAGGATGATTTGCCTGCAGTTCCTTTGATACTTGCTCTGCTGGAAGACAGAAATGGCATTTACTTTCTTCTGGTCCTCAGGAACTCTCAGCGTCTTCTTATTTAAGTCCATATACTTAGCTTGGGCCATTTCTTCCCTGTTTTGTAGTTTTCAAGCTCTGTTGTCCATATCTGGTAGTTATTACTAGAAAATAATAATATCATATATTAATGTTATAAATTATGGCTGATACTACTCTGCATGCATCATTAGACAGGAATTTTCAACACAGTGTCATAATCTTGACACAATTAACAGGTAACTGAGATTTGCTCTTTCGAATGGACATATGTTTTTGTTCCAGAAGGAAGATCTCTAATGACTTCCTAAAATCCTCCTCAGTCAGAATGCAAAACAAAATGAGAAAAGTAAAGTTTTTTCGAGCAGATGTGTTGTCTTACTAAACACAGAGGAAGAAAAAGGCGAGGCTGTCCCATTCATCGAGGTTCAACCTGAAACAAACCCATTTGTTAATATTTTATTTTCTAATTCATTTCTTGTGATGCAGAACCGTAAAAATATTCATGCAAAACAATCACAACAATTAGTTAAACCTGTGTAGCAGCAAAAAAATTATCATTCACAAATAATGAATCAACTCAGTGAGCCAATAAATGACAATAATATGGCTTTACTGATCCTAACTTTTCTCTTATACTCTTGCCAGAAGTGAGTGGAAAATTAACATTTAACAACACAATCACTAGATACAATCTTTCTGTTGTTGTAAAGTCACTGTATGTGGATGGACTTTGGTTCTGATTAGCTTTGTCATTATTTGAAATTTTCCCACCTATGATATATGTAGTTTCATTTTAAGCTACAGGGTAACATTCACTAAACCTTGCATTTTAACTTTTCAGTGTGCCCATTTGTGTTTGGCTTCTTCACCTGATATGCTTTATAGCAACTCGTCAGTGCATCAGAAGGTAATCAGAAGGGTTGCGATGTCTCTTTCCACAAGTGTTCCAACAGATGCTATTTTACTTGCATGAGCATTTAAAAGACAAAAAACAGCAAGGTCATCAAATTAGTTTGTTTTCTTCATTCAGGCACGTTCCTTAGCATTTGGCCTGTTCTAGTATTTTCACTGAGCACAAAATCCTCCAATTTGCAAGTACAATTTGAGATGGACTTAGAAACATAAATACTGTTTGATTGTTGCCATCTTTTTTCTGATATGAAATGAACAAATATACGAATATGCCTTTCCAAAGAAAAGATGGTCTTGAGTTTGTATCTCAGGAATTTGCAATGAAGGCAAATCAAATCTTGGGCTGCGACTGCCGGGGCATTATTTGCAAAGAGAGAGGTGTGATCATCCCACTCTACTAAGTGCTTGTCAGGATGCACCTGGAGTACTGAGTTCAATTCTGGTCCTCACAGTTCACAAAAGATGAAGAAATTGGAGGGTGTCCAAAGGAGGGCCACGAAGAAGACCAGAGGGCTGGAGGATCTTCACTATGAGGAAAGACTGAAGGAATTAGGTTTCTTTTTCCTGGGGAAGAGAAGGCTCAGAGACAACCTCTTCACAGTACGACATCACTTAAAAGACATCTACAAAGAGTGTGGAGTTTGTCTTTTCATAAGGAGCCGCTCGGCAAAGAAAAGAATCAAAGGATAGAAGTTGCACAGGAAATGGTTACACCTTGATATAAGAAATTCTTTTCTTACAGTAAAAACAATGTAGAGTCCCCATCACTGGAGGTTTTCAAGATGCAATTGGGCAAGTTGCTAGGTAACCTTAACTAGACGGTCTTTCCCACAGAAGGTTGGAACAGATGATCTTTCAAGCTTGCTTTCAACCTGAGCTGTTCTATCATTCTGTGAGCACCACTCCTGACTCTGGCACAGCTTCTGGCACCTAAAGTCTTAGATTCAGAACATCAAAATTATTTAAATTTCTAACCTCTGATAAAACCAATAAGAGTAAATTATTCAGAGTAGGATTCATGACTACTGTGTTTAAAATGAAGAATCACTTAAATTCTTTCATTTTTTTCCTTTTAAAATGGAATTAATTATCTATTTGTAACAATGAACTCTTGAGGTAAGAATGGTCTTGTAGCTAATATTCTCTTGCTTCAGTCTTAAAAAGGCCTTTGGCTAAAGCGCTATTACTAAGATAAAATTAAGTTCATAGAACAGCAGCAGAATTCAGCACAAATATTTCTACAGCCTTTTGTGAGATTTTGATGGGACCCACTAATATTTGGGGTAGAAATATGTCACCATTGCTCTGATTAAGTTACAATATTGTTCTGTAATAGTTCACTTCTAAAGTAGCAATATCCAGTTCTGACAAAATATGGAATTTCTAGAAATTTCCAGAGCATGTTGACTAGAAATTTTTCCTTTATGTGCACAGTATGGTGACAGACATTGTGTGGTTTCAATTTTCTTCCTTTTTATTCTTTTTAAAATAAGTATTATATGTTCTTTTTCCATTAACAATGAGTTCCATTTACAGCTTTATGTATTTTCATGAAAACCCAACCAGACGTTCTCCATGAAAGTGGACATTTTTTCAGGACCACTTTGGTTTATCTGAAAAGCTATTTCATATTATTAAATGTGGAAAACCTTTCAGCTAGTGCTAGTTTTCATAGTTTTCTAAAAGACTGAAGGATACTTTACAGACCTCTTCCTGAGAGCCAAAGTGGGAATAACAGAGTTGATCTTTTATCTTCTTCTTGGCATTCTGTTGTAGCTATCATTAAGCATGACAGTTTGTAAAGTCTTCTGTTTCAGAATGCCCATTTACAGAGCTCGGTATAAAACCCTGTCTCTCCTCTGAGATCACAACACAGTTTAACATGCAACCTGATTTAGTATAATTGCCATGTTCCAGTCCCTTACCTCTTCACTTAAGAAAACAACAATTTTTATGAGTTTATTATGTTTCCTTTTTAAATACACTTTTCAGATAAAGTGTAGCAGGCAGCAATTTCTTTGTCCCTTGATAAAAAACAGTGAAAACAACCTCCCTCTCATACACACCCTTATTAAAGAAGACACAGAAGGGACACCCATTCTCTCAGGTAAATCAGAGAGAGCTCTGCCCAGTGTAATAGAATGAAAAATTTGGGTTTCATGGCAAAAGGCAAGTAATTTTCTTCATTCCATTATTTATTTCTTACATCCCTCTTCACAAAAAGCAGCAGACATTCTCAGATGATGCATACAAATATGCCACTCTCAAGTCTTCTTCCTCAAAAAACGTGTTACAGCATTTGTTCCTAAAGCTCCATTCTCAAGATCCAGCACGAAGAGCCAAGGGGAAGACATTGAGTCTTCCACCCCCAGATCTCTGGTGGTGTGTAAGAAACACTATCTTTCCTGTTTAGCTGAATGGTCCCTATTAAAATAGGTAAAATTGTTTCCACTCCTTTTTACAAAATGCCATCAGTAGTAGTAACAATAAATGTATTTATAACAATAACAACAAGAAGACCAGTAAGAGAAATAGAAGTACTCCTAGTAAATCTACAGTTGCCCGAAGTCTATTAGACATTCAACAGAAATACATCGAAGCCAATAGTGAGATAAATTCTCTATTACCAAATACAAATGCTTAAAATTAATAAACCGGACCTTCTTCCAGCAGCCCTTTCTGGCTTCACCCGATGAAATTATGAAAGTGATATAAATATTTGAGGATTTATAGAAATATGCAACATATGTAATGAGTTCATCTTTTGTATTTGAAATCTTGAAAATTCATCAAAGCTGTGTGTTCAAGCTCTGTTTCTCTGCAAAGTCAAGATGGAGATTAAAAGAAAAAAAAGGCTGAGATTCTCACCTAAACACATCTCCTGTGCCAAGATCTTAAGAAATGCATCACAAATAGCAGGACTGCCATTACAATTTTAAGAGCTGATAACACGGTAAAAATCAGCAGTGTCCTGTTACAGCCAGCGGAGTTATGCTGATTTTGTACTTGCTGAGAATCTCACCCGTTGTTTCCACAGCAAATAATTTATGGTCTAATTAAGAAGTTATTGCTTGGTCAGCACTAAGCAATGCAGCAGATAGGGAAAAAGTTTTAGAGAGGATGTCTCTCTCGAGTCTATGTAGCGACCAGCACTAAAGGCCAAATTGTTCCAGCGACGACATGGACAACAGCTTGTACAGCTGCAGATGTCACATAAATTAGGCAATTTATTTTTATCCTTTGAGGCTCTTTCTTTCAAATCTGTACAATTACAGTGTAATTTAGCAGTTTAGGTACCCAGCACCAAGCCATGATATACTTGTGTGTAACATTATGTGCAACCACAGTCTAGGGCAAGCAAGAACCATCTCTTCCTATCCGCCACACAGAGGAAGAACTTTTTAAGTTGATATGACATGCCTCCTTCCAGTCCCCAACAGGAGCTTCCCCTGCCTCAACAAAGAGTAGGCTTTGTTACAGCACTGCCAAAATCTCAGTTTAATCATCACAATAGGATTCGGAGCTATGAGTCAGTCCTCTGCCTATCGAGGTGCAGCAGATAAGCGTATCAGACCATATCAGGCTCAGCAAGTCCTGCGACAGTTCCAGTCACTGCCAGACAGCACTAAAGAGAAGAACGAAGCCAGCTGAGTTAGTGGAAGAGGATAAGGAACATTTAAAGTTAACGTTCTAATTGATGTTCAGACAAACCTCTAAGAAGGCTTCAGACCACTGCGATCCACATGTAGAACAGCAAGACATCGACACAGTCCAGGAAACATGTTGTGTTGCAATATTGATGATTAATTTGACCTGCTTCTTCTAACTGGACAACATTATTCTTCTCTAAGTATACTGTAGACTGCTGAAGACTATGTAGACTTTGACACATATATCTTGCAAAAATAACTGAAGTGCTGGGAAATGCAGCACATCAGTGTTGCAGCGGTGGGAGGTACAGTAGTAACAGCATTAACCTTAATGGTTATTTGGCTAGTCTAGATCTTTATGAAAGACAGCAGAGGTTTCACAATTTTTTTAGGGAAGAGCGAAAACACGGCATGACTCCTGGGTGAAGCCTTGACCATTATCATCCTTTAAAAATGTGTAAACAACAGGAGGAAAGCACTGTGAAGGAGCAACTGGTGTCTGTGATGAGCAAACTGAGGAAGATGTGCCATTAAGAACCTTGACCAATGTTAATAAGATGATGACTAAACAAGTCACAGAAAATAACAGCTTAGAGGAATAGCTGTTTAGTACATGAGGAACATAATCACCCTATGAGGACAGGCTGGGAGAGCTGAGGTTGTTCAGCCTGGAGAAGCGAAAGCTCCATAAAGAGCTTAGAGCAGCCTTCTAGCAATTAGAGGGACCCTACAGCAAACCTGTGAAGGCTCTCTTTATCAGAGATTATAGTGATAAGATGAGGGATAATGGTTTTAAGCTGCAAGAGGGGAGATTTATATTAGATATTAGGGAGAATTTTTTTGCTGTGAGGACAGTGAGGCACTGGAAGAGATTGCCCAGAGAACTCATGGATGCCTCATTCCTGGAGGTGTACAAGACTGGTTTGGATGAAGCTTTGAGAAACCCGATCTAGTGGAAAGAGTCGCTGCCTATAGCAGGGGTGGGGAGAGGAGGCGGGGGTGGAACTGGATGATCTTTAAGGTCTTTCCAACATGAACAGTACTATGATACTATGATTCTATGAATCTGCAAAATTGGAATTACAGTACAAGGAGAGAATTGAAAATCATAACAGAGAATAAAATAAACTGCTATCAGTAAAAAGGCATTATTAGGTGACTCAGATCACTCAAAATATAATGGCTAAGACAGTTGGATCATAAATCAGTGGCCAGATCACGTGAAACGGAAAAACTGAGACAATAAATATTATTCAGAAGAGTAAGAATCTTGTACTTCAGCTTTGTGAGAGACAGGAGGAATGAAACCAGAAACCACTGGGATGCTGCATAATATTATGTATAATATTACTCATTAAAACAACTGTATCAGCATAAAAACATTACCCCCCCCCCCAAATACACATATACTTGGAATAGAGGGATGAAAAAATATTTAGATAATTCGCATTTGAACAGAAACCAGAGGGAAGGAGGTAGAATCCACATTTAGGTACAGAGTTTAACAAATTTGTACCCTTGATTTCTCTACAAGAAGCTGAAGTAAAGCTATGTTTGCATAGTGAATTTACATGGGAAAGAAGGTGCTCTACCTGAAATAGTTGATTAGGAAAAGCTTAGAAACACTACAAGATGATATAATAAATATTTAAGAGCACTTAAATTCTGATAACTAAATAAAGATATAACAAAGCTATTCTGGTCTGGACAAACAGCAAGCTCTTGGAAAAAGGGAATTAATGGTAAAAAATATGTCCAAGGTAGTCAAAAAATATTCCATCACAAATACACAGAATTTTATGACAGTATTACTTTAGACAAAGATTGATATAAGGGAGTTGGGCAGGGAAGCCAGGCTAGATTTAACATTTTTTGCAAGGCACAGAAGATGAATTTAAGGTGAACAGGCTTTATGATCATAGAAAGAGTACAACAGGCTAAAAGTGAACTAGAATTTCCTGGAACAGATTTTCCTTGTGACAGACTACTCTTGAAGAGACAGAAAATGGAGTGAATGTATCTTGGATAATGTTCTAATGCTAAAAGAGGAATGAAATGTCACACAGAGTAGGTCACTGTGAAGACAACAGTGTGAGATTTGTAGTTAGAAATAAATGGAGAGAAGACAGAGTTACATATAGGTTTACAAAAGGCAACATTAAGTTTTAAATGAAATGTAGACATGAGAAAAGAAATTAAGAGCAGATTCAGATGTGAACCAGTATATTAGATGCCTAACATTTCTTTATGCTCAATGGGAAGAGCAGACTTTAGACAGCTCACAAAAATACGGACATCAACTTCAAATAAGCTCAGGTTTCACTGTGTGTAATGAAATAAGGTTTGCCCTCACGTACACGTCTCCTGATTCCTAAAGTGCCCTGTGGGAAACTATGGCACCTGGATAGTGTTGTTTGGATGTAGGCATCCAGCACTATTTATGCCACACTAAGGAATTCTATCTGGCCTACAGCTGCAGCTCCAGAAAGGCCAGGGGAGTTGCATGGGTCTGCATTACTAACTACCTTGTGTAGAGAACTTGTACAACCTAAGGCACCCATAAGGACCAAAGATGTCTGTTTGTATGTGTTTAAATTAAACCCCAATGAAGCAATATACATGGAAATGCCAAAATACAAGCACCTAGTTTAATTATTAACCATCATTCATATAAGATAAAGAAAGGAAAGAGGATCAGTAGAGGAAGTGCAAATCTAAAGTGTATGATACGTGACCAGAACCTAGAGACTATTAATCATATCTAAGTTTGGATATACCAGAGATGAACCTAAAATACAGAATTGACAGTCTTGAGCGCTAGAAGCTTTGCAGGAATTATGGGGTCAAAACAGAAGGTATGCCATACTGTCTGAAGGGCAACAAAGTGGTTGATAAGAAATACGCAGATTGTAACTAGAATTTTGAAAATGTCTAATGTTCATGAATTGTGTTGAAGAACACTAAGTACGGGGCTTATATAAAGGAGCGGAAAAGAGCGCCTCATTAATTAATTCAATTAAAAATTGAAAAAAAAAGAAAAAAAGATCTGGCAGGAACTAAAGAAACTGTGGGGTATGAAAAATAGAAGTACAAACCCAATTATTTGCTGTACACTAGGATCTCATGATGCATTATGACAGCATTACTGTGCACACTGAATATAGTCACACTGAATACAGATATGTGAGAAAGTAACCTTGATGGAAACACTTGCAATACTGGAGAAGGTGATAAAATTCTGAATTCACTTACAACAGTCTAAGTAGAGGTACATTAGTAGTTATGTTCCCATTGAGATCTCAGGTAATGGGAAGAAATAACAGTAATATATAGTTTTTATGTGAGATGATCCAAATGCCTTTGACTTCACTAGAGCTAAGCAGTGAGCACGTATTTAACTTTGAAGCCAATGACTTCATAGATGTTTAAATACAAATGAATCTCACTTTCTAGCTAAAATAAGCTATGGAGTTCACAAGTGATTCATGTATTTGGCTTATGACTGTTCACTGAACTAGAGTATATGCTTCAGATGATCATCAAGCATGATTTATTGGCCTTAAGTGATTTTGCATCTACACAACCTTTACTGAATAGTTCAAATGATTAATTACCACTATTGCTAAAAAAATATAAATAAAGTTGGTCGATAGTTATCTAGAAACATACAGTACCAGAAATATGATCAGTAGATTAAAATATTCATTGGCAGTCAGGTAGGCTAAGATGAAGACTTCAGCTAAAATAAATACAGTAATTTTTCAGACTGGCAAATGCCAAAAATGCATTTAGCTGTTAAATTACCTGGTTTGTTTATTTTTTTTTTTCATTGACCTCGCATAGAGGTCATATGTATTCTGAAATTCAAAAGCTCTGAGGAACCTGAGCCATAAATTTGACCTACACATGCTCAGGATTTTCTGCTGTTAAGAAGTCTAAATAGATGTTCAAAATCTTAACTGTACTTATCCTTGCTTGGAACATTGATTTATGTGTATACTAAAAATTGGAAGCTATTCTTGCGCAATGTTGTCTTATACAGATGAAGAATGAAATAAGAAACATATTTAGCCATTGTGAAATTATATCTGAAACTACTGAATAGTGAAGCTCACGCAAGGCTGAACTAGCTAACAAGTTAACCAGACAAATAATGGACTACTTAAGTCAGGCAATAAGAATTGTTAGAGAGAGGGCTCTGTCTGAAATTCTGGATTTGTACTATGAATCTTCTATCTGGATCTTCTACTATCTGGATCTTCTACTACTTTGAAGTAGAAGGAAAAACTTCTGCTAGTCCTTAAAGACCATACCTGGCAGTACTAGTCTCTGTGCCAGTTGTTAGTCACTGCAAAAGATTAGGAAAAGCATACCTCAAAGCTTGCTCTAGAACACACCGTGACCAAATGAATAAGCCAGGACTTGGTTTAGGCTGTTTTATTGAAGGCATTGGCAGTTGTGTTTAATTACCAGTGACAGAATTTGTCTTTACTCAAAACTAACCTATTTTACCTAGAGAGGTAAAGCCAGACTGGCATAAATTTATGAGATAAGTTTATGAGATAAATTCAGGTGGTTATTCATATGAGATGAGAATTTAACCAAATACTGTGTTTTTACCAGTTCCAGAGCTTTTTTCAGTGTTTGAGCCTAAAAGTACATTGTTTATTCTGCTTACCCATAACATAAAGAAACCTCTTGAGATTATTTCTGTTGATTCTGTTTGCAACAGAACCAGTTTGTTCTAGATTAGCAAGTAATTTAATCAGGGTCTCCAAGCTCTTAGTGACTTAAAGATTTTAAAATCAATATTTAATAAAGATAATGCTTAGTATGCCTCACACAGAGGTGGTTCCTGTCTGCCTTTTCTAATAACATCATGCTGCTTTCCTCCATCTCCAATAGCTGCATTCAGAAATGAACTCATTTAAAAGTAAAGCATTATGAATGGCTCTCAACTGGGTCTGTAAAACTGATTCAAGTCTGAGAAGAGACTTTTTCTTCCCTGAAGCTTAAACTTCCTCCTGCCCCACTGTCATGGCTTAATCCCAGTCGGCAGCTAAACACCACAAAGCCACTTGCTCGCTCCCCACCATCGTCCCAGGAGGATGGAGGGACGAGAATTTGAAAGTGAGGGAATTGTGGGTTGAGATAAGAACAGTGTAACAACGGAAATACAATAAAATATAATATTCTTATTTACAGTATCATATTTTATTGTATTTCTGTTGTTACACTTATTATATCAAAAGGAACACAACAAAGACAGATAAACGCCAAGAAAGACAATGCAAATGAAAACAGTTGCTCACCACCAACAGACCAATGTCCAGTAAATCCTTGTGTGGCAGACCACTGACCAACCATCGCCCCCGTTTATTGCTGAGCTTGACATAGTACAGTATGGAATATTCTTTTGATTAGCTGATCTCAGTAGTCCCAGTTTTGTCTCCTCCCAACTTTTCATGCACCCCTCAACCTGCTCAGTGGTGGAGTGGCGTAAGAAGCAGAGTGAGCAACAGGCTTTGACGCCGTGTAAGAACTGCTCAGCAATAATGTAAACAGCCCTGATTAATCTGCACTGTTTCCAGCACAAATCCAAAACAGATCCTCATACCAGCTGCTATAAAGAAAATTAACCCTAACCCAGACAAAACCAGTGCATCCATCTTTTCTTCCTGCAGAGAAGATAATGGCTGTTTTCTCTGTGAAGAGGAAATCTGTTATTTCAGGAACTGAAGAGCCACAGACAGACAGAGGGTGAGAGTGCACCTATTGTGTTGTTCAGACAATCAGATGAGTAACATTTTGCTTCCCTATGTCAGCTAACTTGGATATTTTTTTTCTCAGCGTAAATCAAACTCTAGTGCAGTTTCTGCTCTGTGTACACACCCAGGAGAATAAAGTGGAAATAGAGGCTAAAAGTTTTCAAAATCAGGACTATAGCAGTATTCCAACCATGCACTCAGAACTTGGTATTTTCTTTTCTTATAGGAAATATAAGGAAAAACATGGAAGAAAGCTGTTTCCTCTCAAATTAACTATGAGAAGCTCTACTTTTCAAGGGCAGAGGGAGAAAAGAGAAACAACAGAATATTTGGGATTTTTTAAACATTTTGTCAACAAACCAAAGTACTTCGTTTTAATATCAAATTATTTTTAATTGCATCAAATATAGTACAGCTTTGAAGCAGTAGTTTTATTAACACAAAATTAATACCCTTCCTTAAAAGAGTCAGAGATTATCAATTCAGATGTTACCTACAGTTACCTACCACTACCCAGTCATTGGTCACATTCATATCATATATTATTGATTTTTTTAATTCACTACTATTCACTACACAGTTCAAATTATGTAATATTTTGTTTCTTCAGAAGCTTAGTAATCCATAAGAAATAATTTCATAGGAAAATTTCTTCACAGACTTGTTAAGGAATAGAATATAAAGATAGATTTTAAATTGGATCAGGAGAACTTGTCTTTAGATAGAATCTTGAGCTGACAATACACCAAACAACACTCCCCACAAAGACTAATAATTCTTCATTAATGCCCTTATGTACATGCTATGCTAAACCAGGCCTGGCACTTTATTACTTTCTAGGAATAATAATCATATCTTCTGCCTTTTTTTCTGGAAATGGGTTCTTCAAATATTTGTTTCTTCTACAGGATGAGTAAAAGCGTATTGGCTTTATCATACATAAAATTCTGAATGTCTTCCCAGGTAATAGTTATCTGGTATATCACCAACAGAGTTTGATATAAGAAAGCAAAAGCTCTGTGAAGCTCGCAAGATCAAGTACCTGTTGTGTCAAGAGGTGCTTTAATTTAACTAGTTCTCTGGATTCTTGTCACTTCTATAATTTGGAGGCTAAAAGTCTGCTGATCCCATCGCTGTGTTCACAGAGTCATTGATGGATGTATGTAAATTACTTATTTATTTCATCAACAGGCAGCTGGCTGAAGGCTTCTGCAAATTAGCAAACCCCTGTGTTAGTTTATTGATGATTCAAGGTTGTTTTACCTCATTTTGTTCCCTTCCTCTTCCTCCTCCTATTTTCTTTCTCCCACCCCCAACCCGAGCCAATGTTACATTGCTTATTATTTTTTCTTATGAATAGGTACATTTGTGCATACCACATAGAAGCGATTTTTTTTGTCACTTCCCCTCTAGCTTTTCAATAATCTTCACCTCTGCCCTTCATGCTATTTTTCAGATAGATTTATTTAGGAGAGAGATGGAAGGGGAAGGGGTTTCTTTCTAAAATCTGGGGACGATCTGTAAGCTTTGCCCAAAGGCAAAGGTGATGAGTGTGTGTCACCTTATGAAGAATATAACATGATGAGCGTGGTGAGTGAAGAACAGACACATCATGGAGAGAACATGAGAGTCTTCTTTCTTATGGCTGGTATAGAAGCAGCAGCATATGAACTTTTCCATTTATGCTTATTTTAACCTCTGTTTTCATCTATCACTGTTATTATTGACAAAAGCTCTTCTTTGATGACTGCCTTCGAAGATTCAGAGTATAAAACTAGAAGGGATTGAATAGTCTATACTTCTGCATAATACAAACCATTATAAAGACTGTGAATTAGTGTTCATTTGAAGTAGAGCACATGCCTTAGGAACACAACCACTATGGGTTTTAAGGTTTCTAATGATGGAAAATCTACACTAGCCCTCTGTAAATTCTTCCCATGTTAAATTGTTTTGTTTGTTATATACATAGGTTTTATTTCTAATCTGAATTTGTATTTGGTCTTCTGGGCACTGTAACTTGGTGTGTGTTCATTCTGTCCTGAGACGGTGAACCTTATCTCAGAGCCACAGTCTGGGCAGTACGGTAAGTGTTTCCATTCTCTCCACAGCAAACAGGAGGAATTCAATGTTTCTAAAGAGAAATCCATGCCCTAAGCAAGTGATTTCCCAGGGCAAACTGAAGGGAATCAATGACGAGAAGCTTCTGACCTTTCTGCAAAATATTTTCAGACTTGCAGCATTCATTCAGAACATGTTAAATACAGTCTTTAAGTCCTTTTCTTGGTGAAGGTGTTTGAGCCTTCCCATTTTACATCTTTTCCAGCTGGGCAGACTGCACAGCAATGAGAAACACAGAAGCAGAGGGTACATTTCCTTTCTCCTGTGGGAATTGTTCCTCTTTGTAGGGATAAGCAACATCTGAAAGAGAGCAATTTCATGGTATCATTATTGTACAGCGAGACCAGAGAAGAAATCTTTCCCATCTTAGCTGAAGTGCCAGTACACAGAGTAACATCTCTTTTTATGTTAAATCTAATAATAAATCATGTTTTTTATTTTCCATATTAAAAATTAAATGAGAAGGGCAGAAAATGTCAAATTCCAGCATTGATCCATGACTTGGAAACTTGGCTGCTCTGAAATTTACATTTCAACCTAAGAATTGATTCAGTGTAGTGCATGTTCTTTCCAAGAGGACATTGAGGAATCCAGCCTCACTCCCTTGCAAGCTACTTTATCTAGGCACTAACTTTCAAAACAGAGAAAGGTTAGCGAGAAAAGGTTACCTCTTCCTTACAGTGGGAAGAACATTGATTTTTCTTTTTTTTCTTTTTAATTCATGCCATTCTCTGAAGCCACATATAGGACTTTAACAAGCACACTGCTAGGAAAAATTTTTACAAGCCTTTCTTAGGAAAAAACACCAATAAACTAACAACAAAAATAACCCCATTTTACTTCCAGTGCTGCTGTACTGGTCTAGCAAAAATTGTAGATCTGTTTCCAGGGAAGACTATACATTTCTGGGCACTTTTAGCAAACCAAGAACTTGATAATATTAGTCATGGATGAAGAAACTCTTCAAATTCAAAGATATGAGTCTGATAAGAACTGAAGTCAGATTCCTAAGTCTACTTCATGGGTGATATAGATCATTGCTCTTTTGTTAACCTCAGAAAGACTGTAAGATCCTTAGAGGATTGTAGTCTGTGGGTATTTTGTCTGAAATTTAACTATGTTTATTACTTTAAAGTGTTTTTAACTGTAACAATCAAAACAAATTTGCTTGGCAGCTTTTCTACCTGGGTACACTGATAACAATTAGCTGGCTATATTTCATATATACGCATGAGGTGGAGATACCTGCTAGAAAGAGAAATATGTGAAAAATTCATGTTTACAACCCAACAGAGAACGAATGTTTTAGCGTAAGATCAGATATGGTATTCTGTCGGGTAGATAAACTAAACACAGAGATACAGAAGTTTACTTCCGTGTTAGTCTGCAGGATACTAGTAAGAAAAACTAAAAAAATACACTTTTTCCTCTCTGGCTGTTGTGTCATGAATCTGCAGCAAGTTACCCTTGTTCCCCAAAGGAGAATGTATCGAAGTCATCACATCCACCTTCCCACCCATCTACTTACACATCAGTTGAAATCCCTTGCTTTCAGGATTTAGGTCTTCCTATGCTTTTTCCTAAGTGAATTTCTAAACAATTTTTCAGTGTTATCTTTAGAAGACAAAGGAATCACAAAAAGAATGATACAATAACACTTGTAACTTTTAGTTACAAGTGTTAACTAAAAGATTAGACTCCCCCTCTGTTCACATATTCTATTTCTCAAAACAAATATTTAAAAGCATTTTACGCTCTTTTCATTAATAATGGTCTCTGCAACCTCCTTTCCCCAGTGCTGAAACACCGTGACAGAGCTGTCCCAAGCTTTTCTCAGGGAAGTTCAAATCTCCTTCCCAAGCCAACCGGGATATTTGCTTGGTCATGCATAGTGGACCATTTACAATTAGCCTCTAAGTCTGCACCGTGAAAATAACTGTGATATAGTTCAAAAGAGAAAAATGCTGATTATTTTTGCATTTTTTAAATTCCTTTTAACACTAAAGAGTTTTGAGATACTGTTGGAATTATCTCACAATTCTTACTGTTCTGTGCTGTTTTTTTTTTTTTACTCTTGGAATACCCAAGCCAGATCTGGAACACACCAGGATTTGCTTTTTGGCAAAGCTGCTAGCTCTCTTTTGTTCCCTAATAAAAGCAATGCAGATGAGCTGCAGAGATGAGTCAAGAGAATGTTGAACAGAGTGGAAATATCCCTGGTGAAAAAAATTCTCTTGAGAAAATAAACCAGGCTGAGAGTTTTTTCTAGGTAACTTGGACGTAACATCACAACAATGGAGATATTTTGCCTTAAAAGATTTACCTGAACTGTAATATGTGGGCTTACTTCCTCAGGTCAGCATTAGCTCAGGTATCTTTATATCTAAATGTGTAATGTAGCCATGCAATAGACCCAATAGATATGAACTGAATACAGATTTTCATTATAATAGAGTTACCATTATATAACTCAAAGACTGAGACATTTTATCCCAAGTTCATTCCACTTCAAACTCTTCTGGATGAAATCTAATCCCCAGAAAGTACTGGTTTGTAATGGAAATGCTGACAGGCCCTTAGCTATAGAAGCTCTACCAGCTTTGCTATTCTACAAGGTCCCTAACTGAATTTTTATTCTCTAATTCAATGAGAGGATTTTGCTTCCAAATCACTTTTAAAATCCTCCAGCTGTACTATTTCTTAGTTTATGATAGCTACATTACTTTTCAATTAAATTATTCCAATGTTCATGTATTTTCTATATTACATTGTACTTATAGCTACACTTTTCAAATATCCTGGGACCTGCCCACCTCTCTTGCTTTCCTTTGCAAATACCCTAGTGTAGGAGTTTTACGTCATATTTAAGGTTAGTGGTGAACTGAGCTTTAAAGTTTCGGGTTTTTTTAATCTGTTTCTTCCCAAAAAAAACTTGTTATAAACCTTGTTATGTTCTCTTGGGGGTGACAGCAGCAAATACACTTAAGATCGTCAACTATGAGGCAAGAGAGACAGATTTCGTGTCACAGCATGTTGTTGACTTCTAGCTATAGTGACTTCAAATAAATGTGTTGATTTGATACTTGACACCTCTTCTAAACATTGGGGTCATCTGAGATATAGTTGACTGAACAGAAGTAACTAATGTTGTTATTCAAGTACGATGAAGTTTCTCCACCAGATGCTGGCTGATCTTGTACGCAGCTCTGTGCAGGTGTCTGGGATCTTCTGGGGCATCCTAAATGACACTAGGTAGCAATTCTGACTATGTTGCTGCTTATCAGCAGCCCTGGGGCCACCTTTAAAGATTAGATTTATCTTCTTTCTATGGAACAAGCCTGAGGCAAGCCTGAAGCAAACTCCAGGTTCGTTCCAGAACATAGGGGCACACATACAGTAGAGCATTAACATGCCAATAGGATGGTTTGGCAAAGTTCTCCATAGACAATCCTCAAGCTGTCCACAGAGCCACCATATGGACGGAAGGTAAGCAATATGTAGACCATGAAATGCCTGCAGCCAATCTAGAGCAGAGCAAGAAAAACCCTCTGACAAAATCCAAAAGCACTTTTAGGCAGATGAATCTCCAGCTTGCTCGCTGTCTCTCTGGCAATATTTCCAAGGAGAATGTTCTGTATACTGTGCTCTTTGTAGGTTGCCACACCGAAGACTGGGAGTGCACCACTGCTGTTGTAATTTTGAATTACACTTGTTCTGCTTCACTGTCTTGTGATATCAGGATAGTTGTTGTGTCTCAGAATATGGCTGTCATTAGCAGTAAATTTTGGGGGTGGATGTGGGCTCAGATTTCAGCAGTCTAAGCAGTTTGAGGAGATTTCTGAGGTCTCCCTTTTGGATTTAGATAGCTGATTTGCATATAAATTTAATTTCAAGTATATAGGTGTTATTTTGGCTTTCAATTGATATTCTAAGCTGAAATTATAAGGAATAAGCTGTAATTTTAGCAAAACAGCATAGGAGCACATATGCCAGAGCTTAGAATCAAGGTTGTGTTCTTAACTTTAATTTTGGTGGTTTAAAGCAAGATTTATCTCCTTAATTTAAGCAAGGGAGGGGGGATTTACTCAGAGATTAAAATGCTTATTTTAAAATGTCTGTATATAGATTTCTAGGGGGACATTAGGGGCAGGATTCAGCTTCCTGAACAAAAGCATCCACTTTTATACTACCACCATGGGATACGTTACATGGCCTCCAGCTGTCAAACCAGAATGCTGTGGGTTTTCTGTAAGTCATGTGTCAGAGCTGCCAACCCCATCTGTTGCTCAGTCACTTCAGGGCATCTCGGCAACTAAATCACCTCTTACTTATCTTCTTTGGCCTAAGACAAATCACTCTCCGGACTTTGCTGATTTCGTTTACTGGAGTTAAGACTTCTAGTACTTGTTGACACTTAATTGTGGCGGACACCCAAAAGTGGATATCTCTGTCTCAAAAGAAATTCTACTCTAAGGAGTCACAGTTGTTTTAATATGAGATCGTTGTATTGGGACTTAATAATCTAGATCCACTTTGTAATGAAGAAGGGAATTGTCATTTTTAGAAGGTAATTTATTTAACTTAGTTGCCTATTTTACAAGTGGAATATTCCTGTTGGATATTTCCTGACTACCTTACAAACAGAAATCTTCAAAGTGCCTAAGATTAAGATGAGGTGTTTCCTATCCTGCCTTACTTCTATATCAGCCCTTTTAAATTCTGAGAAAAAGAGAAGTGCAATGAATAAGGCTCTAGATTTAATTTTTCAGTTAGCAAAGAGTACATACTTTTCTTCATTAAATTATTTCCTCATTTCAGAAATATGTATTTACAAACATTCAAAATTTGGGAGCTTTGGAACAGCCTCTAATCAAAGTAAATGAGATATACAGAGTTTGATGTAAAGAAACATCGTAATACTTGCACTGGCTTTTGGTTGTTGTCATAGTCTTTGCAGTTTCTGGAGCAGAAATAAAGACAGGAAAATGATCTTCCTAGTGGAAGACATTATGCAGTGCACTGCTGAATACACCTCTCCAAACCATTATAAACAGTAGAAAATCTGTGACAGATAGATTTAGGTTGAAATGAGCAGACTCATGGAATAAAGTAAAGCAGAGAAGTGCCCTTTATCCGTCTTTCTGTTTTCACTTTGTGTAAGTCTTACTACTTCTAGTTTGTCTCCTGCTTCTCTCTTTGCAAACGGACACAGAGGGAGCCCCCACCATACCCACAGCATTTCCATAGGAGGAAATCTGTCTGTTGTATTTGCTACATTTTTTTTATCTCCCTCGATGATTCCAGACCTGAGGGATTCAGTTAATCGACATCGTGGCGAGACTTTATGGACTGTGTGGGAAGCGAGCAGATATACCTGTAATTTCACCAGGTGCCCTTTGTCTAATAGGAGCATTAGTCCATAATGACAGTGAATTTTCTGATAGCTTCAGTGATCTTTTCCCTGAAGGTCTCACACAGCTGAGTATATTAAACACTCTCTCACACATACAGTAACTCGCTTCCTTCATCCATCTTGCCTTCTCTAGAGGGATTTTTTTTCACTTTGATATGTTGCTCACCTTGTTACTGCTCATCTTGTCGGCTATTTCCTCTGTGGTTTCAGACATTTTATGCATGGCTGCTTATGTCTTGTTTTCAGATTCTTTCTGCCTAGGCCTGGAATAAATTTTGTCTATTCAACGCTATACTCGATTTCCCATATATAAAAGTTGAAATTCATTTTTGCAATATCTTCACTCCTGCTTTCCAACACTGCCTGGGCTTAAACATTGGGGATCGTACTAAGAGAGGGTGGAAAGGAAGTGTTTAGTGAAGGGGAGATAAGTGAAAGAGCCACATGAAGCACACAATGTCTGGCAGGTTCATTTCTCCAGTAGAGTTAACGATGTCTAGCACAGCCTGACTCAAAGCCCACTGGAATCAGAGGTAAAATTCAGTCCCCCTTTTGCAGTGTTTGGACCCTTTGAGACCAGATTTCCAGAATGTTCTGGTCTGACCTAAAGTGGAATCAGTTTTCTAACTCAGCTAAAAATAATCGAGTGGCACGAAGTGAATGTTAAGACAGGGGTGTAGTGCAGATGGCTTCACAATAAGGGGATAGGAGAAACTTTCTCTAACAAGCAGCAGCAGTCTCCAGCTCGCAGGCCCTCTCACTTTGAACCTCTGAACATCTGCGGAGAGACACCATAGAACGAGGTAGATGGCTCAGGAGTCTCCTAGATCACACTGGGTAATCACAGGGGTAACACTAAACTTGACCCGCTGCTCACAAACGAGGACAGCCATTGTAACGATGGTCATGGACAACAGCTACAAACTGAGTTGAAACCAAGAGGAAGGCTAAAATATGGGCAGCAGCATTAGGACTCTGGTCCTTAGAAGAGAAGGCTTCAACCTCTGCAGGGAATTGCTCTGCAGAATGCCCTGGGAAGGCACCATGAGTAGGGAAGGTTCCAAGCAGAGTTGATGTGGACTTTTTGATGAATAAACCATCCTGTTACGTAGAAGGACTGAGAATTTTAGCAGAAGACAAAACTAAAATATTTGCGAACTGATATACAAAGAAGTAACATAAAAAGGTGGAGGAAAAAATAGATAGGTAGGTAAGCAGCAGAAAAGCTATACAAAAGCCCACTCCAGTAGAGTAGTGCTCTCTATCTTAGCCTGTTCTTCCACTGCAACTGTTTTATAGAGCGTTGTAAGTAGGATCAGGCAGAGTAATGTGGAAATGGTGCCTCTGAGTAGAAGGCTGAAAAACCAAATAAGTGCAGGAAAGGGGGGAAAAAAGGAAGCTTTCATCATGCCAGACGTGAGTAGTACTCTTCCTCGTAACTTTGCGGTGAGTTCTAGTTTAATACTTATTTGTATTAATGAGAATCTGTCCATTGGCTTCACTAGCTTTGGTTTTAGATCCCTGTATGTGTAAGGATTATACTTGATAAAGGAGGAAATGAGCAATCAGGCAATGGAATTTTTTGAAACCTCATTATCCCAGCAAGATGTGTTTGCCTAGCCAGGTTTTGGTCTCTGTTTCCAGATGTCATTTCTACACATTTGCAGTTCCTTTCTTCTTCTGCATTTTGCACAGTCCTGTCATAAAGCTCTTTGGCAATACAAGGCAGTGTGGAATTAAGGTGTGAGTAATAGCAAGAGTATCCATTATTATATTAGAATATTACTCTAACATCCAATATTCTATTAGGAAAAAGCTTTTTGATTCCTGTAAATTTTGAGGATTAATCAAGTTTTAGCTCATCACCTGCACCATTAGCCTTAAGCACTATGAAAGTCTTTTGCATAATCTACTGAACATAGACCCAAGTTAGTTAAAGGGAATTTTTCTTTCTGATATCACAAAATACTGCTTAGGAAATTAGAATCTGCAGTTCTAAGATTTTCCACTGCTGTGATTCACAAACAGATTGACCAGGATATACCTCCCTTCTGTAATAATTACTGTCTTACCATAAAAACTATTCTGCATCAAAGGTTATTCCTCAAAAATATTTCTAACAGGCCCAGGAGAAAGCTGGAAATGTGTAATCCCTCGTTTTCATGAAGACAAATTGCATTTTAAAATTCTCCTAATGAAGCAGCATTCATCAGCCCTCCTTCATCTATCTTTTCAGAGTGAGTTTCAGTGCACAGATAAGAAGATTAATGCCTCTGAACTTTCCAACACTTTTTGTGTCGTTATACTAGAACCCCAGTGAGATGAATTAAATCAATATGGTTGCTACTCAGTCCAGAAATGTTTTTAAATATTATGATATTTGTCCTTTCTACCTTTCTATTATAAGTCAGTCAAGATAAAATAAAGTTATTGTGAATCTGATTGAGACTTAAAATCTCATTTAATACTTCAGGACTTTTAATGAGCAGAATGAGTAGGACAAAGACCATCAGTATAACGGTTCTTCCAAGTTTATATGAATACATGCATCTACCAGACAAGTATTTTTTCAAACAGAAAAGAGTCTGAATGTTTCTTATTTTGAAACAACAGAATTTTCATTGAGTGTGCCCTCAATATCCTATCACAGCATCCACAATCAGCATAATTTGCATATTGAAAGATTCATCACACAAATCCTATATTTCTAGTCTTATTATATAACCTCAGAGAGCAAATCTCCCAGAGTTTCTGTGCAGACCAGAAAACGCCATGATTACAGGTTTCAGTTGTTAAGAGCTGTGCCAAAATCTTCATGTCACAAGATGAATACCTGAAACTACTCCACTGTTAGAAATACCATGAGGGCAAATCAGTTTTTCTTTGAGGTAGTTGAAGTTCAAGGCAACATAAAATAAAGCAGCTAAGTAAAATCAGAATCAAGCCCTTAATTTTTAATATATATCTGTACACACACACACAAATGAATCAGGGCTCCAGCACATTGTGCCAAGACTATCAGTGACATTACAGGATGGCTTTTTATCTATAACTCGTCTCACTGGAAACAGCAGTTTGACATGCCCATTATTTAAAGGAAATATTCACATTTCACAAAATGCTGACACCTCCTTCTCTTGATTTTTTTTAGAAGCAGCTTTAATTCAATTATTTTTGCATGACAAAATAGTAGTCAGGAAAATTTTCCAACTCATACAACTAAATGAGTAAGACTATTGTTTGAATAGATTTCAGATGACAGGGATAACCTTTATTATTTCTTTAAGAACATTAAAAAACCTGTTTTTTAAAATATTTATTGGTACATAAAGAAAAGTTTAAATTCACACCAACCTAATTTTTCATGTTGTCATTGCTGTGCAACTGTTCAAGACAGACAACAAAAGTAACATCTTGTTATTATCATTTATTTGTACTAGCACAGCTGTCAATGGATGAAAACTTTACCATAGTACACACTGAACAAAACAGGATTCCCTTGCAAAAATACTTAGGATTTTTTGTATATATATATATTCATTTAGAAAGCTACTGAAGAATTTGCTGTGTGGCATTAATGTCATTCCCCTAAGAGTATCTGAATAGATTTTTCAAACTTCCTCATAGACATATGTATTACTACTGTAATTTTGGAAGTAGTTGTGATTTGTTTCATATAGAAAAAACAGTCATAAAGGAAAACTATGTGTATTAAAATTATAAGAATGATTCATTAGTATTATGATCCTGCTTCAAGTCTCCAGTCAGAAAAAAAAAAAACCCACTTTCTTTGTAAATTTTGGACAAACTCAAACAAAAAAATGGTCCTTGCTGCAGAGAACTCATGATCCAAGTGCAAAATAAGCAAGGATAGACAAATACATTTGTAGATAGCAAGGTGAATGGAAAGAAATGCTGTTTACAATAATATACAGCAGCTGAAATGATTATAATAACAAGATATTTTTCATTTTTTTGGTAGATTTTGTGTCAGACTGGCCTAAAGAAGTTCTTTCTGGAGTTATTCCAACTTTAGGTGGCAAGAGGAAAGCAACCGAGTGTTGATAAAAACCTTGAGTTTGGTCTGGGATACGTGGCCTAAAGAAAACACTGTTCGGAGTACACAGTAATAGTTCCAAATATCCAGAGAAGTACTGCCATCTTTCTCTCCCACCCCACAACCACAGCAGGCAAGACAAGTAGTTGGCTTAAAATCCAGCAAATAAAAGTCAGTTTTCTTATATTGACATAGCAAAGGACAAGGACAATTTACTAGGAATTATTCTTGGAATTTGGAGGTCTTTCAGACAGGATAGGCTTAGTCTAAGGACTTGGAAGTCTAGTGACTGTTGGGCAGAAGTGATAGATAGTCTGAAACTACAAGAGTTTTGGAAGTAGACACCACTGTCTCTGTTTAATGTGTCTGAGAAGAGGGAGTCAGTAAAATATTAGAGGGAAAGTTGTAGCACAATCTCACCCGCGTGACTGATAGGAAAATATTCGTCGTAGCAGAGAAAGCTCTAAGTGGGGTGGGCTTTTACTCCCTTAGGCCACAGAAAGGCTCCTCAAGGAGGTAACCCAAATAAGTATTCCAACTGTATGCAGTTGCTATATTTTGTTTTGGGATATCTGCATTAACATAAAGATCCGCAAAATGATCTATCTAGTAGTCCGCTCCTCATCAAATTTATTTCTGTGGATCCTCATTTGTGTTGTTTATTCCGAAAAATATTGAAGTTCAGCAAAATTCTCTGCATGCATTAGGCAGCAGGTCAGACTTAATGATCAGAATTATCTCTCCTGGCATTAAATTATTAAATCCTGAAGTATATGAAAATATATTGCACTTACAAAATGAGCCCAATATTCTAGTTTACAACAAGCAAATAAAATAAGCAATGCATAGGGCTTAAGTCTAGTGGTTTGCAGTATAAAATTACAGCACATGGACCGGTAAAATATACATGAAAAATTATGTTAATGTCCATACATGTTATCTGAATTTCAATTTTTTAAAATATTTTAAATATTTTTTAAATATCGCTTTTTATTAGTGAGATCAAACATCAAAATGCCCCCAAACATTACCTACTGCTAGTATATTACTGCTAGTACTGCTTGCATCCCAGCAAAGAGGAAATCAGTCACAAATGCAGGGCCTGCATGGATGAACAAGGAACACCTGGACAAACTCAAAAAGGAAGCCCACTAAGGGTGGAAGCAAGGACAGATAGCCTGGGGGTAACATAAAGAAATTGTCCAAGTACCCAGGAATTAGGTTTGGAAAGCTAAAGCAGAGATAGAATTAAGTCTTGCGAAGGATGTCAAGGACAACAAGAAAAATTTCTATAGATATGTCAGTGATAAAAGGAAGACTAGGGAAAATGCGGGCCCTCTCCAGATGGAAATGGGAGATCTGGTTGCCCAGGATACGGAGAAGGCTGTGGTACTCAATGACTTTTTTGCCTCAGGCTTCACTGGCAAGAGCTCAAGCCACACCGCCCAAGTTGCAGAAAGCAAAGGCAGGGACTGGGAGATCAAAAAAACACCCACTGTAAGAAAGGCTTCAGATCATCTAAGGAACATGAAAGAGCACAATTCCATGGGACCTGATGAGATGCATCCACAGGTCTTGAGGGAAATGGTGGATGAAGTTACTAAGCCGTTATCCATCATATTTGAGTAGCTAGGGCAGTCTGGTGAAGTCCCCACTGACTGGAAAAGGGGAAACATAACCTTATTTTTAACAAAGGGGGGAAAAAAACCCAGGGAAGTACAAGCTGGTCAGTCTCACCTTTGTGTCTGCCAAGATCATGGAGCAGATCCTCTTGTAACTCACCTGAGGCACCGTGTTCGGTACCTCGCACTGATTTAACTATGTAACAAGGAAACATCCAGTAGTCCACTGTCTCCCTGATTTTTGCATGTGACCTGTAAAAGATAAGGCATAAAAGCATGCACATGTCTAACTAGACTAAAAGCTCAGGAAGTTTACAAAAAGCTAGAGAAACTCCCCTTTTTTCTTCAAAGTACAATGAGTCAAAATATGAAGTTCTGCCTGTTCAAGATATTTCTCTAAAATATTTTAAGTCTGTAAGTCGGTGGTTCTCCATTTGTTACCGGAAATGGGATTCATCTTGCTTAATGTTGTGCTCTAGTGCAAACCTCTGTACACTGAATTAGTTCTCCAGACTGTCTCTGTAGCCTGGGGAGAGAAATGAGCACTGCTAGATTACAATTTGTACCCTGTATCTAAACTAGATCAAACCAAATTATTACCAATAAATGCCTATTTTTCTCTGTCGATTATCAAATTAGTCTGGACTGGCTGGTTCGAACATGGAAACCTACACTGCAGTCATGGGTGTTCTCTCCAATGACTGAATTGTTAAAGGAAAAATAAAGTCATAAGGATTTGTGGGATCTGACAAAGCTTTACTACAGTTTTCTGAGTATTAGCAATCTGGGAAGATAATGAGCTTTTATTTTTCTTGCCACTTTCACTATTGTTATCTTTATAGACCTATCGGAATAATGAGCAGAGAAGTGAGCAGAAAGTATACAGTAAATGGTATGAGAATCTGCAAATAATATGCAAACTACCAAACCCTTGCTAATGCAGCTAAAAGAGTAGGATCTCAAACTATGTGGGAAAGCCATAAAATATGTTAGTGAGTATTTTGGGTCTACATGGATTGACCAATCAAAAGCAAACATAAAACAGGAGGATGTGTTAGAATGGAAGAGTAAAAACTCAGGTGAAAGAGTATCATGAAATCTCAAGAAGCAAAGCTTTGATACTAGTAAGATGTCAGTTGCTTTAAATGCTTATGTATAAACACGTATAGTGCCAACAATAATTAGATTATCTTGGGATATTTGATATATCATGGTCATAATATTAGGATTCTATAACTCTGAAAATTCATCTTTAATAATGTAAAATAATAGGGTTGTGCAATAGTATTTGAAAACCTTCCAGAGGAGAAATGCAGAAAGGTAAAATATGTGCAAACAGGGAACAAATAGAAAGACACTGAAAATGTGTAAGTACCATAACATTATCATTATAATTCCATCATGATGTACACCTTAGAATTATTAAGAAGACAGAACTGGCTTGAAAATGCAGAATAATAAAACCAAGCTGATTCACGGTTGGTGTCAGGCAGAAAGAAGTTTAAGCAAATACAGATGAGAAGGATAAAGAGCAACTAAAGGGAAACAAGTTTGAATTTGCAAAATAATCAGTGAAATAATTTACCACATTGCACAGCACCCACAAAAAAAAAAAAAAAAGGAAAAAAATATCTATTGAAATAAGTTATAGAATCAAAGAATAATTTACATAGGGAAAGACCCTTAATATTATTGAATTCAACTGTAAACCTAACGGTACCAATACTACCACTAAACCAGTTCCCTAAGCACCACATCTATATGTCTTTTAAATACCTCCAGGGATGATGACTTCACCACTTCTCCGGGCAGCCAGTTCCAAGGCTTCACCACTCTTTCAGTGAAGTAATTTTTTCTAGTATCCAAACTAAACCTCCTTTGGCCAACTCGAGGCCATTTCCTCTTGTCCTATCACTTGTTACTTGGGAAAACAGATTGACACTCACCTTACCACAACCTCCCTTTAGGTAGTTTTAAAGACCAATAAGGTTTCCCTTCAGCCTTCTTTTCTCCAGATTAAACAACTCCGAGTCCCTCAGCTGCCCACAAGGACTTGTGCTCTAGACCCTTCACCAGCTTCCTTGCTCTTCTTTGTACATACTCCAGCAGCTCAATGACTTCCTTGTACTGAGGAGCCCAAAACTGAATGTTGTGTTTGAGGTGTGTGCTCACCAGTGCTAAGTACAAATGGAGAAACCAAAGTTGTCCAGTTTCAGAGTTTCCATGATGAATGTATCTCAAGAGAGAAAGGACTGTCTCTCAGGAGAGAAATACAGAACTCTCCAAAAGTCTTTACATCCCATTTTTTGTAGATAATTTTCTAAGGATGAAATGAATTGCGATCTCAAAATGCTGTTTTTTTTCTCTTGACTGCTTAGGTGAGCTGGTTTTTTAAATTAATGTTTTCAATATTACAAGATCTGTTTATAATAGAACAATTAGTTAATAAAAGATACTTACATTTTTTTCAGAGAAGTAAGATTTACGCTCATCTCATTGTTGGGTTAAAATACCAGGGGGGGTTTTGTAAAAAGTCTAGATCTTTTCATGGACACCTAATTTTAGTTGTTTAGCTTAGTCATAAACAATTTGTGAGTAATGTTATAGGGAATGTAATGAAAACAAAAGACATAGGCAGTATTTGGAGGACACAGAATCACAGAATAACCCAGGCTGGAAGAGACCTTATGGCTGTTTGAAGCAGGTTCAGCTGTGAGATCAGACCCCATTGCTCAGTCCTTTCTCCAGTAAAGCTTTGAATATTTTCAATGATGGCAAATGTACAGCCTCTCTCAGCAGCCTTTCCGGACAATATGTAGTATGTTTGGAGAAAGAAGAGTTTTTATGTTCATATGCGGGTATTTATTAAAGGTGACAGACGCTATAAAATATAGTTGCTTATATTGGTTTGGCATTTCTTGTTCCTTTGTTGACATGTTGCTATTTGTTTATGATATGGTGTACGATACGGTTGAACTAGTGCTTAGAGATCCGAGCCAAGAGAAGAATATACTGTGCTAAAGAATGAATAAATCAAGAATGCAGTTTAATAAGCAGCACGACCATTTAAAATTGGGGACGCGAGACTTTATGAAAAAGGAGGGGAAAAAGGAAAATTAAAAGCATTTTAAATAGATAGGTATGGAATGACAAAAATATGACACTTAAGTGTCCTGTTGTGAGAACTACAAATTTAAATAGACAACAAACAGCCAGAGTAGTGTGTAGTTTTTGTTTCTAATTTGAAAAAGCGATCAATACAAAATGTTTGTCCTTAAAATGCTAACATAGGTATCACTGGGAATACCTGATAGGACAGTTGAGTTACAGATTCCTCTTTTCTCTCAGTGATCTGCTCCAGTGATCTGTCAGATTCCAAACTCTTGATTTTGCATAGAAATTCACAGAAAACATAGATCTGTTGCTTGCTCTACATATTTTATTAACTAATCTATACTACTATAAAAGGTAATAAACTATGTATTGTAAAAATCTAAAGAATAATGGTTAATATCAAACCCTTAAAGTAACCTAAATATTAGATTGAGTCCAACGTATTTAAATTATTAGGTCACTCAAGTGCTACATTATCATTTGAGAAGACAGTAACTTTACTTCACTATCGGCTGTAAAAGTGATTGAATGTTGTCAGTCTCAATTCCAAACAATATATATTTATAGCACTTCCAGCAAAATGTCTGGCTGTGTGAGGGTCATGTCACTGCCAAGTATAAACCAATGCCAGATAAAGCAGTCTGCCCACATTACAACTCTTCATTTTAAGCGGGTTCTGTGTTATGCACAGGAAGGCACATTAGCTGATTGTAGAACTCCTCCTGACTTGAAAATCTATGAATCTCAGGTACTTCATCTCTTCCCCGTCAGAACAAGGTTCCGATAAAACATCCCAATACAAACATCCCAAGGTGACACAGACTGTTACATTTCAAATTCACATGACAAAGTTAGGTGAAAACAACACGAGCTCTCAAGATTAAACGTACAACTTCCAACCTATGAAATATATGCATGTGTGATCTTTTAGACAGCAGAGTTGTTTACCCAGGGGCTGTTTCAAGTATCTGGGGAACTATCCTGACAGCACTGTTTTCAGATAAATTCTGTAAGAAATAAAAACATTCCCATGCATACATCTATCACCAATCACTTGTTGCTTTAATGCAAGAACGCTGCTTGAGTCCTTATCCTGATAAACGAGGTGGGGAAAGAAGCCAGGAATATTACTCACCAGTGCGATTGTCGTGACAAGGAGATGTTAGTAAGATTACACTGTGATTTCACTGGCTTTTATGTTTAAGGAGTGAATTCTGCAGCTCAGGGAGGTTTAGTTCTGTACAGGTGTCAAATATAAGATGTTTAATTCTCACGGAATATCCATAGAATCATAAAATGGTTTGGGTTGGAAGGGACCTTCAAGATCATTTATTTCCAGCTGCCCTGTACAGGGATAGCTGTCCCTGTCAAGGCATCTTCCACTAGATTAGGTTGCTCAAAAATGCATTCAACCTGGCCTTGAACACTTCCGTGGATGAGGTATCCACAACTTCTCTGAGCAACTTGTTCCGGTGCCTCACGACCCTCACTGATGTTAATGTTGATGGACCCTTTTCAAGAACCACTGGGCCATGAGACAATGCCCTTTCTCTCCTGTGGTGCCGTAGACTGAGGTCGACATATTGTTCACCTGCTCCGTCACAGATGTTGCATTCAAGGTCTTCCTCCTTTTCTTTCTATTTTGAAGGCAGTAGTTGAGAATAGAAACTCTTCTCGTGGAGAAGAATCAACGTAAGACAGTCATGAGAAAATAGACTCCACATCTACTAACTTTATGTAAAAGAGTAAAAAAATGCCATTCCAGTAACTAGGGGCTAGAAATTCCACAAATCTACAAATAAAATCAGTAAGTTAGCTAAATATTTTAAGATATTTGAGGTAATAGTCTACAAATATTTTTTAAAAAGCAACATAAAAGTAAAAATAAAATTATCTAGAATACCTTAGTGAATTTTATTGAGTTATTCTCTGAGAAGCATAGTTGCTGCTTTGCATTTATGCTTAGACCTACTTTTTATATTTCAGTACTTGGCAGCTTAAGTTGGTGTTTCAAAAAATAAAGTTAAAATTTTTAACTGGAAAATCTGGATTTTAAATTGACCAAAGTAAAAATTTTCTTTTCCAAAAGATCAAAAATCAGATTGACAGTTTTTACATGTTGGACCTACCTACCTTACAGTAAAAGGTATGTGTTGGAATTTTTGTTCTAATTTTGCATGAAAAGATTATCATAACTCATTCAGCTGCTATATGTGCAAAAACAGGAGGAACTCAAATGAATCACAGTATGTGTGATTTATTTTTTATTTATCGGAATTTGATCTAGGAGTTAAAATAGGACAAACCTATCAAATTGACTGTAAAATCAAAAGAGATGGTACCAGCTAAACCCATTGCTCTCTAAAATCTAAAATGTTAATTGCTCTGTTTAGTAAGAAGGTGAATTCCAGATTTGGATAATTTCTTTTTTTATTACTTTTTAATCTGATGAATATGTTTTCATTTTTATAAAGTCTAATAGATGGTTGATCTAATTTAAAGCTTATAAATTATACAGTTATATATAACGTAATTACAGTATATAAGTCTAATAAACTGGTGATCTTTTTTAGATTCAAAGAGTTGTTCAGTTCAGCCGGTTCAGCACTCCGTGAATGATTAATTTTCAGTGGTTATCTGGTCTAAAGTTGTGAATTGTTTAATATGAAATAGCTATGAGGATAACCACTCCTAATAAGTGGTAAAAGTGGTTCAATTAATTATCAATACCTCTCTAAAAGAGAATGAACGTTAAAACACTTTAATGAAAAATGGAAACTTTTATCTTTTTTTTTATAGTAAGGGCTGCAGCTCTTTTTCAAATAAACAGGTAAACGAGAGACAAACAACAAACCCCCCAGAAGTGGTTATCATTTATTCAAAAAGGTAAAGAGATCCCACTCTATTTATTTTTAAAAGTCACATTTTGTGCAACTTAAGGTTTCTTGCATTATTCGTTATCTTCAGGTTTCTTGACCTTAGGGAAAAAAAAAGCAACAAATCATTTTTTCTGCAAAATATCTTATTTTGTTGACGTGGTAATGGTGCCTCTAGAAGGACAGAAGAATTGCCTTTTGTATTTGAGGTAATTTGGTTTCATTACCAACTCTGAACTAAATACTTCTTGAAATGATGCCATTAGCTGCACAGCAATAAGAACGGCATACCTGCCCTTTCACCCATCAGCTTGGAGCAAATGGTATTCCACAATTGGTCTTTTGATACGCAAACGTGTGATCATGTCAATCAAAAATACACCTTTTAAGATTATTTTTGTAGCGACTGGAACTGTGCCAAAACAATGAAGTTAAAACATGTTTTCTAACTACTGTTTCCTGAGAGTGCTTGACCAGACATAATTGAATTAGGGCTTCATCTTTATTAGTCATCCAAAGTAAGACACCCCACTTTATCTGCTGAAATTGCAGGAATATTTTGATAATATTAATGTTTCCTTTTACAATAATAAATTAAAAAAAGTTTAATAAGAATCACAACAAAAATTTTTCAAGTGGTGCAACAGGACAGGGCCATTCTTGATTGCTTTTCTAGTAAAAGATCATATTAGGTAAAAGAGACAAAACCACACAAACCTTAAAAGAGGTTGAAAGCTGCTACTAGCAGGTAAAACCATTCTGAAATTGCAAAATTTGGGATATAAACCTTAATAGCTGTAGCTGTCATAGGAAACAGTATTACAATTGCAATCCATTCACAATGACCAAATCTTGTACCTCTGGATTTGAAATATAATGCTAAGAAGGAGTTAAGTATGTGAAGTAGCAGTGTACTTGATACAGCCAGTGGAGTGAGACAAAGAGCCACTCTGTTCTACTAACAGGAACAGAGGGAAAAATTAATGCAATGACAAGCTTCCAAAGGAGATGTTAGACTTGGTATAGTGGGTGAATTTTATACTGCTGTCTATTCCCACCCTTTGATGTCCCTCTTAAGAAGCTACAACTTTTTCCCTACCATTCTTACTTTTCCTTCTTATGATTAAAAAGAGCAAAAGCATCTTCCACGAAGATGCCCAATGAGCTCACATCACCTTCCATTTACTCAGCATTACTTCCCACTCTCTTGGCTAAAAGATGTTGACTCCAAGAAAATAAATATTATGGTGTCCAAAGTACTAACATCCTGCAAAGAGTCATGCAAGGCTCGAGTACACTGAAGTCTTATAAAAAACCCAAAAAATCATTAGCTGAGTTTCTGAAAAGTATAAGTTGTTCACTTATAATTTAGTGAATATTTATAGCAGAGCATAATATTCAATCTCTTCTCCTCAGCTACTGGACACTTACATAAGTAAGGAAAACTATTAGTGTTACCTCATACTTATCCCCGAAATAAGAATACATACAGAAGGAAAAGCATATTAATTCAGAGCGCTGTGCCTCAGTAGGGGTGCAACGTCGAGATTCTCTAGCTAAATCTGTGTGTGCTGGATACCCAATGACAGTTTAACTCTCTTGGAATACACAGAAGTTGAAGAGCACAATGTAAAAAGATGACTAAACAAAATATTTTGGATTATTTTGGATGTCACAGATCTATATCTTCTTCTGCCACAATTTATCTAGTCGTCCTTCACTTTCTTCAACATGTGTACAAGGTCTCTTGGAACCCCCATCTTAAAGCTTTTTTAATTCCCATCATGGATGTATTCTGCCTCTTCATGATCCGGCGTCTCATCTCTTCATTATACTTACCATACCTTCCAGTCCCACTTGCTTTCTGCCTTCTTTCTTATCCTCTGAGACTAATAACCCCTTATAATTTAGATACACCTTTAAACGTGACCTTATCAGCTTCAGCGTTATCAACATCTACTTCAGCTTATCCACTGCTGGTTACCCACCCCATGGGCAGAGGGTGTTATGTGGTTAATAGTAATCTCCTTTCAAGGACAATCAGATTTAAACGAACAAATCAACAGGATTTAGTAGCTCTGCTGTTAGACAAGAGAAGGCAGATATGCCTTTCAGTCAAAACTGAGCTCGTCATTTGTCACAGAATTGATATTTTGAAGTTTTATTTCAGGTAACAAACGGTTGCTGCTCAAGTGAATCACTAAGTTTCATGACATTCAAAGAATCAACATATCATTTAAAAATGGGTCATCTAAAAGACCTGTTACAGCCCTATCTCTGGCTTGTCTGTTTCCATAATGTGAAATATGGAGGTTAGGGAATTCAAACGTAGGCAATGCAATTTCCATCAATATTTAGGATCTTAATACCAGCCAGCACTAGTGGCAACACATTTTTTGCTTCTCCCAAATATTTGTTTTGTGTCATATACACTGCAAGAACCAAACTTTAATTCCGTTTTCTTTGTTCATCTTCCTGTTTTAAATATTTATATTATGAAACCGCAACTGTCTTGGTCACTGTAAGTTCACTGAAAGGGTTAACAGCTGAATTGAAGGACATTTCTTGAGGAAGTTTCTATGGACAAGTTTGAAATGTGTTCATAGAGTAATTTTAATCTTTGATACAATTTATCTAAAATCAATTTTTAAAAATCATCTCTTTAGATTAAAAAATAGCCTATAAATGTCCAAATTCAATCTTAAGCAAAAAAATACTATTCTACTTCTTTTCGGTGAAATTTTGAAACTGTTACTGAGCTCTTCCTATTTTTGCAAAGCATTTTGACTTTGAGAAATTTACACTATTAAAACTTTTAGCATAGAAACTGCCAAAAGATTATATGCCCTTAGGAAGAAAAAACATGAAAGAATGAAATAAGTTATACATTTGAGAATTAATAAATATACACACAGGACTTAGTATTTTCAGAATTACAGTCAATAATTGTAATTATTGGTCATCTTGTTAGGTAAACAGGGCCCCATATTTAATAAATAGCCAAATAAAACATAATAAACTTAAAATTTATGATGACTGTTGACCAGACACAATTTCTTTTATCTTTGCCAAAGAAAAAAAAATATCTTTAAAATAGGTAACACCTTCCTGAAGGCAGAATAAATAATAGTCCAAAGAACGTGTCTTCATGTCCTTTAAAAAAAACCCAACATTTACACCACAATCAAAATTAACATCTTTTTTTCTGTCATCCTGGATGTGTATTTTACAATGAGGAAGGTATTATCCAGCTGATTTTATCCTACCTTCACCAGACCCTGGCAGAAATGGTGTTTAGTGATGATCAGAGATAAAGGCTAGGCAGATGCTGGTTTTTTTTTAAAGCTATACTGTCAAAGGGCTTAATTTGAAAGACAATTGTATCCTCTGTTTAAACAAATTAGGTAAAATTATGAAGTAAATAAGATATACCTTGTGCCATCACAAAAAGACAAGTTTCTTTCATCAGAAAAAGCCAGTCCAAAGGATACAGGCTGGGAGAGTTGGGGTTGTTCAGCCTGGAGAAGAGAAGGCTCCAAGGAGACCTTAGAGAAGGCTCCAAGGAGACCTTATAGCGACCTTCCAGTACCTGAAGGGGCTGCAAGAAAGCTGGGGATGAACTGTTTACAAAGTTTTGGAGTGATAAGATTGAGGGCAATGGGTATAAATTGAAGAGGGAAGCAGCCATCATATGACAGCACACAGTAAATGCTCTATTAACATTTACAAACCACAGGATAGGTCTGATATAATGCAAAAGTCAGGAAGTAGTGCTTAAATCTCACCAAGCACTGAGAACACTTCAGTCTGAGCACTAGCCGGTTTCCAGCGTTGCATTTCAATAAGTTGGCCTAATTGAAAAGAACGGCAAAGGGCATATCTAGAAAACACACAAACAACAAACCAGCAAAAAACAACAAGTTTATTGAAGGTACAAGAAAGGCTGAAATATATAACAGTAAGCTGTTGAAATAAAGGAAGGAATAACCTGTGCTTAACAGCTGTGGAGGCTGTTGAAGGAGTATGGAGAAAATTTTAGACTGGACATCAGGAAAAAAACATAATATTAATATTGATTGCCTTAGGAACCTGTGGTTTTTCCATCATTAGGTGTCTTTTACAGGAAGCTTGGAAGCACCTATTAAAAAGAAATAGAAAAATCTTATCATGCCTTGAGTTCCTCTCTGCCCTGGATGATCCCTTGAATTCCTTTTCAGTCCTGTTTTTCAATGATTCTAGGACTTGAGAAAGCTTTCCAAAAGATAATGTCACTTTATTGCTACCTAGCTGTTCAGCAGCTAAATCTCATCGAGTTTAATTCTGTTTCTGAATTCATAAAGCTAATTCTGAAGTTCCCATGGGAATTTTACTATCTCTGAATCTTTTTTTCTGCAAATACCCTTTTATCAAAGGATTCCTACCAATACCTCCAGTTTTCTCATGAGATATCTGTAACTAGTAAGGTTGTAGGAACAATATATTCTGAGGCAAATGAGGATAAGGAAAGGTCATTCTGGAAGTCAGAATTAGGGTTACAGTACCTGGTATTAGGTGTTAAATATCAGGTACGGATGTCATTATCGGTAGTAACTGTAAAAAGTACACCTGACGGTAGGTAGTATGAATTACATTTGTTTCTAAGTAGGCTTTGATTTAATTTTCTTTTGTTGTTCTTTTTTTGAAGTATATGTGGTTTTTGATTGACTGCATGTTTCATGTACATAATAATATATATAATTAATATACATAATGCTCTTTTTCCTCCCTCTCTTCCTCAGTCTTTTGCTTCAACTCCAGCTTAGAACATTAGCTCTAAAGCAATACAGACATACTTTTGAAATTCATTGCCATAAAGCAGAATTGAAGAGTATTTATGATGAAAACATTTAAAAGTCCATACATGTATATCAACATTGTGACTGAATTACATCAATTTTTATTGTTGCTCCAGGCAAGCACTCACTGGGGCAAATCTTTTATCTGTCAGTTTAACAAACCTAATCTTTAACTCATCAGTCATAATATTATATAACAATGTTAAGAAGGTATATGTGTTGATAACATGAGTGAGGAAACTAAGGCACTTAAGATAAAGCTCTGATGAGAACTTCATTAGGAAAGGATTCAGCTCTTTGAGAGGATTTGTGAGCCATCTTGACAGGAGGAGTGAAAGATTTGTTAAGGTTGGAGAATCCTTGCTCATGCAAAGTTATCACAGCTGGGTTTTGGTTTATGAAAGTCACTCACCCCCAGCTAGTAGTGAATGTCAAAGCCAATTCATTGACTGCCATGTATTCTTAGTTTATTAAGTATGTCTGGTAAATATTATTAGGCTATTTTTTGTTAATATATTGTATACTATATGGTCTTCTAAGCTAATCGCATTCAAACAAAAATAAGGAAATTGATTTTAATTTCCTTTTTTTTTTCTCTGTGATTAATTGCCTGAAAACATTCAGTGTGAGACAAAAATACAATGCATTCATTGATAAAGCCATTCCTCTATAATGAGATTATGAGGTATCAGATCACATAGTGATTCCCTTCACTGTTATAAAGTCATACAGATATTTTTTTGTTTTTTTTTTTTTCTTCCTATGGGCAATGCTGTGCTTCAGACAGCTCTGGGAGAGACTCATCCTTTGTTGCTTCTTGACTTTTCTAAGGAATAAATTTGTTGCTTGTTTCTTACCTCAGCAGCTAGTTACACCATGGTTGTTATTCTCTCGTGGTAGAGAAGTGATGTCAACTTTTGGTTAATTCCTCATCAAGCTTTGAAGATTAAGCAGATTTCAGGTACTTCAAGTGTATGGTATGTAACCATTACCAAGCTCAAGGGGAACTATATTCTCACTTCATGCCCAATATGGTCAAATCTTCTAAGTAATTTAGCTAGAAGCATTCACTAAAATATTGCAAGATCAGTAGTCTAAAGGATGGAGTGAACAATCTTCATAAATCACAATGAGCAGAGGAGGTTGGCTGATGATGTCCACACAGGTATGAGAGACAGAAAGTTGGATTAGAGGCTGAGAATCGGAATGATTTCAGAAAAGATGAGTCTCCTAGATACAGAGAAGGACTCAAGATATAAATACAGAACAAATGCTCACTTCTGTGGAGTGCACACGCTCTTCTCAACCAGAGAAATCTTTTGGGCAAACCAGAAGAGTATTTCTTCTGACTCACAAGGGATGACTCACAAGAAAGAAAACAAAAATTCCAAAAGACTGGGATGGTTAACATTAGAAATCAGACACTTGGATGTAGGAGACACATGAGATGTATAGAATTATAGACAACTTTAAGTCAGAGGAGACCTCTGGAGGAGATTTAGTCCAACCCTCTGCTGAAAGGTGATTGATTCTCCAAGTTGTCTTAGACTGAAAATCTCCAAGAGTGAAGATTCAATAGCCTGTCTGGACCAGTTGTTTTAATTCATAACCACTCACACTGCAAAGAACTGATTCTCTTCTTGTAAATTGTGTCCAATACATCTTGTCCATTCAATGTGCAGCTCTGAGGAAAGTTTGTCTCTTTTTAAAATCTCCCTTTTAGGAAGATTGCAGTCAGATTTCATATGCCAGATCCTGTCCTATAGCCTTCTTTTCTCCAGGATTCACGACATCACCAGTAAAAACAACAAAGAAGTTTGCATACAGTAGGAATTCATGAGGAACCATTGGTTGGTACAAGCTGGACTTTTTACTGCTGAATTTGAAGGTTTGTCTTTGATTGCTTCTAATCAAAAATCTTTCAGCAAAAATGTTCTTCCAGTTCTTTACCCAACTTATGGTCTTATCTAAACCATAACTCATCATACAGCGTTATGGAATACTGTGTCACAATCCATGCTGACTGTTCCCAACCACCTTTACTCCTTTCATGTTTCTGGAAATAGCTCCCATGAGCCATATACAAGACCAAACACTGCAAAGAAAGCATCTGAGATGCTTCTCTTCTCACAATGCAAAAACAAATGGCTACTCATTGAAATATATAATAGATATAAACACGTCATATTTTCCGTGTGTGTCTTATTTAGGTAGTGTAGAAATTGCCACAGGATGCCAACCCCTGTGTCTGTACTAGAAGGGAGGATACATGGCTTGTCCCTTGTTCACAAGGATGCAGAGACTATTGCATCAGGACAAGAAGTGACCATGGACTGTTCTGTTTCATGTCCTCTTTTCTTTAGAATGGAAATCAACCAAAGAGACAGGCTGAATTTTACTCCAGTAGATCTTCTTAGGCACACTGCTCTGCATCCTTCAAAACTAACATGTACAAACCCATGAATACTGAGAGAGAAAATATAACTACCTTATATTACATATGCCAAAGATTTAAAACCCAGTGTATTGGGGTCTTCCACATTCACGTATGAATTTTCTGCTTCTTAAAGGGTGATCTCCAAATTCACCTTCTCCAAAGCCTTGAGTTATGATTTCTGTCAATCAGCAACACTAAAATAACTGAACAAATAACAGATTCGTTGTATGCATTTCAGGGCCATGTGATAAATTGTAAGAAAATTCTTGTAGGTGTTGAGATTGTGGTGCAATGAAGAAATGCTTCCCGAATGTTTGAACACAGAAATATTGCCCATGAAATATTGAGTCATCATTCTGAATCTGCAACTAATTTTCAGTGTTGCCTTGAGCAACTCGAATCTCTCTGCTCAGTTTTGTCTTTTTAAAATTGAGACACTAAAATTTTAGTTTCTGTTCTACGTAGGTATCTTTGATTAATTAGTTAATATCTGGAAAGTCCTCTGAAACTTAAAGTGTTCTATAAGTATGATACATTGTTTAAGAAGAGATTTTCATGCATAAATGACAAATTCCTCCAGTCAGTAAATTTGCTGGAGGAATAGATTAAATGCATAAATGAACATATTCAGACTGTGAAAAAGAGCAAGGTTAGATATAACTTCAAGGAAAAAATTGTAGTATAGACAGGATGGACTGTTGGAGCATCACAGCTATCAATATCAGGAATATTTATGTCCTTTACACACAGTACATGCTGCAGGTTATAGAAGTGCCTTAGGAGAATTGTGTGGCAGTAATGCATTAAAATGTGATTACATTAAATTAAGGATTGTGTCACTATACAAAAAAAGACAGTCCCATTGTGGAACCATATCTTGAATCTATTTGAAAATCAGAAAGGTAAAGCACTGGGATACGGCAACTTGCTATAATGAGAACATAATAAATGAAGAGACAGAGGAAATAAAGAAAATATCACCTCATGCCGAGACATTCTCCATGATATTTGAAAAGTCATGGCAGCGGAATGAAGACCCTGGTGACTGGAAAAAGGGAAACACTGATTTCATTTTTTGAAAGGGTATAAAGGAGGACCCTGGGAACTACTCACCTGTTATCCTCACCCCTGTTCTGGGCAACTAATCCTCCTAGAAGTTATGCTAAGGGTCATGGAGGACAGGGAGGTGATTTGGGACAGCCAGCATGGCTTCACCAAGGGCAAGTCCTGCCTGATCAACACAGTGGCTTCCTATAATGGAGTGAGTACATCAGTGGACAAAGGAAGAACTACAGATGTCATCTATCTGGAGTTCTGTAAGGCCTTTGACAGGGTCCCCCCCAACATCCTTCTCTCTATATTAGCGAGATACAGATTTGATGGGTGAACTGTTCGGTGGATGAGGAATTGGTTGGATGGTCACGTTCAGAGGGTAGTGTCCCAATGGAGATAGGTGATGTGTGGTGTCCTCCAGGGGTTTGTTTTGGGACCAGTGCTCTTTAATATCATCATCAATAACATAGATAATGGGACCGAGCTGAATGGTGCAGTTGACATTCCTGTGGCACTGAATGCCACCCAGAGGGATCTGGACAATTTGAGAGGTGGGCCCGTGTGAACTTCATAAGGTTTAGAAAGACCAAGTGCAAGGTCCTTGATATTAGTCAGAGCAGGCCCTGGTATCAACAGCCCAGGGAATGAAGGGATTGAGAGCAGTCCTGCCAAGAAGGGCTTTGGGGCTGTAGTGTGAAAACCTAGACATAACAACGTGCACTCGCAGCCCAGAAAGCCAACTGTATCCTGGGCTGCATCAAAAGAAGTGTGACCAGGGTGTTGAAGAAGGTGATTCTGCCCTTCTACTCTGCTCTGGTGAGATCCCACTTGGAGTGGGATTCCATCTCTGGAGTCATCAGCAGAGAAAGCAGATGAACCTGTTGGAGTAGGTCCAGAGGAGAGACACAAAAATGTCAGAGGGATGGAACACTTCTCCTACAAGGAAAGGCTGAAAGAATTGTTTTTGTTCAGACTGCAGAAGAGAAGTCTTGGAGAAGACCTTATTCTGTACTTATAGTGGGCTTATAAGTGAGGTGGGGACAAACTTTATAGTAGGACTTATTATGATAGGTAATGGTTTTAAAATAAAAAAAAGGTTGATTTAAACTATCTATAAGGAAGAAGTTTTCTGCAATGAGAGTGGTGAAACACTGGCACAGGTTGCCCAGAGAGGTGTTAGAAGCCCCATCCCTAGAAACATTGAAGGTCAGGTTGGATGAGGCTCTGAGCAACCTGATCTAGTTGACAGTGTCCCTGCTCACTGCAGGGGGGTTGGACTAGGTGACCTTTAAAGGTTCTTCCAACCCAAACTATTCTTTGATTTTATGATTGTATGGACATATGACCAACTGCAGAAAAATAAAAGAATCTCTGAACTCTAGGAAATAGAACAATAAAATCTAATTATTAAATAAATATACAAACAAATCAGACAACAAACAAGAGACACTTTGAGACTGAAAAACTCCAAATAGTAAATATTTCCCCAGAGGAAACTGGTGTGTATTTAGAGTACATAGAAGATTTCATGTAGTAGAAAAGCAAGGTTGAAGGGTTATTGCAAAAGAAGAGGCTCCCTCATGACAGCAGATTATTTCCTTTTTGCATCAAGGGGTGTAAAACAAGTTTTTATCAAGAATATCCTTTCATTATGCTCACTGCAGGAGGGTTGGACTAGATGACTTTTAAAGGTCTACTCCGATACAAACCATTCTATGAACCTATGATGCTATGATTATTGTCTAATATTATGAACAGAAATTAATTTTAAAGTATTTAGGGGGAAAAATGTCTGTAATTATAATATTTTGGGTGGAAAGAATGATTTTGACAAATCTCTTTACTTTTAATAAAATATAAGTTACTTGCAAGAATTTGAAAATTTAAGGCCCTCCAATATAAACATCCATTATGATTTTAAACGTCAACTAATTTATGCCTAAAAACATTTTAAAATGGAGAGGTAAATCTCAAAGCAAAACTTCTCTAAATAACTAAAACAATGTTTTATGACGGATTATTTTCTGTTTTTCCCAAAGCACATGTATTTTAATGTCAACGTAGCAGAGAAACAATAACCACTTTGTTGTTGTGAGTTTCCTGCAGCTGTGAATGACAAAACTGTTCAGGAGGTAACCGAGAGACGCTGAGTAGCTAAGCAGATGATGTATTTAGACATGATAAATCTCTTTTGTGAAACAATTTACCTAATTTGAATACCACTAAATTAGTCTTCTGAACAATGACATCTACGGAGACACTGAAAGTGGAAACAAATTGTTGTTTCCTACTCTTCGTTCAGGTACATTCTTCACCTTGCACAACTTTGATTTCTAATTATCTTTAACTGTTGAGGTAATGTTTGCACTGGCAATCTGAACACATCAACCAGCACACTCAGCTAGACCTTAACCACTAGCTCTTTGGTTGCTTTCAGTATCCAACACGTTGGAATGTTTCTTCCGTGGTCCCTGTGTCTTGTTATCCAAGAAGAGATTAAGGTCCTCCAGAGATACGTCTGCAGCTGATGATATGATCACTCACAAGAACTGAACCCCACACTGCTCCAGCAAGGTAGCCGGCTCTAAACACCTTTTATGTGGTGAGTAGTTTGACCTTGCATTGATCCCAAATTCACTTGATAAGCCTCCCTAAGGTCTGGTTAGTCTCCTAGGTGGGAGGGAGTTCCTTTCTATCAGAATCAACGCCAACATTGACCTGCGAAAACACCTTGTGAAATTAAGCACCATCTTAAATCCTTCAGATGGCCTAAGAACTGGCTGCTGGAGAGAATGGTTTGTTTTGCTATGTTTGGCACATCTCAGGTTGCTATGTATGGATATCACTTTCCAAGACTGGAAACTACTAAGCCATGTTCCCTTACAGACCTCTTTGAATGCTTGCAAAATCACCAAGACGGGGAGGAGAATTGTGCATTTAGAGAAGCTGCGGCTGTTGAGTTGTGTTTTGTGGCTTTGATTTGTTTATCTGCCTTTTGATGTCAGGTGATTTTTCAAGAGGGTATGACATTAAATCATTTTCGCATTTCCATTATATGTGCGTGTACATATGTATAGTATGTACACTCACTATAAGGCAAGAAATAACAAGGTTTGTTTCTGGTATTCTAAAAAAAAAAGGCAAAATTCAAGCATACAAAATAAATAAAGAAGCAAACACAACCCACTGATATTCCCCTCCTTCTATCTCTCCTCATGTCAACAGTTGAGTATATGTCTAGAATAAAGTATGCAGGGCCTCACAGTATTAGAAAAAAATCTTGACACATTGGAGGAAATTCAAGGAAAAGCAACATAAATTATTAAGGGGCTGAAAGGATTGACTTATGGTGAAAGATTAAAAGAAATAAATATGTATAACTTGCAAAGCAATGACTGGAGGGGGGAAGGGGGAAGGGACAAGTTAACTGTCTACATATATTTGAAGGCTGTAAACATCAAGGATAGAGAGGAATTATTTAAGGTGGTCTTAGTGTGTAACCAAGATCAAATAAGATGCAGTGCAAATTAATGTTAGAAAATTTAAATCAGAAATGAAAAAAAAAAAATCCTAAACTGTACATTCTTTTCAAATGTAGAAGAGGCTTTTAAGGGAGATATACTTCTTCAGAGTTGTTAGCAGCCTTCTTATTCGACCAGGATGTGAGAAAGATCATCAAAATCCCTCCAGGGTAAGAAACAGAAATTCAAGTTTTCCAAATTCCCAATGAGTTTTCATGCTGTTGGAACTTTTTTGTTATTGAGCACGCTCTATCTTTTTGGTTCTCTCATGAGTTTTAAAATGGTCTTCTGATTCAGAATGAAAGGAAATGTTGAAACCTATGTAGGGAGGTGGTTGATAGTAGTTTAGTTTGGGTTGGGGTTTATTTTACAAAATTAAGGTTTTTTCATCTTGGCCTGTGCTGGATAATTTGCTATAGGCAATGACCTTGCACTGACATGAAGAGGGATAAGATGACTTAATGGGTTTATTTCATCTGTAACACCTATATTTATCTGACAATTTTTTCAGGAAAACAAAAGCTTCACACTCAGACAGTGATCAAAAAGCTCACAAAATAAAGCACAGAGACAGAACACCAAAAGAGCATTACAACACCAGACTTTCAAGCATTTTTTCCACCTGTATACTTTATTCTTTCTTGGAAAGGCTCTAATTCCTTTGAACTGCTGGATTATTTGTAAATCACAAAAATTTATGCCACTCGGCATTTTTTTTTAGCTTGAAGTCAGAACTTTGAAGTTGTTCTAAATCTAGACATACTTAAGCCATTAATATATTTTTAGCTTTTCATTTGGCAATAATGAAGAATAGATGGAACCATACAGGTATCATGGAATCAATGCTGAAGTAACTTGTTAGGTGACTGTAAAAAGCTCTGGAGAAGAATGGATTGGAAGTCAGCTTTTTATTCTGTAAAGGTAGGTTGACTTCTAGCTCGGGAAACTTGAAATAGCAATTTCTAGTAATAGTGCATCATTCATCTTATAGATATAATTTCTTTAGACCGGGGCTTTTAGGAATTGCTGATGGAGAGTTTAGTTCCAAGCAGTATTAATGTTCTCTATTATTTTTGCTTACTAAAGTGGATTTCTGGAAAATAATAGGTAAAGTTTATGATCACTTCATTCCTGTGACCCAAATGTCAAAGGCAAATAGAGTGAGTCTCAATCTGAACTTACAAGCACACAGCACGGTTTTGCCTCAAGAATTTATGATGAACCTACGAAAGCAGAGGATTTCTTTGTAAGCTGTAAAGTAGAAAAGAAGTTGTTACTCAGTTGATATTCAAAATACATGGAAGAGTTCTAAATGTTGATTGCTACCCTGAAGTACTTGTTGTTATGGCTTATGCAGGAAGTCACAGACTACGCATGAAGCTGATGGCGTAACAGACAACACAACTTTCACTAGATAGTTATCCTTAGCATCGCCAAATGGTAGCTCAGGTAGCACAGCTGAGCACCCAGGTTTTGGAAAGTACTTCAAGCTATTCTAATGTTAGAAGGAAACACTAAGAACGTTCAGTTTTGCATGGAGCATCGTGTTTTAATCCTGGCAGGAACCTCGCTCCCTCCCCTCCAGCGGGATAGGAGAGAGAAAGTGGGAAAACTTGAAGGTTTTGATAAAGACAGTATATAGGGAAAATGAAAGCTCCATGTGCAAGCAAAGCAAGATAAGGGATTTATTCACTACTTCTCTTTGGCAGGCAGGTTTCTCAGCCATTTCTAGGAAAACAGGGCTCCATCACACATAACATTTATTTGGGAAGACAGGCGACCTAACTCCAAATGCCCTCCCTCCTCTTTCTTCTTCTTCCCCACACCTTTTATGGCTGAGCATGATGTTATATGGTATGAGATATCCCTTTGGTCAGCTAGGGTCGGCTATCCCAGCTGTGTCCCCTCACAGCTTCTTGGGCATCCCAGCCTTCTCACGGGCAGGGCAACGAGAGAAGCAGAAAAGATCTCTACACTCTGTAAGCGCTGCTCAGCAATAGCTAAATCATCCCTGTGTTTTCAACACTGCTTTCAGCACAACTCCAAAGCATATCACCATATCAGCTACTGTGAAGTAAATTAACTCTATCCCAGGCAAAACCATGGCAGAGAGAAAGGGAAGAACACAGCTCTGATTTACTATGGTGAAAGGCTTCTTTACTACAAAGATGGTCAGGTTTTGGAATAAGTTGCCCAGAGACATTTCCAGCATCTGAGGGGAGAATGCTTTGTGTGTCCTGATTTGATTTCATAGCTGACACTCCTTTGAGCAGGAAATTGGGCTAGAGACCTCCTGCAGTCCTTTCCAGGCTGAATCATCCTGTGGTTTTGTCGGGGTGGCTGAATCAGGCAGCCCAATGGAGGTGAGGCTGCTCCAGCTCCACTTTCAGCCACCAGCAAGACTGAGCGTTTACTCCCACTGGGCACACAGGCAGAATTAAACAATACATATATAACTATATGCATGGGCAGCCACACAGATCAACACAGACAGAAACATAAACGATATTAATGCAAACACTAAAAGCACCAACAGCCTCATGCTGTTCCCTTCTCTGTCTGATCAAGATAAAAGCCCATTAGTAGAAAATATATTGGCCTATATAGACATATATGCAATGTGGATCCCTCCAGGAGCTGAGTTTGGACACTGTTTGCTTTATGAGTGGGTAGCCTAAAAGCTCTAACATTTCCCTAGTGATATTTTGCATCTAAACTACAACATGATCAAAATAGGAAACCGTGTACTTCAATTTTGAATCAAAAAATCTGCTTTAGTGAGCTGTAACTTCCTGAACACGAAACAGAATTTTTGCACTAAATCATCTAAGAGATGAAAAAAAAAAGGAAAAAAAAAGAAAAAGACAAACCCCACCTCATCTTGTTACCCTGAATATTAGCTTAGTAGTCCTGAAGCCAGAAGAAGTGGAAGATAGCACAGAACCACAGTGGTTACATCCTTTAGATTTTACCTCATTTTTAACACTTGAATATCAATGATGTCAAATTCTTTCTCTTACCTTAAAGTGTCTCCAGTAGATATTCAAATTACTCTGTAGTCATTGCTTCAGGAGTACCACTGATGCTTTTTACGTAATTTTCAAAGTGAATTTGTATCCGTTCGAGTTATTGTATAGAGATATTCGATTAGTGAAGACCTTTTCCTTTAAACTATGTCAACATGCATCTTTACATGATTGCTTTATGTTCAAAAGCCTCTGGTGAGTAAATTTGGCATTCATTTATGTTTGTATTAACGCCGCTAATTACTGCAGTTTTCTCACAGTAGTTGTTAATGAATTTAAAGATATTATTCTGGAGGCAGATTATGATACAGCCTTCTATACTTTACATGAATGAATTTTGTAGCCTTTATTTTGTGAGCTTGCTTGAAAATATCATTGGTAGGCCACTTACAAAAAATTGAGAAATATTATATACACGTGTCTGTGTGAAACTATCAATATGCATCCGTCTGTGTTTACATGCTAAAATCAATATGTCATATCAATTTGTACATAGGCTATAACATATATATATGCACACATTTAGTGTACAGATATATTTAATGTCTTATAATCTGTATTTTGAAATGTTAGAATTAACTCATGAGGTCTGAACTTTTTAGTTTTCCATACCATAGCTACGGTGTAGTCTTTCCTAAAACTGTTCATTCTCTTACAATTACTGAGTACTTTTCATCCTTAAAAAGCAAGAGGCCTATTTCTCAGTTTCACCGAAGCCATTTCATATTTCAGGGTAATATAATGGACCATTTGGTGAGCACAACTTCACTTTATTCTCATTTTCAGACCCCTTTAAGTTGCCACAGGTGTATAATCTAGCCTTTGTGTGACCAGAAATCAGAGCCAGGGTTGTCATTACAAGAATCACTCTGTTGATCACTGTCTGGGGCTCAGCAATGTTGCATGACTCTTAGGAAAGCAAGGGAAGGGATATTAGACATGAAAGGAAAAGAGACATCTTTACAAAGTTTAATTTCCACTATCAGAATTGACTGGCAAACCCATTCCTTCTAAATAACGGGTTGCATCTAGTTTTATTAAATATTACGAAATCACTCAGCAATAAAATTAGAAGCCTTCAGTGAAGGAAAATGGACATGTTGAAGTCACTAAGGAACACACTATAAAGCTGAAAATTTCAGTCTTGAAAAGACACATAAGCTAAAACTGAAGGAATTATACCTACTTGCTAAGTGGCTACTGAGAAGGCCACTAGAACAAGATCTTCAGTGAGTTACTAACTGCAACAGTCACTAATCTTACAGGAAAAATGCCCTAAATGCAGATGGTTACTGGAGCCAGCTGAGAAACTGCTAATCTGCCGCCTGTTCGTACACAATTGATCAGGCTGAACTGGAGGTCGCAGTCATTCTAAGGCTTTTATTAAAGCAGCAGAAATCAAAGAGAGATTTCTTTTCAGAGAGAGATTGGTCAGGGCTAACGCTGGTTGGACTTCTCTGCAGCAAGGTCCCTGGAAGTCCATGCTTTCAGAGAGTCAAGACTATTTCTCAGAGATTAAACATCCCAATATTCTTCTCAGAGCCATGAACTACAGTGAAAGGCACAGCTTGCAGGAGGACAAGGGGCTTAGCCTAGCTGCTCGCCCCCAACCCCTGCTTAATTAAACCTACAGATTTTGACACCTCTCAATAGCTGGACATCCCTATATTCACCAAGAACATTGCTTATACTTGAGGATGTTTTAAGTAAATTTATGTGCATGATAAATAGAGCCATGACCTTCTTTTTACTCATTCATGAAGTTTCAGTATCTTCCTCAGTCACACACTCAGGCCAAAAGTAATAAAGTACCAGTAAAGTAATCGGCTCAAAAGTTTATGAGATACATGATTTCCCTCTCCTTCGAAGGATGAGACCTCCCTACCCTTAATCATCTTTCTTATGAGTTCTCTCATGTGAATGATAGACTGTTGTTAACATTAAAAATTGCAGCTGATTAAATCTCAGCAGCAGCAACAACCAAGTTTTAAATCTCAGGGATACTAAAATAAGCACCAAAGTCAAATACCATTGCTTTGGATTTAGACTGGTAAATGTGAGATCATAATATGGAGCACCAAAACATTAAATACCTTGATTTTATATGTCAGTATTTCATACTATGCCTACTTTGTAGTAAAATGTCACCTGCTAAATCAGCAATACTTTTTGTCGATTTTCTTTAAACGACTCCTGCCTTTGTACTAGTTTAATCACACTCAGTTCACATCAGCTACAGACACACAGATGTCTACACCCTTCTGGTCTTTATAAATATATTTTTCTCTTATTCTAAAATCTTAAATGCATCATTAAAATTCTACCGTGCTAGGGAAAGCCTCTAGCAAAATTTCATCAGTCTACTATCAGGTTAATGTTTTAGGGTGGTATTAAAGAAAACTTTCTTGATTATAGTAAGATAAATTCACCAGACAATTTATGTTAATTTTTTTTAATGGAAGGGAAGGTTGGAGCACAGTGATTATTAAAACAGGGAAACTCATCCAGCCTCTTATTAGATTAGATAAGGAAGTCATTTTGCTTAAAGCAACAAATTTGAAATCTCTTAATTTTCTTTCCCGTTCATGTGACTCTGGTAGTTTAGATAAAACAAGCAGTTAAAGCAGATGATGAGTATCAGATCTCAAGTTAATACAAAGTAAATTGAATTCTGAAGTATCTCTTCTCTTTGTAACTTTGCTGCAGGTGCCAAGGTTCGCTATGTGAATAGCTTCACTTATTTAGCAACATTGCAGAGGTCCCAAAGTCAGTTAGAGGGAGATAAACTTAAATAAATGGCTTTCAGCTTGACAGATTTTCTGCCCCAAACAAACCTGAAGTACACTTCAGATTCACATACTGGTTTTAATGAAAATTTGCATTATAAATCACAATCACCATTTCCCTTTCCCAGCAGCTATTTCTTATTTTCAGCCATTTGGTTAATTGCCATCCATACCCCAGGAATCCTCCCACTGAAGACTCCTTAATAAAACCTTCTTGCGGACAACCAAAAGACTTCAATTGATGTCCACGGGTTTTTGATCAGGTTCTCCTTAAAGACTGCACATCTGTGCTGGATTTGGGACTGCGCATAGGAGAGTATCTAAAGCTACTTGGGGGGGGGGCGGGTTATAAAGTCGGTTTTAACTGTTCTGTGAAACTCAGTGAATTCACATCTAGTGTTAAATTCAAATTAGAGCATAAATATCTCTTTTTCACTTCAAGGCTCACCAAAAACACTTTGGAAAAGATGAATTTGTTTTCCAGAGTCAAAATACCAGGAAAAGGGCTCAAATGTATATATATATTGGATAGAAGGTCGTTCATGAGTCAGGAAAAGCTCTGAATTTGACTCAGTTTGGTGGAGTTTAGGGTTTTTTCCCTCACACTGGAGATGATACACTTCCGTCCATCTTTGTTATTCCTAATTATATTCATTTTATTCATACATTTGAAATAGTCTATGAGTTTAGGTCATCTGAATTTGGTTGTATTCGGGCATTCGGCTATGTCAGCTCTATGAAAGCAATGAATGGACCAAGACTGGGATTACAGCAACCTGCTGAGACAGAAAGGAGGAGTAATCTCCATCTGTATTCTCTCTCCATATGCCTCATTCCTCTTCTGGAGATCTCCCTTCCATAACATTTTCTTCTCATCATGATCACCACAGTTAGTCCTGTCACTGCAATTTCCTTAGTAACTGAATGACCAATCTCCGTGACTGGGTCCTCTGAGTCATACAACATTGTTTATATATCTCTCTATTTCTGAAAAGAAGAGGAAGACATGAGAATTTTGCTGTCTTGAGGGAGATGTCACCTGAGAGAAAGACATCAGCAGAGGAGAGTTGCTCTTGAGAATATTAGGTGTGGTGGGTGGACACTGGCCAGCAGCTAAGCCCCTACTCAGCCGCTCACTTACTCCCCACTCATCTCAATGGGAAAGAAAATGGAAAGAGATAAAGTGAGAACATTTCTGGGTCAAGATGAAGGAAGTTTAATAAAGGAAGCAGAGCTAAGTGTGCAAGCAAAGTAAAATTAGAAGTTCAGTCATTTCTTCCAATCAGTAATGTCCAGTCGCTTGTTGGAAATCAGTATCTCAGCACATGTAGCGGTTCCTGAGGAAGACAAACACCATGACTCCAAAAGTCCCTCATTTCTCATCCTTTCCCTCAGTTTTTATTGCTAAGCATGGTATCATATGACATGCAATATCCCATTGGCCAGTTTGGGTCAGCTGTCCCACCTGTGTCCCGATGCTCCACACAGTCTACTTGCTGGAGGGCTGGGGGAGGGAAGAAAGCTTTGATAGTGTGCAAACACTGCTCTGTATTAGTCAAAACACTAATGAGTTATCAACACTGTTTTAGTTGCAAACAACATCCATCATAATATGGGATGCCATGAAGAACATGAGCTCCATCCCAGCCAGATGCAGCGCTTTAGTTTACAACAGAGCTGATAAATTAAAACCGTTAGGTTTCAGCCCTGCATGCGGGAGCTTGATTGTCTGTACGGTTAAATTAGTCAAGCGGTCACAGGGTTTGTCAGCCAGAACTGCTTCTCAAACAATGCCCAGCCGCAGCTCAGAAGTGAGCACAACCCAGGACCAGCCTCAGTAGAGAGTCTGGATGCAGACACCCTGTTTTGGAAAGATGTTGTAGCAGTATGTTTGTGGCCGGTTAATGGACTCGAGTACTGATTAATTTTCTAAATATAAACAAATCTGCATTAGCTGTCTTCACCTTAATGCATATAACATTTCGTAAATATTTGGGTTCCTAATTTTAAAAAACATGAATCTTTTGACAATAATAAAAATAACTGGGGAGGAAGACAAACCACTCAGACCAAAATTTACTGGCAGTGTACAAAAAGCTACCTTTAGGTACCTTTTGTCACCATTGTATACGGTAATTGTATTTGCATTTACAATCCTGTTTGAAAAGGGCATTGTCACATATCTTTGCCCATCTTGTTTGATTAATTGCCTCACTGTCAAGATGTTAACCAAGGATTTTAGTACTCTGTTTTCCTGTCACTGATGTTATACTTCAAGACGGCTTCTGTTAACTTCGTATCATTCTTTCCCTGCAATGTTTCAGAGATCTTACTAAGGATCTTACCAAAGATCTTTAGAGCATCTGATGTTACATCATTAGTAAGAGCCTTACACGTTCGGATGTAAGCCAAATAACTTCTTTTCTTGGATGAGCTGATACAGCTGCGAGAAAACAGACAAGTGTTTGGATGCATGGATGTGTACGAACTATAACTCCGTGTCTCATAATACTTTTTTTTTTTTTCTTAAATTCAGGTGATTTCTTTGCATTGTTATCTTTTCCTATTCTTTTGCAGGAGGGAAACGTGACAACTATCCTAGATGTAAAGTAAATAAATAAATAAATAAATAGATTAAATAACCCTCACAATGTGTGTGTGTCCCCCCAAAATATCCAAATCAGATTTGACTCAAAATCATAGAATCATAGAATCATAGAATTACAGAATCATAGAACTGTTTGGGTTGGAAGAGACCTTAAAGATCATCCAGTTCCACCCCTCTGCCATGGGCAGGGACATCCCACTAGATCACACTGCCCAAGGCCCTATCGAGATGGACTTTTGAGTCGGTGTGTTGGGGAACTTCAGCTAACAGAACATTCACTGTAAAACTTACAGACTTCTGATCTCAGCAGCCATCTGGCTGAGATTTCTGCATGCTCGAGCTGTCCTACGCTGGCTTACTATAACCGCCTCAAGCATGGAACTAGGGCATGCTAAGACATAAAATATGAGACAGAGTGGCTTTATTAAAAGAAAAAGACAATAAAGATTGTAATTCTTACCCAAGACTCTTCTCTTGTAAGACCTTGTAAGACCCTGTCACATCTTGATTCGAACCCCTCCAGAAGACAAAGGGAGAAGTGGTTTGTTAAAATGCAATTTTGGGAAGTGAATTAAAGTGAAAATTCACTATATGTCTAATTTGAATTAAGCTATTCATTCTAAGGCAGTTTTCAAATATTCAATTGTCTACTACAGTGAAGTAACTATTGATTAGTTGTGAAGGCAAAGATGTATGCATATATAAACTCTATAAAGCAATAATGTGCCCCTCTGAAAATGAAAATACAGAGAGAGAGGGAGATTGGGGAAAAGAGAAGAGAGGGACACTAAAAAGAAGAAAGAGAGAATTATGGGAAAAAATATAGTTTTGCATTTCCAGAGGACCTTGCAATGAAATATGTTGCTGAACTTCTGAAAAGATCAGAACATTCATCAAAAATAGGGAAGCTTCCACCATTATGCAGTGGATGCCAACAGATCGCTCAATGGGCATTCCTTCAGGAGGGACTCTGTCACATAAGCTGTCCCAGAGTGGTTTCAGGAGGACACGGAAAGTTGGTCTCAGGAGCACTGAGTCCCTCCCAAATTGCAAAGTCTGATTCTTGACCTCTTTTCACAAGCTTGCTCAAAGAGCTTTTTAGCTGGTGTGAAAGTTATCACCTTGTTTTGGTCCTTACAGACTAATTTCAAACAATTAATCTCAAAACATGGCTCAAAAGCAACATTTAAGAAAAAAATAAAAGAAACAGCTTGCCTGCAGTCTGAAACACAGTCCTTGACAGGCCCGTGACATGTTCTTCAGTTGCTGATGCCTCATTAGCTTTTTTAACTGTGACTTTTGTTGTGGTCATTATTTGTTCTTCTGATAGTAACACATTCTCCACACCTAAAATCACGGACCGACCCTGTATAGTGCTAAATGGTGTACACTGAGAAAAATATTTCCTGTACCAAGATCATTACAATCTGAATGTTCACATTTAAATATGGATACGGTGTTTTATATAGAGCTTTACACACTGAAAACTTTGGTGTTTTGTCAGGAGTTTTCCTCTATATTGTATCTCCAAAAAGACGGAATTAATTACAGACTTCCTTGTTAATCCCTTAAGTTATACGCGAAGCATGCTAAAGATTTTAAAGATGAAACCTTGGGATCAGCAGTGATAAAAAGACTACTAAACTAGTAACAATAATGGAAAAATGTCTCAGCATTGATGCTGAGGAGATAATCTTCCTGTTTTTCAGGTGTTAGTCACTAACAAGGAAGGAAAAGTGCTCTGCCTAGAATATAAACACTAAAGGTTTGGCTTTCAGTATGGAGGATGAGAGTTTAATATAAGTTCACTCATTTTCTATCTGTCCTTTGATGTGGAATTTGAGCTTCTATTCTGTCATGGAAACCACTACAGTTTAAAAAGTGTACGTTTGTGCAAATACACTCTTACAGTTTTGCTTAGCACATTGAAGGCTTGAGAAAGGTGTGGAATTGCCAGCTTTGGAGCCAGAAAACATGCATAGATCCATCACAGAAGTGCAGCAGAAAGTTGCCATGAACAATGCAAGTGGATCTGTAGAAGCATACTCATAACAGCACAGCCCGACCTGCAGAGAGCAGGGAACATAACCTTGTTCACTACGGATGCCACAAAAATAACAAGAAAGGAAAGAATGCTATCAATAATCTGCAATTAATGATGGGTTTGTTGGAAAGCTTGCATCTTTCCTAGTACATAAAGGGCAACGAAGGCTGAGATTTGACTCCTTAGCTGAAAGCCCTCATACACTTCGAAGAGTGATAAATCGCAGAATCATAGAATGGTTTAGGTTGCAAGAGATCTTAAAGACCTCTAGTTCCACCCCCCCTGCCATGGGCAGGGACACCTTCCGCTAGACAGTTTGTCATCTAACCAAACGTTGAACGCTTCCCAGGCTGGGGCATCCGTGACTTTGCTGGGTAACCTGTGCCAGTGTCTCACCACTCTCATAGTGTAGATTTTCTTCTTTATATCTTATATGAATCTACCCTCTTTCAGTTTAAAGCCGTTTCGCCACATTCTATCACTACACGTCCTTGGAAAAAGTCCCTCTCCAGTTTTCTTTTAGGCGTCCTTTAGATACTTAAAGGCTGCTCTAAGGTGTCCCAGGAATCTTTTCTCCTCCAGACTGGACAAGCTCGACTCTCTCAGCCCATCTTCACAGGAGAAGTGTTCCAATTTCTGAATCAGAGATGTGAGTGTGTATCTTCCAGGACAAGACTGATATCAATTTAAATATTAGTAAACTTTTTTTTCCCTTAAAAAAGAAGAACAAATAACTTAATCACGGTCCACATTTGGATTTACAGTTTTTATTTGTTTTATGCTGTTAGATAATTCTAAACACCAAAAAAAATCTGTTATTTGGGGGATCTTCAGTGCATAAAATACAAAAATATTTTGAAGCAAGAAATATTTCAATAGTTTTCCTTAAAAATATATATAAAGAACTCAAACAGCATTAATGTGTATGGATAGTTCGACTGAGCCAACTTCAGTCCTGTGAAGACATTTGTGAAATCGAAACTCCCTAGGACTCCATTTTCTGTTTATACAGAAACTTCGCTAAAAAGTATTAATGATTCATAACATGTGAAAAGACGAGGAGAAGAAAGGAAGTTCCATGTCAAATATCTGCACTTCTCTCCCATATCTTCAGCTGTGCATTTGTCTATCACTTTTCACATTCCTGTGACTTTTCCGTTATTTCAAGCATTTCAAGAGATGCTTCATAACTACTTAATTCTGCAGTGATTAGAGACCACTTCACAAAATGCTATCAGTAAGCAAGGTTAAATTTGGTCAAAAGGAAAACCAAGTAAATAAATAGAAATGCAATAATCTTTTTGATAAAGTAAAAAAAAAATCTCTAACAGCAATTTTCCTCAGTTGTATGTATGACACAAAAATGCATAATTATTCCCAGAAATACTATTCACTATAGCATAATCATCAAATCTAGATCAGCAAAGACAATTTTTTTTCATAAACATCTAAGACAAATAAAATAAGAATTTCAACAATACATTCTATTTAGTACTTTAGAACTTGAAATATCATTTGGAACATTTTTATTCTGCAGGAGCTTTTGAGTAGGTCATTATTTTATCTTTTATTCGTTTAAAGAACCCTGTATCACTTGCACTTGAATGGAAAAACACTGCTACATATGAAGTTATTCTATTACAGAATCACACAAAATCACAGAACAACTGAGGTTAGAAAGTCCTTTAGGAGATCATCTAGTCCAAAGCTTTTTCTCATAGCAGGTTAAAGCAAGTTGCCCACCTTGCACTCACCTTTTCCTTCATGAGTTTAGAAATGGTGTCCAGAACTAGCTGCTCTATTACCTTTCCAGGGATTGAGGTTTGGGTCTATAATTTGCTGGGTCCTCTTTCTTGCCATTTTTGAAAGTAAGTGATATTTGCTTTCTTCCAGTCCTCAGGAATCTCCTGATTAAATGGTATTTCAAAGATTATCACGTAGCCTCACAATAGCATTGGCTAGCTTCCTTAGCACTCATGTGCTGCACATAGATCCCATGATCTTACGTACGCTCAGATTGTTTATATGTTCTGATCCTCCTCTATAGTGTTATCACACAGTCTTCCAAGTTAGCCTTTAAAATTAAACTGATGTGTAATGATTATCTTCATTGTGGTATAATTAAACTCAATAATCTTCCACATATAAATTTTTTTTATACTATACTCTCCACCACCTGCTTCCTCTTATGTTCACTGCAGCCACTGGCTAAATATCATAGGTCATTCTATGGTCTCTTTAGAACAAAGACTTACACTAAGCTACATTTCTGCAAGAGCTTTGTAGTCTCAGTCGTCTTGTTTCTTGATGTAACTCCAGCGAAGAGTTACAAATATCTCGTAAGTATAATAGTCCAACAGCAGGAGCAATGCTGACTGGACATGCAACTACCATTGGGAAGTCTATCAAACAGAAATGAAATGCCAGCTAGAGAAAGTGAAGTGATAAGATAACATTATTTTTTCTGATGCATCTGCAGAACTCTAAAGAAAGATAATAATTTGAAGACACTTCTGTTTCTTGAATGTATAATTCTCTGAGCTGTTGCCTCTCTGATTTTATTTTAGTAATCCTACTCTTTATGTAAAATAAAAGAACAAAATCCCTGGATTCAGCCCATATTATTATCACTATTTCTTTAAGATTGTTCCAGATTTCTTTCTTTTAGGGTTTTGCAATTCAAACATCATTCTAAACCCATAGCATTTGTGAGAACAAGAGCGACAAGTAGCTACACGTGGAATGAGAATATTAAAGTGTAGGAAACTGCAAGCCATCTAGATTGAGGATGTTCCACTGCTCCAACTATTTCTGATCTAGTCTACCTGAGCAGATTCTGTCTGACTTTAAATCTACTTTTCAGGCTACCTTGATTTGTAAATACAAACCCTTTAAAAACCAGACAGATAACATCTGCACTAAATTAACATTGACACTTTCAAACTCTGTTCCAAAAGGCACACAAGGTTTGACCTGTAAATAAAAAAGAAAAGTATCCCCCTCTAGATGTCCAAATATTGCCCCTTTAACCCATAGTCTCTATACTGCCCTTGACCTTTCTTTTTCTGTAGGCACATTAAAGGAAACAGGAATCTCTGTGAGGTGCTAGAATTGAATTCAAATAGTTGTTTATTACACATCGAAATATTCCTGACATCCCTTTTTTGCCAAAAAAATGTCTATTTTTATTATAGAAATGCCACTAAAAATGGCAGAAACAGTCTTCCTTCCAACACGGAAAACAGCTGTGCTGAAAATCCCTTTACATCAGCAGGCAACACAAAAATTCCAAAGCATTTCTAATATTGGTAAACTTCAGGTAAACATCCAAACTTTTAAGTATAAAGCTGCAACATATATGAGTTGTAGCATGTTTGATTTCTTTTTTTTTAATTATTATACAGATCCTGGAATAAGGTAAGTAGAGCAATGCTGAAAGGAACTCTTTTTGAAAGGCACTCCTCATGCCTAATGCTGCTGAGTTTCAGCAAGCTCAACAAACTTCTGATGAAATCAATATGGTTATAGAACAGTCATCAATCTACTCCTTACTTGTTTAATCCAGGCAAGATTTAGACAGATTCCATATGGCACCACTGCATACTAACACAGGTATTAGTAGTGTCTGGAAGCCATAAAGCCAGGGAGAGCTTTTCTTGTGTATGGTTTCTAGTTATGAACCACGACATTGCTTTCCAAAGGCAACTTATTCAACTTGCAGTGGATAACCTGAAAAGGAAGGCTCTGCCAGGTACAAGAAATTCAATGTGTGCACCTAAAAGGGTCTCACTGGAGGCACAGGCAAAGGAGGGGGTGTTCTGCAGTTTCTCTTGGATCTTATTTAATGGCATATGTATATCTCGTCTTATTGCAGCCGGAAATTATAGAACCACTTCCAGTGCAAAATACTTTTTCCTCTTTTACCTGAAAATGCTTTGAGTCTCTAGAATTGTCATGGTTCATGCCCAAAGGAAACATGGCGAAGACTGGGATTTTGAGGACATGAAGGAGAGGGATAAGAAAATAAAAGAAAAAAAATAAAGGAACAATCAGTGCTCAGTATGTGTTCATATGGCTTTCCTTTAACAAACCAAACTGTTGATTCCGTTTGTTCGCACATCTGCTGCGCTGCCTGTGAAGTTTGATTTTCGTCTTAAGAAGTTAATCTTTCACGACTGATGTCTTCAGCAGAATTCATGATGAATGGTATGCAAGGGCAGCCTGAGGCCTGACATATCTTTATACTGGCAATCAATTCCAGGCATTGCACGGTGTTTAAAAGGAATAAAACTTGTTTATTCTAGAGCTTAAATGCATCTTTAAGAAGTAGTCTTCTAAAGCTATTCAGTAACTTGAAGATCTGGACATTTAATGGGTTATAGTCTATTCCCAAGTTTTACATTCATTATCACACTGTCAAAACATTTAGCATCTCACAAAGATATTTTAAGTATAGTTATTATTTTTATTTTTGATTCAGAGGATATACTTTGATAAATCTGATCAAAATATGAGACTAATGATTATGCTAAAAATTTGCCATCTCTTTTTATGAGAATTTGTATTCTCAAATTGTACTGTGTTTTTATACTTACGTAGTAGTTAACATCCTTCTAAGTAGACTGGTTTTGTCTTTGAAATATTTGATGTTGCTCTTAAATGAGAATGAGGTAAAAAACCAAATTCATCATGACCAGCTGACTCCAACATGAAGTGAAGAACAGATGACAGCCTATGCTATGTAGCTCTAAGAGTTTGGCTTGAAACAACTCACGAAGTAAATGAAAAACTATTCATGTTGGAAATAAAACCACAGTATATATTTTCATATCGTTGCAATTCTGATCATAGAAATCATGGAACATGTACATGTAGTTAGAGCCTGAGTCATCAGCTTTAAATCCTACCCTTAGATTACAGATCTAAAATAAGCGGTGGATTGTTCTGATTTTCCCATTCTTCCTGTTTCTACAGAAGTGACATCAACAGCACTTCCCCACTGAAATCTGGATTCCCAGTTAGAAAGATGCTGCAGCTTCACAACCCATGTGTCTCTTCTCCAACACAAAATATTTAGGGACCTTGGGGGGGATCATACTGCTTTTAGAATCTCACTAGCATCTCACCTTGATACAGCATATGCAGACCTCAAACCGTGTGTTCAGCAAGTGTAAACTCATTTGGTTCTATTACCTTCAAGGGATTTATCTTGACCACCTGAGGATGTACCCACCCACACCTTCTTTTTCTTTTTATTTTTTTCATATAAAAGTATTATTTTCTACAGAGAATCCTGTCCCTCATTTCTTCATATGGTCCTGCCATTCATTTCTACATCATTGATAATGAGTGCCAGAGGCACTGAGTACCTGACAATACTACAAAGAAGCTAAATTTTATAGGTGACAATGTTCTAGATTACCAGCTTGAGTGTGTACAACATGAAAAATAGTGGGATAAGAATCTAAATAAACAAGAAAAATGCAAGAAAGAAAATATGGCTTTTGACCCCCATGGTTTCAGGAAATACTGCAACCATGATTAAGGAAATCAGAGACTTTGGAGAGCTTCTTAAAAAATAAATAAAAGAAAAACAACCGAGAATGATGCAGGAATATCAATGAAGGAAATGTGTGAAAACCAGATAAGGAAAGGCAACATCAACACAAAATTATTGGCAATAAACTAAATCATTAACAAAGGTTATATTCAACACCCCTTCCTCCCACCCCCTTGAAATGTAACTATTTGGCTGAGACACTGAATGTAGAAGCCTTTCAAACCGAACACAGAGTATTGAAATAAACCAGTTAAGATTGTAAACAGGTTGAATCTATCCTTCAGCTCAAGATAAAATGAGTCAGGTCTTTTGAGTGACACTTCTCTTCTCAGTCCCGTTTCACTCACATAATTCCAGCATGTTGCTGAGGCTGTTCCCAACAGATTAACAGTCATTATTTCCCCTCTGGTTTTGCATCACTTCCTGCGTCCTTTTTTCCTACTGGCTGAAATAGACTTCACATAAACAACATTGCCTCCTTGCATATATCTCTCTATTGATTACTGGAAATGATTAGTGTGTTTAGACTTCGAAGTTAGGCACCAGAATAAAAGTCCTGAATTTTTATGAGTTTGGCTTTTGGTGTGCTGTCCGCAGAACACATTGATTTTGCATTGACAAAATAAAAGGCTGTGGCACTGGGACTGAAAAAGAACAGGGTAATTCTTATAGCAGTGCAGAAAACCAAGAGCTACATTACACAAGTAATGCCTGCTTTTTCCATTTTAAAAAGTACATGGACCCGGTTTATATGTTTCCAACGTGTTTATGAATGAAAACTGATATTTCTATGAGAAAATCCCTGGAACTCTTCTGGTCTCTGTGTAATGGTGGATAATAATATTTACCTTTTTTTTACAAAACAAAACATACCAAATATGCTGTCAGGCCTAGTAAATATAGCATTCTGCTGCTAACATTAACACTGAGAATGCAGATTACCTATGTTTGAAGCCATCATAGATTACCGGAGTAAGCGATGTGTTTGGTGGTTTGGATACTTACCTAAAATCTTGGACTTGCATCTGAATTTCATAAAAAGAAAGAACTTAAAATGGAAAACTTTGGCTACAAATGTTTCATAACCACATTTGTGTTTCATAACACATAATGTTTTGTAAACATAAATGTTTCGTAAGCACTTTGAGAACAATGGAAGGTTCAGTCATTCCTAGCTGAGATCTTTGGTGCGAGTTCCATCGCATCAGTCCAGTGTGGAGAAGACTCTGTGGTGGAGAAATGTGTTGTGCTAATGTCCAGCACTATCCTGATCTGGAATCTATGCACAAAATATTAGACCAGCTTCAAATATCCTTCAGTTGGTATAATTCATTCTGTTCCAAGAGGAGAATGTAGCCTTAGCACATGTTTACTGCAGGTCTTTCCTGGTTCAGGATTTTCTCTTTGTTTAAATAATAAAGCATAAATATTTTGAAGTCAAAACAATGCCAAAAAGTATGCCTCTGCTGAAGCAAATGATGATTTGCTGTCAAGGGGCAGGATTTCACAAGTAATGGTCTTTTTTACATACAAATTAGAGTTCTTAATAATAGCTTAAACTGATTATTTTCAAAACACATAACAAACTATATTGCAGCCAAATCTTTGTATACTGGATCAACTTTATTATAAATTAATTATCATTTTGTTTCCTAATCTTCCCAGATTGTAAAAAGGAATAGATAAGAGAAATTAATAATATTGGAAACCATTCTTCATTATATTGGTGTATCTTCACTGGATTAAAGACAAGTACCTTGGCATTAAAATAGTGTTGTGAAATGAAGAATCAAGCCTTTTGAAAAAAAACATCAGAACTTTAATTACACTGCAGCTTTACCAGTGACCCCCCTGACGATAGTCATCCTCTTTAGTTTTGCTCAGGATTTAGTTCTTGAATACCCTTATAATCCCCTCAATGCCTTTTCTTTTACTCAGTACCATTTGCTCTGAATAAAATTGTTTGCTGTCATATCTTAGCAAGAATAAAATGTAGCACTTACCGGGTGCTTCACATTTTCCAGCATAGTGCTATTGTGGATAATGGTCTACAAACATAATCAAGTCAAGTTTTGTAGGTTGAGGTAGTATTTTGTCTAGCTCCTATCCAGATACAGGTAGGGATATAGAGCTATCTTATCTTCCACGTCATACCTATAAGATCTATGCAGATATCTCATTTCCTATGAGCCCAAACAGAAGCAGAGATCCATGTGTGGTAGCTGAAAACTACCTGAGAATCCCAGTAACTGGAATACTGGAAGGTTAGTCACCAGATTACACAATGACACCGAACCTGTGAACACCTATCTTAATCTGAAGCTGAATCCTATTGATTCTGGAGAGCTCTACTGCAGTTTCACAAGCCTAAAACCAGTTTCAGATTGTCTGCTCACCATTCTCATAGTAATTATCCTATTTACACATCAAGTGTAAACTTGGCCCAAACTAAGTCACAATTATATAGAAAAATAGAAATGAATACAAGTAATTGTGACTCAAGACAAAAGGTGGTATGCCTGAAAAGGAAATGGAACTTTAGATCAAGGAAATTCATTTAATAATGTCAGTAACCAGTGTGAATATTGGGGACCCAATCTTTTTCCTAACATAAATAACTTTAAAGGAGCTGTTCACACGAATGAAAATTATCTGATACCCAAAATTCAGACTGTCTGGAGAAATGTTCTGTAAGGAAGAAAAAAATCATTCCTACATATGTTACAAATTAATTGGTAGATGTTTAGGTCTATTGTTCCTGTAGCGTGACCTTTTAGCCTGTACTTTTTAGGAACTATCTGTTGTACATATCTGGAGTGTCACAAGTAAAAATAATCCTTTAGTGAATCATTTTCATCTCTCAGACTAAATACAATTACTTGTAGAATTTCAAGATTTCCCCCCAAATGTAATGCTTTTGCAAGAATTTAGTAAGTTAATTTCCTCACAAGTTTTCTATTTTATTTTCTTCTAGGAGACTAACAGTTCTTTCTTTTGTATTGGAAAAGAGTATGTTAGTTTTAAACATTGACTGAACTTCCAAGACTGTGTCATTAAACAGAGTAATATAAGAATATGTATTTACATCACTAACGCTCTGTTAAAGTAAAGTCACTTTTTAAAACAGTTCATCTTCAGAATAAGCAAAGCTGTCAGTGGCATTTTGCCAGATGCTCTGGAGGAATATCTGGCTTCCATTCTATTTCTTTATAAAATCTACAATTTCATGGGATCCAAATTCACTACTGGCTAAATTACTCTTACAGACCTCAGCTGGAGTAACTCCATTGTGTGCCCAGGATGACTGGAGGGTCAAGACGGGAGGAATAATTCTCAAAGCTGAGGAATGATAATAAAACCTCTGTATATGTCCATTTTGCTCCAGAGGGCAAATAAACTTCTGAGCCCAGGGTACCCCAGGGTCAAATAGGTCTAATCAAATTCTTAAGAAGAGCCTCACCACAGGTGTTCTTCTTCTCCTGTAATCCTCTTCTGCTTGGTATTAATAAACCAGCTGCACCTGGTCTTCTTAACCCCATCCACACTCAGGTGGTCATTCATCAGACTATGTGCTACTGTCAACATCCCAGAGGCAAGAAGGAAACACGACTGGTCAAACAGCAGCAAGTACTAAGTTGTGATAGATCAGAGAAGAAGGAGGTGAGAAAGGAAGGATGTTGTCCCTCTGGCTCAGCCTTTTAATGTGCTTCCAGGATCCCTGCTGCTTACAACAGGCACAACCTGCTCCATAATGCAAGTTGCCTCGTACGCTGTATTAAGACTGTATGAAAGATCTGTTTGTAAATCATACAGTCATACTTAAACCTTTGCCTAAAATATGGCCTCTTAAAAAGTGAGTAATACCCAAACAGACACAGGGAGAAATATATCTCAATTATTTTAGCTCATCCATAACCAGTTCGGATCTCTCTATGAAAGCCAGCTGCAGAGGCAATCATTTAGAAACTGCACTGTTCAATAACCTCTGCGTATTTCTTCCCATTAAGATACGAAAGCCTAAGCCAGCTACTTACGTCAGAGCCTAGGAGTCAATGTAACTTTAAACTGATGCTAAATATCCACAAATTCTTGCATTTGCCTGCAAGAACAGAAGCTGGGGTTTTTCCCCTCTTCTTTTTATTTATTATTTCAGATTTCTTCTGAATGCAAACCGCCTCTTCACACAGGATGTAAATTATTATTACAATGAAAGCAGCCAGAAAGACAGAAGCTTGGAAATGATTTCTTCTCTGAGCAGTAGGAGGTTGTTCGGGTCCCGCTGTTTTGAAAACCTTCTTCCCTCCATGCCTGCTACCCTCTGAAGAGAAAGCCATTTGAATGTTTTGGCAATCAGAGAAGGGCCAAACATAAATTATGGATGCAGAAAGTCAGAAGACATTCTAACAAATAGAATACGATGGAATCCATTTTTCAGCCACCATATGGTGTCAACAGAATGCCACTTTGTTTCTTTTGGGTAACAGCTCATCATTAAAAAAATAAACAGGCTGAGGTTTTTTGGTTAGCAGAGAATATACAGTCGTTATGTTGAAAAAATAACAAGTGATAAACTGGGCTATTGCTTTACCATCTTCTTTCATTACTGCATACACATAGGTATTTATCTGTTTCAATTTTCAAGCAAGACCAGGAAACAAACTGTCATTGAAGCTCAAATGCTTTCATTTTCTCATATATTTTCAAATGTGAGAAAAGTTATTCAGACTCTCTTATAACCTTAGACTTGTTGCAGGTAGTTTGCAAATACTTTTTTTTTCAAAGCTAAATCTTGTTTCCTTCTTTGCCACAATGTCCATTTATTTCCCTTGTATCCCGGAATATTTTAATCAAAGGTTAGACCACTGTGGGGTTTTGGTGTTCATTTATGAAAAGTCGGTGTGGACTGAAGAGTGAAATTATCTCCCAACTCAGTGAAGATCTTGTTTCAGTCGGCAGGGATTCAGATATTATAGTTTCAGATATTATATTCATAATATCATCTGACATAAACCCAATTATTTCCTTCTATTAAGTGGAAAACTTGAAAAAAAATAGATCAGTTTTCACTATAAATCCATAGACAGTTTATGCAGCTTTCATCATTTTCCATTGCTTCTAAGCTACCTCTAAGTTAAATTAGGTCAGTTTATACAGTCTTTCCTTTTCTTGGATTGAAATTAGTGCAGCAGTTCTTAAAGGACTACCCCTCCCCAACGCTCCAGAAAAACGGTCTTTCCCTCTCTTTCTTAGATTTCCTGTACTCCCATCTTCTTTCACTGGATATCCTGCAGTCAGGTGATGTATTGGGACTTTGAGTTTGATTTGCAGTCTCATGATGACAATTAGCTCTAACAGAGTGCAAGGTCGCAGACAGACCAGTATGGATTGCTGCAGACTCCATTTTTTAAGTAAGTCAATGGTCTGGACAGGTACTGGGATAAGGGATGGAGCCTTCAGTTGTTCTTGTTACACTTTATTTTAGTCTTTCCTCTCCCAAAGTAAATGCACTTCGAGAGATCTCTTGCTCCTTCATTGGCTGATTTCTTAAGCTCTACTTTTTCCTTCAGTACTACAATGTTTTATACACAAAAAAAAAATAAATCCTGCAGAGAGATGGAATAAGCCATATCCGTGAACTGTCAAAATAATGACTCTCAGTCCATTTACAATCATAGCAATTTGCCTCTCTGTGGAAAAATATTAAATTATCAATAGGCCCATAAGTCTTCTTCCTCCCTCATGGAGGAAAGCAAGGTAATAATTGCTCTCTCCCTTTTGCAGGTGATAACAGCAAATCATAAACTTTGTATAACAACTTCTCACTTGTTTCAGTTTAGTTTAACCTAAGTGAAGGTTTGTGGTATAATAAAACCCCCTAATATTACAATCCATCTTTCTAAGTAAAGATCCCACTCCTTAAAACAGCAGACCCCAAAAATCAGCTTTATGGAATTACAGAAAACAGAATGAAATCACCAAGTTTTGTGTTATCCTGGTATTTTAGAAGTTAGGAATGGAATAAACCTACTAAGCCATTCTCCCAAGACAAACTTTTTCTGGACTATTTTCTCCAATGCATTTTCCAGTCCAACCGTAAAAAGCTATTGATGATGTCGAGTTTCCCATAGGGTATCTATTATTAGCCCAGAACATATCACAGCTGGGAAAATCTTATGAATTCTTTTGCTCAATGGGATATTTTTCTCAAAAAATGAACTTCAGCAAATGTCTATTGTTTGCATAGATACTTCTTTGTTTTATTTATTTTGTCTAGCCTTTCTTTTTTGCTTCTTCCTCAAATGTGAAAGCAAATAATTGAAAAATAAAATCAAACGTGTTGGCTATAAGCACGAGTGTTTTTCTTCACTGATGTTCTATGTCAGAAATAAATACAACTCTGCAGAGCTTGTCTCATCACTGTTGACTTTCATTTATTTATGTCCAACCGGTTAAGTATGAATGAGAATCAACAGCCACTGCTCTTTATTATTTGTATAACATCAACACTATGAGAAATATCTTGCAAAAAGTGTCATCGTATCTTTGTCTGCGTAGGGTAGCAGCAAGAAGTGATGGAACCTTGACAGTCTTGTTTGGATTCAGAAAGTACAACAAGACTTACCCTCTGGGAAATTCCTTACTATTGGCCAGGGATAGATATACAGTAGGGAAAGCCTAGAAAACGGAGCATTGCAATGTGTCTATGTAAACATATATCTGTTAGGGAATTAGAGATCACTATGAAGGGAGCTCTTAGGAGATTGATAAATCAGTCTAGTCTAAATCAAAGCTTGGTTGAATTAGTTTATTCATTAACAGTGCACATGCTAATGGTCAATTCTTACACATTATTAATCATTGACACCACACAAAACTGTTAGTCTTTAGTAATTATATCCTAAATTACAGATGAATGCACTATACCGCAACCACATAGTTAGCACTGATGGGTATGACTGCTGCTGATCTTGGCAGCTGAGAGCAGACTGCAGAGCTCATTGATAAGAGAAGTCAGAATTGGGTCAGACTTACCTTCTTTCACCTCCTGACATTTTTGCTGTCACCCTCCTCCCAAAAGGAGCAGTCTCATCTGCCTTATTTACTCCTGGCAGTGCTTATCTTGGGTTCAGGTTTTGCCATTCATCTTTCCTGTATTCAGCAGGATGTCTGTCTGCAATAATTTGAGCCTTCTTTATCCTTTGTCTAGCAAATTATTATCATTTGAATGTTTCCTACCAGCAGCTACATTCATCTTCCCTTGTCCCTTTGATGAGCACAGAGCTTAAATAGTTATGTATAAAGTTTATAAGTTCTGTCTGTCTACGCCATCACAGGGCTCCAAAACTTAGTATGCTTATGTTCAGATTCAAAGCAAATTAATACTGGGTATATTCTGATCAAACACCCATTTTGACTGCAAAGAAAGGTGGGAAGAAATATTAATCTCATAATCTGACCTAAGATTCCCTGCTTGGAATGTCTAGAATAGATACAACCAAAATCCTAAATTCATCCTACGCAAATGAAACTGAAATTACTGAAAGGGCTGAGATAGGATCCTAACTTGATAAGTCCCTCTAAGAGCACTCTGGAAGCAGTTCTCTCCATTAGGAGAAAGGAAAGACATCACGGTTAGGCTTCCTATGAAGGCAGCTCACTGAAGAGAGTAAAATTACATGAGGTGAACTCAGATCTAGGCTCTTAATCATATTCTACTAATTTTGTTTTATAGAGCTTAGCAAACTTCGAAGCAGAAGCAATTATTTCTTAGCAATAAGAATTGTATTACAAAGCTTCAAAGAGCTCAAGGCATGTTTTTAGAAGATGTACAATGCTGTAAATATTGCTGTTAGTTTACTGTTTCATATCCAATAAAAAATCCATGTGTCTTATCTGGAAATTTATGATATGAACAGAGAAAGAAAAAGGGTCTTTATGTGGCTACTACACTCTTTAAAGTAATTTTTATGGTGCTCTCAGAAAGTTATTGTTATCCATTACACCAACAGAGAAATGAATCATGAATAATGGGCAAGCACCTTTGTGCTGTTTACAGGGTTTCAGACCTTAAAGTTTACATCCTGGTGAGCCAGTATATCAATTTAATTAGGTGCTTTGAGTAATTTACCCAAGTAAGTTGTTTGGTGATAAGTCCTTAGTCCTCAATCTTCTTCTGATTAGAAGGATGATTAATCTTCAGTTGCTTAAAAAGCCTTCAGCGACAAAGTATCCAACTACAGTTTTTACTGATGTTCCCTTTTCCATTTATATTCTGAGCACGGGAAGTAGGTGGAGATGAGCTGCATGACATTTTGTTTGTTGGAATATATTCAGTATTCCATAATTGCAAAATTTCCTCATGTCATGCTTCAAAGGTGGACAGTTTTATGTTATTCCCAGTTTTGATGATATGCCAGTTGGTACAGCTCAGTGCCTTTTGGAGCACTGTAAAATTGGAGTTCATGGAACAACTGGTTTTCATTTCATTCCCTCCTTTCTCATAGCCTCTTACATTCTTCTTGGTGTTCTGAAGTTCAGTCCTTATGTGAAATTGTCCTTCTCCCTTTTATAACACCCACCTGCACATCATTACATAACACCTCCATTATAAATTGTGGATTTAAATCCTCTGTTCCCTCTTACTCTCCTTGGAAGAATGCACACCTACTAACTATTTTTCTGCCCTCTACTCACTTTGTTTCCTAATGTCAGAAATACAGCATCGGTTTCCTGCTCCCCTAGAAGTAGAGTTTGCAGCCTGAACAGTCAAGGAAAGCTCACAGAAAAGCAAAAATCAGGCAACTGGTTTGTGGAGAGTGTTCATTTCTAAAGGGTTTTTGGAGAGTGTGGGGAGGAGGACTACCTTCTGCTATGAAGGAAAAAGCTGCCACCAGGCAACCAAGACTTTCTGTCCTAGTTTACAGGATGACAAACCAGGGGATCTGGCCCACCCAGCATGGCTTCATGAAATGCAAGTCCTGCTTTACTAACCTGGTGTCCTTCAATGACCAAGTGACCCACCTAGGAGATGAGGGAAAGGCTGTGTACATTATCTACCTGGAATTTAGTAAAGCCTTTGACACTTGTGTCCCACTGCATTCAAAAAAGATGGCAGGTCATGGCTTATAAAAAGTGTGCTCCTCACTGGGTGAAAAAATCAGCTGAATGGCTAATCCCAGAAAGCTGTAGTGAACGGAGCTAAATGCAGGTGGTGACTGGTCACAAGCGGTGTTCCCCAGGGCTCAGTGTTGGGACAAGTCTCATTTAATATCTTCATCAATAATCTTGATGAGAGGATTGAGTGCTCTCTCAGTAAATTTGCAGATGACACCAATCTGAGCAGGAGTGTCAATCTGGTCAAGGGTAGGAAAGCTTTGCAGAGGGATCTGGACAGCCTGAATTAATGGTCCCAAGTGAATTGTATGAGGTTTAACAAAGCCAAGTTAAGCTGAGTCCTCCACTTCAGTCACAACACCACCAGGCAATGCTACAGGCTTGGGGAAAGTGGCTGGAAATCTTCCTGATAGAAAAGGACCTTGGGGTGTTGGTCAACAGCCACTGAACTTGAGCCAGCAGTGGCCCAGGTGGCCAAGAAGGCCAACAGCATCCTGGCTTGGATCAGAAATAGTGTGGCCAGCAGGAGTAGGGAAGGGATTGTGCCCCTGTGCTCAGCACTGGTGAGGCTGCACCTTGAATCCTGGGTTCAGTTTGAGGCCCCTCGCTACAAGAAAGACATTGAGGTGCTGGAATGTATCCAAAGAAGAATACCGAAGCTGGTGAAGGGTCTAGAGAACCAGTCTTATGAGGAGCGGCTGAGGGAACTGGGGCTGTTTATTCTGGAGAAGAGGAGGCTGAGGGGAGACCTCATCACCCTCTATAAGTACCTGAAAAGAGCATTGCAGTGAAGTGGGTGTTGGTCTCTTCCCCTGTGTAACTAGTGATAGAACATGAGGAAATGACCTCAGGTTGTGCCAGGGGAGGTTTACATTGAATATTAGGAAAAATTTCTTTACTGAAAGAGTGGTGAAGCATTGGAACAGGCTGCTTAGGGAAGTTGTGGAGTCACCATCACTGGAGTGTTCAGCAAACATGTAGATGTGGTACTTTGGGACATGGTTTCATAAGCAAGGCAACCTTTATGAGTCTATGAAACTTCTGTGTGACCACAGCTTGCTCCAGCAATCCTCACTGGCACCAGTGGTGTATTTGCATGCCAGGAAGCCGTGTCACTTATCACAGCCATTGGCCAGTGTTGCGTGTAGTACTTTGCAACATAACATGGGAGATGTTATAGGATCTGAGGCATTCTTGACGTCCAGGCCACTCTCAACGTGTGAATGTAAATGATATTGCGGGAGGAGAAGGGATAACTTATCCATCTTCTTCACTGTCAGTCAGAAAGTAATAACCAAGAGTTAAAGTCTTTGCATTTTAAAAATAATGGGAGGAAGAATGCAGCTAAAACCCAAACGTCACGCTCCTGTCACTTTTCTCAGGGCAGGAAAAATCTCTCAGCAGTTCCTCATTTGAGTTATACTCAGGTCCAGTAATTTTAAGTCATAAAAGTTTATAATATATTTTTATACACTGACTAGACTGTCTCTTATTTCATGCACTACATTTTAGCTGAACCAGATTAATTTAACCCATGTTTGTGGCTGGCCATATTTCAGACTGCCTTCAGGATGCTACTTTACCAGATTTAAGTCAGCAGTGAATCACAAGCAAACCTTGGGCTGGCATTACTTAGCCTGCCCTCAGGTTAGTGGCACTGCTTAGAAATGTGTCTTAAAGAAAGTTGCCTAAAATGCTAGCTTGAGCATTTTTAACTTCCCTCCTTTGTATGATAATGCTCTAGGCTTAAAGCTGTAATTACATAGAGTAGAAATACCTGCTGCTATGCCCATTTTCCACACATGTGCAACACTAGAAACTCTGTGAATCTGCTTGGAATTCTGTAATATATTATTTATTTGGGGGTAATTAGCCCTATGCCTCACTCTGTATCCACCCTCTTCTCTCTTTTTAGCTCATTCTCCCTATTTCCCTACATCCCACAAGTTCCTTATGACTTCCTTTCCCCCTCCCTCTTTTTTCCTCATCTGTTATTTCTTTTCCTCCACTGCTAAGCTGTATCTTTCTGCTTTCCTGTTACCTTCTCCGACCTTATTCTTGGCCAGGTATTGCAAGTGGTGCAAACTTGGTGTTCCCAACAGAATGCCTCTTCTCCAAGTTGTACCACTATTAAATAAGGGAGAAAGATAGGGAATTAACTAAACCACTAAATCTGAAGGTTATTTCAGAATAGTCTGTATTTTTCTTTTTATAAACCAGAATCTACTGATAGTGTGGGAGAGAGACCACTGTGATTTCAGAGGACAGTGAGTGTAATAATGACATAACATCCTTGCTAAGCTTTGACAAACAATCCCCCACTACATTTTCCCCTCATTTAACATGTTTATCGTGGCGTGCAGAGCATGGCAGAGGATTTGCCTGACTTAACGTAAGCAAATCCATTGGGATCAAAACACTGTTATCCAGTGGTTTGCTAGTTTCAGGCAGGTCATGGTGAGTTAAACTACTAGAGCAGTCTCCTCCATCGCTTTGGTTTAGGCCGCTCGCTGTGAAGGAAACCAAACATGGAATAGACTTTCTTCAGCAAAACATTTCAGAAGCATCCTGCTTTCTGCTCCTGAGCTGAACATATACTCGCAAGGATATGTAACGATCTGGCTTTGCATTATTCTGATTCTTGCTCTCAATAAAGAAAGAAAAATATAAAATCCAGCATTAATCGTTACGCATTCAGATATGTCACAGTCACAGAATTATGGAATCACAGGATAATTCAACAAGGAAGAAACCTCAGGGAGATCAGCTATAAGGTCAGAGCAGATTGCTCTGGGCTTTATATTGAAAACCAAGAAGGATGAAGAGTGCACAGGCTCGTTGGGCAACCTGCTCCATTGCAAGACAGTCCTATAAAGAAAAAAGAAGGTAAAATGCAGACAAGATAAAAAAAGGTTTTCCTTGTATGAAATCTGAATTTGTTTCAGCTTATGTTCATTGCCTCCTGTTCTCATATCATGCGCCACTGTGAAAATCCTGTCTCCATCTTCCATCTTTTCCACAGAGCTTCCTCCCAACTCCAGTCTGGATAGGTGCAAGGAGCCAAGCCTTCCCAAATGCATTTGTTCTGCACTTCTGTGGGGGAGAGGAGATGTCCCTGCCCATGGCAGCGGGGTTGGAACTAGATTATCTTTAAGATCCCTTCCAACCCAAATTATTCTATGATTCTAAGATTCTCCCATAATGAGGATAAATATTTCTTCTAACATTCTTACAAGGAGCTACAGATTCTTCTGATGCCTGTGCTTACCTCACTGTAACCCAGTTTTCATCTGCTAAGAAGTTTTGCAAGGCACATCATGAATGATATTCAGGTTCCTGGTGTTTCTTTCTCTGGGACTTTTGCACAAAACCATCTGAATATTTCTGTGCATTCTTGTTTAGCAAGTAAATTTTCTCCTTATACGGTGTTTGTTGATCTTTTTCTGGTCTTCAGACTCTTTATTTTAATATGTATTGTTTTCTCCTCTTTCATGATCAGCCAGCTCTTCAAAGCCAACTCACCTTCTCATTTCAAAAATCTCTCATAGTCTGTGACAACCTTTCTGATGTTATCATTTCCTTAAAAAAAAGTTTATTACTTTAAATCTCACTTTTCCCTTCACTGCTTTTTCTAGTTCATTTCTAGAATCTGCTAAATGATATAGGGAAGAGTATCTCTTTTCCTTCAGATCTTTCTGCCAGCCTTGTTGTCCCCAAAATAACACAGGCAAAGAAGACCTGTTACAGTGGTGGCAAGAGCAAAAGCTTGTCCAAAGGGGTCTGTAAGTGTTCGAGACCATTTTTGGTTGTGTTTAGTGCAACCATAATGTACTGACTACATCACTGGCATTCCGCAGAAGTAATAATTTCTTTATTTCTATAATATAGATTTCTGATTCATGCATGTCCTGGCTAGCTATAGCCCAGTGATTATTTCACTGTTTTGCAAGTTCATTCTGTCTCATCCCAAGAGGGGTTCAATCCCATGGGTATTTCTGGCCTATTTTCTTGCAACGCATGTCCTCATGCCTGTAAGGTGGAGGTTAAGTTTACCAGCCCAGCTCTTCGTGTCCTCTCCATGGTCACAGAGGCAAAGCCCCACGGTGTGTACCATCTCTCTTGAGCAGGTAAAACTTTCTCCTAACACAGAAACAATGGGGTTTCTACCAACTGTGATCTACAGCTGAACGAAAGGTTCATCAGTTCTGATACACTTTTAGTGCTTCATAGCAGGTTCATGTCTTTATATAGTGTTGACACTTTCACATATCTGAATCAGATCTGTCACCATATTTAATCTCCTCCTTTTCAGGGTTCTACATTTAGCTCTGATTCAGATTTAAGTTGTGTCTCTTCTGATAATGCTATTAGTTTTTAGTTACACTCATCACTGGAACTACCAGGTGATAAAAAACTATACCTACGTTTCTTGCTCCATTATCTAGAATATCTCTTTTACACAGGAAACATCTAGGAGTGTTGAAATGCCTGGTTTTAGCCAGCCTGACAGGGTCTCGTGTGATATCAAATATCCCAAATGCGCCTTGCCACTCAGAACTCGTATACATCTTATCAAAATGAGGATGGCAAAAGGAGATATGATAAATTGCCTACCTCATAATTAAAAGGCCAAACCCAAACCACCATAATGCAGCTTTTCAGTGGAACCACTTAGGAATAAAAGCTTTTTTGAAATTCTCCAGTTTTTCTATTCTATTTCAAACATCATCTGGTCCCTTTGAAGGTCCCACCATCTCTTTGGTGACATGCAGAGTTGTAGGCACTGGAAACCCTTTCTTCACTTGTAGTATTACTATCTGGGGAAGTTTTTCCTGACATTATCATTTCATACTTAAGTGTAGCAGTTTCCTTTTATATCCCACCAGTCTGACTGATAGAGAAATATTTTTTGCACCCTTAGTGTCATGTATAAATACTTATACATATAAAGTATATATATGTTAATACTTATACATATAAATACTTATAAATACTTTTATTTTGCTTTGTGTGAAGGAAACTGCTAAGGTGTGGTTCATTACCAATTTTAAAATGATGTACTTCTGTCCTTTCAAAATGCAGCTCGTCACCATCCTTTCCTTTTTTTCAACTTCTCTGAGAGAATTTAATCTTTCTCCGCAGACTAAGGAGACATTTAAGAAAGCCAACTTCTAATTATGTGGAAGTTGGCCCGGTGTAAAAACCAATAGGTCACTGTCCTGAGAAGCAGCAGGTGAGGATTTGAACCAATCTTAAACTGCAGTGGGCCTAAACCCAGATTTCCAATAGTTCTGTTACTATTTAACCCAGTCTACCAAGAGAGACTAAGTGCTATGATTCAGGTGCCTACTTGTCACTTTGATGATAGGATGTGGAGGAAATGGGGAAAAAAGCAACAGATTATTTTTTTCCTCTATAAAAAAGTATCCTTAAAAAAACACATAAAAGCCTGAGGTCATATCCCATTCTATAAAGGGTTCCCTGAGGATTTCAGCGCTTGTGGAAAATCACATTATTTTGTGGTGAGCCATAAAGGAGCAAAAGGGTGAAGAACAGTGATTGCTGCTCATTGTTTTGACTCACTTTTCCTTGTACCACCAGCAAGAATCAGAAGACAGACTCTAAAATTCAAGAGAATTGTTAAATTATCGTATTGCCTTTACAGTTTGTTTGCTGCACCAGCTGATATGTAGAATTGATGTTAATAAATAAAGCTCTTCTCCTTGAATAATCTTACCTACATGAGAGTTCACTCTCAATTTAAAAGGAAATAAAGACGTGGTCTTAGACAAAAAGGTCAGTCCACCAATTTTATTTAAAATAGTGCAACAAGGCTTTGCAACCAGGAGAACTGCTGCAAGACAGTAACAGACAATTACTCTGCCAAACAAAACACAAGCAAGGAAGAAAGTCAATTTGTTTGCAAAATGAGGGATGTGACCATCCTGTAATAAAGTCCCTTTCCAGCAATAGCTTAAAGTGATAAAGCTTAGAAACTGTGATAAAGCCCTGTGAAAAAGCTTCGAAACATTTATAGCAGAAAGTGGAAAAATAAAATCCCAGCAATTTGTGGGAAATATTATTATATTTTGTTAGAATCTAAGTACCTAACTTCCTTTTCCTGTAACCTAAAAGCACCAAAATAAGTTTCCGATAGATGTATGGGTGTGGCCATCCCAGTTTAGACCTTAAGACAACCTACTGACATGAATGAGATCTCAGGGTGTACTAGGTCTGTCTGGGATGGAGTAGATTTTCTTTCATGTGGTGCTGTGCTCTGTTTCTATGGCTAAAGCAGTGTTGATAACACACTAGAGTTTTGGCTGTTGTTTAGCAGTACTTGCACAGTGTCAAGGATTACTCTTTCCAGCTCTGCCCCATCAGCTCATAGATTGCGGCACTCAAGAAGATTGGAGTGACCACAACTAGGACAGTTGACCGAAAGGCTATTCCATGCCATACGATGTCATGTTCAGCAATAAACAGCTTGAGGGTTTTGTAGGGGAAGGTAGACATAACTCGGATACTAGCTGGGCATAATTCTCCTTGTGAGAGGTGGTGAATCATTGTCTTTGCATTACGGGTTTTGGGATTTGGAGGTTTTTTCATTGTTTGGTGTTTGGTGTTTTTTTTTCTTTTCTTTCTCTCCTTCCTTCACTTATTTATTACTCTTCCTATTATTTCCCTTGTCCCACTGCAGGAGGCAGAGTGGCTCTTAGCTGTTGGCTGGGGCTAACCCATAACATATGGCCAGACAACAGGCTGTGGTGCAGCTAGTTTAGCAGTGGATGTAGCCTGACTCATCCTGTTACTCACTAGTACTCTAATCTATTTTCAATCCTTGGTCATCTTTTGCTTTGAAGTTTTGATTTAGAAGACTAGTTCTGGTTATTTATTGTTAAGTTATTCATGCACAAACGTTTTCAGAAAAAAACATAGGATCAATAGAATCAATTATTATAATTAACTGGAAAATAAAAGAAAGACAAACGATCTCACACTGCAGCAAGGCATAGTTTAGGTGCATATTAGGAATTTTTTTTTATCTCAGGATGGAGTTTATTGTCAATAACAATAACGAAATCAATCTGATTATCAACATTTCTTCAGAATTTTAAGGATGCATTTTAATGATAAAAATTTGATGCAGAAAATGGCCTATTAGCCCATGCTAGTCAGTACTACACAATCACAACTCTGCTGGAAATTCCTCTACCCTGAGAGAAGGGTTTTTTATCTTGGATGAATTGTGGTGTTGCTGTTTGCCTGTCCTCTTGCACAATCTTGGACACATTAGATACGCGTTCATAAAATCTTTGCTTTAAGAATAGTTTAATAGCATTTTGGGTAAAGATTGTGAAATGCAGAGATATTATGATGATGGAAGCTGTATACTTGCTAAAGCGATTGTTTTTCTGTTCGACTTTTACATGTCTTTGTCTGAACTATCCTGAATTCATTTCTAAGGCACTGCTTTGTTTAAACCACTGGTAGTTTTGCTTGCTCAGAAGACTGAGTAGGCTTCAAGAGTGATGAGCAACTGTTTGAAAATTAGTTTTGAGCCATGTCGTTATGTTGAATATCATACAAACTCAAGGCTATGTCTGAGTCACTAGATTTGTGGAATGTTCTTTTGCCATGGTACAATGCAGCATTTACATTCAAGCCACAACTCTTGCTGTCACTCTATTTTAAACATGTATCATGTTATGTTATTTTGAGAAAATATATTACAATTATTCAGATATTCAAGGTTTTAATAAGTAACTGAGTCAGTACAAACTATTAAAATGTGTAGTGTATAATGGAGGGATGTGACATTGGCGAATTATTTCCTTTAAATCATTATCTGTCCTTTAGTGAGACAGTTTAATTAAAGCTTTAAAAGGCGAAGGTATTGCTGAGAATCAGTAAAGAATGACAGTCATATGGAAGTGGATCTGAAGCAAAATATTTGTGAGACATGAGGTCCAGAGCACATACGCATCTGATTCCTGAGTTTTTCAACCTTTTTCTCCCAAAAGGCACTATCAACCCTCAAGCTGCCTGCTGCTACCTGGTGACAACATACTTAGCACACAGAGGTTCATCACCTTTCCAGCTGGAAAACACAGAAGAAGGAAAGGTCTTCGATCACTCTTGGTTTGGCTCTTGTGAGACTCATCTGGAGCTCTGCGTCCAGTTCTGGGCTCCTCAGTACAAGAGAAACACAGATGTACTGGAGGGAGTCCAGCAAGGGGACACAAACATGATTAAGGGCTTGGAATGTCTAAAAGGGGAGGCTGAGAGAGCTGGGACTATTCAGCCTGGAGAAGAGAGGGCTGAGGGGATGACCTTATCAATGTTTATAAATACGTGCAGGCTGGCCTGGTGGTACCCATTAAAAGGACAAACAGCAATAAACACAAAGTGAAAAACAGGGATTTCAGTTTAAAGATTAGAAAAATCTTTTTTTTTTTCTTTTTTTTTTTTACTGTTAGAGTGGTTGAACGCTGGCACGGTTTGTCCAGAGAGGCTGTGGAGTCTCCATCCTTGAAGATATTCAAATGTGACTGGACACTGTCCTGGGGAACCTGTTTTAGACAACTCTGCTCTGAAAGAGGGGCTAGATTATGCAATCTCCAGATATGCCTCCAGCTCCGCTAATTCTGTGATTCTTTCCTTATTAACATAAAAGACTTCCATATCTATGTAGCGGCTTCCTAGCTGCACCACAAAAGTGCCTTCGCCATCCTTCTCTCCTGTGTATAGCTATTTAATCGCTACTTAGAATATTAATAAAACCTACTAAGAATCTAGGTAACCACTGAAAAAGCTATGAGCTATGAATTCAGTTCCTACTTCTTAAATGAAGTTCTAGACAGATATCGAAAAAATTTAGTACTTTATTTTCAACAGCGTAATGTAGATATGCGCAGTACCTGAAATGGGATAACCATTTCTGGTGAGGAGAAAGTAGTGCTTCTATCCTTGCTTTCCCTGCCACAGAAGAGCACCAATTTATGTCGATTGTGCTGGTGGCTTTTGTGTTACAGATACCTATCTAACTCTGTGCCAGAGAGACATCAACTCTTTTTAATTAAATTTTCTCTAGGGGGAGTTTAGTGGAGCGGAATGTAATTACCCAGCTAGGAATTTTGTAAGAACATCAAAATTAACATCCTCTGCTCTGGTTAAAAGTGTCATCGGATGTTTAATGAAACAAAATGGTCAGGGACCTCTCTTTTATATTTCATCTAAAACAAAGTACTCCATGCTCATTCACAAGCGCTGATTTAGTGAGGAAAGTGTTAACTAATAAACAAACAATGCCACTCTGTTTGGGTTTTTATCTCAGTACAGCATCTTCTTGACTCATTCAGGAGAGCTAAATGCTTCAAAGCACCAAGACAAACTTGATGTTTAAAGATAGATGAACATGAACACAGTCATGAGGACTACAAGATTTCAGGGTTTTCTTGTAAGAAAACGGTCCTCATTTTTTTATCATTCGTGCTCCTCTCGTGAAATTCTTTCATGTGATGGAATGGTTGTCTCTATGGTTAGAATTTACACAGGGGAAGGAAATTTGCTTCTTCCCTGAAAGAGGAAAGTGAGGGTTTTTTTCAGAATTCACTTATATATGTATTTATCTAAGTATATTGTTTCCTTTATGCATATACAATTGTCAAGTAATACATGAATTAGGCAAGGTACACGCAGAGTAACTGTGTCTCTCAGTGGGAAAACCAGATGCTCCTAGATATCAGTGAAATCATGTTCAACAAGGAGTTCAGTCTAAAATAATCTAGAAGTTGCTGCAAATGCTAAGGAAATGTCCAGCTGCTCATGCCTTTCTTCGTGTTTTTTTTTTTTAACCTTAACACTGTAAATTCAACAAAAGCTTCAAAGGCACACTTCAACTTAGCAGGCCAAGCCCATATCAACAGAGGGATGAACTGATAACAGCATTTATTGCTTTGAAGGACTGTCTCAACACAGCAAATTGGGGGTACTGCCCTTCCAGAGTAAGATCAGACAAGACAGTGTCGTGGCTTGGCCAGTCTGGGACCACAGAAACAAAAAAACCATCTTCTTGTCAGACTGGAACCCAATTAAAAGTATAATAATACTTTTAGCCTATGAATTTGGCAGAAGAGAACAACTGGATGGTAATCAAGTGTCCTAGGCTGTCAATTTTGGACCATCAGGTTGCATACGGTCTTAGATTGGCTTCTCTCAGTCCCCAAACTAAGCAATTACTGGGTTTCTTTTTACTCTCTCTCACTTTCCTGAATAAAGTATGTTTCACATGTAAGGCTAAAAAGTAAAAAAAAAGGGAGAAACAACAATGAAGTTTATCACAGTGGGAAAAAGGAAGAAGTTGAGCATCCTGTTTTTTTTACCTGGAAATGAACGTAATTTAGACTAAGGTCAAATCTAATGTTTCACTTGCCTGGAATGAAGCCCCTTGTCGGTAGTTCACGTGTAGTAGTAAGAGCAAATTGTTGGCTCCAGAAGTCATCCCAGGTCTTGAGACCACTCAGAAGAATTGTTAGGCACTCCCCTGAGTACAAAGGTTCCCAGTTATTGAAGAATCCCAGATATGAGACAGGAAGATCCCCACCTTTCTTCTCCCCCTTCCTATAGATAATGCACATCTGTAGTGATGTTTGGCAGGTTCTAGGCCCCTCTTAATTTCACACTAACTTAAGCACATAAAGCCATAAGGGACAAATCTATGTTTTCTTCGACTTCTGATCTTTCAGGAGGGATCTGAATATCCTTTACTCTTCACACATTCTTTAAGTGCTTCAGTTAGATGCATTTCTGGAGTTAGAAATTTTCAGTGTAATTGGGGCACAGATTGTAATCAATTACTATTAATTCCTATATCAACATTAGGAAGGGCAAAAGGAAAAATACACTTTCCTAATACTTCTTCTAAATTTAATTAGTTCTACCTGTACAGGCAAATATTGAAGCTTTAATGAAATTTCTGACAGATTCCTCCAAGCTGCTTGGCAATTTAGAAGTGAAAGGGGGAAGAGAAAGAGAGACATGGAAAATAAGAGATACCATTTCTGAGCAATAGACTTACAAAATATGTCTGGCAAAGAGATTATCAATAAACAGAAGGTATTTTAACGCTAACAAAACATTCAAAAGATGCAGTTTATATTGCTGATAAGTAGCAGTACTCCATCTCTTTCTTCTCTCTCCATCTAACTTCTCCGTATATCATCAATAGCTGAACTCTTCAGTCCTTTATATTCAAATGAATGTTTCCTACCAAAATATTTATTCAAATGGAAATGGTAGTGATTTTCAGATTCTCACAGGCAGAGTGGAAACAGAAAGATAAATGACTTTCTCATATTACCTCGATGTTATTGTTATCATACATTGTGTGATGTTCCCTCATTATCCGTCGGTACACAAATCCAAGCAATGCATAATTTCTGAACCAAAAGTAAAATAGCAAAACATTTCTCAAGATGTTTTCAGCATTTTTAGATTTAGATGAAGAGGAAAATATGCCTAACCCTGGCTTATAATAGACATTAAAATTCTGAACAAGTACGTAGGATTGAGGTGTCTGAGTAGACAAGCAGCCAAATTCTTTATCGAGATCTGGTCCTTTTGTTCCACTCAGACCGTGTAAAAGGCAGAGATTCAGAACTTAAACAGTCATAGAGGGATACCATTGCTGATAGAGAGATGGTGGTCTCTGCACTAATAAATAGTTCCCTTCATAAAGAAATTTTTCGGGAGAGGAAGGAGACCACAACAAAGCAGATCTCCCCTGAACCTATTTCCTGCTCTCACAGCCTAGACCACCTTGGCACATACACTGAGGTTTTGTAAACCAGCTCTCTACGTGAGATCACTCATCTGCTGCAGAAAGAAATCTATCCCAATACAATTCCCAAGCTAAAGATTTTACTTCCTTTCAGCATTGAAAATGTAGATACATTCATGTGAAAAGGGTGGATGAAAAGGAACCAGAATAATGTGAGGTTAGGAGGAGATTTCTGAAGTAGATGATAGTTTTAATTGCTTATATTGTAAGTAAATGAAATGAGACATAGGGAACCTGAGAAAATATGTTTCTATAATAGAGGTAATTCTTACATTTAAATTTATGCTGTTGCTGAAGCACAGGCAGGTGTTTCATCTTCCAGATTTTTCAGAAAGATGTGTATAGTTACATCCTTGGCAGCTGATAGAGATACAGTTCATTTAATTTAGATTTATACCTACATGTTAAGCCTCTAGTGAGTCACTATTCCTAAAACCTACATTCTTTAGAAAGTCAGAGAAGAAAGTAAACGCACTTGAGGACCCCAGAGAAGGAGCATGTTTGTGTAAATTTGAATTGAAACAAAAAGTTTATACAGCAAACCTACTAATATTCCTCCTACAGACTTCCATCTTTTGTTGTTGCATATGCCTGAGTTTGTGCATTCGTGTCTTTATGTATGCACACTTATTCACTATTCCCAACCTAAGCAATGATTTGAGACTGTGTTTCAGTTTTCATGCTGTTTCACACAATTCGAGATACCTTTTCTTCAACATTTCAGTCATGGAGAGTTGATAAGTGGTAGAATCCAGCTCCTGGATGAACTTTGGTGAAGCCGAGTGCTTACAAATGGCAAGCTCTACTTGCACCCATATATGTACCCAAAGCAATCGTGATACAGATACATGATACACATATACCTACCAATATATTGCACCTCTATGACCTTTATAAAAGTCTGACTTCAAAAAGCACAGTTGTCTCCATTTAACCCCAGATAAGACAGAGGAGAATGTACAGAGAGGTATTTACTGAGCTTTTAGCTCATAAATGAGTTGGGCACTGTACTTAAAGAAATTAGCTTGCAGATCTCCCAATGGTGCAGCCTCTGGAGCTAGTTTAGATTACAAACATTTCATCCTCATTTCTCCCGAAGCCACATCAAGGAGACAAACATTAATGTAATAAAGCATTTCCCTAGTAAATGAAGTGACAAGTGTGTAGAGATTCAGATGTCACAGAAGATTGTTGCTTGATATATGTACATCAGTACCTCCTGAACTCACTCCTGAACTATTTCTTGCATTTGTCATCTGCCTCTGTCCTGGTCTAGAATATGTGTTGTGTTGACTGAAGGTGACATAGTCACAGTGAAATGCTTTCTCTTTGGCCTCAAAAAGAGCTGCAAAAAGGTTAGAAGTCTAGGCATGCCCTTTTTTCCTCAATTCTCTGGGCTTCTTTTAGGAGGGTTGTTCTGCTTTCTTCCTACTAAAGCATGGAAATACTGGAAATAATTATCTTTATTTCCCTGTATTTCCCACCTGCCTTTGGAGACAATGAAGTAAGTATCATGGTAGGTCTCTGTTTCCGATGATAACGCCAGTGTAGTTGTTCCAAAGCAAACAAATGGGGAAGATCAATCCAATTAGACTAGAAGATCGGTTCAGATAAATAACCTTAACTTCAGTTCATCACTCAAACATGATGCACTGATGAGGTCTAAGTTAGGAACATAATTACCTGAATTCCTCCAGTAGAATTTAACAGATAAGTACTTCTAGAAAGCCATTTCACACACCTAACATCTAAAATGCCTTTATAAGTGCTTCTTATAAGAGAGCCTAAGAGATAGCTTTTTCAGGTGACTAATAACGCGTGGTCAATAATGTAGTCTTGGCTGTAATCCTCAAATATCCAGCTGTGACCTTTTTATTTTTCTTTTTTTTGCCTTTTTTTCATCTTATTGCTTTATCTGCTTCTAATCTGTAAAAGAATTTTAACTTTCATCTGTAACTACTTAGGCATCAAAATAGTATAGCTTGAGAGGGACTTTTCAATTCCCCAAACCTCCATGTAAAGTACTGATGCCCACAAATGTATCTTAATCTGTAAGACTGCCCTTTATCTATTTTGATTTTCATAACCTTTTTTTCTCTGAAAAGCTCCAAAACTCACTGTAGATCAGGTTCAAAAAAAAAAAAATTAAAAGGAAAAAAAACGCGGAGGTGTTTTCTGTCCTTACCACAGTACTGTTTATAATTTTCTTGTTAAATATTAATTTCAGCAAGTGTTCCACATCCTGAAATAATTTTGAACAAACTTCACTTTCCCTGGATATCCATTTTCAAAATGATCGATCCTCCCAAGCTAAAAATGATTTGCAAAAGACCCTTCCAGTACTGTAAGTGCTTTCTATTGACCACATTTCAGGCAAAAATATCAAGAACAGCCTCTCCAAGTATTTTGTATTATCTATGCCCAGACTGCATAAGCACAGAACATTTGAAACTGGAACTTTAATTTGCATTTGAAGGAGTTAAAATTTAAAAGAATCAAGATTTTTGGATTTGTCATGATTTGGGATATAAGGAAATCGATAATTAATTATGATAAGAAAGGAAATATTTTGTGGGTAGGTTATTGCACAATTTGAATGTTCTGAGGTTCCTGACCTACAATTCTGAATTCTGTCGTGAGGGTGGGTGGCAGGATTCAAATCTAATGGGCTATTAGCCCAAATTTATATGATTTCTGTTAAGTTCTGAAATTTCCATTGAGACATGCTGAAAAGAAAACCATATCCAATAAATTGTATATCCTTGAAAAGAATATCCAATGTCTCAACCAGCAAAATAGTATCCAAATCCAAATATGTCTTTCAGAGTCTCAGTTTTACAAGTAACACTTAAAGTGGTAACAGTTAATTATTACATCTGACAGTCTTCATGGACTTTAATTTTCCCCACAATCTTATACTTCAGACTAATTCAATTTATCTTGTCCATTTTACTCAAACAACTGAAACAGATCTATGGTAAATTAATGTGCTATAGATAATTTGGAATGCAGTGCAAGAATTCAATGCACACCAGCACTACTGTATTACCTAAGGACATAAGATTTTAATTTAAAAAGTTAAAGGTCCATAAATCACATTCTATCTACACTTGTCAATGTTTCTGACAACCTATTTTAACATCTAGAATTATTTCCTTCTTTATCACATAAGAGAGATTTTAGTTTAAATCACTTTACCCTAAAAAGTAAAGAGGGAGTCTGAAGCAATCAGCAGAAGCAGAAGAATGTTGAAGACAAAGAAAAGAAGCACCAGGTACCCACTGAAGACATTCTTAAAGTGTGGTGGGGGTACTCGTCGGTGAGACACAAATAACTAATAAATCATCAAGTGGATGAGGAATGAAAAAATAACCTCTTTGAGGTAGTTTTTATTCCTTAGTTTATGCAGATGAGGCTAAGACACATAGCAGATTAGATTGAGAATGCATGTGGGGCTGCAAGGCAGGAAAGAGCTGTTGACATCTAGTGCGTCCTGACAACCTAAATTTAGGAAAGCCTGCTATATATTTCCATGTCTAGGCACAAAGTTGTCACATCTTTGTCTGTAAATAGGAATTACAAGTGACTCTAGCAGAGTGAAAATGTATGAATAGACAAATTAACAACTATCCTGACTCAAATCTGGAAGGTAGTCAAGATTTATTATGTTGTCCTCCTTCCTATCTTAAGGGCATACTTTAAAGCCTCCAGCAAGCTTTGTGTTGCCATGGCTATCTTTCTAACAGCCATAGTTCAAAGCCACCTCGCAGATGTCTCTAATACGTGATAGTTAAACAGACAGTCTTGGTATAAACATAATCAAACACATTTCTACAAAGGGTAGTGGAAAAGGAGATGAGGTGTAGGAATTTCAGATAGAGAAACAACAATGTAAAAGAAAAAGAAATGCTTTTTCTTAACTACTTAAGGCGGATCTCAGAAAGTGAAAAGGTGAAAGAAAAACCTTTCCCGTAATAGTCTGATACTAACAAGAGGTCCAGTTTTCAGTATCCTTTACATTCTGATTCATGTGTCATTAATATATACTCCTACGTAGTACCAGAATTGTAGGAAGCTTCCCTGACACCCAAGAGAACATTTCACACTAGTCTTATCTTCCTGTCCGCTTCCCATCCTCTCAGCCTCCCGTGGATTTCTCTGCAGCCCAACACCACAACCTCTCCCCCAGGCATGCGCCAGATGTGATTGATTCAAGGAATTTTTCTTAGTTCCAACCCCACTTGGGAGGAATATGTTTATGCAAAGCAAGAGGTAGAAATATCTTTTAGTTTTTAAACCAGTTTGTTCCCTCTTTGTATGAAACACTACACCTGTGAACTGTTTGAAGACCTCCGTCTCCTGTAGCCAACCCTTCCTCTGAAGCCCAGCTGGGTTTATTTCTTGGCTTTGTCCCCAGCTTTAGGAAGAACAAGCAAAACAGCTGTATGCTTCTGCAGCTTCATACTTCTGCATTCCTCCATTTGGTATTCTGTTTCAGAGGAGTTTGCGCTGGCACATCCTTCTCTTAATACTCTTTCTGGGAGTTTGAATACCGAGTAGTGGAGTGAAGGACCAAAATATCAGAAAGGTAGAGGTACTTCTGTACTGAATGTCTCCAAACACGAATGTTTCCAACTGCAATAAAGTGCTGGAAGCTAAGTAGCCAACTAACTAAAGATGCAAATTCAATGCAGTTAATATACCAAGATTTTAACAATACATAGCAAAATGAATGCCAAAGGAAATAACAGTAACTAAATTAGTCATGTTTTTAGCTTACCATTTATATGAACCACTGTTCATTACAGTTTGAAAAGCAAAGTATAATTACACCAACTGTATGACGGTAAGTAATTTTTTTTCACAAAGCATACCCTTTCTCATGGATTATTTTCCACTGAATTCTTTTTCTGATGGGATTTATCCTACCTTATTTCAGCTTTTTGAAACTGGGAAGGTAATTTTAGTGAGTTGAAGAGAAGGGGAGGTACTTTCAGCAAGCAATTTTTTTCACTTATTTAGGGTGTTATGAATTGGCATTCTGCCATTACGCTGCTAAAATCTCTTCAAAAGTGCTGAATGGATGGAAATTATATTAATTTAATCTCTTATATATAAAAAAATGCATCAATTTTCTCTACATTGTTACTAGCATTTATTTTTTTTTTGTTCCCTTTGGGGCAGTGAGTAAGGGGTAAAAAAGCTGATGACAGCCTTGTTGTTGCTGATGATCTGCTTCCATGGAACCTTGTTGAAGCAAGGTTTTGTTCATTAAATGGGTCAGAATTTTGTATTTTCTTCCTCAACACCCAAGACAATGTCAAATATAAAATTGGCCTTCAGAAGTTCAAAAATTCTACTCACATTTTTTTCCATCCTAAATTTTATGTTATAGAAGTGTTTTACATTACATTAGAAATTGTTCAGTTTCAGTTTCAAGCCGTTGGCTTTTGCTGTGACTCCAGCATTTAAAATCTCTTGCATTTTCTCACTTTGAAAGAACATACACAGTGTGATCAAGCCAACTTCCATCATTCATGTATATAACTTAAATAGCCTGAGCATTTTAGCAGGTCTGTAACGTTTTTCTCCACTTCCTGAATGTTTTATAGGAATTACATAATTTTTTCTAACTTAGTCCTTTTTTTCCCCCCCATTCTACGTATTCCATGTTTAGTAAGTGAACTGCATAAATTTACTCTTTGTGTTTTCTTCTTTTCCTGCCTGCACCTCTTTTCTTCAATTCTTGTCTCATTCGTAATAGCAAATTTTCCTTCAATATTTAAATATGTTTCTTTTTCTTATTTTCAGTATTGTTGGGAATAATGGATCAGTCACCCATGTCAGGATGAAAGTCATCTCACTGAAGAGCAGTTGAGTCAAAGTAGACACGTTCCCCATTAGCCATTGAAACTCCCTCTACAAGTATTTGAAGACAAAGAAAAGAGCATATCAATTGATGTAATTCAGATCACTTTTCTTACGTGCCTGTTTCAGAAGGGGGTGAATAATTGTATAAAAATATCTGTCTTGCCTATAAAGAGTCTCATTGATCACTTCACTCTGGATGCTCACCTTTTAACTTGTTAAGTCCATCCCTGCTGACTAAGATTGATAGTTCTAGCCTTTGGGTAAGATTTCTGCGTAGCAAATGATCCACCTATTTTCTTCCTGAATCATTTTACCTTGTTTTGAAACAAAGACAGAAGACTTTGGGAGGCTTTTAAGCTACCTAATGGAAATACCATTTCCAACTTGACTACTGACACCAAGGCACAAGATCAAACACTCCACAGATCTGTTCATTGAGATGTAATAACCGGCTTCTTTTCATTTCACAGAATCATAGAATCATTAAGGTTGGAAAAGACCTCAAAGAACATCAAGTCCAACCATCATCTCAACACCACCTTGCCTACAAAATCATGTCACAAGGTGCCATGTCTACACGTTTGTTGAACACCTCCAGGGATGGTGACTCAATGACATCCCTGGGCAGCATATTCCAGTGCTTCACCACTCTTTCAGTAAAGAAATTTCTCCTAATATCCAATCTAATCTCACCTGACTCAAGTTGAGGCCATTTCCTCTCATACTATTACTAGCTACTTGGAAAAAGTGACCAACATCTAACTCATTACAATCTCCTTTCAGGTGGCCGTAGAGTATTTAACATCAGCGAAAATCTTTTCTTTGGGTTCTGCTCTCTGTGGTCAGAGATTATGTAGTGACAAATAAATGATCTCATTCACAACACAACAGAAAACTGAAGCTGAATAAGTATTCTCTGCTCTGAATTGCCATCTGTGTAAGTCGTAGTCAACCTATAGAAATGGCAATAAATTATGTATATGTAAAACATTTGTTGGTATTCCAAATGTAGTTAACTGTTAATCGTTTCAGCAAACTTGTTGGCTAGTTTTGCATACTAGTAAAATTACAAGTGTCAGAATTTCCTTAAGTATGCTGTGTCTTCACAGACCAATTTATTTTTATAAACATCTCAGGGACACCAAAGACGTCTTGCTGAACTTTTTTAACACAACTTTCTGTCAACCTGGTGCATTAATGAAAAGAGTTTCACCTTTCCAATATGCTACTAACATTTAATTTCAAAAGCACAATTAATATATGCAATGCTATTGTGTGTCTCTCTCTTGTAAGCCGGTAAACACTAACCTGGGATTTATTAACCGCTAAAAGCCATAGACATTCAATCAATACAGTATACTTCTGGCATGAGAATGTGGCAAGAGCATAATCAGTCTTTTGGGTGGAATGTAAAACTTGAATCCTGATCATCTGAGATGATTAAATCTTAGGACGTGGTTTTATTGTGGGTTTATTGTTGTTGTTTGATGTCTTTTGGGGTTTTTTTGGAGTTCTTTTTTTTTTTTTTCTTCAGGGTTGTTTTTCTTTGTTTGTTTGTGCTCATAGAAGAGAGAATCAGGTAAGGAACTGCAAACATTGGTCACATTTCTCATGGTGAAATACCATAGCCATATCAAAATATCATGGCCACCACAAAATACCATAGACATCTATGTCTCCTGGCGTTTGAAGTAGTATAAGGCCTTTGTTAGCTGCAAGGCTCTAGACATTTATAGTCTTCTCTAATGAATAGTTATCAGACAGCATCTGGGTGGCCCAACACTCCATCCTTTAGAAGTCAATAAAATGTAAAAACTAGCTATTAGATTATATAGCATCAAGCCCATTTTGGAAATATGATTTATTCCTCAGTTCCTCTTGTGTTTTCAACACAGGACTCTTCGGGTTTTATCCTGGATTTTATGCTGAAAATCCAGCATTGTTATTGGTCTTCAAGTAGCACGAGAATCCTTTGTAATAAAATAAGCTAAATAAAACATTGATAAACATAAAACATTGTTTCTTTCAGTGTATTGGTTGCCATAGGTTGGAAATGATATTTCAAAAAACCTATTAATGGTCCATAATACAAAATGTAAGATGTTAAATGTTCATTTTCTGGAAGATAATATTTTATTGCATATGATTATTTTTAAATGGCTCTTATCTGCAGATCGAATGAATGCCCTGAAAACCAAACACTTTGTCCATAAAAGAGTGGTATAAGGCTTTTTCTTTTTCTGAAAAATGCTCAGCACACAGAAAAAAACCCTAAATCATAAAAGCTGATATTTGTCAGTGTCTACAGCAAATTTTGGTTTGTTTTCTTAAATTTAATCTTAAAATTTAGAACAAGAGATAATATTTTTATGTCAGCTCTTTAGAACTGGATATGAAAATTGTTAGTCTTCTAATGAAAAATATATTGAGTTTGGTTTACTCTGTCTTGAACCTTGACATTCAGCAATATCCAGATAACAATGCTGGCTAATAACAGTTTCCTGCCCAAATGTCTCATTGGCTCAAAGTTTATTGTTTACTATTAAAGCAAAGTAAAGCCTTTACTTTTTTAATCCAAAACTAGAGTTTGTTTTTTTTTTTTTGACCTAACAATATGCTTAATAATTTGTGTTAAACATTTATTACACTGCAGCATTTAATAATTTCATTGAGACTTTAGAAGTTCTGGTCTAGACCACCTGATCAGAGTAACTGTCCCATGATGAGTCACAATTATAATATATAATACATCCCACTCAGAATTCCCTACGGAATCAATAAGTGGTTCATCCCATGGAAGGGTTTAGAAGGACAGAGTCATAGCAGTATTTTGGCAGTATGTGTGTCCTTTGAGAGCATCTTTTATTGATGAACTTCAAGTTCTTTTCCCTTTAAAAAAAAATTATCTTCTTTTCTCCGCATAAAACAAGTGTTACGGGAAAAGGCGCTGCTGGTCTACTAGCACAAGCTGTTGAGAACCAGACATGCCTTTTCTTCATCAGCATAATGCCATCTGTCACTGAGAGAAAGGAAGAGATTAAAGCTGAGGAAGAAGGAAGAGAATGACACCAACAGGAAAGATGTTCATTAAATCTCTGGTGAAGTCCATTCAGTCTTTTCTAGTTCTGGTTAAGAAAACGGTCAGACTGTTCAAAACCTAATGTGTTCCTAGAAAAAGAATTGCTTTAGATTTCTCTCTCCTTAATAATATTACAATTGATCCATGTGTACTTTTGAAAACTAAGATGCGCTGAGGATATTGCGAAAAATACATCTAATAAGACTTTTGAAATAAGGAACACTAAGTATTTTGTATTTCAAATATTTGAGGGAATTACAAAAATATCATTCAGGGCAGAAAGAATACCAAGAAAACATCAAAACAAACCATGTAAATGTCCTCTTACATGTCTATTAAGAAAACAACAGACAGTCTCTTTATTTCTGGATTAACTGCTTGAACCTGAAGTACTAAAACAACAAACACAAGATGTGGTTACTGTTTATATAAGTCAATGAACACCATGGAAAAAATGACTTTTTTTTTTTTGCATTAAAGTAACACTTATCAGGTTTTAACTGAAATGGAACCTCACTGAGCTCGACTTATTGCAGAAATACAGTTAGAAACAGCCCCACTACCTTAAAATTTACATCATACACAGAGAAGTTAGATCGTTAATGAAGAAAAATTGAGTGGGTTTTTTTTGTTACACACTTTGTGGATTTGTGGAAGCAGAAGGAAGAATTACAAAGGACTTTCAGTCTTTTCTTACAACTGCTCATTTCTAGAAGCAGAGCGTAAGGTTGGCGTTCTCACTGTTACTCTAATACGTAAAGAAACCTGGTTCAGAAGCCCTTCCTGAGCTCTGAGAGCAGAACTTAGGGTCCCTACACTCTAACAGTGGAACTGGGCTGTGAAAACCAAATGGAGGTAAATGCATCTTAACAGCAAAGTATAGTGCATCTAACGAATTAGCACCTAACCCAGCACAGTATATCTTTGGGCAGCAGCCTTCTCAAGCATACAGCTTCGGTAGGTCCAGTTCTCCATGTACACTATATAGGGAGCCAAGGCACCTAGCACAGGGTGCCAGATTCCCTCTGGAAACCTGGAAGGTAAATGCTGTGGTAGAGTGGTGGTGCACAGCAGTACAGGCATAGACCTAAGAAACAAGGACATGCACAAGGTCACTGTTGTAGTTTGAGGTAAGTTGGAGCCAGTTTTGTGACTTAGTTGCTGTGAGTAACTTCATTTCCCTGAAAACTAACTGCATGTTTTTGAGACGGTATTCTCTAAAGCGATAACGCTGGGCATTGGTATGTAAAAAGGCCAATGCTTATACTTAACCAATGACATCCTCAAGCTGGAGGAAAAGCAGCCACATCTGCAAGGAGAGGCAAATAGGGCAGGTGACCCTAAACTGACCAACAGGGGGATTCCATCCCATATACATCATACTTGGTATAAATTGAGAAATTAAGAGGGTCTCGCTGTCCTGCAATGGCCAACACCATTGAGGGCCTCACCTGTCTGGTTGCTTCTTATCTCAGATCCACGTGTTCCTGAACCTAGTTCCTGAGTCATCCAGTTCCCTCCTCACCATGGACCAACTCCCTTGTATCTGCTTTGCAGCATTTGTGGTGACATATAGTCATCAAGTGATGGGGGCACGATCCCATATATTTATGTATATTTTATTACCTTCTCTTTATTTTCATTATTATCATTCCCATTTCATTAAAGCTGTAGTTCTACTTTTCAGCCCATAGCTCTTTTTCCTCTCATTTCCCTCTCTCCTTCTCCTCCAAGGGCTTGGCGGGGGGGGGCAGATTTTGGAGACTCAACTGCATGGTTCTAACTGCCGAGTTTGGCCGATTGGGGCTAAACTGTGTCAGACACACAGGAGAACTGCAGTAGATGTAGGCAAAATCATGCCCTGTGCCAACTCTATGAATGAATCTTTCAGTGATCCCACCCATTTAATAGGTGATCCATTTCCAAATACACATGTCCAGTCCTTATCAAAGGAGTTCCTCGCTTCTGTGCCACATTAGATAACATTGGATACTGAAAGAGAAGCCGGGAGAGAAAGTTGAACTGAAGAGCTATCATAACATCCTGGATCCTAAGACTGGAAGGTCATACAGCAATACACCTACCAATGCTGGAATGCTCCCAGGACTATGATTCCTTGAGCTTTTTCAGCATTAGACTATTACATGTTTGAATTGATTTCACTCTCTGAAAAGGCTGGCTTAATAATCAGCTTGAAGCTACCTTTCCTTTTCTTCACACCATTATTTCTAATTTCTATTAAGATTCTTTAAATGAGGCTCTGCTCCAGCTGAGCAGAAGAGATTCTGCTCAGGCTGTGGTCCATGTTCCAGAAAAAAAGCAGCCTGCAAAGGAAAACAGAGGGTGAAACACTGAATTACATCAGAGACTTAGTGTTTGTCCATTTATCCTATACAGATTCTTACACCCACTGTGTAGATTTTGTCTTTTTAGTTCTGTTTCCCAGGACACATCTCTTACTTATTCCTCTTCCTATTCTTTAATTACTATCATAATGGCCTTTTGCTTTTCAGCCCGAAGACACTTAAACCAATGAGAAAACAAAGAAGGCTTTTTTCCTTTCTTTTTTTTTCCCCCTCGCACAATATATTCTTCTCTTTAACTATATTGTCCAACATATTTGCTGCTTTATGACACTCAAGATGAAATATAAAATCTCACCACAGTTAACTCAAAGGGAGATTTGCTATTGAATTTTCTGTAGCCAGGATGCGAAACATTATACGTATCTTTCAGTTTTCTACCCAACACTGAGTATATGTGAGGTGAATTACTTTTCATCTGTACAGAATACAATATTATTCTGTGGACATTTAGGAACAAAACCGCAGACTAAATCAAGGTGCATATTTACAGCAAGTTAGTCAGTAATTTGTGAGGCCATAGAAAAAATCTTACCCCCTACCCAAGGCGATATTATTCGGCATAGCTCATCTGGGGCTAATATATCTCTAAAATAACTCATTCATACAGCTTGACTCTTTCTCATGCTCCTTTGTCATATTTCCTTCCTAAATCATTAATACCGTTAATATTTCTTATTTATTGCTGAAATGTAAGAAAACGCGTGTAATACATAATTTCAATCTCACCTTTAGATGTCTAAACGCCTTTAAAACTGTAGCCTTAACTGATTTATGTGCATTCAAAACTGTGAATGGGTATCTTAAATGTTGCTTAATATTCATAGCCATGTTCTTGTCAATTTTTTTTTAATGAATAATCACAGAAACATGCCATGAAACAGTCTAATACTTATTGTGGGCAGGGTTTTCTAAATGTATGTGTTTACGTTTGAACTACTTTTCTGGGTTCTCTTTGGTATCACTAAAGAAAAACTGGTATTTTGGAGTACACTTAACCCTTCCTAAAGGTGTCACCTTTAGGAAGGGTTGGATTAAGCGAATCAAGTCTTAAAACCTCTGCCTCTCCATTAATTCTCACAAAAACTTGGAATGAGTTCTAAAGTTGATGACATCTATGCTGCAGACATCAATATTATAGGGTATGATTCACAAACAGCATTAATATGGGAGCACGTGTGAACACTTGTGCACATGTGGGTTCAGGTGTGTCATCCTGTAATTTCAATGGAAGATTAGTGGTGAGATAAAGCACTATGGATTTCATTTGCACTTTGATTGTCTGGTACATATATATATATATATATATATATATATAAACCTCCTTATTACACATTTTCCCCAGGGAAAATGAGACAATATTTACCTTTCCAAAGAAGATATTCTAAGCGACCTGGTTCATAATATGCGTGAGGTTTCACATGGCAGGTTTGGAAAATGTTGCAGTATTAGCTTGTATTTTCCCTTTTCTGACTACTGATTCAAGTGTCTCTGCCAAAATCAGCTTAAAAACAATTTTAAAAAGGAATCAAAGTTTCACTGAAGTGAATTAATCCTGGACTTTAAGCGGTAACAGTATCTACAGAATGTGCTGTTTTGGATAAGGCTAAGTGTAAAGAGAGATGCATTAATGAAAGGAAAACAACTTTTCATGTTCGCTGAACAACAAAATATGCAGTAGGCTCTCCTTTGTATTTGATTATAAACTTTTTGAGAAGATAAAGCCTTCTGGCAATACATCAAACCGTCCTGCTTAGTTTCAGTCTAACAACTCCAAACCAAGTACTTTCTCACAACTTCCTTCCACAGTGCTCTTTAGAATGTCCTTAGGTTTTCCTCCAGGCAACGGCAGCTATAGTATATGCTGAAGGATTTGTCACTACAGATATTAATACAGCATCAAATAGCGAAATTCTTTTTAACTCTGTGTCAAATGCAAAATTATCATCACTAATACAAGAACTTAACAGTGTTCTATTTTTGTAATCTAATGCATTTTCATTAATGTAGCTCTCATCAAACTTGAGGGAGAATGTAACAGACAAACTATGATGACCTTGGACTGATTCAGCATTGAGCTTTTTAATTTGAATACATAATATTGTCTGGGAATACATATTCAGAAAAGGATAATATGGACTCTCTTTTTTTCTCACAATTAGGTTACCAGTCCTAACTAGTATACTAATTCCAAAATTAATTCTAGCGCTCTAAATAATGTTTTAGCTGTCTATATTTAGATGATTATTCAGACACACAAAATACTAACCAGAATTTAAATGATAGAATTGCAGAAAGTATGAGAACACTAGTCCAAAAGTACTCTCTTCTGTGTTAAGATCATTTGGCAATTCTACATATATGAATTTTTACTGAAATCAGTATATTTAATAACCTTTGACATAAAGATCTCAAAAAAAAAATCTTTAAAATAGATTTTAATTACTCTCACTTCCCTGAGTGAATGGAAAATGTTGTTGTACTAATTTCTATATTACTATTGTCAAAGGAAGAGTGTTCAGGGATTTGATCTTCTCTATATTTCGGACAAATCCAAAGCTGACTGGCAGCCATGGTTTCACCAAAAGATAAAACACCTTTTCCTGTAGGTATAGAGCATTTTCACTTGTTTTTACCTGACAATGATAATTCTTCTTATTGTTATTACTATTCTTCATGGTATAGGAGTTTAATCTTGCCTCTGACATGCAGAAATGCACCCCCTTTTTATTTATTTTTCCTTGTAGGAAATTATTTGTGCCCTCTCCCAGCACTGCGTTCACGAGTGAGCTGTAGCGGCTTAGCAAAGAGATTTTCAGCTGTAAGCCTGGAGACTAAGAGCTGGACAGAATCAGGCTTTAACATTCTCTCCTCCATGTTAGAGTCTAAGAAGGTTTCTATCCTCACAGAACACACAGCCTATCCACTTCAGAGGTTTATAAACCACCAATTTTCCGTCTCTGCGCTAAGCCGCGTGGTTTGCACTGGAACGAGGGCTGAGTGCTGTGTAACGTCTGCCAGAACAGGCTGGAAAGTCTCAGATCAGATTTCCTCCGAAGGCTCTGTCCGTCATCTCCAAGGTGATTTGGGGCAACCTATTTCATCTCATTCTTCATAAGACAGAGATATTGACAATGATCTTCCCGTATAAAGAGTTTGTTATCTAAGTCTACAAACCCTGACGAGAAATATAATTATTTGTATTTATGGAATTGATCAAAATTGATCAATCGGAATTGATCAAAATTGAGTTTAAGGCCTTACCAAACTGCTTGGTCTGAATGTCACCAGCACTGAAAAGCCTCCCGTACTCTATTTCTAACCCTTCCCCATCCCAGATGCAAATCACCCCTTGGGGTTTGGCAGTACAAGCTGAGAGATGTGCTCAGTGGCCAAATCCATTGTTCATGAAAGCCTGTTATAAATAAACCTGAATAAGACATTATCAGCAACCTGCCTTTCCAGAAAGTCAGGAATTCCTTTAACATCTTATTTCTGGTTTCAAATGTACCTTATTAGTGAATTAATCCAGAAAGTAAGAGTAAAATCCTCTTAACCATTTCGAAGTTCTGGAGAAGTGAATTTTTTTTTCCTCTTTTAAAATATATTTTTAAATTACCAAAAAGCTTCATGCACAGTTTTTTTGAGGAAAAAAAAAAAAGACTGTTGTTAAAATGTTGAAACTTCTCCTAGGTAAGTTCTGTGTAGATTTTGGGTTTGGAAAAGAGATTTATGAAGTCAAAATGTGATCATTGTTGTGTAAGAACTTGAGACTACATCCAAATTTTTTTACTGGATGTGAGGTACTTTCCAGTAGCCGGTCAGTATGAAAAGAATTTATGTTAGATCCCAGTTAATATCTTGGATTGAAATCGTTCTGTGCTACCAGCTTTAGTTAAAGAATAAGTAATACATTTCAGAAATTGAGTTGGTCAGAGAACAAGGATATTTTCCCTCAAAGAGCTTCCACGTGATTTTCTTGTGATGTTGTTTAAAGAGATTGCGTTGTGATTGTTCTACATAAGCTCTTGTTTCAATTTTCTTGGTTTTCCCTCCAAGGTTTTTTAAAAATCAAAAATGTTATTGAAAATGTTATTGTAAAATCCTCTTAAACCAAAGCCTATTTTCCAAACTAATTTTTACTACTTAATGGTTTCATTTTTTAAAAAAATCAGAAAAAATAAAAGATCTGTTCTCAAATACTGATCCTTGTAAAAATTAAACTGTTTTGTTCAAAAATTCTTATTTAATTCACACACCTAAACCACTTTCAGTTTCATTAGCCTGCATTTATTCTTTCTTTAATCAAAGTGCAAGCTATTTGGTTGTGATAAGAAGACAAATTCTTAGAAATCTGCACTGGATTGTTGGAATACTCTTCACTCTCTGTACTATTGCATAAACATTTCTTGTTTTACTTATGCAGCAGCTTTAAGAAATAAGAAGCCAAATTCTTCCATGGTGTAATATCACTAATGCAGCTGTGTTAATGTGAGCAATACATTTAGTTTATGGCTTTTACATCTGAATAATCCTTTTAACAAACACTGCAAATCCTATTCACACACCTTACAAACTGCTTAACTCCACCTGAAAGGAAAATAAAATCTCCCTTCTCACCATAATTTACTGTCTTTTTTTTTTTATCTCGGTTTTTAGTTAAGTAACAGTACCGGCACAGCAATGAAATGCATCATATTCAAGGGACATATAAATTCCGATTACACTTGAACACACAAACTAACACCCTTCCGTTTCATTAATAAAAAGCATAATTCTGACCCAACCACACAATCCCAGAAAAGTGAAGATGGAGTTAAGAAGTACAAATCACCTAAACCGGAAAAAAACTCTCTTCTCCTTTGGGGAAAAAAAAAACAACAAACCAACACAGAATGAGAACATTGTTTGTTCATTTTAAAATTTCTTTGTGGTTCTAACAGATTTCCTGTACTCTCAGCTGTTTTTCAGTTTCAGTAACTACGGCTTCTTTTCCTGTTTCCATTAAGTAATGAACAACTCTATGGTCACTTCACAGTAAGAAACAACCTTACAAAAAGCGAAACAGACCTTCCAGTAAGTACATAGCATTTTCAGGGCCTTTTTAGAACAAAATACAGCATTGTTCGATGAACAGGGATTTGGCCTAGAATGGGCTTGAAGAATAGTGTCTCACTCTTGTTTTGGCCACAGACCTTCTACATAATCATCATCGAGCTTTCTTTCTCCTGCTTTGCCTTTTCAGACTTTGTTTGTCCTCTGTTTTTTTGTGATCAGGTCTTAAGGTGAAGGGCACCGACTGATTCTACGCTTGCACAGTATTTAACAAACCAAAGATCTAATCTCAAATAGCTTGCAAAAGCATTAAATCCATCTTTATTACCAAATTATTTGCTCATGTTTAGCCTGCACACATCATACAGTTCCTTTTGCACAATGAACAGAAATATAATACAGGATTTCTTCAGGTTCCTTATCCTCAGGATAATCTGTACTCATGAACTCAGCACTAGTAAGGATTAATATTTGATACTTGCAAGCACCTTAATCTAACCGCACCCCTTCACTTGCCAAAATACCAAATTTATGCTTCAATTAAGAACTCGGGTGATACCAAAACACGGGTATTTGGGCAGGCTGCACAAGGAACTTAATGCCTAGGAAATTGCCTTAACTTCTGATCTTCCATCTGAAAATATTATGAACTGTCTGTTTCTTCACAATGTTTAAGCCAAAAGAGCTCTACACAGAGCTCCTTGTTGAGTGGGACGCTGAAGAATGTGTGTTCAGACATTATTGTGATGGGCAGCAGTTTTAAACCCTACAGAGTGAGTACGGAGTTAGTGGAAATGTCAATATGAGCCCCATAAAGCAGAATGCCACCAATGTTCTCACTGAGGGACAGGAAAGGGGAAATGAGTTTTTGAAAAGAGCCATAAATAATAAAAAATGGTTGCCCCATAGCAATTCTCTTAAATTAACAAGAATTTAAACCCAGTATAAAGTGTCCCGAAGAAAACCTATCCTGTCTTGACAGATGGGGGTTTTGATCAGGATAGATCAGGTGTGTGAACACTTTTCAGATGCATAATTTATGTTTTGAAAGAAAATGCTTAGCCTTGAAAGATTTGTCAGGAGCATTATCACGTTTTCAGGAATGTTTAGGGAGTTCAGCAGGAAGAAAGCAATACGTTCCTAGCAGATCCCTTCCAAAATAAAACACAATTTCATAAAATATTCAGCATATTTGTGGGCTTCATAGGTACACTTATAGGAACCCATTCTCCTAGGAAAATGAACTCAATCTGTTGCATATATAATGAAGCCATAGATAATCATGGTCATAACTGAGGGCAGAATATATCCTCCCTTGCATGAAACTCTTCTGGGGAACAAAAACACAAGGAGCTCTGCAGCATGTAAGACTTATTATTTGAATTTATGAGCCAGTCACCAACCGCAGTGCAGCTCCTGTTTAGTCTAGAAAAGCACTCGTGGCACCTCTAAGCAGGACTTTTGAGCCACAGAGGTTTTGGTTTTGCCTATGAATACTACCACAGCTCTTCCTCCTCGTCCCTTTGCAGAGAATTCTCTGGGAAACCTCTGTACTCGTGTCAGGTGCCCACCTCGGCTGGCTCAGTAAACCTTGAGTTGTCAGCCTGCACTCTGCTCAAAGAACAGAGTGAGTCTTGAAAAGAAGAGGTTAGAACATCGGGAAGCAGAAAACCAAACCAAACAACAACAACAAAAAAAAATTAAGAATATCAATGATGGGAAAAAACCGAGCAGATGTATTTTTATCTGATGCTCGGTAAATGCTTGCGACTGTGAGGGACTCCAGCTAGCTCTGTGCTAGACTATGACCAGGCACACAGCTTTGGGTGAATCACTTCCATTCTGTTTCCTTTTCTAGTCTTTTATTTACTGTTTTTCTGTCAGATCCAGCTTTCATAACTGAAATTATGCATTTTAAAAGCCTCAGAATTTTAATGAAGTTTTCCTCCACAGGAAAGTAATACCAACAATGCCTGTGTGACCTTAGCTGCTGTGCTTTGCAAGGTCCAGGTCTCAAGCTTTATCACCTGAGTAGGGACAGCAGTCCAGCGTCACCTATCACCTGCCTCTGCCAGGGTTTTCCCCTCGAGGGAGCCAGTAGGTTTGCACCAAACCACAAAACGGACCAGTACAGGGCAGACAGACTGTGCTGATTCACAGGGAGGTTAATCTACGGTGTGAGGAGAAGTCCAAACTCTTATGAGAAGATAAACAGTCAGTTAGGTGTACCTGGGTGATCAGTGAAGGAGGCAGAGGACCTCAGTGTCTTCCAAGTGGAGCAGAGACCTTCTCGTAAGAATCATAGAACATCTCAAGTTGGAAAAGACCTTGAAAGAACATTTGGCCCATCCTTTCATGACAAAGGGCCGCTATTATCCAGCACCCTGTCCAATCGCATCTTGAAAATCTCCAGTGGTGAGGTTTCTACCACATCCCTGGGGGGTTGCTCCAGTCTTTGTGGTGCTTCTCACTGACTGTGTGAGGAAGTCAGGTAGTTGCCTTACTGCCTTGCTACACGCTTAAAATGCACTTCTCTCTGGGGTGTCCAAGACTAGATCCTGCTATTATCAAGTCTTCAGAGTAAATATTGTTTCTCAGCATGAATCTATGCTACTAAAATAGAACTCCGGTTTCATCTAGGTCCCATAGCTATTGCTATAATACAAATAATCACAAATACAAGATTGAGATTCTCAGAAGGGCTTGGGAAAATAGGTTTAAGGCAGTAAAACTTATGTAAAGAATGTCAAATAAGGTAGACGGAAAATCTGTGAGGAAAATGTGGAAGAATGAGGTAAGTAGAGGTGTTAGAATAGTATAGAAAAAAAAAAAAACTAAGCCAAACCAAACCAAATAGTTAATTTTACAAGAGGATCATATTTGGAGGTATGAAACTTCACACACATTTCTCCCTTCCAATGAAGACTGTAAATCAAAAAGACCTGATATTTCTTTGACAGTAATTCAACCAGAAAGATTTCATTTTTTAAAAAAATCATAAACAGGAAGGTTAGAATAAACATGTAAAATATGGTCACAGTGAAATGGAGATTTGCTTTGGAAGAGAGTGGCAAAGTGCCATATGGAGTAATAGAAAGTGAAATGTTTAGCTAAAGCATGCTGTGTTTCGAAAACAGTGTGTTAAATTATAAAAGTAAAAACTAGAACAAATTGGTAAAATAAGTTATGGATAGTGTAAGAAACTAATTTTCAAGTTACCCATGAATATGTGAAGGTGGTGCATATAGCCATTAGTGATGGGAAATGCTAATAATTCAAAGGAAGACACACGTGAAAGAGAGACATGAGAAGAAACCTAGAAATCCTTTAGGAAAGTTTATAGTTATTATTCATCCACACACTGGAAATTTTACAGGCCGTTTTATACCGTTCTCTGTGTCTGCCAAAGACAACTTGCTTTTCCTAAAAATCTACATATTAGCCTAAGACAGAAGAACACAGAACATGTTCATAAAGTAGAATCTCTACCATGAGAGAAAAACTATACGTGTGTGAGCGTAGGTGCATACACAGATCTAGACACCCATTATTGTCATGCTTTGGGTATTTTTTTAATGTTTGCTGTGATACAGACATTACTTTCACAGAATTGTGTTATGTGTCTTCTCAACCTTTGAGAAGTCCATTTCCAGGGAGGGCACAAGAGGATCAGGAGAGATGTGTAGGAAGTAAAATTGCACAAAGGAGACAGACGTCATTAATTCATCGATCTGACTGCCTGGCTCTGTCTTCCTCTGCGTTGCTACCTCCCTGGCAGGCTCTAGCCAGGTAGCGTAGGAAGTGCTAATGTGATCTGACTCAAGATCAATACTAACATGGTCTTAGATGCACTGTTTGTGCTTGCCGCAGTACTAGTTTGGAGATAGTACTGGATTATGTTTTACACCTTTTTAGCATCTAACAAGCATTCTGGACCCCTAACAGAAACCAAACACAATTAAGTATAAGAAGCCAGAGAAAGGCTTGAGGACTTGGTGATGTGGTAACAGAGTGAACTTCTGACCTCCGGGTTAATAGTCTAAAACTTGTTTAAATTAGTCATGACAGAGGGCTAAATTCTGTCCTGACTTTTACTCTTTAGAGGCTCACGGAATCCAGCTTGCAGGAATGCAGGCAGATCTAAAATTTGGTCTTAAAATTGAAAAGCAATTAGCAATGAATTGGGTTTCTAAACCGTGTTTCTGCGATCAGCTGAGACGTGCAGGCACACAGCGAGTGGCACTAACCACGCTTGCTACCATCCTCCATGGGGATGTTGCGACTGCAGACTTCATCTGCCCCCTTGACAAAAGAACCTACCTAGGTGGTGCCACAACCTGTCAGAAGGCAGCGAAGAGTCCAACTGCTGTCACTTGTCCTCTGTGTGAGCTGTGGGGAAAGGTCTTCTGCCTCCAGAAGCAAACCCAGCTCCCTCCGAAAGTGCCAAATGCATCTGACAAACAGAAGGGTCTAAAACGACTTAGAACCATTTAGTGGCTCTACTCCCTGTTCACCACAGAGATCCAGAGCTGTGAGTATCCCAGCTACAGGATGCCATATAGATATTATGGTATGTAATAATTTCAGATAGCAGATTTATACAGAGCTGTTTAAGCTCCCTAAAGCACTTCGTATGTTAGGCATAAATAAGCATAATGACATTCGCTAGCACAATGACTCCACACATTCACCTGAAATACTCTTCTGCACTTCAGGTATGTTAATCTCAGAGGAAAATTTAAAAAAAAAAATAATAGAAACCCTATGGCAGAAATGGCATGAAAAGCGTAGTCCACAAAAGGTAAAGATGACTTAGCTTTGTTTGCTTCCAAGTGCCTTCTGATAGTATGAGAAAAATTCATCTCCAAAGAAGAAAATACATCAAAATTTATGTTGTCTCTGATAGATTGCATGTTTTGCTTATGTGTATTTCTCAGTCCCCTGTCTGATTTTGAAATTACTCAAGGTAGGATACTTTCACCTGTTCAGCCACTTGAGAAAATCTCTCCTGCTCAGACCTTCTCTTGGCTTCTTTGGAGAGTGGATGGTCAAGTTGTGTGGTCAGGAGCCCTCCTCCAGATCCAGCTAGAATGCTTTCATCCCCACTGAGATTCTGGTGTATTTTGCCATCCCTGCTGGCTGAGCTCAGCTCAAATAGATCAGAGAGCTGACGTAGGCAATGAGCTGCTAGTGCTGCTTTTTGGTATGACAACCAGCTGGGAAGAAGTCTTCTTTTGTCATATTGCTAGAAAAGCGGATATCAATTCACCACCAAAGAACTCCTGTCAGGGACACAGAACTATTATCCTGTGTGCTGTGACGTAAGGTGGGCAGTTTATTACCCAGAAAAAAAAAACAACCAAACAAATAGAATTTAACTCACCAGACGTACTACATGAATAAAACAGTATGTGAAGATTGTTGAAACTATGGAACTGTTTATTCTTCTTCTGTTTCTTCCCCTGTTATGATTGACTTCAGTATCAGCATTTCCCTAATTCTTTTCTGTCTAAAAATTGTTACTAGCCTTGCTAAGAAACAAGCAAGAAACATTGATGGGTCTGAGGCAATATGGAATATCTGTGTCGCTGTTTTTTCTTTTTAACAAAGCAAAGGGTTGATTCAATTTAAAGACGACCCATTTTTAATGTAAATAAGCAAACGCTGTACATAATCCACACAGTTCTGGAGCTTACGGATAACAAGTTTGCACAGCGCCAGCAAGGCAGCTTTGTTTCTCTTTAGAGCTCAGGAAGGCGAAGGTCAGACAAATCAGAATATGGAACATTTGGTTCCTCATTGGCCTCCCCGGTGCTTTTTCCTCTCAGCACATTTCATTTTCTTGGCAAATGTCTGTGACATATCAGTAAGTCATTTTAACACTTCTTCATGCCCTACTATTTCAGTTTCAAGATCATTAATAAAACAGCAGCTTGGAAGGTGGCACAACAGGCATTCTAGTACGCTAGCAGGTAGGGTGGCTGTCTGATTTTTTTTTTCCAGCTATTAGCATAGCCAGACCTCAGCCTCATAAATAAACAGCACGTAGTCTACAGAGAGTTTCATATGAAAAAAAAATACGCACAGTATGCTTTTCTCTGACTGGCTATGTGCTATTGAACCATCTATTAGAGAAACTTTAACCTGGAAATTCAGGCCTCATAATATAAAAGTTTGAAAATGTAACCCCCTCAGGCTAGCCCAGCATAAACAATTAGTTGCTCCCTGTTAAACTCCATATTCATAACAGCCCATTTTGAATGTTTCATAAGGTACACTAAGGGACATCATTAGTATGTGAATTCCTTTCACAAAGATCACAATGAGGGCTTTAGGAAGAGAATGCACATATTCAGGGAAGATTGGCAGACAGAACGTCACAAGCTGCTCGTGCTGAGTCGATTTAGAATCATGTGAAAGCATTTGAGCCATTTAACTCTATTTCTTTTGATCCTCAAATCTCTGCCTTCAAATAATCTTATGAGTACAGTTTTCTAAACCCAATTTAATATCATATCTTGATATTCCCTACTGGGTCTCTGGATTATTTCTTTAACTGTTTTTTTTTTTTTTCTTTTCTATTTTCCTTTTTAAACTTTTATGATTTTCTTTTTTTTTTTTTTGTTCTAATATGAAAGCATCTGAAGTTTTTTTCCTTTTAACTTGCCTGTGTCTGACACCGTTCAGGGGTATCCACCATAGAGTACATTTCCTCATCTATCTTTATAGAAAAGTCTAATGCTGCTTCTGATCAACTTCGTTGACTTCTGCATCCATGATGCCCTGCTTGAAATAGCATGAAATTCATACCAACTCCTCATTGATCCCCAGCTAAGAATCTAACTCGAAAGCTTGAAATCTAAGAAGAATTTCCCCTGCCTTATCTACATAAAGAAATTCTACCTATTTTAACAGTAATCTTTACTTGCAAATAAACACTAGACTTACTGAAATCAATAGCTGGAATTCTAATAATGCATTGAAAATAAAATCTGCTGAAGAAAATATAAACTGAACATCTATTGCAATTAGACTGAATTAACATCATAGCAGGACAAATCATTTAATTTTAGCTCTCTTCCTCAGGAGCAAGGATTTTATTGGAAACAGCTGAAAAATTCCAAGGTTATGGAGGTTTCCTAAATTCACTTGCCTAATTGCAATGAGAAAATGCAGCCAGAGATTCTTCAAAAGCCAGAACCACATGGCCAGTATAAAATCTTTTTGTCTTACTCTACATGGACTCAGGTAACCACCCAATCCATGTGTAATATTTGAGGTCCATAAGGTGAGAAAGTCTTCTGTCCTGATCAGTTCAGTCAGGAATGACTCTGCCCAAATGCTCTGTTATGTTTTTGTATACAGTGCAGATGCTCCAAAGGGAACAAAATAGTTTCTTATCAGTAACAATTCATTCTTTTTCAGAGAAATCAATATGTGATGAAATCTGATGCGATTTATTGGTGCTACACATAAATGAAAACCTCCAATGAGGGGCAGAGCAGAATGCAAAACACGAAGCCTCTGTCAGATGTAGTTTTCTGTTGTGCCTCTTTCACCAATACACACTAATGATTTTGAGTTTATCCACACCATGAGCAGAACTGTAATACCAATCTCAACAGTAACTCACAACATTTCCTATTTTGGGTTGAAGCTTTGTGTGGACACTTTTATTTCAACGTGAGGACCTTTATATAAATTTAGCTAACTTGGAAAGGAATCAGCTTTAAGCTATATCAAAATAGGTCACTTAGACTGAAATAATAGTGTCAACACAAAGACTTAAAACAATAATAAAGAGTGTGAATAATAGCTGATATACTTATCTGGATTCCCTTCAACACAAAGTGTTTTATAGCAGAAGCAGCAAGTGAGGGTTATTTTTGAGATAACTGTGATGATAGTAGGAAATAAAAAATAGCAAAGATTTTTTTTAAAAAAATCCTGATTCTGTATTTTTTGTAGAGTGGCGGATAACACAGCTTCATAGCCTGAACTGATCACTGGATCAAAAGAAAAATCTAACGTTAGAAAGAAAAGAAGGCCTCAGGGTCTGAAGTAGAAAACGGAGTTTCCTGATGTGCAACACAAGAGGTGCAACACAAACTCATGTCAGGGATACGAGTAATTTATTCAAACATTCGATTCCGACTACAGTCCCTCTGGTCTTGTTGAAAAGTAGTTGTAAAATGTATATATAAATGCTTCTGGATCAGTCCCAAGGGGTTCAATATTAAGCAACTGTTTAGTTCTGTCATACTCAGGAGGATTACTCTCGTTTGCAATTATGACTCCGGTTTGCTGAATCAGGGCAAGGAAAATCAGCAACTTTTAGAACTGAGCCCTGATTAACAGAATAAGAGCAAAGATCAGACACTTGATCTGATTATTGATCTTTTTGGTTTTTATTTTCTCACAATTTCGACAGATTTTTTTATTTTCCAGCAATTTCAGGTGATTTTTATTTAATATGTAGTTGCTCAGACCTCATTCAACTATTGTTAGAAAGTGAATGCCTTATATCTTCTCTATTTATTTGCAATATAGTAGTTTCAAAACCAGCTTTGTGGTATTAGAGTGCACTTTATAAATTATGCCACACAGTTTCCATATTATAGAAAATTTTGGGAACACCAGGGTGCATATTTTTATTGCTGTGTGTGCATAGATAAAAACTGACATTTCCTAAAGAAGTGCTTCAGCCGGGGCTACCACAATGCTAAATGAGGCCACAAATTAATAATTTATTACTGCAGCTTCAATCAAATACTTCAGCATCCAACATAAATCCATGATAATAAAAGTTAAAATTGCTTTTCAGAAAGGAAAGCTTATGAAATACAGAGTTTTTGTGGTGCTTTGTTAAGTTTAATTATCATTTTCTTCTAAAAGCAAATGTTTCTGAATGATCAAGTTAGCAAACAATGCAGGTTTCAAGAGCAACGAGTGCAGTGTTAATAAATTAAGGTCCCTTGTTAACAATGTTTATTTTACAAACATAAAAATTGGCACATAATCAATTACTCTAATAAAATCTACCTCTTACCTAAGTGTTAGGCTTCTAGGTGGTTTTGGTTTGTTGTTGGGGTTTGGTTTTATTTATGTAAAATTTTATAGAATGGTTGGAATTTGTACCCTCAAGACTGATTACACTTCAGAAAAAAAAAGTTTTTTGAACACTACCTCTGGTTTCATCTGTATGCTGAGGAGACTTTGCTATGGTAAGAATATTAAAATGTTCTCTCCGGAAACAATCTGACTTCAGATACTGCAAGAACTGCAGAGAACAGAGGAAACTAGCTCTGAGCAGCAGAAAATAACCAAAGAGGGAAAAGAAAAATACCCATCCTCAACTCCTAGGATTACTGCTACCCACCAATATGCACTAATCCCAATGCCCCAGCCTGGGCACTTCTGATATAGCACAAAATGTTCTCACGCTAAAATTCAAATTAAATGAGATGCCCATGATGTAGGTCTGAAAGGCTCCAAGTCTTTCCAGATCTGAAAGTAAATTCATTTTTTGAATGTATTTGATAAGCCTTTCCCATGGAAGCGCTTTTTTATTTCTGCTAGATTCCAAATAAAGATAAAAATAAAAGCAAAAATAAAATAAAAAAAGATGGTTAGTTGCCATTTTTAAAATTAACAGCTACTTAAAAAAAAAAGAATCCTAGGGACATATTCCCTTACTATGTGAAGTGTTATACAACATGCAGGGCCAACAGCTGCTAAAGAACAACATATTGTTGGGGTATTGATAAGATGGTGGTACAGGAAAGAATGATCCTAGAGAAATGAAGTCTGCTTAAAAACTGGTACCAGGAAATGAAAGGCAAAAATGCTGTCTTGAGAAACTGAAGCCTGAGATGGGAAGAAATCATCTATATCATTGAAGCCAGTACCTCACAGTCACGTAGATTCATTGCCTCATCCGACTCAGCTCACAGCTACAGCTCTACATGAAGCTATTTATCCACGGACTACTACTGTAAACAGAAAGATGGGAAACTGTAGTGAGGAGGCGGTCTGAAATGAAATAGGATATAAGGTGGTGTCCCATGTTCCAAGAACTAGCACTCCAAACACATCCTCAACTGCTAAAACACATCTCAGCCACCTCCAGATAACTCCAGGCCACCAGGAAAATGATCAAAGCAGTACAAATGACAGACAGTCAGTGACACGAAGAGAGCAAGAGTAATGCTCATATCCATATTCTTGTAATAACCAATAATTTATTAGGAGAAAACCCCAGCGGGCTCTAGGAATACACAAGACACTATTTTCTTTAGATACTTGCATTTTTCTGGGTTTCCACTGTTCAAAATACTTTGATGATGCCTCAAATAGAGAAAAATCTAGTGTTGGTTATCATATATGATAAAGCAAACGTATATATGTACAGTAAATATATATTACAGTATATATGATAGATTGAATCAAATTGTAACTTTTTTGTGCTAGTTGTGGGGAAAGAGTATAGTAAAGAGGAGGAAGAAGAAACATAAAGTAAATTTTCAACTTGTTTGAAGGGTGGAGTTTTTACTGATAAAACTAGGTAGAGCTAACTAAAAATAAGAAAACCTTTCCTGGAGAAAATAACATATAATGGGACTTAAAGCTTTTTGTTCATTTCTGCCTAGAAGACAATGACAAGGTGAAATGCATTAATTCTCAGAAAGACAAAATGTTCAATGTGAATTATTTTATTTTGTGGTGAGATGTTTGCTTTGAGGCATTTCAGCATCAAACATCACAACCTGTGACTCTGCATAGTCTGCTGGGAGCTGTGGTTTAAGCGTCTTTTGCCCCAGCTCTGGGCTATAGCCTGGGCCACTTTGCTCTGCTCTGAGCTAGAAGACAGCAGAGATTTCCTACACTGATCTCCTTACCAGCCCATATTGATGCTTACATCTCTATACACGACAGTTTTCTACTGTATCATGGTGTTCCATCTAAATTAAAATTAGGTGACTACCAATGAGTTTTGACAAATGAGAAACTTTCTGTGATATCAGCAGAATAAGACTAACAGCTTTAGACTGCAAAATAATCCGTCTCATATTCTCAAGCAAAATATTTCTGAAGATATTTGACAGAACCCTGAATTGTATGCGATATCACATTGTTGGACACTCGCGACAGCCTATATAGTCTTTCAAATTCCACAAAGCTACAAATACATTTAAAATGCCATTAAGTCCCGACAGTATTTTCTGAGTTAAGCCTTTTCTCATTTTCAGTTTCCCTTCCTTTAAAAATGAAGTCTATATCTTGCAGCTTGTGAGCCCTGCTAGTATTTTTCATTTTAGAATAAAAGCATTTTAATATAAAATTAGTAAAACTGTTATCAAAACTTTCTACCTCTTCATAACCAGATTCACAATAAAAAGGAATGTGAATAACCAAACTGATCAACTGACACTTCGAAGGCTAAGCAGAGAGAACAATGTATGTCAGTCATTCCTCATCTATTAATTACAATGAGAAAAACCTGAACAGAGGATAAGAAAGAGTGAACTTTTTATTAACTGTTTCCTAATATGTTAAGCTCATATTTTAGTTTGAGCCGATATAACTTCTTATCTTTTTGAAACCAAAAAAACACAGATATAATCTGTTTCAGGCAGCAATTTAATGTCATCCTTAGGGACAGGCAAACAGACACAGAGACAGTGCTAAGTAAAGCAGTTGTTCATATTCAACTTTATGCGTCTGGCTGGGATGGAGTTAATTTTCTCCATAGTAGCTTGTACGGTTCTACGTTTTGGATTTGTGACCAAAGCAGTGATGATAAGAGAGATATCAATGCTGGGTGAGAGGTGAGCGAGTGGCTGTGCGGAACTCAGCTGCCAGTTGGGGTTAACTCAAAATCATCAAGTCATCTTTCGTTATTTCAAGGGGGGTTTTGTTGCTGTTTTTCTTGATCCATTACATTCCATACATATCATTTGCAAAATATCTCATTTAAAATCCTACTCTATGAGAAATAACTGGCAGAAATTCAAAGAAAGCAAATACATCGTAATGGATAGCAGCATCCCAAGTTCTCAGCCCAGAAAGATACATATTCTGCCCCACTAAAAAGCTTCAAAATAGTCAAGAAGAGTACGTTACATTAATCCAGGTTACAACAGGAAAGATATGGATAGCACTGACAGACTTCATATAGGAGAGGAATGATCACAGCCTAAGCAACCCACACATAATAGAAAGAGCTTTCTTGAGAGTAGCACTATTACCTGAGACTTTTTTATTGACCTTATTTCCCCATTCTCCTTTATTTTTATTATGAATATATTTTAAGGGGCGCAGACACTAAGCTTTCCAATATAATACTTTCTGCAGTCTAAAATTTGAGTGTTTTCCATTGTACTCCCAACTCTGGCAATCCTTGAAAGTTTTTCGCAGTTTTCCAAACAAGTACTGGCCTAGTTTTAGTATCTGAAGGTCAGTACCATCAATCAGAAATTATACATCCCAGTCTTACAGTACTAGGAAATGCTAAAATATTCTTTCTCTGTCTTTCTACATGAGTTAATATTATGGAACATTATTTCAATTTCTTCTATTTTGTTTTAGTTCACCAGTCTTCCACTCACATTTAGGGCACAGAGGTTTTCTTATATAATGTTTTTGTTTAGAATCCATACCTTTTGTTCATCAGATCTACAACAGAAATATTTCCAGTATCCTTAACTATGTAAAGGCATTCTGCATGAGGTAACTCTTTGTTCTTATTCCCCTATTCTTCTAAACTCTTATTATCTGAACCATTATCCACATTTCTTCAGCCATCCTCAGAGATCTTTTCATCTCTTATCACTTATCTAACAAGCAACATACAACTTCCACATGTTATTTGAACTATTACGAGCAAACACATTTCATTTACTCAGCTTAAGAGCTAGAGCAGAAAAGACTTTATTTATTTGCCTGGTTTAAGTTTTTTCACATAAATATCAAATTTGGCATTTAGTCAGACTCCAGGGATCATGCCCACAAATTAAGTAGCCAAGAGAGGAACTTAATTGGGATTTGGATTATTGAGGTGAAATGTGGCTCTTTGCAACAGTCCAGATTCCTAAGACTTCACAATATTCTGCCTAAACCCAAATCAAGCAGACAAAAAGAAAGAGTTTACTTAGTTTTTTAGCATGTATTGAGACAGCTCCAGCACAGGATGAACACACCTTTGCTTTAGCATAGAGTTTTCTGGCTCAAATAGGACTTGACTCTACCCTAAATGTAACTCAAGTAAATATCCGTAAGGAAGTAGGAAAGAGAAGTTTACAGTTAAACTGTTCTATTTCTTTACCATAGTTTTAAAATGCCACATGCATCAGACGGGGTACTGTTCCTTCCTTGGTAATTTGGAAAGGACAGTAATGATTCACATCACAAGCTGCTGCTAATGCTCTGGAGGGCATAGACGTGTTTTCGTATGAGTTTCATCATTCCTTTTAGGTGAGGTAGATAAGACCTTAGCATCCATAGATACCAAATCGGATATTAAATATTAAAGGTGCCAATAATTTTGTGGCCTGCTGTGGGCAATTAAGCTGTGGTGCAGGTTGTGTTGACTCAGTCTCTCCCTCCTTCTCCATTTACATACGATAATGCTGGCAAATGAAAACAAATCTGGAAAAAAAATACTTCCTTCTGTATGAAAAAGTGGAACTAGATTTGCCTGCTCAACTTTTCATAAATCTCAGAGGTATTTCAAAATGGCATGAGGCTAGATCTATTAAAATTGGTCATCAATTTTCTTTTAATGTGTTTTTCAGTAGGAAAAAATGTTTTTTAATTGAGGGGAAGAATGCCAGATTTGTTTAAAATATATTTTCATTATATAAGTCAGCATAAATTCCAGTATTTTGCGGTATTGTTTTTATTGAGCTGGGTATTTCTTTGTGTGATTGTTGATTGTTTTGTGTGGGTTTTTTTTTTTTCACTGGGTCGGTCTTATGTGAAGCACTTCCTATTTGAGCTATCACAGAGACTTGGCGAGTGCTGTAATTTAGATGTGTCACATCCTCATTGTCTTTCAGGTCTGGCCTAGGGTTTTTTTCATATGTATTGTATTTGTTGATGCATAGAAAGTTCCCCTTTCTGGCTTCTGTCAAACTGAAAAGAAAAATAAGGCAGTCTTCCACTCCATTGGCTACAACTTACACAGCATACCAGGGTCACTCAATTTCAGAAATCAAAAATCTTTCTTTTTTTCAGCAACGCATAATACATTTTGTTATTTCTGATTACAGACATATTTTGGAATGCATTCTTTGACAAATAATTTTATGCGTTCATTTTGGGTTCCGCTCTAGGACAAAACCTAATTTTTATGTATGCAATCTCTATATTACATATATAAGCCTCATTATTTTATAATGACATCTATGAATATTTAGGATGTCAGAGGATTTTTCTTCAAGCCAGAAACTTTTTCTAAACTTTCCACAAACATCTTGTGATATTTGAGAGAAGAAAACACAGGTACAACCTAGCAGGGAACGCTCTGTAAATCCAGGCCCTCTCTTGCCTTGTGGCATGTTCGTACAGCTCTGCCATCTGTTTTAGCATGAGGCACTTTTGCATTGATATAATGACGTTCATAAAGGGACCTGTTCTCTTATAACTATATAATTAGAAGATATCACACTGCTAACCAGTGTCGTTATACTAATACGAAATCAATGAGTGGGCAGAGTCCACTGAAGCGTGAGGATGCATTTAGATGTGCTCTTTGGGCACAGATGAGTCAAGATAAGAGAAAAGTATTCCCATCTTGCTTTCCCTGCTCTCTCACTTCCTCAGGAAAGATAATCACCCATCAAATCTGTTAGGAAAAAAAATCCATGTGCAGCTACCCCGCATCAAAATGATAAAAGCCAAAACCCAGCAACACTGTGACTCTAATATCAGCAACGATTGCTGTTTTCTATCATTTTGATATAAGCAAGTTGGGACTACACTTTTGTAGGCGGGTCTAAGCCGTTCCCAGAGAGGGTGAAGTGATCATTTTGTAGCATCTCAGTCCAGATCAGGTTCGACCTGTGCAGCATATCTGATCATGGCGTGTCTAAGCTTATCCTCCAGCTACAGATACCAGTGAAGCTTCTGAAGAATTACTCAACTTCCTTCCAACTAGGCAAGTTACATCCCACCGCCTATGGATCGTTGGTCACTGGCAGCTAAAACAGCACACAAGCATGAAATTTTGGGTGTGAGTGGGAATTAAACATTTTATGAACAACAATCAAAACGTCCTCTAAAAGGAACTAATTTGTACCATCTTCTATATAATTTTGAACTTTGCATCTCCCCAGAAGACTCTGGGAGCAAACATGTGTTCTTCTACTTGGATTTTTTTTTTCCTTTACATTATGGATATTTTCTTTGCATACTTGTTGGTCTTTTTGTTTATATACTCTTTTTTTCAGCACCTCTTTTTTCAGCACCTCTTTTTTCAGCACATTTATGTAGTTTGTTTTCTTCCACCTTCCTCACTATTCTTTATATCCATTCTCTCGGAGATTGATGATATAATGACCATGATAAAGTTTGACTCAAATTTTCCAGCATGTAACAGGTGAGGGAGTTCAAAAACAGGCAAAACTTGTCTACTCATTCATATTTAAAGGAGATACGGAAGCAGTTGAAGCAGTTGAAGCAGACACCTTCAAAGAAAATATTTTAAAAATATCTGTTATATATGTTGATAGATACACCAAGTATAGCACTGTGTAGTGTTGATAAAATAATACTCCATTAGACTCCTGTGGTCTTGAATCCAACTCCTACTCCCTTGACATGGGCTGACTTTACAAAAACCAAAAGTACTGTTCAGATTTTCTGAACATCCAGTACTTCTTAAACATGGCTTCCCTTTGTAAATATTTCTTTTCATGATGCTTTGTACCCCTTTGTAAAGATTTCATTAAAAGAAATAAACATACATATGTTAAAAAAACCCAAACCTCTTCTATTCATTTCTTTAATACAGCATTCGAGCTCTTTGTGGCACTGTGCCTAGTTTATATTACCAGGACTAGCTTTTTGCAAATGAAACTCTTTCAATTAGTGTTTCAGGAAGCAATTAAATTGTCTAAAATGTATTAATGAATACATTGAAATCTGGAAGAGTACCCTTTTCCTAATACTTCCATTATTAATGCACCATCTGTTTTGTTTTGTTCCCTCACTAGTGTACAGTTTCAGTAACCTCATGTCCACAGAAGACAGTATTCTCAAAAAGCAAAGCCAAGAAATTTAAGCTGATAATCAGTCTTAATTATACAGTATACATTCCAAATAATTTTACAGATATAATCAAGGATGATATTTTTTTCTCTCTTTTATTTAAATGTTTTGTGTGGCAGAGCAGCTCTCTGAATAACTGTGGGTTTGATCTTCATTTCCTTGCAACAATAAAGACAATTAAATATTTGGCTTCAGTGTGTGGGGTTATTTCTGTAGCAGGCAAAAAAGCTAACTTTTGCACAAGGACACACGCAATAATGAGGCATAGGGGCAGTAGAGCTTTCATTAGAGAAAAAAACCCACAGCCATCAGATGCATTTGGGGTATTATTTGTGTAGAGCACTTAAAAGAATTTGAGCTAATCGAGATAGTGCCATGTGCATCACCATCTGTAGAGAGCATCCATAAAATATCCTGAGGTGATAACTTAAAAAGACGTATGAAAAATATTAATTTATTCGGGCTGCCAGAAGTGTTTCTTTCTGTTTTAAGGGTAGGAATCCTCTCATTCGACCGCAAACCAAGATAAAGCATCAAATAGTTTCAAATCTGCTCCAAAGAGGAAAGATTGCTCACTCGTACCCTTATGGCTCTTTCATGGGATGAAACAAGGTATAAGGTGAGATTCCAAAGTGGCTGCCATTACAGTGAGGGGCGGAGGAGTCATTGTCCGTTCACTTCAGTATCCAACAGGTCATTTTTAAGGATCAGAAGCAACTTTAATGTTTTAATGTAGCTGATTTTGAATATGTGTTTAGTTATGGGGATTTTGAGATCCATTGTTTCATCTTTCCTGGTTCTGTTAGGAGCACAAATTTTATAAAACATTGCATGCCAAATTTCTATGGACCTTCCAGCAGTTTCCACAAAGAGTTTGATGCAAATCTGTCATTTAAAATGAAGGCTATTTTTTTAAGAGATGAGGCCAGTTGAAGGCGAAAGGGATTGTGGTGCGATTTCTTCGGAAACAGAAACTTTTAGACCTGAAAAAGCCAAAATCTGTACATTTCAGAGAACCAGATTCAATGCACCTTTCAAGCCTGAGCTTTCAGAAAGGTCAGAGGTGATGGAAGGATGTATTATTTTGGTTTGATTAGTCCCTGTAGTTACTTGGATTTGGTGTCAGGGGATGGTGGAGAATGAAGAGGTTTGCCATTTTTATGTATTTAAATTATGTATAGAGTGCACATTTAATGTTTAATTCCATTTTCATTAGAATTCCATGCAAATAGTAACTAGATCCATGGATGGGTGTCATATTAAGATTGGAAAACTGATTTTTACACTGCAAGATTTTTTTACATATGCACTAATTTACTCCACTTCTTTGCTTAGTCTGCTGGTTAGTCAACTCTCCTTCCCAGGAATAAAGAAAATAACATATAACTCTTGCATGAGCAGATGAAATAAATTAACAATCAGTGTCAGGATTTTTCCTTCCAGGTGTATGACTGAAACAGAATACAAAACTACAGTATAAACCCAAGGTCCTCAAGTTCTTCAGGCTGCAATATACTTTTTAACATTTGATCATTAAAAATTAACTTGTCCACCCATCCTACTTTTAGTTCCAAGATCTCTGAGAAACCGATGCCCTGTTAATTTGTGGGAGCTTGAAGAGATAAATAAAAATTGCATTTTTATTCACTTTAAGAAGGCTTTTTTATTACCAGAGCAGTGTGAATGGATCTAGTACAAAGGAGATTTAGTCCTTAAATTTTAAACATTATATAAAAATTTAAATTAGTCTCTATTCCTCAGATTGTTGTCATTATGGAAAGGTCAGAGATGATGAATTGTTTGTTGCTGCTGCAGATATAATGTACCATACAGTTCTATTATTTGCTGTTGAAGAAAACATGATTTATTGGATAGTGTCAGAAAATATTTGCTCCAGGCCTGCAGTATATGAAATATATAGCCTGTATTCAGCTGCGCTGCTTAAGGGAAATACCATGCAATCCTCTGAGGCTAAAAGTGAGATCTTTCTACTAGTCTAAATTACTATTTAGTGATTCAGCAGGAACACTATGTCTTCAAAATTGTTTTTACAGGTACACATCAAATGCTCTAATTAATAAAAAATAATCAAATAAGCAAAGCATGCACTGAATGGTCTTTCAAATGCTACTGACCTTTACAGGAGTCTTTCTGTATGTTGCAACCACAGTCACGTGATGGGAGTCAAGGCAAGAAAGTCAGCAAAAAGCTGTGGCTGCTGCAAATCGGTAGAAACAAGGTGTATGTTTAAACAATACCATGCATATTAAAAAAAATGTAGAAACAGTTCCTTCATCTTATTAAAGCATCTTAGATTTCTTTCCATTCCCAAATCAGAATTTAAGAAGCAAAAATAAAATGCTAAATCCCCAAAATATAAAGTAACACTCAGTTTCACTTGAAATTGTTCTCTTATTTCTGATAGCTTAAAGGAGTACTGCATTGAAGTTAAAGCTAAAATCCAGAAGGTGGATTTTAAATAGTAAAATAGGAGATACTGGAGGAATGTGGAAGTTTTAACACAAATTGAAATTAACCACTCTTCTGCAAACGTACTTAGATCCAGGAAATGGCCTTTTCTAACAACAAAAAAACCAAAAAGTTGTAGAAAATTTTGTAGCCTACTTCAGATATTTGTTCTGATCCATAAGTCCATAATTTCATTTCATATTATCAGTGTTTTAGTGATGTCCAAGCAATGGCCGTTCTGAAAAATAACATTTTTGTCCAGCCCGTGCTATGAGACCTTTTTTGAACAATGAGATACTCAGCCATGTTGAAAATGGACAATTTTTCATGAGATTCCCTGAAACAGCTTTCATTCTTCAGTCTCTGTTGCTGAATTCACCTTTATATATGAAAAATAAGAATAGAGTTATAATTAGCTCAACATAGTTATTTTCAAAGAGTATTATCTGGTGCATCGTATCTGCTCGACAGGAGAGTCTCAAAGAGTGTGGGGAGATGGTGTGAAAAGAAATGTAAGGAACACAAGAAGCTGGAAAAATTGGCATGTGCACGAACACACACTGAGAAAGGCAGAGAGATCTTTCCTAGGTTGTCTTTCGAGAATTATGACATCAAATTCTAAAGCGCTTTACAAAAATGTGGCAAATTCATCTCAGCTGGTAGGTCTGTTAAAGTCAGCCGAGCTACAGCGGGAATGAATTTGTTCCAATGAAAGCATCACAAGGAGTACACTACTGTTAGACTGTTACATTCGTTATTAACTTGCTTTCCTTTCAGTGCTAAAAAATATACCTAAAGCTTCATGGATCTATTTTTAAAGTATGTAAAGTATTTGCCTCATGGATCAAAGAAATGTGAAGCCAAACTAACCATAGCACAGACTGGTGGAAAAATGGGCTAGACTGAAAGAAATGTCTTTGAAATATTCTAGGGAGCCAGCATGAGACATGGTTAAAGTTGTATAGCTTTCCATTTGAAAGGTCATGTTAAGAATTGGCTTATAACTTTGTGCGAGGGTTACTTTTCAAGCTGAAATTGTCCGTAGGTACTCTCAGTCAGAGACTTTTTTTTTTAATAATGAGCAAAAAAAGGGGAAGTGATTTTTAAATTTTTACTTTTGATTAATTGCCTTCAGAGCATACAAGAGCAGAGACTGAACCAACGGATGTGCATCAGTATTGAGAAGGTGAAAATTCTAGGTCTGACAGGTGAGCAACTTGTCTCCCTGAATTACTTGGGAAGTGCAGAGAATTACTTGGGAAACAGTAAAGAGATTAGGGACTGAACTGGGTCTGGAGAAGTGGGGAATGATGGTCAAACTTGTGAACTTCTTTATAATGTTTTTCTTCTCCCAAAAATTTCCCTTGGTGTCCGATTCTCAATATTTTCACGGGTAGTTTTCACTCTTGTAAACCTCTGAGCAGTAGTCTTGGGTACGCAGCAAGCAGAAAAATTAGTCCCAGACTGGATGGGGCAAAACAAGTTCCACCTGTGCGCTCTGTCTGCTCATAGGATCAGACTTGCACAAAACAACATTTCAGGCCCAAAGACAGAAAGAGGTCACCTCAGTCCTTCTTGGGTAGTTCTGTTTCTGATGTGCTGATTGCAAAGTTTGGATGGAGCCCTGGGGGAGAGTGGGGTGCAAATTCACAAGGTAACAACTACCCTGATTTCTGCTCCTTCATACAGACATGGTGGGTTTCCAACCTGGGTCGAGGTTAGGTATGGGCTGAAAAAGCAGATAAGCTACTGAGGCTGTTACGGGCTGTGCCAGGTCCTGTACCACGTACCCAAATGTGAACTTTGGAAAAAGATCTTCTTCCCGAGGTCCGTAAAGGACAGTCTCTAGGACAGCAGCACAGCTGAGGAATCCCCAAGTGAAGATCAGGACCTGCCATGATTTGTGCACTAATGGGATGGAGGTGTTTCATTGGTGGCTGTTGAATGAACTTCCACACAAATTGAGAAAGCAAAACATTACTGTGTTGGATACTGCCCTGTCTGTCATCACAGGGAAGCTTTGTCCTCCTTGCCTCCATGGTTTCCCCTTTCTCTAACCTTGGAGACAAGGCATGCACCTTTGCTGTTCCCCATATTTGCCCTCTCGTTTTTCGTGCTGCTCCTGAAAGAGCTGGAAACACAAGCGGCTTTTGTCCTGGAAGAGGGGCTGCAGATAGGCTCTACTGATGAATTGGGTCTCGTTTGTGGCTTTGCACTGGATGAAATCCATCCTGCCCACCTACCAGTGCAAACGCAATCTCTGGCAATCCCTCTTCCTTCCTTTTCTATTTAGTGATTTCCTGAATTAGATAAATGCAGGACCCTCTTTTCTGCTCTGTGCACCTGAGAGGCCAGAGAAAAGTATGCATTGGTTCCCCCTCAGTGTTGCCAATTCCTGACACAACAAAGTCCCATCCTTCCCCTTGTTGTAGTCCTTTTTTATGTGGAATAATATGCAGTGGTAAACAAAGAATAAGCTTTGTCTGTTCAAACTCGTTAATGACCAACCGGTCGATACTACCTTATTCATTTATTTGAAACTGAGAAAATGCCTGTTACCTTTTGAGACCAGGCTACCGCAGGTGGTGGGTTTGTTTGTTTAGTAGATAAGGAGTTATCGATCAGAATATTTAGTCAAAAGTTAGAATGCTTATTGTGAACTGTTGCTGAGATTTGTCGTTTTAGTGGACAAATCTAAAGCAAGAATTATTAAAGTCAGGTCAATAATATGGATTGCTCACTTCTTTAACATCTTGCTCAAAGAAACACAAATGAATTTATTTATATCCATTTGTAACATAGATTTCTGCATCCATTTCTAATATACTGATATTTATTCTTGTGGGAATTCAATTGATAGGTCTTTCCTTATCATATTTACTGTCATTAAATCTGTTGAATAATTTTGATTCATAACTCGGTGTGTATACCCTGTAAAACAGCTTAATAAAATCAGTGATTAAGGCTTTTTCAAAGCTTTAAAAAAATATTTAGAAAGAAAATATGTTATGGGTTCTTGGCTCAGCTTGAGAAATATACTTTCATGTTTCTCAGCAGTATATGCCAACCCTTTTGCTATATATCAAAACCAGTTTTCCTCCCCTTTGTCTTTCTATTTTCCAATGGAGGCATGTTTGTCTGTATTAGACCTTCACACATTGTAAATCATACTCTACTTAAATACTGTGTTTTATTTGCGACTAAAACCAGGAGCCCCGTATTTTCTTTCTTGAGGTGAAGTCATTGGTACTTTGGTAACCAGCATTTAACATATGAAATTTCTATTTGAATAAGCCTATTACGGCTCACTCTTGTATTATTGTGCAATTATAAAGCGCTCTAAATGCAGTGTGGAAACTTGGAAGGCACGGAAAATAAAAGATCATTTGCAAGAACAAATACAAAAGGTCACATTTGATACTTAGATACGATTGAAGCTTTCCTGCATCCCAACTACTCTACTTCTAAGCCACAGCTTTGTATTGACAAGCATACTTATCTTTCTCTTTGGTAGAAAGTGCTGCTTTTTAGAATCAGTCAAGTACTACAAAAACTAGTGGGCAATCCCCAGAGGCATGTCCTCACGCCTAGTTGTACATATTTGTGTTTTTCAGCTGTCTCACACAAGCAGAGCGTCCACATTCGGGCACATTCATCACTTCAGTGTTAGGAGGCTTATCACTTGCTGTCATAAGGCGATCCACTGACAGATGCTCTGGCAGTTTCATCACCCTCAACACTGTTTCCATTATATCTTGTATAGGTTCTCTGAAGAGAGATGACAAGCACACGTGGAGACAAATTCTTTGAAACACCAAGCAAAACCCAGTCTTTCTTTTCAAGAAGTATTGAATATTTCTAGCTCACTTGAAAAGGAGTTGTATTTTCTGGAGAATTTTGGGTTTGAGTTATTTTGGGAGGGGTAAATCATGCCAGTAGTGAAGGTTCTTATCAATACGAATAAAATAATTACAGTCTTTTGGGAGAATTTTAATATTTCACACTGTATTTCTTACAACTCGCCAATCCCAAAGAACTTTAAAAGATATGCAATTGATTTCACATATGCATCATTTTGTCATGTGGCTCAACCAGGTCACAAAGAGATGAAGGATGGCATCTCCAAGGTCTTACCATAAACTGGAAAACTCCCCTCATCAGATTCATAATTCACCTTATTACGTCACTAATAAATCTACATGCTGCTGCTTTTTCTTCTCCAGAGCACAACTAAGCAGTTCGGAGTGGTCTGTAGCTGAAAAATCTTGAAAACAATAATGTGCTTTTAGAAAGTATAGTGCTGCCTACCTCTTTTGAAATAACCTTTCCTTTTAAAAGCTAAATTACTTGGGTTGTTATGTGCCTTTTTTGGTAACTTGAAGTATTTACATTATCTCCATTATTTTCCTCTTCTGCAAGGAGGGCATACAAAAATGTATTTATTGTACTGTCTCCCTTCATTTAAACACAGGGCTACAGGTATAATACCTGAGCACTCCACAAGCCTTGTGTTTACAACATCCATGAGGTACTGAAGTTCTGCTTGTAGATGGTATTATAGGATTTTTTTCAAGCCTGGAAGAGTTTAGAAACTCCTTGAAATCCTACCACATACAGTATAATGTAAACAATCCTTCCTTCATGTAGAAGAGCAATGATAATTGTCTCCACAGAAATAGTCACTGAAAGTAAGAACATAACACAATACTATGTATACGTGTCTGTAGGACTGAGACTGCTCCCTGATTTGCTCATAAACCACCGTAGCCATCCCGAATGCTGTACTGCTTTGAAAGTGAGGTTACTTTTGTGCTAGGGGATTGTTGCTGCCTCTCAGTGTGAAGATGTTTGGTGAACGCAACCTTCAGGCAATACAGAATAGCAACGTCAACATCTGCCTGCTTAGCCAGCATATCAAAAAGTGCAGAGAGAACGATGTTCGTAACCTGTGAACAGGAAAGCAGCTGTCTGGGTAGAAGTGAAAATCGTGTCTTTTCTAGTTAGGTCAGAAGCAGATGGTTTGAAAAGGTCCCAAAACTACTTTTACACTTGTAGCTGGTCACTGACTATGTGTGTATGGGATGTCTGGCAGTGTTTCTAGTAAAGGCTGGTGTATATATAGCAGTAGTTACTGCGGATGAGCCTTTTTGTGGATATTGTTTCACACTCTTGAACCTGGCAAAAAGAAGATCCTGAGAGAAGAAGTTAAAGAAAATATTTGTCCCATTTTGTTAACTAAAAAAAGAGAAAAATCATGTGGCTAATTGTTTCAACATAAGCTCTGTATGCAAGTGCATTTTTATTTAGTTTCTTGGACAGGGGAAGGTTGGTTGTTTTCATCTGGATTTTGCCTTTGTGAGTTTTCACACTGTTGCTGTGCATTATTTTGAAAAACTGTGGAAAATAACACTTTCAGATAATTCATGGAAAGCATGACCAAGGCTTCTGTACATTCCTTCCTCACTTCATTCCTCTAAGACTCCACAGGACAGGAAAGAACCCAGCTTCTGAAATTTAGATTTATCACCAAGGTGCCTGATCAATAGATTTTTTATCTCAGTAGGACTCTCCCACTGGGAGCTGGTCTAGGTGCAGATTTATTTAGAATAAAGCAGCCTGCGTGTGGCTGTTGACAGATGACTTTCTGAGCACTGTGCATTTGTAGGGATTAGTTTACAGTCTAACTAGCTCAACAGATTTTTTTCCCCATGGTTATTTCCGTGTATCAAGGCATTAGACCAAGGCGATCCAGATATGCCAGACTACATATTCTCTTCTGTCCGTACACTTTTGTTTATTTTCTAGAACATTTTGTGGTCTAGTTACATTTTTTCTTTGGTTTGGATTTATGTAGTTCTGTTCTAATATTTTAATTGATCGAGCAAGGTGTATCTATAAAAAAAATTGTTTTGTGAATAAGAATGATCACCTGGATAAACTCCACTGAATATTTCAAGTATAATTTTCCCTTTTTAATCATTACATTTCTGGTAGGCCTGAGAGATGTGTATAATTTTTTTATATTCATAACAACGAGAAGGTTGCCCATGAATGCCATTAGTACTGTTGCTTTCTGCACTTAGGAAAAAAAACATTTCAATGCATGACTAAATTATACAAGTCTAGTGAGCAGTGATATAAATAACAGCACTGATGTCTTCAAACATCAACTGAGGTTTGCTAAACATGACAGGTTCTCGTAATTGAAGAATCTGTGATTGACTTAGTGATGCCTGTGCTACTGTATGTTGCTGCAGAAAGAAGCTTTTTCTGTGCCTGTGATGAAGGGCAGGAGAGTCCAACACAAAAGAAGAACAGAAATGGTTTTAATTTTTTCATCTGAAATGTCAGAACCACAGAGACGTTAATTATTGCTCTTTTTAAGGTTCATCTATTATCACTGATTTTTCTTCCTGTATTTCCCCAAATCTGAAATGAAATAGAAAGAGATAATTGGCTTTCTACTGATGGCTGCTTCTCTGCTCATTGATCAATAGCTGATAGGTACGCCTGTATCCTCAGTGTTCTGTGGGTCCTGAAAAGTTTACACAACACATGGGCAACAACCATGATGTTTGTGCATCCCTGGAGAACTTTTTCTGTAAACCCTTGTAATTGGCTACGCAGCTGTGGTTCAGAGTGTCTGTCACAAAGCAACATTTAAAGGACTCATTTGACTTTATAATGTCTAATTTGTGCATGTTTTTATCAGAAGGAGAGGGTTTGACACCAGCAAAGGGGCAAAGTAAGACATAAATAAGGACAGCAACTTCTCATAATACTCCAAAATTCCCCTTACTTTTCCATTTTTTTTCTGACACATCTCCTCTCCTGGATGCGATGAGAGTGAAGCCCTAACGATGTCTGTCAGCAACAGTGTCTTAAAACCCTGTTAAATTTTCTTAAACGGGAAAGTTTTAGTGCTTATAACTGGCAGAGCAGGGGAGGAGAGCTCTGTGACCTCCTTCTGTCTGCTGTTCCTCCGATACTAATTTCACTCTGCCGGCTGATTGGCAAGCCACAAACGTGTTAGCAAGAGATTTTTAGCTGTAGGATCTGAGACAGGGTTGTTTTATAGTGTCTAGGTCTGAAAATGAATTCCTTCAAAGTTCTGAGAGGGTCTGGCTCCAGTGTTCTTTTCAGTCCTTACTATCAGTGGAGGTTTACATCAACAGATTACACAGGAGTGTATCAGGAATGCTTAAGGTATAGCAAAGCCTGTTTCTGACCACAGGGTTGGGAAAGGGTTTTGACCACAGTTATTGTATAGATTTGTGATGGTAAGCAGGTCTAAGCCACAAGGTTCTGATAAAGATGCAAAAAGCAATGGTGCATTGGGCTAAAGAGTAAAAATCCAGTCCCATCACATCGCGTTAAATCAGATTGGGTAAAGAACATCCCTACTAATGGCTTGAAGCATTCTGGGCCTGCTGGGCCAGGAGAAAACCTTTTCCTTCTTTTCAGCTTCTTAACCTATCAAATAAATAATCATAGTCTGTGCTTCCTGACGTCTACATTTGTGATGTCTCTAGTTCCTGGCTGCTCTGGGTAGCCAAGAAATGGTGCTTTATCTCCTCTGGATGAACATTTTCCTGGTACAGCAGACTGAAAATATTCTGATCAGCCATTGTCTCTGCTGTAGTTTCTGCTTACAGCGTGAATGCTGGCTGGAGAAGTTCCTTTTCAATTTTCCACCAGACTCACAAACTATGTATTCTTCAAGGAAAGGCCGCTACAATAACATTCATATGCCCACAGCTCACATTTGTATTTTCAGAGTGCAAAACATCAGCTGACATACATCTCAACAGCATAAAAAGATGAACTGGAGACAGTAAAAGAGAGAGAAGAGACAACGCTTCTTCATAGGATTTTGCTGACTTACTTTTAATTTTGTAGGATGACCATTTACAATACCAACAGATGCTTTAGAGAGGAGTATAATAGTAAAAATCACTGTTAACATAATTCAGCTCTATCTCATTCTGTGAGCACTAAAAAGAATGGGCTAACAAAAAACCTGGATTATATTGATTTATGATTGTCCTCATTTAACTGAACTGTCCTTTGAGAAAGCATTTTAAATTGCTTAAGTATTTACCCAAAAGAAGAAATAAATGGAACAGATAAAGCAGTTGTTTTCAGTGTGTCTTTTTCTACTGAAGTTTTAGAGTGATTACCCTAATTGGGGCTGTTAAGAGGAGAATGAGATGCCAGCTGTTGGAGAGGAGGATAATGGAAAAGGCTTTGTAAAAGGAGTTTGCAAGATCAAGCCTTTTGGAGGACGAATTACAATGTATTTGATGAGAGTCTCCAGGACATTTCGCTGAACTAAAGATACAAAAAGACGACTGTTGTTGGTTTTTTTTGCTGTTGGTTTGGTGGTTTTGTTGGTACATATTTTTTTTTTTCCATTTGTAATATATCTTTGCAGGAAAAAGAAACTTGTTCTGTAAAACAGGAGCTCCATCAGGGACACTGTGAGGAGTCAGCACTGTGTGTGATGTTTGCCCATCCTGGAGGTGAACTTGCAAAATCCCTGTCCCCACAGCAGCCGGAGGGATAACAGGAATGCCTGTTTGTGGGCCTTTTTGTTAGCGCAGGACAAAACTGTTTCAGGAAACCTTCTCTGAGTTTAAACTTTGCTCACATTTTCTTTGCCTTCCTGCAGTGAACGCGAATGCTGTATGTCATCCCTTAAGCTTTCTGAAGGCACTATGGATGTGGCAGTCTATCTTTCTGCCTTCTTCTGTGTTGGCAAGGTCTGATGCTACAAAGTCAAATGAAGGGGGAAGGAGAGGGAGGAGGAAAGCCAAGGAATAGCAGTAAGAAGGATGAAGCAGTTAATACAGCAACTAAAAAGCCAAACAGAAGCTGTACAGACACGGTAAATCTTCCTTTGGTACAGCTCATGTTCCCATCCTATCCAAGGGTGATACAGGGGTTGCTGAACGATAAAGAGAAGTCCATTGGTTCTCTTTCCACAATATGTCTTCGGAACAACTGGTCTGATATTGTGCCTCTTTCACTCATCTCAGTTGTGACACCTTTCTGTGTCTAAGAGCTGAAGATTAAAATGTTACAGGCATCCCTAAGCATGGCTAGCGTGGAAACACTGATGGGACTATTAGGTCCAGACACATCTTGAACTACTGGAGCTGAAATAAATCCCTTTTCTGACAGCATCTTTACTTTCGAAAATACAGTACAGACTCAGGTCAGTATTTATGGATCACTCTTTGTACCACCACCCTAAACATAGTGTCAGAATGTTTAGAACACTTATAAGTCACACCTTGAACTAACATCTTCATTTCATAAACGGTCAGTGGTGAGGGTCATACCAGTTCTTGAAGAAAATAAGGAGAATATATCAAGACATAATTGAATGTACTTTGTCTATGTTATAATTTTATCTGAAATATTTGGCATATTAGATGCCCTTAGGTACCTGAATGTCCAGATGGGGCTGACAGATATCCTGCACAGTCTAGAGGAAACATGCCTTCTTGGAGACAGCTAGATACACCAGAGGACATTGAAAATGGTTGTAGTTGTCCACATGTGGCAACTGAATCAAATTAATTTTGCCTTGTTATAGGTAAAATTCAATTAAATTTTCAATTTAACTTTATTCAACTGTCTTAAACCGTTTCTCCCTCTACACTGCACTGGTCTGGATGCACTTCAGGTACCATGTCCAGTTTTGAGTGCTTCATTACGTGAAAGAAATAAAACTATTAGAGTGTGTGCAGAGTAGAGTGACCAAGACAGTGAAAAGTCTGAAGGGCAACACTTGTGAGAAGCAGCTGAGGCCGCTTGATCTTTTGAACTTGGAGAAGAACAGAAAGAAGCTGTGTCAAGGGAAGTTCAGATTGGACATTAGGAAAAGAATCTTAACTGAGAGGGCGGTGGGCCACTGGAACAGGTTCCACAGGGTCACGACGCCGTGCCTGTCAGAGTTCAAGGAGGACCTGAACACTCTTATTCGTATTATTTAGTTATAGGTAGTCCTGTGAGAAGCAGAGAGTTGGACTTGATGAACCTTATGGGTCTCTTCCAACTTGAAATATTCTTTCTAATTCTAATGTGGGCACTGCTGGGTATTTTGGAAACCGATTTTGGTGCCCAAACCTCAAATGCCTTTCAGAAAGGTTTAGCACCTTTTTTGTAGCTATCATCTCCAGATATAAAACTCAGAGGTACCGGATACAAAGGGAACTTGGATGTTTAACACACATTTACAAGCCACATGTGGTTGTTTTCAACTCAGACATTTTTATATTCTATTTTAACTGCCTATACATATTTCAAAGATACACATGTAAAGGGAATGAGGTGATGTCAATTGGTCTTGAAGTACAGAGAACACTGTCAGGTGGCCTTTACCTCATTCTCACTCTGTACTCATGAATTGAAGTATTCATGTCTAAACTTGGTATGTGCAAAATATGTGCAATACAACTGTATACAGAATATTTAGTTTATTTAGTTTCGGCTTATAGGTGTTTTTTATTAAATTTAGATTTGGTTGTGGCAGGTCAGGTGGAATGCAATTATTTTTCACACTTATAGGGAAGGAGACATACGCACTTCTAATTTGCCCTAAGAATAAAGTAAATGACTGCTTAGAACCCACATTAAGTGTGTGAGGCAACAATCTGCTTATTATCTAATTGCACGGAAAACAGGAATAGATATCTAAAGTGTTGTATATCAGCTAATTAATCTGATGTAATGTGAATGATGAAGTTTGCAGCAAACTAAGTATACAACCAAACTAAGCATACAATCCACTGAAATTATGGCAATTTTCCCTCTAAAGTCAATCAGAGGAAATGGCTGCAGGATTGCTGTCTTTTATGAGTCTTCAATGATTCTTCAGCTATACAAAATAGAAAAGGACAGCAGCTGGACCACAGTAGAAGTAGAATAATGCAAAGAGAGTAGATTGAGACAAAGAATCAGTCTGAGGGCACTATAATTAGAGATTTCCACTAAGGTAAAAGGGAGACAGATATAGCAACAGTGGAGATAATATACAAGAGTGGAGAGGTGATATAAAAGTAAAATAAAGGAGAAGAAGGCGTTGCAAAAGGAGTTGAACGAGGGGAGAGTAGAACTGGCCAGGCAATGAAACTAAGAAAATAGTAGGGGGGAGAGAGGTCTGGATGTTGCTGGGACTGAGTTTGAAAACATCCTCTTAAGAAGGTGACAAGATACCACTGCAAAATCAGTCATGCAAAAGTGAGAAACACCAGAATTCAGGTTACTTAAGTAACATAGAATGTTGCTGTAAGATACAATTTTTTTTTTTTTTGGAAATAAAATCATTAGAAGTTTTTAGTGACTTTCAAAAATTTCTTTAATGCTGCATTTCACTGTCAGGAGAACAGGAATAGTACCATCACTTCCCTCATAAGAATATCAAGTAGGGAACATTTCTGGAGTGCTCAGAGACCCGTGTAAAGAACAAATGAGGAAATTGTTTGTTCTGTCCCTAGAGAGCAAATTTCATGTTCCAAATTTATTTCATTGGATCCAGAACTTTGATTTTCTGAAAACCTCACTTGAAGCCTGAAGGAACGACCTGCTACACATACAGTGAAGTGGGTAGTCAGGACACTCTGGGTACCAAAAAAGCAATACAAACTCACCCTCAATACCTCAGATAAGGAGAACCTTGAAGTTTCTTCTGCTGCTGTGGTGATGAGTATAGTCTGAGGTGCCTAAACATAAAGACTAGAGAGCAAGTTAATCATTTTAGGGAGATGTAACGTAATTTAGTACTGGCAACACTGAATAAGAAAGTAACGGTCTGAGAACAGAGACAAAGCTGCATATTTCATCTGCTAATGGAGGTTCTTATTCTACACTCATTACCACAGCTGACTGACACAGAGAGGATTTCACCATCAATGAATTGTTTGTGAATAATCTTCATCCTCGCTCTCCAATTTGCTGCAGAATTACTTTGCTTGGAAGAAAAGAATTGAATTACTATTATTAATGGAAGAAAGTTCAGTTTAAAAAAAAAATCAATGCCTCACTGTATTAGACATAAAGAACTAGCGTGAAGGCTTTATCCGTCTGGAGAGTCCTAATATTGAAAGTTAGATAATGTGCAACAGGTGAATAAACAAAGAAAAAGTACAGACAGCAACAAGAAGGGTTTGAAGAAATTTAACAAATACAGATGTGACTTTGTGGTGTACAAATAACTGCAAACAACGAATACCTTTGAGAATTTCTCAATTTCCTCATAGATAATTAGACAAAACAGGGAGAAGGGAAGTGATACAGAGATTATCCAAGTAAATTCTATTTGCCACTTTCTAGTGAAAAAAAATAATAATTAATGTCTAGCAAGATCAACAGATTTCATGTCACATTGTTCTTACTTTGGCATAATTGGTTGTGTCCAGTGCCAGACGGGATCAACAGGTCATCTACTTTACTCTCCAGCCTACCACTTCATCTAACTTCCCCCAGTTACTGAGCTCACTACCTTGCTTACAGCAACAGTATAACTTCAGGAAAGGTATCCTGTCTTAATTTGAGGACTTTAAGGAACACAGGCTTCATCAACCCCCTTGGTCATTTTTATCATTAGTTAATCAAGAGAGGTTTAACATCTAATGACTAAAATGAAATTGTAAATTCTTTACTTCCTTTTCTTATTTATCTTCTATTTTTCAGTTATTTTAAAGTACATAGTGCTTCCTATCTATTGAAAATATTTCTATTCTGTAATCACATCAATCTTTGGTCATCATCCTGATAAATGAAATAGACTGAAAAAAAACTGTTTTATTTTGTTAGCATTCTAATTTAAAAATAAATAATTAGCTGCTTCTGCAATCTGTGCAATTTTTCAATATCTCTTTTAAAATAGTTGAAATCAAGGTCGAGGTTCGGCTTCAGCATAAAATGCATGGCTGGTCTCATATCTAGCACTGTTTGTGATATCCACTGGAGTCTGGGACTTCAAGCTCTATCAAGGTGTTAGTCAACTGGACCCCACAGAAAACTGCTCTCAGGGGCAAGGAAGTAGAACAGAGTTGGCAGAACTTTAAGGACACTTTCTATAGAGCATAAGAACTCTCGATCCCATAGGGAAGAGATATAGGTGTCATCTATCTGGACTTCCTTAAGACCTCCAACACGATCCACCACAAAATCCTTCTCTCTAAATTGGAGAGATACAGATTTGATGGACTGTTTGATGGATGAGGAATTGTTTGGATGATCACATTCTGAGGGTAGTGATCAACGGCTTAATACCTTGGTGGGCACTGATGACAAGTGGTATCCTTCAGAGGTCTGTAATGTTTAACATCTTCATCAATGACGTAGACAACGTTATTGAGGAAATTTGCAGATGACACTAAGCTGTGTCTTGTGGTTGACATTCCTGCTCTGAGCAACCTGATCTAGTTGATGGTGTCCATGTCCATTGCAGCAGAGTTGGAGTAGATGACCTTTAAGGGTTCTTTCAAACCCAAAGCAATCTATGAATCTATGACAGCTTAGAGCATTCCAAATGGCAGTAGATCAAAGGAATAATGTACCAAGCTCCAGACTTAGTCATCTTAATTGCAAAATTTCACAGGCACATATAAATACACTTTATATATACATATGTATTTCACATGGCCTTTTAATTTTATAATCAACAACACCCAGCCAATGCAGTCAGCAGTACCTAGGGAGAAATTCAGCTAACTGAAAACAGGCGAGATTAGTCACTCCTTTAGAATATTAACTGTATCAAACAGTGTCTTAAATGCCCAGCTCTCACATAGACATTTATTGCCACTTAAGATTTCTAGGGTGTCCCCTTTGCCTCCATCTGCCATACCAGGCGCTACCATCAGCTGTTTCAGCTGTGCAGGAATGTCTTTGATACCCTTAGAAATCTCGAGTAGTCCAGGCAAATATGTTTCATCGAAGGGTTGAGTCCTTTCCTTCTGAATACAAAACCAGAACTATTCTGCAGTCCTGTTAACGTTGATACAACTCTGAGCACATCCTTCCTCAAACCTCTCTGACTTATGCTCCAGAAATTACTGGAATGTTTGCACTGCAGCACTCCACTGAAATAAAATGCTTATTCCCTGTAGTCTAAAAACTTTTCAGGGAATGGATGGAAACCGTCTAAACTCTCCTATGAGCCATGTTCCTTTTACAGTCAGTGGAGAGAAATTTCTACAGCATGATTCATCAGGACTATTTTAGAGATCTACCTTGAGGTGAGATGAATTGTACCACAGTAGTGTTTGTTTCTTTAAAGTGACAAGAAAGAGAAACTAGATTATTATCTCAGATGTAAACATTTAAGCTGTAGCTATCTAAAATTTTGTGTGATTAAGATGACCTTTATTGTCTAAGATATAGCTTTGCCTTAGAGAGCCAAACACACTTCTCTATGAAACTGTTGTGTAAGGCAGGGTTATGCTTTCCCCACTAATCTAGTTGATAGGATTGTTTAATTTGTTTCAGGACTGCATCACCATCTAACAATGAAAAAAGTACTGGATGAAATTTTCCAAGAGAGGAATTCAGTACACCAGTTCTCCCAGAGGAACAGAAAGAAGGAAAGAAGAATCTGTTTTTACCATATGTTTTTCCTCCATGATATGAGCATGTACTGCTGACCCTGAAGAGTGAATGTTCCAAAGCCTGGCAATCATATCCAGAGTCCCTGCAAAAGCCCAGAGGGTTTCTAACCTGAGAATCACCTGGAATTATCCTTTTACTTGACAGCACTTTGCAGTGTTGAACGGCAGCATGCTCCCTGACATTTGGAAGGCTATTCTCCCTTCAGCATACATCTGTAACCCTAATTAATGTCAGTGGAAGTCAAGGATGCAAAACCGGACACCTCTGAAGGCACCACTGGGGCCAGCCTTCAAAAAAATGAGATACAAGAAGACAAGAGTCACTCATGAGGCATGAGGAACTTCAGGAGACGAATATTTGTCACCTACTACGTGCCTATTTGCATGGTGATCTGCAATTCTGGAGCATAAGCCTGTAAAATACTAAGTTGTTTTGATACCAAATGCATCTGAGAGCACTCAGCAGCTTGCAGAATTGAACCATCTGAGTTTTCTGTGTGTCTGCTACATAACATATGACTGAAAGCACGGCATGATTTGGTTTTCGGAAACCACGTGTGTGGGGAAAAAATTGTGAAGTGTTTCTTCTACCTGCTAAGACTAACTTGCTCTCTAAACCTGGCACGTATGATTTGACTGTTTCCACAGTCCAACATGCAAACACACACATAACATTCATAAAAACAATTCTAAGAAGCGTTCAAGGAAAATTGAGCATTTAATCATGTTACGCTCACTAGAAGTTTGCCCTCTAACATCTTCAGCACGTTCCAAAACGTAAATGGCCTGGCATCTATAGATTGTGCCAGTTATAAATCAACTAGGCAAACATTTAATCTCACACTCGTAGGTTCGAAAAACAGCTTTTCTTTCTCAGCTGCTGTCAGTGAGGCTATTCCTGCTGCCACCGCAGCAGCTCCTGCCATCGCTATTTCTGCTTCTGCTGTTACCGCTTTGACTGTGCCCTGTGTTGCTGTCTCTGTGCAGCACACCCGGCAGTGATAGATACAGCACCACGATAACAGCAGCTACAGAAAGAGCATCAGAAGGAACTGTGATGATTTAGGAGACGGGAGCACCTGGCTATCGTTGGGGGCATCTTCCAGGAGGAGAACACAGATCCTATGAGTACATCTGATATGGGTGACTAACTAAAAATCAGATCTTAAAAAGTCACTGTGAATTGGTCCAGCTTATTAGAAGAGTGAGGCTTGTACTGTGCTTTTGGAAGATGAAAGTGAGGAGTCTATATTTCAAGCAATGCAAGTTATCTCGTCAATAATATACACCAATATGCATTTTCTAAGTATATTTTCTGCTAGTATTTCCAAATATCTAAGAGTTTATAATCAGAATAATGTAGTCCCTAGACAGATGACGATGAAGATTAATCGTGTTTGTGCAGGGCGAAGTCCCCAGCTTACAGTTCTGGTAACTGAATTTACGGGGTCATTTGCATGGTATCTAAATTTTTTCTCCAGCAGGAAATCTTAAGTCGAACAGGGTGTAACCTCTGGCAAATGAATGACAGACTATGAGAAGTGTAGTTCCCAGAGTCAAGTTAATATTAGGAGATACCTGGTCTTTCCATTTTCTGTCCCTAAATTTTGTACAGCTGGAATTCAAAGAATTTGGACTAAATTTCCTCCAGGATTTCCTGACATCTGGCAGCTGGGTTGGAACACCAACTCTAGGAAGGTGCAGAATTCATAGCTTGTCTTGTGGATGCACACTGCAAATTTCGAGAACACATGTAGGTAGGGGGACTTTGGCCTCTGATGCAAGGTATTCTGCTCCTAAAATTCAACAAATCTGATGTCTTTAGAACATGTTAGATTTACGTTGTCTACAAGGGCATCAGTTCATTGGGTGGGCAGTTGTTCAGTGAATACCAGAAGCCCTCTGCTTATTCCAAATGTGCATATTTCTGTTTGATAAATCACAGGAAAAAATCTTACGCCTTTGATCAGGGAATTGATTGTCAAATTATTTTGTGGTCACATATTCCAGGATGGGGAATCTTGAAATCCTTCTATTTATACTAGTCTCTTTAGTACTTCTGTCTCTGCAGAGACAGTCTAGAAAGAGATAGTACAGTTGTCCATAAAGGATCTGGAGGAAATCCAAATTCATACATGACAGAAAACTCAAGCAACAGCTGGACTTTCCCTCTCATGGGAATGCCAAAGTGTACGCTGTTTGTCCAACTGAAAAACAATGGATGGAGCAGTTATTATAGACCTCTATTTGAACTAACAAGCCCTGTGACCAGCCTGGATTGAGAGCCCAGGTTCAGCACTGCATGAGGGTGGCTCAATCCTAGTGTAAGAAGATGTTCAAAGGGTAAAAAATATGTGGACACATCATTTCTACTCATAGGCCATGAGGACACAGAGAAAAAAAACTCAGCTTTCACATTTTCCTCCTGATTTCCTCCTCTAAAATGCACATAGATCTGTTGTCCCAACCTATGTATTTACCAATAAGGACAGCCTGTACCTTATCAACCCAAGTTAGCTTTGGCCGTCACGCTGCCTGACAGAGTTTATTGGCTACTCCTGCTGCCTACAGCCGGGTTTGACTGTTCGAAGGGGCTGTATAGCTCTTGGGTTATGTCTGAAACAGAATACTTGGCACACTGACAGCCTTTAGCAACGTCTGTGATTGTCTGTGGATCTGAGACCCACTAGCAGGAAGCTATTAGCACCCTTCAACAGAACAGTATTTCTACTTGTACAAAAAGAGGTCACATCAATTTATAGGCTTTCTACCACAGTAAGAGCCTCAATTGCTTGCAGATGCTATTCTTGACTGGGAATAATAGCCATTGAGTTAGCTGCAGAACATTAGAAACCTATTTAGTTGCTAGGAGGTCAATTCAGTTGCTCACAGATTGGTGTCCAGAGCTGTCTGAGATGCTGCAGTGTTACACATAGCTCCTATCTGCCATACCAGGAGGGCATGAGGTTTCCTGTAAGTCCTGCATGAAACCCACCAGCCCTGTGTTAGTGCCTGACATGGTCCAGGTCATCTAAAAAGACACTGGACAGAAGAGGCATATAAACAACTCCAAAACTACACGTAGGTTTTAAAACGTATGTGCTCTAAGTGTCTATACCTTGCTGATTTAAACACACGGATTTTGCTATAGCCATAAAGTGCCAGTGAATGTGGCCAGTGGTAATGCTAAGATCATTTTCCTTAGGCCCTCCTGTCCTACTCCCTCCTCTTTTTGAGGATTTAGTATTTAGTATTTACTACCTCTAGTTCAAATACAACAATGAATGTGCTAAAACACCTCCCTGAACTGCCTCAAAGCTCTTTTTTGACAGGATTTAGTCTTCCCAGGCTCAATGGAGCAGCATCCAAATTCTCCACAGAGAACACCAGCTTCTTGCAGCAGACAAAAAAAAAAAGAGTAGCTGAACAATCTCCCTTTAATCTGCAGTTAGCAGAACCCTCTTTTCCTCTTTTTCTCTTCCAATTGGGCAGGGACACCTGCTGTCAAACTCCCATAAATTAGCCAAGTCCTTAGAAAACAATCTTTACTATAGGTCTCTGTGCTCATAAAAACTTCAGTACAGCTCTGTAACCTATTTATGTACTATCAGTGACTGCCATTAGTTCTCAAATAGACTCTAAAGTGTCCTGCCATGTCATTTGACCCCCACAGAAATCACCTCAGCATGTACTGATAATTAATATAACCAAAAAGAGTAAGATTTATTTTGGCTATTTTGAGCTCTCTGAAAATAAAACTTCCTGTTTAAGAGCCTGCCTCCATTGTCCATATATTCACATACCTCTAAAGGATAATTCATGTCACCTAACATCAATATGGACTGGACAGAATTCTATTTCTCCTCTGACTGTCTAGGAGTCAAGCTTAGATAATAGACTTTTAGAAAGCTGAAGTTAAAAGAGATGGTTCACATCTGGTTTGACTTTTTTATTTTTTTTAATTTTTGGCCCCATTGGCCAAGTCTACGAAATTCCCAAGTCGAAAGAAAAAATTATAGATGTGATTTATATCACTTTAGATACCTAAGAGTCAAAGCAATTTGGTTTCTCTTGCCAACGAAAGGTCATATGAATGCCTGAATCAGTCAGCAGCAGATAACTGATTATTTTATTTTATTTTTGTGTGTCAGACAAGGAAAGTGTCAGACAACATACTTACATTTCTCCTTGTTAGTTATCTGAGGTACAGGAAACCTGCCCTTCCCCTTGTGACTTCCTAACACTTTCCTATCTTACTTACATTATAAATTACTTCAATGCATGTTTATGGGCAAACTAATTTCACCTGTGTTAACAGTGTTACTACTCCCCCCACAGTGTATTTTCTCATTATAGGACCAAATTCACTGTTTGTCACCTTAATGTCCACTTTTGATCTGTTCTACTTCGTTTATTTGCATCAACAATCAGATTGGTCACAGCAAAAAATGTCTTTAATGCTAGAAGCAAGATTTTTATTCTTGGAGGACAATGTCCAAATAGTGCAAATAGTGAACAATTCAATTATTTGTATGTGTTAAGTTTCTAATTTATCTCAGTCCTCACAGACGCGTTGTATGGTTCGCTGTTCCTACATGCTAAGGCTTTATGTGACAAAAGACTGACCCATCTCCAGTTTCTAAAGCTTTTTATATATTAGAAAGCAGCATATTCCACCAGAGGAAAGCAATATCTTCCAAACAAACGAGTAAGGCAGAAGGTACAGTCATGTCATTTCTAAGTGATACATTGCCCACTGTCACCATTTCAAAAACAACACGCCTGATTTCGAAGTGAATGTCCTCTATCCTTCTTCAGTGAGAGAAAATCAATTCGCCCATGTCCCCTCCTAATTAATTGTTCTCAGGAGGATCTGGAACCTAATCCACAGTGAGGTGAGGTTTACTTTTCCTTCCTTTCTTTCTTGTTTGTGTTTTACCCACTCGTTCTTATTTTCCCCACTAGTTCCTAGCCGCAGGGCTACAGGACTAAGGCAATAAGCAAAATACATCAGTGCTGCTATTAAACCACAGTGCCATTGTTCAGGAAACTTAGAGACTTCGAACAAATTAGGAATAAACTCCAGCTTTTACCGTTCCTGGTGTATTTTGTCCATATGTCCTCTTCTTTCTGTATTTCAACTCATGAGGGATTTCCCACCATAACTGACCTCTACTGCCAACACTGAAGCATTTGGGCTCAAATATAATGCACTTGGACTGTAAAGAGATATGCAGGAGACAGATGGCGGGAGATGAGATTTTATTACTGTGCTGCTTTTCCCTTTAGAGTAAATCCCAGAATACACACTGTGGAATTTACACTGCCATTTGCAGTTAGAAAGAAGGAACAACCACTAGATGGAACATTGAAGAAGATAGCTTTCTGTATTACAAAACGCATTGTATTTCCAAATACTGTCCCATTCAATGAAGAAAATGGGATAAAACCAGACAATTCAAGAGATGAAGCATCTTGCTAGAGGTGAGAGAAAGACTAAAAGAGGACCAGGCTCACATGTCCCATTACAGAGTAGCCTGGAAAAAAAAAATACCGTCACTGGTATTGATTTTCATTCTCTTCACAAATCAAGACTGCAGAAATGCACACTGTTGTTTGTACAAAGAGTGTGTCAGCAGAGAAAGGAGGGAGAACACACGTGGGAACATCTGTTCCAAGAAACAAGTTGAAAATAGCCATGTAATAGCATGACAGAAACATCTGCACCATATGCAGTCTACCACAAGCAGAGCATCAGGAGAGCCAAAGACTCAAACAAGGTCAGGAAGAGGCTCACTGCCAGGTAGGAGACGCTCCACTGATATTCTTTACTTATCACAGTCCCATTATAATTTAAAAGGCAGGAGTATGGAAGGAGATAAGGATTTGTGTGACATGGGCAGATGCTACAAGAAAGGCTGCATTGTATATCCGATGGCTCAAGGAACAGTTAAGGAAATGTGCTGAAGGGTAATCACAATTAAGAGGCAAGCGGCAAGCTAAATGTAATATAATTCAGAGCTGCCGTGCCATGTGTTAGCTTATACTACATTCTATTCTTCTTTTGAAGAAAGAAGAGGAATAACGGATCATACCACATTTGTTCAAATAGTAACATACTGCTGAAATTCTGTTTCTGATGCAGGGAGGACATGGAATGGATCCGTTCAGTCTTTTCCTTAGAAAATACACGGTATATGTAAATTAGCACTCTGGAACAAAAAAATAAGCAACAAATTTGCCCTGTGCACTTTTCGCTTCAGCCATCAGCAAGAGGACAGTTGTTTCTCATTCTTCGGGCTTCAGCGTAGTTCCTGGTACTATCAAAATAATCTATTTTCACTGATAGGAAGGAAGGAAGGAAGGAAGGAAGGAAGGAAGGAAGGAAGGAAGGAAGGAAGAAAGAAAGAAAGAAAGAAAGAAAGAAAGAAAGAAAGAAAGAAAGAAAGAATCCATTTCAATAAGCTTTCTAATGGTCCTGCAACAAATACATCCTTACCCACATTTGCATGTAGATGGAAGAGTCAGTGTATGTTACTTAAGCGCACGAGGAAGTACGTTTGCATTTTTTCTGAATTGCACATGAATCACCCTCCTTGGAAAAATGCAAATACCTGTTATGAAAATTCATCACTTTTCTGCACATATCTTTAGCACAGCCCACCCATTTTTCAAGTCCTAGACAATCTGAGGTTCTGTGTAAAATTTAATAGCACTCTGGTAGCTTTCCAAAGTAAGTCATACCAGGGGGAATTCCAGAATCTTTGTTGTACATGTGAACTGACATTTAATAGGCTTTTCCTCCTTCACCAGTGATATTTTTGCTAATTATTTGTTATATGTTAAAGTCATCTTGTAATGGATAAACCCAGCATTTTGTCAGCTGATTGCTGGATCAATAAGAGAAGAAAAATAATGCACTGTCCTAAAACTACTGAAGAAAAGTAGTGCTGGTTTCAAACTGACAATCAGTCCTGATGGGGCTGCCTTTGGTGAAGGGAAGATGAAACGACGTCGAAAAAGCATTGCAGACCACAGCTATTCAAAGTGGTTGATGACACTATTATAACAAAATTATCAGCCACTGCTGTAGACACAAAAAAAGGACTATTTTAGGAAACATTTCTGACTGTGTGTTCCTCAAAAATGCTTTGACTTCCTTACTTACAAGGTTAGACTGACCTAAAATAGTGCTGCCGTCAGTGGGCAACATTGCCAGCTATGTGTCAGAGAAGGCTAGCAAAGAAGAAAAGATTTCTGTGTGTGCTTGTATCAGAATACTCATCAGAAAATGTCTGTGAAAAAGCTGAAAAAAATCTCTTGGTGTGAAAGAACTGTTCACCAGAAGCTTCACCAGGAAGACTGCTGTCATTTTGTTCACACTTCCTCTCATACAGATCACATTCTTCCTCCTCCACCTCCTCTCCTTCAGGACAACAACTCTTGGATGGGGTCCCAGATATAACATTAGTGAGAGAAAAACGACCAAATGCCTGAAGAAATCCTAAGGGGTTTGACCAACCATTAAGGAAAACAAATATTTTCTGCCTAGAGTCTGAGCTTTTGCAAATGTTTGTCACCAACCAAAGCAAATTAAATCAGTATGTCTTAGTCTGGGTTTTGGTTTTGTTTTGGTTCCATTTTTTTTAATATCCCCAAACTGACCAATCACTTCAATTAGCAAATAAAATAAATAGATTGAGAGAATTCATAGCTAAATATAAGGTAGGAAACATGACACCAAAAAAAAAGAGATTATAGGCATAAGATAGAGGAAAAACAAATGAGCAACAGTCAGTATCTCTCAGGTACTTTCTTAGGCTGATTTTTTTCCATTGCATATTGAATGCAATGCTAACAGAAAGAAATTAAGAGTTTTATTATACAGGTAGATTGGAACAAAAAGGAAGATGGGAGACATAAACCCTTATAGGAGATGGATGAACGAAGCAATAGGGACATTACAAACATGAACATCTGGAGGATGAATGCAACTGAAGGACAGACAAAGACCTAAAAGATCCAAAAGAAATAACTAATTAAGTAAAGCAGCCAACAAAGCAGAGACTATTAAAACTGATAAAAGCAGAGTCACTGAGTGATACTAGGTTGAGTAGTGCTTGCTCGCTGAAGAAGACAGATGCAGGCAACCAGGCACACCTCAGATGACTCAAGTGTGAAGGACAGTATGGATTCTCTCTGTAAGACTCAAAAGGCTTGAAGATGGGAAAGCAGCTGACTGGCAAGGAAATGAAAGTAGCTGCGTTGAAGTTAGACAAAATCAGATGGGAAATGTGGCATTAATTTTAAGCATATGGCATAAATGATAAACCACTGGAACAAACTATTGAGAGAGGAGGTGGACTCACCATCTGTTGATACTTTTAAAAATAAGATTGCATAGCTTTCTGGAAAATAAATATTTTATACACGCACATGTTACTGAGCTCAAAACAGAAGCAGTTACAAGAAATCTAAAGACTGAAAATACACATCATCAGAAGTGCTGAACTAATGGTCTCTCTTTCCTATAAACCTATAGAGTTTTCCCAGAAGCACCTTTGGAATAGTAAAGTGGTATCAAATGCCTTATAAAACAGAAATAATTGCAGAAATAACTGCAGGGTGATACAAAACAGATCATAATAGTTAAACATTCTTTATGTGTGTATTCATGTTTAAATAGAAATTAAACATGAAAAAAATTAAATGCATATTTGAACTCTGTAAGCTTGAAAAAAACTTGTGCAGTGCAATCATGATCTGTGCAGCAAAATGCCAATTAGGAAGTGATACTGTAAATTACGAAGTGAAAGATTAAAGGGAGGTAGTGTAATACATCTGAATCATAGTGTCACATATTCCTGCTTGGATTAAGATTTAACTTCTATTAGTTTGTATTCTTTGCTAATTAAAATCAAATATCTGCAGATGGAAGCCACTTTATACACTTGACCTACTACACTAGTTGAAATCAAGACTAACCCACTACAGCTACAGAGCTGAAATCTGTTTTGCTTTCATCACCCAATGTTACAACTTCTGTAACAGCCCAGGACAGCAAACTATCATCCTTTGAAAATAATACTAGCTCTTCTCCCCAGTCGCTAAATATCATGAGAAGTGCAGTTCCAGGAAGCTAAAACAGGAGACAAAATATCAAGACAAACAAAGGCAAAACCCCAGGTTATTTCCATTCTTATTTTACTCAACATTGCTCAGAACTTCCAAAGTCTCATAAAGGAGGAGTAATGTTAGCGAAAGCAGAAATCTACTTTAGAAACGCTTCTGCCTGAGGTTGTCACCTTACCTCCATTTTTTGGCACCTAAAAGCTAACTTCCAGCTGCCACTTAATTTTCAATCATTTACTTTAAGCAACCCAAATTAACACCATGATGTCATTTGCTGTATGGACCAAGATGCTTAATCAATAGTAAGGGAATCGAGTGGGTTGTCTCTTAGTATCAGTGGGTAAGAATGGTTCCCTCCTTTCATCCTGCCAAAAACATTGCACCTCATCCAAATGTGCTCTCCGGCTCTGTTTTCACCCGCAAATTCACTTCCATAACTATTATCCAGTTTCATAGAAATTTGAAAATCAAATTAGATTTTTGAAAAATCTAAGGAGTCCCACGTGCTTCAAAAGATGTGAAAAAACTGTTCAAGACACATCATCACAGTACTAAGGCATAGTTCTTCACATTAAAAAAAAACCCTAAACTTTCTTTTCCTAGGTAGAAATTTTTACTTAGACACAACCGCTTTATTAAATCTGGTCTAATATGTAATATTTCACATTACACCAGTCTTTTATTCCCTTTTATCTTAAAATCTTAACATTTATAAATTTATAATATAGAACATTTATTTTATATTAAATTTAATTAATAGAAACTATTCTCAGTCATTGGAAATGCACTCCACGTTGATTGAAATAATTAGTGTAGGGCTACTCAATATTTACGTAAGATATGAATCTATAGGGATTTGATAAAATTAATTAGCAGGAACTAATTATAGTTAGGATATGAGTTAGGTTTAATAAATATAATTACAGAGTACAAATGATGGATTCTTAATTAATAGATACTAGTTGCCAAACATTGAAGAGAGATTATCATATTCCTGTGCAGGACATGCTATTCAGCACACCTTCAGTTCCAGTGGAATTAGTGACATTTAAAGTGCTCAGGGAGGGGGGTTGAGAGGGGAAAAACAGATAAACTAATTTGTTTCAATTTTGCACTGAAAGTATCAGATCAATTAAGGAAAACTGCTTTCTAATAAAAGATACGCTCCTTCTTGTAGTATAATAGAATATGGCATGGTGACTATGGGACAGAATTTTAGAGGTATTTAGGCATTTAAAAATGATGATAGGAATTTTGGTATTAAGTATTTTTGAATATTTTGATCGGCACTGTTTCTCTTCTTTTATGTGCCGAGCTCTCCCTAAAAATGTAGTCTTCACTTTGCCTCTGCCTTGTTGCCCTACCTAAAAAAAAAAAAAATATATAATAATGTTTCACTTACCTTAGAAAGGTATTATGGGTATAATATCAAAATTTCTTCAAAGACTGCGAAGTAAGGAACTAATAAGCATTAGATGCTGTATAAATAATATGATAAATTGATGGAAGAATTGCTTTCTATTTTGAAGCAGAAAGACAGCCGTGTTTTAAATTAACTTTCTGCATTTGGATTCTCCATCCAGTTAGGGTTCATTGCACCCCAGGGCTTCTTAACATATGTCTACATAGCAATCCAGAAATGCAATTGCAATATCCCAGACTGATATTTGCCTGTGTGCTAGTACACCACAGGAAGGACAGGAGTGAGACCACACATTTCTATTGTTCCAAAATGTGAAGGATATGTTCATAAAATTGCAGTTACTGACCAGCTAGTGAGAGAAGAAGTTGATTAATATTTAAATGAGAAGAAAAGTGGTCTATGACATCCTTTATTTTCCTTTAGCCAGTCTTAAGGAATTATTTAAAAAAATACTCACTAGTTTGGTCTGAAGGAGAAATCATCAGAACTCAGGAGAAATGAAATTTCACACTTACCCAGAAAGCCATGAAGTTATGAAAGAACAAAACCCGACATATTTATAGCATGAAGAGCCACGTTGACCAGAACAGAAATTTCTGTGCACGATCTCTTTAAGACTTTAAGGGGAAATGGAAATAAAGATGGGATGTTTAGCCCCGGCACGTTTCCTCTGCTCATCTCACATTAAAACTCTGCAACTCACTCTCAAACAAGCAGAGTGGACTAAATGCTTCAAAGAGGTCTCTTCTAACTTAAAGAATGCTGAGATTCTGTGAGCAACGGTTACCTAAGATCAAAAAGTGCAGCTGCATCTCTTTCTAGGGCAGAAAGAGCATTGTATTTAAGGCAATATTCATTGCCCCCATTCTTCCCTTTAAGAACACAACAAAGTGCCCCAAAAATAAGAGGAGCTAGCTACTTTCTGCTCCCATATATTGTGTGGGTTTGTGTTAATCTGGAAAGCCTTATGATTTAATAAAATAGGTGCATTCGTAATTTCTAGTGAAGCCTCGGCATTCTCATACAAACATTTCATTAGAACAGGCCTCAAATATGATGTTATTGCCAATGTGGGAATATGTCCAGCAGTTTGGCATTGTTTTGCTGCCACCAGCTGAATATCCAGCTGGTGCAGAAATGCAAAAGCACACCTTCTTCACAGCAACTCATCAAACCAGGAGTTTATCTGTTTGCCAAATATACTTTAATGAGAATTAGTTGAGAAAAGTATGAGAGCAAGCCAAAAAAAGGGAAAGTATTGAATCATGATGTCACCCAGACACTGCTCACCAGTCAAGTCACCTCAAATCTGTTGCTTAAGGCTTGCTCAGATATGATTCTATTGGATAGATTTAATTTTCTTCTCCATTCTTCTAAGTATCAATGTAGAAAATAAGGCTTTAGAATTCACTCTTTCAAAAAAAAAAATCGTGTTTTTCCCCTAAGCTCAATGTAAAATAACTAAAACCCCTCAAATCTTTATATCTGCTGTAAGCGTTAGATAGTACTAAGTGTATAAAATTTACTAAAAATATTTCAATTCTATTACATTATTTTGTATGTCATTCATAATAGTAATAAGAATGTAAAATAATGTCTTTCCATTTATCAGTGTCTTAATGAAATACTACTGCGCTCCCATCAGAGCCAATGACAAAATTCCCCAAAGTGCTCCACTGGTCGCATTGCAGCAGATATTGATGGGCAAAAGAAAGAGAGGTAATGACCAAAGATGTTTTCCTTTTTCCAGACTGCATCTGACTCAAACTGAGAAATGACAGGATCTCTAATCCCCTGTGGCCTTCTCAGAGAAGTCTGTGTAGGCTGAGAGTAGAAAGTCACTCCTCCACAACAGTGAGGAATCTGATAACCAACAGCATCCTGCCCGCTGTATTGCAATTTAAACATCAGGAATTGCCTCTTTCAGAGCTACAGAGTAAGACTGCCACCCATAAGCCGCTAAAAGTTACCTTTAGGCATAAAACTTCACCCTTTAACAGGTAGATGCTTATCTCTCCTGAGGGGCTGCAGTTTGTAGCTTCACAGGTCTTGCTTTCTACGAGCACAGGAATAGAAAGGGGTGTATTCATTTTTGACAAGGACTGGAACAGATGGGGAGAAGGGCAGGGTTAATGAGTAAACAGAAAGGAGCAAGTTGTTAACAGGGGCATAGTCTAAGTTTATAGATGGATTCCCACATTTTTCTCTCAATAAAAATAACAATTTAAAAATACGTGAGGTGCATGCATACACAAAGGAGAGGAAATAAAACACCTGGTATTTAAAGTGGATACAGAGCAGAAGACATCATTTATTTACTTTTTTTTTTCTCCTTTTCCCCCTTAAATGGGCTATTTCAGTGGCAAGGGGAGCAGAGTGATCCTTCATGTGTTTGTAGTGAAAGGAATTTTGAATTCTTAAAGAAAGGCTGGAAATAGCTGCCCAGCTGTGACTGTAAACGTCACCTTTTCCTTTGCACGCTTTCTCTTCTACTGCCTACCTGGAAGGCAACAGTAATAGACTCTTGTGCAATTTTTACTTTGCTCCTTCATGCTAAGCAGTGCTGACAGACACATCACTGCAAGTTTATCTCTTTATCCAACAGCAGCACACCTTAAAGGACACCTCTTAAGTCTGAAGAGTGAAAGAGCCTCCTCCACCCACTCGTCTACTTTCTCCTGTCATTATCACGCCATAGTTTATGGCTTTTCAGAATTGCTTCTCTCCATCTCTTCCTCACAAAGTCATCTCACATGAAATTCTGTAGCAAAAAGATACTGGCACTGTGGGGCAAACTTGTCAATTACTACACAGTTCCTCTTTGGCAATGTGAAGACAGTGCTCCTCTCTGCGGATCACATGCATCATATGCAAAATTTAGAGTGCATTCAAGACAAATGCTGAAATATTCAACTGAAAACAAGGTCAGGCAGAAATCCAGGCAAGGAAAAAAGTGTGAACCAATGATTGTAAAACAGTCCTGGGGTCAAGACTTCCCATTTTGTCCTTATGGCTCAGCTACAGATGTATTTATCACCAGTAGCTAATTAACTAACTGCCCTTTCCTTCTTATTCTGTACAAAATATTTTGTGTGTTGTTATATGCAGATGTAACTTTTACAGAATCATAGAATTGCTTGGTTGGAAAAGACCTTTGAGATCATTGAGTCCAACCGCACCTGTCCACTACTAAACTGTATCCCTAAGCACTTTATCTGTCTGTCTTTTAAATACCTTCAGGGATGGGGACTCAACCACCTCCCTGGGCAGCCTCTGCCAGTGCCCAATGACCCTTCCAATAAAGGAATTGTTCCTGGTGTCCAGTTTGAACCTGCCCTGGCACGACTTGAAGCCATTTCCTCTCATCCTATTACCTGTTACTTGGGCAAATGGACCAACACGAACCTCGCTACAACGTCCTTTCAGGCAGTTGTAGACAGTGATAAGGTCTCCCCTCAGCCTCCTTTCTCCAGGGTAAACACCCACAGGTCTCTCAGCTGCCTCCCCTAACCCTTGTTCTCCAGCACCTTCACCAGCTTTATTGTCTTTCTCTGGATGCACTCCAGGACCTCAATATCTTTCTTGTAGTGAGGGGCCCAAAATAGAACCCAGGATTCAAAATACAGCCTCACTGATGTTGAGCACAGTGGCACAAAAAAACCCCCACCAGGTTTATATTCAAACTGAACAGAAACAATTCCAGTTTGAACCAGTTAGCTTCTGAAAGGGTTCATCCCACAATGCGATAGTACTTTCACATGGATTCTAGTGCCACAACTCATGAGAAGTAGTAAAATCTCATTTTAACATTAGAGAAGTCCTACAGGGAACAGTCATCAGATGTTTATCACAGCCTCCCTTCTACTGGGGGCTGACCTGTTTGGGGAGGGATCAGCAAGGCTTTGTGAACTTCTGGAAGCAGGAGATAGCAGCCATAAGAATTTCAGAGCGACCCTCTCAGCTAACTCTCTGGAAAAAAAAAACCACTGGACTGTAGCTGGTTTAAATTGATATTAATGCTGTTTGGTTTCTTATTTAGAAAAAAACAACAACACGTTGTGCAACATTACATGCCACATTCGTTTGCTGAGCACGTTAAAACAAAATTAATGAAGGCACGGGAGTTTCTGAAAGGAGTGGCTCCTTTATCTAATTTCCTATCTGTTCTGATCATATCGCCGTTTTTGTTAACACTTCTTCCCACCATCCTTTTCACACATTTTCCATCACAAGCCTACATTGATCAGCAGTTCCAGAAATATTGTGTCTACTATTGATGAAGACATCACATCCTCCTGTCTGTACCGCTGTCACTTCTTTACAAGCACACCGCTAAACTGGCCATATCCACGTTGAGATTAAGAGCTTAGCAGGAAAGGACATTTAATCTAGAAAATAAGAATGGGCAGAGTTACAGTCAATAGTCTGTCCAGCTCTTGGCAGTACAGTGGACTGGAATGTTCAGGGTGTGCCACTCCTTACAGCCAAGAAAATGATGTGACAAAATAGATCAATGTTTTCCAGTTCTTAACGACCAGCTACCTGCTTCTGACTGCGCCCATTAAATGTGGTTCACCGTGTCAGCCTGGAGAAAAGCTTGAATTCTGCTATGTGGGAGGCTAGAAATATGCAATAATTCCTCTTCTACACTAACACAGATTTTTCTTACAAGTTATTAAAAGCATAAAAGCAAGTTTTAGTAGTAGTTTAAATCCTAAGTCATCTGCTCACGGTCTTTGATTAACATGAGGTAAGTAGAAAGGTGTCCTGAGGAAAAATAGCTTCTAGCTGTCTTTTGTCTTGATCCTGACTTCTTGGTGGAAACAGCTGACACTGGACATTATTGGAGAGGGAGCTTGACAACGATCCCCCTCTGCACAGATGTTTCTATGTTTTATTTCACAATTCGACGGGTAGATTTGTTCCCATGGGCAGGATACTGGTTAGTTTGAAATACAGTAATGATCCAATATCAAGAGGAAGATTATTATAAGGACTCACCTTATTTCTCTGAATTTGTACCTTGACTCATCTCTCTCCATGACACGGGATCAATCCTAGAGATACCCAGTAGCCCATCTGTTGTCTTTTCGTTTTTGTCTAGGAAGCATTTTCATTTTAAAGGTGTTATGAAAAATTAGATATCTATAGGGTAAATATGCTTTGAGGTGAACATTTTTCACTTTTTTTCCAACTCACTTTTTTATTTGGACTGAAAGGTCGTTTTCCAAACTAAAATAAAGAAAATAACCCATTTGGTTAATGTGAGAGCAACGACTCCCCTGCCTTTCGCACATTGACAGAATCTCTTTTCTAAAACTGCTGTTCTTAATGCTTGACTCCTTACCTTGAGGAGAACTTGGCATTGGCATTTATGAAAATATCTTCTTTTCCCCTCTCTGTCCAGTAATAAGATGCACTAGAAAATGCAACTTATCTCCCCAGCCATTAGCTGTCCCTTCCCTTGGATAAAATACTTTGGGCTTAGACGCATTCAAAAACTTTAGAATGGCTTTCTCAGTTCCTGTTAGCAGCTCTCTGAAAAGTAAGTACTTTATACAATGGCAATGGAAGGAAAAAGCAGTTCTATTTGTTAATTCTTCAGGTTCTGGTCTTAGTCATAAGAGGGGTTATATTCGCATGAAGTTCATGGCTTCATAGGGAAAGTCTTTGTTAGAATCTCTACATTTGTCAGTTGGGAAAAAAAATGTATGATGTATACTATAATGAAATATAGAAATTCCTCAGCTGGACCACTGAAATCAGCCACAGGGGCTTCAGCTACAGCAAATCCTCATTTATATTCCCCAGGATAAAGACTGGCAACCAGAGGTGTCATAAGATCCTTCAAATTTAATGTAACATTCATAGCAATTGTCTTTTTTTTATTTCCTAAAGCCTCCATTCACAGAGCAACAAGCAATGTGGACTCTCAGATTCCTTTCTGCTGTGTGTCTGTGTGTTTCAGCTTCAACTCTCCGACTGCAGAGAATCTTGCAAATGTGGCACAGATGTGCAGGGCAGAGACGGACAAGAAGCAAAGTAATAAGATGTTTGATTCTATAACATGATTCCAGGGTTCCTGATTCACGTTTCCCGAATGCTGATGTTGCCGTTATTGGACTTTCACTTCTATTTGAATACCAGGCTCGTTGTCAACGTGGTGCTTTAGGCAATCTTCTGTTGTAGGGTAATATGCAAACCATCATGGTCTTGAATGCATAGTGAAGCCATCTACTTAAAAAGCTTCTGGGTCTGGTGTGTGTGGAAAATATAAAAGTATGAGAATCATTGTCAGTTAATCCCCCAGGCCAACATAATACATTGAAAATGAAACCGTTGAATGAAGCAACAAGATAACATATGCATCAAGCCCTTCTTAGTCTTCGTTTTTTTGGTTATCTTCATTATCAGTCTCCCACTATGACAGAAGTGCAGACACTACAAGAACTGAGGAAATGAATTCTCAGATTTCGTTCAACACCCAAGATATATTTTTCATTTCATGTTAAGGAATTCTATTGAACTGTAAGCAGCAATGCTAGCCTAGAGGCAATAAAATCTGTGGTGAGATTCTGATTACCATACTTAATTCAGGTGTCCACCTGTGCACAACATGGATATGCACAGGTGGACACCTCAACACACGCATGCACTGCCTCTTTCAAAGCATCTAGTTTATTCAGGACAGTCACAAATGGTCTCATAGATCTGACAAAGGACCTGCTGGAGTAGCTACGCATCCTTTTGAAGCAGCAGCCAGCTGCCATGGGATACAGTAGTGTATCTCAAACAGTATTAGACAACTATGTTTGAGAAACTGAATCAAGATCATTATGTAAGCTCCCGTTATCATTAATGGAGATGTAATCGATGGAATCTATGAAGACCAGAGAGCTAGAAAGACTCTATGGTCCATATTGACTAGGTCTTCATTGATTGTAACAGGATCATAGACACCTAGTGTAACAGTAGGAATCTATGCTGGATAACTAAATATAGATTTCTTAATCTTAAATTGAACCAAACACCCTAACATCTTCATTTAAAGACTAAGAGTAGAAATAAATGTTTCCGGAAAGTTGGAAGCAATTTCAAATAAAGTAATAAATGAGAAAATGTCACTATGTAGTGAGAATGTAATTAGACTTTTAGCAGAATTTAATGAAAGTATGGAAGAAAATAAGAATAGCCTCACTATTCAAAGGTCCATACAGCACAATGTTCAACCTCCTACAGCAGCCATAAGCAGATGCCAAGCGAGATCTAAGAAAAGGGTAAAACTGCATTTGCCAGGATGATCAGTGCTGTTATGATGACAGCTCCATTCTAAATATGCCTGGTTATTAACAACATAAATACAAGCCATAGGTACATACCTATATCACTTCTCAATCAGAGTTTGAAGCTCCCAGATTTTGAAGAAAAGTCCTAACTCCCATTTGGGAGTTTCAAAATAATATGTGTTTTTACAGGAGCTCATAATTTTCAGCCTTTTTGCCTAGGCAAATTACATGAAAAGAACAACCTGCCGGTGTCTTCCCAGAATCATGTTAATCTGTAAAATCAATCTTCCATTTTGAAAAGTGTTCGTACCCCCCCTCTTCCCCTCCTTCCTTTATGCTGAAAACTTTCAGAAAACAGCCTTGTCACATATTGACAGTGACGAGACGGGAAGCTGACCTATTCCACTTGATGAGCTGAGGACTTCAGAGACTGACTACAATCATTGAAGCCCGATCAGTTTAAAAGAGGGATTGTATGTTGTTGCCAGTGGCAGCAGGGGGCTGGAACTGATAATCAAAAATACCTTCCTTTCGTGTGTTCTTATTTCAGAAAAAACATGTTTAAACACAGAACCTTCCTAAAATTTTCACCTGTTTATTTGGTAGCGTTGTTTCAATGGTCCCTTTTTGAAAAGAAAATTACAGAAGAAACAAAGTTTCCCACTTCACAGAACACAGAGATGCAAAATTCAAACCCAAATAAGAGAAGAGATAGAGATGGGGAGCCAGACTGGTTAATATTTGAGCATTCTGCAGCCATTTTAATGAAGCAATATGCTTATGATGTTGCAGCAGCAGGACACAGAACGATCCACGTCCACATTACTGAACTCTCCTCGTCTACCAAACATGGTGCAATTGTGAAAATCCTCAGTGCAACTCGTGCCTGGCCTATTCTGACTCTTGCACCGTGGCTTGGAAGCGTGTGGAGAAATACAGGTTGCACAAACCAAAACATTTCAGAGACTACTGTAATTTTTTGCTAGTACAGAAAATCTAAATGCAAGGCTTGGCTTTTGGACACAACACTGATCCAGCCGGTTTGTATAGGCTATACAATCCACACATACAAAGTAAACACTAGAAATACGCCCATCTACGTCCTAGTGAACTAAGATACCTATTGATTAGCAGCAAAATATTAACTGTTGATACAGCACAAGACCAGCTATGATCTTCCATATAGATCCTGGTTCTTGTTACCTGGTATTTTTCCTTTCAAGACTGATGCAAGCTCTACCACTAACATTCTCCTCTCTATGTGAGTGGCAACTAGGACACTAGCATGTGGATGTAGGTATGGACATACATCTGTTTTCTTCTTATTTATATTCCCGTCTCTTTGTGTTATCAAATGAATGCCAATGAAACAGCAACTGGGGAATGTTAATGTGGATGTTGAAACATTAACTTCTCTGAGATATTTTTGTGATTTTAATTGCAAAGTCTTAAATAACATTGACAAATCTTTATTCTGTATTGATTCTATTGCAATACTAAACTCTTCATTATGTGAATTTGTGAATGCTCACAAGGATCAATCATAATTATGCATGGCCCGACACAATTGAAATCAAAACAAAGGATCGATTCATGCTGTAAAGTGCATTACATCTAACAATTTCTAATAGGCAATCAACCAAAAATTAGATCTGTACATTAGCATTTTAGTTATTTAAGTATTAAGCAATAGCAATCAAACCTCCAGAGGTCCTCTTCACTTAGGTTTACATCAGCATAAGATTAACTGATTTCAGGCTTATATCCTTGATGCTCCAAGGAATTATAATCAAAACCACAAGGCCAGACTATCTTTTCATTAAAACTTAAAAAAGAAAGTCAGTACAATTTATTCTACTAAACCAGGATCGTGAACACCTTAATTTTAGTTACACATAAATGGAATAAGAGCCAGACAAATTTTGTAAATGGAATATGCTGGTTCTATTTTATCTGAACCAGCATAAATATGGTTTATTTCAAAAAATAAGGGGAAATTGAAATAAGGGGAACAAACACCTGTCGATAGTGACATGGATGGTTTAAATAATGTCTTCTCTTCTTTTAACATGTCCTGGAAATATGGTTACCAAATTGTGAACCGAAGTTGTCTACTGAAAAACCAAGGCTAAGCTTCAAATTTATCCAAAATCTATTAGCAACAGTAAAAATAACATGGGGATTGGGTATCTTTAGTGCAGTTCCTACTAAACTAGTATTTCTTAGAGAAGCTGCTGCAATTCTTAGTCCTAAATCCTAAGACTGCAAAAGGTGACAAGTTGTAGCCAACCTGGAGAAGCTGTGATCGGCTGATGAGTTGACCATGTGCCTGATATCGTGCTATTACAACATCAAAGGAAAACAATCGCTATCACGGATAAGCTAAGGAAGAAAATGGGCAAATATTAAGCTCTCCAATATTATTTCAGCCTGGTGATGGCCCCAGGTGCAGATTCTACTGAGTTTTCACTGAAGAACTCAAAAAAACACGTCATGTACAATTCTGCCCAGTTCCTCTATCCATCAGCCGGAATCAAGCATGGTTAGAGGCATGTTTATGGCATTCCAGTGAGCTGTTCATTTCTCCCCTACTATTGCATAGACCATTTATATTGAGTCACTGAGTTACTCTTCTTGTGTCTTTCACAACAATTCTTTAAATTCTTAAAAAGCTTGTTTTCACGTATTTCTGAGTGTTATCTGCAATGATTTAGTGAAACAGCTTCTAATCCCAGGTAGAGGAAAGCCACCAGTACAGTTGTTTTCTATGTTAATTCAAGGTGTTGGTGCTCCTGATTAGACCACACAGTAGGTTAAGGTCATTTCTTTCACAGTGGCCTTTGAGCCATGCAAAACACACACGCTACCCTTGGGACAAACACCTGTTATAGGGGTCAAAGAGTACAATATTATAAATGGTCTTTTCTAAACCAAGAAGATGAGATGATTAGGAAAGGTGGTAAGCCATATGAAAACTTCTTACTTTTCTCTTTCTTTCTCTTAATTTTCTCCTGTTGGATAGGCCGTAGATAAAGCAGCATTTTCCTTTTTTTTCCTTATTAAAAGCAGCTGTCTCTCCGCTCTGGAGTTCATAGTCCTGCACCACTGGACAAAGACAGAAACACAGAGTGAAATATGTTTCCTTAGAAAGCCTCTTCCTCTGCCACAAGACTCCTCAACTCCCAGCCTAGGAGATAATTTCAAGAAGGGAAATAAGTTTAATTTAGCCTCTGAGCTTTTTCTCTCCTCGTTTCTCTGATGAGACGTTCAATTCACTCCATTTTGTTGTCAAATTTGTGACACAGAGACCTGTCTCTAAGCAATGAGTCTAAAGCCAATATCTCATTTCACATAAGCCACTAAACAGTCATCACATGGTAATGCTTTCCAGTCACTATGGGTGCAATGGCTGTAAGCTTTCATCTATAAATTCTTTTTTAGTTGCTCATTTCTGTCAAGCTGGTCTAATCTACTTACACCTGGCACATTAATTCTTATCTTTTCCCTGCAACATTGTAATTATATGTTATTTCCAGCAATAATTAATTCTCTCTCAGGCGGGCTTTTTATAGCTTATAAGTCAAAGTGGGCTGCACCATACTAAATAATTAATTCAGACTGTGTTTTATGTCATGACATACACACAGCCTCCGGATGTAATTGTTGCAGATTTCTTTTGAGAAGAAAGTCTTTGGCTCCCAGGGGTTGTACAGACCAGAAAGCACCAATTATAATGGTTATTTCTCTCAGACCAACAGTGGGTGTGTTCAGTTCTTTCTACCAACAATCTATTTATGGCAGTTATTTCCAGAAGGTCTTGCTAAAGTATTAACCTACAAGAACATGCAGATGCAGACTATATGAATGACTCCAGACAGTGTAAGTCCCTTCAGAGAAGCTTGCAACAGCTCACATACTGGCCTACAATTGCCTATATTTCTTTAATATACATAAGGGACATTCACATGATAAAAAACTGATATGAAATTGTTACTATTACTATTACTATGAGGTATTGACAAGCTGTGTCCGCAGAAAGCTCAACCATTAAGCAAAAGCTGATAGCTAGATATGGTATCTTACCTAGAGGAAGTGCAATTTCTAATACCTCACCACCCTAGAAATACAGCAAAGAAAAAATAAATTAAAAAAAAAAAGAAAATGAAGAAAAAAAAAAAGAATACTTACTTTAAAACTTGCCAGAAAGACAGATTAGGTACCAGAAGTCTGGAAGTCGCAGTATGCCTAAAAGGATTTGCTGGAATCCAACGAGATAAAATTTGAAAGATGAAAAAACTCTATTAATAGGGAAAGTATAATTACCAATCAGGAGCTATAAAGAATGCAGATAGATTAAACACAGAATTATAACACACTCTTACTTATCAGGGAATGGATAGTAACTGCATAAGGAAGAGAGAGATCAGAAGCTAACATTGTATGGAAAACATTAATAATAGTAATTTAAATTGCTTGTGCATAATGAAGTCTTAGAAGAAAATATGTTTAAGGAAAGTTATTTCCTGAGACGTTAGAATAATAGCTCCCAGCTTTTTTTTTTTTTTTGGCTTTCTGTTCTCCCAGATGCTGTTGTGAGCAGTGGCAGGAGTAATACCAGGTCCTATTTTCCCTTTTGTCCATACAAAGCATTTCAGCTATCTCAGGAGTCATCTTATTCCAGCTACAGTACATTTACCAGCAGCAGCATATGTACCATTGTCACAGGATCATTCAAGAAGTCAGGCTAAGTGAAGTCCTGCAAATTTATTCTTCTGGGATCATGTGGACAGCAAGGAAAAGTAACTCAGAGCAAAGTACTATTCAATTTTCCTCTTGGGGAAAAAGGCTCTACCATAAGCCATTATATAAATAGCAGAGCTTCAAAAACATACATAACCTATCGGAAGACCTAAATAGCCTAAGCAAACAAAAATCTCAAATCAAACTGACCATAATCCTCTTTTCTTTTACGTAATATTTTGTACTATTGATCTGTCTTGTTTTCTGATTCCAGTTGTTGTGGATCGGACAGCTCAAAAGGAACCTGTGATGGCAATGGGACTAGAAGTCTGGTTTTCTCTGAGGAGTAATTGTGTGCCACGACATCATTATTTTTGTACCAAAAAACACTTCTATGACACTGAATTAATATTAGGCACATGTGATTCACACAAAGACAATTGACCAAAATATAGTAATGTCCTTTATTCAGCAATTGCTACAGTTAGTTCTGCATGTGTGGTATATATGCTAAGCGTGTGAAGAGCCAAATTAAGGGGTTTCTTTGCATCTCTTTTGAAGATGGAAGAGGTTCATGTAAAGCCTATTCCAAATCTATATTCTTTAGATAACCACCAAGAGGCAGATCTGGTGGCTGAAACCTGAGCATCATATTGGAGAAAGGACTGGTATTTTTTTTACTTTTTATCAAAGAGGACACAGAAAGCAAAATCTATCTTCTGTCACAGTCCAGGGCTGCTTGACCACAGCACATCAGCTGCTGTCCTCACAGGCTTGAATGTGCCTGCAACAGATTTGAATCATTAAAGGAGGAAGGTGCCCGCCAATGGAAAGGAACCGTGTGGAGCCAAATAATGAGACAAGGGCAGAAATGATTCATGAATGCAATCAATCATAATGATAGATTGTCTATCCATACCCTTCCAAGGAAAATGCCTTAAGTTCTCAAACTTCGTAAGGAAGTGTCACACCATGAAGTTATCACGCCAAGGTATTCCTTCACTAGTTGTACTTACACGAGAAAGTTCCAGCCATCAGACATCTCTGAGTACCACAATCAGGTTAACAGATAATAATAACCTTTAGCAATATGGTTTCAAGGATGCCACAGCAGTTCTGCAGCGCCTCAATATAAAAAGCATTGGTAATATTTCTTCTGCTTTAAAGCTGTGGTAGATGGGTCAGAGCTGAACAGTATGAAAATATCAATCATTTCAGCAGTATACTAGTAATGAAAAGTGTATGATACTTTCTTTTTCTGCTGTGGTTTTCACGGAGAGCTTAGAGGACATCAAGAGTTTTGCATTTGTGTCATCTCAGAAAATCACCACATGTTTCGGTCCTCCCTGTGTTGCATTTGTTGGGTTTTTTTCAGGTGAGTTAAAGAGTGAATGGTTATTTTTGGTCAGGAGGAGGAAAGCCTTTGGGCATAAAGAAAATCATGTACTTTTCACCTTCTAAATGATAGAAGTTTTAAGAAGTGGCAAAAAGCCAAAACTATGTCAACTTCCTGTCTAAATATGAAAATTTCCTGACAGCTCCGTTATGCATAATTTTTTACATCCCATGAGGGTCATGGCACCTATAAAGAACACACTTGTTGTCTCCTTTTCCTCACAAGAGGAAGGTAAGTGTCATTTCTTAAGACTGAATACAAGCGAGCTTTAATTCCTTGCATTTTGCAAACCGTCTCACAAGGTCATTAGTGCTGTTATAGCTGTTTGTTCATTGTGTTATTTATACTATGGCATCTGGTCACATTACAAGTATTAAAATTAAATATCTGTCCATAAGGTATTTATAATTGTCATCTTCCTTTTAACCACCTCTACTTACCATATAGGAAGAAGGGCTGCCGCATTTTATCTTGGCCCTGCTGATCTGAGGGAACTGGATGAGACTCATCTTACTTTGTGAACACCAGTAAGCCTCTGCCATAACCAACATCTTGAAGTGAAGCCCTGGAAATGCCACATATTCAGTGAAAATCTTAAAGCTGAGGATTCCAGCAAACATCAAAATATCTGTAATGAACTTGGGTTTGATGATGTTCGAGGAATGAGCTTAGCAGAGGAGGGGAGGGCTGAATGTATACTTCTCACACTGGCATTAAGGAAACTTGAACACCTTTGAAACTGGACACTTTTAATTGAAATTTACAGGATTTTTTTATGAATCATTAGATACTCAGGTTGTCTTCAAAATTCCCAAGCAGGTCCTTGAAAAATTATCAAATGGCAGATTTATCAATGTCTTCGAAGCACAACATCCATCCTATGCGATACATGAAGGAGAAGGAATGAAATACTGTAAAAAAAAGTAAAAAATACACTGATATAACTGAAGATGCTATTACAAGGCACACAGACTCCTTAAAATAAGGTTTGTTTAGAAATAATAACACAGGAGTTTACTAACTTTTGAGGGCTCAGCTCTGAATCCCACATTTTTTCTTCCGTAAGTCATAACAGCTTTTGCCGTTTTACATATTTAGATGCAAAGCTAACCTTGTTTAAAACACATTTTCAAGGTCTTGCCTTCTAGTTAAAAACAAAACAGAGAAATTTCACCTGCACTTTTAAAATAGTGGCATGGAAATGAAATGTAATTTCCTTAAATGTCAAGATTTCAAAATGTGATTGGGGATACATTACATATATGTTTTGTTTCTGTCTTGCTGCAGCTATCTAATTTGTTAGTAGTAAAGATTAGGAGAGCTGAAGGTCAAAACATAGAGTAATTTCCTGTTATTTTCATGTCTCTCAAACAGAAAGATCTTTGGAACCATGAACAGTGCAGAATATTTCTCTTCTAATAGCTGCTTGACTTGGTGCTTGTGTATTGTCTTGGATACTCCTTTCTAAAGTTAAATTCTCTTATTTTGTGTCAATCCAACTAAAACTAAGTCTATATTGGAAAGAATGGGGGAGAGTTAAAATCATTCAGACACCTTCAGCATGATTCACGTGGATAAATACAAATGCCTAGAGAACAGATATTTGCATCAATAATGCCAGTGAATATGTTCCTTTCATACCTGATGGAGAGAAATGGCCGCAACTAGAGCACAGCTAATTCCATCCTAGTGTAGGAAAGCGGACAACACAAAAAAAAAGGCTCTAGAAGTGTCTATTCCCCTCCAGCAGCTGAAGAAGGAGTCTAGACAGCCATTTAGCTATAAACGTCTGCTTTGTAGCTTCCCAGTTAGGTGAGATGGATCTTACCCTAAGTGGATGTCAACCTTTCCCATATTTTCACTGTGTTAATTAAGAGCCAGAACGCAGGCTTTATTCATCATACAACAAATGGTCTGATTTATCTGTCATCATCTGGATTAGTGAGAACTTTTCAACATGGCTGTTTACACTTAGCAATTTATCTCTATCACTTAAAGTCTATTGTTTCATTCTGCTTCCAAGACTGATTTAACAGATTTTCACAAAAATGAATAACAGAAAATATGCTTCCTAAATTTTAAGGCTAGGATTGTCCGGACTGTTCTCTGAAAATACTTAAATGAAAGACTTCTTAAGCAAGACATCATGGGTAGAGTTTTTCAATAAACATTTCTTTGCATCAGGAATCACTCTTTTGGCTACAGTGGCACAAAACGTGCATCTAGAACCAACCATGTTGTGTGAACTTCACAAATAAAAGTGAAAGTAGTTTCGAGCTTTCCCTTTAAAAGATAGTTGTCGCCTCAACAGTTTAAGGATACTTATCTGGGTCCTTCCAGAAATGGTTCTCATGAAATGGTCCTTTAGCTGCTCTCAAAGCAAATGCCAGTGTGCGGTAAGAAATGTGCTAGTGAAAAGAGACAGGGTAAGTACAGGGAGCTGCGCTGATCAGATCAGACTGATTTACTGGTGAAGAAGTGTAAATGTTTAACCCTCATGCGCTGAATGGAGAGGAGATTCCCCGGCACTCTGCAAGCAAGTTTGGGTACAGATAGTTTTCACAGCTTTAGCTGTGACTTTAATACTAGCGGCAAAAAGCTGACTATGTTAATGCACTCAGTTTGTGGACTTTACCCAAGAAATCTTGATTATAGGTAGCTTAGGTGCACCTCTCAAGGCTCTGCTCCCAGAGGCCCATGCCGCAGTGTGATATTCCCTTACTGAATCCTGATTTTCATCGCGCCGTCAGGCAAAGGAGCAATGCCTGAGCCCAAGAGGCAGATCTTTTAGGCAGGGAGGAGAAATGCGTTTGGAAATGCTGCCTCAGTTAGAGGTGCCTTTCCTCAAATTGGCAATGCCGCCACCAGTCAAACGATATTATATGGTTGATATTTCCAGATGTGACATACCATTGTAACATACCATCAGCTCAGGATACGGATGCTGTTTTCCGAAAATTGTGATTATAATCGCTCAAAACAAAAGGACTTTATGGGGTTTTTTTTCCTTCCTTTAAAAAGTTCTTAAACCCATTTACCAAGTGTCAGAGCCCATGAAATAGAATGATGTAGGGTGCTCAAGCTAAGATGCTGGAGCAGAAATATGAGAAAAACCTGGGTAATTTCCCATTACCTGCTAGTATCAAATACTTGAAATCTGGCTGCTCTGCTTGAATCACAATAAAGCCATTTTTTCCCCTGTGAGAAGCAACAGAATCTTAACCAGCTTCATTATTTCCACTTCTCTGCTGCTTTATTTTTTATATTATTAACCAGTGTGTTACTGGATTGTGATATTTCATACCTAGATGCAAGCAAAAGAAATAAATGAGCCAGATATTCATCATTAGAGCTTAAAATGTACTAATCCGTTTTAAATTTTATATCCTACTAGATATACTTTTATACTTGTCTTTAGCTGACTTCCATTAGAGCTGCTTTAATAGATGGGAAAATATAGGTATGGTGAAGCAAGTTATCCAAGTTAGCTGGATATCTTTAGTATAAGCTAAAAATTACTTTAGAGTTCTTATTTCCCACTGCAGACCTTTAGACTCCAGAGCATCCATTTCCCTTGCAAATCAACTGCCCATCTTCCTTTCTGGAAACACTGAGATGTCTTGCAACATTTACCCCTCTGGCCTTTTGAAGACCCCACCTATGTCAATAAGGAGTTTCAGTCTCTTTTTTTTGCAGCTACATAAGAGTATACTTGGGCAGGGCACTCGTGTAGGTATACATCCTTTATAGGTGTCTATATTCTTCTTAAATAACTTTGCTCTCTTAAGAATATGCTGACAGGAAAATATTATCTGTCTCTGAGAGTGCAATGATTGATTCTCTTTTTATCTTAACTGTTGATATTTGCAGACAAGAATGCAAGTGTTTCAAGAATGGAAGGGCAGCAAACTGGTCTGCACTTTTTGGGCAGTTAGGAGAATTTCAAGGACTTAAAATTACCTTATATATGTATTCGTACACACACAAGGCTCCACATCAATGTCTCATCAGCTAAAAAATGCCGTGACTATAAAACCAGAGTCATAACTTCTTTTCTTGAGTTCATTCATTCTACGCAAACTCCCCATGTTCCTCAACTGAGTTGCACGTAGCAGTGTTGGCTCAATGGATTTTCCAAATTACCATTCAGTGAGTGAACTGAAGGCAATTCTGGCTCATCAAGGACACTTCTTTGTGACTTCCAGGGTTTGACAGCTGCAGAGTCATCCAAGAAGTTGAATTCAATTCAGTCTGACTGAATATTCAGATATGTGCCAAAGTCCTTCAAAGTTCAGAATTCCACTTCCAATACTAAACAATTCTTTCTTTTTTTCTTTCTTTGGCCCTATATTATCAAGATGATGCATGATCCAAAGTCTAGAAATGGACTAAGTCGAATGTCAAATAATCCTGCAATATCACATGTCTTGGACAGAGATAATCTTTCCTTGTGGTGGGTTGATCTTGACTGGTCTCCAGATACCAACCAAGCTCTCTCTCTCAGTCTTTGTCTTCAGTGAGGCAGAGGGAGAAAACGAGATGAAAAGCTCACGGGTTGAGATAAAGGCAATCTAATAAATAAAAGTAAAAACCATACACAGAAGCAAAGGGAAAGAAAAAGACTTATTCTCTACTTCCATTCATCAAGTGATGGCCAACCAGTTCCTGGGAAGCAAGGCCTTGGTACAGGTAGTAGTTGCTTACACCTTAATGACGAATGTCCCCACACCCTCTTCCTTGACCTTTCTTCTTAGTTTTTGTTTCTGGGCATGATGTCCTATGATATGGAGTATCCCTTTGGACAGTTTGCATCCTCTGTCCTGGTTATGTGCCCTCCCAAACTCTTTCCTACCTCCAGCTTACTAGCCTTGAGGGGGCAGGGCAGGCTGTAAGAGGTGCAACCTTGATGTTGTGCAAACACTGTTTAGCAGCAGCAAAAACATTGATGCGTTATTACCACCATTTAGCTATAAATACAAAGCTCAACACTGTGAGAGCTGCTATGGAGAAAGTTTACTTTATCCCAGACAGACCCAGTACTTCCCTGTATTCCAGTCCTCAATGTACAATTAACACATTGGATGGCATTTCTTTTCTCAACATCTAAAGGCCTAAAAGTAATCACCATTTCTTGTCCCAGGTCTGAACCCTACCAAGATAACTCATGGGCAAGATCAACCTCCCTTGAGCACTTTGCGTACTAAAAGAGATGTTTGTCCACAGGAGTACAGGACTGAACATGGGAGGCAGGGGAAGAAGACTTCTGGTCTATGTAGAAATTATTGTAGGGTGTTTCAGGGGCTGTCAGAAGATATAAAACCTATTGGGAGACATACAGGAGAAAGACCAAAGGTAGGCAAGTGAGAGATCAAGGGGTACCAGACTGCAGCAGTCTTGCAGCTACCAGGCCAGGAAGGAGGAGTGCCCCTGGGATCTGTACCTACCTGATGAAGCCACCTATGAGAGCCCCACCTGGGCAACTGGAGCCACTGGAGTTGGAAAAGGATGTGTATCTATCCAGATAAAGAGTGGGAAAGCAAAATGGATACTCAAGGGCATTCCAAATGGCTATAGATGCCCATATAGGCAGAACTGAGACTCAAGCACTTGAATCTCATCCCTAGTATTAGACAAAATTAATCCAAAACCCCTGTCATTACGAGTATCCGTTGGTTTCTGTGTCTTTCAGTTCACCTACAGCTGCAATATATGTTTGCTTGCCCGAAGGAAATGTTCTGATCTACTTACATGAAAACACAGATCACTGTCATTTTTCTTCCCAAAATGAGAGCTAACTTTATCCTGTATTTCACACAGGAGTGGCTGTTTTTCAGCAAAAATATTTCTAACCTTCCTTGCGCTCTGCAGCTACTGGGAATACCTTGGGAAGGCAGTGATGGCAAAATGTTGGCTCAGCACTGAGGACAAGCAAAGCTGTGTACGGCTCATTTGCTTTTACAATAATTCATTGTGCTACAACAATTTATTCATTTTAACCTTTTAATTCCCAAATTCTTTGTTGAAAGGAGACTATATGGCAAAAGTCATTGAGTAGCAGATCTATTTAAACAACCCTGACTTCCACACCCTTTGTCCAGCTGTGATTCATAAAAGGGCACTTGCCCTTTCCTTCACAAATCTTGGCAGTAGGAGCTGCTAATCCTTGCACCGAGCAGCAAGAGACATCATCTTATTCTCCAGGGATTTAGCTATGAAAGCTCTTTCCTTTTCTCCTATCTCTTTGCCCCTGCCCTTGTCCTTTGGGCTCATTATTTGAGCAACAGTAAAGCCCAATAACAAAATAGTAATACGGCAAGAAATGCAGGTGGCTTTCCACTAAGTACTGCAAACACGTGAAACGACACTGAACCCACTGATCTGATGATGCTTTGTTGAATTTGAGTAAGGACAATGTTGATAAAAGGGAACGATCACTTACTGTCCAGTCACTTGCTCTTAATTTTATGCTATGTAATGATTGTCCTATCGCTTGGTACAGTGTGTGTGTTTTCTGCTTACTGTTCAAATGCCAACAGTATCGATGAGATGCTTGCTTTTTTTTCTTTCTTTCTTTCTGCAAATCAAAGTAAATATATATTTTGTTTGCACTTTTAGCCAAGAGTATGCTTTTGATCCATTTTTAGATGTTCTCTGCACCCTGCCTTTCTCAACACTACCCATTAACCAAAGTTTAACATTCTGGAACTTCCAACCTGACTTGAAAGCTGTATGTTAAATTATGCAGCTGAATTCCATCAGTCAATTTCTCCTTTGCTGTCAACACAGCAGCTACATTTTTTATTGTCTGAACAAGCTCATCCCATATAACAGGCTGCAAAAACATCAGAGGAAAAAAAAAAAGGAGCAACACAGGACAATACTTCCTAACCAGGTCTATGTTCAAAAGAGAAAGACACAAGGAATTTTTTAAATGATTTCTTTCTTTTGCAAAGCAAAATGAAAACAAAAATTCTCTTTTGCATATCAGATAAGCCAGAAATTGCCTTATTTAACTTCTGAAAGACGGGGATCATTCAGAGCAAAACTCTGCTGTGAATGAAAAATACGCTGCCTGTAGCAGTATGGTACAGGTTATCTGGCCTTGCGGCTCCGTAAAATAAAAGCTAATGAAGTCATGTCAGAAAAAGCCAACCATTACACATCAAACAATTGTAGAGTCTTTACCTCTGCAGAAAATTATTGTAAATTGTGTGTTAGTGTTCTATGGATGGGAGTTGTGCATAGCTATGTGTTTTTATAATATACTAAAGCTATCGCTACTGCAATTTCTTTTCTAGGCTAGGTCTATGCGATCTACTATTCATGTAATCTTAATGGTAGCTAAAGTGGGAATAAAATCTTTATGAAAACCACTATGGTTATCTCACTTTAAGAAAGGAATTCAATCAGCAGCCCACTGGAATTACTTATGTTTTGACTAAGGTATTTGGCTTCTTTTATTGAACATTCTGCTTTCAATGCATACATCCCATGGATATAAAATGATAGATCTCTTTGGATTTTAAACCAGCGGCACTTTATATCATTAATAAATATTCATTTTCCTGCTATCCCTCCAGTGGTATTTCATCATCAATCATGGCTGAAATCACAGCTGTGAGAGCTGTTTATGCTTTACTGTTCTTCTCTACATGGTTTGGCAGATACTTATGAAATTATTGGAGTGTGGAAGTACAGGAGGGTTGGAGAGGAGGGAAGAGGGGCCATGCTTTTTAAAAGAAAAAAAGAAAATTGTGTCCATATTTATTCCCGGAGCAGTACTGTTTTGTTTTCCCTTCCAAAGTACACATAAATCACTCCATTGGTCTCAACTGTCCTGTGAAAATAAAAATGATCCCAAACTGTTCAAGAATTACTCAGGGAGTATTCAGTGTTCAATATGTCAGAGAAGCAAAGACAGACGCTCAGGAAGAGGAAGATTACAATCAATGAAGAAAAATCAATAGCGTGTAGAAGTTATCCTGCTGCCAGCATTGTCAGGAAAAGGCTTCTCCATTCCCCAGCCTCATTACATGTAGAAGATTATTAGAATCTGAGCAGCCAAAGTGAAGCCGTAATCATCTCCCCTTTGCTTTTTTATGTTCTTAGTGTAAATCAACATTTCACTTTGACTTAATAAACAAAACAATCTCTTCTCCTACCAATGTAGCATTTTATATATTTGCTTTACCTGCCACTGTAAATGAAAAAAGATGAGATTAAAAATATCTTAAAGTACAGGTTGGAGAAGTCTGAACGATGACTGGAGCTGTTGGGCACAATATATTCTGCTTGCTTGTTTTTTACTTTTCCATCTGTGTGGTTTTCTGTCCCTCTGGCCAAACAGTAGATCCTTCCTAGTAAGCTCTACCTGTTAATGAGATAGTCATTTCTTGATTCCTGAAAATCAATTAACCTGCCAATAATATCATTAGATTTTATAGAATAAAATTTGTATGACCTTAAGGAAATATGCATACTTTATCAACTGATAGAAAGGAATGACTGCATAGTTAACAATAGTATCTTTCTGACCCCTATTCAAAAAAGTATCCTTGTTTTAGAAAATGATTCAACATATGCCACTAAGTAATTGAAGGCATGATGGATAAATATTTAAATGTCTTCCAGAATGTAGACCTGTACGAACAGAAAAATAATATCCATATAAAATATAATAGTTTACACCTTAATATATTGTGTATCTTAATAAAATATATACACACACACTGACATATAGCAGACAGTCTTCATAAAAACCCCTCATCTTCAGAAATATATGTTGAGATTAATTCCATAACCCTTCACTTCCCAAGACCCTCTAAATTATGGTGACAACTGTTAGCAAACACAGATGTCCAAACTCATAAACTTTGCATTTATATGAGCGAGGAATGGTTATGCGTGCAGGTGTTTACTTCATTTATGAAAATGCCAACTGTATGTACAAAATAGGGGCAATTTTTTCAGACAGCATTCGACAGAACAATCTCCAGATTGCATCTTATCATCATCACCGTCATCGTCATCAAGTCTCTTTCTGAATAGTATGCATGGGTTCTTGGTGAGAGATAACACCTGAGATAACTCAGTCTATGGCATTTCTGTTTCAAAGAGAGATGCTGTATAGTTTAAACATCATAATAGACATTCTTTAAAGTATAATTTTCTTAATTTCGATCCATTGTTTCCATGCTTCGTGTTTGGATTTTTTTATTATTTTTGCAGTCACTATTTAGGGATATTTAGGATATCCTTGCTAGGATATTAGGATATTTAGAAATTAACTAAACTCAGTAACCTATTGTGTTGGATTCTGGATTATTACTGTGATAGCATTTGGAATATGAATCGACACTGCAAGCGCCTGAGAGGATCTTGTCTCTGCCCTGAAGAATGTGAAGTCTGAAGCATCTGCCTTCGTAAATCCTATCAGATACCCAGGGGAATGATAGAAAAGAGCTATCCATTATTTGTCTAATTTAGACCAAATCAAAACATAGGGCTAATTCACAAAAACATAACTTTCAGGCTCCAGTGAAAGCATTTAACGCCAGTCCTAGAACCAACAACAAAAGCACGTGGTGAATGCTGAATCTGGAACATACGGTGTTCAGTTCAACTTCTATGGCAATGAAATAAAATCAATTCTTTCCAGGGAGGAAATCATAAATAGCGCTAAATTTCACTTTCCCACATGATCTTTCAAGCTACATGCTAGGCAATTTGTCACTTTTGAGAGCTCTGGTAGTCAAAAAGTTAATTCTTCAGAAGTGAAACTCTCCTGCAGTTCCTGAGGTAATTGACTGGGATCTAGAAGTGAGTGATTTGTCTTCCCTGGCAAGGGTATTCTTTAAGTTAAAAGAGAAAATGTCAAACACAGTACTTTAGGCCCAAACGTTAGTGTTTGTTTTCATAAAAGAAGTGTCTGAACTCTAATGCCATAATAAATTCTCCTTATCCCTAAAGAAGAAAAAACTGATAAACTGCATTCTTTCTCACAACAGCAGAAACGCAGTTACAGGAAGTTTCTATATGCAAATTACCAAAAATAAAATAAAACGGTCCATTTTTACCCAGAAAGTGGTATGCATCAAGCAGGCAAAGAGATGGTAAAATGACAGCTTCCATGAAGCACCGCTAATTACGTCTGTCACAGACTTATTTCAGGGCAATGTGGCCCACTGCTGTCAGAGGACGCAGTCAGTTATCATTTCTACTCCTTTTTCTACCCTTGTCACAGAGATGTCCTTTTGTAGTCAGGGGAGAGAAATAGGCAGAAATATTCTACAGTCTTTTCTAGAAGTCTATTCGGGATTAAATGGATTTCGCCCATAGTTCTTTCATCATAAGATGTTTTGCCCATATCTCTACTGATTTTAAAGGCAACATACGGACACTAACTAAAGCACAGCTGTCGATATTGTAGGTGTTCGTATGCAGAAAGATGAATCCAAATTTGAATGTTACTTATTCACTAACATGACCAAATAGGATCTGTCCAGAACAGAAGACTCTGTAACCATTTATTATAAAACTTCATAACATTTCAGCTAATTTTTCATAACGGGTGCTAAAATTTGTATCACATTAGATAACAAAGATGTCTTTCCCTGTTTATTTTCTGTCTGATAAACAAATAAAGTAATCTGCAATGACAATCTCTCAACTCACCTATTAAGAGCTATGAATCAAATGATTATCTATTGAATTTCAATGTGATTTTTATATTGTCTCACTTAATTAAGTATACTGTTCAAGAAAATCTGGGACCCACCTCTAAAAAGATGAAAGTGTATATGTTTAGGACCTAGTCACATCATTTACTTCTATGAAAAAAGGTCGACAAAGCTCTTTATCCAGTGATAGATTATGAAGAACATTCAAAAGCACTGGTATGTACTGTGTACAATTCTCAAAAGAAATCTCCTCCAACTAAAATCAGTGGGAGTCAAATATTTAGGCAATTTACAAATTGTATCAGGCATCTATCTAAATCCATACATTCTACAAAAGGCTGGTCCATTGGAATATACTGTTTATTTATCTGGAGAAAAGGCAGTGTCTAGTCCCATATGAAAATAAATAAGATTCTTACCTTCAAAGCTTCCTCTGACACCTCTTCCATCATAAGATATCCATTTATTTGTTTCGGGAATCTCTTAAAATATATCCATTCAGAATCAAGCACAGAGAAAAAGTTTTCCCTTCAGTTTACTGGGTGTTCAAACTAAAAGTATAGAACATTTCTCACATGCTCTTTGCATAATTACTCTCTATAATCAGGTGTTGCAGTAGAAAAGTCCCTGTTCATTAGTTGCAAACACACATACACAGCATTTAAGCATATTAGCAGCGAAGTTGAATCAGGTAAATAACTGCAAGCTGTACAGGATTTAGGCCAAACAGAGCATGTGTGTTTCTTGAAAACTATGTCATGACAGTAGCTTCTAAAACCACCTCCTGGGCATTATTTTCACGAATACAATTTTGAAGGAATGTATATAAACCACATCTTTCATGAAAACAATTCTTTTTTATTGCTTTTGCCTTAAATATAATAACGAAAGAAGTAGAATTCATTGAGATGTCCCATAATAAGAAAAACTATTTGCAGCATTTTTAGATTTTATTTTATTTTATTTTATTGTCAGAACGGACAATAACAGTTAAAGGAATTTTCCGCGACTTTCATGAATAACATAAATATTGAGAAGTTACTTTAATTTTTACCCTGGTAGAATGATCCACAGAAAAAATTTAAATCATTATTGCAGTCACATTATCTAAGCAATGATACTTAAAAATGTGGGGAAACCAACTCATTCTGGACCTTAATATTGTTAGTGTCAAGATATTTTTCAAATCAGGCCCTGTATGGAAGCATTTCTTGCAAGGATTTCTAAATGATAGGCTGTTTAAATTTCAATCTGAGCATTGCTGCATGACCTCCCTCTGCAATATAACAGAATTCATATACGGTCTTGGGCATTATTGTTCATTGATTCTTTCAATGTTAGGAAAATCTACTTTTTCCACTGTTTCTTTTTATTTTACAGTTACAAGGAAAGCCCAGTTCTGAAAGCTTTGGAGGTTGATCTTGATTAAGATTAATTAGGAAGCCACTGCAGAGAATTAAGCCCTTGGTTGATAAGCCCTTGTTCTTCTTTGTTGCTTAGCACGTGGTCTGCCACATCTCGGTCCAGCTGCGTTTCTCCAACTATCATCATCCTTTAAACAACCACCAAGCCTGTGATTCACTAATAATTATTGTAACCGAGGCAAAGCCTTTTGACCAGTTGCTAAATAAATCAAGCACAGCAGAAACCAGAGACAAAAATGGATGCCCTCAAGGTTAAGAGCGTTCCTGATAACAGAAAGAAGACTCCCTCTATTGAAGGACATATTGCAAGTCGTTCTAATCCTTTGTAGTATTTCCTCCTTCATATTAATTTAATTTCTGGCTTATCTTGATTCATCTTTGGACAGTTGCTTCAAAGAGTCTCTCTATTACAACAGGGAAATAGGTTTGCTGTTATATAACATAAGGAACATCTGTCATTGCATGCATTCAAATTATTTTCCTCCATGGTAATGATATCTCATGGTTCCTTCTAATAATTTTACAGTTCTGGAAAGAGAACCTAATAAACACATCAAGACACTAATGTACAGTTGCTCATGACTCTCTTTGTTATTCTGAAAGGAAGATTACAATACATCAATTCACATCAGTACATTTTGTTCAATTCACCTTCTCCTTCAACAAGTTCATAATGGCCTGTAGTTAAATGTGCTCAAAGGTACTACTAGATACGCAACTATGCGAGTCCAGTTCTCCAAGGGTTCTTTAGGGAACGGCTAGATCCTTGCAAACAGCTCTAGTACTGTATTGCCTGGTATTAAAGACAGAACAAGGTGTATCTGTGGTGTTCTCAAACTCTTTGTCCAAGAAGTAGGGGAGAGGATAAAATACACTTGGCAAGGTTGGCTGTAGCTGTTGATCATTTCTGAAGCACCCATTGGACAGATTTAATGCAGTACAGTCTGTCTAGTTCAAAAATACCTTTCTTAAAACCGATATCTTTATTCTGTCAGAGCTTTTCTTTTTAAGTTTTCCATCGTTGCTTTAGTGTTCCATGAATGAGTCATGTGAAACTTAAACTGTTGTAATAGTATCATAACTTTAGTCACAGTTCCCTACTTCTAAAATTCAAAGAAAACTACATGATGCTGTTAAATTATTTCATAATTTTGTCTCAAAGATTTTCAAAGAGAACTCTGCTGATATCTCAACATGAGCAAAGGCAAAACAGCTTAATGAACTATAGCTTTCTTAATATATTCTACAGAGTATAATTTAAAGTTTTCGATAGCAACAAAGAACATAAACGTTGAGCCATATTTGCAACAACTAAGTAGGCTGAAAGTAATTGTGTTACTGTTATTACAATTAATTATCCATATCTGATATATGCTCATATTTCCACCAACGCCACCCAGTATTGCTCCCATTATCATTCTATCACTGTCTATCTGACACTCCATGAGGTAATATGAAAAGTGGTGTTTTTCTTGATTCTCACTACTTTATAGTATCATCATGGGAAAATGGTTATGGGGAAAAAACAAAAATTGAAAAAAAAAAAAAGCAACATTCATCCCTTCTTATATTTTCAGTTTGTTTCTTTACAGAAGAAATATTTGGTTGTTCCAAACAAGTGCAAAAACTCGTTACTCAGGGGTTGCTGAGGACACAACACACATTTGAAAAAGAGAGTAGGTGGATAAAGCTGAAAAGAACAATAGAAAAATTAAAATGCTCAGTTTGATTAAGCATATAGTTTCTAATAATGAAGAATTACTTGTATTAATAGAAATAAATATAATTTAAAAAGAAACAGCCCACTAAATGCAAATCTCAGACGGCTGTAGGAAAGGATATAATACAAATTATACCTCGGTAAGACCAAGGGATAAATTTACTCTTTATTACAAAGCTTTTTTTCCCTTTTTATTGTTAGTGACCACATTAAATCTAACTTCCCTAGAAAATTGATTGCCAACAACAGAGAAATATTTTTTTTCAGAATTTCATAAAGGGTAGATACATCTCCAATGTGCATTAAAGTTATTTCAGTATTCCAAACTTATTGCAGGGGAAAATAATAGGTATTTATTGCATACCACTGTCCATTTCTAATTTCTATGATGCCATCAGACAATGTTCCGTCTTCTACTATACTATATTTCTCTGCTCGTTTTCAGTTGAAGGTGCTCCATGATGCATTCTTATTACTTTACTTTTTATTATTATTTTATTTAATTTTTTTATTACTATTTTTCAAGCAATGTGCCTGTGAATGAACAAAATAAAATGGGAGGGGGAGGATTTAAAAAGTTATTTAGTGTTTACAGTTTTACATTCAATAGACATCATGATGAACAACCACCAAATTCCAATGCACAGTTTTACCATTGACACATGAAAACATGAAAGGAAGTGCAATTTCGTAATAATGGAAATTCCTGAAACCTGAATCAATTTTAGATTAGTTCCTCAGGACCTTCCTAAGGGGATCATGGAATCATAGAATAGTTTGGGTTGGAAGGGACCTTAAAGATCATCTAGTTCCAACCCTCCTGCCACGGGCAGGGACGCGTCTCACCAGATCAGGCTGCCCATATATATACTGAAGCAACCATGAAGGAGAACAGCTGAAAAGAAAAAGCTTAACCTGAGTATTAGGTTTGTTTCACACAGTAATTCAGTATATTGAAATCACTTAAAATAACAGAGAACACAGATAAGATACTTTTATGGGAGTGTCCTGAAGACTTATAAAACTCAGGTAGAGAAAAGACAAAGACCTTTAGGAAAAAAAAGTAGTATTTAGACAAGGAATATGGATGGAACAAAGAAGTACTGGTGTTGGCAGCCAATGGCTGAAAAGATTAAAACCCTGTGATTTGTAATCCACAGATACAGAAAAATAGTGGACTACAAAGAACAAAGCCTGGAATTGTTTGTCTTACTTATCTAGTTTATTTGCTGCTTCTACTCTCCACAGCCCACGTGCTAAACTATCTCGTAAAATCCTCTCATGCACTTAAATAAACTGTACTTTATTGTCCTGCAACAGACACTTGGGCTGATGCTATTACTCCAAATGAAATCAATGGCAGCGCTCCCATCAGCTCGATAGGTAAAGAACCTATCCCACTCCCATAAAACACAGTGGAGGAATTAGCACTGAGCCTGATCAATGCCTTTTCAAATCAGAACTTAGTGCAACACTCAATAGGCTTCCTGACTTGAGCAGGTTGCTAAGTGCAGGTTCTTTTTCACTCACAGAAGCAATAAAAGGGTATCTCTGTGGCCGCCTACCCATACAACGCCTTACCTTCATACATTTTTATCCCCTCTACTTTCTTGCGCGGTAGCTTTCTCAGCTGAAGAGAAGCATCTTTCACCACTAAATATATTCTGAGAAAGTAAATATTAAATAAACTTCAAAAGTTTTATAAGTGAATAGAAAATATATCTTCATATTCGGAAGTGCTGCAACACCAACAAGATGAAATGTTTCAATAAGGATATAATTCCAGATAAATCTTTAAGCAACGTGCTGAAGAGCATAGGAGAAGCCAATCTCATGAGGAGTGGTCAGAGACACAAACGTCATTCAGGCTTAAGTAATTCTTAGTATTTTACAGTAATTTAGAATTGTCACTACTCCAAAGAGAAAAACAAGATCAATATTGAGCAGGTAACAGCACCTAACAGCAGAATAGACCCTACTGAATTTCCATAAGCCGAAGACACTAGAGGAATTTAATATTAATAGGATTTAACTGATTTTCTTATATTTATTTACCGCATGCATTGCTGTGTACCAGGTAAGTGAGTGTAGGTAGCTACTTGTTTTGGTAGAATACTAAATAAATGAATATTTAATTTTATTTAAAATAGTTCTTGACAAATTGAACTCTCAGTGAACTTCAGACCAAAACTTTACAGCATGAGCTCTGTATAAAATTAGGGAGGAAAATGGGTCCCTTTAGTCCAGAAAATATAATTGTTCATCCATCCATCATTAAATATCTATTTCACGGGTAGCTCTTTGGTTTGGAAGTGATTAATATGTGGATTGAGATCTTCTCATTCCTTTCATTTTCCGTATCTGTAGTTAGTTCAAAAATATGAATTATTTGTGAGTAGCACAACAGTTTTTGGGGGAGTTATATCAAACACTATTTTCCTCAAATTTCTCAGCCCACAGAATTTCCTTCCACTTCCATTTCTACTCCCTGTTTATCACTCTCCTTTCCAAATAATCAGGCATCCAAACAAAAACATCTGTCTTTGTTTTGCAGAGATTTAATAATTTGTTTGGAAACAAAGAAATGATAGACTGAGACTGAAGCTGTTAAAGTGGCAGGTGATGCCCTAATGCAAGAAACTTTTCTGTGAGGTTTTATTTGCATACCTGTAGCTGTGATCTGGCGTCGTTAACGTAGAGACTCACACACATATCTACGTACACATGCACATAAAAATCACCGAAACCCATTTGGGAACTTGTATTTCTAGAGTTTCTAATTCTAGAATTCCCATTTATTTACTGGGTTACCATAAATAGATTCTCTTAATTAGGTGTTTCAAACCTTAATGTATCTATTAGTACTTATATGTGTATAATAGTCTTAAGTTGTCTTGGAGCATCATTTCATACCAACACAGTGCTTCCAACAATAATAAGATCTACTTAACATATTGTCAAGTGTCTATTAATAAAAATGCTGGAGAATGATACGTTTCAGAGATAATTTCTTCTTTTCCCACCTACAGATATTTTACCAAAATTTAGTACTATTACAGGAATCAGTAAAATTCTTCTGTTTCCCTTTTGGGAGAATCAAAGTATAACTTTTTTAAAAGTCCAGTTTAATACGAGAAATTAATTCTAGTAAAAAGACTGACTTTTTCAACCCAGGATTTTCAACTCAGAAGGGCTTTTTAGCTTTTTTTTGTCTTGATAAACATTTAATATTTTGATTTTTTAAGCAGGTTCCAAAAAGCAAGTAGTTTCAAAATTTCTTACAGGAGATAATTCCACTGTTCAAACAGTTCAAACGGAGTCAGGTTGATAAGCTTATGTAAGTTAATGGCTTATGTAAAAATGAAGTTTAACTCAAACCTGCAGTATCGTCTCTTTGCATTAACACCACCTTGTCAAAAAGTAGTAAATCTATGTATGTATGACTTTTTAGGCACAGTATACTGTTATAGATTTTATTTTTCCTTCCTTTAACCAGTTTTATACTGACTTCAGCACTTAAAAGCTTATCTGTTTGGCTTTACTGGAGTTGCTTCTAAATTGCAAGGATGTGGAGGGGCAGAAAAAAATCAGGCTTGTCCTCTCAGAAAAGGATAAGCATTACTGAGAGACGAGGTGTAGTTTATTGTCCATCATTAGAGCCCCGTCTCTAGATTCAAAAACAAGAATATCTAGTGTTAACCCACTTGCCTCCACAGTTTGTGACTTTCTGCTGATTAGATTCTCCAGCTTTATTCTATTTCCACAGTAGCATCACCCAAATAAAACGACAACGGAGGTGGACTCAAGGTATCAATCACGTCTCTCCTCGACTCCAATCAGCGGCAAATGTCATGGTGTAATCAAACCAAGTGACAACACAAAGCAATTTGGGATGCAGGCTTTGCCCATATTGCTAACGAGACAGCATTCGTGAAAAACACAAAATAGTGCCCAAAGATTGTTACTTTCAGGCAGGAGGATGACGGGCACGGAGTGCAGGACTTGTTTTCATTAGACCTGATTCCACCCGGAATAAACTCAGCAGCTTGCAAGGTATCAGCGGATTGTTTATCTCTCTGTCTGCTTGGAAAGCTCTGTCATATGGCAATTTGAATGCTGAGAAGTCCAGAGCAGAGTACAATGTTCACTGGATTTATTTACACCCCAGTATCCCCCGAAATATCTCTGTGGCTCTCAGCCTTCTCAAAGCAGTAGTGTTGTGTCTGATCTGGAAACAATCCAAAAGTTATAGTATTTTCTCCTTTTATTGGAGATGATTCATCATAGCTGCCCAACTGTTTTTTCAGCTAGAACTGAAATTCATTATGTGGGGTTTGGTGGATTTCTTTTTGGCCCACAGTCCTTTGTAAAGGGGACATCAATATATTGAATAGATAAGCACTGAAGAACATTGATGTATTTGGTCCTTTGTATCTTCATTTCTCTCATATAGGTGACTGCCCAATCCCTCGAGACCTGAAAAGTCCCCATTGTGCTTTCATTGTCCAAAAAAAAAAAAAAAAAAAAAAATGAAAGAAGGAATGGAAGTGATATAATTGTGTGAAAATACCATCTTGGTATCAGAAAAACAAGTCTAATTTGAGCAGCGCATGAGACTGGAGAGGAGAGCCCAGAGCTCACGGGCTATGGCTGAGCTAAGTTAGACCGCTTGTGCCAGCAGGCTGAAGTGAAAATCCATTGTCAGAAATGCTGCTCATTACCAACTCAAAACCTGGAAAAAGAGAAATATGAGTGACTCAGAGTTTTTATTCTCATATGCTCCACAGATTCAGGCAGACACAGAGAATGGTCTGAACTGAATATTCAAATTAATTTCCATCAAGGAAATGAAATTATACATTTGAGTGAAGAACGTTGATTTTTTTTGCTTTGATCCAAACCTATATGTTATCTTCCTTTATTTCAGAAAAGAAAACACCCTAGGAATATCATGATTTCACACAAACTGGAAATTCCAAGCTTGGAACCACTGGATAACTACTGTCTCACAACAGGATAGGGGAACACTAGCTGAGTGCTATGTAAGAAACATATACCTATACAAGTAAGCTGTGAAATCATAAATCTCATGTTTTTTTATCTTGTTTTGCTTTTTAATTGGGGCACTACTGAGGAGTTTTTTCAAAAAAATATATGTTAGGAAATAGCTATTACAAAGGATTGTCGTCTTCAGGCAGGATTAAATATGTCATTGCCCTTGCAAGAAGAGTATATCCCCAGTGTCTTGGCCAAATTCCAATTTGAGAAATTGCATTCTGCCTGCCTAAATTTTGTGAGCAGTGGGAATGGATGTCATATTAAGCAGTATTACCCATTGTTAGGGATCTGGTAAATAACACTATCCTTTTCCTTTCTGGAAAGCAATGCTTAGTGTTCCTCAACAGTCTTAACAGCTGACCTTGAGAGGTGTTAGGAACTGGAGCTAAAGCGGAATGACAAGCAATGTACTCATCCTGGAAAGGTTCAACCTTTGCAGGATCAGACCCCTGAAGCAATTATGTTTTGTGCCAGTGACGGCTGCGTTTTCTCTTAAACAGAGGAAGCAAAATGACTCTTGTTACCATGGGGCGTTAATATATACAATTACAGCAAAAATCCAAAGCACTGTGTGGGTCCTCCATCCTTAGGTCGTTAAGGACCACTAACCAGCAAAAGAAATAAGCAATTTAAATAGCAGTCTTTACTGGATGTTTAGCTGATAGATACTCGTAGCAAATGGGACTTGTACAAAAAAATGTTATGCCCATGTGCATCAGCAGCCTATGACATGGAACACTGTACCTCTAACTTGGAATTAATTTGCAGAAATATCAATCAGATGTCACTGGACAGCGTTGTATACATATTCATTTAGTATTCAGTCTCCTGTATCTCATACACACACACAAATGCTTTCTGCATTTTTTGTCCTTATGATCCATATAAAATCAGTTCATTCCTTCCTTTGGAAAAAGTGCATTGAAATAGTAAAGAATCAAAATCAGGTTTTCCTCTCAAGTGACTTATCTTTAAATGCTGGTGCCTGAAGGATGCTACACAGATGAAGACACTTGGATGAATGGAGGAGACTTTTGTTGTCTCCTTTGTGGGCTAAACGAATCGGTCATCAAGCACACTGCCTGGATACCTGGTGGAGAAAATAAAGACCTCATTTGAAGGGCTGGTGCTTCCACACGGATTTCCCAGGTGCTGAATCACCTGCTAATGCCTGTCGCTATGATTCAGGCAAATCTGTATTCACAGTTGAAGACCACATGTTTTGGCACAAGGTCACAAAAGTAAATAGAGGTCTTTTGGTAATTTTTTAGAATACTCCTGGCCATGTCTACCTCTACTCTGTAGCCTTCTATAGCCCCTTTCTGCCTGTCTCTCGCTGATCTGGCTCCACCACAAATCTTTGTACCTCTCCAGAAGTCTTCCCAAGGTGGATATTTAAAGCAGCTAAAGCTTATGTGTTTAACCTGTTTCTTTCATAGAAACTTTCTTATGTCGCTAACAACTGCTCCTGGTTAGGAAATCTGGGTGGATGCCACGACCAGATCTACAAATTCTGTCTAAGAGAGAAGAGAAGCCAAATTCACTGTCCACATTCTGCTCTGTCATACCACAGGCTTCTCCCTCACCTTCATATGAGGCAACCTCAGACTCGACATTTTCCAGTTCCTGCAGGAACAGAATGAATGTCACCTCATCTCATTACAGACACCCAGTAGATAAATGTCCAATACCTGCTCGTCATTCTGGAATACGTGGTAGTAGGAAACCAAATGGAAGAAGCAACCCATTGAACAGATGGTAACCCTTTAATTGCAGCACAAGAAAAAAGAAAAGGAGTGCTATGAAAAAGTAAATTTATAAGCTTGCCGTAGTTTTTAAAAGTTGAAAATCCATCATTTTTATTCAGAATCAAACCAAAAATTTTTTGAAATTTTACCTGAGCTGGAAGAGTCGTAAGAGATTAATTTTGAGGGGGCTGGAATAATATATGTTAACTTTAAAATAAAACAGATCTATCTTAAAAAGATATTCTGAAATGCAAGATTAAACTAAAGAAACTTAATTAAACCAAAGATACCAAACCAAAGAAAAGGGAAGATCTTATTTAGAAGATTTTCGAAAAGTAGGGGCAAATGCAAATATTTTACTGTCTTTAAAAGTCACATTTTCATCTTTAAAATCCTATTTTAACAGAATTCACTGGAATCTAATATTGAATTATGTTTCTACAGGCAGGTAATGTTATTTTTATACTATTTAAATTGACTTTTTTCAACTTAAATATGATTTGTTCCTGCCCATGGCACAGGAGTTGGAACTAGATGATCTTTAAGGTCTGTTCCAACCCAAACTATTCTGTGATTCTAGGATTCAGCAAGTTCTTATACCTAAAGATGGGCAAAAGCTAGGAACTATAATATGGCGTATTAAGAACACGTGATTTAGCAGTTTAGACTTTTGTGCATCTTGCTGATTTGATTAAATCTTCTCTTTTATGTCATACTATAACCTTTTCTTCTGGTAGATTGATGGCATGCTGAGGACGCAACCAAGTAAAAGAAGAGTAGTGTAACTTGAATAGCTCGAAAAGCACAAAGGAAAACAGATTTTGGAGTAGAACACAGGAAGAATATTTGTAACCCAAGATGATATTTAACATTGAATTGACAACTTTCATCCTTTTGTAGTATACAGTTGCAGATGCAATAAAACAGAGCTTCACACATAATCCCAAGGAATTTGGAGAATCTGAAAATTAATGAATAGTTTAAAGAGAAATGAAAAAGGACAGAAACTTATAATACTCCGAAGCAGATACTTTCAGTGTATGGCTGCTACGTATATGAACTGGATTTTGTTCTTTTCCCTTCTTCGGGTTTTAGGAAAGTGATACGTGATGTCCTACTTTCTGTCAGAGGAAGAAAAAGTAATTTAAAATAAACACACAAATCTTGTGCTAACATACATGAATACATGTGAATGACAGTCACACAGACTAAACCTGACTTTCTGAAACCAGTAAAAGACTTCACTGATCCCCCAAGAATATTGCTCAGGTTGAAAACTTTATTTAGCCGGTTTTGATAAAACAGTGTTAACAGTGAGTTTCGGATAAACTTTATTGCATAGCTTTATGAATTCTTGATATACATAATTCTTTGGTGGCTGTTCACAGTCTATTCAATGCTGAAGATCCTCCCATGGTGTTAGAAACCAAATGCCAAAGTTCATGGGAGAAACTCACTCAACAGATGGACAATAACATTTTAACAATGAGTAGAAGAGCGTGCAAGTCTGAAATTATGTACAACAATATGCCATATAAAGAAGAAAATCTTTGCCCCCAATGGCAAAAATGCACCCATAAATTATTAACTTCAGTGCTGAAAACATGGTAGGTGAAAATCAGAAATAATAGTAATGTTTAGGTATCTCACTCATATTTGAGACCACTGGAAGTGATAGAGTTCAGAGGACGTACTCAGAAGAGGATGTCTAACAACTCTGGCAGGAACACCTAAACTATAGAAATAAAATCCCTGCTGCAAGAGTTCAATTCCATTTTTTAATAATTTCCCCTCCCACCAGCAACGTGAATCCTGAAAGTATATGGTATAGAAAAGGATTTTTATAAAAATGATTTGAGCTCAGTCACTGCTCCCCTTTTACCTTTGTTATTCCACTCATGGTTGTGTCACCTGGAGGGACCAGAAAACAGGGTGGACCTGCCCTACTGAAACAAATAAGCTTCAATCATTAAAAAAATAGCATCCACGTATTTGCCAAATGCAAATACTTGCAGCATGCAAGATAGAACTAGTCATTCATGCTAGAAATCGTGAGGTTAAATAATATAATTGCTTTATTATAATATATAGGTCTTCACTGTGGCATGACAGCCTACGTGGAGTCTCAGTCACACAGCAGGACTAATTAAGAAGGCAGATGAAGACTAGTGCTAGCAAAAATTGCAATAAAGGCATCACTTTTTTTTCCATCCTCCCTTTCTTATAGCCAATGGAAAGAGAAATACTCACAGTGTGCTCCACATTAGCCCATACATGCATGCTAAGAGAAAATTCACTCCCATTACTGCATGGCGGGTGTGCATCCGTGGCTACAAGTTAGGATGTGAGTGCTCACCATTAATTACATAATCCTCATTCCACAGCTGTGTGGAGCTGTATAATCAAGATTTCATCCATCAGGTGAAATTCACCTCTGTAGACAAAGCTGGAACACAGATCATACAACACAAGCACTCCTACTTACATTTCCAGAATTTACGTTCAGCTCATGTATTATAAAAACTTCATTATGTGAATATTGTGTAATCAATGTATGTAATTTGGGGCTTAAATCTGTATTTTTTTCTGTACTGAGCTCAACCAGTTGGACATGCATGCGTAAATGTAGGAAAGTTTAATCTCTCTAAATCAGTATCCAGGATTAAATACAACTAACTTTAAAGGTTTTTAGAAGTTAAGTATCTATCGTGGGATTTATTGCTTCATGTCATGTAGACAGTAAAAAGCAGGTAAAATCAATCTATTCTTAAAAGTGCCCGTTTCTCTTCTGTTGATGGAGCCTGGACTAACTAGCCCAGATGGGCACGTCTGGCACTGGAGACAGCTGTAGTTAGTTGAGATGACTATGACTGTAAGGCTGCTTCCACCATTATTAAAGACAAGCATTTCAGATACTCATCCACCCTGTTTTGGATTCCTCTCAGGATGACATGAGAAAATCACCTCACGAGCACCCTGGTTTTTGTCTATTATCCATTGAAAGATCTTAGCTAAAAAGTCTAATGTAGACCACAACTTTTTAAGTAGAGTTTGATTCACTTGTTTAAACAAGGATATCCAAAGGCATTCGAACCCTACAATAGTTATCTGAGACATCTGCATGGAGCTGGCAGATAGGATTTGTAGGAGACCCTTGCACGCCTGGAACAGCAGCTGGAAGTCAGGCAGAGGATCTTTGGATGCCTCAATTGTCCCTAGGGGTCTAGGCTTAAGGAAGTGTATTGAGATCTCGGAGTTAAAAGAGGTGAGGATTGTACGAATACATGATATAATGTGTCACGAACACTGCATTACTTCCCCGAGTTTTGTTTTCTACGGACAGGCTCATTGATGGTATTTCGAAGACAGTCAGTTGCCATGTCTTTCGTAAGGTGAAGTTCCTGTAAAGAAACAGAACCTGAAAGGGGCTTGCATGCTAATCAATACTATTTTGCATCTTTATAACTAAGTACAACCCTCTGAAATATTAGCAGTATTAAATATATGCTTTTTTTGGGGGGATGTTAACCTACAAAAAGATAACACCGTAAAGGTTAAGGCCCAGAAAATACAGCTAGGCACTGAACTTGTTCCAGGAAAAGAGTCTGGAATGTTCGGGCCCTCTGCTTTGCTTATGACCAGTCACGTCCAGGTTTTTTCTAAGTGTAGGAGTCAACGTTCAGATAGTTCCACACAAATCTGTAAGAATTAAAAGGCTAGATGTGCTCCATGCTCTGCACCTCTTTTCCCAGGTGGCCACCTGCATGCTGTTATTCATGAACAATATACACAATATATACAGACATCACTTATTTGTATATTGTGTATATATATATATATATACACATATATACACAATATACACAGACATCACTTATTTACAGACAGCCCAAATCCATTCTGACTCAATTAAAACATTTTTAGGGAATCAGAAGATTTTTTTTTTTTTCCTGTAGCTGCCAGGTTAATATACCTTTTACTTCATGGAAATGTATTGATCATGGGCTAATTATAATTTAATATTTATATAAATTTCAAGTTATGTATCTCAGGAATATTTTTCTTGAATTAAGATGAAGAAGACTGTAATCTCTATGTAGAGATGGATACAAACTATGGAGCTGGTGAGCCTCTCTATTAACAATTGTATTTGCACGGTACTGTGGTATTCACAGATTGTTCTTCCCTTTCATTTGTTTGTTAAAAATCTTTTTGCTAATAATTCTTTACTTTTGGCCATAGTACATACTTGTAGCCCTGAGAAAAATCAGTTTGTGGAAATAGTCAACATGTTTATGAGTACAATGTAAAATAATCTGAAGGAGGCTCATATATATGAGGAAGATACAGGCACATTTCAGACAAACAGACCAGAAATCTGGTGTCCCAGCAATGTCACTGCTTTTAAGATCATAGGATCAAAATATGTCAAGAAAGTAGTAATTAAGGGGGCATTAGTCTGCAAAAATACCTTATCCTTACCAAAGAAACCCCAGGTTTCCCCATTGCCAGCTACAGAGGGTCTGAAAATATTATAAAGTCACATAACATTACTCATGTGTTCATGACATTTTAACACATTCACACTCCAACCATTTCACACGGTTACTAGAAAGTTAATTTAAAAGTTCTAATGAGTTTTCTGGGAAATGTTGTATGATGCACAGTGTCTCCAAGCTCCAGCATGTATAGGCGTAGTTACCAAGATTGTTATGGTGAGAAGGATGACCCAAGTAGAATTTTCCTTTAGGAAGAACAGAAAGTCTGTAAGACTTTAGGTAATTTCTTAGCACACTTTTATTGAGAGAAAAACAGAAAGTGAAAAACTGGTGATCAAACTCACAGCAATGTAAACGCCACAGCAGCGAGGATAAACTAATGAAATCCAGTGTGATGAAGCATTTTCATTCTTCACTAAAGGAAGGGAATATTTCTTTAAAACAATGATTCTATGCCATTAAATAGTTTTTGTGCCAAAGCAGAATCTCAGCCTTACTCAGCAGTGTAGCTCCAGTGGAGGAGTTCCAGAAAGCTTTCAGGAATCAGACATAATAAACTGAACATGTTCGAGCCAAGACTATGGTAGTGACAGTTCCCAAGAAAAACTGAGGTGCATCTCTGCCAAATGCCTGAAACTTGAGCCTAGGGAGGCAGGAGGGAAGATCAACAGTGATAAGTTCTGTATGTCAGTGATACCAACAATGTTCAACTTGCTGTGCTACTTGCAAACAAGGAAGAGACTGTGTGCCCAGGATTGCAGATGACTGCTTTGGAAGCCTGAGTTTGGGATCAAGAGGAAGGCTGGAAGGAAGCCAGTGGTTCTAGTCCTGGTTTGAGACCCTGCTTCAAGAAGACTGATCAGAAATTGCAAAGGGTCTATGCAAGGCTGACAAGAAATTAGGACTTTGTGGCACCTACAAGAAGAGGTTGGTGGAAATGGACTTATTGACCCTCATGAGAGGGTAAGGCTAGTAATTGTATTGCCTTCTGAATCCATTTCTGATTCCTGGATAAGACCTCAGGAAGATTACAGAAGAAAGGAGCACCAACAGAACATTAACCAGATATTACTCTGGACTCACAGCCCATTACCTAAGATAATTTTTTGTCACAATTTTCAAATTAAGATTTGTAACAAATAGTATTTAACACCATATTTTTAGAAAGCAAGAAGATGGTGTTTTCGCAGGTTATTTGTCATCATCTTCCTTTGGTGACAGACTGTGAGCAATCTTTGTACTTCTAAACCTCAAGACCCTAAAGACTCACACACTTCAAGCATTGAAAAGGATGTTTTACCAAGTTCCCAGAAGATATTTTCATTCATCAAAGTAGCTGGGAAGGGGTTGCTCCACACATTAAGTGCTTTCACTAGGGATATATTTATTTTCCCCTTGCAGAAGATCTATTTGCTAGCTGCCAAATAATAATAATAATAATAATAATAATAATAATAATAATAATAATAAAATCTTTTTTTTGTGTCTGAGTTTTTTGGTGTTTTACCACAGCAGATGCAGGCACTATTAAAGCACAGGGAAGACATTCTACTGAAGAATTATCTTGATTCAACTATCTTCAGGAACCCAAGATATGACACTATTCTCAGTATTTCATTTTATCACATAATGAAGACACAAATATTTGAGACTGACAATCAAAATTCCCAAATGTTACCTGTTAAAAGGAGTGACAAAGTAAAGGTATTGTCTGCAGCACAAGTCCAAAAGCACTTCACTTTCTATCTTCAGCCAGTTGGAGACCCAACAGTGCAGTTGACTGCATCAGTGGATTTTTATTGTGGCACAATTTGGTAAAGAAATATCAGTGTGAATGTGTGCTTCAGATTCACCAAAAAATGGTTATACCTGAGAATCTAGTTCAAAACCCAAGTGCCAGTCTCTGGTGAATGTGAGTTTAGGAATATTCACTGATTTTTAACATATATTTGAAGAAACATGTAGCTGGTGAGAAAGGAGGACATTTGATGTAAAGTCAAATAATCTTTTAGAAAAAATACATGAGATGACATCTTTTATTGTGTTGCGTGAAGTTCAAAGCTTCATTTCCAATTTCATTTCCAAGTCTTCTCTTTAAGCATATTATGAGCCAACTGTGAATTGCTACGGTGAAACAATGACATTACGGCCTCATTGGTTTATTTACAGTTCCATACACAGATCCTTCAAGGATATGACTTATAAAATTATTCATGCTCCTTCTCAACCTAAAAGTCTTTCATGTTGGGACTCACAAAGAAAGGGGAAAAAATCCATCTTCTACCCAAAGAAGTGGAAATTTTGCCAAATTTCCAAAGATCTATTCTTAGTAACAACCTGGAAAACTCATTGGCTGAGATTCATCTGCCTGAAAAGCACTACATTTTTAATCAGAATTTGCTCAGCCATTAAAAAAAACCCCAACAAATAATTCAAAAAATCCCACTCCCCAGAACAAAGGAGAATGTGAGTTTTAATAAAACATCCATTAAGGTTCTTAAAGAGATGTTAGCCAGTGTGAAAAAAAGGAAGCAGGTGCAATGCTGACCCTCAGGAGACTGAGCAGATAAACCCACAGAAGTAGCTAATGTGTATTTAGTGAAGATAAGTGTCTATCTGTGAAAGACGGGTGAGAAAAGCCAAGTGATTTGTAGCAGGGCATCATCAGGAGAATTTGAGCACTATATGTTAAAGGGAGAAGAAACAGCCTTGCTTAGCCTTTTTCTCTCATTTCTGGCAAGATAAAAATTAGACCAGTGAACCAACCTTATTAGTCACTAAGAGCAGGAATCACTTTGCCTGAATTTATCTACCTGGAAGTTAAATGACTAATTTAAACTAATTATTAATTTAATTCCCAGGTCAACACGGCAGGATAGGCAGTACCAGAGAGTTACTCTTTTGTCCTTGACAAAATGCTAAGGCAGGATAAATCTCCTTCTGAAGAACCAGATCTTCCCCCTTTAAGTAAATAAAGCCCAGAAGACTTCTCCAGGCTATGCCTTTTTAGATGGTTCCTATGAACTTGAGAACGCAAGAACAAGAGCTGTAGGTCAGATAGTGACCAATATCTGGTCTTTCACCTGACAGACAGCAGATGACAAAGAAGCCACAAAACACATACAATAACACCCACCAAATTCTCCTGGCCTCCGCTGATTTGTAGCTCAGTGAATTAACGAGCTGGCAACAGTACTTTTGCATTTAGTAGCTCACAGTGTATTTCTTTTCCATGAAGCTGTGTATTAAAAATACTGCTTGGGGTTCACAGGAAAACACTTAGGCATTACCAGGAAAGACAGCCACCAGATTTGTCTTGTTTCCTTCTATCCTTCCTGTGATTTTAAACATTCACAAGCTTGTGTTTCGCCTGACTGCAACCCACTCCTTTTCGCAGATCTAAAGGCATGTTATTCATTAATGGAATAGTACAGGTGCAAATAATTTATTCTTACTTCTTTCCTGATAAGACAAAACTGCACTCCATCTCATTTTCTCACTTAGAATATTCTTTCTCATCCTTCTTGCCTGGATGCTTCTATCTCTGAATGAGCACCTAACCTCTGTCATGTTTTGGGTTTTTTCTACAAATCACTTGAGGCTCTTTTCGTACTTTCCACTATCAAAATAATCTTAAATGGAATTTAAGCACACTAGTAAGAGAGCAGCTCTGCTCACTTACTGTCAGAGACAACACGGCTCTAGTCGCACTTACCGCCTCTATGTTTCACAAGACATTTAAACCTCAACTCCTTTCCCCAGTTCAAACTGTAGTGGTGTCTATGTTGTAATGCAACTCACCAGCTGCTGGAAAGCACCTAAACACTACCTAATCCCTCAGAAATTATCCTTAATACACATACAGTGTACTAAGGCCAACTCAAAATCAGCCAAGCAAAGACTCTTCCATATAATTTTCCAGTGATTACAGCATTGAACAACATGTGAGAACTAAACCATAGCTTAATACATAGGAAAGTAAATTAGCGTAAGAAGAAGCAATGAAGAACAAAGAAGAACAATAAGAATCATGATTTTTGTAAAGCATTGGCAAGGGGGCTTAGATGAAATTTACTGGGCAGCTATGGAAGGTAATCTGAGTATAATTTATCAATCCCACATTTATGCTACATTCAAAGCACAGAGAAACCTCAATCTTTCTCTGGGAGCCTTTAAACCCTTCACAAGCAAATTCCTTCTTTTCTTCTTTGCATTCCAGTCCATACAATGCTCAAGTTGACAGCCGACTGAACATGAGCCAGCAGTGTGCCCAGGTGGCCAAGAAGGCCAATGGCATCTTGGCTTGGATCAGAAATGGGGTCACCAGCAGGTCCAGGGAGGTGATTCTCCCTCTGTACTCGGCACTGGTGAGACCGCACCTCGAGTACTGTGTTCAGTTCTGGACCCCTCACCACAAGAAGGATGTTGAGGCTCTGGAGTGTGTCCAGAGAAGAGCAACAAAGCTGGTGAGGGACTGGAGAACAAGTCTTATGAGGAGCGGCTGAGAGAGCTGGGGTTGTTTAGCCTGGAGAAGAGGAGGCTGAGGGGAGACCTTATTGCTCTCTACAACTCCCTGAAAGGAGGTTGTGGAGAGGAGGGAGCTGGGCTCTTCTCCCAAGTGACAGGGGACAGGACAAGAGGGAATGGCCTGAAGCTCCGTCAGGGGAGGTTCAGATTGGATATCAGAAAAAAATTCTTCACAGTAAGAGTCATTGGGTACTGGAACAGCTGCCCAGGGAGGGGGTCGAGTCGCCTTCCCTGGAGGTGTTTAAGGAACGGGTGGATGAAGTGCTTAGGGACATGGTTTAGGGAGTGTTAGGAATGGTTGGACTCGATGATCCGATGGGTCCTTTCCAACCTTGTGATTCTGTGATTCTGTGATGAGTGAAAGAACACTGTACTATTAGTATGTCAAGGATACAAAGCCAAATACCCCCAAAATATCAAATGGCATTTCTAAAGTGCTCATCCCACTTCATTCTGATTTTTGTATGTCTTTAATATTGATTTATTAATCACAGACTCATTTCCAATCTTATTTAGTGTATAAGGTGGATTGTAATCAAAGCAAGAATGTGTGGTGAAACAAACCATTGGTTGAAGAATAATTCCAGTAAACTTAGTGGATACAGCTTCTTCCAGAGAGGCCTCAATCACCTGATAAAGTCATGGCTTAAGATTATAAAATACCTTGTGTGCTATTACACATCTAATGTTCCATGCACATTTCTGACATATCATAAATAAAAACCAGATGATATTACATATACCATCTTGTCAGAGGACAAATTTGAATTCTGTGGATGGATGGTCCAAAGGTCAAGCACACAGATTGTCTCCAAGTCATCAAATTTTTCCATTAAGAGGGAAATAGTATTGTGTGGAAATAATTTTCAAATGTACTGTGAGTTCTGAATGTAGCCTCAAGACCTTAATATGAACAGAAATTCAAGGTGTTCTAAAGTGTAGCATCTTAAATGAGAAACTTATGAGCATTACAGCTTTTCCAGTAAAGTAGGGTGAAAAGGGGAATTTGGGGAGATTTAAGCATCAGAAAATGAAGAAAGATCTAGCAGCATCAGGGTCTGACTACATGCAGCATCTTGGAGGTTTTGTCTATCTAGAGAGCTTTTTATTTGTCCATTTTCCATAGAGAGGGCTGTCTGTTTATGATGGAAATTCAGTCTATTGATTATAGTAAGTAACCGATGAAGCACTTGAAGTGTGGAGTCTTATTATCACTCAGAACATATTGTCAGAAACCACCTATAAATATTATCTGTATGTATAGATCAATGGATTAATCGATTTCAAAACTTTTAAAATGAATCCTTCTGAATCTAGTAATGTTCTCCTCTTTACCAAGAAATTCCATAAACAAAGTGCACCAACTGTAGTACATTTACTAAGTAAAACAAAGAAGGGTCATCCACTAGTAACTGGACAGCTGCAGGATTGTCTTTCTTTCCAGCCAGAAACATTTTGAGTTTACTTCCTTACTCCTTCCTTAATAAATAATTAACTAAAATCTGTATTATGCATTTCATTGATAAATGTCTCTATACAGAGACATACATATAGAGAGAGCTAGACATGTATCGATCCTTCTTCTCCCAACTAAACCTTCCTCTGGTAGAGGGTAGTGTGAGCAAGACGTGTTAAAACTGATTTCCCAGCCCTTGCAGTCTTGGTTAGGGAGCCGATACCCCCTCTGATCCTTTCTTATTTTGTCTCCAACAGTTATTTACATCTTACCCTGAACTTCTGCTACATCTGTTTATTCTATCCTCACATAGATTTGTAGTTAGGGCAATTATTTCAGGAGTAGGATGCTTCACTGTCATGTGTGAGATAGATGTTTTCTTCTGTTAGAAGAACAGAATAGGGCTGTTAGAAGCTACAATAACTCAATAAAATAAAACCAGTTGCTCTTCTATTCCTTTGTTTTGTGTATAATTTTATGTCACCTTTCTCACTGGAATTCCTAACAATGCAGTAAGGAACATGTCTATGCATATTTTTTCTACCTTTTCATCTTCTCCCAGAGGAGAAATGTGCAAAACAGTTTGTTTTGGTAACTTTTTTCTAAGAGTTTTGAAAACACTTTTGTTGCTCTGCTGTTTCTTACGGCAGATACTGATGGGTTGGTGGTCCCTAATTCCTGGGGAAGAGCTTTAGTCCATTGGTGTGCTTCCTTGTTTAGTTCCCTCCCCAGAGTTAGAAAGCTGAATTTAAATGTCGTTATGAGGTGATCCATTGTGCTAGAGGATCAAACCTCACATAGAATGGCTTCCATTCACAGCTTCAAAGTAGTCTTAAAATATGCACGGAACCAACCAAAGAGGAAAACTCTACCTTTCTTTTAACTTGAGCTGAACAGCATGTGTTTGTGAGAAGGGCAGTCCGTGTTGATGAGAAGATGAACTGCAACACTGGCAACTGTGCAAAACCTCTTAAATATTGGAGGCTCTATGTCCAGTTATATCACATTACTGTGGTCAAGATGAAAAGTAAATAAAGATGATAATAGCTGATAAGAGGTACCACAGATGAACAGACACTGGAGTTACCTAGCAACTGGTGAGAAAGTTTTTCTTGTGCTGGGCTACATCTTAGCTAAAGCACTCAGATCATGGAGCAAATTGACAAGTTGATGAATTGCTGATAAGTATCTGCAAACAAAAAACTGAAAAAGGCAAAGAAGCTGTAAACTTTCCTGAATGTTTTTGTCTCTCTGGTAGCATCTTTGCCATCTTACTTGAGTTTTTAGTATTAATTACTTGTCAATACCTTTCAAGCATGAGACTTTTGGAGGAAAGAGCATTGATACAGTGAAGAGTAAGTTGTTGTATTCGTCAACTCTAAATAATTACATGCATTTGGACAGTTAGCAGCTGCATATTTATCTAGGAGGCTCTTGGGGAGAACAGATTATAGAACTTCTAGATTAGTCATATTAGTATCCAGCCCTGGCAAAATGAGGTTAAATGCTGGACCGCATACACACCTGCAGTGCACTGTAAACCACTGCTTTTGATTTCCTCTTTTCTCCCAGGGTATAGGCTTGGAAAGGAGCTAGATAATTGCATCCTGCCAGTCTTATCTTGTAACCTCATCACATAATCCTGTTATCATGTTCCTTCTGAAAACAGTTTCTCGCTTCAACTGCTTTTATGAGATGGCTGCTCAGGAATCACATTGGTGGTTGGGAATGCTTTAATACTCAACTTAATTTGCTCATGGCAAGTTTATACATTTTTGTTGTATTGGCAATATCAGTTCATATGGACATTTCGCCTCTTAATATCTACCATAACCCTGTGTTTAACAATCACTGTCTTTATCTTTGTTTTCTTTTTCAACACGTCTTCTTTTGACAGGCCAACTGTTCACCGTTGTTGCTCAGTCATCACTCAGTCTTTTCTTCTCTCTTTCACACGTTCCTTGTGTCCTTCCTGTCTGCTACCTCCATCCCTCAATAAAGTAACCACCACGTTCTGTTGATTGCCATTGCCCTACCATGCTCCTTCAAGTCATGCAATAAGGTATGAGTGCCAACATCTGTTCAGGTGAACAAGTACTTGTAAGTGAGCAGGTTTAGGGCCTTATTGTGTTTTTTTTTAAGTGGGATCCCACAGAAGGCATATCCTTATGGCAGTCTACCAGATACCAAAATTGCATATGGAGCAAAACTTGGTGAAATTTTACCCTTCATACAGCAAATTTAACAGGTTGAGTACCAATACAGAGCAAATTGTTCCATGTAAGAGTCTCTTAATACATAGTTCAAGCACCACAGCTCATATTGACTTTTTCTGACTGGTACAAATTTGCTAATTTCCCTAAAGTTGGCAGGCCTGACTATGTTGCTGAAAAATGGTGTCATTAGAGACAAACAATGCTTAGGATGTTAGAGGAGATTCAGGATTTCTCTGCTACGATCTTCTCTGATTCATGGGAAGAAAATAATAGTTGGATCGTCCTGGGTAAACTTTCCCCCACACTGATGATAAACCTGGAACTAAAATTTGGAACTAAAAGGCTTCACATTGAGGCACCACAGGTTCAAAATCAAAATATGGGTCCATTGTATAAATGAATACCTGGGACTTCTCCACATGCACAGAGAGTGGAAGTGCACCTTTTCATCAATGAACAGCTGCAATTATCCAAACGTTGTCTTCTTTACAACAGCGGGTTGTAAATAGCCAATTTTTTCTGGTGCAATAAGAGACTAATGCACCGAATGGAAGCAGTGGAGCAAGCTGCCAATCAGAGCAGCCCCTCAAGGCATCTGCCACCTGCTACCTCCTCCAAGGACCTCTTCTGATTAGTTCTGTACTAACGCATTCACCTTCTGCATATGCATTATGACTGAAAGTAACGGCACTACATTCCATGGACACGGCAGGCAGGATTTGGCCCAGAACTACAACATTGGGGTCTATTGTGGGTGTTACATTAGCACATACCGACTACCCTGTCTAAGCTGATTACATAGATTTGGGTTGATCTGGAGCATGTTGTTTCTAACCTCAGTGACCTAAAACCTACTCATGGCACGTTAATGGGTTTACTGGGCTTGCTCCTGTTGCTGCACGTCTTGCTGGTAGTTCTTTCTTTGAACACATTGAGCTATTCCATAGTAATCAGTTCTGCACTGTGGATATTAAATTACCTTTTCACTGTAGTTACTGATTTATTAATCAAATTAGTCCACCTCTGCATGCTTAGTATGAAAGAAATATTTTAAATTATAACAGTTGATGCATGTTGGACAGCTATTAGTTAGACTGCATTTTTTAAGCAACATGAAGGAAAAGTATTACTTTGTATTTTTTTTCCAGAGTATAATGGCCTATTTATAGGCCAGTGTTGAAAGCAAAGTGTAAGTGGGAATATATGCTGTCAGAATATTTCTCTGTCTAAATAACGTTATTGGGAGCCAGAGGAGTAATAACGTAGGAAATCAATTGGGAAATTTTGTAAAAAGTGATTCTCATAAAAATTCTTCAGAAAATGTATGAGTCTACTGTATTCCTCTCCTCTACAAGCATTCAGCCTCAACAGTTATGACATTTTCAGCTGAGGGAGTTTGGGCAATTCACTTAGAGAGAAAAGAGTCATTTAAAAACCAAAAGAAAATAAATCTCTACCGACTCCCCATGTGCAGAGACAGGGGTAGCTCTGCCTCTCCCATGGTGCTGGACACTTGTGCCTCGTGTCCTAAATGAAAGAATCAAAAGAATTAGCAGCAAAGATGGATAAACTCAAATGAAGACTAGTAGAATGAAAGCCAAACCTGATGAAATAAATATCACTCTGTTGGATATGGAAGAACACATAAATATTTACCCAGGCTCACCTTGGACCTTAAACATGCAAAGGAAAATGCAGAGTATAATCAGCAGTGTTCAACACTGTCTGTAATGAAGACAATTTTATCGTATAGGAACAGTTCCTCTCTCTACTGTATTTTCATCTTCTCAGTGCCTCTTAACGCACTCACAGTTAGCATTAAAAGCAGAAGAGTCTTGTTCTCTGACTTATGACTTTGTTTGGCAAATCGAGTAAAATAAAGGCTATCCATTACCCAAGTGCAAAAAAATAAAGGGGTGTTTGAGTGTCTGTGTGAGTGTTTGTGTGAGTGTCTGTGTGTGTTTCTACTGGAAACAGGAGCTACGCATAGAGAAGAAAGCAACAGTAATAGTGGTTGCACAGCTGCAAAGCAACACGTGCTGAGAGGAAAGGAAAAGTGGAAAGGGAGAAAAGAAGAAAACAGCTAAATAAAAAAAGCTAAAGTCAAGCCAGTTCTGGCATTTGTCACCTTCTGACACCTTGCTGAGAGCCAATTCTTAGTAACCTCTTCCCTCTAGAGCTAATACCAGATTACAGCAGCTTTGCCACCATCCATCCTATATTGATTTCGTATTAATGAATTTGGTTCAAGCCAGCATATGTTTCAATACGGTACAACTTCTGTCAGATCTTCTCCTCACACAATAGAAAATGGCTTCTAAGCAAGGTGCCTATTGGGATGGAGTCTGGAATTTTGAGGAAATATTGAGCTTTTTTTTCCATGCAAGGGACTTATATACAAAAAGCCTAGTTGCAAGAAAACAACAATCAAACAACACCAAAAAACTCAGACTTCTTTTTTAAATCAAGTCTTCGTTTCGCTCTGAGGAAAAAAATGCAGGTGAATGGGAAGGAAGTTTTAAAACTTAATTTTAATTTCTAAATGCAAGAGGAAAATCATTTCAAACAAATGTATGCATCTGTCCCACCATACACTACGGTATATAAACATATCACTAACTCTTTCACAATATTTAGGATTTCGCTGTTTTTCTTATGAACCACAGCACTGATGCGAAAAAACATGATAATCTCACCATTCATTTTCATACATTGTCAAATGTTCCAAGCCTTGATCCTGCCACGTAAAACTAAAAAAATATATAATGTGACACATATACTGGCTCCATAACTTTTACATTCTTTTTTTAAATATTATTTTAATCTTAAAGTTCTTTGAAACGCATCTCATAACCACAGTGTCTGGGTACAACTGGTTTGATGTGTTTTGCTGGCAAACAACATTGAAATAATGACATTTCAGACAGAAAGCAAACATCTCAATTACTTTATTTCTACAGGTCACAATATAAGCCACTAAAGGAACCAATAAGCAGTATTTATCAAATTTGTCTTCCTCACACAGGGAAATTTTCATAGAATCATGGAATCCCTAGGTTGGAAAAGACCTCTTAGATTCCTATTTTCCTATTTTCATCAAAGATTGTAAACATGATAATTAGGGCCAGTTAATAGTGGGAGTTTTTTTAGCATGACCACGAGGATCATATAAGAATGGGAAGAGTAAACACTACGTGGAGGTTTGAGGACAAAGCTGAACCGTTCAGCCACGATGGGGAAGATGAATGAAGAAGAGTCTCCTTTATGGGGAAGAGTAATCCTCTCTCTCCTAATCACCATCCCAGCCCACTACTTAGGTGAGACATTGCTCTCAGGTGGAGCAGCAGTGTTGGGATGATGTAGATGTGTACACCCAGGACAGCTTCTTTGGTTACTCTCCTTACCGTTTCATGCTGTTCTGCAGACACCAGATGTGTTTCTGTTTCCATGGGAGGAGGGTAATCACCAGCAGCTGTTTGAAGCATGAGGAGACAGAATTGTTCATTGGTGCTAGTCCAGAGGCTTTACAATAACTCTTTTTTTCTGCAGAAACAGAGCAGCCGGAGTGGAGAATAAACTCAGCATTTCTATAATGAGGAACAGGCTTTCTAAAGCAGAAGCAGAAGCACTATATGCTGCACACTCTAAAGGAGCAAATGCTCTCTTTTAGATGATGTCAAGAATAGTGAATCTCAGCTGATATGAGTCTTATTTTGATATTAATACCAAAAAAAAGAAAATAAATAGATCTCAGCAACAAAACTCAGTGAGTTCATATCCTGAAGTTCAAGCAAGAAAACAGGGGTAAAGCTGTTGTTTGACTAAATTTTTTAATCTATCTTTTTTTTCCCTAATTCAACTTCTGGACATTTCAGAGCCACTTGCGCTGTAGCTCTGTGATCCATTGTAAGCATAAGCTAAATTTTTAGAGCTTGGCTTAACTAAATGGATCTTCTGCAAGAAGAGAGTTGATTTCTACTCAAATTTGTTTCAGAATCTTCTCCAAGATAGAGTCTTTCCAACTTTTCTTTTCAAGTTTCCCATGATATTTTCAGTTATTCCTAGTCAGAAGAAACACTATACCCTGGGTTTTAGGTAGAAATCCATGGCTCAGTCAGAACCCTTGTGTTGACTGGGACAGCCTGTGAGATTTTTTACTTCAATCACTTATGCTCTTTTGAAAAACACACTCAAAACTGAGCGCGTTCACAAATATCTCATTGATAGGCTGTTTTACTGCGGTAATACTGGAAATATCTCTTAGAATTCATCACCATCTGTTCCAGCTGAATGAACAGTCCTGAACAGACAGATGGAAGATAAAGCAGAACACAGAAAACTTTCAGTATATTCTTACATTTTTATTATTGTAGCTATTCCTACTATTATTATTAATAATAATTAATAATATTGATAATAATAATGATAATTATCTTCTGATTGAAGAAATAGCCGAACAGTAAAGTAGGAGAAATTTTGAAATAAGAAAAGAAATAAGGTCTTCTTTCAGTTTTTGGCTAAAAGCAAGTTTTAAAGTCAGTTCATAATTACACTGGCAACCGGTGGAGACTCTTGCATATGTCAATACCAATGAGCGATTGTCAATATCTCTGATCAGCAACATTTTGCATCATTTGTAACTTGTATACTGAGTCTAAAGGGAGACTTCTAAGTAAATCATTACAGCACATTGTAAATGCAGGAACCAGTTTCTTTTAAAACGCTTTAGTAACAGTTCATTAATTATATTGAACCTACAGCCCGAAATTCTTCTCTCTTATATTCATCACTTCCACGACCAGTTGTCTATATATTGTCTAAAACACTACTGTATCGAGCTGAATAGGCACATTATAGCCCATGGACCTTAGAAGAGGGATAGAGAGACACAGTTCTCCGTAGAAGAGGGATAGAGAGACACAGTTCTCCTTAGAAGAGGGATAGAGAGACATGCTTGTCCCTGATGTCAGCAGTTCAGGCACAGCTGGATGTGGCATCTGACAGAAAAAGAAACAAATCAAGGCGTGTTAACAAATACTTTGGTTAAGAAAGGTAGCTGCTTACTTTTGCCAACAAAAATTAGATAAGATGATCCTCAAAGCCCCTTCCAACCTGGTATTCTATGATTCTATCATTCACATTTTCTTTTCAGGCATTTCCCATGGGCTGACTCAAAATCTCTCATATTTGCTATTTGCTGCTAGTCACCAGGCTGTTTTTTACACCTTAGTTGCACTCAGTTTTCATGAGTTGAGCTGCTTTGTTCAGATGGTGCAGGTAGATCACATGGCTCTGTACTTTTTGTTTTCTTTGAGAAGAATCGAGTTACTGATCTTCAATTACTCGGGGTTATGGTATTCTGTCTGCTTCTGCTGGAGATGCTTGAAAAAAGCTTCAAAATACAAACGAGCAGATTGACAGATTTTTGTCTAGAGAAAAATAACCACCAAAACAATCATAGAAAGCAGCTCTTTGCTTGTAGAGAATTATTTCAGCGAACACTTGCACAGAAGAAAGACCTCTTGTATGGATCCTGCATCTACCTGACTTCCTTTTCTGCAGCCAGCCAAGCACTGTGGATCTGGTGTTGCAAAAGGGTTGTGAAAGGAAGACAGCAGAGCAGTGTTCCATTTTCTACCAGAATCTGCCATGTCTCCCAGCAGCAATTTTGAGCTGGCGGTTAGAGGTGGTCCTTAATGAGACCCAGCCCAATGTACACCATTCTCTGGGCTTTCTTAGAATCATAGAATCGTAGAAACAGTAGGTTGGAAAAGACCGCTCAGATCATTCTTCTTCCAGATCCAAGCCTGAGCATGAGCAGTCTATCCAGCAGCACACTGGGAACAGACAGGGAACATTACCTGGACCCTGCCACTCTATCCCATGAGAACATCACGGCATCAGTGTCTCCTCAGGCCTGGACCCATTGCACCTCAAACTAGGAAGCAGGAAAGGATTCTGGACTGAAACCATAAGAAATGCAAGAGGACTCTAATCAGATACAGAACATCAGCCACAAGTAACAATTTCCAGGATCACAGTCTAATTATTTCAAATAAAACAACAGAAGACATTATAATTTTCATTACACAAGCCTCATATGTAATTCTTCATACAGTAGTACCAGTAGAGGTTTCAAACCACTTTTATTTTAATCTCTATTCTTCTTTCTCCATCATCATATTTGCTTGTTTTCCTAATACTTTCCCCAACGTTAGTCACAAGTGGCAGGAGACCATGTAGAGTTTTAGAGACATTGTTATTTTGCCCTCTGTATATACATCAGTTTTGCCATTTAAAGACACGGGCCTCTATCCTTTTAATGAAGATTGGAACTAAATTCCAAGCATCCAAATAAAATTATCTCAAATAATAGCAATCCATTTAGTTCAGACAGTTTGAAGTCTCACTTAGACTCCCAGGTGTTATCCCCAATCACTAAATATACTGCTTTAAAATACTTTCAAATACCTGTTTAGTATCTAGAGCCTAAGATGCTTCTAAGAATGCAGGTGTTATCCAGCCCCTAATATAAAGTGCATTTGAAGGAGGAAATGGGAGTGAGGACTACGCGCAGCTGGCACAGTTTTCCTCAGAGCTTGCGAGCACCTCAGTCTGAACAGTTCGCTCAAGTACCCTCCGTCACCGTAACAAAAGATTCAGAGCCTGCCTACGTTAAGCAAGTAATGATAAAGCAAAGCATATTCAGTTTGTGAGTGAATTAGATAGTCCTTTCGTCCTTCAGGTCTCTCTGTCCCTTTGCCACTGTCTGTACCTTTTCTTCCTTTACTTCTTAATGCAGAGCTTCTATTGAGATGAGCCATAATTACTCAGGCAGCTGCCCTATCGTGCTATGGCCTTCAGGCATCTTTCCTGGCTACCACAGATATCTCCTTTAGTTCCCACTGCTAACTTCCCTTTAGAAACTGTTTTCTCTAGCTGGCTTTAAATATAACGAACGTCTTTCATGCTCTAAATACTCAAAAACTGATGTTCTTGCCTCCAGCTTCCAACTTTATTTTCCTTTACACTTCTGTATCCTCTCGGGGAATTTTACTGGTTCCAAAAATCATGAATTTCAATTTACTATATTTTTAAGCCTTCTTTTAAACCCACTCACCTTAGTAAAAAAAGCTTAAGTATTAGACATGTTATCACCCACTTGTGAGAGAGGATTGAGGGAAGAATTAGTTGAGCTGGAAGTCAGGCTCTTAATACGTGTCAAAAAAAGCTCAAACTTTTCCTGTCTCACAGCCTTAGGCAAAAGGAGATTTAAAGAGGGCACAGAAATCACCAACCTGTTTTGTCTCAAACGTCTCTTGTTCAGGTGGGCTTTGTAGTCTGAAAGTGTGTTCAGTGCTGAAAGAAGAGTCAAAACACAAAGAAGTCTCTATAACAATATTATTTTCCAGTGTTGGTATTCCCACCATTTGTAAAATGTATGGAAAAATCCTAACAGAGCTGTAATTTCCCACAGCTTAGACCCTGATTAATTGGAAATATCTTCCACAAACCAGAAAGGACAAATTAAAAAAGAAAAGTCTTAATAAAGTATATATGAAGGAATTTCTCAAAACTGACTGCTCCATTTTCATTCTAATTTGGAAAATAAATCTGATGTAGACATGAAACACGGACTGTTTCAGTGAAAATCATTAAAGAGCAGAAACTTTATCAGCAAATTAAAAAAAATGACATTATGAACTGCTTAAAAAAAAGCGTTGTATGTGACATAGTAAAAAGTGCACAAAAATTTAAGAGCCTACAGCAACACTTACTCCCTTGGAGGTGTAGAAAAATAATGAAGAAAAATTGTTCAGAATCAGCAAGGTTCAGATGGTTTGGATGATTTGACCTGTGGGAGACAATAGTACTTCATTGGGAAATAATTATTCTTGAGCCAAGGGAAAGGTGGGTAGGATATCGGGAAAAATGGCTCAATTGTTCAGATCAATGACAAAAATGATATTTGAGGCTGATGGTGAAAAGGAAGCCTCCAATATCACAGCCATAAAAAAAAAATTAAATGCAGTATTTAGTTTATTACCAAAGAAGAACACAAAACAGAAGTACTCATAAAGTTAGTGCTGATCAACCGCAACCTGAAATACCGTATTCAGTCCCCTCTTCAGGAAAGAGTATTAACATAGGAAGAATGTTGGAAAAGGTGCTATCTGGTCTAAGAAAATCTGACATATGTTTGTAATTGAGAGAGAGCAGAAGGAAAATAGAAAGTTTGAGGTAATATGGAGGATCACAAATTTTGAAAGGATGACATCTTACAGAAAGTCACATTATGCACGGTCATATTATGTGTGCAGGAGAGAATGCTGCACTAAAATCCTGGTGAAAGTTGTGCATTCGTATTAAGATGAAAATAGTTGTTTTCTACTTTTCTACCTGCTTGGTATTATTTTCAACCAACTCCAAAAATATGAATTAACTTCTAGGGCTTCAATACGTGGTTTCTAGTCAGTTAATGCTGAAACCCAGACAAACACAAAACCCTCATAACTTAATACCTTCTTGAATATCTTCAATTGGTTATATATTAGCAATGAACTGGTGCTTCATTATAGCTCTATTGTTGAAAACCATCAGAACTCTGCTGAAGTCTGTGAGATGATGCCCTTAACCATTTCCTCTGCAGAGATATCTCCCTTTCTCTCTGCGCTTCGGCAGCTTAAGATGCCAGCAGGCCAAACTATGTGTGGCACAATCTTCTGAGACGTGGCCAAGGGGGATTGTTTTCTGTTCACAGCATCTATGGCACAGTGGTGGCTGCTGCTTTGCTCCTGCTGTTTATGCTTGCTGTGATCCCACTACATACACCCATTGCACTTGATGAAATTCGCTTTGATTCTGTCATTAGTCTTCAGTCCCACAAACCAATCCATTGTGGAACGTTGCTTTGTAAATTGATGAGGAACTCCCAAAGAACTATACCTCTTCATCATCTTCATAATCAAACCTTTAGGTCTTGAGCTATCCATTCAGAAACACACTTACTATTGCTTTGTCATTTATACTGAAAGTGGCAGAGGCTTTCAGAGGATCTTTTTTATTTATGAATCCTAATTCCTCATTCTGGACACCTCAACATCATGCTGTGATTGCTTCCATGTTTATGGCAAATAAATCTTTACTCTGCCACTTGTTTACTCTTGTACTCTTTTTATAACCAAGTATAGAGTTTTTAATTGGACGAGCCACAGTTCTTTCATTGCTTGCTAACACTATCATTTGGACAGACCAGCTTTGCTAGACCTTTGTTTTGGCCTTTTTCTCCACAACTTCACAGATTATTTACTCAGTTTCTAATTAGTCCATGTGTAGTAATCCAAATGCACTCAGTTTACCTGTATTTTACAGGTAACTGAGGGAACGGTGTGATTTGCACCAGGCTCAATCAACGTTTGTCTGTATGCGGGTAAACACTACATCAAATGACACTAGTAAATGACACTCAAAAATCCATACAACGAGCAAAACATCATCACACGTGAAGTATAGTTTCTGGTTTTAATTAGAGGAATCCTGCTGTGTGAGACAAGTGGCTGTATGAGAGGGACGGACATTGAGGCATACAACTTAACAAGAGACAAGAGGCTCAGATAGAGGACATAAGGTCAGCTGACAAGGGAATTTCTCTAGCACTCTGATGCCGATGGGAAAAATACTTTCTAATGCTTCCCCAGGTTTCAACCTCATGCCACTATGTCTCCCTCAGTTCTCAGCCCCACCTGCCCCATGCACTTCACCTGAAGAGTCCCATTGCAGAAGAATGACAGTGCTGCTAATACATGAAGATATCTGGAAAGCCAGATGTCTAAGCTTTCTCTTTGACATCCTGTGATTTCAAAAGGTCTGAGTTTCCTCCAAACACTGGAAAAAGGAGTGACCTTATTTCCGCAGTTATTTAATTTACCTTTAACTCAATATGATATTGCATGTGCAAGAAATGTGCAACTAATTATATTTCCTGCGTATGTGATTGACTTAATTTAGCTCCCCTGTCACGACAGATCTCTTCACTAGGAACGCTGAACAACTAGAGCTGCAGTTACAGTTAATTTTTCATCTTGATGGCCAAGTAAAAGCTTCAAAAACTTATGTTCTATCAAGATTAAACATCATTTTTTATTCTCTTGCCACATGAAAACACCCTAAAGAAATATTTGAGGGGAACTTTCAGTTTGCATCAGCAGCTATTAGACACTTCTTTCATTTTCAATGTATTTTTGTACCTAATTCCTCTCTCAGGTGGTAAAGATACTAGTTTTCTATTAAGTTTTAATTCTACTGGTATCAATGCTATAGTTACACCTACGCTGGTGAAAAGAGATTGTGTTCATTTTCTGACCCAGGATTCAAAAGGTGCTGAAAGTTCCCACCACACAGATGAACTTTCTTACCTGTCAGAATAGTGATCCCCAAAGCCTGTATTGAGGATGGTCTCTGGGATAATTCCTGAAGCACATTCAGACAGTGACAGGGAGAGTATGGGTTACTGGCAAAAGAATTTCCAGGTGTCATATTAACACTCCAGTTCACCTGGTGATCAAGGGACACCTTACCCTGGCCTTATTTAATTTGCTCATATACAGAGGTACCCTCTAAATACATTTTCTGAACGTTAGGTGATATTCAGCTATAAAAAAACAAGTTGAAAAGATAAAATATTTTCCCGATTAGCAAATACGAAGTACTCGCATTTATTTGAAGACAGGTTTGTGTATCTGGTTCATATATAGCCCTCTCAAGCATTTAAAAAAGCCTTTCTTAAGCAGTGTTATCTGCCTGTCATGTTTTCTGCTGCTGCTGAGAAGTGGGTCCGTTCTGAAAAGTAACTCCAGATGCTTTCTACGTAGGTGGGGAAGGATCTTCAATCTTGTTCTTAATTACTGTGGCTCAAATTGACTTGACCTGAACCCTCTCTGTCTTTCAAATAGAGCAGGATCCACAGGCAAGCTTCCTAGCTTTTTGAACTAACATGCTGGATGACAAATAAGTAATTGTAAGGAGATGATTTATTGCCAAGCCAGACACAGCTGGATGTAAAATATTAATTTTTAATGTAAGAAACAATTTCCATTTCTTTTACCCATAAAATCCAATAAATTAATCCAAGCACTTACAAATAATTGATATTTCACAATGGAGAGAAAATTTTTTTTACCACTTACAAATATGCCCCTTTTAAATCCAACTGCTTTAAAGGGAAGATGTTTATGAATTTCAAGGCTACAAATGCACCTCAGGGCTCTGTTGACATCAAAATAAGCCATAAAAGCAAAAAGTAAGGGTATTTTATTATGCCACCAGGACCCCAAAATATAGCCTTGTCCAAGTTTTATTTTTATCTTATATAATACATGGATCCTACTACAAATTACAAGCTGCCATCCTTCCAGTCCCTTCTTGCAACTCTTGCTTGCTTTCCAGTTCCCTTCTGGAATTTTACCAGGGAAAGAAAGGATAATAATGGAGGGATCCTGCATGTGCATATAATTGGCAAGACACTGCTGACCTTTTTACCTCCAAGAACTTCTTTCTTCACGTGAAGAAAGAAAATGATTATAAACTGCTAATCACAAGAAAAAATATGCCCATCTCAAAGGCCAATTCATTTCTAGAATAGGCTACTCAGGGATCCTGTTCAATCTGCATCACTGAAGACATTTAGAAACATCTGGAAGGAAACATTTGTCTAGACCAGATTAACTCTGCCTGATTTTGATTAAGAAGTCAACCCATGTCCCTCCCACAACCTCTGTTTTATGATTCCATTATACAAATATTTAACCTGACTTCGACATCAGTTGACAGATGCTCAGATGACAAATCCTCTACTCAATTTTTTCAGGAATCTCTTCTCCTAGATGGTAAAATTCAACTTAATGTATCTATACCGGTAAACAAAATGGACTAAGGACAGCTCTCTAACACCGAGGCGCAGAGCGGAAAAGCTTAGCTTCATACAGCTGAACTTTCCAACTCTGACCAAAAAAAAGAAGAGACTGCACCCAATGTAAATATCGGGAATGATTCTTAGCTTGTGCTAAGCCCTTACTGTGCCTCGGCAATGTTGCCACATCGCTACCAGATATCCATTTCAGAGTTCACTAACAGTTTAGCAGGGTAGGTGCTCACATACAAGCTCCCAGGTCTGTGCTTAATTCTGTTTATCTTGCCGGTAAAGATATAGCCCTTTCTTTACCTTACCTGCCTAGAAATGGAGGTAAAGTTATAGAAAGTAGGGGCAGAAAAAATTGTAAGCTTGCTCCATAGTAAAAAGGCACACAAAGCTCAAGCATAAGTGAGGCAGGGAAGATTTAATGTAAAGGCTGTGAATCATATCTACATGTCTATATACTACACCAGTGACAATATGAAATAGTAAAATCTTATTTTCTTTATGTAAAAAATTTGTAAGGCTCTAACTCAGGCCTTCAAAACTACAAATTGTTTCCCCGGTGATCATCAGCATTTAACAAAATTGAAAGGCAACTGATTTCTTAAAAGCCTGAAAACATCAACTCACCTCATATTACAAATCCCGTTTACCTTTGGCCATGATTTCACCTCTGCTTTTATAAAAGAAGTTCACACACAGGAGCAAAACTCTGGGTTTTGTTGGACTGAATAACATAAGTGGTTACAAAAATGTCTTTAATGGCATTCCGTTATTCTGTGATTTTAATTTCCTGATGATGGATTGTGTTACAGCAGTCAACGAAGACTGCAGTTAAGTGCACATCCCTTTCTGTTTTCACACAGATGCAGGGATGCCATGACTCAGAGTTCATAATACCTAAAGCTACAGGGCAGGCAAAGCCTTATTATTATCGTTCCTGTTTTCACATGAGGAAAACAGATAATTCCTGAAGATCAAAGAGGAGGTCCAAGATGAACTAGGAATGAAGTGCAAATCTTTTGAGCCTCAGCTCAGTGCCTTCACAAAACACCTATTTTTACCACAGAGAGAAAACTGATAAAACCTTTGAGAATATTACCAGCACATCTGAAATCTCTTGAGTCCTGACTTCATTACTACCCTGTAAGCCCCTGCAATGTATTGGACTGACAGGGGCTACTGAGCCTGTGCAGCAAGGACTACATTAATGGCTGTAGAAACATGCTCATTTTTTCCATTTACTTGTCCACACCTCACCCCACTATTTGGAACTTGTTGTAAGTATAGAATCTGAGCTGGTTTGAACCATTGTGGTTCCATTAATTTATGTGGCACAGGATCATCTGCCATATCTTAGGTCAGAATGCTGATTCTTGATTGTTTTCCCACGGCACCACTGATGAACTTAGAAGTAGTAATAGTCATAATAGTAGTAATAGTCATAATAGTAGTAATAGTAGTAGTAGTAGCAATAGTAGTAATAGTAGTAGTAATAATAATAATAATAATGTTACACTCAAATAATCTACTGGTTCCAAAGGGTTTTCTCATTTCCTTGATTAAATCTTTGACACTGAACAATGCTATGTGAATACCAACCAGGTAAGCGAGGAACAGTGTCTAGGAGGATTCAAGAATAGAAACGATGCACAGTGGCACTCTGTCTCTTATTAGCAAAGTGATCAGGATTCAGAAGCGCGAGCATTCTTTTGCCATGTCAACCATCAAAGAGAGACACCAGAGAGATAAAAGTTACAGAGTGTTAAACCCTGCCTGTCGCCTTCGGCATGTTTTTGTTTAGTTCCATTCATCTCAACATTTGATTTTCAATAGTTCACTTCTGTTGTTATGAGTGAAAAATAAAAAGGACTATTAAAGAACAAATTGTGTGCAGGCAAAACACAGTTCCTGGCACTTTGCACGACCCAGAACACAATGCTATCCGCCGATTTGACTTGCTTTTATTTCATGTTCAATTACATAAAAGGCACGGGAGAGAGAGAGGCCCAACTTTCCCTTTTGTATTTATTTCTTTCCTTACTGTGTTTAAAAAATACAACAAGCCAAGCTAACAGCATAGGCAAAAGCAGGCCCTTTAACCCTAAGGAGCAGAGAGCTATTTTTAACTTCCTCCAAGAAAATTGTATAAATACTATCCACTGCAGCAAAACATGAATTTAATAAACCCCAACATCACCAGTGGAAAAAAAAAAGCTATTTAATTTAAACTCTTGGCTGTGCCCTTGAATTTAACAAAGAGAGATGATCTGGAGAAATAAACAACAAAGGTAAATAAATGTAGAAGCCATGAAACAAATCCTCAGCTGGAGTAATTCAAAATTCAAGAGGACTGCACAGCTTGAAACTACAAGGAACCAAGGCCAAATTTTGGGCATATGGAAGAGTTTCTACTTGGCATTTTCTTTTAAAATGATGAGTCAAATAGATTGATGAGAAATTAAAAGGGATCTTAAAGACAATAAGTACAGGCTAGCAGAAGTATCTAATGACTCATAGAACCAAACTTTGGAAGAAGAAGGCACTAAAACTATTGTTTTTGCAATTTTTGGACAATATCTCAAATATAAGCAGGGTGCAATTTCTGTTCCTTTCACAACTATGAGCTCTATGAGAAAGAAACTTGTTTACAAGTAACTAACACCCAACCATGGCTGCTCCAAGGCTACTCCCCATTGCTCCCAGTCCAGTTGTTGAGAGGAATTGGAAAGAAGTGAATTTTCTTCTACCATTTCCTTTCTCACGTGTTTACTGAGGAGGAGGATGAAAGCTCTCGTAAAGAAATACTACTTTAGCAACTTGGTTCCCAGAGACTGTTGAAACCTGAATCCTTTTTTTCATCATAAAATTATAGAAAAGCCTGCAAAAAACCTCTAAGTGCAGCTGTAAGCCCAACACCACTGTGCCTAATAACCATGTCCCGAGGTGCTATGTCTACATGTTTTTGAGCACCTCCAGGAGTGGTGACTACACCATTTCCTTGGGCAGCCTGTTCCAATGCTTGGCCACTTTCAGTACAGATTTCTTTCCAAGTATCTATATCATTCATATCATAAATTACTTTAAAAGATTTACCAAAGAATAAGACAGGTGTGCAGTAAATAGGAATATGCATATTACATCTTGCAAGGCATAAAGGTAACAGGAATATATATAGCCTGCAGGGGAAACAATTAAGACTAAGAAGATGAAAGTGATGCCCTATTGAGATATTTTCCCACCTAAAGTTCTACCACCGCTTGGTCACCTGGTCACTCTGTCTCTTTGCCTTCCCTGAGGTGTCGTCCAGCCCACAGCATTTCCCTTCAACCTGTGCAGCAGATGAAAGTTGGGCTTGTATATTCATTCAAGGCTTTTCTTAAAGGATGTTTCTCACACCACTCCTACCACAACTCTGAGTGCACAGATCTGTAATATTTTGCAATATCTACTGTTCCCTGTACCTCCTGTGTTTGCAGGGCAGAGGTTACTTCCTGCATCCTTCATTCCATTTAATTTGTATACTTTTTTCCTATGAAATAATTTCTTCTCCTCTTGATTGAAAGGTAGTTATTTTATCCCACTATTCTAACCTGCATATGTCCCAGCCTCTACTCTAATTTCTTTGTTTTCTGAATAACAGCTAAACAATCATTTGGACTTGCTGAACTGACCACATCAGAAACCACAGATGATTTTTTCTATTTATTGATACTACAGTTTGTTAACTACTTTTAGGCTAATCTAGCTCAGTTGGATCTACTGCTGTGTCCCTTCCCATTTATTTGCACAGAGACCCTGCTTTGTACCACATCCTTGTGACAATAAGTGCTTTCTCTATTCAGAGAGAGGCATAAATTTGTCATTTTGAAGACTTCCACAAAACAATACATTGATTTGCTAACACTTGCAGCGCCTTTGTTCCCTCGAGAGCTCCATAATTTATTTTCTACTCCAATAGGTTCCATTCTTCCAGGTTGTTGTCTATCACTGGTGCTAATTGGCTTCATCTCAAAACTCTATGTTGCCTTTCTTTTTCTGTAGGACTCCTACAAGGTAACGGGAACAGAAACTCTTAGGGCAGACTGTTGAGTCAAATGTTGGGCTTGAAGATCCAGGCACACAGACATAGGTAATATGCACTATTTGCCCACATTTCTGCTGCCATTCTTCCACTGGGACCACAAGGAATTATAGCATAACTTTGTCCTGCTATGTTATACATAATCTCACCAAAACTTTAAGAAATCTCGAAGTCATTTTTCTAGTCTGACTTTGTCATAAGGTCTCTGCATATTTTCAGTGACGGCTTTAGGCATTTATTTATATTCTGTATCTTACGCATTTTGAACCATAGAATCGTAGAATGGTTTGAGTTCGACAGGACCTTTAAAGCTCATTCAGTCCAACTCCTTTACAATGAACAGGGACACCTTCTGCTAGATCAGTTTGCTCAGAGTCCCGTCCAACCTGAATTGGAATGTTTCAAGGGATAAGGAATCTACAGTCTTTCTGGGCAGCCTGTGTCAGTGTTTCACCTTCATTGCATAAAATTTCTTCATTATACCTAGCTGAATCTGCCTTTTTTTTAGTTTAAATCATTACCCCTTGCTCTGTCTCTACAGGCCCTGCTAAAAAGTTTGTCCCCATCTTTCTTATAATCCCCCTTTAAGTGTTGAAAAGCCGCAATAATGTCTCGTCTGTCTAATTTAAATGCAGTCCATTTTTCAACACTGACTTTAGAGGGCACAGAGGACTGCCTTCACCCATTCGCAGCCTTTGAACGACTAGATTTAGGTGAGATGAACATGATCTCTGATACTCTGTAGATTCATCCTCAGACAGAGTGAAGGACACACTTTGTGGCCCTCTCCAACTGTACAGAGAGGTGAGACACCCGCCCCTGGTAGGCAAGTACTTACAACTGGGACAGGTAATGGGCAGAGTTTTTTGTTGGCTTCAGAAAAGCAGCATAACTAAAGAGTTTCTGAATGATTCTTTTTTTCAGGAGCTTTTGTTGCATTGCAGTTATCTTGAATACATGGCTTGTTATTTCTCCTCATCAATCTGCCCTTTAATACAGCCTTCTGAGAACAGATCCACAAAGTGCTATGCGCTTGTACACGATGCTATACTGGTCATCCTGGCTCATTACAGTTGGTATCTCAGCAAAGCTAATTAGTTCTTCTGTGACTGAAGCACCATGTCATAACAGCTTTACTTCTGGTGTCCTCGCTAGCACATAGCTTTATTGTCCCTGCATGGAAATACATTGTGCCATGTAGACCTGTTGTTAATGCCAGTACCTAAAAGGACGCAGCAAGTCCAGCAGGTCAACTGAAAGACCTGCAGCTGGGTCTAAAATATCAGAAATGTAATTGCTCAACCATAAAGTCAGCATTTCAGGGTTTTGAGCTAACTTCATATCCATCCAGGGCCTCCTACATCCAACAGCAGGATAAATCAGCAGAACAGAATTGCTTTTTCATCATACACCTGCAAACTACCGCACTGAGTGCTCGACATAACAGAGTTCCATGCAAAATACTTAGATCATGAAAATTCTCACTGAGGGCACAAAAGGGGTCAATAGTTTCAGCAGAGAAAAGTACTATACCACACTCTGAAGCAGCAATACAGATTTCAAAGTAATATCATCTGGTATGCATTCTGCCCTTTTTGTAAAACTTACTATGTCTTGAAATTCCCTGAAGTGGTTTAATACAATTTGATACATGTTCTCTTTGCATAGCCTGGTACCTTTGCTGCTGCTGTAATAGATTATTTTTATCATCATCATCAACCACGACAATTACAACAAAGGAAGAGGTATTTGTCTGGATTACCTTTTAAATTTATGAACAAACAATATCTTAGTGAACCGTTTCAGATCTCCTGCAAACACTACAACCTTTTACAAGTTCAGACTTCCAATTAAGATCATGCTAGGAATGCAATCAAGGATCTCAGCACTCAGAAGTTAATTATCTCCTCAGGCTAAGTCATAAACATACTTGTTTTGGTTTTGTCCACTTCATCTAATGATATAATGTATTTGGAAGATACAGATTTTGTCAGTTGTCATCAAGAGGGCCTATGGTGAGGCTGTGGGAGCTTTTGTTACGCTGAAATACAGCAAAAGCTAAACACTTTCTGTGAATTGACAACACTGGGTACTCCTGTCCAAAATTACCCACAGTCTGCCACAGAGTATAAAGCTCCAAGATTGTTACAGATCTCTGCATGCTCAACCAACTTATTCATCCCAAAAATTGGCTGGATTTGAGCCATGCATATACTCTTGCTCAATACATGTGCTCTAAAAGAAATTATTTAGACTGACCTCATGGAAAGCTGAACAAGCCTTAAGATAAATAACTGAATAATTCCTTCTATCCCCTATCAAATGGCTGGCTAATTCTCAAGGGCCGAAAACCTCTCTGGTGATCAAAAAGCAATGGCAGCGTTTGAAACTTCCAAGTTAATCCAGCTCAAAGTTGGATTGAGTGCCCTAGAGACTTATAATTGCCAGATGGTTCTGCTAACACCCACCTGGGAATGTGTGTGATTTGAGTGGCTCACACATATATCCTGATCTGCTTCCAAAAGGCAGTGGTTGAAAGCAACATTATCTACCGTCAACATTTCTAGGTTTTAGATGTGTTTGTGGACTGATAACAATCATCACTTTCCAACCGCACAGTAATACTTGAAAATTCATCATAGATATACTATTATAAATGAGGTACATTTTCGGGAGGGATATTTAGCCTTGTTCAGCTTCCACTTTCCAAAAGTGCACATAAATTCTATTTGGTCTTTTGTTATATCTACATTTGCGGCTCAGTGCTCATCAGAGTCTGGTAACAAGATCAGACCCAAGATCTGTATCACAAAACTTCACAAGATCCTACACAGCTCCAAGTGTGCAAAGATATATTTGAGGTATACTACCCAGTCTACAGGAGCAAATCCAGCAAATGTGACAGACTGGGCTAAAACTGCCCATGTTCTACACTAATAGTATAAGTGGTATAATTTCATCCTGGTAAGACCACATCCAACCAGCAGAAACTGAGCTCCACTCTTGTAGAAAAGAACATGAATTATTTGAACTTTAGCCAGTTTTGCAGACAGTCTGTAAGCAGCAACATGGACCAGTCATAGGAGATAGCACACTACTCATAAATCCTCGATCAACTCTGTATTGCAGATATACCGAAGAATCACAGAATCGCCAAATAGTTTGCTTTGAAAGGCAACTCTTAAATAACGTCTAGTCCACTCCCCCTGCCATTAGTGAGGATATCTAGATCAGGTTGCTCAAAGTCCTGTCTAACCTATGCTTGAACACTTTCAGTGATGGGACATCCACGACCAAAATCCCATTGGTCTTGGGTAGTAATGCTGTAGCAGGTAACTTATTTCAACAATAGGACAAACAATTTGATAGAAACAGTGCTCGGGAAGAATATCAGCAGCCAACACAACACAGATTGTAAAGGCACCGGAAGAAGCTTGAGGTGAAAAATAGCAGGCTTATGGCAGCCAGATTGTGGATATTCTCCCAGTGACCAACATTCATAAAGGAGAGAACCGGTGACAAATAAATAATCATCATTATTTCTTGTTTTCTGCTAACTACTCTGAGAGCATTGCCCTGCTGTACTGCTTGCTCACCATTGCTGCCTGCCAGTGCCGCAGGTGATCAGTGCTTTATTACACACGCTGTAATGTGGATCTTATTTGTCATTCGTTGTTTTCCATGGCAAGGTTGTTATGGGGAGAAAACCATTCCTTACAAAAAAATAGTGAGAATTCACATTACATATTCACCATTTCATATGCTTTTTGTGGTTTAGCACTTTATATCCATCAGAGGCTGTATCCTGAAAATCTGACAGAAAAGATCTTGCTTGTTTTTGTAACTTGAGCTGACATAGATAGTACCAGTAAATAAAATACAGTATCTGGGAATATGACATAGAAATAGACTTTACAGCAGCTTCGAAATCAAGGAAGCCATCAAGGGAGAGCTGAAAAGGTCTTGGCTCTATTCTAAATGTTAATCCACATGGTCCCATTCAATGCACAGGACACGATTAATGCACTGCTGGTATAAACTGGGATAGTAATATTGAGAATTTGCAGTCAAAAATACCAGCAGCTTTTGGGCCAACTTGCCTATATGGGTCACATTCCTGCTTTTAGACTTCTTTTTGTAGCAGTCAATGATGTCCAGACATCCATCCTATTTCATCACTCTGAGTTTTATGGAAGTATAAGATGCACGGTCCAGATCCACCAAATGGACATATTTTATATCCTAGGTCTAAAAGTTAAACTTTCATGTCTTGTGGCAGAGCTGGCTGTGCTGAGGCAAGTGTTTTTTCTATGTCTGATGGAGGTCTGAGCTCTTAGACCGAGAGCCACAAAACCCAGCAGCTCATCCCTGGCAGCACCAGCAATGGTCAAGCAAAAGTGTCTGAAATTCTTTCTCCAATTCGAACATAAGTGTGAAGGCTGCCACAAGGCACCTCTGTGAAATATAGTGCAAGCCTACTGTTCTCTCAAAGGGAGCCGGGGACAAAATCCACAAGGAAAGCCCTTTTACGTGGTCATTGGTGTTCATGGGTAAGAAACACCTGTGCAGGATGGGAGAGGGCTGGATGACGGGGATGTTTTAAACCTTCCATTTCCAAAGCCCAGGAGAGTGGTGTCATTGTGGAAAATACCAAGGAAAAGCCAGTCTGCCTGTTTAGTAGGAGAAGGCACACTTTGCAGGCAAGAAATCAAAATTAGAACATTGTAAGGGAAGGATGACCAAAAGGAAAATTACTTTTATAGACCTAAGGGTATTTCCTCAGTAAACACTAGAAACAATCTGAAACTAAACATTTGAACCTCAAGATTCCCTTTTCCCCGGAGAATGCATGAACAATCAGTCTGTTATAATAAGGCATATTGTATCACCAGCTTTACAATCTCAGCTGAACTCAGGGTAGTCCAAATGAGCATAGGAAAAATTAGAATGAAGTTTCTTTTTTCTGAATCCTAGAAATCTGAGGAAGAAAATCCCAGTGGGGCCATTTCAAGAGCTGTGATGAAGGATTGCATTATTCTCTTCCTTAAATGTAGGCACCTATATTTTATTCAAAGGGCAATTTAGCTCCCACTTTTTTGGCTTGGTTGTGTTGATCCTCTACCAAGTGTGCTTAAAAGAGAGCAACTTTCTGTGTATTAATAAGTATTTTTCTAGCCTAACGTGGAAGTACTGTATACCTTCTTTCTCGCTGTGCTTACTGCCAGGAAATTCACATTCGGATTACAATCCTATAGGCAAAGCTGCCAAACTCTCCAAACTCATCCACAATAAACTATACTCTAGATCTCTCATGAAGGGAATAAATTTCTTATCCATACTTCTTGTTGTGCCCTACAGTATGTCTAAGACAAGAGCAAAGAGGCCGTGGACCTTAAAGTGTGAGTCACAACTCTCTCAATCCAAAGGGCCAGAACTTTTCCTTTCAGTAAAAGAGTTGTTCTCCTCCATGAGAAGAGAAGAAATAACTCCTAAGCGTACTGGAGTATTTACTTTGGCTGTCTCAGGGAAGAATTTCTGAAGCACACAGGAACTCTGTAAAGATACAGGAGTGGCTTTCATGTTTGCAGAGTTAAGCTGCCAAAAACTAGAAGCAAAGTAATCGCTCTGGTGTCTGAAATCTTTTATCCCTTTCCTGTACTGTCAAGGACATCCCAAGGATGCTCCAAAAGCCTTTCTCTTGTAGCATTGGAAAATTTGCCACCATTCAGCCACTTCCATTAACAAAGAGTATCTCTTAAGTGGTAGCAAACACATTTGTCATTGTCTTTTTTTCCACAAGACAACAAGCCCGTTACACATTGCACGGTGCTTTAACAAAGCACTTGATTCTGCATGTCCAAACTCAAAAAGCAAAAGCAAAATAATAGATATTTAGAATGCTGACACAAGAAGATACCAGAAATGTGCGTGTCCTTTTACTGATGTATTGTTGAAGACAGAAGAAAACCCAAATTATGGAGGCTGAAGCAGGCAACAGTCAATGAAAAGTAAGTTGCTTATTTTTAGTAACAGGAGAATTAAAAACTGCAGAAATTTACCAACAAACTCTCCATACTCGGGAATTCTTCAAAGAAGACAAAATATCTTCTTAGGTGTTATGAATTTGGTATGAAGTTATTGGTTTCAACGTAATATGAAGTGTGTATTTCTGTAGGTGATCTAAAAGGTCTCTTTTCCCTTAGAAGTGATTGATGCATTACTCAGAGGCTAGATCTTAACTAGCTTGGGTCTTTTAATGAAATCCCTCTGATCTCTGAACAGCATTAATGTGAAGAAAAACACACAGAGAGATTTGGATTTCCTTACATTAGCCTTAAGCGGTCACTGTTATCTGTGTCTATTTTTCCAGTCATTCAATGATTATCATTGGATTTTTCAAAGCCATGTCAGTTTTAGACAGCCAGATCCCATTGACTTTCAACTTACACTCTCTGCATTGACTGCAGACCTCATCAACACAAAACAAACCTCTGACTGGACCACGGCTGTTCTTTTTAAGAGTTAACAGGAGCAAATTGGTTACATAATTAGAGCTACAAACTTGCCTCATTACAAACAAGCAATGAAAACTTTAATCCTTGTTCATCCAAAGAATCAAAGTGTGGAAGCTCTAAATCTTGTCTGCAATGGCAGATTAGAACAAACCTTGACAGTGCTAAATGGAGACAGGGAACTATTTTGGAAGACTTGTAAGATAAATTGATCATGCATGACTCCGTTTCTGCCTTACGGGTAATGTTGATGAACACTGAAAATGCTGCTGTACAGAAAAGAGAAATAGACATTTCTCTACTTTAATTTATTCTAGATTTCCTATAATTAGAAGATATTATTGTTGTGTGATGTTCATTCATCTCATTAGGCAGTTTAAGAAGAAACAAATTCATCCTTTCGGAAGAGAATGATGCTTTTCTGAAGGTGGCAAAAAATGCTTAACCTCCATTATAAGAATTAAACCGAGTGTTTGTAATCTTTTAGTCTCAAAGCTGCTAATAGTCCATTATGAAACCATACACAAAGCATATGTAAGAGGCAATTTTAGGGCTTTTGGCTCTTTCAGTCCCCTCTCTTTGCACAAAAATTCATGTTTTTCTGAAGTAGCAATTGCTTAGCAAAACACATGTTTTTTGCCCCTATATGGCCCACCTAGTAACAAGGAGGCAGAAAACCGAACCTTCCTCTCTACCCAAATCCATTACTGAGGATCTCACCACTACTCCACATGCTACATACTGCTAAAAAAAAGACAGCAGGAATGGTTGATTCAAGTGTCTCTATCTACAGAAGTTTTTCAGTCTGCAGGCGATGATGACCTTCAGAATGCAGTTCTTGTAGATGTTTTCTTGTTGTGAAACAGACTTTACTTAGTCTGTAAACTAAGTAAAGCTGAACTGGAATTACAGTCCATCATAAAGAGTAGACTGTTGGGGTTTGAAATTACCATTTTGGGGAAAGGGTAGATGTCCTGCAGAAATGCAGTGACCAAGATAATAAGCAACCAATGATTCTAGAGAAACCTCTGGAGGAGTGGGACAGCTCTGTGGGTGAGAAGCAGAAGGTTTTCTTCTGGGTAGATGTCTGTATCCTTCCATCACTCCAGGGGAGGGACCTCTGTTCAGATAGTTCATCTTCTCTTCTGAAAGAGGTGAATGGAGAGGTTGAATCCTTTCCATCAATACCCAAAAGAAAAACCTGTAAAATTCTCTCTCTGTCCAGAGCAGATTCAGTCTTGGGCTGCTAGTATCGTAGAATCATAGAATCACCAGGTTGGAAAGGACCCACTGGATCATCGAGTCCAACCATTCCTAACAATCCCTAAACCATGTCCCTCAGTCTGCAGCACTTTGGTGCAAAGTAGGATCAGATACTTTTCTAAGTCTCTAAAAGTCTTACACAATCAGCGAAAGCAGGGTACCGTGTTTTGTTATGATTTGGTTTCAGGCTTATTCTGAATAAATAAGAAAGCTAGGATTTTGTTTCAGATGTATTGTAAAAAAAAAAAAAAAAATTTCATAATCCAGGGGTGGAAAAGGAAATAATTTAAACAAACAAACAAACAAACAAACAAATAAAATGTAGTACAGGCAGCATTTGATGGCTTTGTGGCACCCAAGCCATCAGAAACTCTTTGTGTGTGTGTCTTGTAATTAGAGCTGAAGCGGGGTTTTCTTCTAAGTTTTCTTCTCATCTCAAGCCAGAATCAAACCACGTTGCTTGGGATAAAGAATGCCAAGACAGATATGAAAATACATGCCTCTCAGTTGTTATGAAATGGTCTCTTTTTCTTTTTTTTTCACAGAAAGAGTCAGAATAAGACCAGATTAGTGCACTGTTATGATCCTCCTACCCCTTGTTCTCTTGCTCTGATGTAAGCACAAAGCCAGGCTGATGATTGTATCAAAAGGATTTGCCCTCTGCCTTATTGCAAGTCTCTCTTTGTTTTTCTGTATACACGTGTCTCTGAGTCTATGCTCAGGAAGCTATATTTTCTGTTGGCTATTCCAAAGCAAACAGTATATGGGGCAGAAAAAGTACTTCAAGCTAATCCTAAGCACTGATTATATGCAAAATACCTGATGAAAAGCAATGTGGATGCTTAGGTATTACAAAGAGTCACCTTTTTTAAGAGACTGGAAAATTACCTTCAAAAATGACCAAGAATCAGCATAACCTGTACATCTACAATTAGTGGCAGGACAGTGCTATGACCTCTACTCCAAGTTCTAACCTGGGCTGAAACTCACATATAAGACAGTTCCTGCTATTCTCAGCAAAAGCTTGTCTTACTTTTTTGAGTTCAACAAGCCTTGGACAGTACTTACCTACTATACTGTGTCTTTTCTTTTTCCCTTGATAAATTTTCTATCCAAGGACATCCACACTTTGTGATCAAACCTACTTATCCCAGTTGCCTCCTTTTGAGTGTATTTCTTTCAAAAGGTCTAGAAAACATGCAGCTGCCTAAAGAAAGGAACGTTAAAGAAGCAAACAGGAGACAGTTCTCAATACCTTTGTTCACAAGCTTGTAGTACACTTCTGTAATTCAGACATTTAAGAGTTTTTGATCAAAATCAAAGCAAGTCATTACAGGTTTATTTCAGGTCAACAGAAAGAAATTTTTCTCATCCTAAAATGACTTTGAAAGAGATTGGAGATGAATCAGCTTCCAGTAATGCTGATTATTCTCCATTAGCTATAAAATGTGTCTTACCTAGACCTGAAAAAGTAACTTTTTTGCATCTGATATTAGGGAATCCAAATCCTGTCCTAACTATACTCCACCAATAACCTATGAGTATATATGTCTCTATACAGATAGTCTCAAGTCTACCGTAAACGTATTTTAGCATGGCTAAAGCCCCATAGACCAGTTGTGTTTAGCCGGGCTGCAGATGACGCTTGGCCGCACGCACACGCCTACTCACCCGCTGCAACCAAGCTTCTTTGGCAAATGGCCCGAACAACAACCCCTATTTAGATGAAAATGTGGAAGCACACAGTGTGTGCAGATAAAACACAGAGCAGTCTCTGGCAGGTGTTTGCTGAAACCCATCATAGTAAATAAATGAGTATCAGCTGGACTAAACAGTCAGTGGGTAATTTCAAAGTTACTTTTGAAATAGAGGAGTGAACTTGAAAAGGCACATTAACATAGCATAAAATTTTTTAACAGTAGGGAGTGATTTTGAAGCAAGAGAGGCAGCACTTTCAATTTGGTCTGGGGCTGCCAGAAGTTACCCCGTGGCCCAGTCTGGGCTGAGCATCCCCTGGGATGCCATGGGTAGATGGCACTCATGCAGAGAGGTACAGCCAGGGTGGCACACTGGGACCCCTGAGTGAGTACACGTGCATGCATTTGAGGGTTTTTTTTCTTTTCTTGGGTGTGCTTTGAACTTTCTTTCCAATTTCTTTTACACTTGGTTAACTTTCTACCCTTTTCTTCTTCTTTTTTATTTTTAAATGTTGAAAAGTGCATTATTGTCTTCAACTGGAGACGCTATGAAAGACTGTCACCGTGGCATCTGGTTTTACCTTCGAGCTACTTCATGTTTAATCAGGTTAAGGTGGTAGAGAGGATATTTTCAGACAGAGTTATGTACAAAACAGGGAGAAGGTTTACAGCAGAAGACAACGTCCAAATCTTGCTGAGAGGTTTAGTCTCAGACATGTAACAAGAAACAAAGGCTGGAAGGTGGAAAAAAGGGAACTTAAAGTGGAAATAGAAGTGTTTATTTTTAATAATTTGGGTAACTAACTGTCAAATCATACGCTGTCATAGACCACCTGTCTCTGGAAACTTTAAGGAAAAAAATCAATATTTCTGTAGGAGACAATTTAGTTCATCTTCAGGTTTTTTGGCTTGGTGCAGGAATGATGAAGATAAATTAACGGACTAGTGTTTTACACGTTGTCAGACTAAATGGTCACAGTCGTCTTTTTTCAGAGCTGACTGGAAAATAGAAAGTGGGGTTTGGGTTCAGGTTTGAGTGAGGCTTTTGGTTAGTGTGAAGATATTTTGCTTTTTTCTCTTTTTAACATGATTATTTCTTAGTTGTCAATACTGGGTTTTTTTTTTTTCTTTGAAAAAGCAGTTGGTTTATGCTAAAATCAGGTGAGGTGCAGTTACTTGTATTTGTAGTGGTAGTTTGAAAATTTTACTTGGATCTCCTGGGATTCTGCACTGCAATTTCTCTTTCTCCGTTTAAAAAAAAAATCCACCAAAATATTATTTTTAGTATCTATATTATCCAAATGCTGTTTTCTGGTGACAAAAATAGAAACACTTTTTGGCCCAAAGAGAGTGCAAACTAAAGCACAAAGAAGTATGTTTGGTATTTTGGAAAGCAAAAGCTTCGGTCTCGGTTTCATTTGATCTTAAAGTAGTAAATCTCTGCACGTTAGTCAGAGGGAAATACAAGCTATTGCACCCTATGTCAGTACCAGTGTTGATCATGAGTTCAAGAAAGTTTGGCAAACACAGTGAGCAAAAGAGCAACATAAAAATAAGGACAGGCTAAGGACATAGATGGAGAAACCTGATGAACTGAGGAAAACACTGCTAAATCAGAATAAAATTTCAGAGATTAAATAAATAGAAAATGTTATTCGGGTTTTTTGGAAGTATTTTATTTTCAGCTTATGGTTAAAAATCAATAACCAAACAGGACCGTTGTTTGATTCTCTGTTTATTTCAGAAACAAAAGTTTAGAAGTTTAAAGAAACCAAGTTGGTAGCAAGTAGCTGTCTACCAGAAATAAGCTGAATATTTGGTGCAATGGTAGACCATTATTAACCCAGTAAGAGATTTTATGTGAGAGTGCATGTGTGTGCGCACACACATACATGAGGACCTTGTTTGTTCCCGTGTTACCGTTTAGTGCTGTGATATTTTATGCATCTCCCTGACTTTTCCTTCTAAATGTTGGATGGGTTTGTTTCTGAATCTATTTTTCTCTCTTCCTTTCTCTCATTGTGTTTAAAATGTTGTGATCACTAATATCAGACATAGCTTTATAAGTGTTTAATTTAAAATTAGCTTTATATCCCTAAAAAAAACCAGCAAAACACCTGTGATAGAGTGAGAATGTGCACGCCAGACAGAATGCGGAATTGCTGGGGATGTGACAACTTAGATAATTAATTAGTCCTTTTCATGTCAACAGGGAGGTGCGCGTGTTTTGATTTTGTGCATATATTCTCATTCATGTGTCTTTTTGTTGTTGTTGTTTTGTTGGGTTTTTTTCGTGTGATGCCTAGAGAAGTGAAGCCTTTAACTTCATCCTGGATTCGATAAAGCGTCTGATCTGATTACGTGGGTCTGAATGATGCATGTTAGCACCCTGCTTATTAACCGCTCTTCTTCTGCAGCCGGTCTGTGTTAGACACCTGTCTCAATTTTCCCATCGCATGCCTTCTGTGCAGCACTGTCATAAGAACAGCAGACAGACACCAACCCATATTTTTCAAGAATCTTTACTAAAGGAGCTAAATATAGACAAAAAGTACTGCATTGACTTATAGTATCACCCTTTTTTCACTTTCACCTCTGAATAAATTGTCCATGAATTTCCTAAAATCCAAGTTTCACTTTTCACATCAGTTCCGGCTACTTGAAGAATACCAACAAGTAGTGTAGCCACTGAAATCACTCTGGATGACCCTTCCTTGGCTCTATAAAGCCTCAGCAGGCAACAAAACCGACTTCTTCATTACATTTCAATTTAAAAATATGTGTCGTTACCTCTACGTAGGAACAATTTCGGTTACACCACCAGAGAGCACGTTTAGAAACATTATTTGAGGTCAGGATGATAAAAGTAGGAGGAATTTATGGACACGTGAAAAGACAATACGGCTTAAAGGCTGGATGTGGATTTGGGGCTTAGGAAATTTGGGTATAGTACCTTGCTATTTGACCCACAGGGTAAGTTCCAGTTCATCTAATTTTACGGCCTAAAAGTAGTTTTGAAAAAAAAATAAACACCTTCAGAGTACTTTTCCCCTTACCTTAAAATAAAGTCCTGTTTCTGTCTTGTTCTTCAGAGATTTAACTGAATCACATGGTTAATAATGGAGGGAAGGGGATGTTATAATCTCATTTCTCTATTTTCTGTTCCTCTGTCTAGGATATAGCAAGTCATTCTTACACTCAACTTGTCTCCAAAACCTTTATTCTGTCTTTTTTCAGCCTTCTCCAACAAGACTTTTAATCCTCATTACTATTCCTTGTGCCAAAAAAAAAAGATGATAAACCCTACTGCAAGGTGAGACACGGAAAAATTTTACTTAACTTCACTGTTTTTTCCTGATGTTTTCCATTTTCCCTTATCCCTGTTCCTTTGTTGCTTGGGCTTTAATTACTAACCCTGCTAGGGGCATGGCTTTGTCCTTTCACAGCCCTGCGTACACCAGCAGCAGCGAACCCAAGCAGCAGGGCTGCTGGAGCCCCTCACACCACCAGAGACAGGAACGTTTTTCCTATTTTTTTTTATCACCCTGCCTTTGTGTGGCTCTCACCTGGGTCTATATTTTCTGAGCTCTCATGAAATCTGTCTCTCTTTCCTTTCCAGACAGAGAAGTTGAGGATTTATGCATTTATTTGTATTTATTGTCACCCTTTTTCTCTCAGGATGGTTCCAAGAAAAGCTGAAGGAAAAAATATCAAGAGACTCAATATCTCACAAGAAGTTTATTCACCTTCACACATAAGCTCTTCACAACATTTCCAGAACTACTCTGGTTTCCCAAGCGCTTTATCATGTGTTGAACACTACAGAGCATGTAAAGGATGGAGAGACCAAGATTTGGGGTCATATCTCCTTCTCCTCTGTCTAATAACTGATAGGATGCCTGAGTGTCACGAACAGTGAGAAGTCCTCCTGCCTGTGCAAATCATTTTTAACAGACTTTAAAGATTTTTATTCCCACAGCTATGCTGTAAAGCAGGGAAAGAGTGTGTCCATTTCAGAAAGGATATACTGAGGAACAAATCAGACTTACTGACTTGTCCAGTGTTATACAGTTTGTGGATGTGCCAGGAATTGAGTAGAGCTGCTCAGCCCTACCCTAGTTCTCCAGAGGATCACCCAGATTATTGGCTCAGCTCTCTGTCAGCCGAAGCACTGAATCACTGAACAGGAGTTATTCTTTTGTTTAGCCCTCTTTTTTCCAACGATTTATAATTGCAATAAGCCGAACTTGGATTTTTATTTTCTTTTTTTTCAGTGTAAAAAGAAAATACTCTGTGGTAGGTTGATTTTAAATTCCATGGAGCCCACAAAACCTTCAGGCTACCACAGTTCTGAGGTATTTATAACATGGTATTGATGTTGTGAAGTACTTCACCTCCACCCCTGTCTGCCTTGAGACATCTTGTTTTCAGAGGGAAGTGAATACAAGTTCAAGGTTACAGGAGAACATTTCCCTGGCTTGTCAGCTCCTCCTCTTTCAGCTTGACTGGAGAGCTACTTCATGCTCTCGTATTTTATTCGTGTGATCAGACTGCAGGAGGCAAATGAGAGCCATGAGGGTTGTGGCATTTGTGGTTTATTTTAACAGTGGTTTATTCACTGGGAAAAAAAACAAAAACAAAAACAAAAAAAAAAAAAAACCAAAAAAAAACCCACCCTGAAATTTTCAAATAGAAAAATGATCTGAGCTGTGTCATATTGGGTCACTTTAGAGGTGGGTTGTAGCTATTCACACTTTTCTCCTCTAACAGGTTTCTCTGTAGGTTTGGTGACAAGTGACATTATTACTGCTGATGGCCAGGCCTTGAACTCCCGGTGTTGATTGCCTGAATGTTTCTGTTTCTCAGTGTAATGAAAGAACAATCAGTGCCTCTGTGATATCCTCATGCGGCACCAATTGCTATTAGAATTTATTATCATTTGTTTGTTAAGTATTTATTATATGTTCTGACAAGGGGCTCTACAGGCTCCAGCTGAGACTGAGGCGGTGTTGTATAAGGCATCGTGTAAATTCACGGGAACATGCTAAGAACTTACAATCTATATAAATGAGTAGGAATGGAGAAAAGGGACATGAAGTAGAAAATTGCCTTCCCTAGCAGTCATTTCTGCAGCTACCACGCAGTGCTTCAGTCCCTACACATTCGATCATGCTTCCCATCTCATTACAACAGTCGAAATTTACTGTCCTTCCTTTGGATGCATCAGATAGGAACATTACAGCACGTAACTTTGGATCACAAAAGCTCTCTGCATACCAAATATCACAAGAACACAACCAGAAGAGGACAAAAGGAGTGTGTAATTGGTTTTGCTAAGTTCCTCCCTATTCCTAATTTATAAGCAATACCTCTAGCAAAAATAAGAACATATAATTGCTTATAAGGAGAAATATTGAGATCAGGTTCCTTTTATTTTCTGTAGAAAACTTCAGTCCCTGAAAACTATGCCAGTGAGAGAACTAACAGGAAGGTTTTGAGAGGATAAACATGACACCAGAACAACGCTCAGAAAAAGAAATTCAGTTGTCTAAATGGGCACCTCTGGTTCCCATTTTGCCCTCTTTGGATGGTGCTGGAGACACCTGCACCAAGCTGAGTGATGTGATGTAGGACCTAGGGGAGCTCTGTGACCTCTGGGTACAACAGGCAGGCTGGAACTTACTATGGTAAAAAAAAAAGAGCACTTGATCCCTGTGTTTAGAAGCTAAAATTGTAAAAGAAAAAAACAAAAAAAAAATTAAAAAAAGAAAAAAGACAATAGGAAAAAAAATAGGGCAGAAAAAGGAAAGAAAATAGGAATGAGAAAAGAAAAAAATATAGGAAAGAAATTAAAAAAAACACTGGATATGCATCCACAGCATTATGCCTGATGCCTCCCTGGCTGGCAAACAGCATCATGAGTGGCAGCACGAACACTACCTCAGTATCCCAGGGCGATAGTTGATCTCACTCCCTACATTGCCCTCCTCGGGCAGAGCAGCACTGAAAGGCCCTGTTCTGCCTGGTCCGATTACACCACTCCTGAGAGTAGAGGGGCAGGTGCAGAGACAGAACCTGAGGCTGCTTAAAGCATTTATTCTAAAATATTTGCTGCATCTTTTACCCCTGCGTTTCAGCAGAGTGAGGGAAAGATATTCTCTCCTTAGAGGGATCCGGATGTATTTTTCTAGGAGTAAAATCAACTGATTAAGAAAAACAACAAACCACACAACACAGCAGAACAAAACAAGGACATGTTAGCACAAATGGGGAAAGTTGTTTCTTTGCTGTTCAGCCTAACGAATAGTAGGAGATAAATTTCTGCCAGTCAATGTGGTCTATACGTCTAAGTTAATTAGCAGTAAATGCATACTTAGTGGGAGGGGTGGAAATCAAGAACCTTGTTATTTCTGGTTTTTGTTTCCTGTGCTTTTAAATTCACAATTACACTTCTAGAGGAAGCTGTCTTTCAGGCAGAGAGGTCTGTACTGATCAAGGAAGGTGCCTGTTTCAGATGCACTTAAGAAGGTATCTGTTGCCAAGGGGCCTCAGAGTTGTAACTGCTCAGTGTTCTCATTTTCTCTTCTGCCAATTATCCAAACACTTTTCCCATTCACTTCATAATAATGATAATAATACCTTCATTAGATAATCTCAAGGCAATTTCTACTATAAAGTAAATTGAGGTTATTTCACCCTTTCGACAAGAAGCAGGAGAGGTCACTTAGCCTTTGGCTGGAGCTAAATGCCCAAGCAAAATAGCCAGATTTCACCAGTTTCTCCACTGTGAAAAACATTGGGAAAAATCTGCTGCTACTACCCCTGCGAGGAAGCCAGTTGCTTGAATATCTGTGGCCTTTCTTGTGCCTAAAGGAACCGAAGATTCTTCCAGACTGATGGGCATCCTTAGCTGACTCTGAATTGTTTGTGCCTTTGGCTAAGCCATGAGGATGAGGAACCTTAAATACAGCAGTGCTGCGAGGACATAACACCACAAAGCGAGCTTGATTGTTCCTTTTCATCGCTTCTCAGCTGCAGAGCTACAGATCATTTTCTGAGCAAGGCATCAGCCTGTCCTTAATGCATCACTGAATTCATCAAAGTCTTCTCTTGTGAAAACCCTTTAATATTCCCAAAGCTTGAAGTTGGAATGCAGTGATTGAAGGTGGCTGGAGCCACAACGAACCTTTTCTGCCAGTAGGGAAGCCTTTGCCAGTAACTGCTGTATCAAATTCCAGGTAGATTGGTACAGTGCTGAAATAACCTACTCTAAGCTAGCAATCACGCACAGCTTGCTGCTATTCATGACAGCGCTATAAGATATGCAAAATAGAATTCCACCTTGTTGTGATTGTAGATGAGCTCACGAAACAAAATTCAGTTCCAAATGCAAAGTCTTCCAAAAATGCACAGAGAAAATAATCATTGGTCTAAACCTACTTCTAGTATTGACACCATTGTCCTATTTTTATGCAAGACTAGATGTTTACAGCATAACGAGAGTGACTTAAGCTGACTTTCTCCATTCTTTTCAAGGATATCCTTATTACTGAAACCATAATGACCTGAAGGTATAGGACTAGAAAGTTTTGCAAAGAATGGCCTTACTAAAGCAACTGCTAGAGACAGGGGGAAAAAATGGTCAGGTTTTGGTAGCAGACTTTGTTCTTTCTCCTTTACTTTCTCCAACAGCTGGTTTAATAAAAGCTGTTGCCTATCCCTGTAAACCTTGGCTTTCTGCAGGATTTAGATCAGGAAGGAGTCACAATATCCAGAGACATCTACCTCCCAGTGTCATAACAACGTTCAGAACATGGTCCATAGTAATAAGCCAATGAGTCCTTGAGAAAAAAAAAGCCACATTTTAATTTGCACCTCAAATTTGTGCTGCAGATTGCTAGACATATGGAGCTCATTAAAGGCTTTCAAAGATAACAGAGCCATTGTCATTGGACTCTTGTTTCAAGTGCATATGGTTGCTTATGTACATGACAGTAGCAAAACACTCAGCTTATCTCACAGTCTCTTCCAGTACCTGAACAACTAAAATTGTTACAGACAGAGGTACTGGAGGGTTCTTCTCCAGGTGTGCCTCTCCACCACTAGTCTCAGGACAGCGATCAAGAGAAGATGGTTAAATTCACAAGGAGCCAGAGACAAGATAGGGAGAATGGATCTGTTCCGTGGGGCATCCTGAGTCCTCGTTACACAACAAAAGTGCATCATGTTAGGAGACCTATCAGAAAAGGAGATAATGGGGCAGTGAACATGACTTGGAAGTAGTGCAAGACAGTTATGTTTAAAACTCCATGAGTTCTTAATCTGCCCTGCACAAAATCATGTTTTAAAAAAATACTTGGCTTTTAGAAAAAAATCTGAGGCTTCAAAAACTCTTTATGAGTGCAAGGATATAATGAGCTGATCTCAGAGATCCTTATAGTTATTATCATTATTTTTTTATGTTTTCACCTAATTAGTGCCTAGAAGCCAACCATCCTGAGCTACTGTAAAATGGACATTCTGAGGACATATAGCAAGTGACAGATGTGAGATATTCTTATCAGCCTTTCTATGGCACTGTTCATCTTCACTCATGACACTGACTTTTTAGGTTTCACTGCCCTGACTGTTAACATGACAGTTCTATGAACTGTACATCAGGAAATCCTGAAGAGAGGGAGTGCTTGCTTGCTTGCATGCTTTCTCTCTCTTTTCCCATCTTCCTCTGCAGACTGTTGATGCTTTTATTTTATTTTAGAAGAACTTGGCCAATAAATCTGAAACGAGCAGGGTGTGGGAAGTAAAACTAAACCAATCTAGCAGAGAAAGTCAGAACAAGAATCACTGGATGGGAGGTAAAGCCAGATGAATTCAAATGAGAAATGAAGCCCAGAGTGATTAACCATTGGAAGAGACTATGAAGGGCACCAGATTTACACCTCTTGTTTCCTTTGTGGAAAATATGCTTTGAAAGGCGTTTTACACTGGTAGCCCCTGGATTCAATGGTGAAATATTTGGCTGAAAATTGACTGTCTGTAATACATACAAAGTTAGACAAAGGCCATTTTTGGCCTTCAGATATGTAAGGAATTGTTAACACCTCTGATGTCAGTCTTGTTCTTTTATGTGTACGGTTTTTCTCCGGATTGCTGAAATTTTGCTTTGATTTCACTGTCCAATAGGCACCAGAAAGAATGATGCAGTCACACAGAGCCAGACAGAACAAGCTCCCAGCTCCTTGTTTATAGCCAAGACCCAAACAATTCAAGTTGATTTCTCCACTGAGCTCTCTCTGTTCCTGTGTGTTCAGAAACTCAAGCCACCAAAGAAGGCAGGCAGACACACTTATCATATGAGACTTTAGTTTATGCCATTCTGCAAGTCATAAAATCATTGTTAGATGAATAAAACCCCACACTACCCCTATTCAAAAACTGGAGGAGAAACTGGCTGTGTTACAGCAGTCTAATTAATGAACAGACATAAATAAATGTGTTCTGTTCGCATCACGCTTAGATAGCATTATGCTGCTTTTTTCTGTTCTGTTCTACAAAGGGCAGTGGCAGAAATATTAAGTCTCATTAAATCTAGTGAGCACAGACAGTCGGGGGCGGCAGGGAGGAGAAAGGAGACTTTGTTGTATATGGAGCACCCTTTCAAGAGTGATTATGAGAATCCCAGTCTGAAGGGACAGTCAATGACCTTTCTTTTTACTAGCAGCAACAACAGCAAGAAGAGAAACTCAATCCAGACCATGCAAGTAGCCCCAGCCACCTCCAAGGCGGCATGCACAACACTGACTCAAAAACATGCTCCCACCTGCAACAGAAGATACGATCTGTAGAAAGTGGAGGACAGCATTTCCAGACCTCTGAAGTGAAGACAGCAATAGAAAATAGTCAGGGTGGCCACAACTCGCCAGAAACCACAGATTACGTAAAGAAGGGATCTGCGCCAGTGCTTAGTATATGCGTGGTCCAAGTAATGCCTTTTCTACGGTGTGTCACTGATGAAGTATTAACTCCTTCTGCCTTCCCATTTCAACTTTCTCATCCAGTTCTGTGCTTCGTCACTTCAATTCACTTGCCATTTCTTCTTTCTTCCTTTTTAAACTATGACTTGGTTTGATGACTCACTAATGGTTATCAGATTATAGCCATTGACAACCACAGAGGTACTCCTTAAATTTGAAAAGCTTTGCAGAACATGGGAAGGGTTTAATGTAGAGCTATAACAATAGTAAATATTGGCTTATTGGTAAGTACAGTTGAAGAGAGCGTAGGGTACTTTAGCTCTTAATGTCTGATTGGTGCTTGACTAGCACCAAGCACTGTACTATCCACTTTCTGCTCAGCCACTGGATTGTCTGATTACTTCTTTTCTATTAATAGTATTGTAAACCTGACTCTTTTGCCATACCCACTCCGTTGTTTCTGCAGTGGCCCTGTTATTAACTATCTTGGACCTGACTTTTATCTCGTCAGCAGGAGATGCTGAATTACCACTGACAGGTGTCATGAACGGTGAGCATGATCCCAGCCCTTACAAGGGTATTCTAGTGAAGAAATCCCTCTGGCAATGACAATACACATAGTAGGAGCCCTGATTATGTCTTGGACATACATATATCACTATGGAGCAGTTTTATTAAGACCGCAGTGCAGCAGCTGCTGTGGCAGGAAAGGAGCTGATGATTGAGTGTCTCAGCATTATCTCAAGCACTACCCACAACGGAGGGGTCACCCCCATGCTCGTGGATCAATGTGGCACCAGGAGAGACGGTGAAATATAAAGAGTGTAAATCATGACATGGTAGCAATTTCTTCCACTGCTAGTCAGTGTTTTAATTTTAATATTATCAAGGAATACCTTCCCAGACTGTAACTGCACTTTCCATGTCACCTGCCAAGAGCAAAAACAAAGCAACTACTGGCAGCACCAGGAAGATGTGGAGTTTCATCTGGTTGTAGACGAAAGCAAGAGCTGACTCTTAGCAGTAGAGAGAAAAATCACTGTTGAGTATGTGTGAACCTGAAGTTCTGAGGAGACACTACCAAAGGACCTATCTGAAGAGCACCCTAATAACTGCATGGTGGAAGAGTGACCACCTGGTCACTAACCACACCTTTTGCCATTTTGAGTGCAGAAGACTGGGGAGCAGCCAGTCATTTACCATCCACCCAAAAATGTTGGATAATTCAGGATTTAATAGGGAAGGAGTTCACACGCATATGAGAAAACTATCTGGAAGTAATACTGATACGGCAACACAGAGCTCAGGGGGTGCACCTGAGACACCGCAAAACCTCTAAGGTTTTAGAGAAACAGGTCATAATCACCTTCCATTTTCTCTTTGGAAGAAGGGCATCCTGCTGAACATCATATGATTAATGGACTGTACTTTACTTTCTTGTGTGTTCTTACTACACAGAAAAGCACAGTGAATGAGGCTGAGCAACCCCCTTCTCCATTTTGTGTCTGGGGGCATCTCAAGCAGAGTAGATACGGTGGAGTTCCTCTGTTATGCTGAGTTGTGCCAGACCAAGAGAGATCTCTATTGTTTGCCCTGACCTCCTGCTGCCTAACACCCTCATCACCTCTGTGGCGGTTGGGTGGGTTCTCAAAGGCCAGTTCAGGATAAAGCCTTTTCCCACTCCATTTCTACCAGCGCTTTCCTAATATATCTGCTGTTCTTCCCGGTTTTTTAGGAAAATAATTGTTTTCCCTTATACTCCAAAGAGCCACCTGAAAAATGTATTGGTTTTCAGCTACGGAAAAAGTTATTTCCTTTTCCCCGTTTTGCTTCTAAACTATAGTGTGAAAAATACATTTATTCTCTGATTTGTAGAAGTCAATTATTCCCTCTGGGATCTTAGACCATGCACAATTGCCTATAAAACATTTTTTCCTTTTGCTTTGCAAAATGTATTTTCCCCATTGGGGCTCTTAAATACTGGTTCTAGAATTCATGTAGATGTTGTCATTCAAAACACCATTGTTTCTGGCCCAACCATAACCTCATTTTTACCTCATTTCCCCCAGCACTGCAAGGCAGCAGGCGGTTATACAAGAAAGCTGTTTCAGTGGGCTGCAAATCTGCCAAAAGAACCATTTTTCACAAGATTTCAGCCTATGAGGGAGGAAGCATCAGCTTTTTGTGCCTTGATAACAACAGAGTCTCCAGGAATGGAGAAGCTCAGCATCAATGTGAGTTAAAAAAGACTCTCTACTCTGGCAGCTGGACAGGCAGATCCTGTGGTTTTCTCCGGCTTCTGACTTCCACGCTAATTAACAGAAACCAGCACCCCACAGGATCTCCATAAATCCTGAGCTGAATGGATAATCCACTGTGCAGATATTGTCAAATTAAGGCTTCAGACTCAACGAGAAGACAGTCACATAGCAAAGTAGATAAACAGTACCTATTTTCAAAGCATTGGTGAGATACGATATTATTAACAATGAGGCTCAACTTTGAAGTTGAATAATAAATCAACTTCATAATAAATGAAGTAAGCTTTCATACAAAGTAATGGGTTCCATATCTTCCAATGTCTCCAAATAAGAATAAATTTTATTTGTGGGAGCTATACCTTAGTCCAGCCCAAGTTATTAGTATCTTTACAAGGTTGACAAGGCCCAATTCCATGTCTGTATAGTTCAGAAGGTCAGAGCTAGATGGTCAAAATGGTCTCCCTCGGATTTCAAATCTGTTTTTCCATGAATCTTAGAAAAGGGAATTCCTGTTTTTGAAGCTATTTTCAATATTTAATTCCAGTTTGCTTCCATCAAAAGAGCATAAAGGTATTCTGAGGAAAATGAGGGAGAAGGGAAGTTAAAGGGCTTTTATTAGGGTGTTCTTGCTTTTCTGTTGTGTGAGCAATGACTCACAGAGACTTACAAAACAGACTGTAAGTCCTGTCTTCTATAGGCAATGTTATTTAAAAAGAATAAAAAAAAAAAAGAAAGAAATATTTTATAAATGCATTCTTTCCCTGTTATGCATTTCTGCCCAAAGCTTGTACTGACTTCCTGCGATACCTGCTGAAAGAACAGGAGAGCTGTGGGCATCAGAAAGAGCCCCATTCACATCAGAAGTAAACCTCCTATTGAGTTCATTAGAGAGGGAGCTTGTCTACCCATCCCTCAGGCAAGCTGGTTTTCGCCTTCTCTTCTTGCCCCTGGCCTCATGAAGAGGAGAGAAAAGAGCAAATAAGGACTCATTTTTTAAATAAGGATTAAAATCTGATATTTCAAAAACATCAGTAAGTAAATTTAAGATGTATGCCTTGTTCAGGGTTGGAAAATTGTTGCCTCAGAGATTAAAATGAAAAGGACTCAAGATCTTAAAAGGCACATATATAAAATTCCCATCTATTAAAAGCATAGTGACTCTACTACACAAATCATCAAATTCTTGGAAAGCAATAGCATGACTAGTAATGATAGAATCTAATGTGTAGGTGATCAACAGTCTCTGCACACTTAATTCTACGGTTGTGTCTCTAAGGCAATGGATGTGCCAAAAAAAATATCTCAGAAGGGCTAAACCCTTAATGAATCAAACTGAATTCCTCCAGGAATTAACTTGACTGAGACGATTCTATCCCTACTGGAATTTTCAAAAAGATCTGTCAACAATGTTATGCTCAGGTCCTACTTAAGCAACCTAAGAAAAGCCTGAAAATTCAAACATATTTGTTTCCCAGGTAGTATTTCAGCATTTAATTAAAAATAAGAGTCATTTAAATAGAATGACTATTGCTTGACAAATATTTTAAGTTAGACAACTTAAACAACCAGAAGTTTAAAGGAAGCAAATATGATCAGGAAAGTTTTGCCTTGAAGACTGGCCAGAAAGTAATATGCATTTAGTAAAATTTTTGATGAAGTTTATATTCAGATATTTTGCAACAATTGTTTGCAATTGAGATTTCTGGCTAGTATAGGCTTTTACAATCCTGCTGAAGAAAAGAAAGAAAGTAGTTGTCCCTTTTTAGTCTGAAGTAAGAAAGAAAGTGTAGACGGCAGTACCACCCAGCAGGCAAAAAAGCAAAAGACTTGAAAGGTGATACAACTGTTTCCTAGCAGCCTCTTCAACATTTAACAGGTTCTCCACACCAGCCTGAAACCTCTTTCAGCAAGTTTTCAAATGTTTTGCCCAATAATCCTCTGTCCAGCTTGTTCTAAGGGGTTTCCCAGACACTGACATTTATCCTTATACCCTCTCTACAGCCTTCACTCTGCTGAGAACAATCTCCACACTCCTCATTCACCACCTTCTGTGCAGTTCTGTCTTTATTCATCAGCTGCACTGACTGCACTGGCCTATTTTCAGCTGAGAGGAAGCATAAGTGAGTGTTAATGTGCATGTTCATTTAGCAAATCCCATACTCCACTCAAGGCAAGACACAGAACTTGGAATGTCTGTTACTACCAGATCCAATGCTGCACTATGTTGACTATACAATTAGGCATATGGTTGCTCCTGAGATTAAAAGAAACAATCCTGCTCTTTACTGGACTTTACTGCTGTGACTTAATTCTGGCAGTCTGCTGTAGCTAATGCCCTGCCCGCTTTCCCGGATTTTAACCTTTTGCTTTTCCTTTCAGTCATTGCTTTAGAAGTAGACTATTAAACAGTTCTACCCTAAACGGTTCAAATAACAATCTATTTTCTTTAAATACAGCAAAGCATAAGACCCAATAGTGAGATATAGTGGTGCCTATCAAGAAATTCCTTCCTATCTGTCAGCTCACCAAGGGTTCCAACATGATTTTCTGAACTTTGTAAGGTAATATTTACCAAGGTTCCTTCAGCTTTTGCCAAGGTGGTTTCCCATCCAAGCAGACAACAATCCTAAAACTTTTTAACATCTCCAGATGGATGCATTCAGCATGACATGTTCAAGTCATCAGTGAAAGCCACTAGCTCTTTAGTTAGCTTTCCTAACTAAGTAGCTGCATCAAAATTATTGCTCCTATGATTTTAAGACCAAAATAGTCAAGTCAGAAATTTAGGTCTGGCAATCACAAAACCATGCCACTAAAATCTTATGCTTATTGATGAGCACCCACCAATTTATACCAACTAAATATATGTCCTGCAGCTTTAACGCTAAACACTTGAACAGTCCCGGTGTTATCAATAGCTATGCAGTTGGAAGCAGAGATGATACCAGATTTTGTGAGTAACACCTCAGTCTGGCCCATGCTGATGACATAATGCTTTCTGTTTCCTAAGCCTGGATAGTCAAGAGTGTCATATCTGTTATGTTATGTACACGCAATCGCTGGAAGATCGGAAGGTCTTGAGCACATCCTTAACATCACCCTTCATGATGCAATAGTCATAGCGGTGTTACTGAAAGAGATTGTCACCATTCCACTCTGCTGGTGACTGTCATGCAAAAGAAAAGGAGTGAGAAACTGTTCCCTGCAGTTTGAGTTCCACGTTTTGTTGTTCAGCGAAGGATTTCACAGACAGGCAGCAATTAACTCTGTCCCTCTGGAACGAAAGATGCTACAGTAATTCAGTCATGGAGTACACAGGCTTAGTTTCACAGCCAACCCTTGAGTCTCCACAGCAACGTGATTTATCCCAGACAAACTACACTAAGAATAAGTGATCTTGCAAATTAGTTTTTAGAAAAATGTTATTTCTGTTGAATGATTTAAGAGCACATATTTGCATATGCTTTGTCTACTGGTCAGTGAACGGATAACACAATTATTATGTGAGCAAATGGCTTCTAGAGAAGGCTGTGAGGATTTAAGCCTCTTTTCTATGTGAGGATTTAAGCCTCCACTACCAATGATAGTACCAACAAGTACCTTTGATGAATTGGATAGATTACAGAACCTTTCTATTTTAAACTCCTATGAGAAATAAAGCAGTGAAGGTTTTCAGATGTGTTCATCGGCTCCTTGCTAACGTCACTAGGTACTGCGGTCACTAATACCAATAGCTGTCAGAATCTATGTTATCCAGAAGTGTCCACGATCTGTTGCATATAAAAAGGAAATCAAGTCTTCTCGCAAGGGATTTGCTCTGAACAACTGTTGATTTTGCTGAGAGGCATAATTTCCATCAATGATGTGCTAAAAAGCAATCTGCAAATACATGTTATGGGGCGGGAGGGAATGTTGAGACAATCAAATCAATGTTTTATTTCATGGGCTTAGACCAGAAGTGAGCAACATGTGGCTCTTGAGCCATATGCACCTCTTGAGCTGTTCAAGCAAAGATTTCCATGCCAGGGCTAAATCACGTTGCAGGAAGAGGAGTAATGGGCCATGCTGGCACGGGGACTGTGGGCATAATCAGAGTCTCCTGCTAATAGCAAGTACCAAGCCAGAAGGGGCTAATGAAGCTGATATCACTGGGTGACCTTGAAAGCCTATATGCACAGCTCCATCAATTCCCTAAATAGGATCCATGATGAGCCATTGTCATCTCCGTCTGTGAATTGCTCTTCAATCATCTCTCCCATTGATTCTCCATGTGTCCTATGGTTCACAGCCATATGAAAAAACAGGACTGGCCACCCCTGTGCTACCCTACAACCAGCATTTGGTGTTTTAAGTGGAGAAGAGGTTTTAAAAATCCATCTGTAACAAAGATAGATAATTATGCGAAATGAAAAGCAAAAAAATTCCTCTTTTACTTCCCAGTGCTAGAGTTTTGATGCATGATATTTGATTATCTCATGTAATTATTAACTGGAATTAAGTCATGATCGTTTGGTAAATGCTGTTAATTTTAATTTCAAAAGGAATGTAACTTTTTATGCCATGTAAAACTGTATTTTTAAATTATTGTGGATGTTCCTTAGATCAAAAGATACTCAGCTGTGAGAGAGGAAGAATGGTACACAGGGACTTAGGCAAATTATGACATTTATCATTACAAGCAATGGTACTGAAGAACTGTATCCACTCATGAATTATTATCTCTTTTCTTTCATTAGAACAAACCTCATCAGAGACATAGCAATGTGCAATGTGAATACAGACCCAGCTGATGGTGAATTTTCTGTAAACAGGTGGAAAGGCAAGAAGGAGTGCGCAAAAGTTTTCACGACTCTCTTCATTTTAATGCAGAAGACAGTCAGACTTCAATAACTCAAAATAGAAGAAAAATATCCCAGCACTATAACTCTTTTATTAAGAAAATGTTCGTTCTTTTGAATCAGGCTTTTGTGTATGTTTTGAAGTTCCAAAAAAAGTTTATTTCCTAACAATATTTGGTGGAATATATTTTAATAGGGTTGAAATGTAACATTTTGGCTTTTGTTTTTTTCAATACAATTCTGCTCATAGTATGCATTTTATTGTGAGGCGATGTAGCAACTTCTGCAAAAATAAGAGCAGAGCATAAACACGTTGATGGGGAAAGAATAGCTTGACTGATGTGAAAACTCAGTTTTTTCCCCAAAATGTCACTTCAAGAAGGATTTAATGATTGTTGATTTCGAAAAAAAATTTTAAAACACCAGGAATCTTCCAATAGTACAGAAATTAGACATTTCCAGCATTTTTGGTGTCTGGTTAATAAACATCATTCCTTCCTACTGCCATTAGGAGCAATACCCTTGCAAGACTTGCTTTCCTCCTTGACTCTCTTATAGTCAGTATTATATACAGATGGGTCTGCCCTGAAGTCTCTTTGCTTTGACCCGTGGAGTCCTTTCTTAGGAATTAACTGCAACACTAATGTCCTGCATCCTTACGGTAAAGAATTATGATTTCAAGACTTCCAAACTGACAGACATTTCAATCCATGCATGAATTTTTAAAACCTAATCATTATCAAGAAGGGAAACTGGGCAGAATTTGCCTTTAAATTGATCTTTTCAAATCTAGAATACTTTCCCTATGATAACGAAATCTAAAAGAGCAAAAATCCAAACACAAACATCAGAAAAACTACGCAGCATCAGGGAAAAATTTTCCAGAAAAATGTGCTTGTAATTTGTCTTTTGTGCGGCAGGGAGTTGCCGTTGCCATGCTGTGGTCTCAGGTGTTCGTGTAGCTTGGTGCGGGCAGTTGGGTTTTTGTGCTGTTGATCAAAATGCTTCTATTGTGATGGCCCTCATTTTATCTGCTCAAAGAAATTAATTGTACACTGGATTTGATGAGTCCCTGAGCCTTAAATAAAGAATACAGACAAGCTGTTGAGGCCACACGGAGCCCCTACTAATTTCCTGCCCTTGCATGAAGTTGTGGTACACTCAGTACAGCCTTTCATGAGATTGTGTGGACACATCACACCTTGACCAGTCACCAAATCAAAGCTCTGCTGTGTCATAAGTGGAAGAGTGAGCCTGAAAATCTTACTGTGAAGAACAAAAAGCACCAAGACTGAGGTATCGGTATGTTTTTTTTAAAGAAAACTCACATATCTGAAAAAAACCAAAGTTTGAATTCCTGCTGGACTCCATAAATATAAAAATTTGCCAGAATTTCACCCAGGGAATGATAACATGCACTTACACTGAAGGAAGTTCCAGGACTGTTGTCTGTGATGCCCTTCATCCAGCACTGTAATTTGTAAGTGAATCAGACTAAAATTTGGGAGGCCATTGGAAATTTCTAGCTATGTTATTACTCGAGAAATATTGTATTTTGTATGATATGTTAGTATCACTAGATAGCCTGGTTAGATCAACCTAGCCCAGGTCTCATAGATTTTAATAACACTACACCATTTTACATTAGCAGAGCAACTGAGCCAGAGGCTGTGATTTTTCTCACACTTTTTCTTTCTTCCTCTTAATAAACAACAGGAATGGATGATAACCTAGTTCTTCGCACAGAAGAGCAAAGCTGAGGGCTGTTGAGCATATTTGCTACAGAAAAACAACCAAAGACCATGTGAAAAAAAAAGCGGCTGTTCCTGACACATTTAGTAATGACATATTTTATCATAGCAGACATGGTATCATTTAAACATTGAGAAGCTATGATAATATTTATACTATGCTCAAGGTGCAGCAAGGGGCAATAAAACCACGATTAAAATGCAATAAAAACGTAATTAAAAACCACTCTTGATAAAATTCAAACAAATAAAACTAGTCACCAAAAGGGAAAGAAGAAACAAGGATCGGCTGAGGCTGGAACAAGCGATAATTGTGAGGTGTCTCAGAGAATAGTATGTTCAAGGGAATGAAAAAAACAAAGAAACCCATCTTGACATTGAAGAGGAGGAAAGAAAATCTCTCCTTGAGCTCTCCTGACTAAAGTGGGTAGAAGCTAAGCTTAATAAGATAATTAAAAGGAGTGCTGCAGGGGGCACAGATGTGAAGCCTTCAAAAGGGAAGTGCAGCCAGCGCGCCAGCGCTCTGTGATGAGCACCCACCATCCTCAGGGGTGTCTCGCACCTTTCCGGGTCCAGGAACCCCACTGTGCTGTGAGGAGGGCTCTGAGCTGTGCCCAGTGCTCATGCACAAGGATGTTTGCATCCAAGGTGTAGCCATGGGATTAACGAGGCTGCTCTCTGTGTCCTCCAGAGTCTTCCACGTACTTTCTGCATAACATAGTCAAGTCACAGGTTTCCCCTCCAGCCACGAGGCTAAGATCCTTTCTTTCTAAAATCCTTTGCAGAATTCAGCTCCTGCAATATCCTTCTTTTTTTTTTTTGCTACAAACAGCTTTATACCACAGAAAACGGTTGTTAAGGTTAATGCAAAGATCACAGCCCTTCAGATTAATTCATGTTCCGTCCACTCCTGTACCGTCCACACCTTTCTTCATCCAGCGATTTTTTTCCTCCTTCACTACTGCATCCAATCACGCCTAATAGTTTGCATTTTCAAAGCCCACTTACCTCCTGGCCATCATCTTAGAGTGACAAAATGTCTTTTTTGATCAGTTCATCAAGCCAGTCTCCGTCATCTACTGGGGCTGGATTTTAAGCGTGCTTGTTATTTGTTTCATGATTAGAAGGAATTCATCGGGAACAGAGATGCTTTATTACGTTCCCTTCAACCTGTGCTTATAACTCTCAGTTGCTCTCATCCCTATGAAAACAATTGCAAGGATTAAGATTCTGATTTGCCAAAACACTGTCTATGATGCTAACTAGCGTTTTGTATTATTTTTTTCTGCTCACTCATCCTTTACTTCTCTCATCTGATATGTGGCCTATAAGGTCTGAGACAAAGACTTAGTTCTGTTCTTTTTTTTTTGTACAGCTCATAGTACAGTAACTCCTGGGTCTTTGTCTCGTCCTCTAGATCTCCTAGGTATTACTCTAGCAGAAATGACAATAACAGCAGCAATATTGTAATAAAAGAGATCTACCTGGAGGTCAAAACTTGTGCAACTGCATCTTCTGCGCTGTGTTCAGGGAACTGTTTGCAAAAGGCATAGTTTCTGGAAGGTAATTGCAAAACAAGAAGGAAATTCACTGTCAGGAAATTGTAGCCATTGGGGACGTCGGTCTTTTAAGCATGTGACCACAAAACACTCGCTGTGAAGTAGAAAAAGAAAGACAATCTGACCAGTGGTGTCAATTCAAGAGGGAAAGTAGTAAGACTTCTTGGATTTGTCGTATGTATGTTTCAAACAAGTCATCTGGGATGTAAAGGTTGGGATGCTGCCCATGCTGTCTGTCCCATCAAATAGTCTATAAAATCCCACAAAATTATCTGAATATCAAAAAGTACTTGATCCTGCAACATGATAAATCTTCTAAACACAATCCAGTGGGCTACAAAACCCTGCTAAAAAGCGTTCACTGACTTAGTGAATTCAATGTTACTGGAACTTCCTATTTTTATCCACCAGAAAAAAAATCTAATGGTAAATATTGAAATTTATGTCCTTAGGATGTGAGTGACCAGAGTTTTTCAATACATTCATGCTGAAATACAGCTAGCCTTTGATTGTATACGTATGATTTAATGATGTGTATATTTTTATACTAATAATTATATTTTACTTATAGTAACGGGTGCTTTCCACATGAGTATTTCAGAGTCAGGGCATCAACAGCACTTATTCTTCTAGCCATTCCTGAAAAGATCAAATAATGTCTGTGAAACAACTCCAGTAGTTTCTTTTCTGGGTAGTCAGTAAAAAGACAAACCATTTTAGCTTTGAGTTGTATTTGAACTATTTCATACAACTCTCTCACTCATAACATCCCTGTGTATCCTCAGTGCTCACAGGAGGACGTGAAGCTAGATCCATAGATTAAACATGCTATCCATCAGCTGCCTGTAGTTGCAGATAATTATTTCAACTGCCATTTAAAAAAAAAAAATCAGAATGGTGCCAAATTGAAAAATCTGTTCCTCACTTCTCCTGGTGCACGAGGTCCCTCGTTGGGTTATTGAAATTGTTAAGCTGTTCTCGTAGCCAAGGAAAAGAGGGAAGACAGATGGAGCCATGCATTTTTGTAAAAACTCTTAAGAACTGCCCTCGTGACAACCCTTTCTCTGTCTCCAAGGCAGTGGGTAAATCTTGTTATGTGTCCTGCTCTATACTAAAGATATTCCAAGCAATGCCTGACAATTCTGGCATGTTTTCTGTGGGGATTTAGTTGTACTGCATCATTAAAGCAAGATATTTTTCATACCATCAGCTCAATGCCCCCCCCAAAAAAAAAACCAAAACAAAACCAAAAATCTGAATATTTATATGCACATAAACATACATGGATATCTGTTAGATAGATATATAAATGCTAATGTCCTATTGGAAGATTAAATTAAGTATTTACTTGAGAAAAGATGCCTGCATTTTAATTGTTGTGGTAATATATTTAAATCGTGCACTGGCTAAAAGCCCTGAGGCAATGCAGATCACTTTCTAATATGTCCTGGGTGTTAGAAATGCAATGCACTTAATTTCACACAGAAGCAAATCCCATTCAGAAGGCCTATGCGAGAATCAAGGCTGCTTCAACTCTGCATTTTAAATCATCTGAATATTTTCTTTTCTTTGCCTCTGCTCAAAAGAAGAAAAGGTGCCCAGTGTAAATCCATTTCAGCACTGCCCTTCCTATTTTCAAGTTCATTTATTTTAGTTTACCTTTCTGACTTCATATTAACCTATTGTTCTCTCTGTTTCCCAGAGCCTCAAAATCTTAGTTTTCTCTGTATATGACATCGATAGCTCTCTACATATTTTGTGTGTACAGGTGTGGGTATGTGGGGAGGAGACAGGAAAAATAGCCTTTCGCATATCCTATCTCTGTATCCAGAAAGATCACACACCCCCCGAAAGCTTTCTAGTCGATGTATGACCATATTTTCAATTTCTATAACACCTCCCATCAAGTGCTTTACAAATATCAATGAATTCATAACACTAATGACAGGCAGTGAAGTATAAATAACCTTAGTGAAAGATGGGAGGGATTGTTCAAGATGGCCTTATTTTTAGAGGGATTGAACATGCACAGCTGTCCTTAAATTCAAGCAGAAAATAGAAGATGTTCATCACCTTGGCAAGAGAATTCAAATCCTTGGCCCCTTCTGTCTGAGATTTAAGTGTCTAATTTTCTCCAGCTCAAGTGCAATATAGACTTGAAGTAGAAACCCCTGAAAAAGTTATTTGCCTATGTCATATAGAAGATTGGATGAGATGATCATAAAAGTGATCCAAACTTAATGTCTATGAACTTTGAAGATAGTAGCTCAGGTAATATTTCTGCAGTAAATCTTCACTAGGATCAGGAATAAACACCAGGTCCTCTGACTGCCATTATTTTTGATACTTTTATTTTATGCTTGTTCTTTTCAAGAATGTCAAAAGGTCTTGAATTAATAAAATAATAATAATTTAATAAAAAAAGGAGATGCATTACATTGTCAACATTTTCCACACTAAGGTTTACAAAGTCTGTGTAATAGGATGTGACACGTGATTCAATAATAAAGTCATTTACTGTATCCTGTCTTTAAAATAGACTATTCCTGGAAAAAATACCTTTCTTTTTTACCAATTTATTGTGCTATATCACAGCACAATGCCCTGCTTTCAAGAGAGGGACAGAACTGATTATACAATTGCATAGAACACATTGTCCCTGGGAACCAAATTTGCTGAGTAAGTTATAAATGTGATTTTCCCTTCTTTTGCCTGTTATTTGACAGAGAACAAAAAGAAAAGAAAAAAACCCTTTTCGTCTTATGTTTTCGTCTCAGTGGTATTTCAGAAAAAAACTTTATTGTTCAGGCTTCTATTGTTTTGTTTTATGTATGATTTAGGTTCTAAACATACACCAGTACTCTAATAAAATGATAATAAATCAATGCTAAAGCTGTTAAAGGAAGAGCACATTAAAGTAAAATAATTTAAAGATACGTTTTTTATCCATGCATGACAAAGACATGAAAAAGTGAGTATTGATTGTGGGGAAAACAACTACGCTCCTCCTTTTGTCTCAAGAGCTGTACGGTCACTTGGTTAGGGATGGTTTATGCTTTCTCTTTTACTTTGATTTATAAGCAAGTCATTGTTCAATCTAATTGTATCCAATATATCACCAGAACACATTGCATCTTGGCATTTCACCATTTATAGCTTCATAGAAAAATTGATACTAATAAAAGGATTACTTTTTCCCCTGTCTCTCCCTCCCCACAAAGAAGTCTATGAAATCAGATCATTCCATGTACATCACGGAATCAATAAGGGCAATAAATCAATGTGATTTATTAAAAGTTACAATATGCTGGACTACTACATAGATTTATCCAAATGAGCTCTTATCACCTTAGATCTGCATGTGAAAAACCCTTGTGGAATCCCCACAAAAGCAGAAGTCCAATAACTAGCTTTAGAGGTCATTAAAACCCCAAAATTAGAAAGTTTCAGTGCAATTTATGACCCAGTTTGTACAAAAGGTAACACATCGGCATAGTGCAGTCTAGATAATTCTCTAAGGACTACATTATGGCCAGAAACCTCTCCTATCACCATGGGAAGAAACGTAGAACAAAGGAAAATGGACTTTTTTGTATCAGTGAGTCATCACTACATTTATACATTCATCTATATAAATGTAAATTTTTCTGTCGATGGTTCTTTTCCTCAGTTGTGGACTGTCACCTCCTCTAAGAAGGAGGTGGTATTTGCACAGTGCCACCATGGATCTGTGCATCCTCTCTCATTTGTTGATGTAAGAGAGGCTCCCAGAGGAATATTATTCCAAACAAAGGAGACAACAGAGAGGAACAGGATTCGAGGTTGGGATTGCAGTAAGGCTGTGGCAGTCGTGCTGCTGTCTCTCATCACATTCATTGGGACAGCAAACCACACCGTGAGAAACACCACCCTTCCCTCAGCTCTTTTGCTCAAGGCAGAAGTCTGTTTCAGGACAGGCGCTGAGGAGGTCTTTGGTGTCCACTGTGTTTGCAGAATAGTCCCAGAAAGTTTTGACTCAACTTTAGACCACACGGCGGAGGAAAGTGAGCATCTTTGTGCTTGAGTTTCAGGGATTGTGGGTAGTCACCCCCATCCAGTTGCCAAATCGGAGTTCAAATAGGGAGAACATCCAACCGTGCCTCTCTCCCCTATTCACAGAAAATTTAATCTACTTCTGTGAATTCCTTAATATTTATAATCCATTCATTGAAGATTTACTGGGTGGGATTTGCCTGCTGTGGGAAGTGAAAGAAAGACGAAGGAAATGATTCAGTATCCTCTCAGCATCATATCCCTTCAGACTAGGATGCAGTTGAAATTCTGCACAACCTATTTATCAGTAAAGTGTCAGTAGGAATTGATGAAACCTTAAAAGCCACAGTTAAGCAGCATGCAGCATAAGGATGGAGAGCAGAAGAAGCTGTGTGCATTGTGCTATTAAGAAGAAAGCACGCTACTAGCAGTAGTCATCCTTTTTAATTCAGATAACACCTGTGAGGAATATTTAAATCACATTTAGACTGAGATTAAAAAAAAAGAAAAAAACTTTGACTTAATAAGAAGGCACCATGAGATACCATGGTGAGAACAGACCAAAATAGACTTGTGACACAAAACCCTTTTTGAAGCATCGCTCTATGCTGTGGTATATTATCAACAGAGCAGATGAATAACTAAAATCCAATCTTGCTGGTTCCATTGAAAATCTGGGTTGATTTTGTTACATTAAAGACTATTATTATGGCAGCAAAGGTCTAATTTTTACCTCACTATAAAAATTCATTGTAATAATTACTAAGGCCCCATCAATGATAATGAATGTTGTCTGCGTGTGTGCACTCATGTACGCCAAAAGTGATATACAATTTTTAACACACATTGTGGAATCCTACCCTTTGCTCCTGCCTGCACATTTCTGTGTAACTATCAGCTTTTGCTTCCTACTCCTCCTACCTTTTGATACAACTTGAATTTCCTCACAATTTATCCTGAATGCAGTAAGGACTGTGTATCTCAGACAGCAGCGAGCTCGGTAAATCCACAGGAAAAAAAAGATGGTAAAAAAAAGAGGAAAACCGTGTAAATGTACAGAGAATTGAGTCTTCTTATCAGTGTTTTATTTCACATGTCATCGCATAATAAATGTGCAATCTGCTGTACTGTATAAGCACAGGGTGTTAAAAGAATTTACAGTATATGGAGTGGGGTTTAGAGTTGTTATCAATAAGTGCTCCACCTCAGACAGCTCTTTGTAACAGCAGGTACAACACCGTACAGTGCATATATACATCAGACGTACATAAAAATGCACACATATGTCATGAATGTACACACACAGAGAGATATGCAGAAATTCATATCACTAACACTTCAATATCTCTCCCTTTTCCAGAGCTCCTTCTGTAACAAGAGTGATTTTCCTATGCATATTATTAATGAGCTTAATCCCGTAATTACTTCAGTTACACGCAGAGCTCTGAGAACTTGGGAAAACTTGCTTGGCAAGTGATCTACCAAAAAAGAATCAGCTCTCCAGATTGAATGAACTCCACGAGCCCAGGGCGGTGAGCATCACTGGAGAAATGCAGGGAGGGGGAAATTGCAGTTAGCGGGGGGGGGAAATAAACTGCTTACCAAGGAAAAGAAGATAAAAATCAGAGCAACAAGAAGAAAAACAAACGGGTTATGTCTTAATTCTGTCGTTGGCTTTCTCCTTCGTAGACCCCCGACCCCTGTCCTAAGTGAAGCCAGTTGTATGTGGCAGGAGCGCTACAGAATGAGCAGCAATAGCACTGATGCGGTGTTATCTACTTAAAAGGAGAAAACAGTCCCTGGGGAAGAACCGTTCTCACACGGTGGAAGAAAAAACTCATGAGGCGACTATTGAAATCAACACAAAACTCTTGAGTTCCTTGCAGGAACAGTTCATTTTTTCAGTGTGCCACTGATATTTGGTATTGATTGTTTATAGTGAAGGTGGTGCCAGGCTTTTGGCAGGTAGTGGCAACCACTATGGTTTTAAAACAAAAAATACAACAGAAGACAACTGAAAACCAGATGATAGAACGTAACAATTTTGTCAACTAATCATAATCTTCCAGCATCATGTCAGGCCCTGGGTCAGTGGTTTGGCCTTTCTGCCCTTTTTGTCTTTCCTGGTTTGCCGTCATGATCTTGCTCAATAACTGAGATGATTAAACAAAAATAAATAAAATAAAAAAAAAGAGAGAAGAAAGGCAAATTGCTGATTTGGGAGTCATCGCATCAGTAGGCATAGCTCAGTGTGTAGATCTCTAAATGGATGCCAGCAACGGTCTAACCCTGGGGCAGGGAACGTAACCTACTGAAGTCTTGCTTTTAGAAGCTACATTTTAATTTCTCTGAGAAAAGCCACAGATGCGTGGGACCACAGAATACTTAAAAAATAATTTTTGTTCCCTTACTGTGCATGAATCCACATGGTTTACCATGCTGAGTATCATCTCTCTCAGTGCTTCTCCATTTCATTCTTATTTTTTTTCCCTAAACTAAAAGATCGTGTAGTACTTTTTAAAAAAACAGATTGATACGTCACATTTTATGGTTTTTCACTCAGTCTAATTTTTAGTTGACTACTTTCTGAATTCTTACTGCCTGTTTGTATTTTATTGCTTTTTTGTTTGGTTGGTTTCATTTTTTTTTTTTAGCTTCCTTAGCCAGATATATGGGAATACTTTCATACGGGGTACAATTTTTTTCAATGCCATTTTTCAGATCCCCTCCTTCTCAGGTATTACAACCTGATGACGGTCTACAGAATGCACTTGGAGAAAAACTGATAAATGTTGGGAGAAATGTGCTAGCAGAGTAGAAAAACTAATCTTCCACCTGGACCGCCCTCTGGTCATGAGAAAGGCTTCATGAAATGTCCCCCAAGAGGTAAAGAGGTGAGGAAGTTATAACCAAAATGAAGAAGAAAGACAGTCCTTTGTAAATGGAGAGATAGGAAGTGCATTCTCTAGCCGCAGTTAAGTTTTGTTCTGAAAATATGTTTCATCCTTGACACAATATTCTGTTTCTGTGGGAAATGGAAGATGGTTCACAAAAACCTTTAGGAGTTATCTAAGGGTTTCTTCCCAATAGGCTATTTTCTTCAAAAACTTTCTGCTTATCTATTATCTAGACTGTTATAAAAGTATATATTTCTTCTTCAGAGCAATTTTATGGGCTCTCCAGAAATAAGGGAAAAAGATACTGCTCTGAATTTCTCCTTCTACAATTTTCAGATGTTCAACACTCAAAAGAGCTATTTAGTGCCTCCATATCTTTCGCTTACCTGGGGCAATGCAGAAGGGAATCGCACCATGACCTTTCATTCTTCTGCACTTATTTGTGCTGAAACTGTGAATAACCTGACCCTCACAAGCAGAGACATATCACAAGGAGGGGGATTGTTTTGACTGTACCCGGCTGAAGATGTCTTTTCTTCCCTTAAACTAGAGACTCAAATCCACTAAGAGTCTCCATGACATTGCTTCCAAGATCTTCTGCTGATCGTGTGATTTCTTTGATTCCATTAAACATGGAATTTTATATGAGATACTGATATCTATTAAACATTTAGGTCATGATTTTCAACATGTGGGTTTATTTCAAGGCACACCCTTGAGGTGTGTCATAAAGCTCATATAGGTATGAGTGATCTTGTCAAACCTTTCTGGTGAGTATTCACCAAAAAATTGCTGAAACTTTTAACAGAAAAAAAAAAAAACCCTTATGTAGGATACCCACTTCTTACAGTAACTCTTCTTACTGTACTTTTAAAATGAAGCACTCAAGGTAAACACTTTTCTTGACAGATAAATGACCTTGGATTGTTTCGCATTAACTGTGGAGTAAGAGAACATGCAGCAGCTGTAACCACAGTAGGTCAGTGCCTTGGCTCTGAAATGAGTGCATCAACCCAACGTCTCCAGTCCTATCACACTCCCCAGAATCCTCTAAAAACACAAGTCTTGTCGTTTTCAGAGATTTTCCTGTGAGAAGAGATACACAACAATTTTGCAGAGCCTTCTAAGGTAAAGTATTTATTCCATAAGACATAAAGAATATGCAAGCACATAGCATTCAGGAAAAAAATACCTTAAAGAACATGAAGTCTCTAAGTCTGGCTTTGTTTTTCTCCTCTAAGTCCATCTATTCATGTATGTAGCTTCCCACCCATCTAGCAATAGCTCCCCTCAGCTGGAGAAAATAAACAAAAATTAAGAGCAGACCCCTAATTTACAAGAAAAACATTCCAGCCACTGTCAGAATAACATAGCAGAATAACAAACACAAATAGCAACCGTATCAAAAGGCAGATTTCCAAGTCCCGTTCTCCTCATCTCAGCCTCTGTTTTATTTCCACTCACAGGAAAGCCATTCTTTTCTCTGGGCATCATAAATCTCTTCTTTTCATTTTAATTTTCCTCTCACTTTGCTTTACCAGGAGATATCAATATTAGTGTTTGATAGCTGCCATTTGAAAGTCCTTAATGCTAGGGGTTGGTGAATCCAGCAGCTCCAGAGAAGCAAGGTTGCCGCAGCTCAAGCCTGACATTCAGGTCAAGCCAGTGTCAAGGCTGAGCACATATTCCCACTATATACATGCACACAAAGACAGTGACTCAACACGTATACACAGCTGCCCATCCCAACCAACACATAGGGACACACTCAGCACCAATGGCCTGATCTTGTTCCACTCTCTGATTGAGCAAGGTGAGGACAGGACAGGGGGGAATGGCCTCAAGCTCCAAATTTTTCACGGAAAGAGTCATCGGGCACTGGCAGAGGCTGCCCAGGGAGGGGGTCAAGTCACCTTCCCTGGAGGTGAGTGTGGGTGAAGTGCTTAGGGACATGGTTTAGGGAGGTTTAGGAGTTAGGAATGGTTGGACTCAATGATCTGGTGGGTCCTTTCTAACCTGGTGATTCTATGATTCTGTGAAGGTCTGTAGTAGGAATATATTCATAATATATACACATAACACAAATGCAATGTGAATCCCTCCAGCAGCCAGGCTCAGACATTCAATCTGTCCAGCAGCTGTGCTTGGGTCCACCCTCCCCAGCTGCAGCACCTGGATATCCGAGCCCTGAGATCATAGACCCACTCCAGCTCTTGGTGCAGATACCCTCGTGTGCACCAACACACAGACACACACTGTGGGTACATCTCTCCAGCTGCCTCATGTACAAAGATGCACACATGCACACACACACACACACACGTGTCTCTCTGGGCACCCCCAGACCCCAAGGTCTCTGTCAGCTGGCCAGGATTCCCCTGGTCCTTCCAACAGCCAGCTGCCTCCGTGACCTCATCCTTAGAGACACACACACCTCCCTGTCTCGCAGTCCACTTCACCTACTCAGTGCTGGTGAGGTTTGATGGATGCTAGTCCCCACACACTAGTATGGGCTCTTCCATCTGTCTTTGATCCTCTGTGGTCCTTTGTGTGCGTGACGATGAGTTTTCTGTCACGTAACCTAAACAGTATGATGCTGTGACAAAGATCCCAATGTTGAAGCAATGTGGTACCTATGACGCTTGAGTAACATTAATTTCAGATGGTGTTATTTTAATGACAAAGGCTTAGGTATTTCTTAGGAGCAATACCTGAATTGATAATGACTCCTGTGTGATATCCCATTTGTATCGCACAACAAACTGTGACAGCATGCAGCTGGATCACAACATGAAGATGGATAATATTCCAGTACCACCCAAGAATCTGTTACTAGAAAATATCTGATTTTGGTGGAAGCTGCTATCACAGCACACAGCATAGCTTGGAAATGTGGCTTTCTAAACACTGTTTGAACTTTCTTTTTACTCTGTAGTCCAAAAAAATCCCTCAGAGATGGTCTGTTTCTTTCAGTGCAGTATCTTTAAAAAGACCTCAAACTGAATCAGCATTTTGGGATTGTGCTATGAGAATGAAAGCCAAAAGAAGAGCATATGCTCCACAAGCAGCCATCATTTCTTCCACTTCCTTCTTTTTGGGTTTGGTGTATCAGAAAAGTCCCTCTGATGTGTATTTATCAATACATGTGTATGCATGCAGCCACTCTGCTGAAGATCCCAGTTCTTACACATTTATATATTTATAAGTAAATGAATGTATTTTTTATAAACAAAATGTTATTCAGACTGAACAATCCTCAAAGATTTCTGTAAGGCTTCCACAGGGCTTCATGGCTCTATTATGACTCTGATGCTGAATTGTTCTGAAGACGTTTTTTCACTTAGTTATGGTCAGTAGAAAGACTCAGAGGCAAATAAATCTCTTTTACTATATCATAGGCAGGGTTTTACTGCACCATAGGTCTAGCTATTATAAAAATATGCTGTTGAACTTATTGCCAGTGACCATTCCAGTGGAAGAAAAATGTATTTTTTGGAGGCAAGATATTGATAAGTAGCAGCAGAAGAGAGCAAATCCACCAAT